>NC_143508.1:35087500-36287500 GCF_051622355.1 Phaseolus vulgaris
TACCGCCCAGGTAGTCGGAAGTGATGACGTGGCAGCAAGCTATTATGTAGGCGTGTTGAGCGGGGCACCTAGCTGGCAGAAGGGAAGGAAGTCGGGGGGCTCGTGTAGTCGCCAGTCATTAAGTTGGCGTGCTCCGATCTCTAGCATACCTAAACCGGCGGTCACCAGGTTTGTGATGAAGTCGCCGGATGCGAACCCAGACGACCGAGTGATCAGAGATCGCCGGAAGGAGTACATCGCCGAAGGGATCAGGGAAGCTTGTTCCAGGCTTTCGAAGCAGAGGATGAAGTCGTCAGATGGTTATTCCTTAGCTAGCCAGAGGTTGAGGTCGAGGAACAACTTACCCGAGCATGCACGATGAAGCAAGTGAAGTAGGTCATGATGGCGGCCGGCGAGACCACAGGGAAGGTGTGTATGAAGACACCCGTACTCGCCACGCAGAAGAGATCACGCTCCAAGGCGGTTATGCGCTGAGTTGCTTCCTGCATAAGCAACTTAGCCGAAAGCCTGAAGAGTAAGAGGTGACGCCCAAGTCAAGGATGCTCCAGATGGTGACACGTGTACAGCTGGATACGAGCCACTTGTCCAGATGTGTAACTGTCAGGAGAGAGAAAATGCACAGGTATATAAGGAATCCTGACGAACTTTTGAGGTATGCGCGTTTTAGAATACTTCTTTTACGCTTGCGAAAACTTGAGTACGCTGAGAGAGAATTTTGCACGGTTCCTGAAGTTCTTAGTTTTCTCTTAGTATTTTGGTGGTTCAGTCGCTGACTTGGGCGTTGGAGCGTGATCAGCCGCAGCGGCGCCGTTCTGTCTTTTGCAGGTTCTTGAGGTGAATCAAGGTGAAGGACGGAAGCTAACACGGTGCAAAGTCGATCCAGATTTGACGAGGCAAGGCTCTTGCGTCCTAGTCAACAGGCAGGATCATCAGGCGCCCACCGTGGGGCCGTGTAAAACCTATCCCCATCCCCAGCGTGAGTTCTTGGAGTTTCTACAGTTTCTATGTGGTTGTGTGCTGGTGCAACCATTTTCTGCTGTTCATTCAAGCTTTGTTCGGTAAATTCGTGTTTTCCATCGTTCGTTCGAAGTTTTGTTCGGAGAATTGAGGTTTTTCCCCGTTTGTTTGATTTCTTGTTCGGTGAGGGGAAGTTTTTCGCCGTTTAGGCGGGTTTCAATCGGTGAGATCGAGGCTTCGCCGTTCGTTCGGATTTGCGACCAGTGAATCAAAGGTTTGGTGGAGGAGTGGTAGGTTCGTGCTAAGATTGCAAGTTTCTATGAAGGTGTTTGCTGATTGATATTGCGTTCTTGAAGTTCTTTGGAGTTCACGAAGTTCTAACCGGTTGATTGCTGGATCGATCGTTGCTGAATGAGGTTTTGTTCGTCGCTCGTTGTGGTCTGCTAAGTTTTCATGAGAAAGATGAGAAGCAACCGTTCAAGTCCAGTTGTGCCAGTTGCTGCTGAAGGCGCCATGACTATGGCGCAGATGGTGGAGATCATGCGTGCGCTGCAGGCGAATGTGGAGGCCTCGCGCATAGAGCAGGCAAAGATGCATGAGGACCTAGTCGCCTCTCAGGCCAGGAATGAGGAGCTCAGCAAAGTGACTGAGGAGTTGCGCCAAGCTCTTCAGGAGCAGAGAGGGCGCCCAGTCGCTGAAGAGGTCGCACCGTCGTCGCCACCTCGCGTTTTCCCCATGCCATTTGCTCAGGCGATCACAGACACGCCTATCCCAGCGAGTGTGGTACCCGTGAAGGCTACTTTCACCGGCGTGGAGGATCCTGAGGCACATCTCACCACGTTCCACACGCAGATGATGCTGTCAGGAGGCTCGGATGCTTTTTATTGCAAAATGTTTGTTAGCACGCTCCAGTGAACAGCGCTGGAATGGTTTATGAGCCTGCCTACAGGTCACATAACCAATTTCCAGCAGTTTTCGAAGCTTTTCGTCGAGCAGTACATAGTGAACAAGGCGCCAACTAGGGTGTCTTATGACCTGTTCGACATAAGGTAGTACCAGGGAGAGTCCCTCAGGGACTACTTGAATCGCTTTGGAGCGCAGATGGTCCGCTCGCCAGCCAAGGACGAAGAGATGCTGGTATACGCCTTCAAAAAGGGCGTGCTGCTGGGACCTTTCTGCGAGGCACTGATCAGGGCTCACCCCGCCACGTTTGCTGAGGTTAGGCGACTTGCGGTGGCCCACATCGCCGATGAGAGTGAGGTCGCCGAAAAGAGAGGGAGCGTGGCCCCCGCTAGGCCACGTGTCCAGACCAGGATCCAGCCACAAAGGGTGCTGGAGACAGCGGCGACCAAGAGGGATCAAAGGACCCGCCATCCTTATGATCCAAGGAAAAATAAGGGCAGGGGCCCAGGGCGCCCCAGAGAGTACAATCGCATGCCAAAGCATAAGTTCGTCATGGGGTTGGCGGACCTGATCGCCATTCCCAATATAGCAGCCAGGCTCAAGGCACTCGAGAAAGTGGGTGACAAGGTGTTAGGACCAAAGCCAGACGCCAGGTGCGAATTCCACCAGGGTTTTGGTCACACCGTCGATTCATGTTTGGCATTGGGATACCAGCTCGACGACCTGGTCAAGAGCGGTTTCCTAAATGATTACCTGCTGGACAGGAGGACAGGAGGCGCGTCGAGCTCCCAGCCGGCAGGTGGTGAGGCTCAGCAGCACGAGATGCCCACTCACGGAGAGATCCACACCATCGCAGGAGGTTTCTCGGGTGGTGGATGCACCGCATCACAGAGGAAGAAGTATGCGAGGTCTGTGATGATGGTGGACATGTTCGAAGACCACTCGCCAGATGTGGACATCACGTTCACAAGGGAAGATCTCAGGGACGTTGTGCCTCATGACAACGATCCTATAGTCATCTCGCTCGTCACAGCGGGGAGGAAGGTCCACAGTGTTCTGGTGGACCAAGGAAGCTCGACAGATGTGATGTTCTGGCCGACTTTCACACAACTGCAATTGTCCCTTGACCATCTGAGGCCCTATGGAGGGTGCTTGTATAGGTTCACTGGCGATCAGGTGGAGGTCAGGGGGTACATAGAATTAAGGACTACATTCACGGATGAGGCGGGCTCGAGGACAGAGAAAATCAAGTACCTCGTCGTGAATGCTCCCTCCGCATATAACATTCTGTTGGGAAGACCAACACTCAACAGAATAGGAGTTGTGCCTTCAACCAGGCACATAAAGGTGAAGTTGCCGTCGATGGAGGGGGTGGTGATCACCATCAAATCTGACCAGAAGGAAGCGATGAAATGCTATGAGAATAGCCTCAAGAATAAGAGGTCAGTGAGTTACATCACAACGACACCGCCTCCCGGTGTGAAACCCAAGCCAACAGAATGGCGAGTTATTAATGCGGCGATGGAGGTGGCCGCCGGAGGCGATGTCACCATGATGGATGCTGAGGCTGAGGGAGAGAACGCCGATCGGGAAGAAGAGGCGAGGAACCGCCCAGAGGAAGCGAGGGAACTGGGAATCGCCAGGGCGGTGATCGCCAGGGAAGCTAGACCCAAACCCGTCGAGGAGTGGCTTGAAAGGGAGATCGGGGGAAAGGTCTTCAAGCTGGGAAGATCCTTGGAGGCTGAGCTCCAAGACCAGATCGTCGAGGTGATAGAGCGGCATCTGGATGCTTTTGCATGGTCTGCTTCAGACATGCCGGGAATCGACCCCGACTTCTTGTGCCACCATCTAGCAATGGACAACCAGGTCAGACCAGTGCGACAGAGAAGAAGGAAGTTTAACGAGGAGAGAAGGCAGGCGATCAGGGATGAAACACAGAAGCTCCTCGCTGCAGGCCATATCAGGGAAGTCCAGTACCCTGAGTGGTTGGCCAATGTCGTCTTGGTGAAGAAAAGCAATGGGAAGTGGCGCATGTGCGTCGATTTCACTGACCTGAACAAGGCTTGCCCAAAGGATTCGTATCCTTTGCCAAGCATAGACGCCCTGGTCGACAGTGCTGCAGGGTGCAAGTTGCTGAGTTTCCTGGACGCCTTCTCGGGGTACAACCAGATAAAGATGCATCCCATGGATGAAGAGAAGATTGCCTTCATGACCGAGAGATCGTGCTACTGCTACAAGGTGATGCCCTTTGGGCTGAAGAACGCGGGGGCCACGCACCAAAGGTTGATGGATAGGGTACTTGCACCAATGCTGGGAAGGAATGTGCAAGCGTACGTGGATGATATGGTCGTGACCTCGCCGGAGAAGAGCAGGCACGTTGCGGACCTAGAGGAGTTGTTCACCACAATCGCCAAGTTCAGGTTAAAGCTGAACCCCGAAAAGTGCATTTTTGGCGTGGAGGCAGGGAAGTTCTTGGGATTCCTCTTAACTGAAAGAGGAATAGAGGCCAATCCTGATAAGTGTGCTGCCATCTTGGCGATGAGGAGCCCGGCTACCGTGAAGGAGGTGCAGCAACTTATAGGTCGGATGGTCGCCCTGTCTCGTTTCGTATCGGCTAGCGGAGAGAAAGGCCATCCGTACTTTCAGTGTTTAAGGCGGAACAACAAGTTTGCCTGGACAAAGGAGTGTGAAGAGGCCTTCGTCAAGCTTAAAGAGTACCTGGCGAGCCCGCCGGTTTTGTGCAAACCGTTGGTGGGAACCCCTCCCAGGTTGTATTTTGCTGTGATTGAGAGGGCGGTGAGTGCGGTGCTCGCCCAAGACCAAGACCAGGATCAGAAGCCTATTTACTTCGTTAGCAAGGTGCTGCAGGGCCCGAAGGTGAGATATCAGGCCTTGGAGAAAGCTGCAGTGGCTGTGGTATTTTCGGCGAGGAGGTTGCGCCACTATTTCCACAGTTTTACAATACTGGTGATGACCGACTTGCCCATCCAGAAAGTCCTTAAGAAGCCTGATGTAGCTGGAAGGATGGTGAAGTGGGCGGTGGAGCTGCCGGAGTTCGATATCAAGTACGAGCCCCGAGGTCCAATCAAGGGGCAGATTTTCGCCGATTTTGTGGTCGAGCTCTCGTCGAACCAGCAGGGTAGCGGTGCCGGAGTCATCCTGGAAGGGCCCAACGGTGTGCTGATTGAACAGTCCCTGAGGTTTGCCTTCAAAGCCAGCAACAATCAAGCAGAATATGAGGCGCTGATCGTCGGAATCTTGCTGGCCAAGGAGATGGGAGCTAGGGTGCTAATGGCTAAGAGTGACTCGCTGTTGGTCACGGGACAAGTAACAGGCGAGTTCCAGGCCAAGGATCCACAAATGGCGGCTTACCTGGAGTATGTGCAGGAATTGAAGAGTTCCTTTGTCTCCTTTGAAGTGGTGCATGTGCCCAGAGAGCAGAATGCCCGGGCTGACTTGCTAGCTAAGCTCGCCAGTTCGGGCAAGGGGGCTAGGCAGAGGACGGTGATCCAAGAAACTCTGAAGACACCTAGGGCATTTGTGGCAGACCACCTGGTTCTTCAAATAAGCAAGTCGACGGAGAAAGCGGTGAGGAGTCACAGGTCTTTGACTCAGGAGACCTTGAGATCGCCGAGAATAAGAGCATGTCGGGGGGAGAGGGTGAACATGACGCAGGTCTACGCTACGCATGAGCCAGACACGTGGATAACACAGTACCAGCGATGCCTGGCAGATGGCCTTCTCCCGATGGATCCGACGGAGGCTAGGAAGATAAAGAAGAACTGCAGCAAGCTCACAATGATTGATGGCGAGTTGTATAGGTTTGGGTTCACACACCCACTCCTGGAGTGTGTGCACGGAGAGAAATGTACAAGAATTATGGCTGAGCTCCATGAAGGGATATGCGGAAGTCACGTCGGGGGTCGAGCTCTGGCCGCAAGAACCCTCCGTGCAGGTTACTACTGGCCAACAATGAGGGAGGACTGCAAGAAGTATGCACAGTGTTGCAAGCAATGTCAGCAGCACGCCGATTGGCACAAAGCGCCTCCCGAAGAGTTGAAGTCGATTTACAGCCCTTGGCCGTTTCATACGTGGGGGATCGACATTCTGGGACCTTTCCCATTGGCGATCCGGTAGATGAAGTACTTGGTGGTGGCAATTGAATATTTCACCAAGTGGATCGAAGCAGAACCAGTAGCCAAGATCACCGCACACAAGATCGAGAGCTTTGTGTGGAAGAACATCGTGTGCCGGTTTGGTGTGCCTAAGCGCCTGGTGTCAGACAACGGGACTCAGTTTACAAGTCACCTGTTGAAGAAGCTGTGCGAAGAGGTGGGAATTCAACAGGTATTTGCATCTGTCGAGCACCCTCAGACAAATGGCCAAGTAGAGTCCGCCAATCGGGTATTGCTGAGAGGCTTGAAGAGAAGGCTAGAGAAAGCCAAGGGATCGTGGGCTGAGGAGGTACCCCGTATAGTTTGGGCATACCACACCACCGAGCACTCGGGAACCCATGAGACCCCGTTTAGCTTGGTCTATGGATGCGACGCAATGATTCCAGTAGAAATCCAGGAGAACTCGCCGAGGTTCTAGAACTTTGTAGCGGAAGACTCGAATGAGGAAAGAAGGTTGAATCTAGATTTGCTGGATGAGGTCAGGGAGGGGGCGAGAGTAAAAGCCGAGACAGTGAAAAGAAGGATTGAACGAAGGTATAACTCGAAGGTGATGCCAAGGCAGTTTAAAGAAGGCGACCTGGTGATGAGGAAGGCCCACCAGTACGAGATGGAAAACAAGTTGTCGCCGAAGTGGACGAGACCGTTCAGAATAACCGAGGCGCTCGGAAACGGCGCTTACCGCTTAGAAACATTTGAAGGAGGGGCGATTCCTCGCACTTGGAATGCCACGCACCTCAAGTTATATTACAGTTGAAGCTTTGCAAGTAAAAACAAACACGAAGAGTTTTGCAAGCTTTCTATTAAAACAGTTTGAAGGGGGCACTCTTTTTTCCCTAAGGAGGTTTTTAATGAGGCCACCCAATAAAGAAGAGTTTTCAAAGCTTAAAGTGTTTTAGATTGCATGCTTGTTGTTACGAAAGTTTTAGAAAAAGACCTTGTCACTCGTATGTGATTTAAGGCAAGTTTGAAGTTATGCTGCATGTTTTCTAAAAGTTTTAATGTCCCCATCGCTTTTCGGCGATTGGCGGGATCAGTTAAAGTTAAAAGTCCTCATCGTCTTTCGGCGATCGGAGGCACCAGCAACGTTTAAAAGACCTCAACGCCCTCGCGCGTCCTGAGGCGAGAAAGAGATAAAGTCCTCAGTGCATCCAGGGGGGAGGAGATGTACACCCTGGGCAAGTTGAGGCACCAGATAAAGACCTCCTCGCCGTCGAGCGAGTGCAGGCGAGAAAGAGATAAAGTCCTCAGTGCATCCAGGGGGGAGGAGCTGTACACCCTGGGCAAGTTGAGGCACCAGATAAAGACCTTCTCGCCGACGAGCGAGTTCAGGCAAGATAAAGACCTTCTCGCCGACGAGCGAGTTCAGGCAAGATAAAGACCTTTTCGCCGTCGAGCGAGTTCAGGCAAGATAAAGACCTTCTCGCCGTCGAGCGAGTTCAGGCAAGATAAAATCCTTCTCGTCTCGAACGAGTTCAGGTACGATGTGGAGGGTGGAAGAAGTTTAAAGGATGGCTAAGGTAGGTTCGAAGAGAACGCCTAGCTATCCGGCTTATTGTTCTGAAACTCAAGGAGGTAGAGAAGAATCCGAAAGGCGCCTCTACCCCCAGATGAGGGAACAATAGCCAAGTTACGAAGGCGAAAGGGGGCTTACGTCGCCGGGTCCCTGTGGCGATCAGAAGAAGTTTGGGCGATGGCCAGAGTAAGGGCCCATTTTGATGGAGCAGATCAGGTGAACTATATCTTAAACTATCAGTTGGTTTGAAACTTGCTGTTTAGTAAGTAGTTTCACGCTGAAGTTCGTTGCCTTAAGTTCACAAGTTATTAAAATGCCATCGTTTGAAAGTTGATAGTTTGCTCAAGTTTGAAGCAGTAAGTAGACGATTGAGCCCGCAGAATCGCTAAGTTAATTTGTTTAAGCGGTTTCTACAAGGAGAAGCAAAGTAAACAGAGAGACCATATGTGGAAGCGGAGAAATTTATAATAAAGCTGTGCCAGTTCGAATACAAAGGAAAGAGAATTACAAACAAAGATCGTGCAAAAGCCAATAGGCAAGTGATGGAGGGAAGCGGTTAATCTTCAGAAGGCACGATCTTCCCATCCACCACTTCATTACAAATCGACACCATGGAGAAGTCGAGCTCGGGGTACTGGCAGGCGACTTGCTCCAGGGCGGCGTCGAATCCGACGGCAAGGACTTGGGCGGAGCTCAGTTCAAGCTCTTCATTTTGTTGTTTGAGCCCCTCGGTTTGCTGCTTCGACTCGTCAGCTTGCTTCTTCAGTTCTTCAGTTTCCCCACGAGCCTGAGCAAGGTCGTCAATTCTCAAGTTCTCGTTTTCCTCTCAAGCCTTGGCGAGCTTGTCCACGACGTCGTCCCTCTCCCTCTCGACTTTTCCATGGAGAACCTCCCGATCAGCCGATCTCTTCTCAAGGTTCTCCACCTTGGCTGCATCCGCTTTCATCGATGCCTCCAAGTTGGCCACCTTAAGCCGGTAAGGACCCAGCTTGCTCTCCAGCTCGATTTTCTCTTGAGCTAGGAGATGCAGCTTCTGGCGCAGATCGGAGGCCTCCTTGCACGCAACCCTCAGCTCGGCACTCATGGCGTCCTCCACCCTTGAGTGATCAATCTCCGCCATCATGAGGTTGCAGGACAGCTTTTCCGCCTCGATCCTTATCAGGCGATTCTCCTCTTGGAGTGTAGAGATATCGTCCTGAAGTTTTTTGTTGGAGCTCTCCACAACTT
Organism: Phaseolus vulgaris; assembly: GCF_051622355.1. Taxonomy (NCBI): domain Eukaryota; kingdom Viridiplantae; phylum Streptophyta; class Magnoliopsida; order Fabales; family Fabaceae; genus Phaseolus; species Phaseolus vulgaris. The sequence goes on from NC_143508.1 coordinate 35,096,276, forward strand.
TTGTTATGATTGAGGGGAGGTCCTCTGCCATCATTTTGAGTTTAGCTGTGAAGGGCCCCCAGATTTCTTTGACCACAGGGGGAAGGCTTGCAGCTGCTGTTGGTGGAGGTGCTGGAGGAGCCTGGTGCTGACTCTCACCACCACCCTCTTGAATTGGTTGATGAAGTTGGGCTTCCTGGCGTGGTGGTGAAGTGGGGGACTCGGTTATGAGTATTGGTGAGTTGTGAGCGCCTTCATCCCCACCTGGTGCAGCTTCAGCAATTGAGGCAGTTGAAGGGGGACCCTCTCCAGCAGATACAAATGGCGTGGAGGCACTAGGAGGGTTCTCCATGAATTTGGGCTCGTTGCCTTCAACCGCAGGAAGCGCAGCTGCCAAGGGTATTGCTTGGACCGGCGGTGTTGGAGCTGGGGGAGGGGGCGGTGTTGGCGTTGGGAGAGCGGGTGGTGAAGAAGGTGCCACCCTTTTCCTTTTGGTAACAAGGCCGTCCTAAGTCGCCTCATCATCCCCATCCTCGTCTTCTTGAACCACTTGAGGAGTTTTCCTCTTTGGTTTCCTTAAGATGAGCTTCTTTCGTTGAGGGGCAGGCAGTGCCTCTGGAGGAGCTGGGCCTTGAGGGGGCGATCTGCCCTGGGCAACGGCGATCTCCACCACCGAGTTGGGCACGGTTTGAGAACCCGACGCCAATTTGTGGGTTCGGGCGAGCGCCCTCAGTTCAGCTAATTTACCTTTGCCCAACATGAGATCTGCACAGTGCAAAAATATACAAGTAAGCACAGAGGCAAAAGCGAAATATACGAGTACGTGTGCGAATGATACAAACAAATGGTGCATGAAATAAAAACTAAGTCTAGTGCGCAACAAGCAGGACGCCCAATAAACACAAGACGAAAACCTAAAAGTCGAGGTAAGTGCTAACCTATGTGAGCTTCGAGTTGGCCCTCGAGGAACTCGAAGGAGATTATTGCGGAGGTGGGAAAGGTAATGTTAGCAGCTGCTACCCTCTTCCAGAAAAGGAAGAGGTCCTTGTCCAACTCGCCCATGTTGTCAGGACTTCTTGGCCTTCTGAAGTTTTCTTTGGAGTCCTTACTTCCCTTGTTTACCCAGTACAAGGGAAAGCCATCGAGTAGCGAGGGGTCTTGATCGTTTTGGCGCACTTGGACGAACTTTCCCTTCCAATCTTTGTAAGATTGCTGGAAGATAGAGAGGATCGATCTCCCAGCAATCCCGTTTAAGCTCACCCAGGGGCGGTCTCCAGCATTCTTAGCCTCGAACAAGAAAAGGAAGACGTCTACCGAGGTCGGTAGTCCCAAGTGCGCGCACATGATTTGAAATGCCCGCACGAATGCCCAGCTATTGGGATGGAGCTGGGCAGTAGCGATGTTGAGCTCGGTTAATAGTTCCCTTTCAAAACGGGTGAAGGGAAGCCTGAGTTTCACCTTCTTGAAAAGGGTAGTGTAAACGAAGCAGAACAACTCGTCGTTGTTCCCCTTGTCATCCGCGCAGATTGGCACGTCAGGAGGGCAAGGAAGCACCATTAGTTTGTCGTCGTGCTCCTTGTGGAACGAGAGGTTGGGTTCGTCCCCTTTCTTCAACCGTAGCACCGCCAACGCAGAGTTTACTGAAGAGGTCTCCTTCAGCAAGGTGGGGGTGGCCCACGGGTAGAGTTTCTTGTAGTCTGGTGTGGGAATGGAGGCTCCTCCGGCGACTGGTGGAGTTGCCTGAGCGAGGTTGGGACGAGAAGTTGCAGGCCTCTCAGCCTGGGAAGAAGGAGCACCAGATGCTCGTGGTAGGTTATGCGCTTGGGATGGAGGGTTTCGTGATGAAGGAGGAGGATTCGCGGTGCTTTTTGTACGAGCCATCGCGGGAACTGCAAAGGAAAAAGAAAAAAGGATGAACAAGGGTTCTAGAGATCGACTCGATTGTGGACGCAGAATGAAGAACGAACGAGAGCTCGTTGTGGTGAATGTAATGGAAGACGAAGCCCTAAGTTACGAGAAGGAAGAAGAAGAGGAAACAACCCACAGCGTATGCACCAGACAGATAATGGATGATGCGAATCGGTTAAAATGCAGCAAGTATCAACAAAAGAAGTAAAAGAGGTACCTTTCGATGATCAGATGAGCGTTGAAGGGAGTTGGAGATTGAGGGAGCTGAGGAGCGTTGTGGGTTTGCAGAGAAAACTCAGAACGTTTTGAGAAGGCAGAGAGATGATGAAACAGTAAAAATGAAAGGGTTTAAGGGTTTTTCAAACCTTTTTGGAAGCGCAAACGGCAGCTAAAGATGACCGTTGATGAAGCCACGTGTCGAGCGATTGGAAAAAGGTGTTTGGTGGAGCGTCAGAAAAGCAGAGGGTACGAACGTTTGGAATTCTGTGCCAGTGCCACGTAGATCGGCAGTGACGTGACCTCTTAGTCTTTTCGCTGGACAAGTCTTCGTTTAAGACTAGGGGGCTTGTGTACCGCCCAGGTAGTCGGAAGTGATGACGTGGCAGCAAGCTATTATGTAGGCGTGTTGAGCGGGGCACCTGGCTGGCAGAAGGGAAGGAAGTCGGGGGGCTCGTGTAGTCGCCAGTCATTAAGTTGGCGTGCTCCGATCTCTAACATACCTAAACCGGCGGTCAGCAGGTTTGTGATGAAGTCGCCGGATGCGAACCCAGACGACCGAGTGATCAGAGATCGCCGGAAGGAGTACATCGCCGAAGGGATCAGGGAAGCTTGTTCCAGGCTTTCGAAGCAGAGGATGAAGTCGTCAGATGGTCATTCCTTAGCTAGCCAGAGGTTGAGGTCGAGGAACAGCTTACCCGAGCATGCACGATGAAGCAAGTGAAGTAGATCATGATGGCGGCCGGCGAGACCACAGGGAAGGTGTGTATGAAGACACTTGTACTCGCCACGTAGAAGAGATCACGCTCCAAGGCGGTTATGCGCTGAGTTGCTTCCTGCATAAGTAACTTAGCCGAAAGCCTGAAGAGTAAGAGGTGACGCCCAAGTCAAGGATGCTCCAAATGGTGACACGTGTACAGCTGGATACGAGCCACGTGTCCAGATGTGTAACTCTCAGGAGATAGAAAATGCACAGGTATATAAGGAATCCTAACGAACTTCTGAGGTATGCGCGTTTTAGAATACTTCTTTTACGCTTGCGAGAACTTGAGTACGCTGAGAGAGAATTTTGCATGGTTCCTGATGTTCTTAGTTTTCTCTTAGTATTTTGGTGGTTCAGTCGCTGACTTGGGCGTCGGAGCGTGATCGGCTGCAGCGGCGCCGTTCTGTCTTTTGCAGGTTGTTGAGGTGAATCAAGGTGAAGGACGGAAGCTAATACGGTGCAAAGTCGATCCAGATTTGACGAGGCAAGGCTCTTGCGTCCTGGTCAACAGGCAGGATCACTTGGCATTGCAAGAAACAAGCCTGTGTTGCTCTTTCTACAACAGAGGTTGAATACATAGCAACTGGAAGTTGATGTGCTCAAACTCTATGGCTAAGGCAACAACTAAGTGACTTTCGAATTCTCTTAAACAAAATACCTATTCACTTTGATAACACTAGTGCCATAAATCTGTCTAAGAATCCTGTTATGCATTTTCTAAGAGAACATGTTCCGTCCGGTTGACCGGGACGTCTTCGTGCGCGACCTCAACCGTCAGCTAGGGACTCCTTCCCACTGATTGCCTGTGTATTCCTGCAAAAAAGAGGACAAAGAGGCGCCCTAGCGGCCGTTTGCACTCCGACGCTCAAGTCAGCCAGCAAGAAACACCAAAACTGTTCACCTCCGTCTCTGAGCACCGCGTATGGCACTCTGAAGGTGGTAAAAATAACTGTGTATTGTGTGTCTGTGTTCTCTCTCTCAGGCAAAAATATTCCCCCAGTCCCTTGTTCGTAACCTTGGAGCACGAGCAAGCAACTAGAGAGCTCTGGTAAATTTGCAGAAAGTTTGAACCCTCTTTCCAACATTCCCTGCGCTATTTAAACTACCCAAGCATTTAAAGCGCCTTAAAGCGCTTTTAATCACAAACGTAACGCACTCATTAAAGCGTTTAATTAGAAAACGTAGCGCATTTAAGACGTTGAAACGCTCGGGAGCCATTATAGTACCTGAATGCTCGAAAGGGAAACTGTATTGAATGACCTTTAATTACCTGGCACCTGACTAAGGGGTGTTTCTATTCTGGCATGGCTGTCGTACACGTGGAGGGCCTCACGACGCCATGACCCCATCTGGGGGCGTTTCTGCGTGTGAGTCCTCCTGCTTGGGAGTGCTACTGCGCTAGGGGTGACTTTTTGGGTGCCAACTCATGCCCCCAAGTATCTAGTCACTTACTTTGAGAGCGTATCTGCCTTCCTCTCGTACCCTGCACCCGGTGGCCCTGGGCGTGACCTTCCTCTTGAGTCGTATCTGTCCCACAGGCGTCTCTGGGGCGGCAGGAGCACTTCACGAGTCAGGCTGCCCTACACTGGTACTATTACTATGGCCTTGAAGCCACCTTTTATTTCTCTTTATCACTGCCCCGGGTTATCGGGACCTGAGGCCTCCCCACGGCGTCACTCCCTCCATGGTCTTTCCTACCCATGGGTATCGGGGAACCACACCGTGATTGCCTTGCTTTAGCACTCACTAGTGCAGAAACATAAAACAAATGCGGTTGTTTTGAATTTATAAATGCGGTTTTATAACCGCATTTGATCAACACGCACTTGTAAATCAAGAAATATAAATGCGGCTATATAGCCGCATTTATAAATACCATTTACAAGTGCGGTTATTTGCTTTAACCGCACTTGTATATGCCGAATCATTAAAAAAAATTAAAAATTTTAAAACATTGTCAATCTTGTGTAAAGCCAAGATTGATGAAGAGTCACGGGAGCGAACAACGGTGGCGGCAGCAGAAGCGACGACGGACAGGAAGCAGCAACGGAGCAAACCAAAAAATCCACAAGAAACCACGAAGACAATGAAAGAGTGCTTCGAGACCACTAATGCAAGGAAAAAAACATATATAAGAAAAACGAAAAACATTTATGCATATATTTGTGAAGATGAAGAGGAAAAAAGAGAGTTCAAGAAACTTACATTGCACAAATGGAATGCAGATGCAGTAGAAGGAGACAAACTCAGAGTGCAAACGCGAAACGAAGGCAAAGACGAGAAATAAAGTTTGAAATTGTGTGTGGCGCGCTTCAAAATTTAAGGTAAAAAAGGATTTACGAATGCGGTTAAAGGTAAAACCGCATTCGTAAATCAAAGAATTTTGATTTACGAATGCGGTTATTAAAATAACCGCATTCGTAAATCAAGCCCTTTGATTTACAAGTGCGGTTATTCAAATAACCGCATTCGTAAATCAAGCCCTTTGATTTACAAGTGCGGTTATTCAAATAACCGCATTCGTAAATCAAGCGCTTTGATTTACGAATGCGGTTATTCAAATAACCGCATTCGTAAATCAAAATAATTTCAAAAATGCCACCGCATTTTTTTCGAAAGCGGGTAGCGCAAAAGCCGCATTAAATAAAGCGTATCCTTTTCTTCTTTTTGCACTAGTGACTGTTTGATCTGGCGACGCCCTGGTTGGGCGACGCCTTTACCTAGGCGACGCCTTGCCTTGGCGACGCTTCCTCTTGGCGTCTCTCCACCTAGGCGACGCCTTGCGTTGACTTTGACTCCACAGTCGTTGACTTTGACTTTGACTTAGTCAACGCCCGGATACGGGACGGTACAGAACATATAGCTAATGGAACATGTGATATCAAATTCATTGGTACTGAATTACAATTGGTTGACTTGTTTACTAAACCTCTTACTAAAGATAGATTTTACTTTCTGCTAAATGAATTGGGAATTATTAGCATAAATTATCCACTAAAGTAAAGATTTAAATATGTTGTTTCCTGCTTTAACATGTTAATTTTCCTGTTTTAGAATCACAATTGTGATTAGGAAAGAGAAATAATTATTTCTCTCTCTTAGACCATTGACTGCTTTTATGGTTATTGACCAGTAGGTTTATGACATTGATGTGTGGAAATCCTAACTGATTTGATACATTGATTATGCAACAGATTTGACTTGCCATTTGAAGCATGTTTTCAATATATTCTTGCATCATCCAAAACTGCACTCTTCTGTACTACAGAGAATCAGAAGACATATTTTGAAATGACTAAAGCTAGGTTTCAACACCTAGATTATCAAACTGAAGGAGTCCAGGAGTAGTTAGCAGAACTGTACTACAAGCACAAGTGATCGTTCTCCAAATCCTTCAATTTATATGTTATGTTGAACAATTTGTTTTAAATTTCCAACAATATTTGAGTTTTTATTTCTGGATTGTCATAGCACCTTATGGTGTTTTTATTTTTGAACTGTCATGTATGGCTATTGTGTGTTTCCTTCTTTATCTGTGCCTCAATTCTATTTGATGAATCCAAAGGGGGAAAAGAATATCTCATGCAGATTGCTTCTGCAAGTGTATGTAGGTTTTACTTGCAGAAAGGTACAAATCTTCAAATCTTTTATACTTGGATTTTTCTCTATATATTATAGATTTTTAGTGCAGGTAACTTTCTTTGGTTATAACCTTCCTTCAAAGCAATGGTTAGCAGTGGGGATTTGTCTCCATCAAACAGGAGGAGATTATTGAAGATGGATGTGTTAGAATATATGGCCTTAGACGAGAAGGGGGGTTAAATGTTTAAGGGAGGTTTTTGAAATCTTTTTAAAGTTTAACAAAATTCTTTGTATGAATCCATAATAGAAATCAGGTTAGCCAAGAACAAAAGAAATAAAACAGCAAAGCAACAAAAAAACAATCGGTTGTTTCTGCGAAACAATCAGTTGTTTATACCAGTAAAACTTAAAAAAGAATTTAAATGAGTTAAACGGTAAGAGAAATATACACCAACAGTTTATATTGGTTCACTGTTAAACCAAGAGCTACATCCAGTCCCCATAAAACCACTGGGTAATCCACTAAGTAATCAAACCAGATTACAACACACAATTAACCAAAGTAGTGACCTTGAACCCTTTAAGAAACACACTCACTTTGGTAAATCACACACCAAAAGTATTGATCTTGACCACCTCAAGAGCACACAACACTCATTGGCAACACAAAACCAGAATTACAGAAGGTTGAGAAGAGATTACACTTATTTATAGAGCAATCTGAAATCAATACTTTTGGTGACGTGCAGGTAGTTGGAGTTGATGACGTGGCAGCAAGCAATAGTATAGGCGTGTTGAATGGGACACCTGCCTGGCAGAAGTGAAGGACGTCGGGGGGTTCGTGTGATCGTCAGTTGTTAAGTTGGCGTGCCCCGATCTCTGGCATACCTAAACCGGCAGTCACCAGGTTTGTGTCGTAGTCGCCGGGTGTGAACCTAGGCGACAAGGCGATCGGAGATCGCCGAGAGGAGGACATCGCCGAAGAATCAGGAAAGCTTTTTCCAGGCTCTCGGAGCAAAGGATGAAGTTGTCAGATGGTCATTCCGTAGCTGGCCAGAGGTTGAGGTCGGGAAACAGCTTACCAGACCATGCACAGTGAAGTAAGTAAAGTAGAGTATAATGGCGGCCGGCGAGACCACAGGGAAGGTGTGTATGAAGACACCCGTACTCGCCACACAGAAGAGATCGCGCTCTAAGGCAGCTACACGCTGAGGTGCTTCTTGCATAAGTAACTTAGTCGAACAGCCTGAAGAGTAAGAGGTGACGCTCAAGTCAAGGGTGCTCCAGATGGTGACACGTGTACAGCTGGAAGCGAGCCACGTGTCCAGATGTGTAACTGTCAGGAGAGAGAAAGCGCACAGGTATATAAGGGATCCTAACGAACTTCTGAGGTACGCGCGTTTTAGAATACTTCTTTACACTTGCGAGAATTTGAGTACGCTGAGAGAGAATATTGCACGGTTCCTGAAGTTCTTAGTTTTCTCTTAGTATTTTGGTGGTTCAGTCGCTGACTTGGGCATCGGAGCGTGATCGGCCGCAGTGGCGCCGTTCTGTCTTTTGCAGGTTCTTGAGGTGAATCAAGGCAAAGGACGGAAGCTAGCACGGTGCGAAGTCGATCCAGATTTGATGAGGCAAGGCTCTTGCGTTCTGGTCAACAGGCAGGATCATCAGGCGCCCACCGTGGGGCCGTGTAAAACCTGTCCCCATCCACAGCGTGAGTTTTTGGAGTTTCAGTAGTTTCTGTGTGGTTGTGTGCTGGTGCAACCATTTTCTGTCGTTCGTTCAAGCTGTTGTTCGGTAAATTCGTGTTTTTCACCGTTCGTTTGAGTCTTGTTCGGTGAATTCGAGGTTTCTATCGTTTGTTAGAGTTTTAATCGGCGGAGTGAGGTTTTTCCACCAGTCGTTCAAGCTTTCGATGGTTTTCTTGGAGTTTCTTGCCGTTCGCGCGGTGTATCATCGGCTGTTCGGTGTGTTTCTATTTGATTGCGTTTCTGGGTAGGGAATCGGGGGCTTGCTGAAGAAGTGGAGGATCTGAGGAGAAGTTGCAAGTTTCTGTGAAGGTTTCGACGTCCGAATCTATCGGCGTGCTATTGCAGTTGCGTTTGCGGAGGTTTTAGGGAGTTTGAGGATTTTTAACCGGTTGTTTGTTGGATCGATAGTTGCCAAAGGAGATTTTGTTCGTCGAACTTTGGTTTGCTGAGTTTTCATGAAAAAGATGAGAAGCAACCGTTCAAGTCCAGTTGTGCCAGTTGTTGCTGAAGGCGCCATGACCATGGCGCAAATGATGGAGCTCATGCGTGCACTACAGGCGAATGTGGAAGCCTCGCGCGTAGAGCAGGCAAAGATGCATGAGGACCTAGTCGCCTCTCAGGCCTGGAATGAAGAGCTCAACAAAGTGACTGAGGAGTTGCGCCAAACTCTTCAGGAGCAGAGAGGCCGCCCGGTCGCTAAAGAGGTCGCACCGTCGTCGCCACCTCGCGTTTTCCCTATGCCATTTGCTGAGGCGATCACAGACACGCCTATCCCTGCGAGCGTGGTACCCGTGAAGGCTACTTTCACCGGCGTGGAGGATCCTGAGGCACATCTCACCACGTTCCACACGCAGATGATGCTGTCAGGAGGCTCGGATGTTGTATATTGCAAAATGTTTGGGAGCACGCTCCAAGGAACAGCGCTGGAATGGTTTGTGAGCTTGCCTACAGGTCACATCACCAATTTCCAGCAGTTTTCGAAGATTTTCGTCGAGCAGTACATCGTGAACAAGGCGCCACCTAGGGTGTCTTACGACCTGTTCGACATAAGGCAATACCAGGGAGAGTCCCTCAGGGACTATCTGAATCGTTTTGGACCACAGATGGTCCGCTCGCCTGCGAATGACGAAGAGATGCTGGTATACGCCTTCAAAAAGGGCGTGCTGCCGGGACCTTTCTGTGAGGCGCTGATCAGGGCTCACCCCGCCACGTTTGCTGAGGTTAGGCGACTTGCGGTGGCCCACATCGCCGACGAAACTAAGGTCGCCGAGAAGAGAGGAAGCGTGGCCCCTGCTAGGCCACGCGCCCAGACCAGGATCCAGCCACAGAGGGTGCTGGAGACAGCGGCGGCCAAAAGGGATCAAAGGACTCGCCATCCTTATGATCCAAGGAAAAACAAGGGCAGGGGCCCAGGACGCCCCAGGGAGTACAACCGCCCGCCAAAGCATAAGTTTGTCATGGGGCTGGCGGATCTGATCGCCATCCCCAACATAGCAGCCAGGCTCAAGGCACCTGAGAAAGTGGGCGACAAGGTGTTAGGACCAAAACCAGACGCCTGGTGCGAATTCCACCAGAGTTTTGGTCACACCGTCAATTCGTGTTTGGCACTAGGATACCAGCTCGACGACCTGGCCAAGAGCGATTTCCTGAATGATTACCTCCTGGACAGGAGGACGGGGGGCGCGTCGAGCTCCCAGCCGGCGGGTGGTGAGGCTCAGCAGCATGAGATGCCCACTCATGGAGAGATCCACACATCGCAGGAGGTTTCTCGGGTGGAGGATGCAACGCATCACAGAGGAAGAAGTATGCAAGGTTTGTGATGACGGTGGACATGTTCGAGGACCACTCGCCAGATGTGGACATTACGTTCACAAGAGAAGATCTCAGGGACGTTGTGCCTCATGACAACGATCCCATAGTTATCTCGCTTGTCACAGCGGGGAGGAAGGTCCATAGGGTACTGGTGGACCAAGGAAGCTCGACAGATGTGATGTTCTGGCCGACTTTCACACAGCTGCAACTACCCCTTGACCAACTGAGGCCCTATGGAGGGTGCTTATATGGGTTCGCTGGCGATCAGGTGGAGGTTAGGGGGTACATTGAGTTAAGAACTACATTCACGGATGAGGCGGGCTCGAGGACGGAGAAAATCAAGTACCTCGTCGTGAATGCTCCCTCAGCATATAACATTATGTTGGGAAGACCAACACTCAACAGAATAGGAGCTGTGCCCTCGACCAGGCACATGAAGGTGAAGTTACCGTCTGTGGAGGGGGTGGTGATCACCATCAAATTTGACCAGAAGGAAGCAAAGAAGTGCTATGAGAATAGCTTGAAGAATAAGAGGTCAGTAAGTTATATTACGACCACCCCGCCTCCTGGTGTGAAGCCCAGGTTGACGTTGGTGGAGGCGACCGCCGGTAGCGATGTCGTCATGGTAGATGCTGAAGCAAGGGAGGAGAACGCCGATCGGGAAGAAGAGGCGAGGAACAGCCCAGAGGAGGCGAGGGAACTGGGAATCGCCAGGGCGGTGATCGCCAGGGAAACCCGGCCCAAACCCGTCGAGGAGTGGCTCGAAAGGGAGATCGGGGGAAAGATCTTCAAGCTGGGAAGATCTTTGGAGGCTGAACTCCAAGACCAGATCGCCAAGGTGATAGAGCGACATCTGGATGCACTTGCATGGTCTGCTTCAGACATGCCAGGAATCGACCCCGACTTCTTGTGCCATCGCCTAGCAATGGACAACCAAGTCAGACCAGTGCGGCAAAGAAGAAGGATGTTTAACGAGGAGAGGAGGCAGGCGATCAGGGATGAAACACAGAAGCTCCTCGCCGCAGGCCATATCAGGGAAGTTCAGTACCCTGAATGGTTGGCCAATGTCGTGCTGGTAAAGAAAAGCAATGGGAAGTGGCGCATGTGCGTCGACTTCACTGACCTGAACAAGGCTTGCCCAAAGGACTCGTATCCTTTGCCAAGCATAGATGCCCTGGTCGACAGTGCTGCAGGGTGTAAGTTGTTGAGTTTCCTGGACGCCTTCTCGGGGTACAACCAGATAAAGATGCATCCTATGGATGAAGAGAAGACCGCCTTCATGACCGAGAGATTGTGCTACTGCTACAAGGTGATGCCCTTTGGGCTGAAGAACGCGGGGGCAACGTACCAGAGATTGATGGATAGGGTACTTGCACCGATGCTGGGGAGGAATGTACAAGCGTATGTGGATGACATGGTCGTGACCTCGCCGGAAACGAGCAAGCACGTTGCGGACCTGGAGGACTTGTTCACCACAATCGCCAAGTTCAGGTTGAAGCTGAACCCCGAGAAGTGCATTTTTGGCGTGGAGGCAGGGAAGTTCTTGGGATTCCTCTTAACTGAAAGAGGAATAGAGGCAAATCCTGATAAGTGTGCTGCCATCTTGGCGATGAGGAGCCCGGCTACCGTGAAGGAGGTACAGCACCTTACAGGTCGGATGGCGGCCCTGTCTCGTTTCGTGTCGGCTAGCGGAGAGAAAGGCCATCCGTACTTCCAATGTTTAAGGCGAAACAATAAGTTTGCTTGGACGAAGGAGTGTGAAGAGGCCTTCGTCAAGCTTAAAGAGTACTTGGCGAGCCCGCCGGTTTTGTGCAAACCGCTGGTGGGAACCCCTCTCAGGTTGTATTTTGCTGTGACTGAAAGGGCGGTGAGTGCGGTGCTCGCCCAAGACCAAGACCAGGCTCAGAAGCCTATTTATTTCGTCAACAAGGTGTTGCAGGGCCCGGAGGTGAGGTATCAGGCCTTGGAAAAAGCTGCACTGGCTATGGTATTTTCGGCGAGGAGGTTGCGCCACTATTTTCACAGTTTTACAATACTGGTGATGACCGACTTGCCCATCCAGAAGGTCCTGAAGAAGCCTGATGTAGCTGGAAGGATGGTCAAATGGGCAGTGGAGCTGTCGGAGTTCGACATCAAGTATGAGCCCCGAGGACCGATCAAGGGGCAAGTTTTCGCCGACTTCGTGGTCGAGCTCTCGTCAGAGGCAGCACGAGTTGAAGGTGATGGTTTTCGTTGGGTGCTCTCGGTGGACGGATCGTCGAACCAGCAGGGTAGCGGTGCTGGAGTCATCCTGGAAGGGCCCAACGGCGTGCTGATAGAACAATCCCTGAGGTTTGCCTTCAAAGCCAGCAACAATCAAGCTGAGTATGAGGCGTTGATCGCCGGAATCTTGCTGGCCAAGGAGATGGGAGCTAGGGTGCTGATGGCTAAGAGTGACTCGTTGTTGGTCACGGGACAAGTAACAGGCGAGTTCCAGGCCAAGGATCCACAAATGGCGGCTTACTTGGAGTACATGCAGGAATTGAAGGGTTCTTTTGTCTCGTTTGAAGTAGTGCATGTGCCCAGAGAGCAGAATGCCCGAGCAGACTTGCTAGCTAAGCTCGCCAGTTCAGGCAAGGGGGGTAGACAGAGGACGGTGATCCAGGAAACCCTAAAGGCGCCTAGAATATTTGTGGCAGACCACCTGGTTCTTCAAATAAGCAAGTCGACAGAGAACGCGGCGAGGTGTCACAGCTCTTTGACTCAGGAGACCTTGAGGTCGCCAAGAATAAGAGCATGTCGGGGGGAGAGGGTGAACATGACACAGGTCTGTGCCACGCATGAGCCAGACACATGGATAACCCAGTACCAGCGTTGCCTGGCAGATGGCCTTCTCCCGCTGGATCCGATGGAGGCTAGGAAGATAAAGAAGAACTCCAGCAAATTCACAATGATTGATGGCGAGTTGTATAGGTTTGGGTTCACACACCCACTCCTGGAATGTGTGCACGGAGAAAAATGTACAAGAATTATGGCCGAGCTCCATTGAGGGATATGTGGAAGTCACGTCGGGGGTCGAGCTCTGGCTGCAAGAAGTATGCACAGTGTTGCAAGCAATGTCAGCAGCACGCCGATTGGCACAGGGCGCCTCCAGAAGAGTTAAAGTCGATTTACAGCCCTTGGCCGTTCCATACGTGGGGAATTGATATCCTGAGACCTTTCCCGTTGGCGATCAGGCAGATGAAATACTTGGTGGTAGTAATTGAGTATTTCACCAAGTGGATCGAAGCAGAACCAGTAGCCCAGATCACCGCACACAATATCGAGAGCTTTGTATGGAAGAACATCGTGTGCCAGTTTGGTGTGCCTAAGCGCCTGGTGTCCGACAACGAGACTCAGTTTGCAAGTCATCTGCTGAAGAAGCTGTGCGAAGAGGTGGGAATTCAGCAGGTGTTTGCATCCGTCGAGCACCCTCAGACAAACGACCAAGTAGAGTCCGCCAATCGGGTGTTGCTAAGAGGCTTGAAGAGAAGGCTGGAGAAAACCAAGGGATCGTGGGCGGAGGAGGGACCCCGTATAGTCTGGGCGTACCACACCACCGAGCAGTCAGGAACCATGAGACCCCGTTTAGCCTGGTCTATGGATGCGACGCAATGATTCCAGTGGAAATCCAGGAGAGCTCGCCGAGATTCCAGCACTTTGTAGCTGAACACTCGAATGAAGAAAGAAGGTTGAATCTGGATTTGCTGGATGAGGTCAGGGAGGAGGCGAGAGTAAAAGCTGAGGCAGTGAAAAGGAGGATCGAACGAAGATACAACTCGAAGGTGATGCCAAGGCAGTTTAAAGAAGGCGACCTGGTGATGAGGAAGGCCCACCAGTACGAGATGGAAAACAAGTTGTCGCCTAACTGGACAGGACCGTTCAGAATAACCGAGGTGCTTGGGAACGGCGCCTACCGCCTAGAGACGTTGGAAGGAGGGGCGATTCCTTGTACTTGAAACGCCACACACTCAAGTTATATCACAGTTAAAGCTTTGTAAGTAGAAACGAACATGAAAAGATTTACAAGCTTTCTGTTAAAATAGTTTGAAGGGGGCGCTCTTTTTTTCCTAAGGAGGGTTTTTAATGAGGCCACCCAATAAAAGAAGAGTTTTCAAACTTAAAGCTTTTGAGTTTGCATGCATGTCTGTGTTGAAAGTTTGTTGAAGAAGCGCATGCTCTCAGTGAAAGTTTAAAAGTCCCCATCGCTTTTCGGCAATCGGTGGCACAGCTAAAGTTTTAAAGTCCTCATCGTCTTTCGGCAATCGGAGGCACCAGCGACGATTAAAAGACCTCAACGCCCTCGCGCGTCCTGAGGCGAGAAAGAGATTAAAGTCCTCCTCGAATTTGTACGAGTGCAGGCGAGAACAAGTTAAAAGTCCTCAGTGAATTCAGGGAAGAGGAGATGTAATCCCTGGGCAAAGTAGAGGCACCAGATAAAGACCTTCTCGCCGTCGAGCGAGTTCAGGCAAGATAAAGACCTTCTCGCCGTCGAGCGAGTTCATGCAAGATAAAGACTTTCTCGCCGTCGAGCGAGTTCAGGCAAGATAAAATCCTTCTCGTCTCGAACGAGTTTAGGTATGGTGTAAAGGGTGGAAGAAGTTTAAAGGATGGCTAAGGTAGGTTCAAAGAGAACGCCTAGCCATCCGGCTTATTGTTCTGAAACTCAGGGAGGTAGAGAAGGATCCGAAAGGCGCCTCTACCCCCAGATGAGGGAACAATAGCCAAGTTATGGAGGCAAAAGGAAGCTTACATCGCCAGGATCCTATGGCGATCAGAAGAAGTCCAGGCGATGGCAGGAGTAAGGGCCCATTTCGATGGAGCAGATCATGTGAACTATATCCTAAAACTATCAGTTGGTTTGAAACTTGCTGTTTAGTAAGTAGTTTCACGCTGAAGTTCGTTGCCTTAAGTTCACAAGTTATTGAAATGCCATCGTTTGAGAGTTGATAGTTTGCTCGAGTTTGAAGCAGTAAGTAAACGATTGAGCCCGCAGAATCGCTAAGTTAATTTGTTTAAAGCAGTTTCTGTTCCGTCCGGTTGACCGGGACGTCTTCGTGCGCGACCTCAACCGTCAGCTAGGGACTCCTTCCCACTGATTGCCTGTGGATTCCTGCAAAAAAGTGTACAAAGAGGCGCCCTAGTGGCCGTTTGCACTCCGACGCTCAAGTCAGCCAGCAAGAAACACCAAAACTGTTCACCTCCGTCTCTGAGCACCGCGTATGGCACTCTGAAGGTGGTAAGAAATAACTGTGTATTGTGTGTCTGTGTTCTCTCTCTCAGGCAAAAATATTCCCCAGTCCCTTGTTCGTCACTGTTGAAGCACGAGCAAGCAACTAGAGAGCTCTGGTAAATTTGCAGAAAGTTCGAACCCCGTTTCCAACATTCCCCGCGCTATTTAAACCTCCCAAGCATTTAAAGCGCCTTAAAGCGCTTTTAATCACAAACGTAACGCACTCATTAAAGCGCTTAATTAGAAAACGTAGCGCATTTAAGACGTTGAAACGCTTGGGAGCCATCATAGTACCTGAACGCTTGAAACGGAAACTGTATTGAATGACTTTAATTACCTGGCACCTGACTAGAGGGTGTTTCTATTCTGACATGGCTGTCGTACACGTGGAGGGCCTCAGGACGCCATGAACCCATCTGGGGGCGTTTCTGCCCATCTGGGGACGTTTCTACGTGTGAGTCCTCCTGCTTAGGAGTGCTACTGCGCTAGGGGTGACTTTTTGGGTGCCAACTCATGCCCCCAATTATCTAGTCACTTACTTTGAGAGCGTATCTGCCTTCCTCTCGTACCCTGCACCCGGTTGTCTTGGGCGTGACCTTCCTCTTGGGTTGTATCTGTCCCGAGGGCGTCTCTGGGGCGACAAGGGTACCTCACGAGTCAGGCTGCCCTACACTGATGCTTTCACTATGGCCTTGAAGCCACCTTTTCCTTCTCTTTATCGCTGCCCCGTGCTACCTCTCAGCAGAATTCTGTTTGTCGATTCTACCTGCCCATTAGTCTGGGGGTGCTCAACTGATGCAAACACCTGTTTAATGCCTACCTCAGCACATAGGTTTCTCAACTGTTGACTGGCGAATTGGGTTCCGTTGTCGGATATCAGCCGCCTAGGTACGCCAAAACGGCACACAATGTTCTTCCACACAAAATGTTGTACTTTGTGCGCTGTGATTTGTGCCACAGGTTCTGCCTCTATCCATTTGGTGAAGTATTCAATGGCAACGATCAAATACTTCATCTGCCTGATCGCCAATGGGAAAGGGCCCAGAATGTCGATTCCCCATGTATGGAAAGGCCACGGGCTGTATATGGATCGCAACTCTTCTGGCGGCGCCTTGTGCCAGTCGGCGTGCTTTTGGCATTGCTTACACCGCTGGGCATGCCGTGCGCAGTCCTCTTTCACTGTTGGCCAGAAAAAACCTGCGCGTATTACCTTGGAGGCTAAGGATCTTCCCCCTACGTGGCTCCCGCAGATGCCTTCGTGTAGTTCCGCCATTATCCTGGTGCACTCATCGCCACTGACGCATGTTAGGATAGGGTGAGTGAAACCGTGCCTGAACAGCACCCCATCCACCAAAGTATATCTTGCGGCATTTCTTTTGACTTTTTTACCTTCTTCAGGCTCCACTGGGAGAGCCCCATCCGCCAGGTACAGCTTGTAGGGCGTCATCCAGGTATCTCCCCTGGCCAGAACGCATACCTGCATCTGCTCTTCCTCAGGCACACTCGCGTACATGCTGATGCGGGGCGCCCTCTGCGTATCTTGGGTCAAAGAGCAATGACTCCTTGGCCTTCCCCTGGATGTATAAATCTGGAGGACGTCCACCCTGTTGTCTTCCACGAATATACGCGGAGCTTTGAGAGTCTCCTGGATCACTGTCCTCTGTCTACCCCCCTTGCCTGAGCTGGCCAGCTTTGCAAGCAGGTCAGCTCTGGCATTCTGCTCCCTCGGGACATGTATCAGCTCAAGAGCGTTGAATGCTCCTTTCAACAACTGGACGTATTTCAGGTACGCCGCCATCTGTGGGTCCTTCGCCTGGAATTCACTCGACACCTGCCCCGTAATCAGCTGGGAGTCGCTCTTCACCAGGAGGTTCTGTGCGCCCATCTCCTTGGCCAGGAGCATTCCTGCTATCAGGGCTTCATATTCTGCCTGATTGTTACTTGCCTTGAAGGCGAAGCGCAGGGCCTGCTCGATCAGTATGCCGTCGGGTCCCTCCAAGACTATTCCCGCACCGCTCCCTTGTTGGTTGGAAGAGCCATCAACCGAGAGCAGCCACTGCGAACTCACCTCCACCTCTTGCTCACCTCCGGGCGACAGTTCCGCTATAAAATTTGCGTACACCTTCCCTTTGATGGATCCTCTGGGCTCGTACTGGATGTCGAATTCTGACAGTTCCACCGCCCAGCGCACCATTCTTCCTGCCACATCGGGTTTCTGCAGCACTTTCTGTATAGGGAGGTTGGTCATCACCACCACCGTAAAGCTGTGGAAATAATGACGGAGCCTCCTAGCAGAGAACACTACCGCCAGCGCCGCCTTCTCTAGCGCTTGGTACCTTGTCTCAGCTCCCTGTAAGGCCTTGCTTACGAAATAGATGGGCTTCTGACTCTGGTCCTGCTCTTGGACCAACACGGAACTGATGGCCCGCTCCGTTACAGTAAAATATAACTGGAGGGGCACGCCCGCTACCGGCTTGCAGAGGACCAGTGGCGTCGCCAGGTACTCCTTCAGCTTAATGAAAGCCGCTTCGCATTCATCAGTCCATGCAAAGCGACTGTTTCTCTTGAGGCACTGGAAATACGGGTGCCCCTTCTCTCCTCTGGCGGAAACAAACCTCGAGAGCGCCGCCATTCGCCCTGTCAGCTGTTGCACCTCCTTTACCGACGTCGGGCTCCGCATGGCGATAATAGCCGCACATTTGTCGGGGTTCGCCTCTGTCCCCCTCTCGGTGAGCATAAAACCCAAGAACTTACCGACCTTTACCCCGAAAACACAATTCTCGGGGTTTAACTTGAGGCGGTACTTGGATATTGTGTTGAACAACTCCTCCAGGTCCTCCATGTGCTGCACCTTATTCTGCGACGCCACCACCATGTCGTCTACATAGGCGTACACATTCCTCCCAAGCATTGGCGCCAGGACCTTATCCATTAGCCTCTAGTACGTGGCACCCGCATTTTTCAGCCCGAAGGGCATCACCTTATAGCAGTAACTGCATGTCTCAGTCATGAATGCAGTCTTGCTCTCGTCTCTTGGGTGCATCTTGATTTGGTTGTACCCTGAAAAGGCGTCCAGGAAACTCAGCACCTTGCTGCCGGACGCACTGTCTACCAAGGCGTCGATGCTGGGCAGCGGATACGAGTCCTTTGGGCATGCCTTGTTCAGGTCCGTGAAGTCAACACACATCCTCCACTTTCCGTTCGCCTTTTTCACCAAGACGACGTTGGCGAGCCACTCAGGGTATTGAATCTCCCTGATGTGGCCAGCCCTCAGCAGCTTCTGGGTTTCGTCTTTCACCACCTGTTGTCGTTCCTCATTGAACTTTCTCCTTCTCTGACGCACGGGGCGGACCGTGGCGTCCATGCTGAGATGGTGACACAGGAAATCGGGGTCGATGCCTGGCATATCCTAGGCGGACCATGCGAAGGCATCCAGGTGGCGTGAAATCAATTCTGCCACCCCTTCCTGTTCTTCTGGGCTCAGCGAACTTCCTAACTTGAAAGTCTTGCCGCCAATCTCCCTTTCTACGACGTTAGCCGCGGGCTACTCCCTGCTATCATCTTCGACGGGCGCCGCCTCTTCCACGGGTGCCGCGTCGTCAGGGCCTTCCTCCATAGGCGCATCTGCTTGGGGCATCGCCCTCTCCGCTATGGCCTCTTCAGGTGTCAACCCAGCGGGCGTCGCCTCAATCATCGTCGTGTCCGCGCTCGGCGGACGTTCATACACCATGAACACGCCTCTCTTCATCTTCAGGCTGTTTTCATAGCATTTCCTTGCCTCCTCCTGGTCTGACCTGATGACTATCACCTGGCCATTGAGGTCTGGCAGTTTCATCTTCATGTGGCGTGTGGAGGATACCGCGTTCAGACGATTTAACGCCGGTCTGCCCAGCAAAATATTGTAGGCGGGGTTGGCGTTCACGACCAGGTACCGGATGCTTTCGGTATGGGAGGCCTCTCCATCTGTGAACGTAGTCCTCAACTCCAGGTATCCCCGGACTTCCACCTGGTTGTCCCCAAACCCATATAAGCACCCCGTATAGGGACTCAACAGATCGGGGGACAGCCGTAACTTGTTAAAGGTCGACAGAAACATGACGTCTGCCGAACTTCCTTGGTCGACAAGCACTCTGTGCACCTTCCTTCCGGCTGTGACGACTGAGATGACAAAGGGGTCGTTGTCGTGGGGTACCACATCTCGGAGGTCTCTTCTTGTGAACACGATATCCGACTCCCACGGCTCCCCTGAGAGCCTCTCTTCGATTGAATTTACCCCCCTCGCGTATTTCTTCCGCTGGGAGGCGGTGGGTCCCCCGCCGGAAAAACCCCCAGCAATGGTGTGGACCTCACCAAGCACAGGCATCTCGTGTGCTGGTTCTTCCGCCGGCGGCGGCAAGGTGGCGGTCGTTGTGGGATCTGCGACATAGTCCTTCAAAAACCCAGTCCTCACCAGCTCATCTAGCTGGTAGCCCAACGACAGGCAATTATCAATGTGGTGCCCGAAAGCCTCGCGGAATTCGCACCAAGAGTCTTTACGGGGCCCTAACACCTTGTCGGTCTTCGCCGGTCGCCTCAGCCTCTCAGCTATGTTAGGCACGGCGATTAAATCCTTCAACTCAACCACGAAGTTGTACCTCGCCGGTCTCGCTCTTTCTCAGGCCGGGCGATCGCCTCCTGCTGGACCCCGGGGCTGGGGCTTTCTGGCCTCGTAGGGGCGTCTCGCCTCTGGCTTCTTTCTTCCCGTCGTGGTCTCATTGACCCTGACGGGTTGAGCTCGCGCTGGTCCCCTCGGACGCGAGGGCACGGTGCTGGTGCGCTTCACACATACCTCCCCTTCAGAAGCAATATGCTCTACCGCCCTACGCCGTAGTTCAGCGAAAGTCCTAGGGCGGTTGCGGATGATGGATTCTGCAAAGGGGCCAGGGCATACGCCTTTCACAAATGCGTACACGATCATAGGCTCCTCTGTCGTACCAACCTTCACGACCTGGGCCCCGAAGCGATTGATATACTCCTTCAGGGTCTCCCCCTGATACTGCTTCACATCGAACAGATCGTAGGAAACCGGCGGCGGGGCCTTGTTGGCTAGGTATTGTTCCCTGAACAATCGCGACAATTGGCGGAAAGATGTGATATGACCCTCTGGGAGGCTAATGAACCAGTCCATAGCCATCCCGGTCAGGGTGCTCATGAAGAGCTTGCACTTGGCAGCATCAGAACCGCCTATCAGGACCATCTGTGTGTGAAATGCAGCAAGGTGCGTCTCTGGGTCCTCCATCCCGGTGAATATCACCTTGGGTCCCGCGAACGTGTCTAGGATCTCCTGCGAGAAAGGAGTGGAAAACTCCCTTGGTGGGGAATGGTTCTCCATCTCGTCATGTCCAGGCCGCCTCCGATCATTTCTCAGGCCCTGGCGCAACTCCTCATTCACACGGTGGAGCTCTTCATTCCGCTCATGCGAGGCGTCAAGGTCTGCCTTCATGCGTTCCTGTTCCATTTTCGAATCCGCCATGTCCTGCTGCAGCCCCCTCATTATCTCCAGGACCTGCTGCATGGATAGTTCTGCTGGGGCTGCGCGTGCTGTGCTTCGTCTGGTGGGGGCCATCGTCACTCCAACCTCCTCCAACGTTACTGTGACTTCGTAAATTCTCTCGAACTTGTGATGGGACTGATGTTTTATATCGGCCCCACGGTGGGCGCCAAATGTTCCGTCCGGTTGACCGGGACGTCTTCGTGCGCGACCTCAACCGTCAGCTAGGGACTCCTTCCCACTGATTGCCTGTGGATTCCTGCAAAAAAGAGGACAAAGAGGCGCCCTAGCGGCCGTTTGCACTCCGACGCTCAAGTCAGCCAGCAAGAAACACCAAAACTGTTCACCTCCGTCTCTGAGCACCGCGTATGGCACTCTGAAGGTGGTAAGAAATAACTGTGTATTGTGTGTCTGTGTTTTCTCTCTCAGGCAAAAATATTCCCCAGTCCCTTGTTCGTCACTGTTGAAGCACGAGCAAGCAACTAGAGAGCTCTGGTAAATTTGCAGAAAGTTCGAACCCCGTTTCCAACATTCCCCGCGCTATTTAAACCTCCCAAGCATTTAAAGCGCCTTAAAGCGCTTTTAATCACAAACGTAACGCACTCATTAAAGCGCTTAATTAGAAAACGTAGCGCATTTAAGACGTTGAAACGCTTGGGAGCCATCATAGTACCTGAACGCTTGAAACGGAAACTGTATTGAATGACTTTAATTACCTGGCACCTGACTAGAGGGTGTTTCTATTCTGACATGGTTGTCGTACACGTGGAGGGCCTCAGGACGCCATGAACCCATCTGGGGGCGTTTCTGCCCATCTGGGGACGTTTCTACGTGTGAGTCCTCCTGCTTAGGAGTGCTACTGCGCTAGGGGTGACTTTTTGGGTGCCAACTCATGCCCCCAATTATCTAGTCACTTACTTTGAGAGCGTATCTGCCTTCCTCTCGTACCTGCACCCGGTTGTCCTGGGCGTGACCTTCCTCTTGGGTCGTATCTGTCCCGAGGGCGTCTCTGGGGCGGCAAGGGTACCTCACGAGTCAGGCTGCCCTACACTGATGCTTTCACTATGGCCTTGAAGCCACCTTTTCCTTCTCTTTATCGCTGCCCCGTGCTATCGGGACCTGAGGCCTTCCCACGGCGTCGCTCCTTCCATGGTCTTTCCTACCCATGGGTATCGGGGAACCACATCGTGATTGCCTTGTTTCAGCACTGTTTGATCTGGCGACGCCCTGGTTGGGCGACGCCTTCACCTAGGCGACGCCTTGCCTTGGCGACGCTTCCTCTTGGGGTCTCTCCACCTAGGCGACGCCTTGCGTTGACTTTGACTCTCCAGCCGTTGACTTTGACCTTGACTTAGTCAACGCCCGGATACGGGACGGTACAGTTTCTATAAGGGAAAGCAAAGTAAACAGAGAGACCAGGTACGAAAGCGGAGGAAGTTATTATAAAAGCGGTATCAGTTCAAATACAAAGGAAAGAAAATTACAAGTAAAAGATTGTGCAAAAAGAAACAAGCACTAATTCTCAGAAAATGAGTGATGGAGGGAGACGGTTAATCTTCAGAAGGCACGATCTTCCCATCCACCACTTCATTGCATATCGACACCATGGAGAGGTCGAGCTCAGGGTACTGGCAAGCGACTTGCCCCAGGGCGGCGTCGAATCCGGCGGCAAGGACTTGGGCGGAGCTTAGTTCGAGCTCTTCGGTTTGTTGTTTGAGCCCCTCGGTTTGCTGTTTCATCTCGTCAGCTCATTTCTTCAGCTCTTCTTTTAGCTCACGAGCCTGAGCGAGGTCTTCAGCAACCTTCCTGCCTTCGTCCCGCGCCTGGGCCAGCTCTGCAACGATTTTCTTGCTTTCCTCTCGAGCCCTTGCGAGCTCGTCCACGGCGTCGTCCCTCTCCTTCTCGACCTTTCCAAGGAGAACCTCCCGATCAACCGACCTCTTTTCAAGGTTCTCTACCTTGGCTGCATCCGCTTTCATCAATGCCTCCAAGTTGGCCACCTTAAGCCTATAGGGAACCAGCTTGCTCTCCAGCTCGATTTTCTCTTGAGCTAGGAGGTGCAGTTTCTGGCGCAGGTCGGAGGCCTCCTTGCGCGCAACCCTCAGCTCGGCACTCATGGCATCCTCCACTCTTGAGTGATCGATCTCTGCCATCATCAGGTTGTAAGACAGCTTTTCCGCCTCGATCCTTATCAGGCGATTCTGCTCCTGGAGTGTTGAGATCTCGTCCTGAAGCTTTTTGTTGGACCTCTTCACAGCCTTTGTTATGATTGAGGGGAGGTCCTCTGCCATCATCTTTAGCTTAGATGTGAAGGGCCCCCAGACTTCTTTGACCAAGGGGGGAAGGCTTGCAGCTGCTGTTGGTGGAGGTGCTGAAGGAGCCTGGTGCTGACTTTCA
Organism: Phaseolus vulgaris; assembly: GCF_051622355.1. Lineage (NCBI taxonomy): Eukaryota > Viridiplantae > Streptophyta > Magnoliopsida > Fabales > Fabaceae > Phaseolus > Phaseolus vulgaris. The sequence goes on from NC_143508.1 coordinate 35,119,465, forward strand.
CCACCACCCTCTTGAGTTGGTTGAGCAAGGGGGGCTTCCTGGCGTGGTGGTGAAGTGGGGGACTCGGTTATGAGTATCGGCGAGTTGTGAGCGCCTTCATCCCCACCTGGTGCGGCTTCAGCAATTGAGGCAGTTGAAGGAGGACCCTCTCTAGCAGATACGAACGGCGTGGAGGCGCTAGGAGGGTTCTCCATGAAGTTGGGCTCGCTGCCTTCAACCACAGGAAGCGCGACCGCGAAGGGTGTAGCTTGGACTGGCGGTGTTGGAGCTGGGGGAGAGGGCGGTGTTGGAGCTGGGGGACAAGGCGGTGTTGGTGTTGGGAGAGTGGGTGGGGAAGAAGGTGCCACCCTTTTCCTTTTGGTGACAAGGCCGTCCTCAGTTGCCTCATCCTCATCTTCTTGAACCACTTGAGGGGTTTTCCTCTTTGGCTTCCTCAAGATGAGCTTTTTTCGTTGAGGGGCGGGCAGTGTCTCTGGAGGAGCTGGGCCTTGAGGAGGCGATCTGCCCTGGGCAGCGGCGATCTCCACCACCGAGTTGGGCACGGTTTGGGAACCCGTCGCCAACTTATGAGTTCGGGCGAGCGCCCTCAGTTCAGCTAATTTACCTTTGCCCAACATGAAGTCTGCATAGGGTAAAAGTAGACAAATAAGCAGAAGCAAAGGCAAGATATACGAGTATATGCGCGAATGATGCAAACAGGTAGCACATGAACTTAAGGCCAAGACCAGTATGCAACAAGCAGGACGCCCAATGGCGGATAATAGAGATGTAAAATCAGTCCCAACGTAAAACAAAACCTAAGTGGTGAGGTAAAAGCTAACCTATATGGGCTTCAAGTTGGCCTTCGAGGTACTCGAAGGAGATTATCGAGGAAGTGGGGAAGGTGATGTTGGCGGCTGCGACTCTCTTCCAGAAGAGGCATAGATCTCTGTCTAGCTCGCCCATGGAGTCAGGACTTCTGGGCCTCCTAAAGCTCTCTTTGGCGTCTTTGCTCCCCTTGTGTACCCAGTACAAGGGGAAGCCGTCGAGCAGGGAAGGATCTTGGTCGTTGGCGCACACCTTCACGAATTTTCCTTTCCAATCTTTGTAAGATTGCTGGAAGATGGAGAGGATTGACCTCCCAGCAATACCATTCAGGCTAATCCAGAGGCGGTCTCCTGGATCCTTAGCCTCGAAAAGGAAGAGGAATACGTCGACTGAGGCTGGCAATCCCAGGTGTGCGCACATGATCTGAAACGCCCTTACGAACGCCCAGCTATTGGGATGAAGCTGGGCGGGGGCGATGCCGAGCTCAGTTAATAATTCCCTCTCAAAGCGAGTGAAGGGAAGTCGGAGCTTCACCTTCTTGAAGAATGTCGCGTAGAGGAAGCAGAACAACTCGCCGTTGTTTGCCTTATCGTCAGCACAAATTGGTTCATCCGGGCGGCAGGGCAGCACGGCCATTTTGCTGTCGTGCTCCTTATGGAATGAAAGCTCAGATTGGTCCCCTTTCCTTAGTCGGTGCACGCCCAACTCTGTGCTTATGTGATGAGAATCAAATAAAGGAGGCTTTTATTAATGGAGGAAGAGGACATCCACCCTCACATTTGAAGTTCTTCCTTCTAGTCTTCTCAAAATTAAAAGAAGACATAAAATAAAGATGAGGCCCAAGCCCAAAGCTCAAGCCCAAAGCCCAAGCCCAAGCCCAAGAAGGCCAAAGCCCAAAGAGCCCAAGTCCATCCCATGAGGGGCAAGGCCAAGCTTTGAAATACTCTTGTATAGTTTCGGTTCATTTGATCAATTGTTCAATTCTGTTCGGCCAATTCCAGTTTTAATCTCTTTGTTGATTCAATTTGACAATATTTGGTTCATCCAAAATGAGTTTGGGATTTGGTACTATTTATTGGTGAGTTCTTGTCTTAGAACAATGATCTAACTCTAAGAAAAGTGCCTCTATATTTTCCAGCTAAAGGTGATTCCTAAGAATGTCAAGAATCTTGTTCTTTGTGGCTATTGGAATCACATCATGTGGTATCATGAGTCTTATGTTCTTCTTGTTTAATTGTTGAGTTGTGTGCACTTTATTTCAAGAGCTCTTTTAATTTCTTGCAATTTAAGTTTCTGTTTTAGAATTTTACTTGAGTATTCTTGCTGTTTTTCTTTTACACCAAGTGCTTGTGAAAAGGTTTATGGCACTCATAATTCTTATGAGTATGGTTGCTCTTTTGGAATGGCATTATCCTTCCTAGAGTTTACCTTAAGCTTCCTTTCACTTGTTGTTAAAATTTGTGATGTGTCTTTTAATTTTGTAATCATGTCAAGTTTTGTCTTAGTCATGTTATTCCATAATTGTCATTACTTCTAGTAGTACTTTTCTTGTTTTGATTGTTTCTTGCTTTAGTGTCTATAATTTTCTGAATTGATATTGATCCTTTGTGCATTTTCTTTTTAGAATTGAGTTCATACTTGTATTCTAGACCTATACAAGTTCCAATACATCATTTTCTATTATGTCTTTGCTAGTTCATAATCCTGTTTTTTATTCCTATTAGGATTCCTCTGTTTCTGAAAAAAGTGCTTACTGTTTTTTCCTTATTGCAATTGATTTACTTACTGGAAAATTCTGAAATTCTGGATTTGAGATATTCAAAGTGTTAGAAAATAATAGAAAAAAGAATCATTCAAAAATACGAAGTACACAAAAAATGATAAATAAAATAAAAAAAGTGTACAATTCTGCCGAAAAAAATACGGTAATCTGGAAGCGATTTTTAAAAATTTATTTCTCTCAATTGGCTTACTTTTTTTAATTGATTCCAGTGCCATTATTGAGTTAACATCTTGAAGTTTCTGTGGTTTAAATTTCATAATCCAGTTCGCTCTACATCATTCCAGTTAAATCAGTGAATATCAAGCACAGTTTGCATTTAAAAAAAAAAAATTCCAGTAGCTAATTTTTTGTTTTCTTCATCTACTCTAGAGCTTTTCCTTAAGTACTCTTTTGGTGTGCCTTCTTTCTTCATTGAGTTCTTTATTTTCTTGCTTGTCTTTCATTCATTAATCTTTGAGTTTGTCTTACATATAGTATTCCTTTTGCAATTACCTTTCCTTGCTTATACCTTTTCTTGTTTGTCTTTATTGTTTCATTGGTTTTGTGGTGGTTGCTTTTGAGATTGGTGTGCTTGCTTTGACATCTTTCATTTGAGGATTCCAAGGCCTCAAGATCAGATTGGTGCAAGGACATTATTTCTTTGAGAGTGACCTCTTTTTTTCTGCCTCCATTCACTTCGGCAATTTCATTGCCAAGCTCACTGTTTTTGCTAATTTTGTTTCTTAACTTGTTTGCTGTTTTTGTGTGTTTGCTGTTTTTTATTTGCAAAATGGCTGGCTATTCAAGTGGTGCATCTTACAAACGGCATTCTCCTTCCAAAGCTTCAGTCCTTGGTGAAGAAGAACATAGAAGAAGGAGGCATCACCATCATTCTCATGAAGAGAGCTATAACCGTGACCAAAGATATCACCAAGTGTTCAACATTGCTTGTAAAAAAGTCCCTAGTTTTAATGGTGATAGTGATCCTAATGTGTATTTAGAATGGGAGACTAAGGTTGACCATTATTTTCATGTGTATAAGGTCCAAGATGACCAAAAACTTAGATTAGTTTCGTTATCCTTTTTGGGCTATGCCAAAGAATGGTGGCATAAAATTGTAATGGACATTATATATCGCAAGAAACCTCCCGTGGTTTCTTGGAATGCTTTGAAAGAGTGTATGCGCGCGAGGTTTGTTCCTCCTTCTAGGAAGGAACACTTGTTGAAGTTCCAAAGGCTTCCTCAAGGACATAGGATGGTAGATGAATACTTTAAAGATTTTGAAACAACTTTGACTAAAATGAATATGCATGCTAATGAAGAGTCAAAGATTAAATGGTTTGTACGTGGTTTGAAAAGAGATATTAGAGATTTTGTAGAATTAAAAGAATATTCTTCTTTAAAGAGCGTGTTTCGCAAAGCCATCAAGGTAGAATCATATCTTTTGAACAAAACTTTCAAAAATACTCATGATGATGATTTCTACAACTCTTCTAGGATGGATGCAAACAAAATTTCTCCTTCCAATTTTTCCAAACAAACCATGTTTCCAAACAAAGTTTCTACTACAAATCTTTCTACTCCTAAGTCACCTACCAAAACTTCAAATATCAAATGTTTTAAATGTTTAGGTTTTGGGCACATAGCTCTTCATTGTCCACAAAAGCAAATCTTAAAGATCAACAAGGTAAAACAAGACCTAACTCACCCACCTACCACAAGTAAACAAGAAAAAGACAAAGAAGGCCAAGTTGACATGGGTCTTATCCTTTCACCTCCAAGGTGTTTTCCTTCCTTATCTTTTTCATTACCCAAGGTTCCTATTTCACCACCATCTTGGTTAAAAAATGTTAGGGATGATTTGTTCATACCTCCTAATGGTTGTCACCATTTAAGAGGTCTTTTTCCAAAACATCACATCATTCCCAAACAAATTTTTCCAACTTGGTCGATTTATAGAACCTCCTTTTCTGAAATCCCATTATTTACAAATGCTAAGTCATGTTTACATTTTTCTTCCACTTTTAATTGTAAAACTAAACTGACTTTGTTATATGCAGGGATTCAGAATTCGTGGACGAATTCTCTCCAACTCGAGGAGTATGATGAGAATCAAATAAAGGAGGCTTTTATTAATGGAGGAAGAGGACATCCACCCTCACATTTGAAGTTCTTCCTTCCAGTCTTCTCAAAATTAAAAGAAGACATAAAATAAAGATGAGGCCCAAGCCCAAAGCTCAAGCCCAAAGCCCAAGCCCAAGCCCAAGAAGGCCAAAGCCCAAAGAGCCCAAGTCCATCCCATGAGGGGCAAGGCCAAGCTTTGAAATACTCTTGTATAGTTTTAGGAGGTGTGGTTATTAAATAAAGGTGTGTGAAAATGTAAAATAAAGTCACATTGTCCATGTGACTTAGGAGAGTGGTGTAGGTGTAGTTTTTGGGAGGTGTCATAGTAGAAAAAGGTCACACCTCCCATGTGACTTGTTTTTTGTGGGAATTTCAAATGAGTTTATTTGAAATTTCCCACCTATTTTTCAGCACCTTAGGCTATAAATAGAGGTGCTTCCTTTGTAAAATTCAGATTGGAATTAATCTAAGAAAACTCTACTCAAATTTTGAGTGACCTTTGGAGAGCTTTTGGAGCCTTCTTCTCTAGTCTTATCTTGATGGATCAATGGAGTCCTCAAGTGGTGGCATCACTCTCATCTAGGAGCATTCCACACTTCTAGTGGCGAGATCATCCATCCTCCTTCCATCTTCATGAGCATTCTCTTCTCCTTCCTTTCTTCTTCTTCAATTGTTCATGTTGCCTTGTGTTCTTGAGTTGTTTAGTTTCGGTTTTTCTATTTTCCAGCACCATGTTCTGTTTTTGTTTTTAATTTCTGTTTTGGTTTGGTTCATTTGATCAATTGTTCAATTCTGTTCGGTCAATTCCAGTTTTAATCTCTTTGTTGATTCAATTTGACAATATTTGGTTCATCCAAAATGAGTTTGGGATTTGGTACTAGTTATTGGTGAGTTCTTGTCTTAGAACAATGATCCAACTCTAAGAAAAGTGCCTCTATATTTTCCAGCTCAAGGTGATTCCTAAGAATGTCAAGAATCTTGTTCTTTGTGGCTATTGGAATCACATCATTATGGAAGAGGTTTCTTTCAACAGAGCTGAGGTGGCCCACGGGTAAAGCTTCTTGTAGTCTTGTGTGGCAATGGGGGCTCCTCCGACGACTGGTGGAGTTGCCTGAGCGAGATTGGAGTGAAAGGTTGCAGGCCTCTCAGCCTGGGTAGAAGGAGCGCCAGATGCTCGTGGTAAGTTATGCGCTTGGGGTGGAGGGTTTCGTGATGAAGGAGGAGGGTTCGCGGTGATTACAACAAAGGAAAAAGGAAAAAGGATGAACAAAGGTTACAGAGAACGACTCGATTGTGGACGAAGAATGGAGAACGAACGAACGGGAGTTCGTTGTGACGAATGTAATGGAAGACGAAGCCCTAAGTTACGAGAAGGAAGAAGAAGAGGAAACAACCCACAACGTATGCACCAGACAGATAATGGATGATGCGAATCAGTTAAAGTGCAGCAAATATCAACAGAGGAAGTAAAAGAGGTACCTTTCGATGATCAGATGAGCGTTGAAGGGAGTTGGAGATTGAGAGAGTTGAGGAGCGTCGTGGGTTTGCAGAGAAAACTCAGAGCGCTTTGAGAATGCAGAGAGATGATGGAACAGTGGAAATGAAGGGGTTTAAGGGTTTTTCAAACGTTTTTGGAAGCGCAAACGACAGCTGAAGATGACCGTTGATGAAGCCACGTGTCGAGTGATTGGAAAAAGGGGTTTGGTGGAGCGTCAGAAAAGCAGAGGGTACGAACGTCTGGAATTTTGTGCCACCGCCACGTAGATCGGCAGTGACGTGACCTCTTAGTCTTTTCGCTGGACAAGTCTTCGCTTAAGACTGGGGGGCTTGTGTACCGCCCAGGTAGTCGGAGTTGATGACGTGGCAGCAAGCAATAGTATAGGCGTGTTGAACAGGACACCTGGCTGGCAGAAGTGAAGGACGTCGGGGGGTTCGTGTGATCGCCAGTCGTTAAGTTGGCGTGCCCCGATCTCTGGCATACCTAAACCGGCGGTCACCAGGTTTGTGTCGTAGTCGCCGGGTGTGAACCCAGGCGACAAGGCGATCGGAGATCGCCGAGAGGAGGACATCGCCGAAGAATCAGGAAAGCTTGTTCCAGGCTCTCGAAGCAAAGGATGAAGTTGTCAGATGGTCATTCCCTAGCTGGCCAGAGGTTGAGGTCGGGGAACAGCTTACCCGAGCATGCACAGTGAAGTAAGTAAAGTATAGTATAATGGCGGCCGGCGAGACCACAGGGAAGGTGTGTATGAAGACACCCGTACTCACCACACAGAAGAGATCGCGCTCCAAGGCAGCTACACGCTGAGTTGCTTCCTGCATAAGTAACTTAGTCGAACAGCCTGAAGAGTAAGAGGTGACGCTTAAGTCAAGGGTGCTCCAGATGGTGACACGTGTACAGCTGGATGCGAGCCATGTGTCCAGATGTGTAACTGTCAGGAGAGAGAAAGCGCACAGGTATATAAGGGATGCTAACGAGCTTCTGAGGTACGCACGTTTTAGAATACTTCTTTACGCTTGCGAGAATTTGAGTACGCTGAGAGAGAATATTGCACGGTTCCTGAAGTTCTTAGTTTTCTCTTAGTATTTTGGTGGTTCAGTCGCTAACTTGGGCGTCGGAGCGCGATTGGCCGCAGCGGCGCCGTTCTGTCTTTTGCAGGTTCTTGAGGTGAATCAAGGCGAAGGACGGAAGCTAGCACGGTGTGAAGTCGATCCAGATTTGGCGAGACAAGGCTCTTGCGTTCTGGTCAACAGGCAGGATCAGATGTGTTAGAATATATGACCTTAGACGAGAGGGGGGGTTAAATGTTTAAGGGAGGTTTTTGAAATCTTTTTAAAGTTTAACAAAATTCTTTGTATGAATCCGTAATAGAAATCAAGTTAGCCAAGAACAAAAGCAATAAAACAGCAAAGCAACAGAAAAACAATCGGTTGTTTCTGCGAAACAATCAGTTGTTTATACCAGTAAAACTTAAAACAGAATTTAAATGAGTTAAAGGGTAAGAGAAATATACACCAACAATTTATATTGGTTCACTGTTAAACCAAGAGCTACATCCAGTCCGCATAAAACCACTGGGTAATCCACTAAGTAATCAAACCAGATTACAACACACAATTAACCAAAGTAGTGACCTTGAACCCTTTAAGAAACACACTCACTTTGGTAAATCACACACCAAAAGTATTGATCTTGACCACCTCAAGAGCACACAACACTCATTGGCAACACAAAACCAGAATTACAGAAGGTTGAGAAGAGATTACACTTATTTACAGAACAATCTGAAATCAATACAAATGCAATCCTATTCCACTCCCTTAGAAAACCCAAAGCATTGATATGAATGTTCAAATCTTGAATCAACTCTTTCACAACTGAAAAACTCAAATATGTTTCTCTTGCTAGTTTGAAAACATAAACAAACTATTTATATTTTCCAAAGATTGGTCAAAGCATTTAATGAAGGAGCGTATTCAGTTGGAAATCATTTAAAGCACATTCAACCACCAAAACAAAATTCTGTTAGGATTTTCAAAGAAACAATCGGTTGAAACCACGAAACAACCGATTGTTTGGTTTGGCAGTTAAGTCAACCAAACTTCAATGGTTTTCAACCTTTTCGAAAACTCCTATGAGTAAAACAACCGGTTGATTCGACAAAACAACAGGTTGTTTCTCACTTAGTTGGCAAAACACTTTATTTCAAAAAGGATTTAAAACACATTAGCTTTAGATTCAACAAAGGAGTGGATTACAAATAAAACTACCCAGATCCCTCCCAAAACACAGCACCAACACAATCTTGCATCAAACACATAGGATTTGGATTCTTCAAAGCACTTGATCACTCTTAATCAACAATCTCCCCCTATTTGATGAACACAAATCCTTGGTTGCTTTTGTTGATCTTTGTTTGAATCTGAAGCAGCACCTACAAAGAAAAACTTATGCAAACCAGAGCATCTCTAACAGCAGGTTAGAATAGCACATTAACTAGTTTTCTGCATAAACCTTGGAGCAGAAAAAACCAAGTTAAAAACATCAGCAGTAGCAGCAAAATTTAAACAACATTCAAACAGATCAAACATATCAGAGTTTGGCAATACAAAACCAAATATTCTCCCCTTATTTGTCTTCAGAAATAGACTTTAGGAAGAGATAAAACAAAATAGTTCAGAATAAGGAAATACAAAGATTGAAAACACTAAAGCCTTAACAGACAAGCTTAACAATTGGTTGTTTCAATAGATCAACTGGTTGTTTTTCTTCAATCTTCCTTATACTGCAGCTCAAAAATTTGATTCTGAACAACTTCAATCTGTTCATCAAGCGTTTGAAATCGTGTATCCATACTTACCCATTTTCCATTGATCTTGGTAAAACCCATGTTGCTTAATGATCCATTGTTCACTTCAAATGTTGACTTCACCAACTCAGATGTTTCACCCTCAAGATTCACTTCAAAATAGTGTAAGAATTTAGAAATTAAGATAGCATAAGGGTAATGATAATCACTTAACCTCATAGACTTTTGCATATGCTTCTTGATGATATGAATCCAATTATTCTTGACTTTGTTCATTATGCATTAGATGTAGACAAGATCTTCCTCAGTTAGAACAGAATGGTTGCTTCCTCTTGGTGTTAGAATCCAAGTGACAAAGAGAGCCAACAACCTTTCATCTAATTTCAGCCTTCCAACCGAACAAGTCCTTACTTGTGCATGTGGATTCTTTAAGCAGCTTTTGTAATATTGAATCTTGTTGAAGTCTTCCACCACACCAATGTTCCCTTTGTTGATTTTGAACCCTGCATACTTTAGGCCAGCCACAACAGCCCACACCTCATGAGTGATCTCCATATCCACACCCTTGACATGAGAAACAAGATTGCTACCTTCAAATTTCAATTTGTTGTAGAAAACCTGAATAAGATTCGGATAGATGTTTCCTTTCATCTCCAAGAACCTCTTCAACAGCTGTTCTTTGAGAAGCCTCCTCACATTGTCCAGCTTTTGGCTTTTCAACCAATCAAAGGAGACAACTTTTGGGTTGTTTATCACTTTTCTACTTGTTTCAAAGCGATACTTCTCAATCAATTCATTATCTCCTGAAAACCAGCCCTCAAGACTGTTGAACCAAGTGGTGTTTAAGCTTTGAAGAATTCAAACCCTTTGAAGGATGTTGAAGGCTTGGTTGTGCTTCTTGTTGCTGAGCTGTCTTAGATAGGATCTGGGGTAGATTGTTTATGTAATCCACTCTTGATTGAATCCAAAGCATAGGCATTCTCAATCTTTTAAAAAGAAAAGTGTTTTTCAAACTAAGTGAAAAACAATCGATTGTTTTGTCGAAACAACCGATTGTTTTATACTTAGGTGTTTTTAGAAAAGGTTGAAAACTGTTTTTCAAATGGTTGAGCTGTTAAAACTAAAACAACCGATTGATTCGTGGAAACAACCGATTGTTTGTTTTGGTACCATAACAGAAAAACTGCTTTTGCTTTGACTGAGCTTTAAATGTTTTAACTGATTACGCTCCAGTGTTTAATGCTATGACCAATCTTTTAAATGCAATGAATATGTGTGTTAAGATTTGATAACAAACAATATCTTTGAATATATTTAGAAAAACAGATTTGAGTAATAACAATTAACACAAGTTTTTGAGTTTTTCAAAGAGTTGAGATTTCTTAGAGATTGAGATTGATCAAAGAGTGTGTGAGATAGGATTTCTGCTTGTATTGATTTCATATTTGCTTCTGTAACAAGTGTAATCCTTGTATCTGTTGAACAAGTTTCTTCTGTGTATTTGCTGAGAAGTGCTGTGTGTTCTTGAGGGGATCAAGATCAACATTCTTAGTGTTGGCCAAGAGAAGTGTGTGTCTTGAGAGGATCAAGGTCACTTTCTTGGTTGTGTTATAAGTGATCTAGGTTTGATTGCTTAGTGGAATTCCTCAGTGGTTTCTGAGAAGACTGGATGTAGCTCTGGTTTAAAGTGAACCAGTATAAATCTCTGTATGCATTCTCTCTCTCCCTTAACTCTTTAAATTCATTTTTTATATTTGTATACTGGTATAAACAACTGATTGTTTCTGTGAAACAACCGATTGTTTTTCTGGTGCTGTGCTTTTAGCTCAGTGTTTTGGCAAACTGAATTCTTTATCAACTGAATCTGGAAGAAAGTTCATTCAAGGCTTAAAAGTTTTTGAAATCCCTCTTTAAACCATTCACCCTTCCCCCCCTCTAGTTTAAAGCCATACGTTCTAACAAAGACGTCCTCCTGATCTCACAACCCTGGTTTTAATCCTTTTTTATGTAGGAGGAGTGGAATCTGATCCTGCCTGTTGACCAAGACGCTGGAGCCTTGCCTCGTCAAATCTGGATCGACTTCTGCGCCGTGCTAGCTTCGGTCCTTCGCCTTGATTCACCTCAAGAACCTGCAAAAGATAGAACGGCGCCGCTGCGGCCGATCACGCTCCGACGCCCAAGTCAACGACTGAACCACCAAATACTAAGAGAAAACTCAAGAACTCTAAGGAACCGTGCAAAATTCTCTCTCAGCGTACTCAAGCTCTCGCAAGCGTAAAGAAGTAATCTGAACGTGCGTACCTCAGAAGTTCGTTAGAATCTCTTATATACCTGTGCACTTTCTCTCTCCTGACAGTTACACATCTGGACACGTGGCTCGCATCCAGCTGTACACGTGTTACCATCTGGAGCATCCTTGACTTGGGCGCCACTTATTATTCTTCAGGCTTTTGGCTAAGTTACTTATGCATGAAACCACTCAGCACATAGCTGCCTTGGAGCGTGATCCCTTCTGCGTGGCGAGTTCGGGTGCCTTCATACACACCTTCCCAGTGGTCTCGCCGGCCGCCTTCATGATCTACTTCACTTGCTTCACCGTGTATGTTCAGGTAAGCTGTTTCCCGAGCTCAACCTCTGCCTAGCTAGGAAATGACTATCTGACGATTTCAACTTTGGCGATGTTCTTGTTTCGGCGATCCTCAACCACTAGGTCGTCTGGGTTCGCATCCGGCGACTTCATCTCAACACGAGCCCGGAGCACGCCAACTTAATAATTGGCGATCACACGAGCCCCCCGACTTCCTTCCCTTCTGCGAGCCATGGGCCCTGCTCAACACGCCTACATAATAGCTCGCTGCCACGTCATCACTTCCGACTACCAGGACGGTACACAAGCCCCCCAGTCTTAAGCGAAGACTTGTCCAGCGAAAAGACTAAAGAAGTCACGTCACTACCGATCTACGTGGCGCTGGCGCAGAATTCCAAACGTTCGTACTTTCTGCTTTCCTGACGCTCCACCAAACACTCTTCTAATCGCTCAACACGTGGCTTCATCAACGGTCCTCTTTAGCTGTCGTTTACGCTTCCAAAAATCGTTTGAAAAACCCTTAAACCCATTTCATTTCTACTGTTCCATCATCTCTTTGCCTTCTCAAACGCTCTGAGCTTCCTCTGCAAACCCACGACGCTCTTCAACCCTCTCAATCCCCAACTCCCTTCAGCGTTTGTCTGATCATCGAAAGGTACTTCTTTTACTTCCCCTGGCGATATTTGCTGCATTTTAACCGATTCGCATCATCCATTAACTGTCTGGTGCATACGCTGTGGGTTGTTTCTTCTTCTTCTTCCTTTTCGCAACTTAGGGCTTCGCCTTCCATTTCCTCCATTACAACGAACTTTCGTTTGTTCGTTTTCCATCCTTCGTTCACAATCAAGTCGACCTCTGCAACCTTCGCTCACCTTTCTTTTCCTTTTTCCTTTGCAGTTCCCGCGATGGCTCGAACAAAGACCACCGCGAATCCTCCTCCTTCATCTCGAAACCCTCCACCCCAAGTGCATAACCCATCGCGAGCACCTGGTGCTCCCTCTTCCCAGGCTGAGAGGCCTGCAACCTCTCGCCCCAACCTTGCTCAGGCTACTCCACCAGTCGCCGGAGGAGCCTCCATCCCTACTCCAGACTACAAGAAACTTTACCCATGGGCCAACTTGGCTCTGCTGAAAGAAACTTCTTCAGTAAATTCTGTGCTGGCGGTGCACCGACTAAGGAAAGGGGACCAGTCTGATCTTTCATTTCACAAGGAGCACGACAGCAAAATGGCCGTGCTGCCCTGCCACCCGGATGAGCCAATATGTGCTGACGACAAAGCGAGCAACGGCGAGTTGTTCTGCTTTCTCTATGCGACGCTCTTCAAGAAGGTGAAGCTCTGACTACCCTTTACTTGTTTCGAGCGAGAACTCCTAACCGAGCTCGACATCGCCCCCGCCCAGCTTCACCCTAACAGCTGTAAGGGCGTTCTAGATTATGTGCGCACACCTGGGACTGCTAGCGTCGGTGGACGTTTTTCTCTTCCTCTTTGAAGCTAAGAGAAAAACGAAGAGCTTGAGCTGAAACAGCAAACCGAGGGGCTCAAGCAACAAAACAAAGAGCTTGAGCTGAGCTCCGCCCAAGTCCTCGCCGCCGGGTTTGATGCTGCCCTGGAGCAATTCGCTTGCCAGTACCCCGAGCTTGATGATGTGATTCCACTAGCCATAAAGAGAAAGGTTCTTGACCTTCTTAGGAATCACCTTGAGTTGGACATTATAGAGGCACTTTTCTTAGAGTTGGATCATTGTTCTAAGACAAAAACTCACCAAAAACTAGTACCAAATCCCAAACTCATTTGGATGAACCAATTATAGTCAAATTGAACTAAACAAAAGAGGTAGAATTAAGAAGTACCGAACAGAATTGCATAAGAACACATTTCAACCGAACAAAATGAAATTAAAAGGCAAAGAACAAAACATAGGTGCTGGAAAATTAGAAAAGCCGAACCAAACAACTCAAGAACACAAGACAACATGAACAATTGAAAGAGAAGAAAGGAAGGAGAAGAGAGTGCTCATGAAGATGGAAGAATGTTGGAAGATCTCGCCACTAGAAGTGTGGAATGCTCCTAGATGAGAGTGATGCCGCCACTTGAGGACTCCAATGATCCATCAAGATAAGACTAGAGAAGAAGGCTCCAAAAGCTCTCCAAAGTTCACTCAAAATTTGAGTAGAGTTTTCTTAGATTAATTCCAATCTGAATTTTACAAAGAGAGCACCTCTATTTATAGCCTAAGGTGCTGAAAATGCAAGCTAAAACAATTCAAAATTCCCTCCCAAATCATTCTAGAACCGGCGCCTATTCTATACATGAGGAAGGTGTGACCCTTTCCTTCACTTTGGCACCTCCTATTCTACTTCTACACCTATCTACTAATACACCCCCCCAAAGCTCCTAACTAAAGCCTATAAGACGCTAAAACAAAAGAGGTTTCTAATGTTTCCCTCTAAGCACCTTCAACTATAGAAATTACAAAAAGAGAAAATAAATGTCCTCTAGCTCCCAAAGCTTTGAACATGCTTCTTGTAATCCTTTGAGGTGGACTTTGACCTCCATGGGCGTCTTCTATTTGTGCCTCCACCTCGTCTTGATCTTGTTGATTGGCCTCCATGTCCTCTTGAGCTTGATCTCCATCATACTCCCCGAGTTGGAGAGAATTCGACCACGAATTCTGGAGACCTACAGAAAAAGGAGTTAGATCGCTGACATTAAAAGTATGACTACCTAAGAATGTATCAGGCATATCTAACTCATAAGCATTGTCATTAATCCTCTTGAGGACTTGGAAAGGTCCATCCCCTCGAGGCATTAGTTTGGACTTCCTTTGAGTAGGAAAACGATCCTTCCTCAAGTGAAGCCAAACCCAATCGCCCTCATCAAACAACAATGCTTTTCTCCTTTTATTGGCAAGTTCAGCATACTTGCCAACCTTCTTCTCAATACTCTTCTTGATGTCTTTATGCAAAGTTTTCACAAAAGAAGCCTTTTCATCCCCATCTTTGCACAAGACATCTCCAAGAAGGGGAATAGGAAGAAGATCAAGAGGTGTTAGGGGATTAAACCCATAGACCACCCAAAAGGAGAATGGGAGGTGGTAGAATTTACTACTCGGTTATATGCAAACTCAACATGGGGTAGTAAATTCTCCCACACTCTAGGATTCCCCGAAATAAAGCATCTCAATAGTTGTCCCAAAGTTCTATTCACCACCTCGGTTTGACCATCAGTTTGTGGGTGGCAAGTGGTAGAAAATAAAAGCTTAGTTCCAAGCTTGCCCCACAAGGTCTTCCAAAAGTGACTCAAGAATTTAGGATCTCTATCGAACACTATAGACCTAGGAATCCCATGCAAGCGAACCACTTCTTGGAAGAAGAGGTTTGCAATGTGGCATGCATCATCCACTTTGTGGCAAGGAATAAAGTGAGCCATCTTTGAAAAACGATCCACTACCACAAAAATGGAGTCCTTTCCCTTTGATGTCTTGGGTAAGCCTAAGATGAAATCCAGAGATATATCTACCCAAGGCATTGAAGGGATAAGAAGAGGAGTATAAAGACCATGGGGATGCATTTTAGACTTAGCTTTGCGGCAAGCTATGCATTTATCACACAAACTATGAACATGTTTATGCATATGAGGCCAAAAGAAATGTTCATGCAACACATCCAAAGTTTTAGCAACCCCAAAATGTCCCATTAAACCCCCCTCATGAGCTTCTCTAACAAGAGATAATCTAATAGAGCATTGGGGAACACAAAGACGTTTTCCTTTAAAAAGAAAGCCATCTTGAATAAAAATGTCTTTGTGTCCTCCTTTAAGACACTCTTGATAGATGAGAGAAAAATCAAGGTCATCATGATAGAGTTCCTTAATGTGATCAAAACCAAGATATTGAGAGGTTAAAAGATTTAGCAAGGTGTATCTTTTAGAAAGAGCATCCGCCACAATATTTATTTTGCCTTGCTTGTGTTTGATCACATAAGGAAATTGCTCAACGAATTCCACCCACTTAGCATGCCTCTTGTTAAGTTTGTTTTGGCTTTTCAAATATTTAAGAGATTCATGATCACTATGTATCACAAACTCTTTGGGAAAAAGATAGTGTTGCCAAGTAAACAAAGCCCTAACAAGGGCATATAATTCCTTATCATAGGTGGAATAGTTGAGATGACTTCCCTTCAATTTCTCACTAAAATAGGCTATGGGGTGGCCCTCTTGAAGGAGAACAGCCCCAATACCTATGCTTGAAGCATCACACTCAATCTCAAATGTCTTAGTGAAATTAGGAAGGGCCAAGATGGGAGCATTAGTCAATTATTCTTTCAAAGTATCAAAAGCATTTTGTTGTGCTTCTCCCCAATGAAAGACCACATCCTTTTCACTATGTCATTGAGTGGTGCGGCAATGGTACCAAAGTTTGGGACAAATCTTCTATAGAAAGAAGCAAGCCCATGAAAACTTCGGACCTCATTCAAAGATTTCGGTGTAGGCCAATTTTGAATGGCCACCACCTTTGTTTTGTCCACATGGACCCCTTTACAACTCACAACAAACCCTAGGAATTCTATATGATCAAGAGCAAACATACATTTAGCAAGGTTAACATACAAATGTTCCTTCCTAAGGGTTTCCAAAACTTGCCTAACATGCAACCTATGGTCATTCAAAGATAAGCTATAAATGAGAATGTCATCAAAGTAAACCACAACAAACTTACCAATGAAAGGTCTAAGAACATGATGCATGAGGCGCATGAAGGTACTTGGTGCATTAGTTAAACCAAAAGGCATAACTAACCACTCATATAAACCAAAGTTGGTCTTAAAAGCCGTCTTCCATTCATCACCCGGTTTGATACGGATTTGATTGTAGCCGCTTTTAAGATCAATCTTTGAAAAGATTTTAGAACCATGTAATTCATCCAACAAATCATCTAGTCTAGGTATGGGATGCCTATACTTAATGGTAATGTTATTTATGGCCCTACAATCCGAACACATTCGCCATGTGCCATCCTTTTTTGGCACTAAGATGATAGGCATAGCACAAGGTGATGGAGATCAAGCCCAAGAGAACATGGAGGCCACTCATCAAGCTCAAGAAGAGGTGGAGGCACAAATGGAGGACGCCCATGGAGGTCAAAGTCCACCTCAAAGGATTACAAGAAGCATGTTCAAAGCCTTGGGAGCTAGAGGACATTTATTTTCTCTTTTTGTAGTGTCTTTAGTTGAAGGTGCTTAGAGGGAAACCTTAGAAACCTCTTTTGTTATAGCATCTTTTTAGGTTTTAGTTAGGAGCTTTAGGGGGGGTGTATTACTAGATAGGTGTAGGAGTAGAATAGGGGGTGCCAAAGTGAAGGAAGGGATCACACCTTCCTTGCTTGGCAATTAGCGCCGGTTCTAGATAGCTTTTGGAGGGAATTTTGAATTGTTTAGCTTTCAATTTTCAGCACCTTAGGCTATAAATAGAGGTGCCTTCCTTGTAAATTTCAGATTTGAATTTTATCTAAAGAAACTATACTCAAAATTGGAGTGAGCATTTGGAGAGCTTTGAGCTTCTTCTCTAGTCTTATCTTGAAGGACCATGGTTTCCTCAAGTGGCGGCTTCCACACTCATCTAGGAGCAACCATTCTTCTAGTGGCGTGATCATCCAACCATTCCTCCATCTTCATGAGCATTCTCTTCTCCTTCCTTTCTTCTTCTTCAATTTGTTCATGTTGTCTTGTGTTTTGAGTTGTTGTTGTTTCGGTTCTTCTAATTTTCCAGCACCTATAGTTTGTTTGTTCCTTAATTCTATTCGGTAGTTTTGATTTTAATTCATTTCTGTTCGGTTTCTTCTTTTTTTAATTCTCCTTTGTTGATTCAATTTGACAATATTTGGTTCATCCAAATGAGTTTGAGAATTGGTACTTGTTTTGGTGAGTTCTTGAATTTAGAACCATGATCCAACTTCTAAGAAAGTGCCTCTATATTTTCCAGCTCAAGGTGATTCCTCAAAGTGTCAAGAATCTTGTTCTATGTGGCTATTGGAATCACATCACAAGGACTCATGCTATCTTGCACCCACCCTTTCTCAATCAAAGCCTCAACTTGTTGGCGAATTTCCTTGGTTTCACTTGGATTGGTCCTATATGCTGGACGATTTGGTAAAGAAGAGCCCGATATCAAATCAATTTGGTGCTCAATCCCTCTCAAAGGTGGAAGTCCATTTGGAGGATCTTGAAACACATCTTGGAACTCTTCTACCAAATTTTCCAAGCAATGAGGACTATCAACAAGTGATTCTACTCTAAGAGTTCTAGGGATGGCTAAAAAAAGAGGATGATGAGCCACTATTTCCCTTTCAATTTCACGCCTAGACACAAGGAGTGTAGGCTTAGAACTCTTATCTTTTTTATCTTTTTCACTCTCCCTCTTTTTCTACATGATAACTTGGTCCTCATGGACTTCTCTTGGAGAGAGAGATTTTAAAGTAACCTTGTGACCATGGAATTCAAAAGATAGTTTATTGGTAAAGCCATCATGTAAAATGATCCTGCCTGTTGACCGGAACGCTGGAAACTGCCTCGTCAAAGGATCGACGTGCGCACCGCTTCTCACCTCCGTTCCTCTTCGGGATCTACCTCAAGAACCTGCAAAGAAACAGTACGGCGCCGCTGCGGCCGATCGCACTCCAACGCTCAAGTCAGTGACGGTATCACCAAATACTAAGAGAACAAGAACCGTGCAAATCCTCTCTCACAGTCAGCTCTATCACTCGCAAGCGTAAAGTGTATAAACTGAACGTGCGTACCTCAGAAAGTTTGTTAAGAACTCTTATATACCTGGTAGCTTTCTCTCTCCTGGCAGTTACAGACTTGGACACGTGGCTCGCATCCAACTGTACACGTGCCATCATCTGGAGGCTCCCTGATTACCGAATCCCCGATTGCGTCGCCACGCCAGGAAGCAACTACTGAAGAACCTGCTAAGGAAGGTGGCGACGAGAACCCACAACAAGCCCCCACAGCGCCTCTGGTGCCCCTGCAAGCCGCAAACCTCCCCCTTGAGGTCACAAGGATGTCGGAGCCTCTAACCGCCAAGCTGAAGACCATAGCAGAGGACATCCCTGCGATTATAACCAGGGCTGTGGAGGGTTCAACCAGGAGGCTCCAAGATGACCTCTTCAACCTCAAAACCGAAAACAGGACCATGAGGATCGAGGTGGAGAAGTTGTCTTTCAGCCTGACGCTCGCAGAAATCGAACACTCCCGAGTGGAGGATGCAATGAATACCGAGCTCAGGCTGGCGCGCAAGGAGGCTACTGACCTTCGCCGCAAAGTTCACCAACTTGCCCAAGAGAAGGTCGAGCTGGAAAGCAAAATTGTGCCTCTTCGTGCCAAGGCGGTCGACCTGGAGGCTCTCATGAAAGCTGACGCCGCTAAGGTGCAAAAACTGGAGCAGAGGTCGATCGACCGAGAGAAACTACTTGGGCAAGTAGAAAAGGCGAGGGACGACGCCATGGCTGATCTCGTTGAGGCCAACAAAGAGAAGGGAAAGGTGGCTGCTGAGTTGGCCCAAGCGCAATCGGAATCCAAGAAGGTTACTGAAGACCTTCTCCAGGCTCAAGAGACCAACGAACAACTCAAGAAACAGGTTGAAGAGCTGGAGCAGCAGAATAAAGAGCTGAAAGAGCAAACCGAAGACCTCAAGAAGCGGATTGAGGAACTTCAAGGGCAAATCGAAGAACTTAAGCTAAACTCTGCTCAGATTCTGGCTGCTGGATTCGAAGCTGCTCGGGAACAACTCGCTTGCCTATTCCCCGACCTGGATCTCAGCCTGGTGTCACTGAACAATGAAGTAGTAGATGGAAAAGTCGTTCCTGCTGAAGACTAATCAACTCCTCTTCATCTGCTACTTTTATAATTTCCCTTGTATTATTCTGTAATAAACTCGTGTATATGTGCCTTTAACAGATACTTATCTTAATGACAAAGTTTGGGTATTCCCTCTCCTGACTTCTTTAAGCGCTTTAACCTTCTTCGCATGTTTAACTTTGCCGGATTTGACTTAACGATTTTGCAACCACGACTTTTGACTTAACTGCTTCGAACCACTTCAAACTTAAGCAATAATCACCTTAACCAACTTGTACTCTTAAGGCAACTAACCTTATCGTAAGAATATCCCTCAAGCAACGAACTGTAACTCAGTTATTGGCTCAAACACCGTCCCACTCGACCTGCTTCATCAAACAAGTCTTTTAACCTTCTCGCCGCTGTTTGAACTCTTCCCGATCGCCAAGAACTCTTGGTAATATCAGCTTCTGTCCAGCCTCCCGCTTTGGCAATTGTTTCTTTATCTGGGAATAGAAATGCCTTTTGGGATCCTTCTTTGCCCCCCTGAGCTTCAGAACAAAAGACCGGCTGACTAGGCGTTCTCTTCGAACCTACCTTAGCCACCTTCCAAACTTCTTCCACCCTCTGCGCCATACCTGAACTCGTTCGAGACGAGAAGGATTTTATCTTGCCTACGCTCGCATGTAAGCGAGAAGGTCTTTAACTCGCCTGAACTCGCTCATCGGCGAGAAGGTCTTTAACTCGCCTGAACTCGCTCATCGGTGAGAAGGTCTTTATCTTGCCTGAACTCGCTCATCGGCGAGAAGGTCTTTATCTTGCCTCTACATTGCCCCCAGGGGTTACATCTTCTCGCCCCCAGAAACACGGAGGACTTTTACTGGTGCCTCATCCAGCAGATCCAGGTTCAGCCTTCTCTCTTCATTCGAGTCTTCCTCTACGAAGTTCTGGAATCTCGGCGAGCTCTCCTGGATCTCCACCGGAATCATGGCATCACACCCATAGACCAAGCTGAACGGGGTCTCATGGGTTCCTGACTGCTCGGTGGTGTGGTACGCCCAGACTATACGGGGCACCTCCTCAGCCCAACTTCCCTTGGCTTTCTCAAGCCTTCTCTTCAAACCTCTCAACAACACCCGATTAGCTGACTCCACCTGGCCATTTGTCTGAGGGTGCTCGACGGATGCAAACACTTGTTGAATTCCCACCCCTTCGCAAAGCTTCTTCAACAGGTGGCTTGCAAACTGCGTCCCATTATCTGACACCAGGCGTTTAGGCACTCCAAACCGGCACACGATGTTCTTCCATACAAAACCTTCGATCTTGTGTGCGGTGATCTGGGCCACTGGTTCTGGTTCAGTCTACTTGGTGAAATACTCAATCGCCACCACCAAGTACTTCATCTGCCTGATCGCCAGCGGGAAAGGTCCCAGGATGTCGATTCCCCAAGTATGAAACGGCCAAGGGCTATAGATCGACTTCAACTCCTCGGGAGGTGCCTTATGCCAATCGGCGTGCTGCTGGCATTGTTTACAACATTGGGCATATTTCTTGCAATCTTCTCTCATGGATGGCCAGTAGTAGCCTGCACGGAGAGTCCTCGCGGCCAGAGCTCGACCCCCGATGTGGCTTCCGCATATACCTTCGTGGAGCTCCGCCATGATTCTCATGCACTTCTCGCCGTGTATAAATTCCAGGAGTGGGTGAGTGAACCCAAACCTGTACAGATCGCCATCGATCAATGTGTACTTGCTGGAATTTTTCTTTACCTTCCTAGCTTCTGTCGGATCCAGCGAGAGGAGGCCATCTGCCAAGCACCGCTTGTACTGTGTTATCCAAGTGTCTGGCTCATGGGTGGCGCAGACCTGCATCACTTCCACCTTCTCTCCTCGACATGCCCTAATTCTCGGCGATCTCAGAGTTTCTTGCGTCAAGGACTTATGGCTTCTCGCTGCTCTCTCCGTCGAATTGCTTATCTGAAGGACCAGGTGATCTGCTACAAATGCCCTTGGCGTCTTCAGAGTTTCTTGAATCACCGTCCTCTGCCTACCCCCCTTGCCTGAGCTGGCGAGCTTAGCAAGCAAGTCAGCTCGGGCATTCTGCTCTCTGGGCACATGTACTACTTCAAAGGAGGCAAAGGAACTCTTCAATTCCTGCACATACGCCAAGTAAGCCGCCATTTGTGGATCTTTGGCCTGGAACTCGCCTGTTACTTGCCCTGTGACTAGCAGCGAGTCACTCTTAGCCATCAGCACCCTAGCTCCCATCTCCTTGGCCAGCAAAATTCCGGCGATCAGCGCCTCATACTCTGCTTGATTGTTGCTGGCTTTGAAGGCGAACCTCAGAGATTGTTCGATCAGCACGCCGTTGGGTCCTTCCAATATGACTCCAGCACCGCTGCCGTGCTGGTTCGACGATCCATCCACCGAAAGTACCCAACGGAAATCGTCTCCTTCAACCCGCGTCGCCTCTGATGAGAGCTCAACCACGAAATCTGCAAAGATTTGCCCCTTGATCGGGCCTCGAGGCTCATATTTAATATCAAACTCTGACAACTCTACCGCCCACTTCACCATCCTTCCCGCAACGTCGGGTTTCTTCAAGACCTTCTGGATGGGCAGGTCAGTCATCACCAGTATTGTGAAACTGTGGAAGTAGTGGCGCAACCTCCTCGCCGAAAACACCACAGCCAGCGCAGCCTTCTCCAGGGCCTGATATCTCGTTTCCGGGCCCTGCAACACCTTGCTCACAAAATAAATAGGCTTCTGAGCCTGATCTTGATCCTGGGCGAGCACCGCACTCACCGCCCTCTCAGTCACAGCAAAATACAACCTGAGAGGGATTCCCGCCAGCGGTTTGCACAGAACCGGCGGACTCGCCAGATACTCCTTCAGTTTGACGAAAGCTTCCTCGCACTCTTTCGTCCAAGCAAACTTATTATTGCGCCGCAGACATTGAAAATAGGGATGCCCCTTTTCTCCGCTAGCTGACACGAAGCGAGATAGGGCTGCCATCCGACCTGTTAGCTGCTGGACTTCTTTCACCGTAGCCGGGCTCCTCATCGCCAAGATGGCGGCACACTTGTCTGGGTTGGCTTCTATTCCTCTTTCAGTCAAGAGGAAACCCAAAAACTTTCCAGCCTCCACGCCGAAAATGCATTTCTCCGGGTTGAGCTTTAACTTGAACTTGGCGATCGTCGTGAATAGTTCTTCCAAGTCTGCCACGTGCTTGCTTTTTTCCTGCGAGGTAAGGACCATGTCATCGACGTAAGCTTGCACGTTCCTTCCCAGCATTGGTGCAAGTACTCGATCCATCAGCCTCTGGTACGTGGCCCCCGCGTTCTTCAGCCCGAACGACATCACCTTATAACAATAGCATGACCTCTCCGTCATGAAGGCTGTTTTCTCTTCATCCATGGGATGCATCTTGATCTGATTATATCCCGAGAAGGCATCCAGGAAACTCAGCAACTTGCACCCTGCAGCACTATCAACCAGGGCATCAATGCTTGGTAAAGGATACGAATCCTTTAGGCAAGCTTTGTTCAGATCGGTGAAATCGACGCACATGCGCCATTTCCCGTTACTCTTCTTCACCAGTACGACATTTGCCAACCATTCAGGGTACTGGACTTCCCTGATGTGGCCTGCAGTGAGGAGTTTCTGTGTTTCGTCCCTGATCGCCTGCCTCCTCTCCTCGTTGAATTTTCTTCTCCTTTGTCGCACCGGTCTCACCAAATTGTCCATCGCCAGATGATGGCACAAGAAGTCGGGATCAATCCCGGGTATGTCCGAAGCGGACCATGCAAACGCGTCCAGATGCTGCTCAATCACCTTGGCGATCTGGTCCTGGAGATCGACCTCCAGAGATCTTCCTAGCTTGAAGATTTTTCCTCCGATCTCCTTTTCGAGCCACTGCTCGACAGGTTTAGGCCTGGATTCTCTGGCGATCACCGCCCTGGCGATTCCCTGTTCCCTTGCTTCCTCGGGGCGATTCCGCGCCTCTTCCTCCTCCAGGCCAGCACTCCTCTCCCCTAGCTCAGCGTCTACCATCTCTACATCTCTTCCGGCGGCCTCCTCCGTTACCGTCGATCTGGGCTTCACACCGGGAGGTGGGGTGGTTGTTACATAACTCACTGATCTTTTGTTTTTCAGGCTATTCTCATAGCACCTTTTCGCTTCTTTCTGATCAGACTTAATCGTGATCACCACCCCTTCCATGGACGGCAACTTTACCTTCATGTGCCGAGTCGACGGAATGGCGCCTATCCTGTTAAGCGTGGGCCTTCCCAACAGGATGTTGTATGCTGAAGGAGCGTTTACGATGAGGTACTTGATTTTCTCCGTCCTCGACCCAGCCTCATCTGTAAACGTGGTTCTCAGCTCAATGTACCCCCTGACCTCCACCTGGTCACCAGCGAACCCATATAGGCACCCTCCATAGGGCCTTAGCTGGTCAAGGGGCAACTCCAGCTGCGTGAAAGTCGGCCAGAACATCACGTCTGCCGAGCTTCCTTGGTCCACCAGAACTCTGTGGACCTTCCTTCCCGCTGTAACCAACGAAATAACTATGGGATCGTTGTCATGAGGCACAACGTCCCGAAGATCCTGCTTGGTGAACGTAATGTCCACCTCCGGCGAGTGATCTTCAAACATCTCCACTGTCATCACCGATCGCGCGTACTTTTTCCTCTGCGATGCGGTGCATCCACCACCTGAGAAACCCCCTGCAATGGTGTGGATCTCCACGTGGATAGGCATCTCGTGTTGCTGGGCTTCTCCACCGGCTGGCTGGGAACTCGACGCTCCCCCCGTCCTTCTGTCCAGCAGATAGTCATTTAGGAAACCGCTCTTAACCAGATCGTCGAGCTGATATCCCAAGGAAAGACACGAGTCCAGAGTGTGGCCGAAACATTGGTGGAACTCACACCAGGCGTCCGGCTTCGACCCCAGCACCTTGTCGCCCACCTTCTCAGGCGCTTTCAACCTAGCAGATATGTTAGGGATGGCGATCAAGTCCGCTAGTCCCATGACAAACTTGTACTTAGGCGGGCGATTGTATTCCCGGCGTGCTGGTTGCTGGCGCCCCTGGCTCCTTCCCTTGTTCCTCCTGTCGTAAGGATGGCGAGTCCTTTAGTCCTTTCTGGCCGCCGCCGCCGTTTCCAGCACCCTCTGCGGCTGGATCCTGGTCTGGGCGCGTGGCCTGGCGGGAGCCACGCTGCCTCTCTTCTCGGCGACTTCACTCTCGTCGGCGATGTGAGCCACCGCAAGACGCCTGACTTCAGCAAACGTCGCTGGATGAGCCCTGATCAAGGCCTCGCAGAATGGCCCTGGCTGCACGCCCTTCTTGAAGGCATAGACCAGCATTTCTTCATCCTTAGCCGGCGATCTGACCATTTGCGCTCCAAAGCGATTTAGGTAGTCTCTGAGGGACTCCCCATGGTACTGCCTTATGTCAAACAGATCATAAGACACCCTGGGCGGTGCCTTATTCACGATGTACTGCTCGACAAAGATCTTCGAGAACTGTTGAAAACTGGTAATGTGGCCGTTAGGCAGGCTCACAAACCACTCCATCACCGTTCCCTGGAGCGTACTCACGAACATCTTGCAGTAGACGGCGTCTGACCCTCCCGACAACATCATCTGCGTGTGGAACGTGGTCAGATGAGCCTCTGGATCCTCCACGCCGGTAAAGACAGCCTTAACCGGAACCACGCTCGTGGGAATAGGCGTGTCGGTAATCGCCTGAACAAAAGGCATTGGGAAAACACGAGGTGGCGTCGACGACGCCACCTCTTCAGCAGAAGAACGTCCTTGCTGCTCCCGAAGAGCTTGACGCAGCTCCTCAGTCACCTTGCTAAGCTCCTCGTTCCTGGCGCGAGAGGCGACCAGGTCCTCATGTATTCTCGCCTGCTCTACGCGTGAGGCTTCTACAGTTGCCTGCAACGAGGGCATCATCTCTGCCATCAGCGCCATGGTCATGGCGGCGTCGCCTTCAGCAGCGACAGGCGCCACGGGGCTTGAACGATTGCTTCTCATTTTTCTCATGAACTTCAGTGAATCACAGGAATGCAGCGAACAACACTTCAACCACGATCGAATCAGCGATCAATCGGAGAAAACAGCGCGAAACTGCGCAAGAAAACTCAAGAACACCGTAAACCTTCGAAGAAAACCACAACTTCACCAGAAACCAACGTTTCCCCGCGGACAACCAAACGAGCGGAAGAACTCGAACTTCCACCAAACAGATTACGCGTAAGCAGCAGAAAACCTCACTCCACCGATCGAAAAGCCAAACGAACGGTACAAAACGCAAATTCACCGAACGAAACTCAAACAGACAGCGGACGATGGTTGCACCAGCACACAACCACGCAGAAAACTTCGAAAACTTCCAAGAACTCGCGCTGTGGATGGGAGC
This sequence comes from Phaseolus vulgaris, assembly GCF_051622355.1. Classification (NCBI taxonomy): domain Eukaryota; kingdom Viridiplantae; phylum Streptophyta; class Magnoliopsida; order Fabales; family Fabaceae; genus Phaseolus; species Phaseolus vulgaris. The sequence continues at coordinate 35,145,314 of NC_143508.1, forward strand.
AAGTTTTACACGGCCCCACGGTGGGCGCTTGATGATCCTGCCTGTTGACCGGAACGCTGGAAACTGCCTCGTCAAAGGATCGACGTGCGCACCGCTTCTCACCTCCGTTCCTCTTCGGGATCTACCTCAAGAACCTGCAAAGAAACAGTACGGCGCCGCTGCGGCCGATCGCACTCCAACGCTCAAGTCAGTGACGGTATCACCAAATACTAAGAGAACAAGAACCGTGCAAAATCCTCTCTCACAGTCAGCTCTATCACTCGCAAGCTTAAGGTGTATAAACTGAACGTGCGTACCTCAGAAAGTTTGTTAAGAACTCTTATATACCTGGTAGCTTTCTCTCTCCTGGCAGTTACAGACTTGGACACATGGCTCGCATCCAACTGTACACGTGCCATCATCTGGAGGCTCCCTGACTTGGCGCTGCTTCTACTCTCATTTTGGCTAAGTTACTTATGCATGGTACTGCCCAGTGCATAGCTAACTTGGGAGTGCGATCTCTACTGGAACTGGCGAGTTAGGGGTCTTCATACACCTTCCCTGTGGTCTCGCCGGCCGCCTTCATAATCTGCTTCTCCTCCATCTTCGGCGATGTGCTTGCTCTGGCGATCTCCAATGACTAAGTCGCCTGAATCTACATCAGGCGACTTCATCTTTAACCTGGCGATCGGAACACGCCAATATAACGACTGGCGACTACACGAGCCCCCCGACTTCCTTCCCTTCTGCCAACCTGGCGCCTTGCAAACACGCCTATACTGTAGCAGGGTGCCACGTCATCACTCCCGACCACCAGGGCGGTACATAAAACTTTTCTATCAAATTGCCAAGGCCTTCCCAAAAGAACATGAGTGGCTTCCATGGGCACAACATCACATAATACCTCATCTTTGTATTTTTCAATGGAGAAATGGATGAGGACTTGTTTATTAACAATTATTTCTCCTACTTCACTAAGCCATTGTAATTTATAGGGCTTTGTATGAGAGATAGTAGGCAATCCAAGCTTATCTACTACTCTTGTACTAGCCACATTTGCACAACTACCCCCATCCACTATCAAGGAACAAATGTTGTTTTGAATAAGACATCTTGTATGGAAAATATTTTCCCTTTGACTTTCATCAAAAGGTTGTGAAACTTGTCCAAGAAGTCTTCTCACAACTAACAAGTCCCCTTCAAGTGGAAATTCACTCTCTTCCTCACTAGATGCATGAGAATGCAATGAATGCTTTGGAGAATCCGAATCATGCTCACTAACTACAATGCCCTCATGCATGTACATACTTCGTTTGGAAGGACAATTTGCAGCAATATGACCATAACCCATACATTTAAAGCATTTAGTATTAGATGTTCTAGTGGGAGACTTAGGTCTAGATGTAGATGGCTTAGATTCCTTGGGTTTGAAAGAAGAATCTTTTGATGTTTAGAAAAAGAAGTTTTGTTTCTCCAAGACTTGGAGTAGTATCCATCATTGGAAGCATTTTTAAAAGAGTTTTTCTTAGCAAGTTGGGCTTCCACCTTCATTGCAAGATGAACTAAAGAGCCCAATGATGAATACTCTTGTAACTCAACAATGTCTTGAATATCCTTCCTAAGACCACTCACAAACCTAGCAACCATGGCTTCTTCACTTTCTTCTAATTCAATTTTAAGCACAAGCGTCTCAAGCTCCTTATAATATTCATCCACATTTAGCGTGTCTTGTTGAAACCGTTGGAGTCTCAATATGAGGTCTTTCCTAAAATGTGGGGGCACAAACCTAGCGCGCATATGATCCTTTAAAGAGTTCCAAGAGTCCACGGGAGGACCCTTGTGATAGATAATGTCCTTTACAATTCCATGCCACCATTTCATGGCATAATCACTAAACTCTAGGGTGGCTAGCTTGAGCTTATGCTCATCTTGGATCTTATGGATCTCAAAATTTGTTCACACTTAGCCTCCCAATCTAAATATACATTTGGATCTCTAGAACCATTAAAACAAGGTAGCTTGACCGAAGGAAGCTTGGACTTTGCATCATGATAGAAGCCATTGCCGTAGTGAATTCTTTCCCCTTGGTGATGATGTCTTTGTCCATGGACTTGGGGTGGAGGTCTCCTTCTCCTATGCTCATCTTCACGGCCAACATCATTTGAAGAAGCCCTTGAAGATGGTCTATGAGAATGATGTCCATCATGGATAGAAGGAGATGGTCTAGCTTGTTGGACCTCCATCTTTTGCATTTTCTCCTCCAACCGTCTAATTGTTCTTTGAGCTTCATGTAATTCACCAAGGATTGAAGCTTTGGAAGGAGAATTCTGCTTGTAGGATGCATCACTTGAAAATCCAGCCATTTGTAATTAAAAACAGCAACACACAAAAACAGCAAACAAGTTAAAAATTAGCAAAAACAGTGAGCTTTGGCAATGAAACTGCCGAAGTGAAATGAGGCTGAAAAAAGAGATCACTCTCAAAGAAATAATGTTCTTGCACCAATCTGATCTTGAGGCCTTGGAATCCTCAAATGAAATATGTCAAAGCAAGCACACCAATCTCAAGAGCAACCACCACAAAACCAATGAAACAATAAAGACAAACAAGAAAAGGTATAAGCAAGGAAAGGTAATTGCAAAAGGAAAACTATGTGTAAGACAAACTCAAAGAGTAAGAAAGAAAGACAATCAAGAAAATAAAGAACTCAATGAGAAAGTAGGCACACAAAAGAATACTTAAGGAAAAGCACTAGAGTAGATGAAGAAAACAAAAATATTAGCTACTGGAATTTTTTTTTTTAAATGCAAACTGTGCTTGATATTCACCGATTTAACTGGAATGATGTAGAGCGAACTGGATTATGAAATTTAAACCACAGAAACTTCAAGATGTTAACTCAATAATGGCACTGGAATCAATTAAAAACAGTAAGCCAATTGAGAGAAATAAATTTTTCAAAATCACTGCCATATTACCGTATTTTTTTCGGCAGAAATGTACACTTTTTTTATTTTATTTATCATTTTTTGTGTACTTCGTATTTTTGAATGATTCTTTTTTCTATTCTTTTCTAACACTCTGAATATCTCAAATCCAGAATTTAAGAATTTTCCAGTAAGTAAATCAATTGCAATAAGGAAAAACAGTAAGCACTTTTTTCAGAAACAGAGGAATCCTAATAGGAATAAAAAAACAGGATTATGAACTAGCAAAGACATAATAGAAAATGATGTATTGGAACTTGTATAGGTCTAGAATACAAGTATGAACTCAATTCTAAAAAGAAAATGCACAAAGGATCAACATCAATTCAGAAAAAATTATATGACACCAAAGCAAGAAACAATCAAAGCAATAAAAGTACTACTAGAAGTAATGACAAATATGGAATAACATGACTAAGACACAACTTGACATGATTACAAAATTAAAAGACACATCACAAATTTTAACAACAAGTGAAAGGAAGCTTAAGGTAAACTCTAGGAAGGATAATGCCATTCCGAAAGAGCAACCATACTCATAAGAATTACGAGTGCCATAAACCTTTTCACAAGCACTTGGTGTAAAAGAAAAACAGCAAGAATACTCAATTAAAATTCTAAAACAGAAACTTAAATTGCAAGAAATTAAAGAGCTCTTGAAATAAAGTGCTACACAACTCAAAAATTAAACAAGAAGAACCTAAGACTCATGATACCACATGATGTGATTCCACTAGCCATAAAGAGAAAGGTTCTTGACCTTCTTAGGAATCACCTTGAGTTGGACATTATAGAGGCACTTTTCTTAGAGTTGGATCATTGTTCTAAGACAAGAACTCACCAAAAACTAGTACCAAATCCCAAACTCATTTGGATGAACCAATTATAGTCAAATTGAACCAAACAAAAGAGGTAGAATTAAGAAGTACCGAACAGAATTGCATAAGAACACATTTCAACCGAACAAAATGAAATTAAAAGGCAAAGAACAAAACATAGGTGCTGGAAAATTAGAAAAGCCGAACCAAACAACTCAAGAACACAAGACAACATGAACAATTGAAAGAGAAGAAAGGAAGGAGAAGAGAGTGCTCATGAAGATGGAAGAATGTTGGAAGATCTCGCCACTAGAAGTGTGGAATGCTCCTAGATGAGAGTGATGCCGCCACTTGAGGACTCCAATGATCCATCAAGATAAGACTAGAGAAGAAGGCTCCAAAAGCTCTCCAAAGTTCACTCAAAATTTGAGTAGAGTTTTCTTAGATTAATTCCAATCTGAATTTTACAAAGAGAGCACCTCTATTTATAGCCTAAGGTGCTGAAAATGCAAGCTAAAACAATTCAAAATTCCCTCCCAAATCATTCTAGAACCGGCGCCTATTCTATACATGAGGAAGGTGTGACCCTTTCCTTCACTTTGGCACCTCCTATTCTACTTCTACACCTATCTACTAATACACCCCCCCAAAGCTCCTAACTAAAGCCTACAAGATGCTAAAACAAAAGAGGTTTCTAATGTTTCCCTCTAAGCACCTTCAACTAAAGAAATTACAAAAAGAGAAAATAAATGTCCTCTAGCTCCCAAAGCTTTGAACATGCTTCTTGTAATCCTTTGAGGTGGACTTTGACCTCCATGGGCGTCTTCTATTTGTGCCTCCACCTCGTCTTGATCTTGTTGATTGGCCTCCATGTCCTCTTGAGCTTGATCTCCATCACTTGACCTCTCGATGATTTCAATATGCAACGAAGTGGTGGATGGGAAGATCGTCCCTTCTGAAGATTAGCTGCTTCCCTCCATCACTTATCTGCTTATTTGCTTTACACAAACTTACTTGTAATAACTTTCTTTCTTTGCATTTGAACCGATGCCACTCTTATCATAGATATTCCTGCTTCTTCATACGATTTCTCTGTTAGCTTTATTTCTTCTTGTACAAATCGCTTAAACGAAATTGACTTAGCAATTCTGCGAGCGCAACTGTTCACTAACTGCTTCAAATTATCAACTTTCGAATGACAACATTCTAATAACTTGTGAACTTAAGGCAATCGAGCTTCAGCGTGAAACCATTTACTAAACAGCAAGTTTCAACCCACCCGATAGTTTAAGACATAGTTCACCTGATCTGCTCCATCAAAACGGGCCTTAACTCATGCCATCGCCTAGACTTCTTCTGATCGCCAGGGGGTCTTGGCGATGTATGCTTCCTCCTGCCTTCATAATTTTGGCTATTGTTCCCTCATCTGGGGGTAAAGGCATCTTTCGGATCCTTCTCTACCTTCCTGAGCTTCAGACCGAGGAACCGGGTGGCTGGGCGTTCTCTTCGAACCTACCTTAGCCACCCTCCGAACTTCTTCCACCCTTTACACCGTACCTGAACTCGTTCAAGACGAGAAGGATTTTATCTTGCCTGAACTCGCTTGACGGCGAGAAGGTCTTTAACTCGCCTGAACTCGCTCGACGGCGAGAAGGTCTTTAACTCGTGCCTCTACATTACCCAGGGGCTACATCTTCTCTCCCCTGGAGGCACTGAGGACTTTTTACTGGTGCCTTTACATTGCCCGGGGCTACATCTTCTCTCCCCTGAAGGCACTGAGGACTTTTCACGCTTTCTTGCCTCAGAACGCGCGAGGGCGTTGAGGTCTTTTAACTGGTGCCTCCAATCGCCGAAAGACGATGAGGACTTTTAAAACTTTAACTGATGCCGCTAATCGCCGAAAAGCGATAGGGACTTAAAACTTTTTAGAAAGCATGCAACATAACTTCAACTCGCCTTAAATCACATATAAGTGACAAGGTCTTTCTTCAAAACTTTCGGAAAAACAACAAGCATGCGATCTAAAACACTTTAAACTTTGAAAACTCTTCTTTCTTGGGTGGCCTCATTAAAAACCCTCCTTAGGGAAAAAAGAGTGCCCCCTTCAAACTTGTTTTAATCAGAAACATTGCAAAGCACTTCGTGTTTGTTTTTACTTACAAAGTTTTTAACTGTAATACAACTTGAGGTGTGTGGCGTTCCAAGTGTGAGGAATCGCCCCTCCTTCCAATGTCTCTAAGCGGTAGGTGCCGTTCCCGAGTGCCTCGGATATCCTGAACGGTCCCGTCCACTTAGGCGACAACTTGTTCTCCATCTCGTATTGGTGGGCCTTCCTCATCACCAGGTCGCCTTCTCTAAACTATCTTGGCATCACCTTCGAGTTGTACCTTCGCTCGATCCTTCTTTTCACTGCCTCAGCCTTTACTCTCGCCTCCTCCCTGACCTCATCCAGCAAATCCAGATTCAGCCTTCTTTCCTCGTTCGAGTCTTCCGCTACAAAATTCTGGAATCTCGGCGAGCTCTCTTGGATTTCCACTGGAATCATTGCGTCGCATCCGTAGACCAGGCTGAACGGGGTCTCATGGGTTCCTGACTGCTCGGTGGTGTGGTATGCCCAGACTATACGGGGTACCTCCTCAGCCCACGACCCCTTGGCTTTCTCTAGCCTTCTCTTCAAACCTCTCAGCAATACCCGATTGGCTGACTCTACCTGGCCATTTGTCTGAGGGTGCTCGACGGATGCAAATACTTGTTGAATTCCCACCCCTTCGCACAGCTTCTTCAACAGGTGACTTGCAAACTGAGTCCCGTTATCTGACACCAGGCGCTTGGGCACACCAAACCGGCACACGATGTTCTTCCACACAAAGCTCTCGATTTTGTGTGCGGTGATCTGGGCCACTAGTTCCGCTTCAATCCACTTGGTGAAATATTCAATTGCCACCACCAAGTACTTCATCTGCCTGACCGCCAATGGGAAAGGTCCCAGAATGTCGATCCCCCATGTATGGAACGACCAAGGGCTGTAAATCGACTTCAACTCCTCGGGAGGCGCCTAGTGCCAATCGGCGTGCTGCTGACATTGCTTGCAACACTGTGCATACTTCTTGCAGTCCTCCCTCATCGTAGGCCAATAGTAACCTGCACGGAGGGTTCTTGCGGCCAGAGCTCGACCCCCGACGTGGCTTCCACATATCCCTTCATGGAGCTCGGCCATGATTCTTGTACATTTCTCTCCGTGCACACATTCCAGGAGTGGGTGTGTGAACCCAAACCTGTACAACTCGCCATCAATCATTGTGAACTTGCTAGAATTCTTCTTTATCTTTCTAGCCTCCGTCGGATCTAGCGAGAGGAGGCCATCCGCCAGGCATCGTTGGTACTGCGTTATCCACGTGTCTGGTTCATGTGTAGCGCAGACCTGCGTCATGTTCACCCTTTCTCCCCGACATGCTCTTATTCTCGACGATCTCAAGGTCTCCTGAGTCAGAGACCTGTGACTCCTCGCCGCTTTCTCCGCCGACTTGCTTATTTGGAGAACCAGGTGATCTGCCACAAATGCTCTAGGCGTCTTCAAAGTTTCTTGGATCACCGTCCTCTGCCTACCCCCCTTGCCCGAACTGGCGAGCTTAGCTAGCAAGTCAGCTCGGGCATTCTGCTCTCTGGGCACATGCACCACTTCAAAGGAGACAAAGGAACTCTTCAACTCCTGCACATACTCCAGGTAAGCCGCCATTTGAGGATCTTTGGCCTGGAACTCGCCTGTCACTTGTCCCGTGACCAGCAGTGAGTCACTCTTAGCCATCAGCACCCTAGCTCCCATCTCTTTAGCCAGCAAGATTCCGGCGATCAGCGCCTCATACTCTGCTTGATTGTTGTTGGCTTTGAAGGCGAACCTCAGGGATTGCTCAATCAGCACACCGTTGGGCCCTTCCAAGATGACTCCAGCACCTCTACCCTGCTGGTTTGACGACCCGTCCACCGATAGCACCCATCGGAAATTATCCCCCTCAACCCGTGCTGCTTCTGAAGAGAGTTCGACCACAAAATCAACGAAAATCTGCCCCTTGATCGGACCTCGGGGCTCATACTTGATATCGAACTCCGACAGCTCCACCGCCCACTTCACCATCCTCCCAGCTACATCAGGCTTCTTCAGAACCTTCTGGATGGGCAAGTCGGTCATCACCAGTATTGTAAAACTGTGAAAATAATGGCGCAACCTTCTTGCCGAAAATACCACAGCCAGCGCGGCTTTCTCCAAGGCCTGATACCTCACCTCCGGGCACTGCAACACTTTGCTGACGAAATAAATAGGCTTCTGAGCCTGGTCCTGGTCTTGGGCGAGTACCGCACTTACCGCCCTCTCAGTCACAGCAAAATACAACCTGAGAGGGGTCCCCACCAACGGTTTGCACAAAACCGGCGGGCTCGCCAGGTACTCTTTAAGTTTGACGAAGGCCTCTTCACATTCCTTCGTCCAGACAAACTTGTTGTTTCGCCTTAAACACTGAAAATACGGATGGCCCTTCTCTCCGCTGGCTGATACGAAACGAGACAGGGCGGCCATCCGACCTGTAAGTTGCTGCACTTCCTTCACGGTAGCCGGGCTCCTCATCGCCAAGATGGCAGCACACTTATCAGGATTGGCTTCTATCCCTCTTTCAGTTAAGAGAAATCCCAAGAATTTCCCCGCCTCCACGCCAAAAATGCACTTCTCGGGGTTCAGCTTTAACCTGAACTTGGCGATTGTGGTGAACAACTCCTCCAAGTCCGCGACGTGCTTGCTCTTCTCCAGCGAGGTCACGACCATGTCATCTACGTACGCTTGCGCATTCCTCCCCAGCATAGGTGCAAGTACTCGATCCATCAACCTCAGGTACGTGGCCCCCGCGTTCTTCAGCCCAAAGGGCATCACCTTGTAGCAGTAGCACGATCTCTCGCTCATGAAAGCGGTCTTCTCTTCATCCATGGGATGCATCTTTATCTGGTTGTACCCCGAGAAGGCGTCCAGGAAACTCAGCAACTTACACCCTGCAGCACTGTCCACCAGGGCGTCTATGCTTGGCAGAGGATACGAAGCCTTGTTCAGGTCAGTGAAATCGACGCACATGCGCCACTTCCCATTGCTTTTCTTCACCAGCACGACATTGGCTAGCCACTCAGGGTACTGGACTTCCCTGATATGGCCTGCAGCGAGGAGCTTATGGGTTTCGTCCCTGATCGCCTGTCTTCTCTCCTCGTTGAACTTCCTTCTTCTTTGTCGCACCGGCCTGACCTGGTTGACCATTGCTAGATGGTGGCACAAGAAGTCGGGGTCAATTCCCGGCATGTCTGAAGCAGACCATGCGAAAGCATCTAGATGCCGCTCTATCACCTTGGCAATCTGGTCTTGGAGCTCAGCCTCCAAGGATCTTCCCATCTTGAAGACCTTTCCCCCGATCTCCCTTTCGAGCCACTCCTCGACGGGTTTGGGTCTAGCTTCCCTGGCGGTCACCACCCTGGCGATTCCCAGCTCCCTCGCTTCCTCTGGGCGGTTCCTCGCCTCTTCTTCCCGCTCAGTGTTCTCCCCCTCAGCATCGGCGTCCATCATGGCGACGTCGCCCCCGGCGGCCACCTCCATCGCCGCACCAACAACTCACCACTCTGTTGGCTTGGGCTTCACACCGGGAGGCGGCGTCGTTGTGATGTAACTCACTGACCTCTTGTTTTTCAGGCTATTCTCATAGCACTTCTTCGCTTCCTTCTGGTCAGATTTGATGGTGATCACCACCCCTTCCATTGATGGCAACTTCACCTTCATGTGCCTGGTTGAAGGCACAGCTCCTAATTTGTTGAGTGTTGGCCTTCCCAACAGAATGTTATATGCTGAGGGAGCATTCACGACGAGGTACTTGATTTTCTCCGCCCTCGAGCCCGCCTCATCCGTGAATGTAGTTCTTAATTCGATGTACCCCCTGACCTCCACTTGATCACCAGCGAACCCGTACAGGCACCCTCCGTAGGGCCTCAACTAGTCAAGGGGCAACTGCAGCTGTGTGAAAGTCGGCCAGAACATCACATCTGCCGAGCTTCCTTGGTCCACCAGAACCCTATGGACCTTCCTTCCCGCCGTAACAAGCGAGATGACTATGGGATCTTTGTCATGAGGCACAACGTCCCTGAGATCTTCCCTTGTGAACGTGATGTCCACATCTGGTGAGTGGTCCTCGAACATGTCCACCGTCATCACAGACCTCGCATACTTCTTCCTCTGTGACGCGGTGCATCCACCACCCGAGAAACCTCCTGCAATGGTGTGGATCTCCCCGTGAGTAGGCATCTCGTGTCGCTGAGCCTCACCATCTACTGGCTGGGAGCTCGACGCGCCCCCCGTTCTTCTATCCAGCAAGTAATCGTTTAGGAACCCGCTCTTGACCAGGTCGTCGAGCTGGTATCCTAAAGCCAAACATAGTGTGGCCAAAGCCCTGGTGGAATTCGCACCAGGCGTCTGGCTTTGGTCCCAACACCTTGTCGCCGACCTTCTCGGGTGCCTTAAGCTTGGCTGCTATATTGGGAATGGCGATCAGATCCGCCAACCCCATGACAAACTTATGCTTCGGATAGACTACCAACTAGAGAGTGCTTGAGCAGGAGAGGGGTGGAGCTGGAATCTAACTTATGTGTGTTATGCCAAGAAGAGATCGAATCCTGCCAACATCTCTTTATGGAGTGTGGCTTGGCTAGGAGCGTATGGGGCCAGTGTTATAGGTGGATTGGTGCCCTGTTTGTACAACATAACGATATGAAGAGCCACTTCGAGAGTTTCCATTTAATTCAGGCCAACAAAAAACAGAACATGGTATGGAAAGGTATATGGGCAGCAATAATAAAGTGCATTTGGGAGCACAGAAACACGGTGGTGTTCAAGTAAGGTTTAGTGGATGCAGAAGAGGTGTTCCAAAAAGCTCAACTTAAATCGTGGTTATGGATGAAACATAAGGCACAAAGGTTTGATTACTCCCTTGTGGATTGGATTTTGAATCCAATGCCCTGTATCAAGAGCTATAAGTAAAGGGAACAGGAAGAGGGTCTGTCTGTGTTCTGGTGAGGGGTCTAGGGAGGAATTGGGTCTGCTCTGTTGAAAAGGGATGGTTCTGATGTGGGTGCATAAGGAAAAGACACTGTATGATGGTTTGGTATGGTAGGCAAAATGCCTCTGCCAGCGACTACGAAGGCACCTAAGGGGAGCAGGTGAACAAAGGATTGATGGGGAATGGACACTAAGATGACTGTCGATCATGGAGCTGCGAAGGAGAAATATGGAAGCGCTCACTCTGGGTGTGCAAAGGAAAATAAATAATACAGGATGTTTGAAGGTCAGAGACGGGTGAGAGGTATTGACTCTCTGGACTGATGTTTACGGGATGCTGGAGCCATCATATTCTTTACTGCTAAGGCGCTTTCATGGTGCTCTTGGTACATGGTTAACGCTGATATGAAGGGGGCGAGGATACCACGGTTTTTGGGTGGATGGCATAGTGTAAGTGGTTTGGTCTTTGGTGTGTTAACAGTCACAGGATTGAGACACTTTTTTGGGTGGAAGGAACAAGAGGAAGATGAGAAAGATGGTGGCACGAAGGAGTCGAATCTTGGCAGGAATTGCTTGCTTTCATCTCCTATGATGAAAGGCCCTGTTGGGACTACAATATCTCTTCTCAGAATATACTTCCAAATCTCTTAGTGAACCTTGGCAACTGCCAGCTGCAGCTCCAGAGAGAATATTTGAGATGGAGATTTCCCAATTTGTGTCACGACAATCTTTAGTCTGTGCGATCAATGCTATAGCTACCTTCTAAAGGTGGGAGGGAACACTAGATAGTGCCACTCGGGTGAGAACAGGGCAAGGATCTGGGGCTGGAACAGCTGTCAGGTCAGGAGGACTCTGCATCCAGAGTTTATCCCTTAACTTTTTTGCTGTTTTGCAGGTATAACACCTTTTGAAGCATAACAAGGGAGAACAAGAAACAGCCTGGGCTGGCAAAATCTGGTTCAAGACATTTCTAGGACGTGTCATGAGGGAGAAGTGAAGGAGGATCAACACAGGTGCTGGGAACTCTTAAACATGTCATCATCAGAGGCTGTGAAGAAGAGTACTATGGCGATGTCAGACTTGTGATCATGTTTCAGTCATTGGAGGCAGAGATCAGTGACATTGGGTGGACATGAACATCATCTCTTCCTTACCCTTTGATGAGATAAATGCAGGGATCCCTTGTGGAGATGAGGTGATGGATCATGCAGCAATGGAAATTTTCAGGTTTCTGTGGAGTCTTCCTGGAACAACCTAATATACTCTGAGGCAGCTACGTTACTAGAATGATCAGGAGGAAATGAAGAGACGGTGGAGATGAGAAGTGGAACGTATGAGGCGGTCTGCAGAAGTGACAAGTGGCAACTTCTATGCCTCACACAAACCACCTTACACAACAATCGTTGGTTGCTTGATGGCTGAAAGGCTAAGCAGTGTTTTGTAGAACATCAAAAACATAATAGAAACAGAAGAGGGATGGTGTAGGATGCTTCCTTATGCAGTAGTTTTTTTCTTTTTATGTCCTTCCTGGTTTGGGTTGTCTTTTTTGGAGGTCTTAAAACATGGTGTGTTATGTGTAAAGGGTTGGGATACCCCTTTTGTATCCTTTTTAATTTAATTTCATTCTTTGCTGATAAAAAAAAAAAAAAAACCATGTACTGCTCGACGAAAAGCTTCGAAAATTGCTGGAAATTGGTTATGTGGCCAGTTGGCAGGCTCACAAACCATTCCAGCGTTGTTCCCTGGAGCGTGCTCACAAACATCTTGCAATACACAGCATCCGAGCCTCCCGACAGCATCATCTGCGTGTGGAACGTGGTGAGATGTGCCTCGGGATCCTCCACGCCGGTGAAAATGGCCTTCACGGGTACCACGCTCGCAGGGATAGGCGTGTCTGTGATCGCCTGCGCAAAAGGCATGGGGAAAATGCGAGGTGGCGACGACGGCGCGACCTCTTCAACGACTGGGCGCCCTCTCTGCTCCTGGAGAGCTTAGCGCAATTCCTCAGTTACTTTGCTGAGCTCTTCATTCCTGGCCCGAGAGGCGACCAGGTCTTCATGCATCTTTGCCTGCTTTATGCGCGGGGCTTCCACATTCGCCTGCAGCGAACGCATGATCTCCACCATTTGCGCCATAGTCATGGCGCCTTCAGCAGCAACTGGCACAACTGGACTTGAACGGTTGCTTCTCATCTTTCTCATGAAAACTTAACAGATCACAATGAGCGACGAACAACACCTCCTTCAGCAACGATCGATCCAGCAATCAATCGGTCAGAACCTCGCAAACTCCAAAGAACTCCAAGAGCACAACTTCGACAGCAAAACCTTCACAGAAACTCGCGACTTCACTGCAGACCTTCAGCTTTTCCACCAAAACCTCTGAGTCACCGGTCGAAAAGTCCGAACGAACGTCGAAGCTTCGATTTCACCAATTGAAACTCGCGTAAACAGCGAAAAAACTCTTCTCACCGAACAAGAACTCAAGCGCACGGTGGAAAACGTGAATCTACCGAACAAAGCTTGAATGAACGGCGGAAAATGGTTGCACCAGCACGCAACCGCACAGAAACTGCAGAAACTTCCAAGAACTCACGCTGTGGATGGGAACAAGTTTTACAGGCCCCACGGTGGGCGCCTGATGATCCTGCCTGTTGACCAAGACGCTGGAGCCTTGGCTCGTCAAATCTGGATCAACTTCTGCGCCGTGCTAGCTTCGGTCCTTCGCCTTGATTCACCTCAAGAACCTGCAAAAGACAGAACGGCGCCGCTGCGGCCGATCACGCTCCGACGCCCAAGTCAGCGACTGAACCACCAAATACTAAGAGAAAACTCAAGAACTCTAAGGAACCGTGCAAAATTCTCTCTCAGCGTACTCAAGCTCTCGCAAGCGTAAAGAAGTAATCTGAACGTGCGTACCTCAGAAGTTCGTTAGAATCTCTTATATACCTGTGCACTTTTTCTCTCCTGACAGTTACACATCTGGACACATGGCTCGCATCCAGCTGTACACGTGTCACCATCTGGAGCATCCTTGACTTGGGCGCCACTTATTATTCTTCAGGCTTTTGGCTAAGTTACTTATGCATGAAACCACTCAGCGCATAGCTGCCTTGGAGCGTGATCCCTTCTGCGTGGCGAGTTCGGGTGCCTTCATACACACCTTCCCTGTGGTCTCGCCGGCCGCCTTCTTGATCTACTTCACTTGCTTCACCGTGTATGTTCAGGTAAGCTGTTTCCCGACCTCAACCTCTGGCTAGCTAGGAAATGACTATCTGACGATTTCAACTTTGGCGATGTTCTTGTTTCGGCGATCTTCAACCACTAGGTTGTCTGGGTTCGCATCCGGCGACTTCATCTCAACACGAGCCCGGAGCACGCCAACTTAATAATTGGCGATCACACGAGCCCCCCGACTTCCTTCCCTTCTGCGAGCCATGGGCCCTGCTCAACACGCCTACATAATAGCTCGCTGCCACGTCATCACTTCCGACTACCAGGACGGTACAGAATCCATGAAAACAAAATGAGAAAAAGGCACACACACAAGTAGAGAAATAAATGTAGCAAGAGATGAGCCAATGGGTTGTTTTTGTGAAGGAAAACAGTTGCAGAGGGTTTTATAGCAAAACAGAATCCCTCTTTGAACCTTTGGTTGAAGTGGGTTTCAGTCTTCAAGGAAGAAATCTGGTACAACTTTTGCACAAAAAAAGACGTCAGCATAGAGCAGAAAAACACATGGTCAGCACATGTGACTTTGACTAGACATAAAGGCACTTGAATTTCCAAGATATGGAATATATTCCTTTATGACAAGATGTAACTTCCTTCATAGCCAAATCAGGCTTTCATGACTGCTTTCTTGACTTAAAGACTCATTAAGATTTGAATCTGCAAAATATAGAATGCATAAAAAAATTAAATTTATTTATGCTGTGCTGATAGAGAAGAAACAATCGGTTGTTTCGAGGAAACAATCGGTTGTTTCGAGGAAACAATCGGTTGTTTCGAGGAAACAATCGATTGTTTTTCTGCAGTAACAACAAAGTTTGTATTTTAAACAGAAACTGATAAGAGTTTAAAACATATGCAATTTCTCTTATGTAGATGAAGAATTTGATATGAATTTATAATTGAAAAGTAGAGATAGGGAAGGTCTTATCCTTTTGTTATGAAGTTCCTTCAATGAGTCATTGTTTGTGATCAAGAATTGTTCTTTTGCCTTTCAAGACATCTTGGACTGGTAGATACCCTAATTCAGTTCCAGTCATACTTGTTTTCTTCCAAGGACTTGATCAGATAACTCAGGACTTCATGTTTCTCTTAGTATCCTTGCATCATAATAAATTCAAGCAACAAGATTTGGTCCCCTTAGAAATGTGGGTCCTTTTGATGTATCTTTATCATTTGAAACCTCACAACCTTTGGGAATCCATTGTAAAATACCTTTAGGAACAAAATATTTCCTAATTTCACAGAATCTAACTGAGGTCTCTTTTCATGCAATAAAAGCATGTAACAGCCGGTTGTTTCGGTCTTTCAATCGATTGTTTTTCTGGCACTTTTGAAAAAGGCTTTGAAATCCCATTTTTTTTTTTTTAAGGATAAAACCCCAAACCAGTTTTCCAAAAACACATTTTTGGGATACTTATACAGTTTCAAAGTTGGATTTACCCTTTGAAAGTTTATCCACAGTTTTTACAAGGTAGTGGACTTTACTCACAAGGGTTTTACAATTTTCATAAACTTTAGAGTTACACAAATGAGAAGACTTTTTGCAATGCATTTCAAGATTTTCAAAATCATTTTTTGACTTTTCCAATTCTTCTTCAAGTGTCTTGACTCTATTTTCAAGGCAGTTATTGAACCCTTTCAATCGGTTGTTTGAGAGAGCCAATCGGTTAGCTTCTTCATGAGTTTCTTTAAAAGCTTGAAGTAGTTGGATATAATTTTCAGCACTTAAGGAAGCACAACAACTTACATTGCTTGAGCTGCTTGAATCATCATCTCCTTCTACCATTAAACAAATATTGGCTTTTTCATCTTCACTTGATGAGGAGGTTGATGAGGAGACTTTGTTTTCATCCCAAGCAATATATGCTCTTTTTGATTTCCCTCTCTTTTCCTTATTGTTTGACTTCTTTTCATTGTCTTCTTTATTTGGGCAATCAGCTTTTATATGCCCTTGTTCACCACAACCAAAGCAAGTATAATTGTTAGAATTGAAATCACTAGTTTTCTTGTTTCCATAGCTTTCTTTGTTGGATTCTTTGTTGCGATTTCTCTTCAAGAATTTGCTGAACTTTTTGGACAGCAAGCTTAGGTTTTCTTCCTCACTTTCATCACTTGAATCTTGCTTCTTCTTGTGCTTGACAGCTTTCAAGGCAATGTTCCTTACATGCTTGTCCTCACTTTCTTGAACATTGAGTCTATTCATCTCCAACTCATGTTCTCTAAGCTTACCAAACAAGGAAGTCGTAGTTAAGGATGGCAAGTCCTTTGATTCAGAGATTGTCGTTACCTTAGGTTGCTAAGATCTATCAAGACACTTGAGAATCTTGATGCTTAGCCCCTCTTTATCAAAGGTTTCTTGAAGGCTCATTAGATGCTTGATGATGTGAGTGAATCTCTTTTGTACTTCAACAATTGATTCTCCCTTGAGCATTCTAAACATCTCATACTCTTGTATTAGAGTATATTTCCTAGCTCTCTTCACATCATTTGTTCCTTCATGGATGATTTCTAAAGTATCCCACATTTCTTTAGCCGATGCACATTGTGAGATCCTGAAAAATTCATCTGAATTCAAAGCAGAGGTTATGATATTCTTGGTAATGCAATCAAACTTGGCCTTTTTATTTTCAGCATCAGTCCATTGGGACCAAGGTTTTCCAATAGAAGATCCATCCTTTTCAAATTTAGGGATAAAAGGGCCATTTTCAATTGCATCCCAAATTCCTTTATCAAGAGATTCAACAAAGATTTTTATTCTAACTTTCCAAAATTGATAATTCAAACCACAAAACAGAGGTGGCCTGTCAATTGAGGCACCCTCCCCAATTTATTGATCTTTTCGCATCTTGAACGTGTGATTAATTGAAATTCTTTCTTTATAATCTTAATATATGAATATGATATTGTCTCATAGTTTAGAAGGGTCTGACATGAAGTAATCCAAATAGATTGTCAGTAGTTGATTCTTCAAAAATCGTTTTGATGAGATCTTCTATTATGACCAGATGCTAAAATATCGTCTAATGAGATTATCTTACACAACCTTATACTATTGAAATTTCTTATTCATAGTATTGAATCCATTTATGATTTTTTAAATGTACACTGTATAATGTGTTCATTCTTTAGGAATATTTTGATAGTCCGTCTGGTCTGTTTGTGTTCAAAATAATCGTCTAATAGTTATCACAATACTTGATCAACTAATAGGTTCAACCAATGTAGAATGTCTAATAATTCTTTTACTCAATTTGCAAACCTAGTAACTTTATTAGTCATCTTAGCATACCTTATTGTGTTTGTTATGATGAAAACCCATGGACTCTCGTTTTACAATGGGTATTAGATCGTTTAACTGGTCATAGATCGTCTAGCAACTTAATAAGATTAATGCATTGTTACTTGCATTTATTGAATTGCTTTTGGATACAACCTTAAAAATGGAATTGTGCTATTGGAGAGGTTGATTTTCTAATATTTTTGGTCAAGTGAATCAATTCTCACTCAAGCAAAAGTAGCCTTGCCCTTTAACGTGTTTTCAACTTTGTTTTCGCTTAAGCAAAGAAATGTTTGCTCAAGCGAAAACAATACTAGAAAACAACCCTTCTCTGTCAAATGTTCACTCAAGTTAAAATATTTTTGCTCAAGTGAGCTCATTCTCGCTTAAGCTAAAATATTCTTGTTAAAGCTAACAATAAAAAAAACTTTGTTCTCTCTTTTCTTTTCTTCTTGACTATTCAACGAATTGAATTATGAATGAATGCTTTTATAAATGTAATAAAGTGAATATTAATTGGTAAATTCAATTTAATAGTAAACATTGTTAAATAATATTAGTAATATTAATAATATTTTAAACAATATTAATAATAATATTAGTAATAATATTTTAAATAATAATAATAATAATATTTTTT
Organism: Phaseolus vulgaris; assembly: GCF_051622355.1. Classification (NCBI taxonomy): domain Eukaryota; kingdom Viridiplantae; phylum Streptophyta; class Magnoliopsida; order Fabales; family Fabaceae; genus Phaseolus; species Phaseolus vulgaris. Next base: position 35,163,320 of record NC_143508.1, read on the forward strand.
AAATATTAATAATATTATTACTAATATTAATAATGAAATTAATAATATTATTACTAATAATGTTTTATTTCAAAAGGAAGACTTTGCAAAAGTTGTTGAACAAAAATAACCTTAAGCAACTTGAATTTCTTTCTTAGAATTTAAAACTTCTTCATTTTCAGGGGTGCCTCCTAATCATGTTTCTTGTAATATTTCTTGATTGGATCAATACTAATGATCTTTCTTGTATGCCTTTTACTGAACCTTGTTATACTTGGTGTAATGGAACGTGAGGGTTGCATAGAACTTATAGAAGACTGGATAGGGTTTTATGTAATGGAGTGTGTCTGGATGAATGGGGTTCTTGTACTTATCAGGTTCTTGTTAAAAATTGTTCTGGAAATTCCCTTATTCTTTCTAGTCTTGCAAGTAATTCTTTAAGTAAGGTTAGCAATTTTTCTTTCTTTTCTATGTGGCTTTAAGACACTTCATGTATGAAGCTTATTCATGATTCTTGGGCTAACAAAGTTGTTGGTTGTCCTAAGTTTATTTTGCAACATAAGTTAAAAAGGTTGAAAATTGAGCTCTGAGACTGGAATAAAAATTATTTTGGTAATGTTCACAATGTAGTTTTTCTTAAGCAGGGTCTCCTCCTTGGTATTCAACAAATCTTAGAGACTGCTAGTTTGTTTGATATTGATGGGATTGTCTATCAAGAAAAGATTGCTAAGGAGGAGTTTGATCATGACTTCACTGTCAATATTTGTTTTGGAAAGAACGGGCTTAGATGTTATGGTTTAAAGATGAGGATAAAAAATACTGCTTTTTTCCATGTTGTGGCCAACAGGAGAAATAATTTTAGTGGGATTCAACGTCTACGAATTGATTATTAGGTTATTGAGGATCCTAAACTCATTGAGGATTATATTTTGACTTTTATAAAAATCTTTATGCTGAGTCTATTTCTATTGTTTAGGATACATGTAATATGGAAGATTTTATTGGTACTTATATTCCTAAGTTGGTTTTCTCTTAGGAAAATATGATGTTGATTAAATGTCCTGATTTTTTGGAAATCAACAATGTTGTTTTTGATCTTAATGGTAATAGTGCTCCTAGTCCTAATGATTTTGGTGGTGTTTTCTATCATTCATGGTGGGATATTATTGGGACATATATTTGCAATGTTGTTCAACTATTTTTAAAACAAAACTAGGTTCTCCCTGGAATGAACAGTAAGGTGGTATCTCTAATTACTAAGATTCAGGGTGTTGACTACATTTAAGATTACAAGCCAATTTAAGATTATTTCCAAGATTATTTCCTTGTAGTAGAGGTTTCAGACAAGGTGATCCTTTGTCTCCTTTACTTTTCTTTCTATTAGAGGAAGTTCTCAGTAGAGGTATCTCTAAGCTTGTGAATGATAAGAAGATTCTACATATGGCTAGTCCACAAGGTTATCTCATTTCCTCTCAAATTTTATATGTTGATGACATATATATTTTTCTTAAAACATATGGTGATTTTTCGGGTCAATATGTTAATAATTCTAAGAGTACTTTTTTAATCATGGATTCTGTAAGATTTGTCACCGAAATTCAACGTATTCTTTCTTGTAGTCATGGTTGTTTTCCTTTCACTTATTTACAGATGCCTATCTTTGTTGGTGCTCCAAAGTGTCGATTTCTTCAACCTTTGGCTGATAAAGTCAAATTGAAGCTAGAGTCTTGGAGAGATAAATCTCTTAGCATGATGTGTCAGATTCAGATGGTCAATACAATGATAAATGGATTTCTAGTTTATAGCTTTAATATGTATAAATGACCATTTTCACTTCTTAAGGAAGTTGAGCAGTGTCGAAATTTTATTTGGACTTGTGATATTATGAAAAAGGGCATAACTATCATTAATTGGGATATGATTTGTTCTCCACTTGAGAATGCAGGTTTGAAGATTATTAACCTTCATCATGAAAATAATGCGTATCTTCTTAAGCTTGCTTGGAATTTTTCTTATAGCAACGGGCCTTGGTCTTTTCTCCTGAAAGTTAGGGTTCTGAAATCAAAATATGAGTTTAGAATGGTTTATAGATTCTCATCTCTTTGGCCTGGAATTAATCAGTTTTATTCTACTATACTTGATTATACTTCTTAAACAGTTGGTACAAGTACTTTTACTAATTTTTAGAATGATAAATGGTGTTCTACTACTTCTTTAGCAAATATTGTTGGGTTATCTAATGGTGATAGCATTCCGTATACAGTCTCTCAGTTTTTGACTGGTTATGATTGGAATATTAAGAGTGATGGTAGTCCTTTGATTAAATTGATTAAGCTTGACGTGATAACCTTTTCAATTTGGATGATATAGCGGATGAGGAATTATGCTAGATTTCAGGATAAGATTGATGTTTCTAAGATTATTTCGGTAATTGAATATTTAACTTGTCTAATGTGAAATTTGTCTAAAGCTTCAATGAAGAATGATATGTTGGATTTCAACGTGATTAAGCTTTTTCGTATTAATACTCGTACTGGTAAAGTTCTTCGTCCTCTTCTTGTTAGAGGGGAGTTGGGATTTTAGCAATTTATGGTGAAACCTAAGGAAGATTCCCTCTGGACACGAACTTAAACAAATGTTTAAGTAAATGTGAAGGTGCACTTCACGAAGGCAAAGATGAAAAATCAATATAAAGTGGTAGATGAGATGCAATGTGGAATGGAAATGGCAATAAGGTAAGCATTAATGGTGGTCATGACCAAACCAAATGATGAACCATAAGCATATAACAAAAGCAAAATCAAGAGCAAGAATTCAAGACAAAGACATATGAAATGGAAATGAATAGAATAGTACCTTATGGAGTGATTGTAAGAGTGGTTCACGCCACTTGGGGTGTGGTAGCCACCAAGATGAGTGAAGGGCCGCCATTTGAGAGTCTTACACTACTCAAGATAAGACCTAGCCAAAAGGATTCAAATCTCACACAACTTGTGAAAAGTAACTTTTCTATTCAAAATTAACATGTAATGCATTGAGTAAGGCACCATATTTATAGGAATGGGTGCCTTGGTGTCCAAGAAGAGCAAGGATAGGATGGGAAATAAGGGAGGGGCGGCCAAGGAGGGTTGACTAAGGTCAAAATCGCACCTTTAGGCTCTCCTTCTAGAAACTAGGTCAAAAACCCTAATTATAGGTGCCTTGTCTTGAAAACTTGGGCTTTGATTAAGCCCATTTCACTATGAACACTCCTATTTATGCTAAAGGCACCTATTCTATCCTATCTTGCTATTTGGACCCGTAAAGAGAACCCAATTTATTTACAACTTGTTTTATTCTTAAGAAGACTAGCAGGAAGAACATTAGATGCTATGGGTTTTGTTCATTTCTCCCTCTGGTGAGGTCGGCTAAATCCTTGGTGAGGTCTTCACTTGAATGTTGAGATGACTTCTTATAGTGTGAATGGTAATGTGCATCCTTGGTCATCTCCTTGTTGACTTGGTTTGTATCACATGGTTGCTGAGTTTTATGGAACAATATATGCTATGGAAGAAGCTCAAAAGATGGGGCTTACTAATATATGGCTTGAATGATTCTACCTTGGTTTGTGTTGCGTTTACTACTAGAACTAATGTTTCGTGGTTGCTTCGTAATCAATGGAATACTTTGTTAGAATATATGGCCTTAAACGAGAGGGGGGGTGAATTGTTTAAGAAGGATTTTCGTAAACTTTTAAGCCTAGAATGAAAAATACTTCAAGAAAACCTTGATTAAGAATTCAGTTTTTCAAAACATAAAGCAAAAGCACAATACTGGAAAAACAATCGGTTGTTTTACTGAAACAATCGGTTGTTTATACCAGTTTTTAAATGACAAAACTGAATTTAAAGAGATAGGGATAGAGAAATTGTACACAGTTGTTTATACTGGTTCACTCCAAATCCAGAGCTACATCCAGTCTTCTCAGAAACCCTGAGGATATCCACTAAGCAATCACCACTTGATCACTTACACAACAACCAAGAGAATGCCTTGAACACCTCAAGAAACACACTCTCCTTGGCCAACACTAAGATCGCTGATCTTGAAAACCTCAAGAACACACAGCCAATCTTAGCAAACACAAAAATGAAATTGTTCAACAGAGTACAAGGATTACACTTGTTACAGAAGATAATCTGAAATCAATAAAAGCAGAATCCTATTCTAGCACTTTGATCAATCACAAACCACTTAGCAATCTCAACACTTTAAAAAACTCTCTTAGAAAAACTTTGTCAAAGATTCTTAATTCTTAAATCTGTTTTTCTGAATATATTCAAAGATGTAGTTTGTTATCAAATCTTAACAAACTCTTAAATTGCATTAAAAGATTGGTTAAAGCATTTAATGACTGCAGCGAAAACAGTTAAAACATTTAAAGCTCAGTCAAAGAAAACAGTTTTTCTGTTATGGTCCCAAAACAAACAATCGGTTGTTTCCTCGAATCAATCAGTTGTTTTGGTACTTAACAGTTTAACCATTCAAAACAATTTTCAAACTTTTTCTCAAAACACCTAAGTACAAACAATCGGTTGTTTCGACAAAACAATCGGTTGTTTTTACTTAGTTTGAAATCATTTTGTTTTCACAAAGATTGAGAATGCTAATGCTTTAGATTTAATCATAGGGTGGATTACAACATATAAACTACCCTAGAACAAAGCTTAAACCAGCACAGCAACATCAAGCATAGCAGAGGCTTCAACATCCTTCAAAGGATTTGGATTCTTCAAAGCTTGAACACCACTTGGTTCAACAATCTCCCCCTATTTGATGAAGACAAACCCCTGGTGCTTGTGTTTGATCTGATTAAATCTGAAACAGTTCCTGCAAAAAAAGCATTTATACTATCCAAAGCTTCTTACAGCAGCAAGTCAGTTTATTACTCTTTTAAAGCATGAAGCAATAATAAACAATTGGTTGTTTACACGAAACAATCGTTTGTTTCTATCAGCAGCAGCAGAAAATACTTTCATATCAAAGATTTTAACATTTTATGCAGTATCAGACAAAGATATACAAGAACCAATAAATTCTCCCCCTATTTGTCTTCACAAATAGACTTTAGCATGTATCAAAAACAAATTTAAGAGAGATTATTAGGATCAAGAATACCTAACTCATTTCTTATGAAGAAAAACCTCTCTTTTGGTAAAGGCTTTGTGAAAATGTCAGCTAGCTGCAGTTTGGTTTCCACAAACTTCACTTCACAGTTTCCATTTTGTACATGATCCCTGATTAAATGATGTCTTATCTCAATATGTTTGGTCCTTGAGTGCTAAATCTGATTTTTGGTAAGATTGATGGCACTTGTGTTATCACACATCAAGGGAACCTTGCTGATTTGTAAACCAAAATCTGCAAGTTGTTGCTTGAGCCATAGAATCTGTGCACAACAGCTACCAGCAGCTATATATTCAGCCTCAACAGTAGAGAGAGCAACACATGCTTGCTTCTTGCTATGCCATGATATTAGGCTTGAGCCAAGAAGGTGACAAGTGCCACTTGTGCTCTTTCTATCTAGCTTGCAACCTGCAAAGTCAGAATCTGAATAACCAATTAAATGTATTGGAGAGTGAGAAGGATACCATAATCCTACAGATGATGTTCCTTTGAGATATTTCAGAATTCTTTTTGCAGCTTTGAAGTGTGACTCTTTAGGATTTGCTTGATATCTTGCACATAGACACACTGCAAACATGATGTCCGGCCTACTAGCTATTAAATATAGCACAGATCCAATCAAACCTCTGTATTTTGTTTGATCTATACTCTTTCCAGCAGCATCAGCATCCATGTAACAGTTTGATGGCATTGGAGTGCTTGCTTCTTTGCAATTCTCCATTACAAATTTCTTGAGAATCTCCTTGCAATACTTTGATTGACTTAAGAAGATCCCATCCTTTGTTTGCTTAACCTGCAATCCAAGAAAGAAAGATAGTTCTCCCATCATAGAAATTTCAAACTCACCTTTCATTGCAGCCACAAATTCTTCACACAATCTATCTTGTGTAGCACCAAAGATGATATCATCAACATAGATTTGCACAAGAATTATTTCTGCATTTGACTTCTTGATGAAGAGAGTCTTATCTTCCATTCCTCTTTCATAACCATGAGATAGCAGAAAGTTGCTAAGCCTCTCATACCACTGCCTTGGAGCTTGTTTCAGTCCACACAAAGCTTTCTTCAACTTGAAGACATGGTTGGGACACTTGTGATCTTCAAAGCTCGGTGGTTGATCTACATAGACTTCCTCATTGATGTTTCCATTCAAGAAAGCACTCTTTACATCCATTTGAAAGAGTTTGAAACCACTCATACATGCAAAAGCCAGTAGCAGCCTCACAGCCTCCAATCTAGCAACAGGAGCAAAGGTTTCACCATAGTCTATGCCCTCTTCTTGATTGTAGCCTTTGGCAACTAGCCTTGCTTTGTTCCTTGTGATCACACCATCCTCATCTAGCTTGTTCCTGAAAACCCATTTCGAACGAATAATATTCATTTCATTAGTTTTAGGGACAAGAAACCATACCTCATTCCTTTTGAATTGATTTAGCTCTTCATGCATAGCTTCAACCCACTTCTCATCCTTGAGAGCTTCCTCAATTGATTTTGGTTCAATTTGAGAGACAAAAGTTGTGTGCCTGGAGAAGTTCGAGATGGAGCTACGTGTTGAGACACCTTCCTTTATCTGCCCTATGATGTTATCCACTGACAGATCTTTAGGAATCCTCCACTCTTTGAGAAACTCACTGTGTTGCAAAATTTTAATCGGTTGTTGCTGCGAATCAACCGGTTGTTTTTCTGCACAGATTTCCAACTTTTCAAAACTGATGCTCTGTTCATCTTCCTCAACACTGGTCTTTGGGATCTGACTGATTCTGCGATCTACCTCATCAAAGACAACGTGAACTGATTCTTCTACAGTCATCAACCTCTTGTTGTAGACTCTATATGCATGACTTGTAAGTGAATAACCAATGAATATACCAAGATCCGCTTTCTCGTCAAACTTTCCCAAGCTTTCCTTTCCATTGTTAAGAATGAAACAACTACATCTCAAGACTTTGAGGTGACTGATGTTAGGCTTCCTTCCATTGAAAAGTTCGTATGGAGTTTTCTTCAAAATGGGCCTTATAAGCACCCTATTCATCACATAACAAGAGGTGCTCACTGCATCTGCCCAAAAATACTTAGGAAGTGATGATTCACTAAGCATTGTTCTTGCAAGCTCTTCAAGAGACCTGTTCTTCCTCTCTACAACTCCATTTTGCTATGGTGTTCTTGGTGCAGAGAAATTGTGCAAAATCCCCAACTTCTCACAGAATTTGCCAAACTTCTCATTCTGGAATTCTCCTCCATGATCACTCCTTATAGAACTTATGTTACTGCTCTTTGTGTTTTGAAGTCTTCTTGCTAGTTTTTTTTTAATGCAGCAAAGGCATCACTCTTTGATTCCAAGAACAAAGTCCACGTGTACCTAGAGAAATCATCAACAATAACAAGAGCATAATGATTTCCACCAAGACTCATAGTTCTAGAGGGTCCAAAGAGATCCATGTGAAGAAGTTCAAGAGGTCTTGTACCGACCAGGTCATCGGGTGCGAGGACGTGTCTAGCACGTGGCTACGTGAGGCGTGTTTAGCAGAGCACGTGGCTAGAGAAGGGCAAGTGGTTCAGAAGCTGGTGTAGTCACCGCTCGTGGACGCGGCGTGCTACAACGTACATGATCGGTTGTCGCCAAGATTGTATAACGTTGACGTGCTAGATGATCGGCGACCGAGTGGCCTGACATCGCCGCAAGAAGCACGTCGTCGGATTTCCCAACAGACTTAGGTAAGGCTGCTGGGAACTCAGAAGAGTAAGTCCAACGAGATAATTGTTGCGCTAGCATGGGGCATGGGGGTCGAGTACGTTGAAGGGAACAACTTGTCCATCAGCGACAGAATTCCCAGAGTGGGCATTTGCTAGTGGCAAGGTTCCCCCAGCTAAACACATGCATGGTGTGGCAATAAGGAAGGTAGCACTAACGATAAGCGATGTCATAGATATGGTGCATTTTGCTGCACCCGATACTCGCCTTGTCAGGTGGTGTTCTAGGGCATATTGCGTGCTAGCTTGCTCCTTGAGTAGAGGACTTAGCCGCGCGGCTGGCTACTACACAGAAATAATGCTCAAGTTGCCTCCAACCCAGATGGCGACACGTGTAGGGTTGGATGCGGTATGAGAATGACGCTCGAGTTACCCTAGCTCAGATGATGACGCGTGTAGGGCTGGGTGCTACCTGCTATCCCAGCCCAGATGGCAACACGTGCAGGGCTGGATGCGAGCCACGTGTCTAAAAGCATAACGGCCTGGAGATCGAAGAAACCTAGCTATAAAGGTAAACTTAACAGAATTTGCAGAGGTACGTTTTTCATTACGACTCATTGCTAGGGTTGTGTGCCTTTAGTACGGTTCTACAGAGCATATTTTCTCTAAGTTCTTTGGGTTTTCTTGTTACTGACTTGAGCGTCGGAGCGCCACCGGCCGCAGAGGCGCCACCTTGTGTGTTCAGGTTCTCAGAGAGGCTTTCTGTGGTGTGAACTTGAAGGGCACGTGGAGTCAAGCTGGTGGGAGGCTCGTGATGAGGCAACGCTCTAGCGCTAAGTCAACCGACAGGATCATCTGGCGCCCACCGTGGGGCCGTATAAAAGGTGATTCCCAACCATAGTTCGTGTTTGTTGAGGTTTTGGTGCTTTCTGTTCGACTGCTCACTGTCGCAGTCAGTTCCTGGAGTTTTCACCGTTTGTTTGGAGTTTCTTTGAGTTGCTGAGTTTGCTGAGAAAGGATGAGGACAACGCGGTCCAGTTCAGTTGCGCTGTCAACCAATGAGGACGCTGTGTCTATTACGCAGGTCATGGACATGATGAGGGCGTTGCAGGAGAACGTGGCCGCATCATGTTCTGAACAGGAAAGGATGCACGAGGCACTGGTGGCCTCGCAAGCTAGGAATGAGAAGCTCAACAGGGTCAACGAAGAGCTGCGTAAAGCTCTTGAAGGGCGGGAGGAGCGTGCGGTCGGGGACATATCTGTACCCCCGTCCCCACCGCGCAGCTTTCCCATGCCATTCTCTCAAGAGATCATGGACACCGTGGTCCCGACCAATACTTGTTGGGTTTAATAGTGCCAAAGTTCAAGAGGGGGGGTGAATTGACCTTTTAAAACTTTCTCGCAGAAACAGGGTTTAACACAGTTTACAGAAAATAAATCGATTTATGTTAAAATGAACAGATTTATTTCAGCACTGTTTTTGTTTGAAAAGCGTTTATACAACAAGGTTAATCACAAGATTATGCAGATAGATTTCCAGATGCACACACACTGATATTAGAACGAAAACCAGTGAACCACAAAACAACAAACCTCAATTTCAAGCAAGTGATTAAGGTTCAATTGATAGTATGCCAACTAATTGAGTAACCTTCACAATCAACCAGTTCCAGTGACTTTTAACAAAATATAAGTGTTCTTCTTGAAACACACATTTTTCCAGAAATTAAGAACAATGAATCACAGAACAGTAAGCTTCAATTTTAAGCAATTGTTTAAGGTTCAATTAATATCTTTGACAATTTCTTGAGCAACCTATCACAATCAATTTGTTCCAGTGGATTTTGTACCGCCCTGGTAGTCGGAAGTGATGACGTGGCATCCAGCTACAGTATAGGCGTGTTGACAAGGCGCCAGGTTGGCAGAAGGGAAGGAAGTCGGGGGGCTCGTGAGCATACTGTGAGAAAGAACATTGCACGGTTCCTTGAGAGTTCTTGAGTGTTTTTGCTCTTAGTATTTGGTGGCTCGGTCACTGACTTGGGCGTTGGAGTGCGATCGGCCGCAACGGCGCCGCTCTGTTCTTTTGCAGGTTCTTGAAGTGGATCGCGACGAAGGACAGAGGTAGAAGCGGTGCACACGTCGATTCATTAACGAGGCAAGTTCCAACGTTTTGGTCAACAGGCAGGATCATCAGGCGCCCACCGTGGGGCCGTGTAACACCTGTTCCTATCCACAGCGTGAGTTCTTGGAGGTTTTCGTCGTTTTCTGCGTGGTTGTGTGCTGGTGCAACCACTGTTCGCTGTTCGTTTGAGATTTGTTCGGTGATTTCGCGTTTTCCACCGTTCGTCTGGGTTTTTGTTCGGTGAAGTGAGATTTCCTGCTGTTTACGCGAGATTTGTTCGGTGAAGTTTGAGTTCTTTGGTTCGTTTGGTTTTTCGTGGGAGAAGCGGTGGTTTCTGGTGGAGTTGCAGGTTTCTTTGAAGGTTTTGCTGTGTTCTTGAGTTTTCTTGCAGAGTTTCGCGCAGTTTTGACCGATTGATCGCTGAATCGATCGTAGCTGAAGTAAGTGTTGTTCGCTGCACTCTGTGATTCGTCAAGTTTCATGAGAAAAATGAGAAGCAATCGTTCAAGTCCAGTTGCGCCCGTCGCTGCTGAAGGCGCCGCCGCTGAAGGCGCCGCCGCCATGACCATGGCGCAGATGGCAGAGATTATGCGCTCGTTGCAGGCAACTGTAGAAGCCTCGCGCATAGAACAGGCGAGAATGCATGAGGACCTGGCCGCCTCTCGGGCCAGGAATGAAGAGCTTAGCAGGGTGACTGAGGAGCTGCGTCAAGCTCTTCAGGAGCAGCAAGGGCGTCCTGTAGTTGAAGAGGTCGCGCCGTCGACGCCGCCTCGTGTTTTTCCTATGCCTTTCGCTCAGGCGATTACTGACACGCCTATCCCTACGAGTGTGGTACCTGTTAAGGCTGTTTTTACCGGCGTGGAGGATCCTGAAGCTCATCTCACCACGTTCCATACGCAGATGATGCTGTCAAGAGGATCAGACGCCGTATACTGCAAGATGTTCGTGAGCACACTACAGGGAACGACGTTGGAATGGTTTGTGAGCCTGCCTAACGGTCACATAACCAACTTCCAGCAGTTTTCTAAGATTTTCGTCGAGCAGTACATCGTGAATAAGGCACCGCCCAGGGTGTCTTACGACCTGTTTGATATAAGGCAGTATTAGGGAGAGTCCCTCAGGGACTACCTGAATCGCTTTGGGGCTCAGATGGTCAGATCGCCGGCTAAAGATGAGGAAATGCTGGTATATGCATTTAAGAAGGGTGTGCTGCCAGGACCATTCTATGAGGCGCTGATCAGGGCTCACCCCGCCACGTTTGCTGAGGTTAGGCGACTTGCGGTGGCCCACATCGCCGATGAGAGCGAAGTCGCCGAGAAGAGAGGAAGCGTGGCTCCCGCCAGGCCACGCGCCCAGACCAGAATCCAGCCACAGAGGGTGCTGGAGACAGCGGCGGCCAGAAGGGATCAGAGGACTCGCCATCCTTATGATCCAAGGAAGAACAAGGGCAGAAGCCAAGGGCGCCAGCAACCAGCACGCCGGGAATACAATCGCCCGCCTAAGCACAATTTTGTCATGGGATTGGCGGACCTGATCGCCATTCCCAATATATCTGCTAGGTTGAAAGCGCCAGAGAAGGTGGGCGACAAGGTGCTGGGACCAAAGCCAGATGCCTGGTGTGAGTTTCACCAAGGCTTTGGCCACACCGTGGATTCGTGTTTAGCTTTAGGATACCAGCTCGACGATCTGGTAAAGAGCGGGTTCCTAAATGACTATTTGCTGGATAGAAGGACGGGGGGCGCGTCGAGCTCCCAACCAGCAGGTGCTGAGGCTCAGCAGCACGAGATGCCTACGCACAGAGAAATCCACACCATTGCAGGGGGTTTCTCAGAAGGTGGATGCACCGCATCACAGAGGAAGAGGTACGCGAGGTCTGTGATGACGGTGGATATGTTTGAAGACCACTCGCCGGAAGTGGATATTACATTCACCAAGCAAGATCTCAAGGATGTTGTGCCTCATGACAATGATCCCACAGTAATTTCTTTGATCACTGCAGGAAGAAAGGTCCACAGGGTTCTGGTGGACCAAGGAAGCTCGGCGGACGTGATGTTCTGGTCGACTTTCACGCAGTTGGAGCTGCCCCTTGACCAGCTGAGGCCCTATGGAGGGTGTTTGTATGGTTTCGCTGGTGACCAGGTGGAGGTCAGGGGGTACATAGAATTGAGGACAACGTTTACAGATGTGGCGGGTTCAAGAACGGAGAAAATCAAATACCTTGTTGTAAACGCTCATTCAGCATACAACATCTTGTTGGGAAGACCCACGCTCAACAAGATAGGTGCCATACCGTCGACCCGGCACATGAAGGTGAAGTTGCCGTCTATGGAGGGGGTGGTGATCACCATCAAATCCGATCAGAAAGAAGCAAAAAAGTGCTATGAGAATAGCCTGAAAAACAAGAGATCGGTGAGTTACGTAACGACCACCCCGCCTCCTGGTGTGAAGCCCGGATCGACGGTAACAGAAGAGACCGCCGGAGGAGACGTGGAGATGGTGGATGCTGAGCTGGAGGAGGGGAATGCCGGTCTGGAGGAAGAGGAGGCAAGGAATCGCCCTGAGGAAGCGAGAGAGCTAGGAATCGCCAGGGCGGTGATCGCCAGAGAGACCAGACCCAAACCCGTCGAGCAGTGGCTCGAGAGAGAGATCGGGGGAAAAATCTTCAAGCTGGGAAGATCCCTGGAGGTTGAGCTCCAGGACCAGATCGCCAAGGTGATTGAACGACATCTGAATGCGTTTGCATGGTCCGCTTCGGACATGCCCGGGATCGATCCCGACTTCTTGTGCCATCATCTGGCGATGGACAACTTGGTGAGACCAGTACGACAAAGAAGAAGAAAATTCAACGAAGAAAGGAGGCAGGAGATTAGGGACGAGACACAGAAACTCCTCGCTGCAGGCCACATCAGGGAAGTTCAGTACCCTGAATGGCTGGCCAATGTCGTACTGGTGAAGAAGAGTAATGGGAAATGGCGCATGTGCGTCGATTTCACCGATCTGAACAAGGCTTGCCCAAAGGATTCATATCCTTTACCAAGCATAGACGCCCTGGTGGATAGTGCTGCGGGGTGTAAGTTATTGAGCTTCCTGGATGCCTTCTCGGGGTATAATCAGATCAAGATGCATCCCATGGATGAAGAGAAGACTGCATTCATGACTGAGAGGTCGTGCTATTGCTACAAGGTGATGCCGTTTGGGCTGAAGAACGCGGGGGCCACGTACCAGAGGTTGATGGATCGAGTAGTTGCACCGATGCTGGGAAGGAACGTGCAAGCGTACGTCGATGACATGGTCGTGACCTCGCCAGAGAAAAGCAGGCACGTTGCAGACTTGGAGGAATTGTTCACGACGATCGCCAAGTTCAGGCTGAAGCTGAATCCAGAGAAATGTATCTTTGGCGTGGAGGCTGGAAAATTCCTGGGATTCCTCTTGACTGAGAGAGGAATAGAGGCCAACCCGGACAAGTGTGCTGCTATCTTGGCGATGAGAAGCCCGGCCACTGTGAAAGAGGTACAACAGTTAACAGGTCGGATGGCAGCCCTGTCTCGCTTCGTGTCAGCTAGCGGAGAGAAGGGCCATCCCTATTTTCAGTACCTAAGGAGGAATAACAAGTTTGCTTGGACGAAGGAGTGCGAGGAAGCCTTCGTCAAGCTGAAGGAATATCTGGCGAGCCCGCCGGTTTTGTGCAAACCGCTGGTGGGAACCCCTCTCAGGTTGTATTTTGCTGTAACTGAGAGGGCGGTGAGTGCGGTGCTCGTCCAGGATCAAGATCAGGCTCAAAAGCCTATTTATTTTGTTAGTAAGGTGATGCAAGGCCCAGAAACGAGATATCAGGCCCTGGAGAAGGCTGCGCTGGCTGTGGTGTTTTCGGCGAGGAGGTTGCGCCACTATTTCCATAGTTTCACAATTCTGGTGATGACTGACTTGCCCATCCAGAATGTGTTGAAGAAGCCTGACGTTGCTGGGAGGATGGTGAAGTGGGCAGTAGAGCTGTCAGAGTTTGATATTAAGTATGAACCCCGAGGCCCGATCAAGGGGCAAATCTTTGCAGATTTCGTGGTCGAGCTCTCATCTGAGGCAACGCGAGTTGAAGGGGACGATTTCCGTTGGGTGCTCTCGGTGGATGGATCGTCGAACCAGCAGGGTAGCGGTGCTGGAGTCATCTTGGAAGGACCCAACGGCGTGCTGATCGAACAATCTTTGAGGTTTGCCTTCAAAGCCAGCAACAATCAAGCTGAATATGAGGCGCTGATCGCCGGGATTTTGCTGGCAAAAGAAATGGGAGCGAGGGTGTTGATGGCTAAGAGTGACTCGCTGCTAGTCACAGGGCAAGTAACAGGCGATTTCCAGGCTAAAGATCCACAAATGGCGGCTTACTTGGAGTATGTGCGGGAATTGAAGAGTTCCTTTGCCTCCTTTGAAGTGGTGCATGTGCCCAGAGAGCAGAATGCCCGAGCTGACTTGCTAGCCAAGCTCGCCAGTTCAGGCAAGGGGGGTAGGCAGAGGACGGTGATTCAAGAAACTCTGAAGACGCCGAGGGCATTTGTAGCAGATCACCTGGTTCTTCAGATAAGCAGGTCGACGGAAAAAGCGGCAAGAAGTCACAGGTCTTTGACGCAAGAAACGTTGAGATCGCCGAGAATTAGAGCGTGTCGGGGAGAGAGGGTGAACATGACACAGGTCTGCGCTACTCATGAGCCAGACACCTGGATAACACAGTACAAGCGGTGCCTGGTAGATGGCCTTCTCCCGCTGGATCCGACAGAGGCTAGGAAGGTAAAGAAAAATTCTAGCAAGTACACATTGATTGACGGCGATCTGTACAGGTTTGGGTTCACTCACCCACTCCTGGAATGCATACATAGTGAGAAGTGCACGAGAATCATGGCAGAGCTCCACGAAGGAATATGCGGAAGCCACGTCGGGGGTCGAGCTCTGGCCGCAAGGACTTTCCGTGCAGGTTACTACTGGCCAACGATGACAGAAGATTGTAAGAGATATGCACAATGTTGCAAACAATGCCAACAGCACGCCGATTGGCACAAGGCGCCTCCCGAGGACTTGAAATCGATTTACAGCCCTTGGCCGTTTCACACTTGGGGAATCGACATTCTGGGACCATTCCCGCTGGCGATCAGGCAGATGAAGTACTTGGTGGTGGCGATTGAATATTTCACCAAGTGGATCGAAGCAGAACCAGTGGCCCAGATCACCGCACACAAGATTGAAGGTTTCGTGTGGAAGAACATTGTGTGCCGGTTTGGAGTGCCCAAGCGCCTGGTGTCGGACAATGGGACTCAGTTTGCAAGCCACCTGTTGAAGAAACTGTGCGAAGGGGTGGGAATTCAACAAGTGTTTGCATCCGTCGAGCACCCTCAGACAAATGGCCAGGTAGAGTCAGCTAATCGGGTGTTGCTAAGAGGTTTGAAGAGAAGGCTAGAGAAAGCCAAAGGAAGCTGGGCTGAGGAGGTACCCCGTATAGTCTGGGCGTACCACACCACTGAGCAGTCAGGAACCCATGAGACCCCGTTCAACTTGGTCTATGGATGCGACGCAATGATTCAGGAGATCCAGGAGAGCTCGCCGAGATTCCAGAACTTCGTAGAGGAAGACTCGAATGAAGAGAGAAGGCTGAACCTGGATCTACTGGATGAGGTCAGGGAAGAGGCGAGATTGAAGGCTGAAGCGGTGAAGCGAAGGATTGAACGAATATATAACTCGAAGGTGATGCCGAGACAGTTTGGAGAAGGCGACTTGGTGATGAGGAAAGCCCACCAGTACGAGATGGAGAATAAACTGTCGCCCAAGTGGACGGGACCGTTCAGAATAACCGAGGCGCTCGGGAACGGCGCCTACCGCTTAGAGACATTGGAAGGAGGGGCGATTCCTCGCACTTGGAACGCCACGCACCTCAAGTTATATTACAGTTGAAAACTTTGTAAGTAAAGATAAACACGAAGTTACATTACAATGTTTCTGTTAAAACAGTTTAAAGGGGGCACTCTTTTTTCCCTAAGGAGGGTTTTTTACGAGGCCACCCAATAAAGAAGAAGTTTTCAAAAAGTTCAAGTTGTTTCAGATTGCATACCTGTTGTTTTTAGAAAGTTTTGAAGAAAGACCTTGTCGCTTATACGTGATGATCCTGCCTGTTGACCGGAGCGCGGGAGAATGCCTCGTCAAAGGATCGACTTGCGCACCGCTTATCGCCTTCGTTCCTCCTCTGGATCTACCTCAAGAACCTGCAAAGAAACGACACGGCGCCGCTGCGGCCGATCGCACTCCGACGCTCAAGTCAGTGACGGTATCACCAAATACTAAGAACTAGAACCGTGCAAACTCTCTCTCACAAACAGCTCTGTCACTCGCAAGCGTAAAGTGTATGAACTGAACGTGCGTACCTCAGAAAGTTCGTTAAGAGCTCTTATATACCTGATGGTTTTCTCTCTCCTGGCAGTTACAGACGTGGACACGTGGCTCGCATCCAACTGTACACGTGCCATCATCTGGAGGCTCCCTGACTTGGCGTTGCTTCTACTCTCATTTTGGCTAAGTTACGTATGCATGGTACTGCCCAGTGCATAGCAAACTTAGGAGTGCGATCTCTACTGAAACTGGCGAGTTAGGGCCTTCATACACCTTCCCTGTAGTCTCGTCGGCCGCCTTCATAATCTGCTTCCTTTCATCTCCGGCGATGTGCTTGTTCTGGCGATCTCCGACTGCTTGGTCGCCTGAGTCTGCATCTGGCGACTTCATCCTCAACCTGCCCCACCCCCTCGAATGAAGAGGACGACGAGGTCACTGAGGATGGCCTCGTTACAAAGAGGAAAAGGGTGGCACCACCTTCACCACCTGCCCCACCCCCTCTTCCAGCTTCAACACCACCATCAACACCTGCTCCTCCTCCCTCATTGCCAACACCACAGGCCCCTTCATCACCAGTCCAGGCGATTCCCCTGGCCACCGCGCTACCAGCAGCTGAGGCTCAAGAGCCAAATTTTCTGGAGGACCCTCCAAGTGCCTCTACGCCTCACATCTCAGCTGGAGGGGCCCCCCCTTCAAACGCTTCAGCTGCAGAGAACGTTCCAACCGGGGATGAGGTTGCTCACACCTCTCCAATTCTAATTACCGAATCCCCGGTTGCGTCGCCACGCCAGGAAGCAAACACTGAAGACCCTGCTAAGGAAGGTGGCGGCGAGAACCCTCAACAAGCCCCCCTGGCGCCTCTCCAAGCTTCAAACCTTTCCCTCGAAGTCACAAGAATGTGGGAACCTCTGACTGCCAAACTCAAAACCATAGCAGAGGATATCCCATCGATCATAACGAGGGCTGTGGAGAGCTCCACCAGGCGGCTCCAAGACGATGTCTACCACCTCAAGACCGAAAACAGCACAATGAAGGTTGAGGTGGAGAAGGTGGCATTCAGCCTGACGCTCGCGGAAATGGAACACTCCCGAGCAGAGGATGCCCTAAATACCGAGCTTAGGCTTGCGCGCAAGGAAGCTGCTGACCTTCGCCGCAAAGTCCATGAACTTGCCCAAGAAAAAGTTGAACTAGAAAGCAAGATCGTGCCTCTGCGCACCAAGGCGAGCGACCTGGAGGCTCACATTCAAGCTGACGCCGCCAGGGTGCAAAAGCTGGAGCAGAGGTCAATTGATCTCGAGAAGCTACTTGGGCAAGTAGAGAAAGCGAGGGACGACGCCATGGCTGATCTCGCCGAGGCAAACAAGGAGAAAGGGAAAATGGCTGCTGAGTTGGCCCAAGCCCAAACAGAATCTAAGAAGGTTACTGACGACCTTCTTCATGCTCAAGAGACCAACAAACAACTCCAAAAACAGGTTGAAGAGCAGGAGCAGCAGATCAAAGAGCTCAAGGAACAGGCTGAAGGACTTCAAGGGCAATTTGAAGAACTTAAGCTGAATTCTGCTCAGATTCTGACTGCTGGGTTCGAAGCCGCTCGGGAGCAATTCGCATGCTTATTCCCTGATCTCGACCTCAGCATGGTGTCGTTAAACAACGAAGTAGTGGATGGAAAGGTCGTTCCCGCCGAAGACTCAACCAACTCCACCCCATCTGCTTCTTTATAATTTCACTTGTATTTACCTTGTAAAAACTTTTGCATATGCGTTTTGAACAAATACTTATTTCAATTGCTGAACTTGGATATTCTCTCACTTGACTTCTTTTAAGCGCTTTAGCCTTCTTTGTATGTTTAACTTTGTCGGATTTAACTTAGTGATCTTGCGAACGCGATCTTTGACGTAATCGCCTCGAGCCAACTCAAACTTAAGCAAAAATCACCTTAGACAACTTGTACTCTTAAGGCAACTAATCTCGTTACAGGAATACCCTTCAAGCAGCGAACTGTAACTTAATCATTGGCTCGAACAACGTCCCACTCAACCTGCTTTATCAAACAAGTCTCACAAACTTCTCGCCGTCGTTTGAACCTTTCCCGATCGCCAAAACCCCTTGGTAACATCAGCTTTTTCTAGCCTCATGCTTTGGCAATCGTCTCTTTATCTGGGGTAGAAACGCCCTTTGGAATCTTCCTTTGCCCTCCTGAACTTCAAAGCAAAAGACCGGCTGGCTAGGCGTTCTCTTCGAACCTACCTTATCCACCTTTCAAGCTTCTTCCACCCTCTTCGCAATACCTGAACTCGTTCGAGACGAGAAGGATTTTATCTTGCCTATGCTCGCACGTAAACGAGAAGGTCTTTTAACTCGCCTGAACTCGCTCATCGGCGAGAAGGACTTTTACTCGCCTGAACTCGCTCATCGGCGAGAAGGACTTTAAATGGCCTTAACTCGCTCGACGGCGAGAAGGACTTTGTCTGGTGCCTCAACTTGCCCAGGGTGTACATCTCCTCCCCCCTGGATGCACTGAGGACCTTTTCTTTCTCTCGCCTGCACTCGCTCGACGGTGAGGAGGTCTTTAATGGGCCTTAGCTCGCACAACGGCGATAAGGACTTTGTATGGTGTCTCAACTTGCCCAGGGCGTACATCTCCTCCCCCCTGGATGCACTGAGGACCTTTCTCTTTCTCGCCTGCACTCGCTCAACGGCGAGGAGGTCTTTTAACTTGCGTCGACATTGCCCCAGGAGTTACATCTTCTCGCTCCCAGAAACACGGAGGACTTTTTCTCTTTCTCGCCTGCACTCGCTCAACGGCGAGGAGGTCTTTTAACTTGCCTCGACATTGCCCCAGGAGTTACATCTTCTCGCTCCCAGAAACACGGAGGACTTTTTCTCTTTCTCGCCAACACTCGCTCGACGGCGAGGAGGTCTTTAACTTGCCTCAAAACGCGCGAGGGCGTTGAGGTCTTCCATCTGGTGCCTCCGATCGCCGAAAGACGATGAGGACTTAAAAACTTAACGGGTGCCTCTAATCGCCGAAAAGCGATGAGGACTTAAAACTTAACTGGTGCCTCTAATCGCCAAAAAACGATGAGGACTTAAAACTTAACTGGTGCCTCTAATCGCCGAAAAACGATGAGGACTTAAAACTTTTTAGAAAGCACGAGATATATCTTTTCTTGCCTTAAATCATGTACGAATGACAAGGTCTTTCTTCAAAACTTTCGAAAATAGCACACATGCAATCTGAAAACACCTTATACTTCGAAAACTCTTCTTTTATTGGGTGGCCTCATTAAAAACCCTCCTTAGGGAAAAAAGAGTGCCCCCTTGAAACTGTTTTAACAGAGACATTGTAATATAACATTTGTGTTTGTCTTTACTTACAAAGCTCTCAACTATAGTACAACTTCAGGTGTGTGGCGTTCCAGGTACGAGGGATCGCCCCTCCTTCCAGCGTCTCTAAGCGGTAGGCTCCGTTCCCGAGTGCCTCGGTTATTCTGAACGGTCCAGTCCACTTGGGTGATAGTTTATTCTCCATCTCGTACTGGTGGGCCTTCCTCATCACCAGATCGCCTTCTCTAAACTGCCTTGGCATCACCTTTGAGTTGTACCTTCGCTCGACCCTTCTCTTCACCGCCTCAGCCTTCAGCCTTGCCTCCTCCCTGACTTCATCCAGCAGATCCAGGTTCAGCCTTCTCTCTTCATTCGAGTCTTCCTCTACAAAGTTCTGGAATCTCGGCGAGCTCTCCTGGATCTCGACTGGAATCATGGCATCACACCCATAGACCAAGCTAAACGGGGTCTCATGGGTTCCTGACTGCTCGGTAGTGTGGTACGCCCAGACTATACGGGGCACCTCTTCAGCCCAACTTCCCTTGGCTTTCTCAAGCCTTCTCTTCAAACCTCTCAACAACACCCGATTAGCTGATTCCACCTGGCCGTTCGTCTGAGGGTGCTCGACGGATGCAAACACTTGCTGAATTCCAACCCCTTCGCAAAGCTTCTTCAACAGGTGGCTTGCAAACTGCGTCCCATTATCTGACACCAGGCGCTTAGGCACTCCAAACCGGCACACAATGTTCTTCCACACAAACCCTTCGATCTTGTGCGCGGTGATCTGGGCCACTGGTTCTGCTTCAATCCACTTAGTGAAATACTCAATCGCCACCACCAAGTACTTCATCTGCCTGATCGCCAGTGGAAAAGGTCCCAGGATGTCGATTCCCCAAGTATGAAACGGCCAAGGGCTATAGATCGACTTCAACTCCTCGGGAGGTGCCTTGTGCCAATCGGCGTGCTGCTGGCATTGTTTGCAGCACTGGCATACTTCTTGCAATCTTCTCTCATGGATGGCCAATAGTAGCCTACACGGAGAGTCCTCGCGGCCAGAGCTCGACCCCCGACGTGACTTCCACATATTCCTTCGTGGAGCTCTGCCATAATTCTCGTGCACTTCTCGCCGTGTATACACTCCAGGAGTGGGTGAGTGAACCCAAATCTGTACAGATCGCCATCAATCAATGTATACTTGCTGGAATTTTTCTTTACCTTCCTAGCTTCTGTTGGATCCAGCGGGAGGAGACCATCTGCCAAGCACCGCTTGTACTGTGTTATCCAAGTGTCTGGCTCATGGGTGGCGCAGACCTGCATCACGTCCACCTTCTCTCCTCGACATGCTCTAATTCTCGGCGATCTCAGAGTTTCTTGCGTCAAAGACTTATGGCTTCTCGCTGCTCTCTCCGTCGACTTGCTTATCTGAAGGACCAGGTGATCTGCTACAAATGCCCTCGGCGTCTTCAGAGTTTCTTGAATCACCGTCCTCTGCCTACCCCCCTTGCCTGAACTGGCGAGCTTAGCAAGCAAGTCAGCTCGGGCATTCTGTTCTCGGGGCACATGGACCACTTCAAAAGAGGCAAAGGAACTCTTCAATTCCTGCACATACGCCAAGTAAGCCGCCATTTGTGGATCTTTAGCCTGGAACTCGCCTGTTACTTGCCCTGTGACTAGCAGCGAGTCACTCTTAGCCATCAGCACCCTAGCTCCCATCTCCTTGGCCAGCAGAATCCCGGCGATTAGCGCCTCATACTCTGCTTGATTGTTGCTGGCTTTGAAGGCGAATCTCAACGATTGTTCGATCAGCACGCTGTTGGGTCCTTCCAATATGACTCCAGCACCGCTACCCTGCTGGTTCGACGACCCATCCACCGAGAGTACCCAACGGAAGTCATCTCCTTCAACCCGCGTCGCCTCTGATGAGAGCTCGACTACAAAATCTGCAAAGATTTGCCCCTTGATCGGGCCTCGGGGCTCATATTTAATGTCAAATTCTGACAACTCCACTGCCCACTTCACCATTCTTCCCGCAACGTCAGGTTTCTTCAAGACCTTCTGGATGGGCAGGTCAGTCATCACCAGTATTGTGAAGCTGTGGAAGTAGTGGCGCAACCTCCTCGCCGGAAACACCACAGCCAGCGTAGCCTTCTCCAGGGCCTGATATCTCGTTTCTGGGCCCTGCAGCACCTTGCTCACAAAATAAATAGGCTTCTGAGCCCGATCTTGATCCTGGGCGAGCACCGCACTCACCGCCCTCTCAGTCACAGCGAAGTACAACCTGAGAGGGATTCCCGCCAGCGGTTTGCACAGAACCGGCGGGCTCGCCAGATACTCCTTCAGCTTGACGAAAGCTTCCTCGCACTCTTTCGTCCAAGCGAACTTGTTATTGCGCCGCAGACACTGAAAATAGGGATGCCCCTTTTCTCCGCTAGCTGATACGAAGCGAGATAGGGCTGCCATCCGACCTGTCAGCTGCTGGACTTCTTTCACCGTAGCCGGGCTTCTCATCGCCAAAATGGCGGCACACTTGTCCGGGTTAGCTTCTATTCCTCTTTCAGTCAAGAGAAAACCCAAAAATTTTCCAGCCTCCACGCCGAAAATGCATTTCTCCGGGTTAAGCTTCAACTTGAACTTGGCGATCGTCGTGAACAATTCTTCCAAGTCTGCAACGTGCTTGCTCTTCTCCTGCGAGGTCACGACCATGTCATCGACGTAAGCTTGCACGTTCCTTCCCAGCATTGGTGCAAGTACTCGATCCATCAGCCTCTGGTACGTGGCCCCCGCGTTCTTCAGCCCAAACGGCATCACCTTATAGCAGTAGCACGACCTCTCCGTCATGAAGGCTGTCTTTTCTTCATCCATGGGATGCATCTTGATCTGATTATAGCCCGAGAAGGCATCCAGGAAACTCAGCAGCTTGCACCCTGCAGCACTATCAACCAGGGCATCAATGCTTGGTAAAGGATACGAATCCTTTGGGCAAGCCTTATTCAGATCGGTGAAATCGACGCACATGCGCCATTTCCCGTTGCTCTTCTTCACCAGTACGACTTTCGCCAACCATTCAGGGTACTGGACTTCCCTGATGTGGCCTGCAGCGAGGAGTTTCTGGGTTTCGTCCCTGATCGCCTGCCTCCTCTCTTCGTTGAATTTCCTTCTCCTTTGTCGCACTGGTCTCACCATGTTGTCCATCGCCAGATGATGGCACAGAAAGTCGGGATCAATCCCGGGCATGTCCGAGGCGGACCATGCAAACGCGTCCAGATGCCGCTCAATCACCTTGGCGATCTGGTCCTGGAGATCGACTTCCAGAGATCTTCCCAGTTTGAAGATTTTCCCTCCGATCTCCTTTTCGAGCCACTGCTCGACAGGTTTGGGCCTGGATTCTCTGGCGATCACCGCCCTGGCGATTCCCTGTTCCCTTGCTTCCTCAGGGCGATTCCGCGCCTCTTCTTCCTCCAGGCCAGCATTCCTCTCCCCCAGCTCAGCATCTACCATCTCTACATCCCTTCCGGCGGCCTCCTCTGTTACCGGTGGTCTGGGCTTCACACCGGGAGGCGGGGTGGTCGTTACATAGCTCACTGATCTTTTATTTTTCAGGCTATTCTCATAGCACCTTTTTGCTTCTTTCTGATCAGACTTTATCGTGATCACCACCCCTTCCATCGATGGCAACTTCACCTTCATGTGCCGTGTCGACGGAATGGCACCTATCCTGTTAAGAGTGGGCCTTCCCAACAGGATGTTATACGCTGAGGGGGTGTTTACGATGAGGTACTTGATTTTCTCCGTCCTCGACCCAGCCTCATCGGTAAACGTAGTTCTCAGCTCAATGTACCCCCTGACCTCCACCTGGTCGCCAGCGAACCCATACAAGCACCCTCCATAGGGCCTTAGCTGGTCAAGGGGCAATTCCAGCTGCGTGAAAGTCGGCCAGAACATCACGTCTGCCGAGCTTCCTTGGTCCACCAGAACTCTGTGGACCTTCCTTCCCGCCGTGATCAACGAAATAACGATGGGATCGTTGTCATGAGGCACAACGTCCCGAAGATCCTGCTTGGTGAACGTAATGTCCACTTCCGGCGAGTGATCTTCAAACATGTCTACCGACATTACCGATCGCGCATACTTTTTCCTCTGCGATGCGGTGCATCCGCCACCTGAGAAACCCCCTGCAATGGTGTGGATTTCCCCATGGATAGGCATCTCGTGTTGTTGGGCTTCTCCACCTGCCGGCTGGGAACTCGACGCTCCTCCGGTTCTTCTGTCCAGCAGATAGTCGTTTAGGAACCCGCTCTTAACCAGATCGTCGAGCTGGTATCCTAAAGACAAACAGGAGTCCAGGTTGTGGCCAAAGCACTGGTGGAACTCGCACCAAACGTCTGGCTTTGATCCCAGCACCTTGTCGCCCACCTTCTCGGGCGCCTTCAATCTGGCAGATATGTTAGGGATAGCGATCAGGTCCGCTAGTCCCATGACGAATTTGTGCTTAGGCGGGCGATTGTACTCTCGGCGTGCTGGTGGTTGGTGTGCTTGGCTTCTTACCTTATTTCTCCTATCGTAAGGATAGCGAGTCCTTTGGTCTTTTCTGGCCGCTGCCGCCGTTTCCAGCACCCTCTGTGGTTGGATCCTGGTCTGGGCGCGTGGCCTGGCGGGAGCCACGCTGCCTCTCTTCTCGGCGACTTCACTCTCGTCGGCGATGTGGGCCACCGCAAGTCGCCTGACTTCAGCAAACGTCGCTGGATGAGCCCTGATCAAGGCCTCGCAGAATGGCCCTGGCTGCACGCCCTTCTTGAAAGCATAGACCAGCATTTCTTCATCCTTGGCCGGCGATCTGACCATCTGCGCTCCGAAGCGATTGAGGTAGTCTCTGAGGGACTCCCCATGGTACTGCCTTATATCAAACAGATCATAGGAAACCCTGGGCGGTGCCTTATTCACAATGTACTGCTCGACAAAGATTTTCGAGAATTGTTGAAAATTAGTTATGTGGCCATTAGGCAGGCTCACAAACCACTCCATCACCGTTCCCTGGAGCGTGCTCACGAACATCTTACAGTAGACAGCGTCCGACCCTCCCGACAGCATCATCTGCGTGTGGAACGTGGTCAGATGAGCTTCTGGATCCTCCACGCCGGTAAAAACAGCTTTAACCGGAACCACGCTCGTGGGAATTGGCGTGTCGGTAATCGCCTGAATAAAGGGCATTGGGAAAACACGAGGCGGCGTCGACGGTGCCACCTCTTCAGCAGAAGAACGACCCTGCTGCTCCTGAAGAGCTCGACGCAGCTCCTCAGCCACCTTGCTGAGCTCCTCATTCCTGGCGCGAGAGGCGACCAGGTCCTCATGTATCCTTGCCTGCTCTACACGCGAGGCTTCCACAGTCGCCTGCAACGAGCGCATCATTTCTGCCATCTGCGCCATGGTCATGGCGGCGTCGCCTTTAGCAGCGACGGGAGCCACGGGACTGGAACGATTGCTTCTCATCTTTCTCATTAACTTCAGCGAACCACAAGAATACAGCAAACAACACTTCCACACGATCGAAACAGCGATCAATCGGAGAAAACCCAAGAAACTGCGCAAGAACCCAAGAACACCGCAAACCTTCGCAGAAACCACAAAAGAACTCGAACTTCCACCAGATAGATTGCGCGCAAGCAACAAAAGACCCCACTCCGCCGATTGAAAGCCAAACAAACGGTACAAAACACAAATTTACCGAACGAAACTCAAAGAAACTGCCAACTACGGTTGCACCAGCACACAACCGCGCGGAAACCCTCGAAAACTTCCACGAACTCACGTTGTGGATGGGAGCGCGTTTTACACGGCCCCACGGTGGGCGCCTGATGATCCTGCCTGTTGACCAGAGCGCGGGAGAATGCCTCGTCAAAGGATCGACGTGCGCACCGCTTATCGCCTTCGTTCCTCCTCTGGATCTACCTCAAGAACCTGCAAAGAAACGACACGGCGCCGCTGCGGCCGATCGCACTCCGACGCTCAAGTCAGTGACGGTATCACCAAATACTAAGAACTAGAACCGTGCAAACTCTCTCTCACAAACAGCTCTGTCACTCGCAAGCGTAAAGTGTATGAACTGAACGTGCGTACCTCAAAAGTTCGTTAAGAGCTCTTATATACCTGGTGGTTTTCTCTCTCCTGGCAGTTACAGACGTGGACACGTGGCTCGCATCCAACTGTACACGTGCCATCATCTGGAGGCTCCCTGACTTGGCGTTGCTTCTACTCTCATTTTGGCTAAGTTACGTATGCATGGTACTGCCCAGTGCATAGCAAACTTAGGAGTGCGATCTCTACTGAAACTGGCGAGTTAGGGCCTTCATACACCTTCCCTGTAGTCTCGCCGGCCGCCTTCATAATCTGCTTCCTTTCATCTCCGGCGATGTGCTTGTTCTGGCGATCTCCGACTGCTTGGTCGCCTGAGTCTGCATCTGGCGACTTCATCCTCAACCCGGCGATCGCCTATTCTGGTAAGCTGGAGATCGGAACACGCCAACTTAACAATCGGCGACTATACGTGCCTCCCGACTTCCTTCCTAGCTGCCAACCTGGCGCCCTGTCAACACGCCTACACTGTAGCAGGGTGCCACGTCATCATACCCGACTACCAGGGCGGTACACGTGACTTAAGGCAAGTTAAAGATATATTGCATGCTTTCTAAAAGGATTTAAGTCCTCATCGTCTTTCGGCGATCGGAGGCACCAGTTAGAGTTTAAGTCTTCATCGTCTTTCGGCGATCGGAGGCACTAGTTAAAAGTTAAATTCCTCATCGTCTTTCGGCGATTGGAGGCACCAGTTAAAAGACCTCAACGCCCACGCGCGTTCTGAGGTGAGATAAAGACCTCCTCGCCGTCGAGCGAGTGCAGGCGAGGAAGAGCGAAAAGTCCTCAGTGTTTCTGGGGGCGAGAAGATGTAACCCCTGGGACAATGTAGAGGCACCAGTGAAAAGTCCTCAGTGTTTCTGGGGGCGAGAAGATGTAACCCCTGGGGCAATGTAGAGGCACCAGTGAAAAGTCCTCAGTGTTTCTGGGGGCGAGAAGATGTAACCCCTGGGGCAATGTAGAGGCACCAGTGAAAAGTCCTCAGTGTTTCTGGGGGGGAGGAGATGTAACCCCTAGGGCAATGTAGAGGCACGATTTAAAGACCTTCTCGCCTCTGAGCCAATTCAGGCGAGTTAAAAGACCTTCTCGCCTATGAGCGAGTTCATGCGAGTTAAAAGACCTTCTCGCCTATGAGCGAGTTCAGGCAAGAGAAAATCCTTCTCGTCTCGAACGAGTTCAGGTATGGTGTAAAGGGTGGAAGAAGTTTGGAGGATGGCTAAGGTAGGTTCGAGGAGAACGCCTAGCCACCCGGTCTCTTGTTCTGAAGCTCAAGGAGGTAGAGAAGGATCCGAAAGGCGCCTCTACCCCCAGATGAAGGAACAATGGCCAAGGTATGAAGCCAGAAAGAAGCTGATATCGCCAAGAGTCTTTGGCGACCAGGAAAAGTTCAAGCAGTGGCGAGAAAGTTAAAGACCCGTTTTTAATGAAGCAGATCGAGTGAAGCGATGTTCTAAGCCATTAGTTGAGTTAAAAATCGTTGTTTGAAGAATGGTTTTACGTTGAAGCTCATTACATTGAGATTACAAGTTGTTAAAATGGTTGTTATTTGAAGTTGAAGTGGTTCGAAGCAGTTAAGTATAAGATCGTGCCTACGAAATCGCTAAGTCATTTCTTTGAAGTAAATTGCGCGAGGAAAGTTAAAGCAGTTAAAGAAGTTACAAGAAGAAATGCAAAGGTCTTGACATTAAGTAAATATCAGTTCGGGGTGCATAAACAGAAAAAGAAAAAAATTCATTACAAAATACAAAGAGAAAACATAAAGGTAGTGGATGGATGAAATTGATCAGTCTTCAGCGGGAACCACCTTCCCATCCACCACCTCGTTGTTAAGGGACACCATGCTGAGGTCCAGATCGGGGAACAAGCAGGCGAACTGTTCCCGTGCAGCCTCGAATCCAGCAGCCAGAATTTGGGCAGAACTCAGATTAAGTTCTTCAATCTGTTTCTTGAGCTCTTCAGTTTGTTCCTTCAGCCCCTTGTTCTGCTGCTCCAGCTCTTCAGCTTGCTTCTTGAGTTGTTCAATGGTTCCTTGAGCTTGAAGTAGGTCTTCAGCAACCTTCTTGGATTCTGCCTGCACTTGGCCCAGTTCAGCAGTGATCTTCCCCTTTTCTTTGTTGGCTTCGGCAAGCTCAGCCATGGCGTCGTCCCTCGCCTTCTCCACCTTTCCCAGGAAGATCTCCCGATCAGCTGACCTTTGCTCCAGTTTCTTCACCTTGGCGGCGTCAGTTTTTATTAAGGCCTCTAGGTCAGCCACCTTAACGCGATAAGGTACAATCTTGCTCTCCAGCTCAATCTTCTCTTGAGCCAGAAGCTGCACCTTGTGGCGTAGATCGGTGGCCTCCTTGCGCGCCAACCGGAGTTCGGTGCTCATCGCATCTTCTACTCGGGAGTGTTCAATCTCCGCGAGTGTCAGATTGAAGGATAACTTCTCCACCTCAACCCTCATAGTGCTATTCTCAGTTCGAAGGTTGAAGAGGTCATCCTGGAGCTTCCTGGTGGAGCTCTTCACAGCTCTAGAGATAATGGTGGGGAAGTCTTCTGCCATCATCTTCAGTTTAGCAGAGAAAGGCTCCCACATCCTCTTAACCTCAATAGAGAGACCTGCCTGTGGAGGCGCCAGGTGGGCCTGTTGTTGGCTCTCGCCGCCACCTTCTTTAGTTGGTTGTTCAGCAGGTGCTTCTTGGCGCGGTGGCGACGTCGGGGATTCAGTAATCAGAATGGGAGAGTTATGGGCAACCTCATCCCCGGTTGGAGCAACGTCTACCTCATCCCCGACTGGAGCAACGTCTGCCGCTGAGGCATTTGAAGGAGGACCCCCTCCAGCTGATACATACGGCGTGGAGGCGCTCGGGGGGTCCTCCATGAAGTTTGGCTCGGGGGCCTCAACCGCAGGTGGCGCAGACGCCAGTGGAATTGCTTGGACTGGTGAGGCAGGAGCTGGCGGAGGAGGCAATGTTGGAGGTGGAGCAGGCGTGGATGGCGGTGTTGATGTTGGAAGAGGTGGTGGAGCAGGTGGTGAAGAAGGTGCCACCCTCTTCCTCTTCGTGACAAGGCCATCTTCAGTTGCCTCGTCGCTTTCCTCCTCCTCCTCGTGGACTACTTGGGGGGCTTTCCTCTTGGGTCTCCTGAGGACAAGCTTTTGGCGTTGGTTGGCGGGTTGGACATCGGGAGGAGTTGGGCCTTTTGGTGGCGATCTCCACCACAGAGTTTGGCACGGTTTGGGAACCCGATGCCAACCCGTGGGTTCGAGCGAGCTTCCTCAGTTCAGTGAGCTTGCCCTGGCCCAACATATTATCTGCATAGAGCGAAAATGCATGGGTTAGCTCAGAAAGAAAATAAATACATAAGGTAGTATGCAGCAAAGCAGATAAATGGCGCAGAAAAATAAAACCAAAGTCTTGCGCGCAATGCGCAAGACGCCCATAAATAATTAACAGAGGCAATGATAGAATAAAGGCTTAGACGTTCTAACCTATTCGAATTTCGAGTTGGTCCTCGAAGAACTCGAAGCAGATGAGTGTGGTGGTGAGGAAGGTGATGTTGGCGTCCGCCACACTCTTCCAGAAGAAGCAGAGATCTCTGTCCAAAGCGCCCATGCTATCAGGACTTCTGGGTCTCCTGAAGCTGCTTTTGGACTCTTTGTTCCCCTTGTTTACCCAGTACAAGGGGCAACCGTCGAGCAACGACGCGTCTTTGTCATTGGGACGCCCCTGGACGAATTTGCCCTTCCAGTCTTTATAGGATTGCTGGAAGATGGAGAGGATCGACCTCCCAGCAATCCCATTCAAGCTTACCCACAGGCGGTCTCCTGGGTGCTTGGCTTCGAAGAGAAATAAGAAGACATCCACAGATGCTGGCAACCCCAGGTGGTCGCACATGACTTGGAACGCTCGCACGAACGCCCAGCTGTTGGGATGGAGCTGGGCGGCAGCGATGTTGAGCTCGGTGAGAAGCTCCCTCTCAAAGCGAGTGAAGGGAAACTTGAGTTTCACCTTCTTGAACAAGGTTAGGTAAACGAAGCAGAAGGGTCCACCGTTGTTTGCCTTGTCGTCAGCGCAAAATGGCAGGTCGGCGGGGCAAGGCAGCACTGTCATCTTTTCGTCTTGCTCCTTATGGAATGATTGGTGAGGCTCATCCCCTTTCTTTAGTCGCAGAACTGCCCCAGCAGAATTTACAGAAGACGTTTCCCTCAACAAAGTCGAGGTGGCCCAGGGGTACAGTTTTTTGAAGTCTTGGGAGGGAACAGAGGCACCTCCGGCAACGGGTGGAGTGGCCTGAGCCAAGTTGGGGCGGGAGGGTGCAGGCCTCTCAGCCTGAGAAGACGAAGCGCCACGTACTCGCGGTGGGTCGTGTGCTTATGAAGAGGGGTTTCGTGATGAAGGAGGAGGATTTGGGGTGATCTTTGAGCGAGTCATTCCGAAAGCTGCAGAGGAAAAAGAAAAGGAAAAACGATCAGGGTTCGCAGAGGCTGACTCGATCATGAGGAAAGGGTAAAAAACGAACGAACGCAGGTTCGTTGTGACGCTGACGGAGCCCTAAGTTACGAGAGAGGAGAAATGGAGAAAACAACCCACAACGTATGCACCAGACAGTTAAAGGATGATGCGAATCGGTTAAAATGCAGGAAAAATCAGCAGAAGAAGGAAAGGAAGTACCTTTTTATGATCAGAAGAGCGATGAAGGAAGTTGGTGATTCGGGAAGTTGAAGAACGTTGAGAGCTTTTTTGCAGAAGAGAGTTGGAGCGTCTGAGAATACGAAGAAAGTGATGGAACAGTGGAGCGAAAATGGGTTTAAGGGTTTTTCGAAATAGGTTTGGGAAGCGCAAACGTTAACTGGAGGTAACCGTTGATGAAGCCACGTGTCGAACGATGGGGAATGTTTGGTGGAGCGTCAGAGGAGCAGAAAGTGCAACCGCTTGGAATTCTGCGCCAGTGCCACATAGATGACGTGACTCTTTTAGTCTTTTCGCTGGACAAGTCTTCGCTTAAGACTGGGGGGCTTGTGTACCGCCCTGGTAGTCGGAAGTGATGACATGGCATCCAGCTACAGTATAGGCGTGTTGACAAGGCGCCAGGTTGGCAGAAGGGAAGGAAGTCGGGGGGCTCGTGAAGTCGCCAGTTATTAAGTTGGCGTGTTCCGATCACCAGCATACCAGAACCGGCGATCACCGGGTTAAAGATGAAGTCGCCAGATGTAAACTCAGGCGACCAAATGATTGGAGATCGCCAGAGTAAGCACATCGCCAAAGATGAAGATGGTGCAGATTATGAAGGCGGCCGGCGAGACCACAGGGAAGGTGTACGAAGGCACCCTAACTCGCCAGTTCTAGTAGAGATCGCGCTCCCAAGTTAGCTATGCACTGGGCAGCACCATGCATAAGTAACTTAGCCAAAAGAGAGTCAGAAGCAGCGCCCAAGTCAAGGAGGCTCCAGATGATAGCACGTGTACGACTGGATGCGAGCCAGTTGTGCCTGAACCCCTTCAATCTGATCATCAAGGTGTTCAAACCTTGCATGAGTAGTCTCAAAGTATGCCCTTTGTTCTGCAGACATTACATCAAGACGATACAGCACTTGCCTCTCAAACATAGACATTGGTTCTCCTCAATATTCAGGAGCTTGATAGGCAACTATGGCATTTGCAACAGCTTCCTCATGCACAGACTGGGTAGCAGGTGAGTCATCATCCATAGGAACAACTTCATCCTCATCCTCATTGTGGAGGTTTGATGCCTCATGTTCTGCTTGAGGGTCCTTCCCTCTAAGAACCACCCACTTGTCCTCAATTTTGTGAAAACCCATTTTGGTGAGAGTTGAAGTATCAATCTCACTTATAGCCTTGATAGGGTCGTTTCTCTCATTTGTAACATCAATACCAAAGTAATCAATCAATTTGGAAACAATTATAGCATAGGGAAATCGGTAATCAGCCAACCTTTTTTATTTGAGCAT
The DNA here is from genome assembly GCF_051622355.1 of Phaseolus vulgaris. NCBI lineage: Eukaryota > Viridiplantae > Streptophyta > Magnoliopsida > Fabales > Fabaceae > Phaseolus > Phaseolus vulgaris. The sequence continues at coordinate 35,195,046 of NC_143508.1, forward strand.
GTGTTCATTGATAATGAAAACCCAGTTTACCTTAATCTGGTGCATGATGCAATATAGGAGAATTAGATCCTCTTCATGTAAGACAGCATGGTTTGTCCCTCTTGGAATAAGTTGCCATGCTATGATGTAGGCAACTAGACATGGAGTGAGGTTCAAATGCCCTGCACGGAACCTGTTTATACTCTCTGTAGGATTCCTCATGCAACTCTTATAATATTGCAGCTTGTTGAATTCTGAAATTCCACTGGTATTTCCCTTTCCTACTTTCAATCCAGCATATTTTATTCCAGCCACAGAGTTCCACACCTCACTTGTGATCTTCATCTTAATTCCTTTCACATAAGAGACAACATTCTTCCCATCCAATGTGAGGTTAGTATAAAACACCTTAACCAAGTCAGGATAGACATTACCCGTTAATTCCAGCAACTTTTTCAGTTTCTGGTGCTTCAACACAGCCCTTGTTTCTACCAGTTTTTCAGATTTCAGCTAGTTGAAATCCAGCACCTTGGGTATGTTGATCTGCTTCCTGCTTGTCTCGTGAATGTAGGCATTGATGCCTTCTTCATTTCCAGCGAACCAACCTTCTAGTACACCTTGAGAGGTGGTTTGCTTTCCCTTGCTTTTCTGTTTTTGTCTTGAAGACGAAGCCATGTTTGAACCAGAAAATATCTCTTGTTTCTAATGGTGAGAATCAAAGAGAGGCAGCCAATGTTGGTAGAAAATATTCACACAGATTTATAGCAGAATAAATGGATTGATATGGCAGTTATGAGTGGATATGCATGAAGATTTTATGCTCTAAATTTGTGCAGAGAATCTTTGAAAATATGCACCAAATATTTAGGGTCACGATGCATACACTCAAACTTTTATTGAGCACCCAAACCATCAAATCGGTTACATAACCATGACCAAAACCGTCAAAGGTACAGAGGTTAATGCCCACTAAGTCAATCAAGCAGTCAAAGATCATAAATTCTCTTTCCTAGTCATCAATGCATATTGTACCGTCCCGTATCCGGGCGTTGACTAAGTCAAAGTCAAAGTCAACGACGGTGGAGTCAAAGTCAACGCGAGGCGTAGCCTAGTTGGAGAGACGCCAAGAGGAAGCGTCGCCAAGATAAGGCGTCGCCTAGGTGAAGGCGTCGCCCAACCAGGGCGTCGCCAGATTAAACAATGCTAAAGTAAGGTAATCACGGTGTGGTTCCCCGATACCCATGGGTAGGAAAGACCATGGAGGGAGCGACGCCGTGGGAAGGCCTCAGGTCCCAATAGCACGGGGCAGTGGTAAAGATAAGGAAAAGGTGGCTTCAAGGCCATAGTAATAGTACCAGTGAAGGGCAGCCTGACTCGTGAAGTGCTCCTGCCGCCCCAGAGACGCCTGTGGGGCAGATACGACTCAAGAGGAAAGTCACGCCCAGGGCAACCGGGTGCAGAGTACAAAAGGAAGGCAGATACGCTCTCAAAGTAAGTGACTAGATACTTGGGGGCATGAGTTGGCACCCAAAAAGTCACCCCTAGCGCAGTAGCACTCCCAGCAGGAGGACTCACACGTAGAAACGTCCCCAGGTGGGCAGAAGCGCCCCCAGATGGGGTCATGGCGTCGTGAGGCCCTCCACGTATACGACAGCCATGCCAGAATAGAAACACCCTTTAGTCAGGTGCCAGGTAATTAAAAGTTATTCAATACAGTTTCCCTTTCTAGCATTCAGGTACTATAATGGCTCCCGAGCGTTTCAACGTCTTAAATGCGCTACGTTTTCTAATTAAGCGCTTTAATGAGTGCGTTACGTTTGTGATTAAAAGCGCTTTAAGGCGCTTTAAATGCTTGGGTAGTTTAAATAGCGCAGAGAATGTTGGAAAAAGGGTTGGAACTTTTGGCAAATTTACCAGAGAACTCTCTAGTTGCTTGCTCGTGCTTCAAGGTTACGCACAAGTGACTGGGGAAATATTTTTGCCTGAAAGAGACAACACACACACATATACACAGTTATTTCTTACCACTTTCAGAGTGCCATACGCGGTGCTCAGAGACGGAGGTGATTAGTTTTGGTGTTTCTTGCTGGCTGACTTGAGCGTCAGAGTGCAAACGGCCGCTAGGGCGCCTCTTTGTCCTCTTTTTTGCAGGAATTCACGGGCAATGAGTGGGAAGGAGTCCCTAGCTGACGGTTGAGGTCGCGCACGAAGACGTCCCGGTCAACCGGACGGAACATTTGGCGCCCACCGTGGGGCCGATATAAAACATCAGTCCCATCACAATTTCGAGAAAATCTACCAAGTTACAGTAACGTTGAAGGAGGTTGGAGTGACAATGGCCCCCACTAGACGAAGCACAGCACGCGCAGCCCCAGCAGAACTATCCATGCAGCAGGTCCTGGAAATAATGAGGGGGCTGCAGCAGGACATGGCGGATTCGAAAATGGAGTAGGAACGCATGCAGGCAGACCTTGACACCTCGCATGAGCGGAACGAAGAGCTCCACCGTGTGAATGAGGAGTTGCGCCAGGGCCTGAGAAACGATAGGAGGCGGCCTGGGCATGACGAGATGGAGAACCATTCCCTACCAAGGGAGTTTTCCACTCCTTTCTCACAGGAGATCCTAGATGCAGCGATCCCGAACACGTTCGCGGGACCCAAGGTGATCTTCACCGGGATGGAGGACCCAGAGACGCACCTGGCCGCATTTCACGCACAGATGGTCCTGATAGGCGGTTCTGATGCTGCCAAGTGCAAGCTCTTCATGAGCACCCTGACCGGGATGGCTATGGATTGGTTCATTAGCCTCCCAGAGGGTCATATCACATCTTTCCGCCAATTGTCGCGATTGTTCAGGGAACAATACTTAGCCAACAAGGCCCCGCCACCGGTTTCCTACGATCTGTTTGATGTGAAGCAGTATCAGGGGGAGACCCTGAAGGAGTATATCAATCGCTTCGGGGCTCAGGTCGTGAAGGTTGGTACGACAGAGGAGCCTATGATCGTGTACGCATTTGTGAAAGGCGTATGCCCCGGTCCCTTTGGAGAATCCATCATCCGCAACCGCCCTAGGACTTTCACTGAACTACGGCGTAGGGCGGTAGAGCATATTGCTTCTGAAGGGGAGGTATGTGTGAAGCGCACCAGCACCGTGCCCTCACGCCCAAGGGGACCGGCACGAGCCCAACCCGTCAGGGTCAATGAGACCACGACGGGAAGAAAGAAGCCGGAGGCGAGACGCCCCTACGAGGCCAGAAAGCCCCAGCCCCGGGGCCCAGCAGGAGGCGATCGCCCCGCAAGAGAAAGAGCGAGACCGGCGAGGTACAACTTCGTGGTTGAGTTGAAGGATTTGATCGCCGTGCCTAACATAGCTGAGAGGCTGAGGCGACCGGCGAAGACCGACAAGGTGTTAGGGCCTCGTAAAGACTCTTCGTGCGAATTCCACGAGGCTTTTGGGCACCACATTGACAATTGCCTGTCGTTGGGCTACCAGCTAGATGAGCTGGTGAGGATTGGGTTTTTGAAGGACTATGTCGCAGATCCCACAATGACCGCCACCTTGCCGCCGCCGGCGGAAGAACCAGCACACGAGATGCCTGTGCTTGGTGAGGTTGACACCATTGCTGGAGGTTTTTCCGGCGGGACCCACCGCCTCCCAGCGAAAGAAATACGCGAGGGGGGTAAATTCAATCGAAGAGAGGCTCTCGGGGGAGCCGTGGGAGTCGGATATCGTGTTCACGAGAAGAGACCTCCGAGATGTGGTACCCCACGACAACGACCCCGTTGTCATCTCAGTCGTCACAGCCGGAAGGAAGGTGCACATAGTGCTTGTCGACCAAGGAAGTTCGGCATACGTCATGTTTCTGTCGACCTTTAACAAGTTACGGCTGTCCCCCGATCTGTTGAGTCCCTATACGGGGTGCCTGTATGGGTTCGGGGATAACCAGGTGGAAGTCCGTGGGTACCTGGAGTTGAGGACTACGTTCACAGACGGAGAGGCCTCCCGTACCGAAAGCATCCGGTACCTGGTCGTGAATGCCAACTCCGCCTACAATATTTTGCTGGGCAGACCGGCGTTAAACCGTCTGAACGCGGTGTCCTCCACACGCCACATCAAGATGAAGCTGCCGGACCTCAATGGCCAGGTGATAGTCATCAGGTCAGACCAGGAGGAGGCAAGGAAATGCTATGAAAACAGCCTGAAAACGAAGAGAGGTGTGTTCATGGTGTATGAACGTCCGCCGAGCGCGGACACGACGATGATTGAGGCGACGCCCGCTGGGTCGACGCCTGAAGAGGCCACAGCGGAGAGGGCGATGCCCCAGGCAGATGCGCCGTCAAAAGGGATCAGGGGCACAGTAGGAGTCAGGATCAAATCGAACGAGTCCCATCAGCTATACAGAAAGCGCCACGTGGATCAAATCGAATGACTGGATGTCCCATCAGCCATACAGAAAACGCCACGTAAAGCAGGTTGAATGACTGGATGTCCCATCAGCTATACAGGGAGCGCCTCGTGGAAGGTACGGGAAGGGCCTTGAGCTCTTCGCCGCCCCCAGGCATCGACCGAGCCCAAGGTCAAAGTCAATGTCAAGTTAGGGACGACACCCGAGGCGACACCAGCATGAGACGCCCGAGGCGTCACCTGGAATGACATAAAGAACGACGCCGGCATGAGACGTCGCGGGCGTCGCCAACCCAAATATCAGCAGGGTCGCCTCCCCGATACCCACAGGTAGGAAAGACTGTGGAGGGAGACGAAAGTGAAGGAGGCAGAGTTAGTTGCTGGCGTTATCTCCCCGATACCCACGGGTAGGAAAGACTGTGGAGGGAGATAAGATCGCCAAACGTCAGCGAATTGCTGGCAGGGTGTTCCCCGATACCTATGGGAAGGAAAGACCATAGAGGGAACGACCCCCCCCAAAGCACTCGACGTTTTAGACACCCGGGGATGATACGGCGCTGCTGTAGCAGGCCTCTCCTTAGGCGTGGGCGCCGGGGGCTAAGGATCAAGGAGAGAACCGTTTCGGTGTTAGAAACACCTCGTGGACGATACGGCGTCACTAGGTGAGCCTCTCCACGGGCGTGAGGGTTGGCACGCGACCTTTCCCGGTCATACAAAGCCGCCCAACGAAGCGAAAGAAGCAAGTATAATGCAAACAAAGCAACCGAAGCATAAGAAGGCAAAAGATGAGAATAAGATCGCACAAGCAGAATCGTATATGGCAAAAACACAAAAGCAATCATACGAACACCCAAATTTGTAGCAAGAGTACAGATGGTTCAAAGAGTTACAAGTTTAAACAGAGAGGGTCAAAGGCAAGCTTAAAGAATAAAGGAATTAAGCTTGAAGGTGAAGGTGGCAGGTAAGAGACAGCGGTTCAGTCATCCAAGTCCATGGGCACGACCTTCCCGTCGACGACATGGTGCGTGGGGTCGCAGTTCGAAATATTGATGCCAGGGTTCTCGCAGGACGCCTGGGTCAGAGCCTCTTAGAACCCCTCCTCGAAAGTACCCGCCATCTCCTGGATAAGGGACTTTTTCTCCTTCTCTAGCTCCTCAACGGCGGCATCCCCAGAGGTCACCTGCTTCTCCAAAGCCTCTTTCTCAACGCGAAGTCGACTGACCTGGACCTGTAGTTTGTCGTAGTCAGCCCGGAGAAGGTCCATAGCTTTCGCCTGGGTGGCCATTTCCCCCTCCATCCGCTCCGTCTTGTCAGCCTGCTCACGGCAACGGTCCTTCAGGTCCTTTTGAATTTCTGCATCAGCTTTGAGCAATTCCTGAAGGCCCGTTACCTGGACTTCGAGGGCGACTTCACGAGTATAAAAGCCAGCCTGGAGCTCCAATGCCTCTGCCAGTTGCCTCTCAGTTTCTGCTTTGGACTCTTGCGCTTGCTTCAGAGAGGTTTGGTAGTTTTCGTTCTAGCGCCCCAGGGTCCTCATTTCCTCCTCCAGAGTAGTCGCCTTTGTTTCCAAGGCCTGGAGAGTTTGAGCTTGCATGACCGCGTTTCTGGCCTGGGCGCGCCATTCGAGGGCCACCGCCAAGAAGGCCCCCAAGTAGAAGGGCATGCCTTCCTTCCTGTCGGTGCCCTCTGGCAGAGTCCCACCACAGAAGCCCCTCATTAGATGCATAATCGGAGGAGGGATGGCGATGAAATCAGGGGCGGCAGCGGCGGAAGCAGGGGAAGCAATGGCTTCTGTCGGCGGCGGAGGCGGGGCAGATTCGGCGCCTTCGCCCCTTTCCTCTTGGAGTGTCATGGGAGGGAGTGAGGTCGCACTCGGGGGGTTATCCATGAAAGGGTTCCCTCCCTGGGGCGACGCCTCTACCAAAAGAGGAACCCGCGCAGATTTTCTTCTTCTGAAGGGTGCCACGCCTTCTGAGTCCTCATCATCTGATAGAATCTCCAAAACCCGTTTCCCTTTGTCAAGGGGGGTTGGAGCCAGTGACGAGGCCGCGGCTAGGGGAACAGCGGCGATGGGTAGAGGAGAGCGGGGAGTCTGAAGTGCTGTAAGGCTGTGTGGAGATGACGGAGGTGAACTCAGGGGAGCTTCGGCGGTGATCGGAGGAGGCGGTGACAGAGTCGGTGGGGGAACCGGATCAGCAGCAGGGGTGGAGGAGGCGCCCGCCTTGGCGGCACGTGCCTCCTTCATTGCCTTCGCCAGCATCATTCTCCTAGAAGCGCCCATCACCGATCCTACATCAAGACAGACCAAACAGCAAGAATTAGGACCAAAGCAGATATGCAAAATTACAACACACAGGGAGGCGTGAAATGCAAGTAACATGGCACGATATAAAGCGAGCATAACAGTCTGGGGGAACAAACCGATAGCAGGCTGTCCACAACAAGAAAGATGAGGGGTGAGCCCCTTACCAAAGTAGGTGGTCAGGGCGTGAGCATTGTACTCGCTAGCGACCAGCTTCAGGGTATCAAAAACGATCCCCAACCCGGCCAAGGCTTTGCTTACCTCCCTATCGGCGTGAGATAGCTCTTCCAAGGTTTTGGCCCTGAGCAGTTTAGGGCGCTCCGTCCAGTAAAGGGGAAAGCCATCCAGAGCCGTGGGATCGTGCTTGGCGCTGCACACCCTGAAGAACTTCCCTTTCCAGTTCTTGTAAGAATTTTGGAAGACGGAGAGGAGGATCCTGCCCGCGATTTCAGAAAAGCTCACCCAGAAGCTCTTCCCCTGCTTCTTCACCTCAAAGAAATGCAGGAAGACATCTACAGAAGAGGGGATACCCAGGTGTCCACAAAGAATTTGAAACCCCCTCATGAATGCCCAGCTGTTGGGATGGAGCTGGGCGGGGGCAGTATTGATTTCAGTGATAAGTTCCCGTTCGAAGGGGGTGAACGGGAGACGCACTCCTACGCGTTTGAACACGGTCTGGTACATGAAGAAGAAGGGTTTCCCCTTTCTAGGTCTATCGTCCAAACAAACAGGTTCGCCAGGCCTGCCAGGACGGACGGATATGTGGGCGTCGTGTGTGCGGCAGAAGGCGTTAAAGTTGTATAAATGAGGATCCCCACGGTGAGCTTGCAGGTCCTGAAAGGAAGTCAGGCTGGTGCATTCGCTCAGGAGTTCGTGGGGGGCCAGGGGTAGAAGGCTTTGTAGTTGGACTTGGGGGTCGTGGGGGAGGAATCAGGCTCCGCGTTCGCGCGCGTCATGGTGTAAACAAATAGCTGGAGAAAGAAGAGAGGAAAAAGGGTTTAACAAGTGTAGCCATGGCAGGAAGGGGAGAGAGCCCCAGGAAACATCACCCACGCGAGAAAACCCAGAGGAGGAAGGAGAAGTGGAGAAACGCAGTAATGCACGAATAACAACAGTCCCAGGCAGTTCAATAAATCATCTAATGCGACGAAAGGGAAGAGTCGCGAGCACTCGAAATCGTACCTTTGCTATTGGAGTAGAGGCAGTAGAAGAGCGCAGGAAGGAGAGAATCGCGATTGCAGAGAAAAAGGGTTTTGAAGGCGATGAACAGTGCGGAGATGCAGAGAGAATGAATGTAACAGTAGGGTGAGCGCGGGGTTTGGAGTAACTTAAACGTTACATTTCGCAACTCAAGAGGCGCTAACTGAGGTCCGTGAGATCGTACCACGTGTCAAAGGATCAATCGCCTTAGGGAAGCGCAAGGGTCCCTAAAGGTTGGCCGTGAGATGGGCCACGTGGCGCGTGATCGAGGGTAGCCCCAAAAGGTGTTATCATCATCATTTCAGAGGAGGTCCAATCAGTCAGTAAGAGCGCTCCTAGGGTTCAGAGAGTGTCACGTCAACAATTCGAGACTTGTTGAGTCAGCAGGGAATGACACGTCATCAGGATGGCACGTGGGCGGCGTGGGCGAGGCTTTTAGTCTTTACGCTGAAGACAAGTCTTCAGCTTAAGACTGGGGGGCTTGTGTACCGTCCCGTATCCGGGCGTTGACTAAATCAAGGTCAAAGTCAACGACCGGAGAGTCAAGGTCAACGCAAGGCGTCGCCTAGGTGGGGAGACGCCAAGTGCCAGCATCGCCAAGAGGAAGCGTCGCCAGGACAAGGCGTCGCCTAGGTGATGGCGTCGCCCAACCAGGGCGTCGCCAGATCAAACAGTATTGAAGCAAGGCAATCGCGGTGTGGTTCCCCGATACCCATGGGTAGGAAAGACCATGGAGGGAGCGACGCCGTGGGGAGGCCTCAGGTCCCGATAACCCGGGGCAGTGATAAAGAGAAGGAAAAGGTGGCTTCAAGGCCATAGTAGTAGTACTAGTGTAGGGCAGCCTAACTCGTGAAGTGCTCATGCCGCCCCAGAGACGCCTGTGGGACAGATACGACTCAAGAGGAAGGTCACGCCCAAGGCAGCTGGGTGCAGGGTACAAGAGGAAGGCAGATACGCTCTAAAAGTAAGTGACTGGATAATTGGGGGCATGAGTTGGCACCCAAAAAGTCACCCCTAGCGCAGTAGCACTCCCAAGCAGGAGGACTCACACGTAGAAACGTCCCCAGATGGGCAGAAACGCCCCCGGATGGGGTCATGGCGTCGTGAGGCCCTCCACGTGTACGACAGCCATGTCAGAATAGAAACACCCTCTAGTCAGGTGCCAGGTAATTAAAGTCATTCAATACAGTTTCCGTTTCAAGCGTTCAGGTACTATGATGGCTCCCAAGCGTTTCAACGTCTTAAATGCGCTACGTTTTCTAATTAAACGCTTTAATGAGTGCGTTACGTTTGTGATTAAAAGCGCTTTAAGGCGCTTTAAATGCTTGGGAGGTTTAAATAGCGCAGTGAATGTTGGAAACGGGGTTGGAACTTTCTGCAAATTTACCAGAGCTCTCTAGTTGCTTGCTCGTGCTTCAACAGTTACGAACAAGGGACTGGGGAATATTTTTGCCTGAGAGAGAGAACACAGACACACAACACACAGTTATTTTTACCACCTTCAGAGTGCCATACGCGGTGCTCAGAGACGGAGGTGAACAATTTTGGTGTTTCTTGCTGGCTGACTTGAGCGTCGGAGTGCAAACGGCCGCTAGGGCGCCTCTTTGTCCCCTTCTTTGCAGAAATCCACAGGCAATCAGTGCGAAGGAGTCCCTAGCTGACGGTTGAGGTCGTGCACGAAGACGTCCCGGTCAACCGGACGGAACAGTAAGCATCATGTTTATGTGCAAGAAATAGAGTCCATGTAAATCTAGAGTAATCGTCCACAACAACTAAACCATACAAATTTCCAGCCAAGCTAGCAACTCTAGATGGACCAAATAAGTCCATATGTAACACATCCAATGGATTTTTTGTAGAGACAATATCCTTTAACTTGAAAGAGGATTTGATTTGTTTACCTTTCACACAAGCATCACAAAGCCTGTTGTCCTGAAATTTAATGTTAGGTAAACCAGAAACTAAATCTTTAGATTTCAATTTATTCAAGTGATTTGTGTGTATGTGAGCTAACCTCCTGTGCCACAGCCAAGACTCATCACTTCTTGACAGCAAACACTGATTTGAAGAGTTAGTTTCCATGATATTCAGCAGATATATGTTATTCACTCTCTAACCAGTAAACAATACCTTACTAGATGAATTACTTGAGATTGTGCAGCCTTTTGACCCAAAATTCACTTTGTATCCTTTGTCACAAAGCTGACTTATGCTGAGAAGACTATGCTTGAGTCCTTCTACATAGAGCACATTCTCAATGGTTGTTGAGTTCCCTGTTCCAACAGTTCCTCTGCCCAAAATCCTCCCTCGGTTATTATCACCATAGGTTACATGTCCTTCTGCTTTGAGCTTCAAGCTAGTAAACTTTGTAAGATCTCCAGTCATATGCTTGGAACAGCCACTGTCCAAGTACCACTGATTTTTCTTGCTGCCAATCTGCAAAACAGAATAAAAATGATACAAATGGTACCCTTTTCAGTATAGGGTCCATCACATATTAAAACCTTCTCTTTGGTAGCCATTTTGCTAAGTTCTTAGGAACAAGATGCTTTCTAGCAATGCAAGACCTAGATGTATGACCAGATTTCATGCAGTAAAAACAGGTTACACGAGATGCCTTTTTGCCACTGTTAAGAGCTGAAAAACTGATTTTGCTGGAACAAAAAAACTTGAAAGCTTTTTGACATTGGTTACATTTCCAAGGGTATAACCAAGTCCATTCTTGATCCTGCCTGTTGACCAAAACGCTGGAGCTATGCCTCGTCAAACTTGGATCGACGTGTGCACCGCGTTTGCCTCCGTCCTTCGCCGCGATTCACCTCAAGAACCTGCAAAAGAACAGAGCGGCGCCGCTGCGGCCGATCGCACTCCAACGCCCAAGTCAGTGACTGAACCACCAAATACTAAGAGTAACACTCAATAACTCTCAAGGAACCGTGAACCAGTTCTCTCTCAGTATCCTCAAGAACTCGCAAGAGTAAAGAAGACAATCTGAACGTGCGTACCTCAGAAGTTCGTTGGGAAACCCTTATATACCTGGTCACTTTCTCTCTCCTGGCAGTTACACATCTGGACACGTGGCTCGCATCCAGCTGTACACGTGCCATCATCTGGAGCCTCCTTGACTTGGGCGCTGCTTCTGACTCTCCTTTGGCTAAGTTACTTATGCATGATACTACTCAGCGCATAGTTGTCTTGGAGCGCGATCTCTACTGGGATTGGTGAGTTAGGGTGCCTTCGTATACACCTGCCCTGTGGTCTCGCCGACCGCCTTCATGATCTGTACCGCCTGTTCCACCGTGTATGCTCAAGCAAGCTGTCCCCCGACCTCATCCTCTGACCAGCTGGGAAATGTCTGTCTGCCTTCATCTCCGGCGATGTCCTTGTTTCGGCGATCTCTAATCACTTGGTCGCCTGGGTTTACATCTGGCGACTTCATCTTTAACCCGGTGACCGCCGGTTTTGGTATGCTGGAGATCGGAGCACGCCAACTTAATAACTGGCGACTACACGAGCCCCCCGACTTCCTTCCCTTCTGCCAACCAGGCGTCCCATCAACACGCCTATACAGTAGCTTGATGCCACGTCATCACTCCCGACTACCAGGGCGGTACAATTCTTATTGAAAACAGCATTCTGTGATCCAAGGAGACACTCAAGGTTTTCTCTTCCCTTGGTGAAATTGGAAAGGGTTTTTAGCAAATACTTCACTTGTTTTTCCAATTTTTTGCAGTTTTCACAGGTTTTAATAGAGGCATGCAAGCATGTTAGTTCAAGGCTTACCAAATCTGTTTTGGCTTTATGCAATTCTTCCTCAAGTGTTTTTACTTTAGGTGCAAGCACATTATTCACCTTTTGCAGCTTATTGCATATTACAGCCAGTCTATTTGCTTCATCATGAGTTTCCTTGAAAGCAGCAAGCAATTGATCATAGTTATCTGAATCCACAGAGAAATCACTTACTGAATCTGAGATTGACTCCTCATCTTTCATCATGAAGCACAGATTGCTTTCCTCATTCTCAGTTGAAGAGCTGCTGGTTGAAGACACTTCATTTTCCTCCCATGACATGTAAGCTCTTCTTCCCTTGTTCCTTTCAAATTTCTTGCTGGCAGATTTTTCCTTTGTTTGATTGTCTGGACAATCTGTTTTGATCTGCCCTGTTTTGCCACATCCAAAGCAAGTATATTTAGAGGAATTTGAATCATTGGGTTTAGGATACCTTCTTTTCTGCTGGTTCCTATTTCTGCTTTTCTTCCTCAGGAATTTGCTGAATCTTTTTGTAAGATGGCTGATTGTGTCATCATCTTCAACATCTTCTTTTTCCTCCTTGATCTCATCCAGTTCAGTAGCTTTCAGTGCAAGACCTTTGGGTTTTCTCTCTGTTGTTTCCTGCTCTTTGAGTCTTTTGAGCTCTAGCTCATGCTCCATTAGCTTTCCAAACAATGCAGCAGTTCCCAGCTTTGACAGATCACGGCTTTCAGATATGGCAGTCACCTTTGGTTGCCAGCTTCTGTCGAGGCACTTCAATATCTTTATGTTGAGTTCCTCTCTGTCAAATTCGTTTCCCAAACCAGTGAGGTGATTCACAATATGGGTGAACCTTTTCTGCACATCAGCAATGCTCTCCTCGGGTTGCATTCTGAACAGTTCATATTCTTGGATGAGAGCATGTTTTCTTGACCTCTTCACATCTTCAGTGCCCTCATGAGTGACTTTTAAGACTTCCCACATCTCCTTAGCTGACTTACATTGGGATATCCTGAAGAACTCATCCATTGTCAATGCAGAGGTTATAATGTTCTTGGCCACAAGATCATGTTAAGCCTTTCTCCTTTCGGTCTCATTCCATTCTGATCTTGGCTTTACCACTTCTTCATCCTTGACAACCTGCATTGGCACATAAGGTCCATTGACCACAGCTTCCCAAATTAATGCATCAATAGATTCCATGAAAATTCTCATTCTAACTTTCCAAAATGCATAATTCATTCCATTGAACATAGGTGGTCTATTAACAGCTGATCCTTCAGCAAAAAGCACATTAAACTCAAACATTATTACAAACAAACTTGATTAAAATACAAGTCTTAGCTCTGATACCAATTGTTGGGTTTAATATTGCCAAAGTTCAAGAGGGGGGGTGAATTGACCTTTTAAAACTTTCTCGCAGAAACAGGATTTAACACAGTTTACAGAAAATAAATCGATTTATGTGAAAATGAACAAATTTATTTCAGCACTGTTTTTGTTTGAAAAGTGTTTCTACAACAAGGTTAATCACAAGATTATGCAGATAGATTTTCCAGATGCACACACACTGATATTAGAACGAAAACCAGTGAACCACAAAACAGCAAACCTCAATTTCAAGCAAGTGATTAAGGTTCAATTGATAGTATGCCAATTAATTGAGTAACCTTCGCAATCAACCAGTTCCAGTGACTTTTAACAAATTATAAGTGTTCTTCTTGAAACACACAGTTTTCCAGAAATTAAGAACAATGAATCACAGAACAGCAAGCTTCAATTTTAAGCATTTGTTTAAGGTTCAATTAATAGTTTTGACAATTTCTTGAGCAACCTATCACAATCAATCTGTTCCAGTGGATTTTAACAAATTTTATACGTTCTTATCTGACTCAAACAACTTTTCCAGAAATTAAGAACAGGATGAAACGAGCCCAGAAATAACAGATTTATTTCTTTGTTGTTTTAACAATTATGCAGAAACTTAATTGCAGAGATTGAGAGAGAACGAACACAGGGCAGTTATACTGGTTCACTCAACTGAGCTACATCCAGTCTTCACCTAAAACCAAGGTGAAATTCACTAAATCACAGTACAAACAAACACAATTCCCACTATTCTTGAAACCTACAAGAACTTAGGTACTCTTGCTGAAAAAACCTATTTCAGCTCACACACACTCTTCAAGAAAAGCTATCAAGAAGAGTGTTCAACCAAACTATTACAAGAAATGAGAAGTGAAACGACTACACCTGATTGAGGATACAAAGGTCTGCCTTAAACCAGTAGGCAAGATTGCTAGAACAGTAGCAGCACCTCACAGCAAGCTTTTGGAACCAAACCAAGAACAAGCACTTTGTGATTTTCGAAATCTTTGAAGAACAAATGCTAATGCTTTGTAAACTCTTAATTCTCTGCTGTCAAAACTTGTTTTTGCAAATGTATGAACGACTATTAAACTCAGAAACAAGTTTTCATTTTATAGAAAACCAACCTATAACTGAATTTTGAAAAACAGTTAAAGCTGTTATAAAATGAACAGATTGAAAATGAAATGAACAGATTTATTTTCAAAAGCAGTTAGAGAATTTGTTAAGTGGGGAGACTTAGTCAACCATTCTGGTGCTGAGATAAAACTAAAAATCGTTTAAGCTTGACATGGCACCAGAGACAAAAAGAATATATTCATTTACAGATGAATAGATTTATTTTTCAAAACGAAAACAGAAAAGCTTAACTATTTAAACACAGTAATTTTGAAAGGTAGAAGACTTAGTCAAAATACATGATGCACAAAATCTAATTTTTACAAGACATAGCCAAGGCATCAGTGTAAAAAAGAATCTGTTTATTTTGAAAAGAACAAATTTATTTTATGCAGTAAACGTGTTTTTTGTAAAACATGTGAAAAACAGTTTAAGAAAACTTATGCTTGTTCTTATCACATGGCCAGTGGTTATGAGGTGAGTTACTCAGCAAAAAGCCCACTCTTAAACAACCTCTAAGCACTCCCTAAGACACACTTAAAGCAAAGCAAAATACAAATGAAATGTACATAGAAGTCTTCATCAAACACAATCTTGAAGGGGCAGCAACCATCTTCAACAATATCGTGGCGGTGAAGGCGTCTTTCACCGGGGTGGAGGACCCTGAGGCCCATCTCACGGCGTTTCATACTCAGATGATGTTCTCGGGGGGGTCGGACGCGGTTTACTGTAAGGTGTTCATGAGCACTCTTAGTGGAACAGCGTTGGACTGGTTCTTCAGTATACCTACTGGCCACATTACCACATTTCAGTAGTTTTCCAAGATGTTTGTTGAGCAGTATATAGTGAACAAGGCACCACCATTGGTGTCTTACGACCTGTTCGACGTAAGGCAGTACCAAGGGGAGTCCTTGAAGGATTTCCTGAACAGATTCAGAGCTCAGATAGTCCGCTTGCCAAGCAAAGACGAAGAAATGTTTGTACACGCCTTCAAAAAGGGTGTGTTACCTGGGCCCTTTAGTGAGTCGCTTATCAAGAGTCACCCCGCCACGTTTGCTGAAATCTGGCGACGTGTTGTGGCTCACATCGCCGCCGAGAGCGAAGTCTCCGAGAAAAGGGGAAACGTGGCCCCAACTAAACCGCGTGCTCAGGCGAGGGTCCAGTCGCAGAGGGTAATGGAGGCGGCGGCGGGGAAGAGGGACCAAAGGATGCGCTATCCTTATGACCCTAAGAAGCATAAGAACAAGGGGCCGGGGCGGCCCAGAGAGAGTAATTGCCCTCCGAGGTACGAGTTTGTCATGGGGTTGGCCGACCTGATCGCCATCCCAAACATCGCTGCCAGGCTCAAGGTGCCTGAGAAGACGACGGAAAAGGTTTTGGGACCAAAACCAGACGCGTGGTGCGAGTTCCACAAAAGCTTTGGCCACTCTATCAACTCGTGTTTGGCTTTCGGACACCAACTCGCCGAGTTGGTCAAGTGCGGTTTTTTGAAAGATTACTTGCTGGAGAAGCAAGCGGGCCAAGCGTCAGGGTCCCAACTGGCGGGCAACGAAAGACAGCAGCACGAGGTGCCCATTCACGATGAGATCCACACCATAGCTGGTGGATTCTCCGGCGGGGGGTGCACTGCATCGCAACGCAAGATGTACGCAAGGTCAGTGATGTCAGTGGAAGTTTTTTAGGATCACTCACCCGACGTGGACATCACGTTCACCAAAGGGGACCTTAGGGACGTTGTGCCTCACGACAACGACCTTATTGTGATCTTGCTTGTCACGGCGGGGAGGACCGTCCACCGGGTGCTGGTCGACCAAGGAAGCTCGGCAGATGTAATGTTTTGGCCGACTTTTGAGAAGCTACAACTGTCCCCTGACCAGCTGAGGCTCTATGGGTGCTGCTTGTACGGTTTCGTCGGCGACCAAGTGGAGGTCAGGGGGTATATTGATTTAAGGACGACGTTCACAGACGGTTTGGTCTCACGAACAGAGAAGATCAGGTATCTTGTAGTAAACGCTCCATCAGCATACAACATAGTGTTGGGAAGGCCAATGCTCAACAGAACAAGAGTTGTGCCTTCAACACGGCACATGAAGGTCAAACTACCATCCATGGAAGGTTTGATCATCACCATCTGTTCCGACCAAAAGGAGGCGAAGAAGTGCTACGAAAACATCCTCAAGAACAAGAAATCCATATGTCACGTAACCACAACGCCGCCCCCTGGTGTGGAGCCTGCGCGGGAAGACCAGCGAGTTTCGGATACGGCGTTGGAGGTGGCCCCCGAGGGCGATGTGCCAATGGAGGATATCGAGGCGAGGTCCGAGAATGCCGCCCGGATGGAGGGAGAGAGAAACTGCTCAGAGACCGCCAGGGAAAAAGGTATCGCGAGGGCGCTGATCGCAAGCGAAAAGAAGCCTCAGCCAGTGGAGGAATGGCTCAAGAAGAAGATCGACGGGAAGACGTTTAAGCTGGGGAGAACCTTAGACAGCGAGACGCAAGACCAAATCGCCAGGGTGATAGGTAGACACCTAGATGCATTTGCGTGGTCTGCTTCAGACATGCCGGGGATCGACCCCGATTTCTTGTGCCATCGCTTAGCAATGGACCCCCAAGTCAGGCCCGTCCGCCAAAGAAGGAGACAGTTCAACGAGGAAAAAAGGCAGGCGATCAAAGACGAAACACAAAAACTCCTTGCAGCAGGCCACATCAGGGAGATCCAATATCCAAAATGGCTCGCCAATGTCATTCTGGTCAAGAAGAGTAGCGGAAAATGGCGGATGTGTGTTGACTTCACAGACCTGAATAAGGCCTGTCCAAAGGATTCTTATCCTTTGCCGAGTATAGATGCCCTGGTAGACAGTGCGTCAGGGTGCAAGCTACTCGGTTTTCTGGATGCCTTCTCAGGGTACAACCAAATCAAAATGCACCTCATGGATAAAGAGAAGACTGCCTTCATGATGGAAAGGTCATGCTACTGCTACAAGGTGATGCCTTTCGGGTTGAAGAATGCGGGAGCCACGTACCAAAGGCTAATGGACAAGGTGCTCGCACCTATGGTCGGAAGGAATGTGCAGGCATATGTTGACGACATGGTCGTGACGTCCCTGGAAAAAAACAAGCACGTCGCCGATTTGGAAGAATTGTTCATTACCATAGCCAGGTACAAGCTGAAACTGAATCCTGAGAAGTGTGTTTTTAGTGTGGAGGCAGGGAAATTTCTGGGATTTCTCCTGTCGGAGAGGGGAATCGAGGCTAACCCCGAGAAGTGCCACCATTTTTGCGATGAGAAGCCCCGCCACTGTGAAGGAGGTGCAGCAGCTCACGGGATGGATGGCCGCCCTATCCCGATTCGTATCGGCCAGTGGAGAGAAGGGCCACCCATACTTCCAATGCTTGAAGAGGAACAACAGGTTTGTCTGGACGAAGGAGTGCGAGGAGGCCTTCATAAAGCTCAAAGAGTATTTGGCGAGCCCACCAATTCTTTGCAAACCCTAAGCAGCAACGCCACTCAAGCTGTATTTTGCCATAACTGGGAGGGCAATAAGCGCAGTGCTCGTCCAGGATCAAGATTAGGTCCAAAAACACATTTATTTTGTTAGCAAGGTGCTGCAAGGCCCAAATGTGAGGTATCAGGCCTTCGAAAAGGCGGCGTTAGCGGTTGTATTTTCGGCAAGGAGGTTGCGCCATTACTTCCAGAGCTTTACGGTGTTGGAAATGACCGACTGGCCCATCCAGAAGGTTTTGAAGAAACCGGATGTAGCTGGAAGAATGGTGAAGTGGGCGGTGGAGCTGTCAGAATTCGACATCAAGTACGAGCCCCGGGGATCGATCAAGGGGCAAATCTTCGCTGATTTCATGGTCGAGCTGTCTTCCGAAACAGCGCAGAACTCCAGGGATGACTTTCGTTGGGTACTCTCGGTGGATGGGTCGTCTAACCAGCTGGGCAGCGGGGCTGGGGTTATTTTGGAGGGACCCAACGGTGTGTTGATAGAGCAATCACTGAGGTTCGCTTTCAAAGCAAGCAACAATCAAGCAGAGTATGAGGCCTTGATCGCAGGTATCCTGTTGGCAAAGGAGATGGGGGCGAAGGTGCTAATGGCCAAGAGCGACTCGCTGTTGGTCACTGGACAGGTAACTGGCGAGTTCCAAGCCAAAGATCCGCAGATGGCAGCCTACCTGGAGTACGTGCAAGAGCTGAGGAGATCTTTTGTTTTGTTTGAAGTGGTGCATGTGCCAAGAGAGCAGAATGCCCGAGCTGACTTGCTAGCCAAGCTCGCCAGTTCGGGCAAAGGGGGCAGAAAGAGGACTGTCATTCAAGAAAACTTGACAGCGCCTCGAGCATTCATGGCAGACCACCAGGTTCTTCATGTTTGCAGGTCGACGGGAAGAATGGCGAGGAGCCATAGATCCCTAACGCAGGAAACTTTGAGGACGCCGAGGGTAAGAGTGAGCCCAGCGGAAGAAGTGTAAACGATGCGAGTTTGCGCTATCCACGAGCCAGGCTCAAGGTTCCTGAGAAGACGACGGAAAAGGTTTTGGGACCAAAACCAGACGCGTGGTGCGAGTTCCACAAGAGCTTTGGCCACTCTATCAACTCGTGTTTGGCTTTGGGACACCAACTCGCCGAGTTGGTCAAGTGTGGTTTCTTGAAAGATTACTTGCTGGAGAAGCAAGCAGGCCAAGCGTCAGGATCCCAACCGACGGGCAACGAAGGACAGCAGCACGAGGTGCCCATTCACGGTGCGATCCACACCATAGCTGGTGGATTCTCCGGTGGGGGGGTGCACTGCGTCACAACGCAAGAAGTACGCAAGGTCAGTGATGTCAGTGGAAGTTTTTAGGATCACTCACCCGACGTGGACATCACGTTCACCAAAAGGGACCTTAGGGACGTTGTGCCTCACGACAACAACCCTATTGTGATCTCCTTTGTCACGGCGGGAAGAACCATCCACCGGGTGGTGGTCGACCAAGGAAGTTCGGCAGATGTAATGTTTTGGCCGACTTTTGAAAAGTTACAACTGTCCCCCGATCAACTGAGGCCATATGGGGGTTGCTTGTACGGTTTCGCGGTGATCAAGTGGAGGTAAGGGGGTATGTTGAGTTAAGGACAACCTTTACAGATGGTTTGGCCTCACGAACAGAGAAGATCAGGTATCTCGTGGTAAACGCTCCGTCGGCATACAACATACTGTTGGGAAGGCCAACGCTCAACCGGACGGGAGTTGTGCCTTCAACAAGGCACATGAAGGTCAAACTGCCGTCTATAGAGGGTTTGATCATCACCATATGTTCTGACCAAAAGGAGGCGAAGAAGTGTTACGAAAACAGCCTCAAGAACAAGAGGTCTGTATGCCACGTAACCACAACGCCTCCCTCTGGCGCGGAGCCTGCGTGGGAAACCCGGCGAGTGCTGGACACGGCGTTGGAGGTGGCCGCCGAGGGCGACGTGCCAATGGAATATATCGAGGCGAGGTCCGAGAGCGCCGCCCGGGTAGAGGGAGAGAGAAACTGCTCGGAGAGCGCCAGAGAAGCAGGTATCGCGAGGGCGCTGATCGCCAGCGAAAAGAAGCCTCAGCCAGTTGAGGAATGGCTTGAGAAGGAGATCAACGGCAAGACGTTTAAACTGGGGAAGGCCTTAGATAGCGAGACACAAAACCGAATCGCCAAGGTGATAAGTACACACCTGGATGCATTTGCGTGGTCCGCTTCAGACATGCCGGGAATCGACCCCGATTTTTTGTGCCATCGCTTGGCAATGGATCCCCAAGTCAGACCCATTCGCCAGAGAAGGAGAAAGTTCAACGAGGTGAAAAGACAGGTGATCAAGGACGACACGCAGAAACTCCTCGCAGCAGGCCACATCAGGAAGATCCAATATCCAAAGTGGCTTGCCAATGTCGTTCTGGTCAAGAAGAGTAGCGGGAAATGGCGGATGTGTGTTGATTTCACAGATCTGAATAAAGCTTGTCCAAAGGATTCTTATCCTTTGCCGAGTATAGACGCCCTGGTAGACAGTGCCTCAAGGTGCAAGTTGCTCAGCTTTCTAGACGCCTTCTCAGGTTACAACCAAATCAAAATGCACCCCATGGATGAAGAAAAGACCGCTTTCATGACGGAAAGGTCATGTTATTGCTACAAGGTGATGCCCTTCGGGTTGAAGAATGCGGAGGCCACGTACCAACGGCTAATGGACAAGGTGCTCGCACCCATGCTCGGGAGAAACGTGCAAGCATACGTTGACGATATGGTCGTGACGTCCCCGGAAAAGAGCAGGCACGTCGCTGATTTAGAAGAGTTGTTCGTTACCATCGCCAGGTACAAGCTGAAACTGAATCCTGAGAAGTGTGTTTTTGGCGTGGAGGCAGGAAAATTTCTGGGATTTCTCTTGTCGGAGAGGGGAATCGAGGCCAACCCTGAAAAATGTGCCGCCATAGGAGTCCCACCACCGTGAAGGAGGTACAACAGCTCATGGGACAGATGGCCGCTCTGTCCCGATTCGTGTCAGCCAGTGGAGAGAAGGGCCACCCATAGTTCCTGTGCTTGAAGAGGAACAACAGGTTTGTCTGGACGAAGGAGTGTGAAGAAGCCTTCATAAAGCTCAAAGAGTATTTGGCGAGCCCACCAGTTCTATGCAAACCCCAAGCGGCAACGCCACTCAGGCTATATTTTGCCATAACTGAGAGGGCAATAAGCGCGGTGCTCTTCCAGGATCGAGATCAGGTCCAAAAACCCATCTATTTTGTTAGCAAGGTGTTGCAAGGCCTAGAAGTGAGGTATCAGGCTTTAGAAAAGGCGGCGTTGGTGGTTGTATTTTCGGCGAGGAGGCTGTGCCATTACTTCCAGAGCTTTACAGTGTTGGTAATGACTGACTTACCCATCCAGAAGGTTTTGAGGAAACCGGATGTAGCTGGGAGGATGGTGAAGTGGACGGTGGAACTGTCGGAATTCGACATCAAGTATGAGCCCCGGGTACCGATCAAGGGGCAAATCTTCGCCGATTTTGTGGTCGAGCTGTCTTCCGAAACAGCACAAAACGCCAAGGATGACTTCCGTTGGGTGCTCTCGGTGGATGGGTCGTCTAACCAGCTGGGTAGCGGGGCTGGGTTACCTTGGAGGGGCCCAACGATGTGTTGATAGAGCAATCACTGAGGTTCGCTTTCAAAGCAAGCAACAATCAAGCAGAGTATGAGGCCTTGATCACCGGTATCTTGTTGGCAAAGGAGATGGGGGCGAAGGTGCAAATGGCCAAGAGTGATTCGTTGTTGGTCACAGGGCAGGTAACTGGCGAGTTCCAAGCCAAAGATCCGTAGATGGAAGCCTACCTGGAGTACGTGCAAGAGCTAAGGAGATCTTTCGTTTTGTTTGAAGTGGTGCACGTGCCAAGAAAGCAGAATGCCCGAGCTGACTTGCTAGCCAAGCTCGCCAGTTCGTGCAAGGGGGGCAGACAGAGGACTGTCATTCAAGAAACCTTGAAAGCGCCTCGAGCATTCGTGGCAGACCACCAGGTTTTTCACGTTTGCAAGTCGACGGAAAGAACGACGAGGAGCCATAGATTCTTAACACAGGAAACTTTGAGGACGCCGAGGGTCAGAGCGCACCCAGCGGAAGAAGTGAAAACGATGCGAGTTTATGCTATCCACGAACCAGATACGTGGATAACGCCATACCAACGCTATTTAGCGGATGGCGTGCTCCCAATGGATTCAACAGAGGCCAGTAAGATAAAGAAAAGCTCCAGCAAGTTTACCCTCATCGATGGCGAGCTGTACAGGTTCGGATTTACACATCCTCTTCTTGTATGTGTACACGGAGAGAAGTGTACGAGAATTATGGCCGAGCTCCATGAAGGGATTTGTAGGAGCCACATTGGAGGTCAAGCTCTGGGGACAAGGATTGTCCGTGCAGGTTATTACTGCCCCACAATGAGGGAAGATTGCAAGAGATATGCCCAGCGTTGCAAGCAATGCCAGCAGCACGCCGACTGGCACAAGGCGCCCCCAGAAGAGTTAAAGTCAATCTACAGCCCCTGGCCGTTCCACACGTGGGGAATCGACATTCTGGGGCCCTTCCCGTTGGCGATCAGGCAAATGAAGTATTTGGTTGTGGCGATCGAGTACTTCACGAAATGGATTGAGACAGAACGAGTAGCCCAGATCACCGCGCACAAAATCCAGAGTTTCATGTGGAAGAATATTGTGTGTTGTTTTGGCGTGCCCAAGCGTCTAGTATCAGACAATGGGACTCAGTTCGCAAGCCACCTGTTGAAGAAGCTGTGCGAGGACATCGGGACACAACAGGTGTTTGCTTCCGTGGAACACCCTCAAACGAATGGGCAAGTGGAGTCCGCTAATCGGGTTCTGCTGAGAGGATTGAAGAGGAGGTTGGAAAAGGCCAAGGGGTCTTGGGCTGAGAGCCCACGAAACCTCGTTCAGCTTAGTGTATGGATGCAATGCGATGATTCCAGTTGAAATCCAGGAAAGCTCGCCGAGATTCCAAAACTTCGTGGCGGAAGACTCGAACAAAGAAAGGAGAATGAACTTGGATTTGTTGGACGAGGTCAGGGAGGAAGCGCGGGTGAAGGCCGAGGCAGTAAAGAGAAGAGTTGAGCGTAAGTACAACTCCAAGATAAAGCCGAGGCAATTCAGAGATGGCGACCTGGTGATGAGGAAGGCCCACCAGGACGAGACGGAAAACAAATTGTCACCCAAGTGGACAGGACCGTTCAGAATAACCAAAGCACTCGGGAACGGCGCCTACCGCTTGGAGACGCTGGAGGGAGGGGCGATTCCTCGCACTTGGAACGCCATCCATCTCAAGTTTTACTACAGTTAAGGCATTGTAAGTAGCAATTAACTCCAACAGTTTAAGATGTATCAGTTTAAACAATTTTTCAAGGGGGCACTCTTTTTCCCTAAGGAGGGTTTTAATGAGGCCACCCAGTAAAGAAGGTTTCGAAGTTTATCAAAGTTTCCCAGCTATTAAGTTTGCATGTTGTTTGTTTGCCAAGTTTGTGGGGAAAGACTCTATTGCCCTTGTGTAGTTTTAAAAAATGGTAAATCCAAACCGCACGCATCAAGTACAAAATTTTCGAAACATGAAGTTTTAAACCCTCATCGCCACCCGGCGATTGGAGGTGCAAGTTTAAGTCTTAAACCCTCATCGCCACCCGGCGATTGGAGGTGCAAGTTTAAGTTTTAAGTCCTCATAGCCATATGGCGATCGGAGGCACAGGAATAAAGTTTTTTTTAGTCCTCACCGCCACCCGGCGATCGGAGGCACAAGTATTAAAATTTTTCGGACCGCCACCAGGCGAGAGAAAGAGATTTAAAAGACCTCCTCGCCTTGAGCGAGCGTAGGCGAGAAAGAGAATTAAAAGATCTCCTCGCCTTGAGCAAGCGTAGGCGAGAAAGAGATTTAAAAGACCTCCTCGCCTTGAGCGAGCGTAGGCGAGAAAGAGATTTGAAAGACCTCCTCACCTGGAGTGAGCGTAGGCGAGAAAAGATTAAAGTCCTCCTCGCCCTGAGCGAGCACAGGAAAGAACAGATCATAAGACCTCTTTGCATGAGCAAATCGAGGCAAGTTCAAAGCCCTCAGTGCATCCAGGGGAGGAGGAGATGTAACCCCTGGGCAAGTTGAGGCATCAGGAAAAGTCCTCCTCACCCTCGAGTGAGTTCAGGCAAGATGAAACTGAAAGGTCAGGGGTGTTAATAATGTAAGTTATCTCAGGGTAAAGACTCGGGGAAGGTAGAGAGAGATCCGAAAGACAGCTCTCCTCCCAAATGAGCAAAGATGAAATCAGGAGGTGGTCCCGCAGGGGACGTTTTCAAGAAGATGACGTCGCCAGAAGCCCATGGTTTGAGATTGAAATAGAAAGAGATTCGCATGGCGAGGGCCGCATCAGCGAAGTTCTGGGCGACGATATAGAAATTCCTTTGGCCCTTGGCAGATCGGGCGAGAGAGGTTTCAGATACTAAGATCGACCTAAGCCCTTATTGCCGAGTAAGTGATTTCGTATTAAATGTGATCCTGCCGACAACTCGAGCGTGGAGGAATCGCTTCGTAGCTCTCTCTCTACCCCGTCTACGCGACTGTGTTATCTGCAAAACCACCCTCAGAACCTTCTCTAGGATCTCCAAACGCGACCTGCAAAACACACAGACGGCGCCTCTAGCGGCCGTTTGCACTCCGACGATCAAGTTAGATCACAGAACCACCAATAAGAAAAACTGTGTAGTAATGTGTGTAAAAAAAAACTCTCCCTGAATCTCACTCTGATTCACTTTTATGCCTCCTTCTGTATCTGCGCCTAACAGAGTTCTGTTATGCCTCTCTGGCATGTGTCAGAACCCTCTTGCGCTTTTCTGTGGCAACGTACCTCCAGAATCAGTAAAACGTGAGTATCTGCGCGTGTCTGCGCTTGTCTGTACCTTTAACGGCACGGAGTGCACCTTTGTCTGGACCGCGCCCCTCTCAGATGATGACACGTGGAGGCATGCAACTAACCACACACGTGTCACTACTTGAAGGGCTCTGGCGCTTCTCTCTGTGTGTCTAAGTTATTCCCTTGCGGAGTAACTTAGCGCATTCCTTTTATCTGGGTAAATCGCATACTCTCAGGAAAACGCCAGGTGTGGCTGGTCTAGGCACACTCACCAAGCATTGCTCTCTGCGCAAACGATTTCCCCTTCACGATGTCATGCACGTAATGGGTTGAGGGAGTCGCCAATCACTGACCGGTTTGCTAGCTCCCTCAGGCCACTCTCATGCACGATTCTCTGAGATATGTTCATGCGAGGTCCGTGCGTAACGCTCTCGCTGGGAACCTCAGTCCCAGTTTAACTGTGTGTAACATGAGACCCCGATGACCATGCACTCGATGACTGATCGGTGCTCTATTGCTTCTCGCGTTCTGCCCCCAGGTGTTCATCTGGGAACTGATCTGTCGGTGACCGCTTGGTTACTGACCGCCGATCACTGTTCTGGGTGATCTGTCCCCTGACTTCTCTACCGACTGATCTGTCGGTGGCCACTTGGCTACTGACCACCGATCACCTCTTTGGATGACCTCCGATCTCCGTTATAGGTGATCTGTTCCCTGATCTCTCTGTCACCCGGTCCACGTGTCACCCTACGACTGGCCCACGTGATTATCTTCTGCTGACGTCATCAACTACCAATGACCGACCGGATCACAAGCCCCTCAGTCTCGAGCTGTGAACTCGTTCTCAGCGAAGAGACTAAGTGGTCGCGCCTTCGGTCCACGTGGCAAGTGGGGCCACATCACGTGCTACCTCATGTGCTGCCCTTTAACGTTCCGACTACCTCCCTTAATCTCGCGACACGAGGGCGCATCAACGGTCAGCGTGGAGTGTCGCTAGTTCTTCCCTTCTTTTCAAATAGGCGCGCGCCTTTACTGTTTCTTCATCTTCTTCAATCAACTCCGAAACTCTCTGCGAATCCCCTCTCTGCGCTTCCACCTTTCTTCCAGCTTTTTACCTTCAGAACTTTCGGGATCATTCAAAGGTATGGTTTTTCTTCTTTCTTGGTCCATTCAGGTTCTTTTCATCGATTGCATTCGTCCCTTTCATCATCATGCATCCATCTTCTCCGTTTTTCCTCTTCTCGACCCAGGCTAGGGTTTTCGCATTCTTCACTCTGCTCTCTGCTTCTCCCTCTTCCTCTTCCCACTTGGACCTTTCTTTCTCCTTCCCTTCCTCTGTTTTTCACCGAACTATTCATCATTCCCTCTCCTTCCATTCATTCTGACTTTTCGCTTTTCCCCCACTGCAGCTGTACCGTCCTGGTAGTCGGAAGTGATGACGTGGCATCAAGCTGTTATATAGGCGTGTTGGATGGGGCGCCTGGTTGGCAGAAGGGAAGGAAGTCGGGGGTTCGTGTAGTCGCCAATTGTTAAGTCGGCATGCTCCGATCTCCAGCATGCCTAAACCGGCGGTCACCGGGTTGAAGATGAAGTCGCCAGATGTGAACCCAGGCGACCAAGTGATTAGAGATCGCCGAAACGAGGACATCGCCGAAGATGAAGGCAGATAGTCATTTCCCAGCTGGCCAGAGGCTGAGGTCGGGAGACAGCTTACTTGAGCATATACGGTGAAACAGGTAGGGTAGATCATGAAGACGGCCGGCGAGACCACAGGGAAGGTGTGTACGAAGGCACCCGAACTCGCCACCCAGAAGAGATCACGCTCCAAGGCAACTATGCATTGAGTTGTATCATGCATAAGTAACTTAGCCAAAAAACCTGAAGAGTAAGAAATAGCGCCCAAGTCAAGGATGCTCTAGATGATGGCACGTGTACAGCTGGATGCAAGCCACGTGTCTAGATGTGTAACTGCCAGGAGAGAGAAAGTGCCCAGGTATATAAGAGTTTCCAACGAACTTCTGAGGTACGCACGTTCAGATTGTTTCTTTACGCTTGCGAGTCTTGAGTACGCTGAGAGAGAACTGGTCACGGTTCCTTAGAGTTCTTGAGTTTTTACTCTTAAGTAATTGGTGGTTCAGTCGCTGACTTGGGCGTCGGAGCGTGATCGGCCGCAGCGGCGCCGTTTCGTCTTTTGCAGGTTCTTGAGGTGGATCGCGGTGAAGGACGGAGGCTAACACGGCGCAGAGATCGATCCAAGTTTGACGAGGCAAAGCTCCAGCGTTTTGGTCAACAGGCAGGATCATCAGGCGCCCACCGTGGGGCCGTGTAAAACCTGTTCCCATCCACAACGTGAGTTCTTGGAAGTTTCTGCGGTTTCTGTGTGATTGTGTGCTGGTGCAACAATTGTCCGCTGTTCATCTAGGTTTTGTTCAGTAATTTCGCGTTTGAGTTTTTGTTCGGTGAGGTGAGGTTTTTTGCTGCTTGCGCGAGTTCTAGTCGGTGAGATCTGAGTTCTGTTGCTCGTTCGGATTTTCGTGGAGGAAGTGTTGGTTTTTGGTGGAGTTGTGAGTTTCTGTGAAGGTTCGCTGTGTTCTTGAGGCTTTTCTAAGTTTCGCGAAGTTCAGACCGATTGATCACTGAATCGATCGTCGCTGAAGAAGGTGTTGTTCATCGCTCTCTGTGATTTGTCAAGTTTTCATGAGAAAGATGAGAAGCAACCGTTCAAGTCCAGTTGCGCCCGTTGCTGCTGAAGGCGCCATGACTATGGCGCAGATGGTGGAAATCATGCGTTCGCTGCAGGCGAACGTGGAAGCCTCGCGTATAGAGCAGGCGAGAATGCACGAAGACCTGGTCGCCTCTCGGGCCAGGAATGAAGAGCTTAGCAGAGTGACTGAGGAACTGCGTCAAGCTCTTCAGGAGCAGCGAGGGCGTCCAGTCGCTGAAGAGGTCGCGCCGTCAACGCCGCCTCGTGTTTTCCCTATGCCTTTCGCTCAGGCGATTACAGACACGCCTATCCCTGCGAGTGTGGTACCTGTGAAGGCTGTTTTTACCGGCGTGGAGGATCCTGAGGCACATCTCACCACGTTCCATACACAGATGATGCTGTCAGGCGGATCAGACGCCGAGTATTGCAAGATGTTTGTGAGCACACTCCAGGGAACAGCGTTGGAATGGTTTGTGAGCCTGCCTACAGGTCACATAACCAACTTCCAACAGTTTTCGAAGATCTTCATCGAGCAATACATAGTGAACAAGGCGCCGCCCAGGGTGTCTTATGATCTGTTTGACATAAGGCAGTACCAGGGAGAGTCCCTCAGGGACTACTTGAATCGTTTTGGGGCGCAGATGGTCCGCTCGCCGGCCAAGGACGAAGAGATGCTGGTATACGCTTTCAAGAAGGGCGTGCTGTCGGGACCCTTCTGTGAGGCGTTGATTAGGGCTCACCCCGCCACGTTTGCTGAGGTTAGGCGACTTGCGGTGGCCCACGTCGCCGATGAAAGTGAGGTCGCCGAGAAGAGGGGAAGCGTGGCCCCCGCTAGGCCACGTGCCCAGACCAGGATCCAGCCACAGAGGGTGCTGGAGACAGCGGCGGCCAAGAGGGATCAGAGGACTCGCCATCCTTACGATCCAAGAAAGAACAAGGGCAGGGGCCCGGGGCGCCCTCGACCAGCACGCCGGGAGTACAATCGCCCGCCAAAGCACAAGTTTGTCATGGGATTGGCGGACCTGATCGCCATTCCCAATATATCAGCTCGGCTGAAGGCGCCCGAGAAGGTGGGCGACAAGGTGTTGGGACCAAAGCCAGACGCCTGGTGTGAGTTCCACCAGGGCTTTGGCCACACCATCGACTCATGTTTGGCTTTAGGATACCAGCTCGACGACCTGGTCAAGAGCGGGTTCCTGAATGATTACTTGTTGGATAGAAGGACAGGGGGCGCGTCGAGCTCCCATCCAGCTGGTGGTGAGGCTCAGCAGCACGAGATGCCTACCCACGGAGAAATCCACACCATTGCAGGAGGTTTCTCGGGTGGTGGATGCACCACATCACAGAGGAAGAAGTATGCGAGGTCTGTGATGACGGTGGACATGTTCGAGGACCACTCGCCGGATGTGGACATTACGTTCACAAAGCAGGATCTTCGGGACGTTGTGCCTCATGACAACGACCCCATAGTCATCTCGCTGATTACGGCAGGAAGGAAGGTCCACAGGGTTCTGGTGGACCAAGGAAGTTCGGTAGATGTGATGTTGTGGCCGACTTTCACGCAGTTGGAGCTACCCCTTGACCAGCTGAGGCCCTATGGAGGGTGTTTGTATGGTTTTGCTGGTGACCAGGTGGAGGTCAGGGGGTACATTGAGTTGAGGACTACGTTTACAGATGAGGCGGGTTCGAGAACAGAGAAAATCAAGTACCTTGTCGTGAACGCTCCTTCAGCATACAACATTCTGCTGGGAAGACCCACGCTCAACAGAATAGGCGTTATACCTTCGACCGGCACATGAAGGTGAAGCTGCCGTCTATGGAGGGGGTGGTGATCACCATCAAATCCGACCAGAAAGAAGCAAAGAAGTGTTATGAGAATAGCCTGAAGAACAAGAGGTCCGTGAGTTATGTGACAACCACCCCGCCTCCCGGTGTGAAGCCCAGGCCGACGGTAATAGAGGAGACCGCCGGAAGCGACGTAGTGATGGTGGATGCTGAGCTGGGGGAGGGGAACGCCGGTCTAGAGGAAGAAGAGGCGACGAATCGCCCTGAGGAAGCGAGGGAGCTGGGAATCGCCAGGGCGGTGATCGCCAGAGAAACCAGACCAAAACCCGTCGAGCAGTGGCTCGAAAGGGAAATCGGGGGAAAGATCTTCAAGCTGGGAAGATCTCTAGAGGATGAGCTCCAGGACCAGATCGCCAAGGTGATAGAGCGGCATCTGGGTGCGTTCGCGTGGTCCGCCTCGGACATGCCCGGGATCGATCCCGACTTCTTGTGCCATCATTTGGCAATTGACAGCCAGGTGAGACTAGTACGACAGAGGAGAAGGAAGTTCAATGAGGAGAGGAGGCAGGCGATTAGGGACGAAACCCAGAAGCTCCTCGCTGCAGGCCATATCAGGGAGGTGCAGTACCCTGAGTGGCTGGCCAACATCGTGCTGGTAAAGAAGAGCAATGGGAAGTGGCGCATGTGCGTCGACTTCACTGGTCTGAACAAGGCCTGCCCAAAGGATTCGTATCCTTTGCCGAGCATAGACGCCCTGGTGGACAGTGTTGCAGGGTGTAAGTTGTTAAGTTTCCTGGATGCCTTCTCGGGGTATAACCAGATCAAGATGCATCCCATGGATGAAGAGAAGACTGCCTTCATGACCGAGAGATCGTGCTACTGCTACAAGGTGATGCCATTTGAGCTGAAGAACGCGGGGGCCACGTACCAGAGGTTGATGGATCGGGTACTTGCACCAATGCTGGGAAGAAATGTGCAAGCATACATAGATGACATGGTCGTGACCTCGCCGGAGAAGAGCAAGCACGTGGAGGACTTGGAGGAGTTGTTCACTACAATCGCTAAGTTCAGGTTAAAGCTGAATCCCGAGAAGTGCATCTTTGGCGTGGAGGTTGGGAAGTTCTTGGGGTTCCTCTTAACGGAGAGAGGAATAGAAGCCAACCCTGATAAGTGTGCCGCCATCTTGGCGATGAGGAGCCCCACGACCGTGAAGGAGGTGTAGCAGCTCACGGGACGGATGGCCGCCCTGTCTCGCTTCGTGTCGGCTAGTGGAGAGAAGGGCCATCCATATTTCCAGTGTTTAAGGCGGAATAACAAATTTGCTTGGACGAAGGAGTGTGAAGAAGCCTTCGTCAAGCTTAAAGAGTACCTGGCGAGCCCGCCGGTTTTGTGCAAACCGCTGATGGGGACCCCTCTCAGGTTGTATTTTGCTGTGATTGAGAGGGCGGTGAGTGCGGTGCTCGCCCAAGACGAAGATCAGGCTCAAAAACCTATTTATTTTGTCAGCAAGGTGCTGCAAGGCCCCGAAGTAAGATATCAGGCCTTGGAGAAAGCTGCATTGGCAGTAGTCTTTTCGGCAAGAAGGTTACGCCACTATTTTCATAGCTTCACAATATTGGTGATGACCGACTTGCCCATCCAGAAGGTCTTGAAGAAGCCCGACGTCGCTGGGAGGATGGTGAAGTGGGCGGTGGAGCTGTCGGAGTTCGACATCAAGTACGAACCCCGAGGTCCGATTAAGGGGCAGATCTTCGCAGATTTCGTGGTCGAGCTCTCGTCAGAAGCAACACGAGTTGAGGGGGATGACTTCCGTTGGGTGCTTTCAGTGGACGGATCGTCGAACCAGCAGGGTAGCGGTGCTGGGGTCATCTTGGAGGGACCCAACAGCGTGCTGATCGAACAATCCCTGAGGTTTGCCTTCAAGGCCAGCAATAATCAAGCAGAATATGAGGCGCTGATCGCCGGTATCTTGCTGGCCAAGGATATGGGAGCTAGGGTGTTGATGGCTAAGAGTGACTCGCTGTTAGTCACGAGACAAGTAACGGGCGAGTTCCAGGCTAAAGATCCACAAATGGCGGCTTACCTGGAGTATGTACAGGAATTGAAGAGTTCCTTTGTCTCCTTTGAAGTGGTGCACGTCCCCAGAGAGCAGAATGCCCGAGCTGACTTGCTAGCTAAGCTCGCCAGTTCAAGCAAGGGGGTAGGCAGAGGACGGTGATTCAAGAAACTCTGAAGACGCCCAGAGCATTTGTGGCAGATCACCTGGTTCTTCAGATAAGCAAGTCGACGGAGAAAGCGGCGAGGAGTCACAGATCCTTGACTCAAGAGACCTTGAGGTCGCCAAGAATAAGAGCATGTCGGGAAGAAAAGGTGAACATGATGCAGGTCTGCACGACCCATGAGCCAGACACCTGGGTAACACAGTACAAGCGATGCCTGGCGGATGGCCTTCTCCCGCTGGATCCGATAGAGGCTAGGAAGATAAAGAAGAATTTTAGCAAGTTCACAATGATTGATGGCGAGCTGTATAGGTTTGGGTTCACACACCCACTCCTGGAATGTGTGCATGGCGAAAAATGTACGAGAATTATGGCAGAGCTCCATGAAGGGATATGTGGAAGCCATGTCGGGGGTCGAGCTCTGGCCGCAAGGACCCTCCGTGCAGGTTACTACTGGCCTACGATGAGAGAAGATTGCAAGAAGTATGCGCAGTGTTGCAAGCAGTGTCAGCAGCACGCCGATTGGCACAAGGCGCCTCCCGAGGAGTTGAACTCGATTTACAGCCCTTGGCCGTTTCACACGTGGGGGATCGATATTCTGGGACCCTTTCCATTGGCAATCAGGCAGTTGAAGTACTTGGTGGTGGCGATTGAGTATTTCACCAAGTGGATCGAAGCAGAGCCAGTGGCCCAGATCACCGCGCACAAGATCGAGAGCTTTGTGTGGAAGAACATCGTGTGCCGGTTTGGTGTGCCCAAGCGCCTGGTGTCAGACAACGGAACTCAGTTTGCAAGTCACCTGTTGAAGAAGCTATGCGAAGGGGTGGGAATTCAACAGGTATTTGCATCTGTCGAGCACCCTCAGACGAATGGCCAAGTAGAGTCAGCCAATCGGGTATTGCTGAGAGGTTTGAAGAGAAGGCTAGAGAAAGCCAAAGGAAGTTGGGCTGAGGAGGTACCCCGTATAGTCTGGGTGTACCACACCACTGAGCAGTTGGGAACCCATGAGACCCCATTCAGCTTGGTTTACGGGTGCGATGCGATGATTCCAGTTGAGATCCAGGAGAGCTCGCCGAGATTCCAGAACTTTGTAGCGGAAGACTCGAATGAGGAAAGAAGGCTGAATCTGGATCTGCTGGATGAGGTCAGGGAGGAGGCGAGATTGAAAGCTGAGGCAGTGAAAAGAAGGATTGAACGAAGATATAACTCGAAGGTGATGCCAAGACAATTCAGAGAAGGCGACCTGGTGATGAGGAAGGCCCACCAGTACGAGATGGAGAACAAGCTGTCGCCTAAGTGGACGGGACTGTTCAGGATAACCGAGGCGCTCGGGAACGGCGCCTACCGCTTAGAAACGTTGGAAGGAGGGGCGATTCCTTGCACTTGGAACGCCATGCACCTCAAGTTATATTACAGTTAAGAACTTTGTAAGTAAAAACAAACACGAAGAGCTTTACAATGTTTCTGTTAAAACAGTTTGGAGGGGGCACTCTTTTTTCCCTAAGGAGGGTTTTTAATGAGGCCGCCCAATAAAGAAGAGTTTTCATGCTTGTTGGATTGCATGGCTTGTTGTTTTCCGAAAGTTTTGAAGAGAGACCTTGTCACTTATATGTGAATTAAGGCGAGTTGAAGTTATGTTGCATGCTTTCTAAAAGGTTTCTAAGTCCCCATCGTCTTTCGGCGATTGGCGGCATAGTTAAAGTTTTAAAGTCCTCATCGTCTTTCGGCGATCGGAGGCACCAGTTAAAAGACCTCAACGCCCTCGCGCGTCCTGAGGCAAGATAAAGACCTCCTCGCCGTCGAGCGAGTGCAGGCAAGAAAGAGTAAAAAGTCCTCAGTGCTTCCAGATGAGAGAAGATGTAGCCTCTGGGGCAATGTAGAGGCACCAGTAAAAAGTCCTCAGTGCTTCCAGAGGAGAGAAGATGTAGCCTCTGGGCAATGTAGAGGCACCAGCAAAAAGTCCTCAGTGTTTCTCGGGGAGAGAAGATGTAGCCCCTGGAGCAATGTAGAGGCGAGTTAAAGACCTTCTCGCCGTCGAGCGAGTTCAGGCGAGTTAAAGACCTTCTCGCCGTCGAGCAAGTTCAGGCAAGATAAAATCCTTCTCGTCTTGAACGAGTTCAGGTATGGAGTGAAGGGTGGAAGAAGTTCTGAGGGTGGCTAAGGTAGGTTCAAAGAGAACGCCCAGCCACCCGGTTCCTTGTTCTGAAGCTCAGGAAGGTAGAGAAGGATCCGAAAGGCGCCTCTACCCCCAGATGAGGGAACAATGGCCAAGTTGTGAAGGCAAGAGGAAGCTAGTCTCGCTAAGACTCTTTGGTGACCAGGAGAAATTCAAGCGATGGCAAGAAGCCAAGGCCCGTTTTGATAAGGCAGATCAGGTAAGCTGCGTCTTAAGCTGTTAGTGGGGTTGAAGCTCGTTACTTGAAAAAACGGTTTCGCGCTGAGGTTCATTACCTTAAGGTTACAAGTTGTTAGAGTATTATCGCTCGAAAGTTGATAGTGTGAGCAGCAAGTAAACAAGTTGCGCTCGCGGAATTGTTAAGTTAATTTCGTCCAAGAGAGTTATACAAGGAAAATAAAGTCAACAGAAAGATCATGTAAAGAAGCAAGAAAGGTCATAACATAGTGGCAACAGTTCGAAATACGCGCACAGAGAAGAGAAAAATTTGTTACGAGTGAATTGTGTAAGAAAGAGACAGGTAAGTAAGTGATGGAGGGAAGCAGCAAGCAGCTAATCTTCAAAAGGAACGATCTTCCCGTCCACCACTTCGTTGTTCAGCGACACCATGGAGAGATCCAAATCAGGGTACTGACAGGCGAATTGTTCCAAGGCAGCGTCAAACCCAGCAGCGAGAATTTGGGCAGAGCTCAGCTCGAGTTCTTCAATCTGCTTCTTGAGCCCCTCATTCTGCTGCTTCAGTTCTTCAACCCTCTCCCGAGCTTGAAGAAGGTCTTCAGTAACCCTCTTGTTCTCCGCCTGCGCTTGGACCAGCTCTGCGGCGACCCCTTCGTTTTCCTTTTTGGCCTCGGCGAGTTTGGCCATGGTATCGTCTCTCTCTTTCTCAGTTTTCCCCAAGAGGACCTCCCGATCTATGGACCTCTTCTCAAGGTTTTCTACCTTGGCGGCATCTGCTTTAATTGACGCCTCCAAGCTAGCCACCTTGAGACGATAGGGGACCAACTTGCTCTCCAGCTCGATCTTCTCTTGAGCTAAGAGGTGCACCCTATGGCGTAGATCGGTGGCCTCCTTGCGCGCCACCCGCAGCTCGGTGCTCATGGCATCCTCCACTCGGGAATGATCGATCTCCGCGAGCATAAGGTTACAGGACAACTTCTCCGCCTCGATCCTTATTAGGCGATTCTCCTCTTGGAGCATGGAGATGTCATCCTGGAGTTTCTTGCTGGAACTCTCCACAGCTTTTGATATGATGGAGGGGAAATCCTCTGCCATCATCTTGAGTTTTGCTGAGAAGGGTTCCCACACCCTTTTGACCTCAAGGGAGAGGTTTGCTCGTGGAAGCACCGGGGGAGCCTGTTGCTGGTTCTCGCCACCACCTTCTTGAGTTGGCTGTTGAGTTGGAGCTTCTTGACGTGGTGGCGACGAGGGGGACTCGGTGATGATGATAGGCGAGTTGTGAGCACCTTCACCCCCGCCTGGTGCAGCTTCCGCAGTTGAGGCAGTTGAAGGAGGACCCCCTCCAGCAGATACATATGGCGTGGAGGCGCTCGGGGGGTTCTCCATGAAGTTGGGCTCAGCAGCCTCAACCACAGGAAATGCAGCCGCCAAGGGAATTGCTTGGACTAGTGATGCGGGAACTGGGGGAGGAGGCGGTGTTGGAGGTGGAGCTAGCTGAGAAGGCGGTGTTGATGTTGGAGGAGGAGGTGGAGCAGGTGGTGAGGAAGGCGCCCCCCTCCTTCTTTTGGTGATGAGGCCATCTTCAGTTGCCTCATCGTCTTCTTCTTCATCCTCATGGACCACCTGAGGGGTTTTCCTCTTTGGCTTCCTGAGGATGAGCTTCTTGCGTTGTTGAGCGGGCAAGGCTTCTGAAGGAGCTGGGCCTTTAGGGGGCGATCTGCCCTAGGCAGCGGCGATCTCCACCACTGAATTGGGAACGGTTTGGGAGCCCGACGCCAACCCATGGGCTCGGGCGAGCGCCCTCAATTCAGCCAGTTTTCCCTTGCCCAACATGAGATCTGCATAATACAAAGGTATACAGGTCAGCTCAAAGAGAAAGATAAATGCATGAGCAAGTATGCAGATGAGACAAACAAGTGATGCAGAAAATAAAACTCAAGTCTTGTGCACAACAGATGAGACGCCTAGCAACAGTTAACAGAGGTACAGCGCAGGGCAAAGACTTAAGCGCTGAGATAAGCACTAACCTATGCGAGCCTCGAGTTGATCTTCGAAGAACTCGAAGGAAATGAGCGCAGTGGTGAGGAAGGTGATGTTAGCGTCTGCCACGCTCTTCCAGAAGAGGCACAGATCTTTGTCCAAAGCGCCCATGTTGTCGGGGCTTCTTGGCCTCCTGAAGCTTCCTTTAGAGTCTTTGTTTCCCTTGTTTACCCAGTACAAGGGAAAACCGTCGAGCAGCGAAGCGTCCTGGTCATTTTGGCGCACTTGGACAAATTTGCCTTTCCAATCCTTGTAGGATTGCTGGAAGATAGAGAGGATCGACCTCCCAGCAATCCCGTTCAGACTCACACAAAGGCGATCTCCCGGATGCTTAGCTTCGAAAAGGAAAAGGAAAACGTCCACTGACGCTGGCAGTCCCAGATGTGCTCATATGATTTGAAACGCCCGCACGAACGCCCAGCTGTTGGGATGAAGCTGGGCCGGGGCGATGTCGAGCTCGGTCAGCAGCTCTCG
The DNA here is from genome assembly GCF_051622355.1 of Phaseolus vulgaris. NCBI lineage: Eukaryota > Viridiplantae > Streptophyta > Magnoliopsida > Fabales > Fabaceae > Phaseolus > Phaseolus vulgaris. Next base: position 35,231,128 of record NC_143508.1, read on the forward strand.
CTCAAAACGAGTGAAGGGAAACCTAAGTTTCACCTTCTTGAATAAGGTGGTGTATACAAAGCAGAACAACTCGCCGTTGTTCCCTTTGTCGTCTGCACAAACTGGCACGTCGGGGGGGCAAGGTAGCACCATCAGCTTGTCATCGTGCTCCTTGTGGAACGACAGGTGGGGCTTATCCCCTTTCTTCAACCGAAGAACTGCCCCAGCAGAATTTACTGAAGAAGTCTCCTTCAGCAAAGTCGAGTTAGCCCACGGGTATAGCTTCTCGTAGTCGGGGGAAGGAATGGAGGCACCTCCGGCAATGGGTGGAGTTGCCTGAGCAAGGTTGGGGTGAGAGGTTGCAGGCCTCTCAGCCTGGGAGGAGGAAGCACCAGGTGCCCGTGGTGGGTTATGAGCTTGAGAGGGAGGGTTTCGTGACGAGGGAGGAGGATTTGGGGTGATCTTTGAGCGAGCCATCGCGGAAACTGCAAAGGAAAGAGAAAGGGAAAGGTGAGCAGAGTTCGCAGAGGCTGACTCGATTGTGAAAGAAGGATAAAAAAATGAACGAACGAAGGTTCGTTGTAATGGAGACGATGCCCTAAGTTACGAGAAGGGAGAAACAGAAGAAACAGCCCACAGCGTATGTACCAGACAGTTAATGGATGATGCGAATCGGTCAAAATGCAGGAAAACTCAACAGAAGAAGTAAAGGGAGTACCTTTCGATGATCAGACGAACGCTGAAGGAAGTTGAGGATTCAGAAGGTTGAAGAGCGTCGTGGGTTTTTGCAGAAGAAGCTCAAAGCGTTTGAGAAGGCAAAGAGGTGATGGAACAGTAGAAGTGAAATGGGTTTAAGGGTTTTTCAAATGGTTTTTGGAAGCGTAAACGACAACTAAAGATGACCGTTGATGAAGCCACGTGTCGAGCGATTGGTGGAGCGTCAGGAAAGCAGAAAGTACAAACGTTTGGAATTCTGCGCCAGCGCCACGTAGATCGGTAGTGACGTGACTCCTTTAGTCTTTTCACTGGACAAGTCTTCGCTTAAGACTGGGGGGCTTGTGTACCGCCCTGGTAGTCGGAAGTGATGACGTGGCATCAAGCTGTTATATAGGCGTGTTGGATGGGGCGCCTGGTTGGCAAAAGGGAAGGAAGTCGGGGGTTCGTGTAGTCGCCAGTTGTTAAGTCGGCATGCACCGATCTCCAGCATGCCTAAACCGGCGGTCACCGGGTTGAAGATGAAGTCGCCAGATGTGAACCCAGGCGACCAAGTGATTAGAGATCGCCGAAACGAGGACATCGCCGAAGATGAAGGCAGATAGTCATTTCCCAGCTGGCCAGAGGCTGAGGTCGGGAGACAGCTTACTTGAGCATATACGGTGAAACAGGTAGGGTAGATCATGAAGACGGCCGGCGAGACCACAGGGAAGGTGTGTACGAAGGCACCCGAACTCGCCACCCAGAAGAGATCACGCTCCAAGGCAACTATGCATTGAGTTGTATCATGCATAAGTAACTTAGCCAAAAAACCTGAAGAGTAAGAAATAGCGCCTAAGTCAAGGATGCTCCAGATGATGGCACGTGTACAGCTGGATGCGAGCCACGTGTCCAGATGTGTAACTGCCAGGAGAGAGAAAGTGCCCAGGTATATAAGAGTTTCCAACGAACTTCTGAGGTACGCATGTTCAGATTGTTTCTTTACGCTTGCGAGTCTTTAGTACGCTGAGAGAGAACTGGTTACGGTTCCTTAGAGTTCTTGAGTTTTTACTCTTAAGTAATTGGTGGTTCAGTCGCTGACTTGGGCGTCGGAGCCTGATCGGCCGCAGCGGCGCCGTTTCGTCTTTTGCAGGTTCTTGAGGTGGATCGCGGTGAAGGACGGAGGCTAACATGGCGCAGAGGTCGATCCTAGTTTGACGAGGCAAAGCTCCAGCGTTTTGGTCAACAGGCAGGATCAGCAACTATCTATCAATGGCTCGCTTGAAACAAACCGCTCGAATCATCGCCTCGTCTTCTGGTGCACAGCCTTCCGCAAGTGCTCCAGCTCCTCCACCACCCATTGCAACCTCCTACCACGACAACGCCAGGGTCTATGACTGGGCTCCCCTGGCGTTGCTCGCTGAAACCTCTGCCTTGCTGCCGCAGGGGCACCTAAAATCCCTCCTGAGCAGCGACCCTGATGAGCCCTCTTGCGCCATCGACAGGGAAAATGACTTCAACATCCGCGTCTGCATTCCTCCTCGAGGGATGCCCATCTGCGCGGATGATAGGGCCACCAATGGGGTGCCCTTCACCTTCATCTACTCCGCCATCTTCAAGAGGTTGAAGTTGCGCATGCCCTTCGCCTTTTTCGAGAAGGAGGTGATGATCAAGCTGAACGCCGCGCCCTGCCAACTCCATCCAAATGCCTGGGCTTTCATCCGGGCATTTGAGATTCTCTACAATTACTTTGGGCATAACGCCTCCGTGGATGTGTTCCTCTACTTCTTCGAGGCGAAGAACCCTGGGGACAGGTCCTGGGTTAGTCTGAATGGGGTTGCTGGACAAGTGCTCTTGGGCCTGTATCAGCAATCCTTCAAAGATTGGAAAGGCAGGTTCTACATGATATCTGCCACCCCGCAAAGTCCAACATTGCTCGAGGGGTACCCGCTCTACTGGGTTCCTGGGGTTGAGTTCAAGAAACCCCGGGATCTCGAAGCCATGGCCCCCTATGAGCGTGAGCTATGTGGGCTGTTCCTGGGGGCCAAGTACAACTCTGCTCTTCTCATCAAACATGAGTTTGATGTGTTGGCTTTGAAAAAATACATAGGTAGGCTCTTCTTCTTTCACCTCCTAGGATACTTGCACATCCTCATGCATGCTTGCATACATTTTGACTCACTTGCATAACTATGCCATCTAACTCTTCTTTTTCCCTTCGATGTACATACGATGTCAGGGATGGAAAGGAGGAAAGCTTTGCTGGAGCTTGCCAGACTCCAGGGGGCCAAAGGGACTGGCTCCTCTTCTTCCACCACCGATCCTATCGCAGCTCCTCCTCTCTCGGTCGCGCCAGCTGAAGGCCCCGAGCCAGGAAGCTGGTGAAGGCCTTTCCTTCATCTGCTGCTGCTGCTCCTTCAACCGAAGAGGAGAGCTCTGGCTCTCCTCTCGTACACCGCAAGAGGAAGCTTCCAGCGGTTGGGGGGGCTTCATCTCTTCAGCCTGGGGAGATTGAGGTAGTGGAGATAGAGGAAGGTTCACCCTCGCCCCCCTCTATTCAACCTGCCCCAGTGCCAACATGCTTTCCCTCTCCCCAACAACTGCCATCCCCAATTCCTCGATCGCCATCTCCTCCCCCAGCAGGCCAACCACTTGGTCAATCCACTCCACCTGCTGGGGGCGATTCTGCTCGCTCGGGGAATCTCCCGGGACCTCTCGTGTCGCCACCACCACTGCCAACCTCCGCCGCTACCGCTGAAGGTGGCAGGGCCAGCTCTCGACCAAGCGGCTCTGGAGCAACCAATGAGAACTTCAGCCGAGTCATTGCTCTGGTTCGACAGCTCATTCGCAGCCGGGAGCTCATCGAGTGGAACGGGGAGGAGGTGGACATGCACCTGGCGAAGCAGATAGTGCTTTCCCTGGAGTTTTCCACCCAGCACCACAAGCAGCTAATCATGGAGAAAAGGATCAAGGACCTTGAGCATGACAAGGAGTCACTGCAAAGTGACTTTGAGGCTGCCCAAGGATCTGTAGAGCTGATGAGGGGTATGGTGGAGAAAACCAGGGGAGAGTACCTAGCGCAGGTCCAAGAGACCATCAAGACTGAGATCTTGATGGGGCAAGCCATCAATGTCTTGGAGTGCGATGTGGTGGAGTTGCGGGGCAAGGTGACCCACCTGGAGGCCGAGACTTCCTCCCTACGCAAACTGAACTCACAACTGGCGGGGGATCTCGAGTCTGCCAGGGAAACGGCCACTACTGGGGAGAAGAAGCTTGAGGAGGCGGTGAGCAAGCTGTCTGAGGCAAAGGGCCAATTGGAAGAAGCTGCTTCTTCCATTGCTTCCCTTACCACCGAGAAGAATGCTGCGAAGGCCTCCAAGCAAAAGCTCGAAGTGGAGAACGCTGACCTTATGGGCGTGGGCGCTGAAGCCCTTGTTGATGGGTTCGAGCTGGCACTCGAGCAGATCAAATGCGTTCTTTCGGATCTGGACCTCTCCCAGTTCAACATCTATCACGACTAGCTACTCCCTTAGCTTTGTATTTAACGGTTCTTGTGCATAGCTTTGTACTGGACGACTGACTAGGCGTAGTCTGTCTGCCTCAGCTTGTTGTGTAAGAATTTGTTTGGAAAAGTTTCCTCCGACAAGGCAAGACTGATCAGTCATCGTTCTTCAAGCAACATACCCACCAACAACTCATCAGTCATCGTTCTTCGGGCAGCGTACCCACCGACAACTCATCAGTCATCGTTCTTCATACTTCACTTTGCTTCTTTGTCGCTCTAGCGCTAAGTGCATAGAGGACATCGATCGTCAGAGGTGATACCTTGTTTGGCAAAATTTGCTCAACTGCGTGAACTCAGCAATACTGGAACTTGACCCTCCATGTACCGCTTTTAACTTGAGCAAATTGTTTAACCTTATAACAAACTTGGCAAACTGTTAACTCAAAGTAAACTTGAGCAACTATCAACTCTTCGACGATGACGTTCAATAAAACTTGTGAACTTAAGGCAACAAATCTTAACATAAAATCACTTACTAGGCAACAGGTTCTGACTCAAACTAGTATTAAAATACAGTTTACCTGGTCTGCCAAGTGAAATCCCCCCTACTTTTGTCATCGCCCGGAACTCTTCGGATCTGGTACTCGCCGCACAACCGCTTCACTGTCTCAACTTTCACGCCATAAGGTTCTGGCGATGTTACCTTTCTTCTTTTCATGACCTGATCATTGTTCCCTCATCTGGGGGTAGAGGCGCCTTTCGGATCCTCCTCTACCTCCCTGAGTTTCGGACCAATGATCTGGTCTTACTGGGTCAATATTGATGTTTCATTTAAAGGGGGAAAGGCATTTTCTTTCCCTTCCCACCACTTAAGGTCACAAACACCCCTGACTTTTCAGCTCATCTTGCCTGAACTCACTCGGTGAGAAGAACTTTATCTTGCCTGAACTCACTCTAAGGTGAGAAGGACTTTTTCTTGCCTGAACTTACTCTAAGGTGAGAAGGACTTTATCTTGCCTGAACTCACTCTAAGGTGAGAAGGACTTTATCTTGCCTGAACTCACTCTAAGGTGAGAAGGACTTTATCTGGTGCCTCAACTTGCCCAGGGTGTACATCTCCACCCCCTCTGGATGCACTGAGGACTTTTAATCTTGCCTCTATCTGCTGGTGCAGAGAGGTCCTTTAATCTGTTCTCGCCTACACTCGCACAAAGTCGAGGAGGACTTTATCTCTTTCTCGCCTCAAGACGCGCGAGGGAGTTGAGGTCTTTACATTTTTGGTGCCTCCGATCGCCGAAAGACGACGAGGTCTTTAAAACTTTTAACTGATGCCGCCGATTGCCGAAAACGATGGGGACTTTAAAACTTTTAACTGATGCCGCCGATCGCCGAAAAACGATGGGGACTTTAAAACTTTAACTGAGAGCATGCAATACGATTTTACTGTTGCCCTAGATCACATACGAGTAATAAGGCCTTTTTTCTAAAACTCTCGAAGCCATAAGCATGCAAACATAGAAGCTTTAAACTTTGAAAAACTCTTCTTTATTGGGTGGCCTCATTAAAACCCCTCCTTAGGGAAAAAAGAGTGCCCCCTTGAAATTGTTTTAACAGAAACTATTCAGATCTCTTCATATTCGTCTTTACTTACAAGGCTTTAACTGTAATACGACTTGAGATGTGTGGTGTTCCAAGTGCGAGGAATCGCCCCTCCTTCTAACGTCTCCAAGCGGTAGGAGTCATTCCCGAGCGCCTCGGTTATTCTGAACGGTCCCGTCCACTTGGGCGATAACTTGTTCTGCATCTCATACTGATGGGCCTTCCTCATCACCAGATCGTCGCTTCTAAACTGTCTTGACATTACCTTAGAGTTGTACCTTCGCTCAACTCTTCTCTTTACTGCTTCGACTTTCACTCTCGCCTCCTCCCTGACCTCATCCAGCAAATCTAGATTCATTCTTCTTTCTTCGTTCGAGTCTTCCGCCACGAAGTTCTGGAATCTCGGTGAGCTTTCCTGGATTTCGACTGGAATCATCGCATCACATCCATAAACCAAGCTAAAGGGGGTCTCGTGGGTTCCTGACTGCTCAGTGGTATGGTATGCCCAAACTATGCGGGATACCTCTTCAGCCCACGATCCCTTAGCTTTCTCTAATCTCCTCTTTAAACCTCTCAGCAACACCCGATTAGCAGACTCCACTTGGCCATTCGTCTGTGGGTGCTCGACGGATGCAAACACCTGTTGTATCCCCACCTCTTCGCACAGCTTTTTCAAGAGGTGACTTGCAAACTGAGTCCCATTGTCTGACACCAGGCGTTTAGGCACACCAAACCGGCACACTATGTTCTTCCATACAAAGCTCTCGATCTTGTGTGCGGTGATCTGGGCTACTGGCTCCGCTTCGATCCACTTGGTGAAGTACTCAATCGCCACCACCAAGTACTTCATCTGCCTGATCGCCAATGGGAAGGGTCCCAGAATGTCAATTCCCCAAGTATGGAACGGCCAGGGGCTGTAAATCGACTTCAGCTCTTCTGGGGGTGCCTTGTGCCAATCGGCGTGCTGCTGGAATTGCTTGCAACGCTGGGCGTATCTCTTGCAATCTTCTCTCATTGTGGGCCAGTAATAGCCTGCACGGATAGTCCTTGTCACCAGCGATCGACCTCCAATGTGGCTTCCGCAAATTCCCTCATGGAGCTCAGCCATAATCCTCATGCTCTTCTCTCCGTGTATACATACAAGAAGGGGGTGTGTGAATCCAAACCTGTACAGCTCGCCGTCAATAAGGGTAAACATGCTCTTCTTTACTTTTCTGGCCTCAGTTGAGTCAACTGGAAGCACACCATCCGCTAAATAACGTTGGTAAGGCGTTATCCACGTGTCTGGCTCGTGGACAGCGCAAATCTGCATTGATCTTGCCCCTTCCGCTGGGCGCGCTCTGACCCTCGGCGCCCTCAGAGTTTCCTGCGTTAGGGATCTATGACTTCTCGCTGGTCTTCCCATTGATCTACAAACATGGAGAACTTGGTGGTCTGCCACGAATGCTCGAGGCGCTTTCAAAGTTTCTTGAATGACAGTCCTCTGCCTACCCCCCTTGCCCGAACTGGTGAGCTTGGCTAGTAAGTCAGCTCGGGCATTCTGTTCTCTTGGCACGTTCACCACTTCAAATGAAGCGAAAGATCTTCTTAGCTCTTTCACGTACTCCAAGTAGGCTGCCATCCGAGGGTCCTTGGCTTGGAACTCGCCAGTTACTTGTCCTGTGACCAAAAGCGAGTCGCTCTTGGCCATCAGCACTCTCGCCCCCATTTCCTTAGCCAGCAGGATTCCAGCGATCAAAGCCTCATACTCTGCTTGGTTGTTGCTTGCTTTGAAAGCGAACCTCAATGACTGCTCTATCAACACCCCGTTGGGCCCTTCCAAAATGATCCCAGCCCCGCTGCCCAGCTGGTTGGACGACCCATCAACAGAGAGTACCTAGCGAAAGTCACCCTCGGCGTTTTGTGCCACTTCGGAGGACAACTCGACCACGAAATCGGCGAAGACTTCCCTTTGATCGATCCCCGGGGTTCATACTTGATGTCGAACTCCGAAAGCTCGACCGCCCACTTCACCATCCTTCCAGCCACATCGGGCTTCTTCAAAACCTTCTGGATCGGCAGATCAGTCATCACTAGTACTGTGAAGCTCTGGAAGTAATGGCGCAATCTCCTCGCCGAGAATACAACCGCTAATGCTGCCTTCTCCAGGGCCTGGTACCTTACCTCTGGGCCTTGCAGCACCTTGCTAACGAAATATATAGGCCTTTGGGTCAGGTCCTGATCCTGCACTACTACTGCGCTGATCGCCCTTTCAGTTATGGCAAAGTACAGCCTGAGGGGTGTTATGTCTTGGGGCTTGCACAGAACTGGAGGGCTCGCCAAATATTCCTTGAGCTTTACGAAGGCCTCCTCACACTCCTTTGTCCAAACAAATCTGTTGTTCCTCTTTAAACATTGGAAGTATGGGTGGCCCTTCTCTCCGCTCGCCGATACGAATCGAGACAGGGCGGCCATCCGCCCCGTGAGTTGCAGCACCTCCTTCACATTGGCGGGGCTCCTCATTGCCAAAATGGCGGCGCACTTCTCGGGGTTAGCCTCAATTCCCCTCTCTGACAGAAGAAACCCCAGAAATTTCCCTGCTTCTACACCAAAAACGCACTTTTCAGGATTCAGTTTTAGCTTGTACCTGGCTATTGTGGTGAACAACTCTTCCAAGTCTGTGACGTGCTTGTCTTTCTCCAGGGACGTCACGACCATGTTGTCGACGTATGCCTGCACATTCCTTCCGAGCATGGGCGCGAGCACCTTGTCCATCAGCCTTTGGTACGTGGCCCCTGCATTCTTCAACCCGAAGGGCATCACCCTGTAGCAATAATATGACCTTTCCGTCATGAAGGCGGTTTTCTCTTCGTCCATGGGGTGCATTTTGATTTGGTTGTACGCCGAGAAGGCATCCAGGAAACTGAGCAGCTTGCACCCTGATCCATTGTCTACTATGACGTCAATGCTTAGCAAAGGGTAAGACTCCTTCGAGCAGGCCTTGTTCAAGTCTGTAAAGTCAACGCACATTCGCCATTTTCCGCGGCTCTTCTTGACCAGGACGACGTTAGCGAGCCATTCTGGATATTGGATTTCCCTGATGTGGCCCGCTGCAAGTAGTTTCCGTGTCTCTTCTTTGATCGCCTGTCTCTTCTCCTCATTGAATTTTCTTCTTCTTTGGCGGATGGGCCTGACTTGGGGGTCCATTGCCAGACGATGGCACAAGAAATCGGGGTCGATCCCCGGCATATCTGAAGCAGCCCACGCAAACGCATCCAAGTGTCTACTAATTACTTCGGCGATCTGGTCTTGCGTCTTGCAATCCAGGGTTCTTCCCAACTTAAACACCTTACCACTGATCTCCTTCTCGAGCCATTCCTCTACTGGCTGAGGTTTCCTCTCGCTGGCGATCAGCGCCCTCGTGATACTGGTTTCTCTGGCGGTCTCCGAACAGTTTCTCTCCGACCTTGCCTCTACATTCCCCATCGGCACATCGCCCTCGGCGACCACCTCTAACGCCGCATTCGAAACTCGCCGGGGTTCACGCTCCGGCTCCACGCCAGGGGGAGGCGTTGTGGTTACGTGGCACACAGACCTCTTGTTCTTGAGGCTGTTTTCGTAACACTTCTTCGCCTCCTTTTGGTCGGAGCAAATAGTGATGATCATACCCTCCATAGACGCCAGCCTGACCTTCATGTGCCTTGTCGAAGGCACAACTCCTGTTCTGTTGAGCATTGGCCTCCCCAACAGTATGTTGTACGCTGACGGGGCGTTTACAACAAGGTACCTGACCTTCTCCGTTCGTGAGGCCAAGTCGTCAGTGAAGGTCGTCCTCAGCTCGATATACTCCCTCACCTCCACTTGGTCGCCGGCAAAGCCGTACAAGCAGCCCCCATATGGTCTTAACATCACGTCTGTTGAGCTTCCTTGGTCGACCAGCACCCGGTGGACGGTCCTTCCCGCCGTGACAAGCGAGATCGCAATAGGGTCGTTGTCGTGAGGCACCACGTCCCTGCGGTCCTCCTTGGTGAACGTGATGTCCACGTCGGGCGAGTGATCTTCAAAGACTTCCACTGACATTATCGACCTCGCATACCTCTTTCGTTGCGACGCCGTGCACCCCCCGCCGAAGAATCCGCCAGCTATGGTGTGGATCTCGCCGTGAATAGGCACCTCGTGCTGTTGCCCTCCGCTGCTTGCCGGTTGAGACCCTGATGCTTGGTCCACTTGCTTCTCTAGCAAGTAATCCTTCAGGAAACCACATTTGACTAGCTCGGCGAGCTGGTGCCCCAGAGCCAAACACGAGTTGATAGAGTGGCCAAAACTCTTGTGGAACTCGCACCATGCGTCTGGTTTTGCCCCCAAGACCTTCTCCGCCGTTTTCTCAGGCACTTTGAGCCTGCCAGCTATGTTTGGGATGGCGATCAAATCAGCCAAACCCATCACCAACTCATACCTCGGGGGGCGATTACTCTCCCTGGGGCGTCCTGGTCCCTTGCTCTTATTTTTCTTAGGGTCGTAAGGATGACGCGTCCTTTGATCTCTCTTTCCCGCCGCCGCCTCCATTACCCTCTGAGGCTGTACCCTTGCTTGGGTGCGCGGTTTAGCTGGGGCCACATTTCCTCTCTTCTCGGTGACCTCGCTCTCGGCGGCTATATGAGCCACAGCGCGTCGCCGGATTTCGGCGAACGTGGCGGGGTGGCTCCTGATGAGCGACTCGCTAAAAGGCCCAGGCAACACGCCCTTTTTGAAGGCGTGTACGAACATCTCTTCGTCCTTTCCTGGAAAACGGATTATCCGAGCTCCGAATCTGTTCAGGAAATCCTTCAAGGACTCCCCTTGGTACTGCCTTATATCAAACAAGTTGTAAGACACCAAAGGTGGCGCCTTGTTCACTATGTACTGCTCAACAAACATCTTGGAAAACTGTTGGAAAGTGGTAATGTGGCCAGTGGGTATACTGACGAACCAGTCCAACGCCGTTCCGCTCAAAGTGCTCATGAACACCTTACAATACACCGCGTCTGAGCCCCCTGAGAGCATCATCTGAGTATGAAACGCCGTGAGATGGGCTTCAAGGTCCTCCACCCCAGTGAAAGACGCTTTCACCGCCACAGTGTTAGCCGGGACTACCGAGTCCATGATCTCTTGGGAAAATGGCATAGGAAAGCTGCGTGGTGGGGATGGGGGTCTGTCCCCTGCCGCACGCTCCTCCCGCTCCTGAAGGGCTTTGCGCAGCTCTTCGTTGATTCTGTTGAGCTGTTCGTTCCTTGCTTGCGAGGCCACCAGCGCCTCGTGCATCCTTTACTGCTCAGAATGCGATGCAGCCACGTTCTCCTGCAACGTCCTCATCATGTCCATCACTTGCGTCATGGACACAACATCTTCGTCGGTTGATGGCGCAACTGAACTGGAGCGCGTTGTCCTCATCCTTCCTCAGCAAACTCAGCAGCTCAAATAACTCCAAAAAAAAAGTGAAAACTCCAGGAGTCGACTGCGATAGCGAGCAGCTGAACAGAAAACACTCGAAGCACCACAAACACAAACTATGGTTGGGAATCACGTTTTATACGTGCCCCACGGTGGGCGCCAAATGATCCTGCCGACAACTCAGCGTGGAGGAATCGCTTCGTAGCTCTCTCTCTACCCCGTCTACGCGACTGTGTTATCTGCAAAATCACCCTCATAACCTTCTCTAGGATCTCCAAACGCGACCTGCAAAACACACAGACGTCGCCTCTAGCGGCCGTTTGCACTTCGACGATCAAGTTAGATCACAGAACCACCAATAAGAAAAACTGTGTAGTAATGTGTGTAAAAAAAAACTCTCCCTGAATCTCACTCTGATTCTCTTTTATGCCTCCTTCTGTATCTGCGCCTAACAGAATTCTGTTATGCCTCTCTGGCATGTGTCAGAACCCTGTTGCGCTTTTCTGTGGCAACGTACCTCCAGAATCAGTAAAACGTGAGTGTCTGCGCTTGTCTGTACCTTTAACGGCACGGAGTGCACCTTTGTCTGGACCGCGCCCCTCTCAGATGATGACACGTGGAGGCATGCAACTAACCAACTAGAAATTTTTGCTCTGACTGATCTTTTCGCGTTTTGAACGTGTGATTAATTCAAATTCTTTCTTTATATTCTTAATATATGAATACCATATTGTCTTATAGTTTAGAAGGGTCTGACATGTAGTAATCCAAATAGATTGTCAGTAGTTGATTGTTCAAAAATTGTTTTGAAGAGATCTTTTATTATGACTAGATGCTAAAATATCGTCTAAAGTGATTATCTTACATAACCTTATAATATTGAAATTTATTGTTCATAGTATTGAATCCATCTATGTTTTTCTAAAAGTACATCATCTAGTGTGTTTATTCTTTAGGAATGTTTTTGTTCCGTCCGGTTGACCGGGACGTCTTCGTGCGCGATCTCAACCGTCAGCTAGGGACTCCTTCCCACTGGTTACCTGTGGATTCCTGCAAAAAAGAGGACAAAGAGGCGCCCTAGCGGCCGTTTGCACTCCGACGCTCAAGTCAGCCAGCAAGAAACACCAAAACTATTCACCTCCGTCTCTGAGCACCGCGTGTGGCACTCTGAAGGTGGTAAAAAGAACTGTGTATTGTGTGTGTCTTTTCCTCCCTCAGGCAAAAATCTTTTCCCAGTGCCTTGTTCGTAACCTCAAAGCATGAGCAAGCAACTAGATAGTTCTGGTAAATTTGCCAAAAGTTCGAACCCCGTTTCCAACATTCTCAACGCTATTTAAACTACCCAAGCATTTAAAGCGCCTTTAATTACAAATGTAACGCACTCAATCAGCGCATCTAATTAGAAAACGTAGCGCATTTAAGACGTTGAAACGCTTGGGAGCCATTATAGTACCTGAACGCTCGAAACGGAAACTGTATTGAATGACTTTAATTACCTGGCACCTGACTAAAGGGTGTTTCTATTCTGACATGGCTGTCGTACACGTGGAGGGCCTTACAACGCCGTGACCCCATCTAAGAGCGTTTCTGCCCATCTGGGGACGTTTCTACGTGTGAGTCCTCCTGCTTGGGAGTGCTACTGCGCTAGGGGTGACTTTTTGGGTGCCAACTCATGCACCCAATCAACTCATGCATTTAAGACGTTGAAACGCTTGGGAGCCATTATAGTACCTGAACGCTCGAAACGGAAACTGTATTGAATGACTTTAATTACCTGGCACCTGACTAAAGGGTGTTTCTATTCTGACATGGCTGTCGTACACGTGGAGGGCCTTACAACGCCGTGACCCCATCTAAGAGCGTTTCTGCCCATCTGGGGACGTTTCTACGTGTGAGTCCTCCTGCTTGGGAGTGCTACTGCGCTAGGGGTGACTTTTTGGGTGCCAACTCATGCACCCAATCAACTCATGCATTTAAGACGTTGAAACGCTTGGGAGCCATTATAGTACCTGAACGCTCGAAACGGAAACTGTATTGAATGACTTTAATTACCTGGCACCTGACTAAAGGGTGTTTCTATTCTGACATGGCTGTCGTACACGTGGAGGGCCTTACAACGCCGTGACCCCATCTAAGAGCGTTTCTGCCCATCTGGGGACGTTTCTACGTGTGAGTCCTCCTGCTTGGGAGTGCTACTGCGCTAGGGGTGACTTTTTGGGTGCCAACTCATGCACCCAATCAACTCATGCATTTAAGACGCTGAAACGCTTGGGAGCCATTATAGTACCTGAACGCTCGAAACGGAAACTGTATTGAATGACTTTAATTACCTGGCACCTGACTAAAGGGTGTTTCTATTCTGACATGGCTGTCGTACACGTGGAGGGCCTTACAACGCCGTGACCCCATCTAAGAGCGTTTCTGCCCATCTGGGGACGTTTCTACGTGTGAGTCCTCCTGCTTGGGAGTGCTACTGCGCTAGGGGTGACTTTTTGGGTGCCAACTCATGCACCCAATCATCTAGTCACTTACTTTGAGAGCGTATCTGGCCTCCTCTCGTACCCTGCACCCGTCTACCCTGAGCGTGACCTTCCTCTTGGGTCGTATCTGTCCCAAAGGCGTCTCTGGGGCGGCAGGGGTACTTCACGAGTCAGGCTGCCCTATATTGGTGTTTTTACTATGGCCTTGAAGCCACCTTTCTCTCCTCTTTATTACAGTTCCCTGGTTATACAGGGTTTGGGGCCTTCCCACGGCGTCGCCCCCTCCATGGTCTTTCCTACCCATGGGTATCGGGGAGCCGCACAGTGATTGCCTTGACTTAATGATATTTGATCTTGGCGACGCCCTGGTTGGGCGACGCCTTCACCTAGACGACGCCTTGTCTTGGCGACGCTTCCTCTTGGCAATGCTGGCACTTGGCGTCTCTCCACCTAGGCGACGCCCTGCGTTGACTTTGACTTTCCAGGCGTTGACTTTGACCTTGACTTAGTCAACGCCCGGATACGGGACGGTATAGTTTTGATAGCACGTCTGGTCTGTTTGTGTTCAAAATAATCGTCTAATAGTTATCACAATACTTGATCATCTAATAGGTTCAACCAACGTAGAATGTATAATAAGTCTTTTACTCAATTTGCAAACCTAGTAACTTTATTAGTCATCTTAGCATACCTTATTGTGTTTGTTATGATGAAAACTCATAGACTCTCGTGTTACAATGGGTATTAGATCGTCTAACCGGTCATAGATCGTCTAGCAACTTAATAAGATTAATGCATTGTTACTTGCATTTATTGAATTGGTTTTGGATACAACCTTAAAAATGGAATTGTGCTATTGGAGAGGTTGATTTTCTGATATTTTTGGTCAAGTGAATCAATTCTTACTCAAGCAAAAGTAGCCTTGCACTCTAACGTGTTTTCCTTGAATTTAACTAGTTTTTCAGATTCCTACTTTGCAGGTTGCAAGATTGACAAGAAAAGCACAAGTGGAACATTCCACATCCTTGGATCAAGTCTAATTTCTTGGCATTGCAAGAAACAAGCCTGTGTTGTTCTTTCTACAACAGAGGCTGAATACATAGTAGCTGGAAGTTGTTGTGCTCAAACTCTATGGGTAAGGCAACAACTAAGTGACTTTGGAATTCTCTTAAACAAAATACCTATTCACTTTGATAACACTAGTGCCATAAATCTGTCTTAGAATCCTGTTATGCATTCTAGGACTAAACATATTGTAATTAGACATCATTTTCTAAGAGAACATATAGCTAATGGAATATGTGATATCCAATTCATTGGTACTGAATTACAATTGGTTGACTTGTTTACTAAACCTCTTGCTAAAGATAGATTTTACTTTTTGCTAAATGAATTGGGAATTATTAGCATAAATTGTCCACTAAAGTAAAGATTTAAATATGTTGTTTCTTGCTTTAACATGTGTAATTTTCCTGTTTTAGAATCACAATTGTGATTAGGAAAGAGAAATAAATATTTCTCTCTCTTTGACCATTGACTGCTTTTATGGTTATTGAGCAGCAGGTTTATGACATTGATGTGTGGAAATCCTAACTGATTTGATACATTGATTATGCAACAGATTTGACTTGCCATTTGAAACATGTTTTCAATATATTCTTGCATCATCCAAAACTACACTCTTCTGTACTACAGAGAATCAGAAGACATATTTTGAAATGACTCAAGCTAGGTTTCAACACCTAGATTATCAAACTGAAGGAGTCCAGGAGCAGTTAGTAGAACTGTACTACAAGCACAAGTGATCGTTCTCCAAATCCTTCATTTTATATGTTATGTTGAGCAATTTGTTTTAAATTTCCTACAATATTTGAGTTTTTATTTATGGACTGTAATAACACCTTATGGTGTTTTTATTTTTGAACTGTCATGTATGGCTATTGTGTGTTTCCTTCTTTATCTGTGCCTCAATTCTATTTGATGAATCCAAAGGGGGAGAAGAATATCTCATGCAGATTGCTTCTGCAAGTGTATGTAGGTTTATGCAGGTAACATTCTTTGGTTATAACCTTCCTTCAAAGCAATGCTTAGCAATGGGGATTTGTCTCCATCAAACAGGGGGAGATTATTGAAGATGGATGCGTTAGAATATATGGCCTTAAACGAAAGGGGGGGTTAAATGTTTAAGGGAGGTCTTTGAAATCTTTTTGAAGTTTAACAAAATTCTTTGTATGAATCCAGAATCAGGTTAGCCAAGAACAAAAGCAATAAAATAGCAAAGCAACAGAAAAACAATCGGTTGTTTCTGCGAAACAATCGGTTGTTTATACCAGTAAAACTTAAAACAGAATTTAAATGAATTAAAGGGCAAGAGAAATATACACCAACAGTTTATACTGGTTCGCTCTTAAACCAAGAGCTACATCCAGTCCCCATAAAACCACTAGTAATCCACTAAGTAATCAAACCAGATTACAACACACAATTCACCAAAGTAGTAACCTTGAACCCTTCAAGAAACACACTCACTTTGGTAAATCACACAACAAGAGTATTGATTTTGACCACCTCAAGAGCACACAACACTCATTGGCAACACAACACCAGAATTACAGAAGGTCGAGAAGAGACTACACTTATTTACAGAACAATGTTAAATCAATACAAATGCAATCCTATTCCACTCTCTTAGAAAACCCAAAGCTTTGATATGAATGTTCAAATCTTGAATCAACTCTTTCACACCTGAAAAACTCAAATATGTTTCTCTTGCTAGTTTGAAAACATAAACAAACTATTTATATTTTCCAAAAATTGGTCACAACATTTAATGAAGGAGGGTATTCAGTTGGAAATCATTTAAAGCACATTCAACCACCAAAACAGAATTCTGTTAGGATTTTCAAAGAAACAATCAGTTGAAACCACGAAACAACTGATTGTTTGGTTTGGCAGTTAAGTCAACCAAACTTAAATAGTTTTCAACCTTTTCGAAAACTCCTAAGAGTAAAACAACTGGTTGATTCGACAAAACAACAGGTTGTTTTTCACTTAGTTGGAAAAACACTTTATTTCAAAAACGATTTAAAACACATTAGCTTTAGATTAAAAAAAGGAGTGGATTACAAATAAAACTACCCCGATCCCTCCCAAAACACAGCAGCAACACAGCCTTGCATCAAACACATAAGATTTGGATTCTTCAAAGCACTTGATCACTCTTGATCAACAATCTCCCCCTATTTGATGAAGACAAATCCCTGGTTGCTTGTGTTGATCTTTGTTTGAATCTGAAGCAGCACCTGCAAAGCAAAACTTATGCAAACCAGAGCATCTTTAACAGCAGGTTAGAATAGCACATTAACTAGTTTTCTGCATAAACCTTAGAGTCGAAAAAAACCAAGTTAAAAACATCAGCAGTAGCAGCAGAATTTAAACAACATTCAAACAGATCAAATAGATCAGAGTTTGGCAACACAAAACCAAATATTCTCCCCTTATTTGTCTTCACAAAATCAGAAATTTGATTCTGAGCAACTTCAATCTGTTCATCAAGCGTTTGAAACCGTGTATCCATTCTTTGGAATCTATTATCAAAGTTCTGAAAGTTTGAAACACAAAGATCATGAAGATTCCTTTGATTTTCTGCAAAGCCATCAAGCTTATTCACCATGTAGCTCTCAAAGGAAGTCATTGAAGGAGTCTTATCTCCTTGATATCCAGCACTTGTCCCAGCACCAAAATCAGTGGCAAATTGTTCTGCATCCTCTTGATCTTCTTCACCATGTTCAGCATGAAGGGCACTTAAAGAACCATTTTGTCCATCATCCTTACTTACCCATTTTCCATTGATCTTGGTAAAACCCATCTTGCTTAATGATCCATTGTTCACTTCAAATGTGGAATTCACCAACTCAGATGTTTCACCCTCAAGATTCACTTCAAAATAGTGTAAGAATTTAGAAATTAAGATAGCATAACGGTAATGATAATCACTTAACCTCATAGACTTTTGCATATGCTCCTTGATGATATGAATCCAATTAATCTTGACTTTGTTCATTATGCATTAGATGTAGACAAGATCTTCCTCAGTTATAACAGAATGGTTGCTTCCTCTTGGTGTTAGAATCCCAGTGACAAAGAGAGCCAACAACCTTTCATCTAATTTCAACCTTCCAACCGAACAAGTCCTTACTTGTGCATGTGGATTCTTTAAATAGCTTTTGTAATATAGAATCTTGTTGAAGTCTTCCACCACACCAATGTTCCCTTTCTTGATTTTGTACCCCGCATACTTTAGGTCAGCCACAACAGCCCACACCTCATGAGTGATCTCCATATCCACACCCTTGACATGAGTGATCTCCATATCCACACCCTTGACTTGATCATTGTTTGTGATCAAGAATTCTTCTTTTGCCTTTCAAGACATCTTGGACTGGTACATACCCTTAATTCAGTTCCAGTCATACTTTTTTTTCTTCCAAGGACTTGATCAGATAGCTCAGGACTTCATGTTTCTCTTAGTATCCTTGCATCATAATGAATTCAAGCAACAAGATTTGGTCCCCTTACAAATGTGGGTCCTTTTGATGTATCTTTATCATTTGAAACCTCACAACCTTTGGGAATCCATTGTAAAATACCTTTAGGAAAAAAATATTTCCTAATTTTACAGAATCTAATTGAGTGGTCTCTTTTCATGCAATAAAAGCATGTAACAACCGGTTGTTTCGGTCTTTCAATCGATTGTTTTTCTGGCACTTTTGAAAAAGGCTTTGAAATCCCATTTTTCTTGATTTTCCAAAAACACATTTTTGGGATACTAAGACAATTTCAGAGTTGGATGTACCCTTTGAAAGTTTATCCACAGTTTTTATAAGGTAGTGGACTTTACTCTCAAGAGTTTTACAATTTTCACAAACTTTAGCGTTACACAAATGAGAAGAGTTTTTGCAATGCATTTCAAGATTTTCAAAATCAATTTTTGACTTTTCCATGCAATGCAAGTGTCTTGACTCTATTTTCAAGGCAGTTATTCAACCATTTCAATCGGTTGTTTGAGAGACCCAATCGGTTAGCTTCTTCATGAGTTTCTTTAAAAGCTTGAAGTAGTTGGCTATAATTTTCAGCACTTAAGGAAGCACAACAACTTACACTGCTTGAGCTGCTTGAATCATCATCTCGTTCTGCCGTTAAACAAATATTGGCTTTTTCATCTTCACTTGATGAGGAGGTTGATGAGGAGACTTCGTTTTCATCCCAAACAATATATGCTCTTTTTGATTTCCCTTTCTTTTCCTTATTTTTGACTTCTTTTCATTGCCTTCTGATCCTGCCTGTTGACCGGAACGCTGGAGAATGCCTCGTCAAAGGATCGACGTGCGCACCGCTTATCACCTCCGTTCCTCTCCGGGATCTGCTTCAAGAACCTGCAAAGAAACGACACGGCGCCGCTGCGGCCGATCGCACTCCGACGCTCAAGTCAGTGACGGTATCACCAAATACTAAGAACGAGAACCGTGCAAATCCTCTCTCACAATTAGCTCTATCACTCGCAAGCGTAAAGTGTATGAACTGAACGCGCGTACCTCAAAAAGTTTGTTAAAAACTCTTATATACCTGGTGGCTTTCTCTCTCCTGGCAGTTACAGACTTGGACACGTGGCTCGCATCCAACTGTACACGTGCCATCACCTGGAGGCTCCCTGACTTGGCGCTGCTTCTACTCTCATTTTGGCTAAGTTACCTATGCATGGTACTGCCTAGTGCATAGCTAACTTAGGAGTGCGATCTCTACTGGAACTGGCGAGTTAGGGCCTTCATACACCTTCCCTGTGGTCTCGCCGGCCGCCTTCATAATCTGCTTCTCCTTCATCTTCGGCGATGTGCTTGTTCTGGCGATCTCCGACTGCTTGGTCGCCTGGGTCTGCATCTGGCGACTTCATCTTCAACCTGGCGATCGCCTATTCTGGTAAGCTGGAAATCGGAACTCGCCAACTTAACAACTGGCGACTACGCGTGCCCCCCGACTTCCTTCCCTTCTTGCCAACCTGGCGCCTTGTCAACACGCCTACACTGTAGTAGGATGCCACGTCATCACACCCGACCACCAGGGCGGTACACAAGCCCCCCAGTCTTAAGCGAAGACTTGTCTAGCGAAAAGACTGAAAAAGCCTTCGTTAACACCGATCTACGTGGCACTGACGCAGAATTCCAAGCGATTGTACTTTCTGCTGCTCTGACGCTCCACCAAACCCTTCACTCATCGTTCGACACGTGGCCTCATCAACGACTCTCTTCATCTGCCGTTAGCGCTTCCTAAAATCATTTCGAAAACCCTTAAACCCATTACGCTCCACTGTTCCATCACTTTCTTCGTGCTTGCAAACGCTCTAACTTCCCTCTGCGGAAACTCTCAACGCTCTTCAACGCTCCAGATCACCATCTTCCTCCATCGTCTTCCTGATCATCGAAAGGTAACTACTTTCCTTCATCTGCTGGGTTTCCTTGCATTTTCACCGATTTGCATCATCCTGTAACTGCCTGGTGCATACGCTGTGGGTTGTTTTTCCATTTCTCCTTCTGCGTAACTTAGGGCTTTGCCGATCGTCGCAACGAACATACATCCGTTCGTTTTTTCACCTTCCTTCTATGATCGAGTCAGCCTCTGTAATCCCCTGATCATTTTTTCTTTCTTCTTCCTTTGCAGTTGCTATCATGACTCGCACAAAGATTACCCCGAACCCCCCTCCATCAGCACGAAACCTTCCTTCACAAGCACACGACTCAACACAAGTTCGTGGCGCTTCCTCTTCGCAGGCTGTGAGGCCTGCGTCTTCCCAAACTGTCCCGGCTCAGGCGACTCCATCTAACGCTGGAGGAGCCCCCGTCCCTCTGCCAGACTTCAAAACTCTATACCCCTGGGCTAACCCAACCCTTCTGAAGGAGACCTCGTCGGTGAACACTGCGGGAGCAGTTCTGCGGTTGACAAAGGGGGACGAGGCCTATCAATCGTTCCACAAGGAGCACGACGAGAGGATGATGGTGCTGCCTTGCCCCGCCGCTCTGCCAGTGTGTGCCGATGACAAAGTAAGCGCCGACGGGCCCTTCTGCTTTGTCTATACAACTTTCTTCAAGAAGGTCAAGCTCAGGTTCCCTCTCACCCGATTCGAGAGGGAACTTTTGACCGAGCTCAACATTGCTGCCGCCCAGCTTCACCCCAACAGCTGGGCGTTTGTTCGAGCCTTTCAAATAACATGCGACCACCTGGGGTTGCCCGCGTCGGTGGACGTGTTTTTGTTCCTTTTTGAGGCTAAGCACCCAGGAGACCGCCTGTGGGTCAGCCTGAATGCAATTGCTGGGAGATCCATTTTTACCATCTTCCAGCAATCGTACAAAGACTGGAAGGGGAGGTTCATCCAAGTGCGTGCAAACGATAAAGACACCTCCCTTCTTGATGGCTTCCCCTTGTACTGGGTGGACAAGGGGAAAAAGGAGTCCAAGAGCTGCTTCAGGAGGCCCAGAAGTCCTGATAGCATGGGAGCATTGGACCGAGACCTCTGTCTATTCTGGAAGAGGGTGGCGGATGCCAACATAACATTCCTGACCCCCACCTTGATCTCCTTCGAATTCTTTGAGGACCAGCTAGAATTCCAAATAGGTTAGGACATCCAAACTGTTGCTTTGATACTGCTTCTGATATTGTTTCTGGACGTCTTGTGCGATACGCACAAGACTTTGGTTTTACCTTTTCTGCATATACTACCCGTTTTGCTGTTTTATTACCTCATACACTTATCGTTTTCTTCTCTGAGCTAACTCATGCATTTTCGTTTCATGCAGACAACATGTTGGGTAAAAACATGCTCGCCGACTTAAAGGCGCTCGCCCGAAACCACGGGTTGGCAACCGGTTCCCAAACGGTGCCCAACTCGGCGGTCGAGAAGGCCATTGTTCACGGGCGATCACCGCCCAAGGAACCCACCCAGCGCAAGAAACTGGTCCTTAAGAGGCCTAAGCGAAAAGCCCCTCAGATCGTCCAAGAGGAGGAAGAAGAGGACGACGAGGTCACAGAGGATGGCCTTGTCACGAAAAGGAAGAGGGTGGCACCATCTTCTCCACCTGCTCCACCCCCTCTTCCAACCTCAACACCACCATCAACGCCTGCTCCTCCTCCCTCATCGCCAACACCACAAGCCCCTTCATCACTAGTCCAGGCGACTCCACTGGCCACTGCACCACCACCAGCTGAGGCTCAAGAGCCAAATTTTCTGGAGGACCCCCCAAGTGCCTCTACACCACACATCTCAGCTGGAGGGGGCCCCCCTTCAAACACTTCAGCTGCAGAAAACGTTCCAATCGAGGATGAGGTTGCTCACACCTCTCCAATCCTGATTACCGAATCCCCGATTGCGTCGCCATGCCAGGAAGCAAACACTGAAAATCCTGCTAAGGAAGGTGGCGGCGAGAACCCTCAACAAGCCCCCCTGGCGCCTCTCCAAGCAGCGAACCTTTCCCTCGAAGTCACAAGGATGCGGGAACCTCTGACTGCCAAACTCAAAACCATAGCAGAGGATATCCCATCGATCATAACGAGGGCTGTGGAGAGCTCCACCAGGAGGCTTCAAGACGATCTCTACAACCTCAAGACCGAAAATAGCACTATGAAGGTCGAGGTGGAGAAAATGTCATTCAGCCTGACGCTCGCAGAACTTGATCACTCCCGAGTGGAGGATGCCCTGAATACCGAGCTCAGGCTGGCGCGCAAGGAAGCTGCTGACCTTCGCCGCAAAGTTCATGATCTTGCCCAAGAGAAAGTTGAGCTAGAAAGCAAAATCGTGCCTCTGCGCACCAAGGCGAGCGACCTGGAGGCTCACATTCAAGCTGACGCCGCCAGGGTGCAAAAACTGGAGCAGAGGTCGATCGACCGTGACAAGCTACTTGGGCAAGTAGAAAAAGCGAGGGACGACGCCATGGCTGATCTCGCCGAGGCAAACAAGGAGAAAGGAAAGATGGCTGCCGAGTTGACCCAAGCTCAAACGGAATCCAAGAAGGTTACTGACGACCTTCTCCACGCTCAAGAGACCAACGAACAACTCCGAAAACAGGTCGAAGAGTTGGAGCAGCAGAACAAGGAGCTCAAGAAACAGGTTGAAGAACTTCAAGGGCAAATTGAAGAACTTAGGCTAAGTTCTGCTCAGATTCTGGTTGCTGGATTCGAAGCCGCTCGGGAACAATTCGCATGCCTATTCCCCGATCTCAACCTCAGCATGGTGTCGTTGAACAACAAAGTAGTAGATGGAAAGGTCGTTCCCGCCGAAGACTTAACCAACTCCACCCCGTCTGCTACTTTATAATTTCGCTTGTATATACCTTGTAATAAAAACTCGTGCATATGTGTTTTGAACAGATACTTATTTCAATCGCAAAACTTGGATATTCTCTCCCCTGACTCCTTTTAAGCGCTCTAGCCTTCTTTGTATGTTTAACTTTGTCGGATTTAACTTAACAATTTTGCGAATACGACTTTTGACGTAACTGCCTCGAGCCAATTCAAACTTAAGCAATAATCACTTTAAACAACTTGTATTCTTAAGGCAACTAACCTTATCGCAAGAATACCCTTCGAACAACGAACTGTAACTCAATCATTGGCTCAAACAACGTCCCACTCGACCTGCTTTATCAAACAAGTCTTTCAACCTTCTCGCCGTGTTTGAACTTTTCCCGATCGCCAAGACCCCTTGGTAACATCAGTTTTTTCTAGCCTCATGCTTTGGCAATCGTTTCTTTATCTGGGGTAGAAGCGCCCTTTGGAATCTTCCTTTGCCCTCCTGAACTTCAGAGCAAAAGACCGGCTGGCTAGGCGTTTTCTTCGAACCTACCTTAGCCACCTTTCAAGCTTCTTCCACCCTCTTCGCCATACCTGGACTCGTTCGAGACGAGAAGGATTTTATCTTGCCTATGCTCGCACGTAAGCGAGAAGGTCTTTTAACTCGCCTGAACTCGCTCAACGGCGAGAAGGACTTTATCTGGTGCTCAACTTGCCCAGGGTGTACATCTCCTCCCCCCTGGATGCACTGAGGACCTTTTCTTTCTCTCGCCTGCACTCGCTCGGCGGCGAGGAGGTCTTTAACTGGCCTTAGCTCGCACAACGGCGATAAGGACTTTATCTGGTGCCTCAACTTGCCCAGGGTGTACATCTCCTCCCCCCTGGATGCACTGAGGACCTTTTCCTTTCTCGCCTGCACCCGCTCGACGGCGAGGAGGTCTTTAACTTGCCTCTACATTGCCCCAGGAGTTACATCTTCTCGCTCCCAGAAACACGGAGGACTTTTTCTCTTTCTCGCCTGCACCCGCTCGACGGCGAGGAGGTCTTTAACTTGCCTCTACATTGCCCCAGGAGTTACATCTTCTCGCTCCCAGAAACACGGAGGACTTTTTCTCTTTCTCGCCTGCGCTCGCTCGACGGCGAGGAGGTCTTTTACTTGCCTCAGGACGCGCGAGGGCGTTGAGGTCTTTCATCTGGTGCCTCCGATCGCCGAAAGACGATGAGGACTTTAAAACTTAACTGGTGCCTCCAATCGCCGAAAAACGATGAGGACTTAAAACTTAACTGGTGCCTCTGATCGCCGAAAAACGATGAGGACTTAAAACCTTTTAGAAAGCACGCGATATATCTTTTCTTGCCTTAAATCATGTACAAATGACAAGGTCTTTCTTCAAAACTTTTGAAAATAGCACACATGCAATCTGAAAACACCTTATACTTCGAAAACTCTTCTTTTATTGGGTGGCCTCATTAAAAACCCTCCTTAGGGAAAAAAGAGCGCCCCCTTGAAACTGTTTGAACAGAGACATTGTAATATAACATTTGTGTTTGTCTTTACTTACAAAGCTCTTAACTATAGTACAACTTCAGGTGTGTGGCGTTCCAGGTGCGAGGGATCGCCCCTCCTTCCAGTGTCTCTAAGCGGTAGGCCCCGTTCCCGAGCGCCTCGGTTATTCTGAACGGTCCAGTCCACTTGGGTGACAATTTATTCTCCATCTCGTACTGGTGAGCCTTCCTCATCACCAGATCGCCCTCTCTAAACTGCCTTGGCATCATCTTAGAGTTGTATCTTCGTTCGACCCTTCTCTTCACAGCTTCAGCTTTCAACCTCGCTTCTTCCCTGACTTCATCCAGCAGATCCAGGTTCAGCCTTCTCTCTTCATTCGAGTCTTCCTCTACGAAGTTCTGGAATCTCGGCGAGCTCTCCTGGATCTCCACCGGAATCATGGCGTCACACCCATAGACCAAGCTAAACGGGGTCTCATGGGTGCCTGACTGCTCGGTGGTGTGGTACGCCCAGACTATACGGGGCACCTCCTCAGCCCAACTTCCCTTGGCTTTCTCAAGCCTTCTCTTCAAACCTCTCAACAACACCCGATTAGCTGATTCCACCTGGCCATTTGTTTGAGGGTGCTCGACGGATGCAAACACTTGTTGAATTCCAACCCCTTCGCAAAGCTTCTTCAACAGGTGGCTTGCAAACTGCGTCCCATTATCTGACACCAGGCGCTTAGGCACTCCAAACCGGCACACAATGTTCTTCCACACAAAACCTTCGATCTTGTGTGCGGTGATCTGGGCCACTGGTTCTGCTTCAATCCACTTGGTGAAATACTCAATCGCCACCACCAAGTACTTCATCTGCCTGATCGCCAGCGGGAAAGGTCCCAGGATGTCGATTCCCCAAGTATGAAACGGCCAAGGGCTATAGATCGACTTCAACTCCTCGGGAGGTGCCTTGTGCCAATCGGCGTGCTGCTGGCATTGTTTGCAGCACTGGGCATACCTCTTGCAATCTTCTCTCATAGATGGCCAATAGTAGCCTGCACGGAGAGTCCTCGCGGCCAGAGCTCGACCCCCGACGTGGCTTCCACATATTCCTTCGTGGAGCTCTGCCATAATTCTCGTGCACTTCTCGCCGTGTATGCATTCCAGGAGTGGGTGAATGAACCCAAACCTGTACAGATCGCCATCAATCAATGTGTACTTGCTAGAATTTTTCTTTACCTTCCTAGCTTCTGTTGGATCCAGCGGGAGGAGGCCATCTGCCAAGCACCGCTTGTACTGTGTTATCCAAGTGTCTGGCTCATGGGTGGCGCAGACCTGCATCACGTCCACCTTCTCTCCTCGACATGCTCTAATTCTCGGCGATCTCAGAGTTTCTTGCGTCAAAGACTTATGGCTTCTCGCTGCTCTCTCCGTCGACTTGCTTATTTGAAGGACCAGGTGATCTGCTACGAATGCTCTTGGCGTCTTCAGAGTTTCTTGAATCACCGTCCTCTACCTACCCCCCTTGCCTGAGCTGGCGAGCTTAGCAAGCAAGTCAGCTCGGGCATTCTGCTCTCGGGGCACATGTACTACTTCAAAAGAGGCAAAGGAACTCTTCAATTCCTGCACATACGCCAAGTAAGCCGCCATTTGTGGATCTTTAGCCTGGAACTCGCCTGTTACTTGCCCTGTGACTAGCAGCGAGTCACTCTTAGCCATCAGCACCCTAGCTCCCATCTCCTTGGCCAGCAGAATCCCGGCGATCAGCGCCTCATACTCTGCTTGATTGTTGCTGGCCTTGAAGGCAAACCTCAAAGACTGTTCAATCAGCACGCCGTTGGGTCCTTCCAAAATGACTCCAGCACCGCTGCCCTTGGAATCACATCAGCCCTGCTGGTTCGACGATCCATCCACCGAAACCGAAAGCACCCAACGGAAATCGTCTCCCTCAACCCGCGTCGCCTCCGATGAGAGCTCAACCACAAAATCTGCAAAGATTTGCCCCTTGATCGGGCCTCGGGGCTCATATTTAATGTCAAACTCTGACAACTCAACTGCCCACTTCACCATTCTTCCCGCAACGTCAGGTTTCTTCAAGACCTTCTGGATGGGCAAGTCAGTCATCACCAGTATTGTGAAACTGTGGAAGTAGTGGCGCAACCTCCTCGCCGAAAACACCACAGCCAGCGCAGCCTTCTCCAGGGCCTGATATCTCGTTTCTGGGCCCTGCAACACCTTGCTCACAAAATAAATAGGCTTCTGAGCCTGATCTTGATCCTGGGTGAGCACCGCACTCACCGCCCTCTCAGTCACAGCGAAATACAACCTGAGAGGGATTCCCGCCCGCGGTTTGCACAGAACCGGCGGGCTCGCCAGATATTCCTTCAGCTTGACGAAAGCTTCCTCGCACTCTTTCGTCCAAGCAAACTTATTATTGCGCCACAGACATTGAAAATAGGGATGCCCCTTTTCTCCGCTAGCTGACACGAAGCGAGATAGGGCTGCCATCCGACCTGTCAGCTGCTGGACTTCTTTCACTGTAGCCGGGCTTCTCATCGATGGCGGCACACTTGTCTGGGTTAGCTTCTATTCCTCTTGCAGTCAAGAGAAAACCCAAAAATTTTCCAGCCTCCACGCCGAAAATGCATTTCTCCGGGTTGAGCTTTAACTTGAACTTGGCGATCGTCGTGAACAATTCTTCCAAGTCTGCAACGTGCTTGCTCTTCTCCTGCGAGGTCACGACCATGTCATCGATGTAGGTTGGCACGTTCCTTCCCAGCATCGGTGCAAGTACTCGATCCATCAACCTCTGGTACGTGGCCCTCGCGTTCTTCAACCCAAACGGCATCACCTTATAGCAGTAGCACGACCTCTCCGTCATGAAGGCTGTTTTTTCTTCATCCATGGGATGCATCTTGATCTGATTATAGCCCGAGAAAGCATCCAGGAAACTCAGCAGCTTGCACCCTGCAGCACTATCAACCAGGGCATCAATGCTTGGTAAAGGATACGAATCCTTTGGGCAAGCTTTATTCAGATCGGTGAAATCGACGCACATGCGCCATTTCCCGTTACTCTTCTTCACCAGTACGACATTTGCCAACCATTCAGGGTACTGGACTTCCCTGATGTGGCCTGCAGCGAGGAGTTTCTGTGTTTCGTCCTTGATCGCCTGCCTCCTCTCCTCATTGAATTTTCTTCTCCTTTGTCGCACAGGTCTCACCATGTTGTCCATCGCCAGATGATGGCACAAGAAGTCGGGATCGATCCCGGGCATGTCCGAAGCGGACCAAGCAAACGCGTCCAGATGCCGCTCAATCACCTTGGCGATCTGGTCCTGGAGATCGACCTCCAGAGATCTTCCGAGCTTGAAGATTTTTCCTCCGATCTCCTTCTCGAGCCACTGCTGAACAGGTTTGGGCCTGGATTCTCTGACGATCACCGCCCTGGCGATTCCCTGTTCCCTTGCTTCCTCAGGGCGATTCCGTGCCTCTTCCTCCTCCAGGCCCGCATTCCTCTCCCCCAGCTCAGCATCCACCATTTCCACGTCTCTTCCGGCGGCCTCCTCTGTTACCGGCGGTCTGGGCTTCACACCGGGAGGTGGGGTGGTTGTTACATAACTCACTGATCTTTTGTTTTTCAGGCTATTCTCATAGCACCTTTTCGCTTCTTTCTGATCAGACTTAATCGTGATCACCACCCCTTCCATGGACGGCAACTTCACCTTCATGTGCCGAGTCGACGGAATGGCACCTATCCTGTTAAGAGTGGGCCTTCCCAATAGGATGTTATACGCTGAGGGGGCGTTTACGATGAGGTACTTGATTTTCTCCGTCCTCGACCCAGCCTCATCTGTAAACGTGGTTCTCAGCTCGATGTACCCCCTGACCTCCACCTGATCGCCAGCGAACCCATATAAGCACCCTCCATAGGGCCTTAGCTGGTCAAGGGGCAATTCCAGCTGCGTGAAAGTCGGCCAGAACATCACGTCCGCCTAGCTTCCTTGGTCCACCAGAACTCTGTGGACCTTTCTTCCCGCCGTGATCAACGAAATAACTATGGGATCGTTGTCATGAGGCACAACGTCCCGAAGATCCTGCTTCGTGAACGTGATGTCCACTTCCGGCGAGTGATCTTCAAACATGTCCACTGCCATCACCGATCGCGCGTACTTTTTCCTCTGCGATGCGGTGCATCCACCACCTGAGAAACCCCCTGCAATGGTGTGGATCTCCCCATGGATAGGCATCTCGTGTTGCTGGGCTTCCCCACCTGCTGGCTGGGAACTCGACGCTCCCCCCGTCCTTCTATCCAGCAGGTAGTCATTTAGGAACCCGCTCTTAACCAGATCGTCGAGCTGGTACCCTAAAGACAAACACGAGTCCAGGTTGTGGCCAAAACACTAGTGGAACTCGCACCAGGCGTCCGGCTTTGACCCCAGCACCTTGTCGCCCACCTTCTCAGGCGCCTTCAACCTAGCAGATATGTTAGGGATAGCGATCAGGTCCACTAGTCCCATGACAAATTTGTGCTTAGGCGGGCGATTGTATTCCCGGCGTGCTGGTTGTTGGCGTACTGGTTGTTGGCGTGCTTGGCTTCTTCCCTTGTTTCTCCTGTCGTAAGGATGGCGAGTCCTTTGGTCTTTTCTGGCCGCCGCCGCCGTTTCCAGCACCCTCTGCGGCTGGATCCTAGTCTGGGCGCGTGGCCTGGCGGGAGCCACGCTGCCTCTCTTCTCGGCGACTTCACTCTCGTCGGCGATGTGGGCCACCGCAAGCCGCCTAACTTCAGCAAACGTTGCTGGATGAGCCTTGATCAAGGCCTCGCAGAATGGCCCTGGCTGAACGCCCTTCTTGAAGGCATAGACCAGCATTTCTTCATCCTTGGCCGGCGATCTGACCATCTGCGCTCCGAAGCGATTGAGGTAGTCTCTGAGGGACTCCCCATGGTACTGCCTTATATCAAACAGATCATAGGACACCCTGGGCGGTGCCTTATTCACAATGTACTGCTCGACAAAGATTTTCGAGAATTGTTGAAAATTGGTTATGTGGCCGTTAGGCAGGCTCACAAACCACTCCATCGTCGTTCCCTGGAGCGTGCTCACGAACATCTTGCAGTAGACGGCGTCTGACCCTCCCGACAGCATCATCTGCGTGTGGAACGTGGTCAGATGAGCCTCTGGATCCTCCACGCCGGTAAAAACAGCTTTAACCGGAACCACGCTCGTGGGAATTGGCGTGTCGGTAATCGCCTGAACAAAAGGCATTGGGAACACACGAGGCGGCGTCGACGGCGCCGCCTCCTCAACAGAAGAACGTCCTTGCTGCTCCTGAAGAGCTCGACGCAGCTCCTCAGTTACCTTGCTGAGCTCCTCGTTCCTGGCGCGAGAGGCGACCAGGTCCTCATGTATCCTTGCCTGCTCTACGCGCGAGGCTTCCACGGTTGCCTGCAACGAGCGCATCATCTCTGCCATTTGCGCCATGGTCATGGCGGCGTCGCCTTCAGCAGCAACAGGCGCCACGGGACTTGAACGATTGCTTCTCATTTTTCTCATTAACTTCAACGAACCACAGGAATACAGCAAACAACACTTCAACCACGATCGAATCAGCGATCAATCGGAGAAAACTCAAGAAACTGCGCAAGAACTCAAGAACACCGCAAACCTTCGCAGAAAACCACAAAAGAACTCGAACTTCCACCAAACAGATTGCGCGCAAACAACAAAGGACCTCACTCCACCGATTGAAAACCGAACAAACGGTACAAAACGCAAACTCGCCGAACGAAACTCAAAGAAACTGCGAACGACGGTTGCACCAGCACACAACCACGCAGAAAACCTCGAAAACTTCCACGACCTCACGCTGTGGATGGGAGCAAGTTTTACACGGCCCCACGGTGGGCGCCTGATGATCCTGCCTGTTGACCGGAACGCTGGAGAATGCCTCGTCAAAGGATCAACGTGCGCACCGCTTATCACCTCCGTTCCTCTCCGGGATCTGCTTCAAGAACCTGCAAAGAAACGACACGGCGCCGCTGCGGCCGATCGCACTCCGACGCTCAAGTCAGTGACGGTATCACCAAATACTAAGAACGAGAACCGTGCAAATCCTCTCTCACAATTAGCTCTATCACTCGCAAGCGTAAAGTGTATGAACTGAACGCGCGTACCTCAAAAAGTTTGTTAAAAACTCTTATATACCTGGTGGCTTTCTCTCTCCTGGCAGTTACAGACTTGGACACGTGGCTCGCATCCAACTGTACACGTGCCATCACCTGGAGGCTCCCTGACTTGGCGCTGCTTCTACTCTCATTTTGGCTAAGTTACCTATGCATGGTACTGCCGAGTGCATAGCTAACTTAGGAGTGCGATCTCTACTGGAACTGGCGAGTTAGGGCCTTCATACACCTTCCCTGTGGTCTCGTCAGCCGCCTTCATAATCTGCTTCTCCTTCATCTTCGGCGATGTGCTTGTTCTGGCGATCTCCGACTGCTTGGTCGCCTGGGTCTGCATCTGGCGACTTCATCTTCAACCTGGCGATCGCCTATTCTGGTAAGCTGGAAATCGGAACACGCCAACTTAACAACTGGCGACTACGCGTGCCCCCCGACATCCTTCCCTTCTTGCCAACCTGGCGCCTTGTCAACACGCCTACACTGTAGCAGGATGCCACGTCATCACACCCGACCACCAGGGCGGTACACCTTCTTTATTTGGGCAATCAACTTTTATATGCCCTTGTTCACCCCAACCAAAGCCAGTATAATTGTTAGAATTGAAATCACTAGTTTTCTTGTTTCCAATCCTTTCTTTGTTGGATTCTTTATTGCGATTTCTCTTCAAGAATTTGCTGAACTTTTTGGACAGCAAACTTAGGTTTTCTTCTTCACTTTCATCACTTGAATCTTGCTTCTTCTTGTGTTTGGCAGCTTTCAAGGCAATGTTCCTTACAAGCTTGTCCTCACTTGCTTGAACATTGAGTCTATTCATCTCCAACTCATGTTCTCTAAGCTTACCAAACAAGGAAGCCATAGTCAAGGATGTCAAGTCCTTCGTGTTGAACCAAGTAATGTTTAAGCTTTGAAGTATCCAAACCCTTTGAAGGATGTTGAAGGCTTGGTTGTGCTTGCTGTTGCTGAGGTGTCTTAGTTAGGATCTGGGGTAGTTTAAGTTTTGTAATCCACTCTGTGATTGAATCCAAAGCATAGGCATTCTCAATCTTTTTAAAAGAAAAGTGTTTTTCAAACTAAGTGAAAAACAACCGATTGTTTTATACTTAGATGTTTTTAGAAAAGATTGAAAACTGTTTTGGAAATGGTTGAGTTGTTAAAACCAAAACAATAAATTGATTCGAGGAAACAACCGATTGTTTGTTTTGGTACCATAACAGAAAATCTGTTTTATCTTTGACTGAGCTTTAAATGTTTTTAATTGATTACGTTTCAGTCTTTAATGCTTTGACCAATCTTTTAAATGCAATAAATAAGTTTGTTAAGATTTAATAACAAACAATATCTTTGAATATATTCAGAAAAATAGATTTGAGAAATAAGATTTTTTGAACACAAGTTTTTGAGTTTTTCAAAGAATTGAGATTGCTTAGAGCCTTTCAAGAATTATGGTCAATTACTTCAAGCCTTTCAAGAAACGCATGAAGAAGCCAACCGATTGGCCCTCTTGAGCAATCGGTTAAAGGAAAAGAATAGCTGGCTTGAAAACAGAGTAAAAACACTGGAAGAGGAATTACAAAATTCAAAAACAGATTTTGAAAACCTTGAAATCATCTACAAAAACTCCTCTTGTAAGTGTGATACTCTTGTTTGTGAAAATTGCAAAAATCTTGAAAATAAGGTCCACTATCTTGTTAAAACTGTGGATAAGCTATCTAAAGGTCAATCCAATTTTGAGAATGTCTTGGCATCTCAAAACTGTGTTTTTGGAAAAGATGGATTAGGTTTTAATCCACAAAACAAGCAAGATAGATTTTCAAAATCATTTTCGAAAATGCCAGAAAAAAAATCGATTGGACCATCCAAACAACCGATTGTTACATGCTTTTACTGCATGAAAAGAGGCCATTCTGTGAGGTTCTGTAAAATCAGAAAATATGTTGTTCCTAAGGGTTTTATGAAGTGGATTCCTAAGTGTAATAAAGATTTAATTGATGAATGTAAACCAAATGGACCCACATTCATAAGGGGACCAAATCTTTGTACTTGAAAATCTTTTCTGAGGGAAATCTTGGAGGAAAGCAAGCAACAATGGTACTTGGACAACGGATGTTCCAAGCACATGACAGGAGATAGATCAAAGTTCCTGAGCATCTTCTTTAAGCAAGAAGGATATGTCACCTATGGGGACAACAACAAAGGAAGGATTCTTGGGAGAGGATCCATAGGAGACAAAGACATCTTGTTCATCCATGATGTGCTTTATGTAGAAGGCCTAAAGCATAATCTGCTGAGCATTAGCCAACTATGTGACAAGGGATATCAAGTGATGTTCAAGTCAAACACATGTGAAATCTGTCTACCCAACACCAAAGAGGTAATGTTGGTAGAGTGATTCCTTTTTTGCATTCAAGAAGCTAGCAAGGAGGTTGCAAAATATAAAGAACAGCAACATAGGCTCTATTAGAAGTGATCATGGAGGAGAATTCCAAAATGAGAAGTTCAGCAAATTCTGTGAGAAGATGGGGATTCTACATAACTTCTCTGCTCCAAGAACTCCACAGCCTAATGGTGTGGTAGAGAGGAAGAACAGGTCTCTTGAAGAGCTAGCAAGAACAATGCTTAGATAATCATCCCTTCCTAAGTACTTTTGGGCGGATGCAGTGAGCACTTCCTGTTATGTGATGAATAGAGTACTTATAAGACCTATTATGAAGAAGACTCCTTATGAACTCTTCAATGGAAGGAAGCCTAACATCAGTCACCTCAGAGTCTTTGGCTGCAGTTGTTTCATTCTCAACAATGGAAAGGAAAATCTAGGGAAGTTTGATGAGAAAGCGGATCTTGGCATCTTCATAGGGTATTCACTCACAAGTCATGCATATAGAATTTACAACAAGAGGTTGATGACTGTAGAAGAATCATTTCACATTGTCTTTGATGAGGTAGATCGCAGAAACAATCAAATCCCAAAGACCAGTGCTGAAGAAGATGAATAGAGCATCAGTTTGGAGAAGCTGGAAATCTGTGCAGAAAAACAACCGGTTGATTCGCAGAAACAATCGATTGAAATTCTGCAACAGAGTGAGCTGCCCAAAGAATGGAGGATACCTAGAGATCTGTCAGTGGAAAACATCATAGGGCATATAAAGGAAGGTGTCTCCACACATAGCTCCATCTCAAACTTCTGCAGGCACACAGCATTTGTCTCTCAAATTGAACCAAAGTCAATTGAGGAAGCTCTCAAGGATGAGAAATGGGTTAAAGCTATGAATGAGGAGTTGAATCAGTTTGCAAGGAATGAGGTATGGTTTCTTGTCCCTAGAACTGATGAAATGAACATTATTGGTTCGAAATGGGTTTTCAGGAACAAGCTAGATGAAGATGCTGTGATCACAAGGAACAAAGCAATGCTAGTTGCCAAGGGCTACAATCAAGAGGAGGGCATAGATTATGGTGAAACCTTTGCTCCTGTTGCTAGATTGGAGGCTGTAAGGCTGCTGCTAGCACTTTCTTGTATGAGTGGTTTCAAACTCTTCCAAATGGATGTCAAGAGTGCCTTCTTGAATGGCTACATCAATGAGGAAGTTTATGTTGATCAACCACCGGGCTTTGAAGATCATAAGTATCCCAACCATGTCTTCAAGTTGAAGAAAGCTTTGTATGGACTAAAGCAAGCTCCAAGACAGTGGTATGAGAGGCTTAACAACTTTTTGCTATCTCATGGTTATGAAAGGGGAATGGTAAACAAGACTCTCTTCATCAAAAATTCAAATGCAGAAATAATTCTTGTGCAAATCTATGTTGATGACATCATCTTTGGTGCCACACAAGATAGTTTGTGTGAAGAATTTGTGGCTGCAATGAAAGGTGAGTTTGAAATGCCTATGATGGGAGAACTGTCTTTATTTCTTGGATTGTAGGTTAGGCAAACAAAGGATGAGATCTTTCTATGTCAATCAAAGTATTGCAAGGAGATTCTCGAGAAATTTGAAATGGAGAGTTGCAAAGAAGCAAACACTCCAATGTCATCAAGCTGTTACATGGATGATGATGCTGTTGGAAAGAATGTAGATCAAACAAAATACAGAGGATTGATTGGCTCTTTGCTTTATCTAACAGCTAGTGGGTCGGACATCATGTTTGTTGTGTGTTTATGTGCAAGATATCAAGCAAATCCTAAAGAGTCACACTTCAAAGCTGCAAAAAGAATTATGAAATATCTCAAAGGAACATCATCTGTTGGGTTATGGTATCCTTCTCACTCTCAAATTCATTTAATTGGTTATTTAGATTCTGACTTTGCAGGTTGCAAGCATGTGTTGCTCTCTCTACTGCTGAGGCTGAGTATATTGCTGTTGGGAGCTGTTGTGCATAGATTATGTGGCTCAAACAATAACTTGCAGACTTTGGATTACAAATCAGCAAGGTTCCTTTGATGTGTGATAACACAAGTGCCATCAATCTTACCAAAAATCAGATTCAACACTCAAGGACCAAACATATTGAGATAAGGCATCATTTCATCCGGGATCATGTAAACAATGGGAACTGTGAAGTGAAGTTTGTGGAGACCAAACTGCAGTTAGATGACATCTTCACGAAACCATTACCAAAAGAGAGGTTTTTCTTCCTAAGAAATGAGTTAGGTATCCTTGATCTTAATAATCTCTCCTAAATCTGTTTTGATACATGTTAAAAGTCTATTTGTGAAGACAAATAGGGGGAGAATTAATTGGTTCTTGTATATCTTTATCTGAAACTGTATAACCTGTTAAAATCTCTGATTTAAAGCTCTGATGTTGCTGATAGAAACAACTGATTGTTTCGTGTAAACAACCGATTGTTTATCATGTTTTATGCTTTGAATGCTGCTGTAAGAAGCATTGGATAGTATAAATGCTACTTTTGCAAGTACTGCTTCAGATTCAATCAGATCAAACACAAGCACCAAGGATTTGTCTTCATCAAATAGGGGGAGATTGTTGAACCACGTGGTGTTCAAGCTTTGAAGAATCCAAACCCTTTGAAGGATGTTGAAGGCTTGGTTGTGCTTGCTGTTGCTGAGGTGTCTTAGTTAGGATCTGGGGTAGTTTGAGTTTTGTAATCCACTCTGTGATTGAATCCAAAGCATAGGCATTCTCAATCTTTTTAAAAGAAAAGTGTTTTTCAAACTAAGTGAAAAACAACCGATTGTTTTGTCGAAACAACCAATTGTTTTGTCGAAACAACCGATTGTTTTATACTTAGATGTTTTTAGAAAAGATTGAAAATTGTTTTTAAAATGGTTGAGCTGTTAAAACCAAAACAACCGATTGATTCGAGGAAACAACCGATTGTTTGTTTCGGTACCATAACAGAAAATCTGTTTTATCTTTGACTGAGCTTTAAATGTTTTTAATTGATTACGCTCCAGTCTTGAATGCTTTGACCAATCTTTTAAATGCAATGAATAAGTTTGTTAAGATTTAATAACAAACAATATCTTTGAATATATTCAGAAAAACAGATTTGAGAAATAAGATTTTTTGAACACAAGTTTTTGAGTTTTTCAAAGAATTGAGATTGCTTAGAGATTGAGTTTGATCATAGTGTGTGAGATAGGAATTCTGCTTGTATTGATTTCAGATTTACTTCTGTAACAAGTGTAATTCTTGAATTCTGTTAAACATCTGCTTCTGTGTGTTTGCTGAGGATTGTTGTGTGTTCTTGAGGGATCAAGATCAGCATTATTAGTGTTGGTGTGTTGGCCAAGAGAAGTGTGTGTCTTGAGGTGATCAAGGTCACTTTCTCGGTTGTGGTCTAACTGATCTAGGTGTGATTGCTTAGTGGAATTCCTCAGTAGTTTCTGAGAAGACTGGAACGTGTGATTAATTGAAATTCTTTCTTTATAATCTTAATATATGAATATGATATTGTCTCATAGTTTAGAAGGGTCTGACATGTAGTAATCCAAATAGATTGTCAGTAGTTAATTCTTCAAAAATCGTTTTGATGAGATCTTCTATTATGACCAGATGCTAAAATATCGTCTAATGAGATTATCTTACATAACCTTATACCATTGAAATTTCTTATTCATAGTATTGAATCCATTTATGATTTTTTAAATGTACACTGTATAATGTGTTCATTCTTTAGGAATGTTTTGATAGCCCGCCTGGTCTGTTTGTGTTCAAAATAATCGTCTAATATCACAATACTTGATCAACTAATAGGTTCAACCAACGTAGAATGTCTAATAAGTCTTTTACTCAATTTGCAAACCTAGTAACTTTATTAGTCATCTTAGCATACCTTATTGTGTTTGTTATGATGAAAACCCATAGACTCTCGTGTTACAATGGGTATTAGATCGTTTAACTGGTCATAGATCGTCTAGCAACTTAATAAGATTAATGCATTGTTACTTGCATTTATTGAATTGGTTTTGGATACAACCTTAAAAATGGAATTGTGCTATTGGAGAGGTTGATTTTCTAATATTTTTGGTCAAGTGAATCAATTCTCACTCAAGCAAAAGTAGCCTTGCCCTCTAACGTGTTTTCAGCTTTGTCTTCGCTTAAGCAAAGAAATGTTTGCTCAAGCGAAAACAATACTAGAAAACAACCCTTCTCTGTCAAATGTTCACTCAAGTTAAAATATTTTTGCTCAAGTGAGTTCATTCTCGCTTAAGCTAATATATTCTCGTTAAAGCTAACAATAAAAAAAAAACTTTGTTCTCTCTTTTCTTTTCTTCTTGACTATTCAACGAATTGAATTATGAATGAATGCTTTTATAAATGTAATAAAGTGAATATTAATTGGTAAATTCAATTTAATAGTAAACATTGTTAAATAATACTAGTAATATTAATAATATTTTAAAAAATAATAATAATATTTTTTAAATATTAATAATATTATTACTAATATTAATAATGAAATTAATAATATTATTAGTAATAATGTTTTATTTCAAAATGAAGACTTTGCAAAATTTGTTGTCCAAAAATAAACTTAACCAACTTGAATTTCTTTCTTAGAATTTAAAACTTCTTCATTTTCAGGGTTGTCTCCTAATCATGTTTCTTGTAATATTCCTTGATTGGATCCATACTTGGTGTAATGGACTGAGAGGGTTGCATAGAACTTAGAGAATACTGGATAGGGTTTTATGTAATGTAGTGTGTCTGGATGAATGAGGTTCTTGTACTTATCAGGTTCTTGTTAAAAGTTGTTCTGGCCATTCCCCTATTCTTTCTAGTCTTGCAAGTAATTCTTTAAGTAAGGTTAGCAATTTTTCTTTCTTTTCTATGTGGCTTTAGGACACTTCATGTATGAAGCTTATTCATGATTCTTGGGCTAACAAGGTTATTGGTTGTCCTATGTTTATTTTGCAACATAAGTTAAAAAGGTTGAAAATTGAGCTCTGAGACTGGAATAAAAATTATTTTGGTAATGTTCACAATTTAGTTCTTCTTAAGCAAGGTCTCCTCCTTGGTATTCAACAAATCTTAGAGACTGCTAGTTTGTTTGATATTGATGGGCTTGTCTATCAAGAAAAGATTGCTAAGGAGGAGTTTGATCATGCACTTCACTGTCAAGATTTGTTTTGGAAAGAACGGGATAAGATGTTATGGTTTAAAGATGAGGATCAAAATACTAGTTTTTTCCATGTTGTGGTCAAGAGGAGAAATAATTTTAATGGGAGTCATCGTCTACGGATTGATAATGAGGTTATTGAGGATCCTAAACTCATTGAGGATCATATTTTGACTTTTATAAAAATCTTTATGCTGAGTCTATTTCTAATGTTTAGGATACATGTATTATGGAAGATTTTATTGATACTTATATTCCTAAGTTGGTTTCCTCTTAGGAAAATATGATGTTGATTAAATGTCCTGATTTTTTGGAAATCAACAATGTTGTTTTTAATCTTAATGGTAATAATGCTCCTAGTCCTGATGATTTTGGTGGTGTTTTCTATCATTCATGGTGGGATATTATTGGGACATATGTTTTTAATGTTGTTCAACTGTTTTTAAAATAAAACTAGGTTCTCCCTGGAATGAACAGTAATGTGGTATCTCTAATTACTAAGATTCAGGGTGTTGACTACATTTAAGATTACAAGCCAATTTAAGATTATTTCCAAGATATTGGCGGATAGGCTTGCACTTGTGGCTGCTAGAGTCATTTCTCCTAATCAATATGGGTTTGTGCAGGGTAGACAAATTCAGGATTGTATTGGTATTGCTTCTAAAGCTATTAAGATGCTTTCTAAAAAGGTTAGAGGAGGTAATGTAGCTTAAAAAATTTATATTCATAAAGCCTTTGACACTTTGAGTTGGAAGTTCATATTATTAGTTTTGACACACTTTGGTTTTAACCTTTCGTTTGACGGTTGGATTAGTACAATCCTCCGTTCAGCTATGCTTTCTATCAGAATAAATGGCAGTATGGTGGGTTTTTTTCCTTGCAGTAGAGGTTTCAGACAAGGTGATCCTTTGTCTCCTTTAATTTTCTTTCTTTTAGAGGAAGTTCTTAGTAGAGGTATCTCTAAGCTTGTGAATGATAAGAAGATTCTACATATGGCTAGTCCACAAGGTTATCTCATTCCCTCTCATATTTATATGTTGATGACATATATATATTAATTTTTCGGGTCAATATGTTAATAATTCTAAGAGTACTTTTTTAACCAAGG
Organism: Phaseolus vulgaris; assembly: GCF_051622355.1. Lineage (NCBI taxonomy): Eukaryota > Viridiplantae > Streptophyta > Magnoliopsida > Fabales > Fabaceae > Phaseolus > Phaseolus vulgaris. The sequence continues at coordinate 35,270,483 of NC_143508.1, forward strand.
ATAATTCTGTAAGATTTGTCACCGAAATTCAACGTATCTTTTCTTGTAGTCATGGTTGTTTTCCTTTCACTTATTTAGGGATGCCTATCTTTGTTGGTGCTCCAAAGTGTCGATTTCTTCAACCTTTGGCTGATAAAGTCAAATTGAAGCTAGAGTCTTGGAAAGATAAATCTCTTAGCATGATGTGTCAGATTCAGATGGTCAATACAACGATAAATGGATTTCTAGTTTATAGCTTTAATATGTATAAATGGCCATTTTCACTTCTTAAGCAAGTTGAGCAGTGGTGTTGAAATTTTATTTGGACTTGTGATATTCTGAAAAAGGGCATAACTATCATTAATTGGGATACGATTTGTTCTGCACTTGATAATGCATGTTTGAAGATTATTAACCTTCATCATGAAAATATTGTGTATCTTCTTAAGCTTGCTTGGAATTTTTTTATAGCAACGGGCCTTGGTCTTTTCTCCTGAAAGTCAGGGTTCTGAAATCAAAATATGAGTTTAGAATGGTTTATAGATTCTCATCTCTTTGGCCTGGAATTAATTAGTTTTGTTCTACTATACTTGATTATACTTCTTAGACAGTTGGTACAAGTACTTTTACTAATTTTTAGAATGATAAATGGTGTTCTACTACTTCTTTAGCAAATATTGTTGGGTTATCTAATGGTGCTAGCATTCCGTATACAGTCTCTCAGTTTTTGACTGGCTGTGATTGGAATATTAAGAGTGATGGTAGTCCTTTGACTAAATTGATTAAGCTTGATGTGATAACTTTTTCAATTTGGATGATATAGCGTATGAGGAATTACGCTACTTGTGGAGGTATTTTTTGTGGGAGTATGGGGGAGTTTATTGGTACTTTCTTTGCGTTTCTTGAAATTCAGACTGTCATGGTGATGTGAGTTGATTTTTTAGATGGTTCCATTTTATTGTGACATTTTACTTAGAGTTGGGATTTTAGCAATTTATGGTGAAACCTAAGGAAGATTCCCACTGGACACGAACTTAACCAAATGGTTAAGTAAATGTGAAGGTGCACTTCACGAAGGCAAAGATGAAAAATCAACATAAAGTGATAGATGAAATGCAATGTGGAATGGAAATGGCAATAAGGTAATCATTAATAGTGGTCATGGCCAAACCAAATGATGAACCATAAGCATATAACAAAAGCAAAATCAAGAGCAACAATTCAAGAGAAAGACATATATATGAAATGGAAATGAATTGAAAAGAGTGGAAGAATAATAGCTTATGGAGTGATTGTAAGAGTGGTTCACGCCACTTGGGGTGTGGTAGCCACCAAGATGAATGAAGGGCCGTCTCTTGAGAGTCTTACACTACTCAAGATAAGAACTAGCCAAGAGGATTCAAATCTCAAAAGCTTCTCACACAACTTGTGCATAATAACTTTTCTAATCAAAATTAACATGTAATACATGGAGTAAGGCATCCTATTTATATGAATGGGTGCCTTGGTGTCGAAGAAGAGCAAAGATAGGATGGGAAATAAGGGAGGGGCGGCCAAGGAGGGTTGACTAAGGTCAAAACTGCACCTTTAGGCTCTAATTCTAGAAACTAGGTCAAAAACCCTAATTATAGGTGCCTTGTCTTGAAAACGTGGGCTTTGATCAAGCCCATTCACTATGAGCATTCCTATTTATGCTAAAGGCACCTATTCTATCCTATCTTGCTATTTGGACCCCTAAATAGAGAGCCCAATTTATTTACAACTTGTTTTATTCTTAAGAAGACTAGTAGGAAGAACATTAGATGCTTTGGGTTTTGTCCATTTCTCCCTCTGGTGAGGTCTACTAAATCCTTGGTGAGGTATTCACTTGAATGTTGAGATGACTTCTTATAGTGTGAATGATAATGTTCATCCTTAGTAATCTCCTTGTTGACTTAGTTTGTGTGACATGGTTGTTGAGTTTTATGAAAGCTCAAAAGATGGGGCTTAGTAATATATGGCTTGAATGTGATTCTGTCTTGGTTTGTGTTGTGTTCACTGCTAAGACAAATGCTTCGTGGTTGCTTCGTAATCGACGGAATACTTGTCTTTATTACTGTGGGAAAATCAAGTTTAGGGTACTCGTATTTTTCGTGAAGGGAATATGGATGCTGATAAGTTGGTTGATTTCGGATTTATTCATAGAGAATCATTTCATTGGTATAATAGGATTTATTCCTCACCTTTATATGGCTCAAAAGTTAATTATAGACCTTATTAGAGTTCAGACTAAGAAAATATCAAATAAACAATATAATTATTATTATTATTATGGTTATTCTTTTTATGTTAATTACTTTGAATTTACTATGTTTAACAATAGATAGAAATTCATACTACAAAAATTATAGATATTTATATAAGATAAACACTGTATACAAAGATCAAAATCTAATATTTACATTTATCATTAAATTAACTAAAAAAAATCCACCAATAATCCTTAAAAATACAAAGTTTACTAATCTTTTTTTCTTCATATTTCATTGTTCAATATAATGAATCATTAAATAACTACAAATTTTAAATTTTATATATATATTGCATTCATGCCATTTGAATTTTTAGGAAAAAAACTATTTTAAAGATGGATTTTATATTTCATTGTTGTTTAAATCGTGACAAAAAAATAGAATGATTTATAAAAAAAAAAATTGTATTTACCTACTACAAAAATTTGAATATGGTTAAAGATGAGTTTGATTATGTATCACCCAGGGAAGATAAACCTAGTTAAATAATCAAGCCATTTTTTATTCATTTGTAAGGTAATTTTGAGAATTTGGTGTCTGTGTTGGACACCAAATTCCTGGAAAAATAATTAAACAAGAAAAGACACACACAATTGAGATAAACGGTGGAACGCAACAAAGATACAAAATTAACAAGAAATTGATGAACAACAGTAAGAACAAGAGGATATGCAGCGGAACAACAAAGGAATTTGTTGATATAATTTGTACTAAAATTAAACGGTGAAAAATGGAAAATAATCGTCGAAAACAGTAGAGAAATAGTGGAAACGGAAGATAAATGGTAGAAAACAAAGAATCAATGACAAAAAACCAAGAACACGAAGGAAACTGTGACAAACACAAAGCTGAACAGAATTTTTTTTTTTTTTTTGAAAACTTGACTTAGCCTTGTCGGATCTTTGGTTGCTCTGATACACCTAAAGCAATTGATTGTTGATTGGAATAAAATGGGGCAGCGAAATTTTTGAAATAGGAGTAGAACTGGATGGAATTGGGTAGGTTAGGTTTTGGGAATGGTGAGTGCAATGAAGGGTGTACCGACCAGGTCATCGGGTATGATGACGTGGACAAGAGAGAGGTAGGTGGTCGAGAAGTCAACTTGGTCGCCGTGTGTAAAGGCGGCGTGCTCTACCACTGAGTAAACGGTTATCGCCGAGATGTGTCACCGCCAAGATGGGTCATCGCCCATCGCCTAAGCAAGACATCGCCTAAAGAATCAACTTGCATGACGTAAGCATTTCACAGAGAGGGGGCCCACACGAGGGAATAACCCTAAGTTGGGCAGCGACGCTGTGGGTCCCTGTGTACAGAATAAATGATCAAGTCAAAGGAGCACGTGGTAATGCCCACGTGCTCGTTGAAGGTACCCAGGGAAAGCTGCATGCATGACATGTGTCCAACTAGGGGATTCGAACAGAATGATAGCACGATAAATACGACATTCAAGTTAGAGCCCAAGGGGCAATGAGGTTATACATTGTACTCCAAGGATAAGGGAAGTCCATGGGCCAGATACGCTGAGATTCTAAAGATAGCGGCGCAAGGACCTTCTCCAAGGAACCCTAGATGATAGCATGCAACGCAGAGGTAAACCCTAGTTTTCACCTATATATAGGGCACGAATAAGCCTTAAAGAGGTATGTGTTTTTCAGTCCACAATTACACGAGTTTAACCTAGTTCCCAGATAGATATACAAAGCGAAGACCCTAATTGTCCTTGACGGCGCTTCCGCTGAGAATACAAGACAATTAGGGCAACACAGTTAAATCATACAGTTTTAGTCATTGAGATAATTATACAGTTTCTAGTATTTGGTGTTTCTCGCTAGCTGACTTGATCGTCGGAGTGCAAACGGCCGCGAGGGCGCCCCTTTGTTCTTCTTTTTTCAGGTACTGACAGACGAAGCAAAACGAAGGTGCCCTAACTCGTTAAGACAAGCCACGCATAAAGACGACCCAGGTTAACCGGCCGGAACATTTGGCACCCATCGTGGGGCTCGATATAAAACATCAGTCCCACCACACAAGTTTTCAGTTCCAGTTGCAGTTTCCAACCTAGTTCCAGCCCTCAAAACGCAGATAGTCAAGGGGGGCTTCAAAAAACCACGAACATGAGACCCGCACGCACTAGGAGCGAAGAGATGATCATACAAAAAATCGTGGAGAAGCCCTCCAATCAGTGAATGAAGAAGCCAAGGCTGACCAGTTAAGGCCATTCCTTGAGCGTGGAATGTGGCAAACCTCAAGTTGTATTTCAGCTAAGATATTCGTGCTTAATGCTTTCTCATTGAACAATGTGTGATAAATCTCTTCTTGGAAGATGATGCATTTAACTTTGTTGATTTATCTGAATTGGCACATGATAAGTTGACCTAGCTCGGTATAAGTACGAGCATAGGCGCTCTGTGGAATTGATCTGTTTGTTGATTTGTTTAAGCACAACACAGGTAAAGTCAACCTAGCTTGGTGTTAGTGCAACCACTCGAGTATAGCCGCCCCGTGAGTAAATGGTTACCTAGTGCCAAGTAAGACAGGGGCATGAGTACCATGCAGGAGAGCCCGTCAGCTCGACCCAAGGGTTCGGGGGAGGTCATCGGTGATTGGGCACAAGAGGTGAGTCGTGAGCTCAACTTAGATGTTGGTCAGCCTAGAAAAGGTAACAAAGATAAAAAAGATATTTTATCTGTTGCGATATTATTCCAAAGATAAAAGATAATCTAGAGATAAAAGATAAAGAGATATTTTATCTGTTGAGATATTATTTTAGAGATAAAAGATAAAGAAATATTTTATCTGTTGAGATATTACTCTAGAAATAAAAGATAAAGAAATATATTCTTTTATAGATAAAAGATAAATAAATATTTTATTTGTTGAGATATTATTCTAGAAATAAAAGATAAAGAAATATATTATTTTAGATATATTATTCTAGAGATAAAAGATAAAGAAATATATTATTCTAGAGATAAAAGATAAGGAAATATTTTATCTGTTGAGATATTATTTTGGAGATAAAAGATAAATAAATATTTTATTTGTTGAATATTATTTTGGAGATAAGAGATAAAAGGATATTTTATCTATTGTGATATTATGCTGGAGATAAGAGATAAAAAGATATTTTATCTGTTGTGATATTATGCTGGAGATAAAAGATAAAAAGATATTTTATCTGTTGTGATATTATTGTGATATTATTCTGGAGATAAAAGATAAATAAATATTTTATCTGTTGTAATGTTATTCCCAAAGATAAATGATTATTATTTTTATCATGTTATTCTGAAGATGACGTGAACGATTAATTATCATTTAAATTTGTTGTGATATTATATCTGTTGCATACAAGATAAAGAAATATTTTATTTGTGGTGATATTATTCTGTAGATAGAAGATGAAAAAGATATTTTACCTGCTATCATGTTATTCGGAAGATGAAAGATATAATTATTATTTGAATAGGCTATCATATTATCATGGAAATAACGGATATTGAAGAATCTGTTATCATGCTACTTTGAAGATGACGTGAACGATTAATTATCATTTAAATTTGTTGTGATATTGTTATCATGATCATGATCTCTCACAGTAGAGAAGTTATTCTTGTTGCTGGTCATAGAGCATAGTAGTGAAAAAGTACATGTCTAGGAAAGTTCTGGCGAGGAAAGACTTGGTATTTAAGCATGTCCGTTGGTGACCCACCTCTCTTTCCTGGGAACTTACCTGGTGTACTAGTTCACGATCTACAACTTGTTGTTGGTCATAGAGCATAGTAGTGAAAAAGTACATGTCTAGGAAAGTTCTGGCGAGGAAAGACTTGGTATTTAAGCATGTCCGTTGGTGACCCACCTCTCTTTCCTGGGAACTTACCTGGTGTACTAGTTCACGATCTACAACATGCAAAAAAGATCAACTTTGACAAATTTTGCAGAACTCGTGTGTCGAGAATGACAAATTATTATGTCCTACCGTAGCTCGACGGTAAAGGGCAGTACAACATCAAATTTTTACACCATGCAGGGTCATAGAAGTGTTGGACGACAAAGCCTGTCGATGAAAAGTCAAGCCATCAGGACAACTCCTCTAACAGGTACATTACGACTCATGTGCACTGACCCTTGGCTCAGAGACAATCTGGACATGGGTACCCTTGATCGCAACTCGCCACCGTTGTGGTTCGAGCCTTTGAACAGACTGAGATAGAAGGGCTAAAGTCTACCGTTGGAGTTAACGAACGAGAAGAGACCTCATCCAGTTGAGGAGTGGCTTGAGAAGAAGATCAACGACAAGACGTTTAAGCTGGGGAAAACTTTAGACGGCGAGACACAAGACCAGATCGCCAAGGTAATAATTAGAAGTAGTTTCAGTTAAAGCAGTTTTTCAAGGGGCACTCTTTAAGAAGTAGTTTCAGTTAAAACAGTTTTATCAAAGTTTCCAAGTTATTTAGGTTCGCATGCTTATCGTTTTAAGTTTTCAGAAAAAAGACCTTATCGCTTTTATGAGATTTAAGGCAACAGTTTAAAGATTATGGCATGCATTCAGTACAAGGTTTTAAAGCATAATGTTTTAACTCCTCATCGCCATATGGCGACCGGAGGCACAAGTGTGAAGTTTTTTAGTCCTCCTCGCCGTGAGCAAGCGTAGGCGAGAAAAGTTGAGAAAGACCTTCCTCGCCGTAAGCGAGTGTAGGCGAGAAAAGTTGAGAAAGACCTTCCTTGCCGTAAGCAAGTGTAGGCGAGAAGAGTTTAAAAAGACCTTCCTCGCCGTGAGCGGGTGTAGGCGAGAAGAGATTAAGATACGTTTGCCTTAGTTTTTCCCTTCCATGTAAAATCAAAGATCAAAGAAGAGAACCAAGATGGCGTCGCCAGAACAAGGCACTGCCAAGACAAGGCGTCGCCGAGATAGCGATGCCAAGAACAGGTATCACTAGAACAAAGTATCGCCAGAAGTAGGCGTTGCAGCCAGATAATCAATCAGATAACATGTATGTTCATCATAAGTTAATATCCAATTTATCAAAGTTTCCTAGTTATTGAGTTTGCATATTTGTCATCCTTGTATAATTTAGGGCAGATTCAGATCGCATGCATTCAGTCCAAAGTTTTAAAGTATAAATTTTTAAGACCTCATCGCCACCTGGCGATCGCAGGCACGAGCATAAAGTTTTTAAGTCCTCATCGCCACCTAGCGATCGCAGGCACGAGCATAAAGTTTTTAAGTCCTCATCACCACCTGGCAATCAGAGGTGAAAGTTAAGTTTTAAGTCCTACTCGCCTAGAACGAGTGTAGGCGAGAACAGAATAAAAAGTCCCACTCTCCTAGAGCGAGTATAGGCGAGAACAGATCAGAAGTCCTACTCGCCTAGAGCGAGTTTAGGCGAGAACAGATTAAGAAGTCCTACTCGCCAAGAACGAGTATAGGCGAGAGTTCAGAGCAAGATGACAGGTATGTCTAGTATGAGTTAAAATCCGGGCGCCTAGTCCTTGAGCAAGGGTTAAGGGATTCCTTCGGGACGCCCCCTCCTCAAGTATGAATAGCTAGCCCCGGTACCAGATAACAGTTAAAATCCGGGCGCCTAGTCCTTGAGCAGGGGTTAAGGGATTCCTTCGGGACGCCCCCTCCTCAAGTATGAATAGCTAGCCCCGGTACCAGTTAAAATCCGGACGCCTAGTCCTTGAGCAGGGGTTAAGGGATTCCTTCGGGACGCCCCCTCCTCAAGTATGAATAGCTAGCCCCGGTACCAGTTAAAATCCGGACGCCTAGTCCTTGAGCAGGGGTTAAGGGATTCCTTCGGGACGCCCCCTCCTCAAGTATGAATAGCTAGCCCCGGTACCAGTTAAAATCCGGACGCCTAGTCCTTGAGCAGGGGTTAAGGGATTCCTTCGGGACGCCCCCTCCTCAAGTATGAATAGCTAGCCCCGGTACCAGTTAAAGTCCGGACGCCTAGTCCTTGAGCAGGGGTTAAGGGATTCCTTCGGGACGTCCCCTCCTCAAGTATGAATAGCTAGCCCCGGTACCAGTTAAAATCCGGACGCCTAGTCCTTAAGCAGGGGTTAAAGGATTCCTTCGGGACGCCCCCTCCTCAAGTATGAATAGCTAGCTGCGGTACCAGAGAAAGTCCTCCTCACCCTCGAGTGAGTGCAGGCAAGATAAGGTTAAAAGCCCTCAGTGCATCCAGGGAAAAGGTAGCCCCTGGGCAATGTTGAGGCACCAGAGAAAGTCCTCCTCACCCTCGAGTGAGTGCAGGCAAGATAAGGTTAAAAGCCCTCAGTGCATCCAGGGAAAAGGTAGCCCCTGGGCAATGTTGAGGCACCAGAGAAAGTCTTCCTCACCCTCGAGTGAGTGCAGGCAAGATAAGGTTAAAAGCCCTCAGTGCATCCAGGGAAAAGGTAGCCCCTGGGCAATGTTGAGGCACCAGATAAAGTCCTTCTCGTCGGCGAGCGAGTTCAGGCAAGATAAAGTCCTTCTCGCCGTTGAGCGAGTTCAGGCAAGATAAAGTCCTTCTCGCTGTCGAGCGAGTTCAGGCCAGATAAAGTCCTTCTCGCCGTCGAGCGAGTTCAGGCCAGATAAAGTCCTCCTCGCCCTTGGATGAGTTCAGGCAAGAACAGGATACAAGACCTCTTTACTTAAGCAAGTTGAGGCAAGTTCGAAAGTTTTAGGCGATGACCTAGAAATACACATGTCACTTGGCAGATCAGGCAAGCGACATTTCAGATACTAAAAATGACTCCCGCCTGCTGCTCAGTAAGTAATTTCGTGTCAAATGTTATTCCTATAGACTAACCGTTTGTTCAAGATAAGTTGATTTCCAGGAAATTAAGCATCAGTTTATGCTAAGTTAATTGGGTTGAGTAAAAACCAACCAAGTTATCAAGCGATCGCACAACAGGTGAAAGATAAATCATGAGCATAAGTTAACACAGTTCGAAGAAAGAGGTCATTACAAACAGATTCGTTGCACATAGACAGAGGTCGAGTATGTAAGTCTTTCAGAATGTTTCTAAAGGAAAGGTCAGATAAGAACAAATGAAAACGCTAGGCTGAGGGTACGATTTTGCCGTCTACCACTTCATGGCAAATTGAGAACTGAGAGAGGTCCAAGTCGGGGTAAGCACAAGCGAACTGCTCCAAGGCTGCGCCAAATCCGGAAGTCAGAACGTCCGCGGCATTGAGGTCGAGTTCTTCACTTTGTTTCTTAAGCTTTTCGTTCTCCTCAAGCGCCTGAGCAAGTTTTGCAGCAGATTCGTTCAGCTCCTTATCCTTCTCGCTCAGTTCCTTGGCTTTTTGGTCCATGTCAGCTCTGATGTTACCCAGCAGATCCTCCCTCTCAATCGACTTGGCCTCGAGCTCATTGGCGTAGTCCCCTTTAGCCTTGAGAGTCTCCTCAAGGCCCGCTATCTTCTCCTGCTGATGCATGAGTCTACCCTCGAGTTCAGTGACCTCTGAAAGTTTGGCGTTGAGTTTTTGGCCCAGTTCAGCGCCGTTCTTTCGTGCGCTCCGCAACTCCTCCTTCAAAGCATTCTCTAACCCCGAAAAATCCAACCCCCGCATCGTAAGATCACGCTTAAGTTGTTGAACTTGGTCTTTCGCAACACCGGCTTCGGATTCATACTGGCTCAAGGAGTCCCTTAAAGCCTCGCCCATCATCTGATAAAGGCGTTTCTCTACGCACTCGGTGGTCATAACATTGAGGTAAGCGGCATGGGCTTTCAAGACCTCCTCGATAGGGGCTGGAAGAACAGGGATTGGAAGAGGGGTCGGGGGCTGGTTCTCGTCGCTGCCCTCATAAGTATGCACAACCAGGGGAACATCAGGACACGGCGGCGACACGTCTGCCTCCACTACAGGTTGGGGAGGACGTTGAGTGTCCGTAGTTTGCTCCAGGACGCCCCTAGCAGCTGAGGTGTTTGATGGCAAAGCATCCCCAGCGCTCTCAAAGGGTGTAGAAACACTGGGGGGATTTTCCGCATAATCTGGGCCCGTACTCTCGTTGGCAGGTAGCTCGGTGACGGTTGCCCTATTCCTTTTGCGGATAAGTCCATCTTCAGTGCTCTCGTCGTCTTCCTCATCCGACACCATTATGGGATTTTTCCTCTTGGCCCTCTTTGGCGGTAGTTTCTTTCTCGAAGGGGCAGGAGGGGCGGTAAGGGAAGATGAGCCCACAGGAGGAAGCTCGCCTCGGGCAACAGCAGCTTCGGCCACAGAATTCGGGACGGTTTGAGAGCCCGCGGCGAGTTTGTGGTGTTTGACTATAGAACGCAGCCTAGCCATATGATCCTTCCCCAGCATTGTGTCTGCACGAAGTGATCAATGTCCACAAATCAATACAATTACAGACACAGATAATTAGCAGTGCAAAGGTAAGTGCAGGATAGGTAATGCGAACAAGCTTAGTAAAGAAGTAAAACAGATTTGGTACAGGAAGAAAAATCCAGGTGGAGTGGGGGAAACAGACCTATGTAAAAATCTAGTTGACTCTCATAGAATTCGAACTTGATGATTGAAGAGGTAGGTAAGGTGGTATTGGTCGAGGCAACTTCCTTCCAGAAGTGGCACAGGTCTCTATCGAGCTCCACCATCTTCTCTGGACTCCTAGCCTTCCGAAAGTGATCCTGAGAATCCTTTTTTCCCTTGTCAACCCAGTACAAGGGAAACCCATCGAGAAGTGTGGGACTCTGGTCATTGCAGCAAACGCGAACGAACTTACCCTTCCAATCCTTATAAGATTGTTGGAAAATGGAGAGGATGGATCTCCCAGCAATCCCGTTGAAACTTACCCACAAGCGGTCCCCAGGGTTTTTGGCCTCGAATAAAAATAGGAACACATCTACAGAGGCTGGATGGCCTAAATGTGCGCAAACAATTTGGTATGCCCTGACAAACGCCCAGCTATTGGGATGCAGCTGGGCAGGGGCAATATCAAGCTCAGTAAGAAGCTCCCTCTCGAAACGAGTAAAGGGGAACCTGAGCTTGACCTTCTTGAACACGGTTGCGTAAACAAAGCAGAAAGGGTGACCATCGTTGCCCTCGCTATCAGTACAAACAGGTTCCCAGGAGGACAAGGACGAATGACAACCTTGTCATCATGCTCCATATGGAATGTGAGGTGGGTCTTGTCCCTCAGTCGAAGAATGTCGGCCTCAGAGTTAATCGAGGAAGTTTCATTCAGCAAAGCTGGACGAGCCCATGAGTACAACAGTTTGTAATCAGGAATGGGGCGGGCAGTGGCGTTAGTTTGCGGGGGAGTTGATTGCGATTGGCTGGGACGAGAGGGCGCAGGCCTCTGAGCCTGATTTGGAAGGATGCCAGGGCCTCTAGGTGGGTTACGAGACGTGGAGGGGTTTCCTGATGAAGGTTGTTTACGAGATTTTGAAGGAGGGTTTCGAGAGGAGGCAGGGTTGGCACCTGTACGAGCCATCGCGAACTGCAGGAGAGACGAAAGGAAAGTAAGAAAAGGAAAGTGGAGGGTCATTGAAAGGAATAATTCAATTCGAAAAATGTGAAGGGAAAGCAGCATGGACAACAGGGGTCGTAGGAAGGGAAAGAAAACCTAAAGGCGCAGGGAAAAAAGCGAAACAGAGAGCAAACAGCCCACAGCGTATGCATCAGACAGTTAAGAGATGATGCAAGTTGATCGAAATGTGATGAGCACCAATAAAGTGATAAAGGGCTTACCTTTTTTATGATCGAGGGAGCGTACGAGGAAATGATGATTGGGGAGATGAAGCGTTCACCAGAGCGTATCAAAGGTTTGAAAGAGAAGCAGGAAGATAATGTAACAGTAGGGGTGGCGCGAGAAGTTAGAGTTTTGAAGGTTATGGGAAGCGCAAACGACACGAAATAACAACCGTCGATGGATCCACGTGTCATTGGATGGGAGAAGGTTGGTGAGGTGTCAAATCAGACACCGGCGTGCGCATTAGCGCGCGAGCCACGTAGATCGCTGGAATTTAAACTCACCTTCCCCGGGTCGCCAGGGGCGATGACGTGATCAGGAAGTGCGAGAGGGGTGGTCTGCAAAATGTACATGACCGCCAACGGGTCGTCGGTAAACGAAAGGCTAGGCGGTCTGACGTCGCTACGAGCAGTATTTCGCCAATCATCCCAATGAGCTCGGACGCGATAATGCTGGAGATTCAAACACGAAAGCCCAAACGGAAAGGCATCCATCACAAAGGCGAAGGTGGAGCAGAGCCATAAACAAGGCAATCAGAAACAGGATGTTTAAGGAATGAGAAACAAACGAAATCTAAGAAATTCACGCCGAGCGTAAAGGCGATATCGAAGTAACGTGCGCGGCATGACAAAGAACACAAGCATGGAAGATAATTTAAACAGCATTCAGCATAAAGAAAAGTACAGAACCAATGTTAGGGTTACAGACAAAGTTTGTAACATTTGCAAAATGAAATTGTAATCCTGTACACGTCCTAAATGTCCATACAGAAAGCAAGAGCACGTCACTCATCAGTGGCCCCAGGCTTCAAACAGTGCGACGAAAGGGCCCCGTCTCCAAACCGCAAAGCCCGAGTCAGAAGAGTCCTCTGATGATCATTTATCTTTGAACCTACGTGAAAGGAAGAAGTAAAGTATAGTAAGAGACATTCGCGAAACAAGGTATTTCTGAGCGGAAGCATAACAAGAAGCGGGAAGGTCATGAGAAAAGCCTCACACACATATATATCTTTTCAGAAGCTCGGCATTGAACTCCAAGCTTATTAAGGCAGCCGCGTCAAATCCTCCAACACCCGCCAGGATCTTGCAAGCTTCCTGGTCCCTTGGAGACAGTTTCTTAAGGGGTTTAGATTTCAAAGCTTTGGCGTCCTTTGTCCAGTACAAAGGAAAGCCGTCCAGGGCAGAAGGCACCAAGCTGGAGCAGCATATCTTAAAAAACCTACCTTTCCACCCTGTGAAAGTTTGCTGAAAAGGAGTCAATAGAATCCTGCCAGGGACATTGCTAAGGGTTACCCATAGATTGTTTCTCTGCCTCTTCACCTCAAAGAAGTGAAGAAAAATGTCCACAGAAGGCGCGCATCCAAGGAAGCCGAACAAAATGCCAAAGGCCTTCACGAAGGCCCAACTATTAGGGTACAGTTGGGCTGGAGCGGTGTTCATCTCCGTTAACAGCTCCCTCTCGAACCTGGAAAAGGGAAGGCGTAAGCCGACGCCCTTAAAAACTACTTGATAGAAATAAAAGAAGGGGACCCCACTATTGGATCGTTCATCCCCGCACACCGGCTCCCCCATGGAACAAGGGAGCACGACGATGTCATCATCGTGCCTCTTTGCGAAGGCACGATGGTCATAGGAGCATGCTTCCCCCACGTGCTCCCTCAGGGCCCTGGAGGAAAGTAAGCAAGAGTACTCGTCGAGTAGTTCACTCGAAGCTATCCCTGTGACTCACTCGGGAGGAAGTTGGATTGGCAGACATCCTAGTGTGAACTGGCAGGAAGAAACTGGGGTCAAGGGTTCAGTAACAACAACAAAGAGAAGGGTCGCAAAGAAAGAACGTGGGGCAAGAAGTTCTTGGAAAGAAGATGAATAGTGCAAGAAAGATACGAAAGAAGCAGAGATAATGAGCTGAGATGCGGGGTTTTCAAGATTCGAGCCTCATGATTGCAGCAGTAAAGCAAGCGTTTCGTGAGTGGGCCACGTGTCGCGAGGTAAAGGTACGGATCAAAACGTCATTTAGATCGCTCAGAGAATGTCACATCGTCAGAGCCCTTGAGGGTACGTTGCGCCGGCGATACAGAAATGTCACGTCAATCGATCGGAAGATGGCATGTCATCATAACGCCGCAAGGGCAGTAGGGGGCAAGCTCTAGTCTTTTCGCTGAAAACAAGTTACCAGCTCAAGACTGGGGGGCTTGTGTACCGACCAGGTCATCGGGTATGATGACGTGGACAAGAGAGAGGTAGGTGGTCGAGAAGTCAACTTGGTCGCCGTGTGTAAAGGCGGCGTGCTCTACCACTGAGTAAACGGTTATCGCCGAGATGTGTCACCGCCAAGATGGGTCATCGTCCATCGCCTAAGCAAGACATCGCCTAAAGAATCAACTTGCATGACGTAAGCATTTCACAGAGAGGGGGCCCACACGAGGGAATAACCCTAAGTTGGGTAGCGACGCTGTGGGTCCCTGTGTACAGAATAAATGATCAAGTCAAAGGAGCACGTGGTAATGCCCACGTGCTCGTTGAAGGTACCCAGGGAAACCTGCATGCATGACACGTGTCCAACTAGGGGATTCGAACAGAATGATAGCGCGATAAATACGGCATTCAAGTTAGAGCCCAAGGGGCCATGAGGTTATACATTGTACTCCAAGGATAAGGGAAGTCCATGGGCCAGATACGCTGAGATTCTAAAGATAGCGGCGCAAGGACCTTCTCCAAGGAACCCTAGATGATAGCATGCAACGCAGAGGTAAACCCTAGTTTTCACCAATATATAGGGCACGAATAAGCCTTAAAGAGGTACGCGTTTTTCAGTCCACAATTACACGAGTTTAACCTAGTTCCCAGATAGATATACAGAGCGAAGACCCTAATTGTCCTTGACGGCGCTTCCGCTGAGAATACAAGACAATTAGGGCAACACAGTTAAATCATACAGTTTCAGTCATTGAGATAATTATACAGTTTCTAGTATTTGGTGTTTCTCGCTAGCTGACTTGATCGTCGGAGTGCAAACGGCCGCGAGGGCGCCCCTTTGTTCTTCTTTTTTCAGGTACTGACAGACGAAGCAAAACGAAGGTTCCCTAACTCGTTAAGACAAGCCACGCATAAAGACGACCCAGGTTAACCGGCCGGAACAAAGGGGAAAGAAGTGTGGCCAACCTTCCAAGGTTCACTACGCTTTCCAAGAGTTTCCTCTTTTAACCGTTCAAATACAATACATTCTGTCTCTTGGTTTTATTGTATGAAATTTGGATATATCTCTAGAACATGTAAAGCTAGAAAGTACTTTGTTCCTAAAGGATTGACCAAATGGCTTCCTATGGAAAGGTATTAATCCTGCTAGACCCTAGACTAAAAAGGGTACCTTATGTGTTAATTTTTATTTTTTTTTGCAGAAAAATAACAGGAAAAACCAGTGGTACTTGGACAATGGATGCTCAAAGCACATGACTAGTGATTTGGCTCAGTTCACAAGTCTGAAACTTAAAGCTGAAGGGCATGTCACTTATGGAGATAATAACCAAGGAAGGATTCTTTGAAGAGGGAATGTTGGAACTAGAAATTCAACCACAATAGAAAATTCGTAGTTGTAAATTGTTAGAAAAGATGGCTTCAAACTAGAGGGGGGGTGAATTGTTTAAAGGGGTTTTCACAAACTTTTCAAAACTAGAATGAACTTATTTAAGAAACCAATTGATTCAGCAATTCAGTTAGCCAAAACAGCAAGCAAAAGCTGGAGTACCAGAAAAACAATCGGTTGTTTCGTAGAAACAATCGGTTGTTTATACCAACAAACAACAAATAAACTGAATTTAAAGAGTTAGAGATAGAGAGATTGTACACAGTTGTTTATACTGGTTCACTCCAAATTAGAGCTACATCCAGTCTTCTCAGAAACCCTGAGGATATCCACTAAGCAATCACCACTTGATCACTTACACCACAACCAAGAGAATGACCTTAAACACTTCAAGAAACACACTCTCCTTGGCCAACACTAAGATTGTTGATCTTGAACACCTCAAGAACACACAACCAATCTCAGCAAACACATAAACGAAATTTTCAACAGATTACAAAGATTACACTTGTTACAGATGAATATCTGAAATCAATACAAGTAGAATCCTATTCCAGTACCTTGATCAATCACAAAACTCTTAAGCAAGCTCCGCACTTTGAAAACTCTCTTAGAAAAACTTTGTCAAAAGATTCTTAATTCTTAATACTGTTTTTCTGAATATATTCAAAGATATAGTTTGTTATCAAATCTTAACAAACTCTTAAATTGCATTAAAAGATTGGTCAAAGCATTTAATGACTGGAGCGTATACAGTTAAAGCATTTAAAGCTCAGTTAAAGAAAACAGTTTTTCGGTTATGGTCCCAAAACAAACAATCGGTTGTTTCCTCGAATCAATCAGTTGTTTTGGTACTTAACAGTTTCAACTATTTGAACACAGTTTTCAATCTTTCTCAAAACACCTAAGTATAAACAATCGATTGTTTCGATGACCAATCGGTTGTTTTATTCTTCATTCATCTTCATCAGCAAACTGAAGATCAAAGATTTGATTCTGGACAGCTTCAATTTGTTCATCCAGAGTCATAACCTTGAATCCATGTTGTCAAACCTGGTGTCAATCCTTTGGAAATTACTCACACAGAGATCATGGAGGCTCCTTTGATTTTCAGCAAAGCTATCAAGCCTATCCATCATTTGTCTTTCAAAAGATGACATGGTTGGCATTCTTTCTCTTTGATATCCATCAGCAGCACTAGGCCCTGCATCTTGAAAATCTTCAGTTGGATCTTCATGTTGAACATCCATATCAGCAGGTTCATCTTGTTCAAGATGAGCAACGCCACTTGATGAGGCACCATGATCATCATCCTTACTTATCCATTTTCCACCTACTTTTGTAAAACCCATCTTGCTGAGTGATCCATTATTCAACTCTTGAGTTGACTTGACCAGCTCAGAAGTTTCATCTTCAAGATTAACTTCAAAATAGAGTAGAAACTTAGATATTAAAACAGCATAGGGATAATGATAATCACCTAACCTCATGGCTTTTTGCATGTGTTCTTTGATTATATGAATCCAATTGATCTTGAATTTCTTGGTGATGCAGAAGATGTAAACCAGATCTTCTTCAGTTAGCACAGAGTGGTTACTCCCCCTTGGAGTTAGAATCCAAGTTACAATGAGAGCAAGCAACCTCTCATCAAGCTTCAAACCTCCAACCGAGCATGTACTAACTTGAACATGTTGATTTTTCAAGCAACTTTTGTAGAACTGGATTTTATTAAAATCTTCCACCACACCAAGGTTTCCCTTGTTGATTCTCAGACCTGAGAACTTAAGCCCAACAACAGCAGCCGAAACTTCATGGGTTATCTCCATTTCCACACCTTTCACATGAGAAACAAGATTGTTTCCTTCAAACTTCAAGTTGGTGTAGAATACCGTCACCAAATCTGGATATATGTTACCTTTCATCTCTAGGAACCTTATGAGAGATTGATCCTTGAGCAACCTTCTCACATTATCAAGCTTTTGACTTTTCAGCCAATCAAAAGATACAACCTTGGGGTTGTTTATCTTCTTGATACTTGTCTCATATCTATACTTCTCAATGAGATCATTATCTCCAGAAAACCAGCCTTCCAGCCTTCCTCCAGACCTTACAGCTCTGGTTTTAACTCTCTTGGAGGTGGGAGGGGTTGATTCCATGACAGCAGAGACAAAAACAGAGGTTCACAGATTTTTGCAAGAGATATTGCAAGAGATGTTGCAATTGGTTGTTCTTTGTGGAAGAAATCTGCACTGGATTTTATAGCAGTAAGATAATCAATTTGAATTTAATTTCAATCAAAGAGTACCTGATTTTCTGAGAGAGGGCTTGACTCTGTTCTGCCCAGAAAATGTCAGAAAAAGCTGAAAATCACATGTTCTTCACATGTGATCTTTGACTAGTCATTAAGGCTCTTGAATTTCCAAGATTTTGGAATATATTCCTTTATGACAGTTATGAGTTATGTACCGCCCTGACAGTCGGAGGTGATGACGTGGCATCCAGCTACAGTATAGGCGTGTTGACAAGGCACCAGTTTGGCAGAAGAGGAGGAAGTCGGGGGGCTCGTGAAGTCGCCAGATGTAAACTCAGGCGACCAAATGATTGGAGATCGCCAGAGCAAGCACATCGCCAGAGATGAAGGTGGTGCAGGCCACGTGTCCAGGTCTGTAACTGCCAGGAGAGAGAAAGTGACCAGGTATATAAGAGTTCTCAACGAACTTTCTGAGGTACGCACGTTCAGATTATACTCTTTACGCTTGCGAGTTTTAGAGCTTACTATGAGAGAGAACATTGCACAGTTCCTTGAGATTTCTTTAGTGTTCTTGCTCTTAGTATTTGGTGGTTCGGTCACTGACTTGGGCGTTGGAGTGCGATCGGCCGTAGCGGTGCCGCTTTGTTCTTTTGCAGGTTCTTGAGGTGGATCTTGAAGAAGGACGGAGGTTTGAAGCGGTGCACACGTCGATCCTTTGACGAGGCAGGTTCAAACGTTCTGGTCAACAGGCAGGATCATCAGGCGCCCACAGTGGGGCCGTGTTAAACCTGTTCCCATCCACAGCGTGTGTTGTTCGCTGCATTCTGCGATTCGCCAAGTTTCATGAGAAAAATGAGAAGCAATCGTTCAAGTCCAGTTGCGCCCGTCGCTGCTGAAGGCGCCGTCGCCATGACCATGGCGCAGATGGTAGAGATTATGCGCTCGTTGCAGGCAACTGTGGAAGCCTCGCGCATAGAACATGCGAGAATGCATGAGGACCTGACCGCCTCTCGGGCCAGTAATGATGAGCTTAGCAAGGTGACGGAGGAGCTGCGTCAAGCTCTTCAGGAGTAGCAAGGGCGTCCTATTGCTGAGGAGGTCGCGCCGTCGATGCCGCCTCGAGTTTTCCCTATGCCTTTCGTTCAGGCGATTACTGACATGCCTATTCCTACGAGTGTGGTTCCTGTTAAGGCTGTTTTCACACGGCGTGGAGGATCTTGAAGCTCATCTCACCACGTTCCATACACAGATGATGCTGTCAGGGGGATCAGACGCCGTGTATTGCAAGATGTTTGTGAGCACGCTCCAGGGAACGGCGCTGGAATGGTTTGTGAGCCTGCCTAACGGTCACATAACCAGTTTCCAACAGTTCTCGAAGATTTTCGTCGAGCAGTACATCGTGAATAAGGCACCGCCTAGGGTGTCTTACGACCTGTTTGATATAAGGCAGTATCAGGGAGAGTCCCTCAGGGACTACCTGAATCGCTTTGGGGCGCAGATGGTCAGATCGCCGGCCAAAGATGAAGAAATGCTAGTCTGTGCATTTAAGAAGGGCATGCTGCCGGGACCATTCTGCGAGGCGTTGATCAGGGCACACCCCGCCACGTTTGCTGAGGTTAGGCGACTTGCGGTGGCCCACATCGCCGACGAGAGCGAAGTCGCCGAGAAGAGGGGAAGCGTGGCCCCCACTAGGCCACGCGCCCAGACCAGGATCCAGCCGCAGAGGGTGCTGGAGACAGCGGCGGCCAGAAGGGATCAGAGGACTCGCCATCCTTATGATCCAAGGAAGAACAAGGGCAGGGGCCAAGGACGCCAGCAACCAGCACGCCGGGAATACAATCGCCCGCCTAAGCACAAGTTTGTCATGGGATTGGCGGATCTGATCGCCATTCCCAATATATCCGCTAGGTTGAAGGCTCCAGTAAAGGTGGGCGACAAGGTGCTGGGACCAAAGCCAGACGCCTGGTGTGAGTTCCACCAGGGCTTTGGCCATACAGTGGACTCGTGCTTAGCATTAGGATACCAGCTCGACGATCTGGTTAAGAGCGGGTTCCTAAACGACTATTTGCTGGATAGAAGGACGGGGGGCATGTCGAGCTCCCAACCAGCAAGTGCTGAAGCTCAGCAGCACGAGATGCCTACGCACGGAGAAATCCACACCATTGCAGGGGGTTTCTCAGGAGGTGGATGCACCGCATCACAGAGGAAGAAGTACGCAAGGTCTGTGATGACGGTGGATATGTTTGAAGACCACTCGCCAGAAGTGGATATTACATTCACCAAGCAAGATCTCCGGGATGTTGTGCCTCATGACAACGATCCCATAGTAATTTCGTTGATAACAGCAGGAAGAAAGGTCCACAGGGTACTGGTGGACCAAGGAAGCTCGGCAGACGTGATGTTCTGGCCGACTTTCACACAGTTGGAGCTGACCCTTGACCAGCTGAGGCCCTATGGAGGGTGTTTGTATGGGTTCGCTGGTGACCAAGTGGAGGTCAGGGGGTACATAGAATTGAGGACAACGTTTACAGACGTGGCGGGTTCAAGAACGGAGAAAATCAAATACCTCGTTGTAAACGCTCCTTCAGCATACAACATCCTGTTGGGAAGACCCACGCTCAACAGGATAGGTGCCATACCGTCGACCCGGCACATGAAGGTGAAGTTGCCGTCCATGGAGGGGGTGGTTATCACCATCAAATCCGATCAGAAGGAAGCGAAGAAGGGCTATGAGAATAGCCTGAAAAACAAGAGATCGGTGAGTTACGTAACAACCACCCCGCCTCCTGGTGTGAAGCCCAGATCGACGGTAACAGAAGAGATCGCCGGAAGGGACGTGGAGATGGTGGACGCTGAGCTGGGGGAGGGGAACGCTGGTCTGGAGGAGGAAGGGGCAAGGAATCGCCCTGAGGAAGCGAGAGAGCTGGGAATCGCCAGGGCGGTGATCACCAGAGAAACCAGACCAAAACCCGTCGAGCAGTGGCTCGATAGAGAAATCGGGGGAAAGATCTTCAAGCTGGGAAGATCTCTGGAGGTTGAGCTCCAGGACCAGATCGCCAAGGTGATTGAGCGGCATCTGGACGCGTTTGCATGGTCCGCTTCGGACATGCCCGGGATCGATCCCGACTTCTTGTGCCATCATCTGGCGATGGACAACTTGGTGAGACCAATGCGACAAAGAAGAAGAAAGTTCAACGAAGAGAGGAGGCAGGCGATCAGGGACGAAACACAGAAACTCCTCGCTGCAGGCCACATCAGGGAAGTCCAGTACCCTTAATGGCTGGCAAATGTCGTGCTGGTGAAGAAGAGTAATGGGAAATGGCGCATGTGTGTCGATTTCACTGACCTGAACAAGGCTTGCCCGAAGGATTCATATCCTTTACCAAGCATAGACGCCCTGGTAGATAGTGCTGCAGGGTGTAAGTTGTTGAGCTTCCTGGATGCCTTCTCGGGGTATAATCAGATCAAGATGCATCCCATGGATGAAGAGAAGACAGCCTTCATGACGGAGAGATCGTGCTACTGCTACAAGGTGATGCCGTTTGGGCTGAAGAACGCGGGGGCCACGTACCAGAGGCTCATGGATCGAGTACTTGCACCGATGCTGGGAAGAAACGTGCAAGCGTACGTCGATGACATGGTCGTGACCTCGTCGAAAAAGAGCAAGCACGTTGCAGACCTGGAAGAATTGTTCACGACGATCGCCAAGTTCAAATTAAAGCTTAATCCAGAGAAATGCATTTTCGGCGTGGAGGTTGGAAAGTTTTTGGGTTTCCTCTTAACTGAAAGAGGCATAGAGGCCAATCCTGATAAGTGTGCCGCCATCTTGGCGATGAGGAGCCCGGCTACGGTGAAGGAAGTTCAACAGCTAACAGGTCGGATGGCAGCCCTGTCTCGCTTCGTGTCGGCTAGCGGAGAAAAGGGCCATCCCTATTTTTAGTGCTTGAGGCGCAATAACAAGTTTGCTTGGACGAAGGAGTGCGAGGAAGCCTTCGTCAAGCTGAAGGAATATCTGGCGAGCCCGCCGGTCTTGTGCAAACCACTGGTGGGAACCCCTCTCAGGTTGTATTTTGCTATAACTGAGAGGGCGGTGAGTGCGGTGCTCGCCCAGGATCAAGATCAGGCCCAGAAGCCTATTTATTTTGTGAGTAAGGTGTTGCAGGGCCCCGAAACGAGATATCAGGCCCTGGAAAAGGCTGCGCTGGCTGTGGTATTTTCGGCGAGGAGATTGCGCCACTATTTCCATAGCTTCACCATACTGGTGATGACTGACCTGCCCATCCAGAAGGTCTTGAAGAAGCCTGACGTTGCAGGAAGGATGGTGAAGTGGGCAGTAGAATTGTCCGAGTTTGATATTAAATATGAGCCCCGAGGCCCGATCAAGGGGCAAATCTTTGCGGATTTCGTGGTCGAGCTCTCGTCTGAGGCGACACGAGTTGAAGGGGACGACTTCCGTTGGGTACTCTCGGTGGATGGATCGTCGAACCAGCAGGGTAGCGGTGCTGGAGTCATTTTGGAAGGACCCAACGGCATGCTGATCGAACAATCTTTGAGATTTGCCTTCAAAGCCAGTCACAATCAAGCAGAATATGAGGCGCTGATCGCCGGGATTTTGCTGGCCAAAGAGATGGGAGCCAGGGTGCTAATGGCTAAGAGTGACTCGCTGCTAGTCACATGGCAAGTAACAGGCGAGTTCCAGGCTAAAGATCCACAAATGGCGGCTTATTTGGAGTATGTGCAGCAATTGAAGAGTTCCTTTTGTTGAAGCTGGAGGAAGCTTCTTCCCTACCAAGACTTGATGTGTGTTTGATGAAGAAAATGGCTTGAGTGCTTTGAAGATTGTAATAGGCTTTTAGATTCATTTGTAATTAGGCTTGTAAGTGTGTATGATTGCCTTTTGCTGTGTAACCTATCCTAGATGCCTAACCAAGTCTAGATCAAGCACATGATGTGGTTAAATGGTTTTTGAAAAGCCTTTTGAAATGTTTTTAACAGTTTTAAAACAGTACACAAATAAATCTGTTTTATGGAGAAAGAATCTGTTTATTTCTTCTCTGTTGAAAAGGCTTTCGTTAAATAGTTTTTGAAAAGCTTTTTAAAATGTTTTTAACAGTACACAAATAAATCTGTTTTATGGAGAAAGAATCTGTTTATTTCTTCTCTGTTAAAAGGCTTTTCTAAATTTCTGTTAAGGCACCAAGGGAAAGCTCAGTTCGTTATTTCAGTTAAGCTGAGCTGGCCTGTGTGTTATACTTTAATCTGTTTTACTGTGAAAGAACAGGTTTATTCCTTGGTGAGTTGAAAGGTTTTTCACAAGTTAGTTAGGGCTCCAAAGGTACCACTCAGACAGTTATTTCTGTTAAGCTGGGTTGGCAGTTTTCACAAAATAAATCTGTTAAGTTCAAAAATGAATCTGTTGTTTTCTTAACTGCTTTTCAACTGTTTTTTGAAAAGAAGTTAGAAACTGTTTTCTATATAAAGAAAAGTCCATCTCACATGAATCAGTGCTGAGGAATTACGCTTTTGACAGAGATCAAACAATTTCCATGTGAGAAGAAGGATTGAAAGAGTTTTTGAAAGGTTTTCCAAAGAGATTTTCAAGTGTGCTTGTTCTAGGAAACCTTTGATCTTGGTGAAGGTGCTGGTGCAGTTCTGCAGCAAATTGAACTACTGGTTTTGAGTTCTTGCATCTTCCTTTCAGGTGTAATCTTTCCTTTATTCTGTTTTGTAAAGGTGTAGGTGTTAGTCACTCCTTGATAGGGTTTCTTGGAGTGCAAGGTGTGCTGAAATAGGGTTTTTCAGCATTGTGTGTGGTGTTCTTGTAGTGTTCAAGAACTGCTGGTTTTGTAAGTGATTGGTACTGTTTTTAGTGAATTCCACCTTGGGGTAAGGTGAGACTGGATGTAGCTCTGTATGAGTGAACCAGTATAAAAACGTGTGTATCTTGTATTCTCATCCCTGCACTCTTTTCTGGTTTTTTGCTTAATTCTGTCAAGAACTAAATCTGTTCTTTTGAAATTGAATCTGTTAATTCTGGGTTAAGTGAAAACTGTTCTTCCTGATTTGTTAAAGTTTTCTGATCATAAACAAGGTTGCTGCATATAATGGTGTAAGTGGATTGTGAACAAACTGACCATTCATTAAAACCTAAGAAAGGATCATACTTCTTGAAATCTTGTGTTGTGTAATTTTTGGTTGATTTCTAAGCATAGTATGAGCTGTTCAGAATGCAATCTGAAGAAAGTATTGCAGATGTGCAGAAACGATTTACACACATTGTAAATCACCTCACTGGCCTTGGTAAAGTCTTTGACATTAAGGTATTAAAATGTCTTGATAGGAGCTGGCAGCCTAAGGTAACAACAATCTCAGAATCCAGAGATTTATCCAAGATGTCCACTGCAGCACTTTTTGGAAAGCTGATAGAACATGAAATTGAGCTGAAAAGATTGAAAGAACAAGAAACGGTGGAAAAGAAGGCCAAAGGAATTGCTCTAAAAACTACCATAGAACATGATACAAGTGAGGAAGAAGGTGATCCAGAACATGATGAGACTGTGAGTCTGCTCACCAGAAAATTCAGCAGATTTCTTAGAAAGAAAAACCGTGACAGAACTCAGCAGAGAAAGAGGTATTCCAAACAACCTATTGATTCAAATTCTTCCAATTACACGTGCTTTGGATGTGGTAAACCAGGTCATATAAAAGCTGATTGTCCAAACAATCAAAGTAAAGAAAAATCAGCAAGCAAGAGGATTGACAAAGGTAAAGGTAGAAGAGCATATATCTCATGGGAAGAAAATGATGCATCCTCATCTAGTGATTCTTCAACTGAAAATGAAGAAACAAATCTTTGCTTCATGGTGAATGATGAGGGATCCAACTCTGACTCAGTAAGTAATTTCTCCACTGATTCTGAAAACTATGATCAACTGCTATTAGCCTTTAAGGAAACACATGATGAAGCAAACAGGTTGGCTATAATGTGCAACAGATTGAATAGAGTAAATAGGGTACTTGAACCAAAGGTTAAAGCTCTTGAAGAAGAACTGCACAAAGCTAAAACTGAATTAATTAGTCTTGAATTGACATGTTTGCATGCATCAATTAAAACTTGTGATAATTGCAAAAAGCTGGAAAAACAGGTTGAGTATTTGTTAAAAACACTTTCAAATTTCACTAAGGAAAGAGAAAATCTTGAAACCTTATTAGGTTCACAGAATGCTGTTTTCAATAAAAAATGGTTTAGGATATAATCCTGGAATGAAAGGTAATGTGAAAAAGCTGTCCAGTTTCTTTGTTCCTTCCAAAACAGGTTTTTCCTCTTTTAGTAATTCAAAAACAAGGCATACTGCAATATGTTTTTATTGTATGAAATCTGGTCATGTATCTAGAACATGTAAGGCTAGGAGATATCTTGTTCCTAAAGGATTGGCCAAATGGCTTCCTAAGGAAAGGTGTTAATCATGCTGGACCCTAAACTAAAGGGGTACCATATGTGCTAAATCTGTTTTGTTGCAGAAAAACAGCAGGAGAAACCAGTAGTACCTAGATAGTGGTTGCTCAAAGCACATGACTGGTGATGTGACTCAGTTCATAAATCTGAAACTCAAAGCTGAAGGGCATGTCACATATGGAGATAACAATAGAGGAAAAATTCTTGGAAGAGGAGATGTTGGTACTAAAGACTCAACTACTATTGAGAATGTCCTATATGTTGAAGGGCTAAAACATAGTCTTCTAAGCATTAGCCAGCTGTGTGACAAGGGATACAAGGTCAATTTCGAAGCCAATACTTGTACAATTTCAAATGAAAATTCTGGTAAGGTGTTGTTCACTGGAAAAAGGGTAAACAACATTTATCTCCTTGACATTGTAAAGAGTTGTTCTGAAAATGAGTGTTTGCTATCTAAAAATGATGAGTCATGGCTGTGGCATAGGAGACTAGCTCACATTCACACAAATCACTTGAACAAGCTAAAATCTAAGGAACTTGTTTCTGTCTTACCAAACATAAAGTTTCAAAATAACAGATTGTGTGATGCTTGTGTAAAGGGAAAACAGATTAGAACTTCCTTTAAATCAAAAGATATGGTTTCTTCAAATAAAGCTTTGGATGTTTTACATATGGATTTGTTTGGACCATCTAGGACTGCTAGCTTAGCTGGAAATTACTATGCTTTGGTGATTGTTGATGACTTTTCAAGATATACATGGACTTTGTTTCTTGCTTCTAAAAATGATGCATATAAAGCCTTTAAGAAACTTGCTAAAGTTCTGCATAATGAAAATGAAAATAGGATAAAACAGATTCGTAGTGATCATGGGGGAGAATTTCAAAATGCAAAGTTTGATAAATATTGTGAAAAACATGGGATCATACATAGTTATTCTGCTCCTAGGACACCCCAACAAAATGGTGTTGTTGAAAGAAAGAATAGATCACTAGAAGAGTTAGCTAGGACTATGCTAAATGAATCTGGTTTACCTAAATATTTTTGGGCTGATGCTGTATATACTGCTTCTTATGTGCTTAACAGAACATTGATTAGACCAATTCTTAAGAAAACTCCCTATGAATTGTATAAAGGTAGGAAGCCTAGCATTAGTCATCTTAGAGTGTTTGGCTGCAAATGCTTTGTTTTAAATAATGGTAAAGATAATCTGGGGAAGTTTGATCCTAAATCAGATGAAGGAATACATATTGGTTATGCTATAAATGGTCATGCTTATAGAGTATATAACAAAAGATTGCTTGCTGTTGAAGAATCTATACATGTTGTGTTTGATGAAACAGATTTTTCTGTGCCCAAATCTGTTATGGATGAACCTGGTATGGATGATTTAAGAACAATTATGCAACAGAATCAATCTAGTGAGCTTGATGCTACTAATCCAAATTCTGTCAAAGAATCTACTGTGAATGCAGGACTGCCTAAAGAATGGAAGACTCCAAGGGATCTCACTCTTGACAATGTAATTGGTAAAATTGAGAAAGGAGTCTCAACAAGGAATTCACTCAATAACTTCTGCAGAACAGTAGCTTTTGTGTCACAGATTGAGCCTAAAAGCCTGGAAGAAGCACTGCAAGACAGCAATTGGATAACAGCAATGCAGGAAGAGCTGAACCAGTTTGAATACAATGAAGTGTGGACTTTGGTTCCAAGGAAGCATGAGATGAACATCATAGGAACCAAGTGGGTGTACAGGAACAAGATGGATGAACATGGAGCTATCACTAGAAATAAAGCAAGACTGGTTGCTAAAGGGTATAACCAAGAAGAAGGTATTGACTTTGGTGAAACCTATGCACCAGTAGCACGTCTTGAAGCTGTCAGACTTCTTCTAGCATTTTCCAGCATACAAGGTTTCAAGCTGTTTCAAATGGATGTCAAGAGTGCATTTCTAAATGGCTACATCAATGAAGAGGTGTTTGTATCTCAGCCTCCAGGGTTTGAAGATTACAAGAATCCAGAACATGTGTTCATGCTTAAGAAAGCCTTATATGGATTAAAGCAAGCACCTAGGCAATGGTATGAAAGGCTAAGTGAATTTCTGCTGTCTCAAGGTTATAGCCGTGGCAATTCAGATAAAACTCTCTTTCTAAAGAAGAAAAGTGAAGATATCATACTTGTGCAAGTCTATGTAGATGATATTATCTTTGGATCCACAAATGAAGAGATGTGTGAAGACTTTGTGAAAACCATGAAAAGTGAGTTTGAGATGTCAATGTTAGGAGAAATGAATTTCTTCCTTGGTCTACAAGTTAAGCAACTCAAGGATGGGATTTTCATAAGTCAAGAAAAATACTGCAAGGAACTGCTCAAGAAGTTTGATATGAATCAATGCAAAGCAATCAGCACTCCTATTTCAAGAAGTTGTCAGCTGGATCAAGATTCTGTAGGAAAATCAGTGGATCAAACGAAGTATAGGGGTTTAATTGGTTCCCTATTATATCTAACTGCCAGTAGGCCTGACATTATGTTTGCTGTATGTCTATGTGCTAGATATCAATCTGATCCAAAGGAATCACACTACAATGCAACAAAGAGAATTCTGAAATATTTGCAAGGATCTAAGGATGTTGGATTGTGGTATCCTAACAAGGTATCTCTGAATTTGATTGGTTTTTCAGATTCTGATTTTGCAGGTTGCAAAGTTGATAGGAAGAGCACAAGTGGGACTTGTCACATGCTTGGATCAAGTCTAATCTCTTGGCATTGCAAGAAGCAAGCTTGTGTTGCTCTCTCCACAGCAGAAGCAGAATACATAGCTGCTGGAAGTTGTTGTGCTCAAACCTTATGGCTAAGGCAGCAACTAAGTGATTTTGGTATTCTGTTAAATAACATACCTATAAATTGTGATAATACAAGTGCCATAAATCTGTCTAAGAATCCTGTCATGCACTCAAGGACTAAGCACATTAAAATTAGACATCATTTTCTAAGAGAACATATAGCTAATGGAACATGTGATATACAATTCATTGGTACTGAATTTCAATTAGCTGATCTGTTCACTAAACCACTTGCTAAAGACAGGTTTCACTTTCTTTTAAATGAATTGGGTATTATTAGCTTGAATTGTCCTCTGCAGTGAAAATTTCAATCTGTTGTTTTATGTTTTAACATGTTTCGTTCCCTGTTTCAGAAATCACAACTGTGACTAGGAAAGAGAAAGATTTATTTTTCTCTCTTTCACTTTATTGTTGACTGCTTTTACGGTTATTGACCAGCAGATCCATGCAAATCAATGTGTGGGTATCCTAACTAATTGGATTTTGTGTAGATGCAACAGATTTGATGTACCAAAATCAGGTTCCAAGATATTCCTACGTGAATCCACACCTGAACCTGCTGCACCATTGGAATAAAATCTGCAGCATATCTGTGGGATTTGATTTTTCTTCAAAATTCATTATTTCCAAAATCTGATTACATTGCCCTGAATTAAAATTTGTGCTTTTCAATTTTGGTTTAACAATCCTATATAAACCTAGCACAATTTAGCTCGTCTCTCACACCATCTCACTTGCACTATAAGCTGTCCAGGTGCACATTGCTTCACCACAGGTTTTGTTTCTGCTTTTGAATAATAATCTGTAATGTTGTTTCTTCTAGAATTGTATGGTAATATATTGATGCAGGGAAAAACAGATTAAGCATGGCATCCTCCTCACATAGAAAGAAGAAATCCAAGGAGCAATCTCAAAGCAGCCAAGGTATCTTGGAAAACTGGTTTGCTGGAGATTCAGAGGCAATGACAAGGTTCATACATGAGACTGGCAGGAAGCAAATCAATGTACCCAAGCTGCTTGAGTTCTCATGGCTGAGAGAGGAGAATCTGATAGAAGCCAAAGACTTGCTCAAGCATCAAAAGCTGAAAGGATTTCTGAAGATGAATGGAAATGTTTATCCAGACCTTGTGAAGGTGTTTTACTGCAACCTTGAACAAGAGGGTAAAAATCTGGTTTCCCATGTAAAAGGAGTGAAGCTGAAGATCACTAGGGAAATCTGGAGCAGTGTGGGTGGAATCAAATATTCAGGACTGAAAGTGAGCAAAGGAAACACTGCTGGAATTCAAGGATTCAACAAATTGCAATTTTATAGAAGCTGTGTGAGGAATCCCACTGAACCAGTAGCTAGGTATCATGCAGGTAGCCTAACTCTAATTCCTAGACTCTTAGCTCATATAATTGCTTGGCAGCTTACCCCTAGAGGAAGTAATCATGCTGTACTTCATGAGGAAGACTTGATACTGCTGTATTGCATTATGAACCATCTTAAGGTAAATTGGGTAAGTACTATGGTTGAACATATGCTGAAATCTGCAAGATTACCTGATTATCGCCTTCCCTGTGCAATATTTGTGTCAAAACTAATTGATCACTTTAAAGTGGACACTACCAATGAAAGGAATGACTCTATTAAGGCTGCAAGTGAAATAGATAACTCCACACTCATGAAAATGGGATTCTATAAGGATGAAGATGGATGGGTTTTTAGAAGGAATGCTGGACAAAGGGCTGAGCAAGAAGCTGCTCCTCAAGGAAATGAAGAAGAAGAAAATGCTGATGGTGTGCAACACATGGACGAATCACCAATACATTCTGCTGAACATGAAGATGTTGCTGCCACTAGTCAGAATGCAATAGTTGCATATGAGGCACCTGAGTACAGAGGTGAACCTCTGTCTATGTTTGAAAGACAGGTGCTAAGCAGGCTAGACACACTCACAGATGAGCAGAAGGCACACTATGAGATGACTCACGCCAGGTTTCAACACTTGGATGATCAACTTGAAGGAATTCAAGTGCAACTAGCTGAGCTCTATTACAACAACAAGTGATCCTATTCCTAAGTCTTTATCTTTTATATGTTGTTGAACAATTTGGAATTAATCTGTACTGTTTTTTTTCTGCACTGGGTTTTAGTTGTTTTGTGGTTTGTAATGAACCTCTATGGTTTATTGGTTTTATTTGAACTGTTATGTATGGCTATTATTTTTTTTCTGTGGTATTTTGTGCTCCCATTCTGTTTGATGAATCCAAAGGGGGAGAAGAATAGCCTGGTACAGAACAGCCTAAGAATAGCCTAGTACAGATTCTGCAGATGATATTCACAGTGGCTGCTGATATGATTCAGATGTTAAATCTGCAGGTATATCATTCGTAAATCTGTTGTTCTGCTTTAACACATGTTTTCTTTGTATATAGTTCTGTACAGATTTGGTCATGATCTTTCTTCAAAGCTGTGCAAAGCAAAGGGAATTTGTCTCCATCGAACAGGGGGAGATTGTTGAAGCTGGAGGAAGCTTCTTCCCTACCAAGACTTGATGTGTGTTTGATGAAGAAAATGGCTTGAGTGCTTTGAAGATTGTAATAGGCTTTTAGATTCATTTGTAATTAGGCTTGTAAGTGTGTATGATTGCCTTTTGCTGTGTAACCTATCCTAGATGCCTAACCAAGTCTAGATCAAGCACATGATGTGGTTAAATGGTTTTTGAAAAGCCTTTTGAAATGTTTTTAACAGTTTTAAAACAGTACACAAATAAATCTGTTTTATGGAGAAAGAATCTGTTTATTTCTTCTCTGTTGAAAAGGCTTTCGTTAAATAGTTTTTGAAAAGCTTTTTAAAATGTTTTTAACAGTACACAAATAAATCTGTTTTATGGAGAAAGAATCTGTTTATTTCTTCTCTGTTAAAAGGCTTTTCTAAATTTCTGTTAAGGCACCAAGGGAAAGCTCAGTTCGTTATTTCAGTTAAGCTGAGCTGGCCTGTGTGTTATACTTTAATCTGTTTTACTGTGAAAGAACAGGTTTATTCCTTGGTGAGTTGAAAGGTTTTTCACAAGTTAGTTAGGGCTCCAAAGGTACCACTCAGACAGTTATTTCTGTTAAGCTGGGTTGGCAGTTTTCACAAAATAAATCTGTTAAGTTCAAAAATGAATCTGTTGTTTTCTTAACTGCTTTTCAACTGTTTTTTGAAAAGAAGTTAGAAACTGTTTTCTATATAAAGAAAAGTCCATCTCACATGAATCAGTGCTGAGGAATTACGCTTTTGACAGAGATCAAACAATTTCCATGTGAGAAGAAGGATTGAAAGAGTTTTTGAAAGGTTTTCCAAAGAGATTTTCAAGTGTGCTTGTTCTAGGAAACCTTTGATCTTGGTGAAGGTGCTGGTGCAGTTCTGCAGCAAATTGAACTACTGGTTTTGAGTTCTTGCATCTTCCTTTCAGGTGTAATCTTTCCTTTATTCTGTTTTGTAAAGGTGTAGGTGTTAGTCACTCCTTGATAGGGTTTCTTGGAGTGCAAGGTGTGCTGAAATAGGGTTTTTCAGCATTGTGTGTGGTGTTCTTGTAGTGTTCAAGAACTGCTGGTTTTGTAAGTGATTGGTACTGTTTTTAGTGAATTCCACCTTGGGGTAAGGTGAGACTGGATGTAGCTCTGTATGAGTGAACCAGTATAAAAACGTGTGTATCTTGTATTCTCATCCCTGCACTCTTTTCTGGTTTTTTGCTTAATTCTGTCAAGAACTAAATCTGTTCTTTTGAAATTGAATCTGTTAATTCTGGGTTAAGTGAAAACTGTTCTTCCTGATTTGTTAAAGTTTTCTGATCATAAACAAGGTTGCTGCATATAATGGTGTAAGTGGATTGTGAACAAACTGACCATTCATTAAAACCTAAGAAAGGATCATACTTCTTGAAATCTTGTGTTGTGTAATTTTTGGTTGATTTCTAAGCATAGTTGATGGAGATCAAGCCCAAGAGAACATGGAGGCCACTCATCAAGCTCAAGAAGAGGTGGAGGCACAAATGGAGGATGCCCATGGAGGTCAAAGTCCACCTCAAAGGATTACAAGAAGCATGTTCAAAGCCTTGGGAGCAAGAGGACATTTATTTTCTCTTTTTGTAGTGTCTTTAGTTGAAGGTGCTTAGAGGGAAACCTTAGAAACCTCTTTTGTTATAGCATCTTTTAGGTTTTAAATAGGACCTTTAGGGGGGTGTATTAGTAGATAGGTGTAGGTGTAGTTTTTGGGAGGTGTCATAGTAGAAAAAGGTCACACCTCCCATGTGACTTGTTTTTGGTGGGAATTTCAAATGAGTTTATTTGAAATTTCCCACCTATTTTTCAGCACCTTAGGCTATAAATAGAGGTGCTTCCTTTGTAAAATTCAGATTTGAATTTTATCTAAAGAAACTATACTCAAACTTGGAGTGAGCATTTGGAGAGCTTTGAGCTTCTTCTCTAGTCTTATCTTGAAGGACCATGGTTTCCTCAAGTGGCGGCTTCCACACTCATCTAGGAGCATCCATTCTTCTAGTGGCGTGATCATCTCAACTATTCCACCTATGATAAGGAATTATATGCACTTGTTAGGGCTTTGTTTACTTGGCAACACTATCTTTTTCCCAAAGAGTTTGTGATACATAGTGATCATGAATCTCTTAAATATTTGAAAAGCCAAAACAAACTTAACAAGAGGCATGCTAAGTGGGTGGAATTCATTGAGCAATTTCCTTATGTGATCAAACACAAGCAAGGCAAAATAAATATTGTGGCGGATGCTCTTTCTAGAAGATACACCTTGCTAAATCTTTTAACCTCTCAATATCTTGGTTTTGATCACATTAAGGAACTTTATCATGATGACCTTGATTTTTCTCTCCTCTATCAAGAGTGTCTTAAGGGAGGACACAAAGATTTTTTTATTCAAGATGGCTTTCTTTTTAAAGGAAAACGTCTTTGTGTTCCCCAATGCTCTATTAGATTATCTCTTGTTAGAGAAGCTCATGAGGGGGGCTTAATGGGACATTTTGGGGTTGCTAAAACTTTGGATGTGTTGCATGAACATTTCTTTTGGCCTCATATGCATAAACATGTTCATAGTTTGTGTGATAAATGCATAGCTTGCCGCAAAGCTAAATCTAAAATGCATCCCCATGGTCTTTATACTCCTCTTCCTATCCCTTCAATGCCTTGGGTAGATATATCTATGGATTTCATCTTAGGCTTACCCAAGACATCAAAGGGAAAGGACTCCATTTTTGTGGTAGTGGATCGTTTTTCAAAAATGGCTCACTTTATTCCTTGCCACAAAGTGGATGATGCATGCCACATTGCAAACCTCTTCTTCCAAGAAGTGGTTCGCTTGCATGGGATTCCTAGGTCTATAGTGTCCGATAGAGATCCTAAGTTCTTGAGTCACTTTTGGAAGACCTTGTGGGGCAAGCTTGGAACTAAGCTTTTATTTTCTACCACTTGCCACCCACAAACCGATGGTCAAACCGAGGTGGTAAATAGAACTTTGGGACAACTATTGAGATGCTTTATTTCGGGGAATCCTAGAGTGTGGGAGAATTTACTACCCCATGTTGAGTTTGCATATAACCGAGTAGTAAATTCTACCACCTCCCATTCTCCTTTTGAGGTGGTCTATGGGTTTAATCCCCTAACACCTCTTGATCTTCTTCCTATTCCCCTTCTTGACGATGTCTTGTGCAAAGATGGGGATGAAAAGGCTTCTTTTGTGAAAACTTTGCATAAAGACATCAAGAAGAGAATTGAGAAGAAGGTTGGCAAGTATGCTGAACTTGCCAATAAGAGGAGAAAAGCATTGTTGTTTGATGAGGGCGATTGGGTTTGGCTTCACTTGAGGAAGGATCGTTTTCCTACTCAAAGGAAGTCCAAACTAATGCCTCGAGGGGATGGACCTTTCCAAGTCCTCAAGAGGATTAATGACAATGCTTATGAGTTAGATATGCCTATTGGAATCACATCAATAGTTGTATCCTTCATCCTCACTATATTAAGCTGATCTGGTTCTGTCATAATTCTCTATTGATCACAATTTTACATTGAACAAAATTCAAATTGTGCCAAGACTGCTCTGAAGAATCAATCTGTTTCATGTAAAAACAATCTGTTCTTTTTGCCTCTGGAATACTGAAAAATTGTGTGTTCTTGCGAAAATTTTATAAGCTCAATTCACCCCTCCCCTCTTGAACTTAGACACTAATAGACCCAACACCTTTGCCTCCTTTGAAGTGGTGCATGTGCCCAGGGAGCAGAATGCCCGAGCTGACTTGCTAGCTAAGCTCGCCAGTTCAGGCAAGGGGGGTAGACAGAGGACGGTGATTCAAGAAACTCTGAAGACGCCGAGAGCATTTGTGGTAGATCACCTGGTTCTTCAGATAAGCAAGTCGATGGAGAAAGCAGCGAGAAGTCATAAGTCCCTGACGCAAGAAACTTTGAGATCGCCGAGAATTAGAGCATGTCGAGGAGAGAAGGTGAAGATGACGCAGGTCTGCGCTATCCATGAGCCAGACACCTGGATAACACAATACAAGCGATGCCTGGCAGATGGCCTTCTCCCACTGGATCCGACAGAGGCTAGGAAGGTAAAGAAAAATTCTAGCAAGTACACATTGATTGATGGCGATCTGTACAGGTTTGGGTTCACTCACCCACTCCTGGAATGCGTACATGGCGAGAAGTGCACGAGAATCATGGCAGAGCTCCACGAAGGTATATGCGGAAGCCACGTCGGGGGTCGAGCTCTGGCCGCGAGGACTCTCCGTGCAGGGTACTACTGGCCATCGATGAGAGAAGACTGCAAGAAGTATGCCCAATGTTGCAAACAATGCCAACAGCACGCCGATTGGCACAAGGCACCTCCCGAGGAGTTGAAGTCGATCTACAGCCCTTGGTCGTTTCATACTTGGGGAATCGACATCCTGGGACCATTTTCGCTGGCGATCAGGAAGATGAAGTACTTGGTGGTGGCGATTGAGTATTTCACCAAGTGGATCGAAGCAGAGCCAGTGGCCCAGATCACCGCACACAAGATCGAAGGTTTCGTGTGGAAGAATATTGTGTGCCGGTTTGGAGTGCCCAAGCGCCTGGTGTCAGACAATGGGACTCAGTTTGCAAGCCACTTGTTGAAGAAGCTGTGCGAAGGGGTGGGAATTCAACAAGTGTTTGCATCCATCGAGCACCCTCAGACGAATGGCCAGGTGGAGTCAGCTAATCGGGTGTTGCTGAGAGGTTTGAAGAGAAGACTAGAGAAAGCCAAAGGAAGCTGGGCTGAGGAGGTACCCCGTATAGTCTGGGCGTACCACACCACCGAGCAGTCAGGAACCCATGAGACCCCGTTCAGCTTGGTCTATGGGTGTGATGCAATGATTCCAGAAGAGATCCAGGAGAGCTCGCCGAGATTCCAGAATTTTGTAGAGGAAGACTCGAATGAAGAGAGAAGGTTGAACCTGGATCTACTGGATGAGGTCAGGGAAGAGGCAAGATTGAAGGCTGAAGCGGTGAAGAGAAGGATTGAACGAAGATACAACTCGAAGGTGATGCCAAGACAGTTTAGAGAAGGCGACCTGGTGATGAGGAAAGCCCACCAGTACGAGATGGAGAATAAACTGTCGCCCAAGTGGACGGGGCCGTTCAGAATAACCGAGGCGCTCGGGAACGGCACCTACCGCTTAGAGACATTGGAAGGAGGGGCGATTCCTCGCACTTGGAACGCCACGCACCTGAAGTTGTATTACAGTTAAGAAGCCTTGTAAGTAAAGACAAACACGAAGTTATATTACAATGTCTCTGTTAAAACAGTTTGAAGGGGGCACTCTTTTTTCCCTAAGGAGGGTTTTTAATGAGGCCACCCAATAAAGAGAAGTTTTCGAAGTACAAGTTGTTTTAGATTGCGTGCCTGTTGTTTTCAGAAAGTTTTGAAGAAAGACCTTGTCACTTGTATGTGGCTTAAGGCAAGTTAAAGATATATTGCATGCTTTCTAAAGAGTTTTAAGTCCTCATCGTCTTTCGGCGATCGGAGGCACCAGTTAAAAGTTTTAAGTCCTCATCGTCTTTCGGCGATCGGAGGCACCAGTTGAAAGTTTTAAGTCCTCATCGTCTTTCGGCGATCGGAGGCACCAGTTAAAAGTTTTAAGTCCTCATCGTCTTTCGGCGATTGGAGGCACAAGTTAAAGTTAAAGTCCTCATCGTCTTTCGGCGATCGGAGGCACCAGCTAAAAGACCTCAACGCCCTCGCGCGTCCTGAGGCGAGTTAAAGACCTCCTCGCCGTCGAGCGAGTGCAGGCGAGGAAGAGCGAAAAGTCCTCAGTGTTTCTGGGGCGAGGAGATGTAACCCCTGGGGCAATGTAGAGGCACCAGTGAAAAGGCCTCAGTGTTTCTGGGGGCGAGAAGATGTAACCCCCGGGGCAATGTAGAGGCAAGTAAAAGACCTTCTCGCCTATGAGCGAGTTCAGGCAAGTAAAAGACCTTCTCGCCTATGAGCGAGTTCAGGCAAGGTAAAATCCTTCTCGTCTCGAACGAGTTCAGGTATGGTGTTAAGGGTGGACGAAGTTTGGAAGGTGGCTAAGGTAGGTTCGAAGAGAACGCCTCGCCACCCGGTCTTTTGTCCTGAAGTTCAGGAAGGTAGAGAAGGATCCGAAAGGCGCCTCTACCCCAGATAAAAGAACAATGGCCAAGGCATGAAGCAGATCGGGTGAAGCAGTACTTTAAGCCGGTAGTTGAGTTGAAGTTCGTTGCTTGAAGAGTAATTTTACCCTAAGGTTAATTGCCTTAAGATTACGAGTTGTTAAAGCGATTATTGTTTGAAGTTGAAATGGTTCGAAACAGTTAAGTACATGATCGTGCCTACGGAATTACTAAGTTATTCCTCTGAAGTAAATTGCGCAAGGGAAGTTAAAGCAGCAAAGGAAGTTACAAGAGGAAATGCAAAGGTAATTTCGTTGAAATAAGTATCAGTTCAAAAACACGTATACAGGAAAGTATGGAGTTTTTACAATTGCATACAAAGAAAAAGCATAAAGGTGGTGGATGAGGGGAAATTGATCAGTCTTCGACGGGAACCACCTTCCCATCCACCACCTCGTTGTTTAGGGACACCATGCTGAGATCCAGATCGGGGAACAAGCATGCAAACTGTTCCCGTGCAGCCGCGAATCCAGCAGCCAGAATTTGGGCAGAACTCAGATTAAGTTCTTCAATCTGTTTCTGGAGTTCTTCAGTTTGTTCCTTCAGCCCCTTATTCTGCTGCTCCAGCTCTTCGACTTGCTTCTTGAGTTTTTCGTTGGTCTCTTGAGCCTGGAGAAGGTCTTCAGCAACCTTCTTGGATTCTACTTGCACTTGGCCCAATTCAGCAGCGATTTTCCCCTTCTCTTTGTTGGCCTCGGCAAGCTCAGCCATGGCGTCGTCCCTCGCCTTTTCCACCTTTCCCAGGAAGATCTCCCGATCAGCGGACCTCTGCTCCAGTTTCTTCACCTTGGCGGCGTCAGTTTTTATCAAGGCTTCTAGGTCAGCCACCTTAACGCGATAAGGCACAATCTTGCTTTCCAGCTCAATCTTCTCTTGAGCCAGAAGCTGCACCTTGTGGCGAAGATCGGTGGCCTCCTTGCGCGCCAACCGGAGCTCGGTGCTCATCGCATCTTCTACTCCGGAGTGTTCAATCTCCGCGAGTGTCAGATTGAAGGACAACTTCTCCACCTCAACCCTCATAGTGCTATTCTCAGTTCTAAGGTTGAAGAGGTCATCCTGGAGCTTCCTGGTGGAGCTCTCCACAGCTCTAGTTATGATGGTGGGGATGTCTTCTGCTATCGTCTTCAGCTTGGCAGATAAAGGCTCCCACATCCTCGTGACCTCAAGAGGGAGGTTTGCTGCTTGTAGAGGCGCCGGGTGGGCCTGTTGTTGGTTTTCGTCGCCACCTTCTTTAGTTGGTTCTTCAGTAGGCGCTTCTGGGCGTGGTGGCGACGTCGGGGATTCGGTAATCAGAATTGGAGAGGTATGGGCAACCTCATCCCCGATTGGAGCAACGTCTGCGGCTGAGGCATTTGAAGGAGGACCCCCTCCAACTATTGCACAAGGTGTGGAGGCGCTCGGGGGGTCCTCCATGAAGTTTGGCTCGGGGGCCTCAACCGTAGATGGCGCGGATGCCAATGGAATGGCTTGGACTGGTGAAGCAGGAGCTGATGGAGGTGGCAATGATGGAGGAGGGGCAGGCGTGGATGGCGGTGTTGATGCTGGAAGAGGGGGTGGTGCAGATGGTGAAGAAGGTGCCACCCTCTTCCTCTTCGTAACAAGGCCATCTTCAGTGGCCTCGTCGTCTTCCTCCTCCTCCTCGTGGACTACCTGGGGGGTTTTCCTCTTGGGTCTTTTGAGGACAAGTTTCTTGCGTTGAGCGGCGGGTTAGACATCGGAAGGAGCTGGGCCCTTGGGTGGCGATCGGCCCTGTGCGGCGGCGATCTCCACCACAGAATTTGGCACTGTTTGGGAACCCGTTGCCAACCCGTGGATTCGGGCGAGCGCCCTTAATTCAGCAAGCTTGCCCTGGTCCAACATGTTATCTGCATGGAGCAAAAATGCATGGGTTAGTTCAGAGAGAAGATAAATGCATAAGGCAGTATGCAACAGCAAAGCAGATAAAGGGTGCAGAAAAATAAAACCAAAGTCTTGCGCACAACGCGCAAGACGCCCAGAAACAGTTAACAGAAGTAAGTATTAAAACAAGAACTTAAGCATTCTAACCTATTCGAATTTCGAGTTGGTCCTCGAAGAACTCGAAGCAAATAAGTGTGGTGGTGAGGAAGGTGATGTTGGCGTCTGCCACACTCTTCCAGAAAAAACAGAGATCTCTATCCAAAGCGCCCATGCTATCAGGACTTCTGGGTCTCCTGAAGCAGCTTTTGGACTCTTTGTTCCCCTTGTTTACCCAATACAAGGGGAAACCGTCGAGCAGCGACGCGTCTTTCTCGTTGGGGCGTATCTGGACAAATTTGCCCTTCCAGTCTTTATAGGATTGCTGGAAGATGGAGAGGATTGATCTCCCAGCAATCCCATTCAAGCTTACCCACAGGCGGTCTCCTGGGTGCTTGGCTTCGAAGAGAAATAAGAATACATCTACAGATGCTGGCAACCCCAGATGGTCGCACATCACTTGGAACGCTCGCACGAACGCCCAGCTGTTGGGATGAAGCTGGGCGGCGGCGATGTTGAGCTCAGTGAGAAGCTCCCTCTCAAAGCGGGTGAAGGGAAACCTGAGTTTCACCTTCTTGAATAGGGTTGTGTAGACGAAACAGAAGGCTCCACCGGTGTTTGCCTTGTCGTCAGCACAAAGTGGCAGGCCAGGGGGGCAAGGTAGCATTGTCATCTTCTCATCGTGCTCCTTGTGGAATGATTGGTGAGGCTCATCCCCCTTCGTCAGTCGCAGAACTGCCCCCGCAGTGTTCACAGAAGATGTTTCCCCCAACAGGGTCGAGTTGGCCCAGGGGTATAGTTTTTTGAAGTCTGGTGGGGGGACGGAGGCTCCTCCGGTGACAGGCGGAGCAGCCTGGGCCAGGTTGGGGCGGGAAGGTGCAGGCCTCTCAGCCTGAGAAGACGAAGCGCCACGTACTCGCGGTGGGTCGTGTGCTTGTGAAGAGGGGTTTCGTGATGAAGGAGGAGGATTTGGGGTGATCTTTGAGCGAGTCATTGTTGAAGCTGCAAAGGAAGAAGAAAAGGAAAAATGATCAGGGGTCACAGAGGCTGACTCGATCATGGAAGAAAGGTGAAAACGAACGAACGTAGGTTCGTTGTGACGTTGACAGAGCCCTAAGTTACGAAGAAGGAGAAATCGCAAAAACAACCCACAACGTATGCACCAGACAGTTACAGGATGATGCGAATCGGTTAAAATG
Source organism: Phaseolus vulgaris (assembly GCF_051622355.1). Taxonomy (NCBI): domain Eukaryota; kingdom Viridiplantae; phylum Streptophyta; class Magnoliopsida; order Fabales; family Fabaceae; genus Phaseolus; species Phaseolus vulgaris. The sequence continues at coordinate 35,310,469 of NC_143508.1, forward strand.
CAGGAAAAACCAGCAGAAGAAGGAAAGGAGGTACCTTTTGATGATCAGGAAGACGATGAAGGATGCTGGTGATTCAGAATGTTGAAGAACGCTGAGAGCTTTTTTGCAGAAGAGAGTTGGAGCGTTTGAGGATACGAAGAAAAGTGATGGAACAGTGGAGTGAAAATGGGTTTAAGGGTTTTTCGAAATGGGTTTGGGAAGCGCAAACGTTAACTGAAGGTAACCGTTGATGAAGCCACGTGTCGAACGATGGAGAATGTTTGGTGGAGCGTCAGAGAGGTAGAAAGTACAACCGCTTGGAATTCTGCGTCAGTGCCACGTAGGTCGGTGTTGACGTGACTCTTTCAGTCTTTTCGCTGGACAAGTCTTCGCTTAAGACTGGGGGGCTTGTGTACCGCCCTGACAGTCGGAGGTGATGACGTGGCATCCAGCTACAGTATAGGCGTGTTGACAAGGCGCCAGGTTGGCAGAAGAGGAGGAAGTCGGGGGGCTCGTGAAGTCGCCAGTTATTAAGTTGGCGTGTTCCGATCTCCAGCATACCAGAACCGGCGATCACCGGGTTAAAGATGAAGTCGCCAGATGTAAACTCAGGCGACCAAATGATTGGAGATCGCCAGAGCAAGCACATCGCCAGAGATGAAGGTGGTGTAGATTATGAAGGCGGCCGGCGAGACCACAGGGAAGGTGTACGAAGGCACCCTAACTCGCCAGTTCCAGTAGAGATCGCACTCCCAAGTTAGCTATGCACTGGGCAGTACCATGCATAAGTAACTTGGCCAAAAAGAGAGTCAGAAGCAACGCCCAAGCCAAGGAGGCTCCAGATGATGGCACGTGTACGACTGGACGCGAGCCACGTGTCCAGGTCTGTAACTGCCAGGAGAGAGAAAGTGACCAGGTATATAAGAGTTCTCAACGAACTTTCTGAGGTACGCACGTTCAGATTATACTCTTTACGCTTGCGAGTTCTAGAGCTTACTGTGAGAGAGAACATTGCACGGTTCCTTGAGATTTCTTGAGTGTTCTTGCTCTTAGTATTTGGTGGTTCAGTCACTAACTTGGGCGTTGGAGTGCAATCGGCCGCAGCGGCGCCGCTTTGTTCTTTTGCAGGTTCTTGAGGTGGATCTTGAAGAAGGACGGAGGTTTGAAGCGGTGCACACGTCGATCCTTTGACGAGGCAGGTTCAAACGTTATGGTCAACAGGCAGGATCAACTTCTTTCTGAGCATTATCAGCTTTCAACACAGATCATTTGACCAAGATTCTCTCTTTTAGATTGATCTGCAACAGATAGAAATTCAAAAAAGCAATTAAATCAATTTCATCACAGTGCTGTCAGACCCAAAACAATCGGTTGTTTCGAAGAGACAATCGGTTATTTTTCTGCAGCAGTTAAAACTTGATTTTTGAAATTTTAACCGTAAGCAGAAGCAGATTAAATCAGATACCATTGATTAAAAGAAAATTAATCACAAGATAGAACTTTGAAACAGAGATTGAGAACAAATAAAGGAAAGTCTTATCCTTGTGTTGATTCTTCAATGAGCCAATTGCTTGTTGATCAAGAAAACTCCTTTTCATTGTTTTGTTCTTTTGCATAGCATTGATTCAGCTTCAATGACTGCCTTTTTCTTCAACAGCTTGATCAGATGGCTCAGTTCTTCTTTTTCTCTTTATTTTTCCTGCATAAACGATTTCAAGTAGCAAGATTTGGTCCCCTAACAAATTTGGGTCCATTTGACTTTACTTTGCTGTTAGAAACATCACATCCCTTAGGAATCCATTTCATAAAACCTTTAGGAACATAATATTTTCTAATTTTACAGAATCTAACAGAGTGGCCTTTCTTCATGCAGTAAAAGCATGTAACAACCAGTTGTTTCGTCTTAACAATCGGTTGTTTTTCTGATTTTCTTAAAAAACTTTTTGAAAACCTATCTTACTTGTTCTGTGGATTGAAGCCTAAACCAGCTTTTCCAAAATCACAGCTTTCAGATGCCAAGACATTTTCAAAGTTTGATTTCCCCTTTGAAAGCTTGTCCACAGTTTCAACAAGATAGTGAACCTTTTTCTCAAGATTTTCACAATTTATGCAAATGAGAGTATCACACTGGCAAGAGGCATTTTTGAAATGATTTTCCAATTTTTCAAAATCATTTTTTGCTTTTCTCAGATCCTCTTCAAGTGATTTAACTTTCTTTTCAAGCCCATTGTTAAGATCTTTCAATCGGTTGTTTGAAAGAACCAATCTATTAGCTTCATCATGTGTTTCTTGAAAAGCTTTGATCCTGCCGGCAACTCGAACGTGGAGGAATCGCTTCACAGCACTCTTGGTCCCGCCTACGCGACTGGCGTTTTCTACAGGATCACCCTCAGAACCTTCTCTTGGATCTCCAAACGTGACCTGCAAAACACACAGACGACGCCTCTAGCGGCCGTTTGCACTCCGACGATCAAGTTAGTCCACAGAACCACCAAAGACTAGAAAACTAGTAGTGTGTGTGAAAAACTCTTGCTCTCTGTTTTTCGTCCTCCTCACTCTCACCCTGATTCTCTCTTTTATCTCTCTTTCCCTGCTTCTGGGCATAACAGAATTCTGTTATGCTTTTCTGGCATGTGTCAGAACCTTGTTATGCTTTTCAGAGAAAGCGTACCTTCAGAATCAGCAGTGGGAGCGTGAGAGTCTGTGCATGTCTGCGCGTCTCTGCGCTTGGCTGCGCCTGTCTGTACCTTTAGCGGTACGGAGTGCACTTTTGTCTGGACCGCACCCTTCTCAGATGGTGACACATGAAGGCCTGCAACTCACATCTAACCACACACGTGTCATTTACTGGAAGGGCTCTAGCGCTTCTCTTTGTGTGCCTAAGTTACGCCCTTGCGGAGTAACTTAGGATGTTTCTCTTATCTGGGCAAATCGCATACTCTTGGGAGAACGTCGGGTGTGGCTGGTCTAGGCACACTCACCAAACGTTGCTCTCTGCGTAGGCGACTTACCCATCACGATGCCACGCACATAATGGGTTGAGGGAATAACCAATCACTGACTGGTTTACTAGTTCCCCCAGGCCACTCTCGTGCATGATTCCCTGAGGTGTGCTCATGCGAGATCCATGCGTAACGCTCTCGCTGGGAACCTCATTCCCAGTTTAACTGCGTGTAACACGAGACCCCGATGACAACACACCCGATGACTGATCAGTGTTTATTTGCTTCTCGCGTTCTGCCTTCAGGCGTTAGTCTGAGAACTGGTCTGTTGGTGGCCACTTGGCTACTGACCACCGATCACCATTCTGGATGATCTGTCCCCCGACCTCTCTGCCGCCTGATCTGTCGGTAGTCACTTGGTTACTGACCACCGATCATCGCTCTTGGCAATCGTCCCCCTGACCTCTCTGCCACCTGGTCCACGTGTCACCCTGCGAGTGGTCCACGTGGTTCTCTGTTGCTGACGTCATCGACTACCGATGACCGATTGGATCACAAGCCCCCCAGTCTCGAGTCGAGAACTCGTTCTCAGCAAAGAGACTAAGTGGTCGTGCCCTCAGTCCACGTGGCAAGTGGGGCCGCCTCACGTGCCACCTCACGTGCTGCTTCTTTAACGTTTGGACTTCTTCTCTTAATCTCGCGACACGTGGCCCTATCAACGGCCAACGCTGTGCGTCGCTAGCGCTTCTCTTATTCAAATTTGCGCGCCCTTTCACTGTTCCTCCATCTTCTTCATTCGACTCCCAGACTCTCTGCGAACTTCTCCTCTGCGCACCCATCTTTCTTCAAATTTTCTGCTTCCCAAACTCTTGCGATCACCCAAAGGTATGGTTTTTCTTCTCCCTGGCCCCTTTTTGGTCACCTTTACCGATTGCATTTATCATTCCCTCTTCTTCCATTCATTCTGACCTTTTCGTTTTTTCTCCATTTGCAGCTATCTCACGATGGCTCGCTTGAAACAAACTGCGCGCATCATTGCCCCATCCTCCGGTGCACAGCCTTCCGCGAGTGCGCCATCCTCTGGCGCACAGCCTTCCGCGAGTGCGCCAGCTCCACCACCGCCTGTGGCTACCTCCTACCACGACAATGCCAGAGTCTACGAATGGGCTCCCTTGGCATTGCTCGCTGAAACCTCCACCCTGCTGCCTAAGGGTCATCTCACGTCTCTGCTAAGTCGCAACCCCGATGAGCCTTCCTGCTCCATCGACAGGGAGAATGACTTCAACATCCAAATCCGCATTCCTCCCCGAGGAATGCCTATCTGCGCGGATGACAGGGCCACCAATGGGGTGCCCTTCGTCTTCATCTACTCCGCTATTTTCAAGAGGTTGAAGCTACGCCTCCCTTTCACTTTCTTCGAAAAGGAGCTGATGATGGAGTTAAACGTCGCGCCTTGCCAACTCCATCCAAATGCCTGGGCCTTCATCCGGGCGTTTCAGATCCTCTGCAGCTATTTCGGGCACAACGCCTCCGTGGACGTGTTCCTCTACTTCTTCGAAGCGAAGAACCCTGGGGACAGGTCCTAGGTCAGCCTGAACGGGGTTGCTGGACGGGTGCTACTGGGCCTGTACCAGCAATCCTTCAAAGATTGGAAGGGCAGATTCTACATGATATCTGCTACCCCTCAAAGTCCAAATCTGCTCGAGGGGTACCCCCTCTATTGGGTTCCTGGAGTTGAATTAAAGAAATCCAGGGGCCTCGAAGCTATGGCCCCCTATGAGCGCGAGCTGTGCGGGCTGCTCTTGGGGGCCAAGTACAATTCTGCTCGTCTCATCAAAGACGAGTTCAATGTGGTGGCCTTAAAAAAGTACATAGGTAGCTCTTCTTTCCCCTCTTAGGATACCTGCACCTTTTCATGCATGCTTTTATGTGTTTTTTAACTTACTTGCATACCTTGGTCAACTAACCCCTCCTTTTCTCGTCTATGCAGACTCAATGACGGGGAAAGACAGGAAGCTGGCCTTGCTGGAGCTTGCCAAACGTAGGGGAGCCAAGGGCACTGGCTCCTCTTCTTCTACAACTGAGCCCATTGCAGCCCCTCCACTCTCGGTCGCGCCAGCTGAAGGCCCCGAGCAAGGGAAGAAAAGGAAAAGGCTGGTGAAGGCTTCCACTTCTTCTGCTGTTGCTGCTGCTGCTGCCTCAACTGAAGAGGAGAGCTCAGGCTCTCCTCTTGTACACCGCCAAAGGAAGAGAGCAGCAGTTGAGGGGGCCTCATCTCTCCAGCCTGGAGAGATTGAGGTGGTGGAAGTAGAGGAAGGGTCTTCCCCTCCTCCCTGCGCTCAAACTGCCTCAGAGCCCACCAACCTTCCTTCTCCAGGCCAGCAGTTGCCTCCAACTACCAAACTGCCATCTTCCCCCCCAGCAGGCCAATCACCTGGTCCATCCGCTCATCCTGCTGGGGGCGCTTCTGCCCAAACTGGGGGTGCACCACCACCACTGCTGCCAATCCCTACCACCACTGCTGAATGTGGTGGGTCTAGCTCGCGCCCAAGCGCTTCTGGGGCCACCCACGAGAATTTCAGCAGGGTCATCACCCTGGTTCGACAGCTCATAAGCAACCGGGAGCTCGTCGAGTGGAATGGTGATGAGGTGGACATGCACCTGGCAAGGCAGGTAATGCTCTCTCTGGAGTTCTCCACCCAGCATCGCAAGCAAATAGCCCTGGAGAAGAGGGTGAAGGAGCTTGAGCACGACAAGGAGTCACTGCGAAGTGACTTCGAAGCTGCTCAAGGGTCCGTTGAACTGATGCGAGGCATGGTGGAGAAGGCTAGGAGGGAATACCTAGCGCAGGTCCAAGAGACCATCAAGACGGAGATCTTGATGGGGCAGACGGTGAGCTCTTTGGACTGCGCGGTGGTGGAGCTTAGGGCCGAGACTTCCTCCCTGCGCCAACTGAACACTCAGCTAGTGGGGGAGCTCGAGTCCACCTAAGAAGCAGTTGTTGCTGGGGAGAAGAGGCTTGAGGAGGTGGTGGGCAAACTGTCTGAAGCTGCCTCCTCCCTTGCTGCCGTCACCACTGAGAGATGCTGCGGAGGCTTCAAAGCAAGAACTGGAGGTGGAGAAGGCTGATTTGATGAATGTGGGTGCTGATGCCTTTACAGATGGATTCGAGCTAGCACTCGAGCAAATCAGATGCGTTCTCCCAGACCTGGACCTCTCGCAGTTCAGCATCTATCATGAAGTGGTGGATGGAAAGCTCATCCCTCCTGCCCCTTAAGCTTTTCTCTTCTCTGTAAATTTATCTTCTGCACAATTTTTCTTTGTACTTTAAAATTGTATAAGACTTGACTGTGAATATAATATCTCAATGCTTCTTTTCTTGCATAAGTTTCTTCCCTTGTATTTTCTTTGAGCTTCACTTATCTTTATGTGCGCGACTAACTGTTAGCTAGCTTAGGTTCAGCGCGATCTTGGGCTTTACCTTTCCTTTGGCACACGACTAAGTGTTAACCAGCTTAGGCTTAGCGCGATCTTGAGCTTTTTCTTTCACTTTGTGCACGACTAAGTGTTAACCAGCTTAGGCTTAGCGCGATCTTGAGCTTTGTCTTTCACTTTGCGCACGACTAAGTGTTAACCAGCTTAGGCTTAGCGTGATCTGCTTCTCTTATTCTTTCACTTCTACTTGATCACGACTGGCTAATCCCTCAGCTTAGTGTTTAACAGTCCTCGTGCGCTGCTTTGCACCACTAGCCAATTACTGACGACTCAACAGTGATCGTTCTTTAGTCTTTACTTAGCTTCTCTGTCGCTCTAGCGCTAAGTGCATAGAGGACTTCGACATCGATCGCTCAAGGTGATGCCTCGTCTTGGGGAAAGAAAAGTGTTTCTCGCTAACCCCTCTTACTTTCCCCAAGGTCATCACCCTTTGGCGGGTTGAGTCGCTCATTCCCTGCCTCACTCCTGGGGTGAGAAGGGTTTCGGACTAAGAGTCTTACTGGGCCAATATTGGTGTATGCCAAGTGGGTAAGGACGTTTTGTCAAAACCTTTCCTTTCCCTCCCTTGGTCTTACTAGCACCCCTGACTTTTCAAACCTTTAACTGCTTGCGCTCACACCTGGGGTGAGGAAGACTTAGATCGGTGCCAGTACTTGCGCCTAGGGCAAGTAGGGCCTAACCAATCACCTGCACTTGCACCTGGGGCAAAGAGGATTTTAACTTTAATACTTGAGCACACTTTATATGCTGGAAATTTTTCTTTAATTGGGTGGCCTCGTTAAAAACCCTCCTTAGGGAAAAGAGTGCCGCCTTGTCTGTTCAACTGTTTCCACCACATACAAAGCATCTATTTTTTAGCGCGAGAACGCCATTACTGTACAACTTTAACTGAAATAAAATTTTAAGTGGGTGGCGTTCCACGTTCTGGGATTGCTCCTCCCTCCAAAGTCTCTAGGCGATAGGCTCCGTTCTCCAATGTCTCCACCACTCTGTACGGGCCTGTCCACTTTGGGGATAACTTGTTCTGCATGTCATTCTGATGCGCCTTTCTCATCACCAGATCACCTTCCTGGAAGCGCCTGGGCCTCACTTTAGAGTTGTGCCTCCGCTCTACTCTTCTCTTCACAGCTTCAGCACTAACTCTGGCCTCTTCTCGCACTTCGTCTAGCAGATCCAGATTCACCTTACGCTCTTCATTGGACTCTTCAGCAACGAAGTTCAAGAATCTGGGGGAGCTCTCCTGTATCTCCACAGGAATCATGGCGTCTGTCCCATAGACAAGGCTGAAGGGTGTCTCATGGGTGCTGGACTGTGGGGTGGTGTGATAAGACCATACAATTCTGGGGACCTCCTCTGCCCAGCCTCCTTTGGCCTTGTCTAGTCTTCGCTTCAGCCCCCTGAGCAGCACTCGATTTGCTGACTCCACCTGCCCATTGGTTTGTGGGTGCTCCACTGAAGCGAAAACCTGTTGTATCTTTAACTCTTCACACATCTTCCTCAGCTGATGACTTGTGAACTGGGTGCCATTGTCGGAAACCAGCCTCTTGGGTATTCCGAAGCGGCAGACAATGTTCTTCCAGACGAAGTGTTCGACTTTCTGTGCAGTGATGTGTGCGACTGGCTCTGCCTCCACCCACTTGGTGAAATATTCGATGGCCACAATGAGGAACTTCATCTGCCTTGTCGCCAGGGGAAAGGGTCCTAGGATGTCAATCCCCCATGTATGGAATGGCCACGGGCTATGGATGGACCTTAACTCCTCAGGGGGTGCCTTGTGCCAGTCTGCATGCAGTTGACATTGTTTGCATCGCTGAGCAAACCTTATGCAATCTTCCTTCAGCTTTGGCCAGTAGTACCCCGCGCGGAGTACTCTACTTGCCAAAGCGCGACCACCTACGTGGCTTCCGCACACCCCCTCGTGCAGCTCAGACATGAGTCTGGTGCATTGCTCGCCGTGTACACAGATCTGCACAGGGTGAGAAAATCCAAATCTAAATAGGCTTCCATCTATAAGAGTAAACTTACTTGAACCCCTCTTTATTCTTTTTGCCTCTGCCAGATCGAGCGGGAGTACACCATCTTCTAAGTATAGCTGGTATGGCGTCATCCAGGTGTCGGGTTCCTTCTCCGCATGGACCTCCATCGACTCATCGGTCTTTGACGGTCGCGATCTCACCCTCGGTGCTCTTAGCGTTTCTTGGGTCAACGACCGATGACCGATCGTTAGACGCTCCATTGACTTGTATACATGAAGCACCTGGTTGTCTGATACGAACGCGCGCGGCACCTTCAGGGTCTCCTGAATGACGGTCCTCTGCTTCCCCCCCTTGCCTGAGCTGGCCAGCTTGGCAAGCAGGTCTGCTCGGGCATTTTTCTCTCTTGGCACGTGCACTAACTCAAACTCGGCGAAGGACGTCTTCAGGAGCTGCACATACTCCAAGTAGGCTGCCATCTGGGGATCCTTTGCTTGGAACTCCCCCGTAACCTGCCCGGTGACCAGTAAATAGTCGCTCTTGGCCAGCAGATTTCTTGCTCCCATTTCTCTTGCTAGCAACATTCCTGCGATCAGGGCCTCATACTCCGCCTGATTGTTGCTAGCTTTGAAGGCAAAGCGGAGGGACTGCTCGATCAGTACCCCATTTGGTCCTTCCAGGATGACTCCAGCGCCGCTTCCCTGCTGATTAGAGGAGCCATCCACCGATAACACCCATCGAAAATCTAGCCCTTCTGTAGGTGTCGCGATCGATGACAGCTCGACTACAAAGTCCGCGAACACCTGCCCCTTGATCGGTCCTCGGGGCTCGTACTGAATATCAAATTCTGACAATTCTACTGCCCATTTGACCATCCTGCCTCCTACATCAGGTTTCTTCAATACGTTCTGGATAGGCAGATCAGTCATCACCACCACTGTGAAGCTGTGGAAGTAATGCCTGAGTCTTCTGGCTGAAAACACCACCGCCAGAGCAGCCTTCTCGAGGGCTTGGTACCTCATTTCAGGGCCTTGCAGCACTTTACTCACGAAGTAAACAGGCCTCTGGGCCTGGTTCTGCTCTTGCACCAGGACTGAGCTGACTGCTCTCTCCGTCACAGCAAAATATAGACGAAGAGGGATGCCTACCTGAGGTTTTCGCAAGACTGGTGGGCTCGCCAGATACCCCTTTAACTTGATGAAGGCCTCCTCGCACTCCTGTGTCCAGAGAAATCTGCTGTTGCGTTTGAGAAACTGGAAGTATGGGTGACCTTTCTCCCCTCCAGCGGACATAAACCGGGACAAGGCCGCCAAGCGACCGGTGAGCTGCTGCACTTCCTTCACCGTCGTTGGGCTCCTCATCGCCACGATCGCCGCACACTTCTCTGGGTTGGCTTCGATTCCCCGCTCTGTTAAGAGGAAACCCAAGAACTTCCCAGCCTCTACACCAAAAATGCATTTCTCAGGGTTGAGCTTCAGCCTGTACTTGGCAATGGTGGTGAATAGCTCTTCCAGATCAGCTGCATGATGCTTCTTCTCTTGGGACGTAACCACCATGTCATCTACATAGGCGTGTACGTTCCTTCCCAGCATGGGCGAGAGCACCTTATCCATGAGCCGCTGGTAGGTAGCCCCCGCATTCTTTAACCCAAATGGCATGACCTTGTAGCAATAGCAAGACCGTTCCGTCATAAACGCAGTCTTGCATTCATCCATTGGGTGCATCCTGATCTGGTTATACCCCGAGAAAGCGTCCAAGAAGCTGAGTAGCTTTCCCCCCGAGGCACTATCAACTAGAGCATCTATACTGGGTAAGGGGTAAGAATCCTTGGGGCACGCCTTGTTGAGGTCAGTGAAGTCCACGCACATCCTCCACTTGCCGCTTGCCTTTTGAACCAGTACCACATTCGCTAGCCACTCGGGGTACTGGATTTCTCTGATGTGGCCCGCGGCAAGGAGCTTCTGCACTTCGTCGTGGATCACCTTCCTCTTCTTCTCGTTGAATTTCCTTCGCCTCTGTCGCACAGGTCGAACCATAGGGTCCATCGACAGCCGATGGCAGAGGAAATCGGGGTCGATTCCTGGCATGTCGGATGCTGACCATGCAAAGGCATTCATGTGCTTCTCAATCACACCCACGATCAGCCTTCGCTCTTCTTCAACGAGGGATCCCCCTAACTTGAACTTTCTCCCCCCGATGTCCATTTCGACCCATCCTTCAGCTGGGTGGGGCCTTCTCTCACTGGCGATGACCGCCCTCGCGATCCCTGACTCGCGGGGAGTGATCGCGCCTTCCTCTTCTTCTTCAACTTGGGCTACCTGGGAGCCCCCCACCGCAGCATCCTCCATCCTCTGAGCGCCCTGTGTCTCTCTGACCACCGATCGCTCTTCGCGCACGCCTGGTGGTGGTTTTGTGGTGACGTGGCACACACTTCTCTTTTGCTTCAAGCTGTTCTCATAACAGCGTCTTGCCTCAGCCTGATCCGACCTGATGGTTATCACGGTCCCCTCCATTGACGGCAGCTTCAACTTCATATGCCTCGTCGATGGTATTGCGCCCAGTCTATTGAGTGTTGGCCTCCCCAACAAGACATTGTACGCAGAAGGGGCGTTCACCACCAGGTACTTTATCTTTTCAGTGCGGGCTGTCGTTCCGTCAGTGAACGTTGTCCTCAGCTCGATGTATCCCCGCACCTCTACCTGATCTCCTGCAAAACCGTAGAGACACCCGGTATACGGTCTTAGCTGATCAGGGGACAACTGTAGCTTGTTGAATGTTGGCCAGAACATGACATCCGCCGAGCTTCCTTGATCTACGAGTACTCTATGCACTCGTCTTCCCGCTGTGATGAGAGAAATGACCACATGGTCGTTGTCATGCGGGACAACGTCTCGTAGGTCAGCTTTCCTGAAGATAATGTCCACTTCAGGGTAATGACTCTCATTCACTGCATCTACCGCCATCACCGATCGAGCGTATCTCCTTCTTTGTGAAGCTGTGCATCCCCCACCAGAGAAGCCTCCCGCGATCGTCTGCACTTCCCCATGCACAGGGACTTCATGCTGTTGTTCTCCAGTCTGGGATCCTGACGCGCGATCACCGTGCGGCTCACGCAGGTAATCTGCTAGAAAACCAGACTTCACCAACTCTGCCAGTTGGTGTCCCAGCGCCAAACAGGAATGAAGTGTATGGCCAAAGGCCTGATGAAACTCACACCATTCATTCTTCTTCCTTCCAAGTACCTTATCTGTCTTCTCTAGTACTCGTAGTCTTGCGGCTATAGCAGGAAGGGCAATGAGATCCGCCAATCCCACCATGAAGTTGTATCTTGGGGGTGCGTTATTCTCCCTTGCACGCCCCCTGCTCTGGTCTTTGCCTGGTGCATAGGGGCGAGGTTTTTCCCACACCTTCTTCCCCTCCTTGGCCTCATGCACCCTTGCTTGCTGTGGCTTTCCTTGCCCTCCACGCGGTCTTGGTGGTGCAGCACTTCCTCTCTTCTCAGAAACCTCTGTTTCTGCCACTATGTGTGCCACCGCACGTCGTCGGATCTCTGCAAAGGTGCTGGGATGGCTCCTGATGAGAGATTCGCTGAAGGGGCCAGGCAGCACTCCTTTCTTGAACGCGTGCACCAGCATATCTTCATCTTTGCTGGGCAATCTAACCACTTGTGCCCCAAAGCGGTTGAGGTAGTCCTTCAGCGACTCCCCCTGGTATTGGCGCACGTCGAACAGATCGTAGGACACCACTGCAGGTGCCTTGTTGACGATGTATTGTTCAGTGAAGAGCTTCGAGAACTGAGAGAAAGACGTGATGTGTCCTTCTGGTAGGCTCAGGAACCACTCCATGGTGATTCCGCTGAGCGTACTCATAAACATTTTGCAGTAGACAGCGTCTGAACCCCCAGACAACATCATCTGGGTGTGGAACGCCGTCAGATGCGCCTCCGGGTCTTCTACCCCTTTGAACGATGCCTTCACCCCCACCAGGTTGGGAGGCACCATGGTTCCCATGATCTCAGGGGAGAATGGCATGGGGAACGCTCTTGGAGGTGAGGGCTGTCTAGACACCCTTTCGTCAACCATGTGTTCCCTCTGCGCCTGCAGCGTCCTTCTCAACTCCTCATTGACGCGATTCAGCTCGTCGTTCCTGCTTTGCGACGCCTATTACCGGAGGAGCCTCCGTCCCCCCACCAGACTTCAAAAAACTATACCCCTGGGCCAACTCGACCCTGTTGGGGGAAACATCTTCTGTGAACACTGCTGGGGCAGTTCTGCGATTGACGAAGGGGGATGAGCCTCACCAATCATTCCACAAGGAGCACGATGAGAAGATGACAGTGCTACCTTGCCCCCCTGGCCTGCCAGTTTGTGCTGACGACAAGGCAAACAACGGCGGACCCTTCTGCTTTGTCTACACAACCCTGTTCAAGAAGGTGAAACTCAGGTTTCCCTTCACCCGCTTTGAGAGGGAGCTTCTCACCGAGCTCAACATCGCCGCCGCCCAGCTTCATCCCAACAGCTGGGCGTTCGTGCGAGCGTTCCAAGTCATGTGCGACCACCTGGGGTTGCCAGCATCGGTGGATGTCTTCTTATTTCTCTTCGAAGCCAAGCACCCAGGAGACCGCCTGTGGGTAAGCTTGAATGGGATTGCTGGGAGGTCGATCCTCTCCATCTTCCAGCAATCCTATAAAGACTGGAACGGCAAATTCGTCCAGGTGCGTCCCAATGATAAAGACGCTTCCTTGCTCGACGGTTTCCCCTTGTATTGGGTAAACAAGGGGAACAAAGAGTCCAAAAGCTTCTTCAGGAGACCCAGAAGTCCTGATAGCATGGGCGCTTTGGACAGAGATCTCTGTTTTTTCTGGAAGAGTGTGGCAGACGCCAACATCACCTTCCTCACCACCACACTTATCTGCTTCGAGTTCTTCGAGGACCAACTCGAAATTCGAATAGGTTAGAACGTTTAAGTTCTTGTTCTAATACTTACTTCTGTTAACTGTTTCTGGGCGTCTTGTGCGTTGTGCGCAAGACTTTGATTTTATTTTTCTGCACCCTTTATCTGCTTTGCTGCATATTGCCTTATGCATTTATTTTGCTCTCTGAACTAACCCATGCATTTTTGCTCTATGCAGATAATATTTTGGGCCAGGGCAAGCTCGCTGAACTGAGGGCGCTCGCCCGAACCCACGGGTTGGCATCGGGTTCACAAACCGTGCCAAACTCTGTGGTGGTGATCGCCGCTGCTCAAGGCAGATCGCCACCCAGGGGCCCGACTTCCTCTGAGGCCCAACCCGCCAACCAAAGAAAGAAGCTTTTCCTCAGGAAACCCAAGAGGAAAGCTCCCCAAGTAGTCCATGAGGAGGAAGAGGAAGACGACGAGGTAACAGAAGATGGACTGATTACGAAGAGGAAGAGGGTGGCACCTTCTTCTCCACCTGCTCCACCCCCTCTTCCAACATCAACGCCGCCGTCTACGCCTGCTCCTCCTCCATCATTGCCACCTCCTCTAGCTCCTGCTTCACCAGTCCAAGCCATTCCATTGGCATCTGCGCCACCTGCGGTTGAGGCCCCCGAGCCAAACTTCATGGAGGACCCCCCCGAGCGCCTCCACACCTTGTGCAACAGTTGGAGGGGGTCTTCCTTCAAATGCCTCAGCCGCAGATGTTGCTCCAATCGGGGATGAAGTCGCTCATGACTCCCCAATCTTAATTACTGAGTCCCCGACGTCGCCACCTCGCCAAGAAGCACCTGCTGATCAACCTACTAAAGAAGGTGGCGGCGAGAGCCAACAACAGGCCCAACCGGCGCCTCCACAGGCAGGTCTCTCCACCGAGGTTAAGAGGATGTGGGAGCCTTTCTCTGCTAAACTGAAGATGATGGCAGAAGACTTCCCCACCATTATCTCTAGAGCTGTGGAGAGCTCCACCAGGAAGCTCCAGGACGACCTCTTCAACCTTCGAACTGAGAATAGCACTATGAGGGTTGAGGTGGAGAAGTTGTCCTTCAATCTGACACTCGCGGAGGTTGAACACTCCCGAGTAGAAGATGCGATGAGCATTGAGCTCCGGTTGGCGCGCAAGGAAGCTACCGACCTCCGCCATAAGGTACAACTCTTGGCTCAAGAAAAAATCGAGCTGGAGAGCAAGATCGTGCCTTATCGCGTCAAGGTGGCTGACCTGGAGGCTCTCATAAAAACTGACACCGCCAAGGTGAAGAAACTGGAGCAAAGGTCAGCTGATCGGGAGATCTTCCTGGGAAAGGTGGAAAAAGAAAGGGATGACACCATGGCGAAACTTGCTGAAGCCAATACAGAGAAGGAAAAGATCGCTGCTGAACTGGGCCAAGTGCAAGCAGAATCCAAGAAGGTTGCTGAAGACCTTCTCCAGGCTCAAGAAATCAACGAAAAACTCAAGAAGCAAGTTGACGAGCTGGAGCAGCAGAACAAGGGGCTGAAGGAACAAACTGAAGAACTCAAGAAACAGATTGAAGAGCTTAATCTGAGTTCTGCCCAAATTCTGGCTGCTGGTTTTGAAGCTGCACAGGAACAGTTCGCATGCTTATTTCCTGATCTGGATCTCAGCATGGTGTCCCTCAACAACGAGGTGGTGGATGGGAAGGTGGTTCCCGCCGAAGACTGATCAATTTCCTCCATCCACCACCTTTATGCTTTCTCTTTGTATTTTGTAATGAACTTTCTTCTTTTTCTGTTTACGTACCCCGAACTGATATTTACTTAATGAAATTGCCTTTGTATTTCTTCCTGTAACTTCTTTGCCTGCTTCAACTTCCCTTGCGCAATTTACTTCAGAGAAATGACTTAGTAATTTCGTAGGCACGATCTTGTACTTAACTGTTTCGAACCATTTCAACTTCGAATAATAATCACATTAACAACTTGTAATCTTAAGGTAATTAACCTTAGCGCAAAATTACTCTTCAAGCAACGAACTTTAACTCAACTATTGGCTTAAAACGTCGCTTCACCCAATCTGCTTCATCAAAACGAGTCTTTAACTTTCTCGCCCCTGTTTGGACTTTTTCTGGTCGCCAAAGACTCTTGGTGATATCAGCTTCTTCCTGGCCTCATACCTTGGCCATTGTTATTTATCTGGGGTAGAGGTGCCTTTCGGATCCTTCTCTACCTTCCTGAACTTCAGAACAAAAGACCGGGTGGCTAGGCGTTCTCTTCGAACCTACCTCAACCACCTTCCAAACTTTGTCCACCCTTAACACCATACCTGAACTCGTTCGAGACGAGAAGGATTTTACCTTGCCTGAACTCGCTCATCGGCGAGAAGGTCTTTAGCTCGCCTGAACTCGCTCATAGGCGAGAAGGTCTTTTACTTGCCTCTACATTGCCCCGGGGGTTACATCTTCTCGCCCCCAGAAACACTAAGGACTTTTCACTGGTGCCTCTACATTGCCCCAGGGGTTACATCTCCTCGCCCCCAGAAACACTGAGGACTTTTCACTGGTGCCTCTACATTGCCCCAGGGGTTACATCTCCTCGCCCCCAGAAACACTGAGGACTTTTCGCTCTTCCTCGCCTGCACTCGCTCGACGGCGAGGAGGTCTTTAACTCGCCTCAGGACGCGCGAGGGCGTTGAGGTCTTTTAGCTGGTGCCTCCGATCGCCGAAAGACGATGAGGACTTTAACTTTAACTTGTGCCTCCGATCGCCGAAAGACGATGAGGACTTAAAACTTTAACTGGTGCCTCCGATTGCCGAAAGACGATGAGGACTTAAAACTTTTAACTGGTGCCTCCGATCGCCGAAAGACGATGAGGACTTAAAACTCTTTAGAAAGCATGCAATATATCTTTAACTTGCCTTAAGCCACATACAAATGACAAGGTCTTTCTTCAAAACTTTCTGAAAACAAAAGGCACGCAATCTAAAACAACTTGTACTTTGAAAACTTCTCTTTATTGGGTGGCCTCATTAAAAACCCTCCTTAGGGAAAAAAGAGTGCCCCCTTCAACTGTTTTAACAGAGACATTGTAATATAACTTCGTGTTTGTCTTTACTTACAAGGCTTCTTAACTGTAATACAACTTCAGGTGCGTGGCGTTCCAAGTGCGAGGAATCGCCCCTCCTTCCAATGTCTCTAAGCGGTAGGCGCCGTTCCCGAGCGCCTCGGTTATTCTGAACAGCCCCGTCCACTTGGGCGACAGTTTATTCTCCATCTCGTACTGGTGGGCTTTCCTCATCACCAGGTTGCCTTCTCTAAACTGTCTTGGCATCACCTTCGAGTTGTATCTTCGTTCAATCCTTCTCTTCACCGCTTCAGCCTTCAATCTCGCCTCTTCCCTGACCTCATCCAGTAGATCCAGGTTCAGCCTTCTCTCTTCATTCGAGTCTTCCTCTACGAAGTTCTGGAATCTCGGCAAGTTCTCCTGGATCTCTACTGGAATCATTGCATCACACCCATAGACCAAGCTGAACGGGGTCTCGTGGGTTCCTGACTGCTCGGTGGTGTGGTACGCCCAGACTATACGGGGTACCTCCTCAGCCCAGCTTCCTTTGGCTTTCTCTAGTCTTCTCTTCAAACCTCTCAGCAACACCCGATTAGCTGACTCTACTTGGCCATTTGTCTGAGGGTGCTCGACGGATGCAAACACTTGTTGAATTCCCACTCCTTCGCACAGCTTCTTCAACAAGTGGCTTGCAAATTGAGTCCCATTGTCCGACACCAGGCGCTTGGGCACTCCAAACCGGCACACAATATTCTTCCACACGAAACCTTCGATCTTGTGTGCGGTGATCTGGGCCACTGGTTCTGCTTCGATCCACTTGGTGAAATACTCAATCGCCACCACCAAGTACTTCATCTGCCTGATCGCCAGCGGGAATGGTCCCAGGATGTCGATTCCCCAAGTATGAAACGGCCAAGGGCTGTAGATCGACTTCAACTCCTCGAGAGGCGCCTTGTGCCAATCGGCGTGCTGTTGGCATTGTTTGCAACATTGTGCATATCTCTTACAATCTTCTGTCATCGTTGGCCAGTAGTAACCTGCACGGAGAGTCCTCGCGGCCAGAGCTCGACCCCCGACGTGGCTTCCGCATATTCCTTCGTGGAGCTCTGCCATGATTCTCGTGCACTTCTCACCATGTACGCATTCCAGGAGTGGGTGAGTGAACCCAAACCTGTACAGATCGCCATCAATCAATGTGTACTTGCTAGAATTTTTCTTTACCTTCCTAGCCTCTGCCGGATCCAGCGGGAGAAGACCATCTGCCAGGCACCGCTTGTACTGTGTTATCCAGGTGTCTGGCTCATGGGTAGCGCAGACCTGCGTCATGTTCACCCTCTCTCCCCGACACACTCTAATTCTCGGCGATCTCAACGTTTCTTGCGTTAAAGACTTGTGACTTCTTGCTGCTTTTTCCGTCGACCTGCTTATCTGAAGAACCAGGTGATCTGCCACAAATGCCCTCGGCGTCTTCAGAGTTTCTTGAATCACCGTCCTCTGCCTACCCCCTTGCCTGAACTGGCGAGCTTGGCCAGCAAGTCAGCTCGGGCATTATGCTCTCTGGGCACATGCACCACTTCAAAGGAGGCAAAGGAACTCTTCAATTCCAGCACATACTCCAAGTAAGCCGCCATTTGTGGATCTTTAGCCTGGAACTCGCCTGTTACTTGTCCCGTGACTAGCAGCGAGTCACTCTTAGCCATCAACACCCTGGCTCCCATCTCTTTGGCCAGCAAAATCCCGGCGATCAGCGCCTCATATTCTGCTTGATTGTTGCTGGCTTTGAAGGCAAACCTCAAAGATTGTTCGATCAACACGCCGTTGGGTCCCTCCAAGATGACTCCAGCACCGCTACCCTGCTGGTTCGACGATCCATCCACCGAGAGTACCCAACGGAAGTCGTCCCCTTCAACTCGTGTCGCCTCAGATGAGAGCTCAACCACGAAATCTGCAAAGATTTGCCCCTTGATCGGGCCTCGGGGCTCATACTTAATATCAAGCTCTGACAGTTCGACTGCCCACTTCACCATCCTCCCAGCGACGTCAGGCTTCTTCAACACCTTCTGGATGGGCAAGTCAGTCATCACCAGAATCGTGAAGCTGTGGAAATAGTGGCGCAACCTCCTCGCCGAAAATACCACAGCCAGCGCAGCCTTTTCCAGGGCCTGATATCTCGTTTCGGGGCCCTGCAACACCTTACTAACAAAAGAAATAGGCTTCTGAGCCTGATCTTGATCCTGGGCGAGCACCGCACTCACCGCCCTCTCAGTTACAGCAAAATACAACCTGAGAGGGGTTCCCACCAGCAGTTTACACAGGACTGGCGGGCTCGCCAGATATTCCTTCAGCTTGACGAAGGCTTCCTCGCACTCCTTCGTCCAAGCAAACTTGTTATTCCTCCTTAGGCACTGAAAATAGGGATGGCCCTTTTCTCCGCTAGCTGACACGAAGCGAGACAGGGCTGCCATCCGACCTGTTAGCTGTTGAACCTCTTTCACCGTAGCTGGGCTCCTCATCGCCAAGATGGCGGCACACTTATCAGGGTTGGCCTCTATGCCTCTTTCAGTTAAGAGGAAACCCAAAAACTTTCTAGCCTCCACGCCGAAAATGCATTTCTCTGGATTCAGCTTCAATTTGAACTTGGCGATCGTCGTGAACAACTCCTCCAAGTCTGCAACGTGCTTGCCTTTCTCTGGCGAGGTCACGACCTTGTCATCGACGTACGCTTGCACATTCCTTCCCAGCATCGGCGCAAGTACTCGATCCATCAACCTCTGGTACGTGGCCCCCGCGTTCTTCAGCCCAAACGGCATCACCTTATAGCAGTAGCACGATCTCTCGGTCATGAAAGCGGTCTTCTCTTGATCCATGGGATGCATCTTGATCTGATTATACCCCGAGAAGGCATCCAGGAAGCTCAACAACTTACACCCTGCAGCACTGTCCACCAGGGCATCAATGCTTGGCAAAGGGTATGAGTCCTTCGGACAAGCTTTATTCAGATCGGTGAAATCGACGCACATGCGCCATTTCCCATTACTCTTCTTCACCAGCACGACGTTCGCCAGCCATTCAGGGTACTGGACTTCCCTGATGTGGCCTGCAGCGAGGAGTTTCTGTGTTTCGTCCCTAATCGCCTGCCTCCTCTCCTCGTTGAACTTTCTTCTTCTTCGTCGCACTGGTCTTACCAGGTTGTCCATCGCCAGATGATGGCACAAGAAGTCGAGATCGATCCCGGGCATGTCCGAAGCGGACCATGCAAACGCATCCAGATGCCGTTCTATCACCTTGGCGATCTGGTCCTGAAGCTCATCCTCCAGGGATCTTCCTAGCTTGAAGATCTTTCCCCCGATTTCTCTCTCGAGCCACTGCTCGACGGGTTTTGGTCTGGTCTCTCTGGCGATCACCGCCCTGGCGATTCCCAGTTCTCTCGCTTCCTCAGGGCGATCCCTGGCCTCTTCCTCCTCCAGACCAACGTTCCCTTCCCCTAGCTCAGCATCCACCATCTCCACGTCTCTTCCGGCGGTCTCTTCTATTTCCGTCGACCTGGGCTTCATACCGGGAGGCGGGGTGGTTGTCACGTAACTCACCGATCTTTTGGTTTTCAGGCTATTCTCATAGCACTTCTTCGCTTCTTTCTGATCGGATTTGATGGTGATCACCACCCCCTCCATAGATGGCAACTTCACCTTCATGTGCCGAGTTAACGGTATGGCACCTATCCTGTTGAGCGTGGGTCTTCCCAACAGGATGTTGTATGCTGAAGGGGCGTTTACAACAAGATATTTGATTTTTTCCGTTCTTGAACCCGCCACATCTGTAAACGTTGTCCTCAACTCTATGTACCCCCTGACCTCTACTTGGTCACCAGCGAAACCATACAAGCACCCTCCATAGGGCCTCAGCTGGTCAAGGGGCAACTCCAGCTGCGTGAAAGTCGGCCAAAACATCACGTCTGCCGAGCTTCCTTGGTCCACCAGCACCCTGTGGACCTTTCTTCCTGCTGTTATCAGCGAAATTACTATGGGATCGTTGTCGTGAGGCACAACATCCCTAAGATCTTGCTTGGTGAAGGTAATATCCACCTCCGGCGAGTGGTCTTCAAACATATCCACCGTCATCACAGACCTCGCGTACCTCTTCCTCTGTGATGCGGTGCATCCACCTCCTGAGAAACCCCCTGCAATGGTGTGGATCTCTCCATGCGTAGGCATCTCGTGCTGCTGAGCCTCAGCACCTGCTGGTTGGGAGCTCGACGCGCCCCCCGTCCTTCTATCCAGCAAATAGTCGTTTAGGAACCCGCTCTTAACCAGATCGTCGAGCTGGTATCCTAATGCCAAGCACGAGTCCACTGTATGGCCAAAGCCCTGGTGAAACTCACACCAGGCGTCTGGCTTTGGTCCCAGCACCTTGTCGCCCACCTTTTCTGGCGCCTTCAACCTAGCAGATATATTGGGAATGGCGATCAGGTCCGCCAATCCCATGACAAACTTGTGCTTAGGCGGGCGATTGTATTCCCGGCGTGTTGGTTGCTGGCGTCCTTGGCCCCTGCCCTTGTTCTTCCTTGGATCATAGGGATGGCGAGTCCTCTGATCCCTTCTGGCCGCCGCTGTCTCCAGCACCCTTTGTGGTTGGATCCTGGTCTGGGCGCGTGGCCTAGCGGGAGCCACGCTTCCTCTCTTCTCGGCGACTTCGCTCTCGTCGGCGATGTGGGCCACCGCAAGTCGCCTAACCTCAGCAAACGTGGCGGGGTGAGCCCTGATCAATGCCTCGCAGAATGGTCCCGGCAGCACGCCCTTCTTAAATGCGTAGACCAGCATTTCTTCATCTTTGGCCGGCGATCTGACCATCTGCGCCCCAATGCGATTTAGGTAGTCCCTGAGGGACTCTCCCTGATATTGCCTTATATCAAACAAATCATAAGACACCCTGGGCAGTGCCTTATTCACAATGTACTGCTCGACGAAAATCTTCGAGAACTGTTGGAAATTGGTAATGTGACCGTTAGGCAGGCTCACAAACCATTCCAGCGCCGTTCCCTGGAGTGTGCTCACGAACATCTTGCAGTACACGGCGTCCGATCCCCCTGACAACATCATCTGCGTATGGAACGTGGTGAGATGAGCCTCAGGATCCTCCACGCCGGTGAAAACAGCCTTAACAGGAACCACGCTCGCAGGAATAGGCGTGTCAGTAATCGCCTGAGCGAAAGGCATAGGAAAAACACGAGGTGGCGACGACGGCGCAACCTCTTCAGCAGTAGAACGCCCTTGCTGCTCTTGAAGGGCTTGACGCAGCTCCTCAGTCACCTTGCTAAGCTCATCATTCCTGGCGCGAGAGGCGACCAGGTCCTCATGCATTCTCGCCTGTTCTATGCGCGAGGCTTCCACAGTTGCCTGCAACGAACGCATCATCTCTGCCATCTGCGCCATGGTCATGGCGGCAGCGCCTTCAGCAGCGACGGGCGCAACTGGACTTGAACGATTGCTTCTCATTTTTCTCATGAAACTTGGCGAATCACAGAATGCAGCGAACAACACTTACTTCAGCTGAATCAATCGATCAGAACCTCGCAAAACTTTGCAAAAACTCAAGAACACCGCGACTCCTCCAAAGAAACCTGCAACTCCACCAGAAACCACCGCTTCTCCTACGGATAACACAACGAGCCAGAGAACTCAAACTTCACCGAACAAATCTCGCGTAAACAGCAGAAAGCCTCACTTCACCGAACAAAAATCCGAACGAACGGTGGAAAACGTGAAATCACTGAACAAATCTCAAACGAACAGCGAACAGTGGTTGCACCAGCACACAACCACGTAGAAAACTACGAAAACCTCCAAGAACTCACGCTGTGGATGGGAACAGGTTTTACACGGCCCCACGGTGGGCGCCTGATGATCCTGCCAGTTGACCAGAACGTTGGAACCTGCCTCGTCAAAGGATTGACGTGTGCACCGCTTCAAACCTTCGTCCTTCTTCAAGATCCACCTCAAGAACCTGCAAAAGAACAGAGCGGCGCCGCTGCGGCCGATCGCACTCCAACGCCCAAGTCAGTGACCGAACCACCAAATACTAAGAGCAAGAACACTCTAGAACTCTCAAGGAACCGTGCAATGTTCTCTCTCACAGTATGCTCAAAAACTCGCAAGCGTAAAGAGTATAATCTGAACGTGCGTACCTCAAAAGTTCGTTGGGGAACCCTTAAATACCTGGTTACTTTCTCTTCCTGGCAGTTACAGACTGGGACACATGGCTCGCATCCAGTCGTACACGTGCCATCATCTGGAGCCTCCTTGACTTGGGCGCTGCTTCTGACTTTCTTTCTGGCTAAGTTACTTATGCATGGTACTGCCCAGTGCATAGCTAACTTGGGAGTGCGATCTCTACTCGAACTGGCGAGTTAGGGTGCCTTCGTACACCTTCCCTGTGGTCTCGCCGGCCGCCTTCATAATCTGCACCACCTTCATCTCTGGCGATGTGCTTGCTACTGGCGATCTCCAATCATTTGGTCGCCTGAGTTTACATCTGGCGACTTCATCTTTAACCCGGTGATCGCCGGTTCTGGTATGCTGGAGATCGGAACATGCCAACTTAATAACTGGCGACTTCACGAGCCCCCTGACTTCCTTCCCCTCTGCCAACCTGGCGCCTTGTCAACACGCCTATACTGTAGCTGGATGCCACGTCATCACTTCCGACTACCAGGGCGCTACAAGTGGATTCAATTTTTTTCAAATGGATGTTAAGAGTGATTTCCTCAATGGAATCATCAATGAAGAAGTATATGTTGAACAACCACGGGGTTTTGAACATCATCAACATCCCAACCATGTATACAAGCTGAAAAAGGCCTTGTATGGGCTTAAGCAAGCTCCAAGGAAATGGTATGAGATGTTAGAATATATGGCCTTAAACGAGAGGGGGGGTGAATTGTTTAAGAAGGATTATTGAAAACTTTTAAGCTTAGAATGAAAATACTTCAGAAGAACCTTGATTAAGGATTCAGTTTTTCCAAAACAAACAGCAAAAGCACAAAGCTGGAAAAACAATCGGTTGTTTTAGCGAAACAATTGGTTGTTTATACCAGTTCCAAAATATTAAACTGAATTAAAGAGATAGGGATAGAGAAAAGGTACACAGTTGTTTATACTGGTTCACTCCACACAAGAGCTAGGTCCAGTCTTCTCAGAAACCCTGAGGATATCCACTAAGCAATCACCACTTGATCACTTACACCACAACCAAGAGAATGACCTTGAACACCTCAAGAAACACACTCTCCTTGGCCAACACTAAGATTGCTGATCTTGAACACCTCAAGAACACACAGCCAATCTCAGCAAAACACACACACGAATTGTTCAGCAGTTTACAAAAGATTACACGTGTTACAGATGGAAATCTGAAATCAATACAAGTAGAATCCCTATTCAGCACCTTGATCAATCTCTCAACTCTTTAGCAATCTCAGAATACTTTGAAAAACTCTTTTATGAAAAACTTTGTTTCAAGATTCTTAACATATCAAAACTGTTTTTCAGAATATTTCTAAGAATATAGTTTGTTATCAAATCTTAACAAACTCTTAATTGCATTTAAAACTGATTGGTCAAAGCATTTAATGACTGGAGCGTATTCAGTTAAAGCATTTAAAGCTCAGTCAAAGAAAACAGTTTTTCTGTTATGGTTTTAAAACAAACAATCGATTGTTTCCTCGAATCAATCGGTTGTTTTGTTACTTAACAAAATACACCATTCAAAAACAGTTTTCAAACTTTCTCAAAACACCTAAGTGTAAACAATCGGTTGTTTCGAAAAAACAATCGGTTGTTTCAACTTAGTTTGAAAATCAGTTTGCTTTGATAAAATTGAGATGCTAATTTCTTTGAGATTTAATCTAAGTGTTGATTACAACAAAGAACTACCCCAAAACAAGGCTAAACCCAGCACAACAGCATCAAGCAGAGCAGAGGCTTCATCATCCTTCAAAGGATTTGGATTCTTCAAAACATTGAACACCACTTGATTCAACAATCTCCCCCTATTTGATGAAGACAAATCCCTGGTGCTTATGTTGTACTGATTAAATCTGAAGCAGTTCCTGCAGAGAAAGCATTCATACTATCCAAAGCTTCTTACAGCAGCAAGTTGGATTTCACTCATTAAGCATAATAAACAATCGGTTGTTTACATGAAACAATCAGTTGTTTCTATCAGCAGCAGCAGAAAGCAATTTTAAATTCAGAGATTTAAACATTTTATGCATATAAGACATAGATATACAAGAACCAATTATTGTCCCCCTATTTGTCTTCACAAATAGACTTTAACATGTATTAAAAACAAATTTAAGAGAGATTATTAAGATCAAGAATACCTAACTCATTTCTCAAGAAGAAAAAACTCTCTTTTGGCAAAGGCTTTGTGAAGATGTCAGCTAGCTGCAGTTTGGTCTCCACAAACTTCACTTCACAGTTCCCATTTTGCACATGATCTCTGATGAAATGATGTCTTATTTCAATATGTTTTATCCTTGAGTGCTGAATCTGATTTTTGGTAAGATTGATTGCACTTGTGTTATCACACATCAAGGGAACTTTCCTGATTTGTAAACTAAAATCTGCAAGTTGTTGCTTGAGCCATAGGATCTGTGCACAACAGCTACCTGCAGCTATATATTCTGCCTCAGCAGTAGAGAGAGCAACACATGCTTGCTTCTTGCTATGCCATGAGATTAGGCTTGAGCCAAGAAGGTGACAAGTGCCACTTGTGCTTTTTCTATCTAGCTTGCAACCTGCAAAATCAGAATCTGAATAACCAATTAAATGTATAGGAGAATGAGAAGGATACCATAGTCATACAGAAGATGTTCCTTTGAGATATTTCAGAATCCTTTTTGCAGCTTTGAAGTGTGACTCCTTAGGATTTGCTTGATATCTTGCACATAGACACACCGCAAACATGATGTCCGGTCTACTTGCTGTGAGATAAAGCAATGATCCAATCAAACCTCTGTATTTTGTTTGATCTATACTCTTTCCAGCAGCATCTGCATCCATATAGCAGCTTGATGGCATTGGAGTGCTTGCCTCTTTGCAATTCTCCATGTCAAACTTTTTGAGTATTTCCTTGCAATAACTTGATTGACTTAGGAAGATCCCATCCTTTGTTTGTTTAACCTGCAATCCAAGAAAGAAAGATAGTTCTCCCATCATAGACATTTCAAACTCACCTTTCATTGCAGCCACAAATTCTTCACACAGCCTATCTCGTGTAGCACCAAAGATGATGTCATCAACATAGATTTGCACAAGAATAATTTTTGCATTAGACTTTTTGATGAAGAGAGTCTTGTCTACCATTCCTCTTTCATAACCATGAGATAGCTGAAAGTTGCTAAGCCTCTCATACCACTGCGTTGGAGCTTGTTTCAGACCATACAAAGCTTTCTTCAACTTGAAGACTTGGTTAGGAAACTTGTGATCTTCAAAACCCGGTGGTTGATCTACATAGACTTCCTCATTGATGTAGCCATTCAAGAAGGCACTCTTTACATCCATTTGGAAGAGTTTGAAGCCACTCATACAAGCAAAAGCCAGCAGCAGCCTCACAACCTCCAATCTAGCCACAGGAGCAAAGGTTTCAGCATAGTCTATGCCCTCTTCTTGATTGTAGCCTTTGGCAACTAACCTTGCTTTGTTTCTAGTGATCACTCCATCCTCATCTAGCTTGTTCCTGAAAACCCATTTGAACCAATAATATTCATTTCATTAGTTTTAGGGACAAGAAACCATACCTCATTTCTTTCAAATTGGTTTAGCTCTTCATGCATAGCCTCAACCCATTTCTCATCCTTGAGAGCTTCTTCAATTGACTTTGGTTCAATTTGAGAAACAAAAGTTGTGTGCCTGCAGAAGTTGGAGATGGAGCTACGTGTGGAGACACCTTCCTTTATCTGCCCTATGATGTTATCCACTGACAGATCTCTAGGAATCCTCCACTCTTTGGGCAGCTCACTCTGTTGCAGAATTTCAATCGGTTGTTTCTACGAATCAACCGGTTGTTTTTCTGCACAGATATCTAGCTTCTCCAAATTGATGCTCTGGTCGTCTTCCTCAGCACTGATCTTTGGGTTCTCACTGATTCTGCGATCTACCTCATCAAAGACTACATGTACTGATTCTTCTACAGTCATCAATCTTTTGTTGTAGACTCTATATGCATGGCTTGTGAGAGAATAACCAATGAAAATGCCAAGGTCAGCTTTTTCATCAAACTTTCCCAAGCTTTCCTTTCCATTGTTGAGAACAAAACAGCTACAACCAAATACTTTGAGGTGACTGATGTTAGGCTTCCTTCCACTGAAGAACTCATATGGGGTTTTCTTCAAGATGGGCCTTATAAGCACCCTATTCATCACATAGCAAGAGGTGCTCACTGCATCTGCCCAAAAATACTTAGGAAGTGATGATTCACTAAGCATTGTCCTTGCAAGCTCTTCAAGAGATCTGTTCTTCCTCTCTACAACTCCATTCTGCTGTGGTGTTCTTGGAGCAGAGAAATTGTGTAGGATCCCCAACTTCTCACAGAACTTTGCAAACTTCTCATTTTGGAATTCTCCTCCATGGTCACTTCTTATGGAGCCAATGTTGCTGTTCTTTGTGTTTTGAAGCCTTCTTGCTAGCTTTTTGAATGCAGCAAAGGCATCACTCTTTGATTCCAAGAACAAAGTCCAAGTGTACCTAGAGAAATCATCAACAATAACAAGAGCATAATAATTTCCACCAAGACTCATAGTTCTAGAGGGTCCAAAGAGATCCATGTGAAGGAGTTCAAGAGGTCTCAATGAAGAGACAAGATTTTTGGTTTTAAAAGAACTCTTCACTTGTTTCCCCTTTTGGCAAGCTTCACAAATGTGATCCCTCTCAAACTTGAGTTTTGGCAGCCCAATCACAAGATCTTTTGATATTAGCTTGTTCAAATGATTCATGTGAATATGAGCAATTCTTCTATGCCAAAGCCAAGATTCATCTTGCTTGGATAGAAGACATCCAATTGAACATGGTGTAGAGATATCTGGAAGATATACATTATTAACTCTCTTACCTACCAACATTCCCTCTTTGGTGTTGGGTAGACAGATTTCACATGTGTTTGTCTTGAACATTACTTGATATCCCTTGTCACATAGTTGGCTAATACTCAAAAGATTATGCTTTAATCCCTCAAAAAGTGGTGTTCAATGTTTTGAAGAATCCAAATCCTTTGAAGGATGATGAAGCCTCTGCTCTGCTTGATGCTGCTGTGCTGGGTTTAGCCTTGTTCTGGGGTAGTTCTTTGTTGTAATCAACACTTAGATTAAATCTCAAAGAAATTAGCATCTCAATTTTATCAAAGCGAAATGATTTTCAAACTAAGTTGAAACAACCGATTGTTTTGTCGAAACAACCGATTGTTTACACTTAGGTGTTTTGAGAAAGTTTGAAAACTGTTTTTGAATGGTGTATTTTGTTAAGTAACAAAACAATCGATTGATTCGAGGAAACAATCGATTGTTTGTTTTAAAACCATAACAGAAAAACTGTTTTCTCTGACTGAGCTTTAAATGCTTTAACTGAATACTCTCCAGTCATTAAATGCTTTGACCAATCAGTTTTAAATGCAATTAAGAGTTTGTTAAGATTTGATAACAAACTATATTCTTAGAAATATTCTGAAAAATAGTTTTGATATATTAAGAATCTTGAAACAAAGTTTTCCATAAAAGAGTTTTTCAAAGTATTATGAGATTGCTAAAGAGTTGAGAGATTGATCAAGGTGCTGAATAGGGATTCTAGTTGTATTGATTTCAGATTTCCATCTGTAACAAGTGTAATCTTTTGTAAACTGCTGAACAATTCGTGTGTGTGTTTTGCTGAGATTGGTTGTGTGTTCTTGAGGTGTTCAAGATCAACAATCTTAGTGTTGGCCAAGGAGAGTGTGTTTCTTGAGGTGTTCAAGGTCATTCTCTTGGTTGTGGTGTAAGTGATCAAGTGGTGATTGCTTAGTGGATATCCTCAGGGTTTCTGAGAAGACTGGACGTAGCTCTTGTGTGGAGTGAACCAGTATAAACAACTGTGTACATTTTCTCTATCCCTGTCTCTTTAATTCAGTTTGATATTTTGGAACTGGTATAAACAACCGATTGTTTTGCTAAAACAATCGATTGTTTTTCCAGCTTTGTGCTTTTGTTGTTTGTTTTGGAAAAACTGAATCCTTAATCAAGGTTCTTCTGAAGTATTTTCATTCTAAGCTTAAAAGTTTTCAAAAATCCTTCTTAAACAATTCACCCCCCCTCACGTTTAAGGCCGTATATTCTAACAATTGGCATCAAGAGCTTGGTTCTTGAAAGTTATTCAAGTTGATCCAAAAATCTTTTTCCTATGGCTGGAAAACTATCTTTTGAGGAGGGTGCTTCAATCTACAAACCACCTTTATTCTTTGGATTGAATTACAAGTTTTGGGAAGCAAGAATGAAAATCTTTATTGAATCTATTGATCAAAGAATTTGGGACTCAATTGAGAATGGTCCTTACATTCCAAAGTTCAAAAAGGAAAATGCTTTCTTTACAAAACCTTTGTCCAAATGGACAGATTATGAATGTAAGATGGCTCAGCTTGATAAGTCTGCCCAAAATATTATAGCTTCTGCACTAGAAACTAATGAATTTTTCAGAATATCAAAGTGCAAAACTGCTAAGGAAATGTGGAAGACACTCAAAGCTGCTCATGAACCACAGGAAGCAATGACAAAGAGTTAAGCAAGAAGAAAGAAAAGGCAAAACAAGAAAAGCCTCAATCTTTGCTTAATGGCCAGAAGGGAAGATGACTCATGTAGTGTAAGTTCGTCAAACTCTTCAAACTCTAAAAATTATGGTCAATTGCTTCAAGCCTTTCAAGTAACTCATGAAGAAGCCAACCGATTGGCTCTCTTGAACAATCGGTTGAAAGAAAAGAATAGTTGGCTTGAAAACAGAGTAAAGACACTGGAAGAGGATTTAGAAAACTCAAAAATGGATTTTGAAAATTTGGAAATCATTTACAAAAACTCCTCTTGCAAGTGTGATACTTTAGTTTGTGAAAATTGCGAAAATCTTGAAAAGAAGGTCCACTATCTTGTTAAAACAGTGGATAAGCTTTCTAAAGGCCAATCTAACTTTGAGAGTGTGCTAGCATCTCAAAATTGTGTTTTTGGAAAATCTGGATTGGGTTTTAATCCACAAAACAAGCAAGATAGATTTTCAAAATCATTTTCGAAAATGCCAGAAAAACAATCGATTGGACCATCGAACCAACCGATTGTTACATGCTTCTATTACATGAAGAGAGGTCATTCTGTGCGATTCTATAAAATCAGAAAACATGTTGTTCCTAAAGGGCTTATGAAGTGGATTCCCAAGAAAAATAAAGCTTGTATTGATGAGTATAAACCAAATGGACCCACATTCATAAGGGGACCAAACCTATGTACTTGATAATCTTCTTGTAGGACATCTTGGAGGAAAGAAAACATCTTTGGTACTTGGACAGTGGATGCTCCAAGCATATGACAGGGGACAAATCAAAGTTCCTGAGAATGTCCTTCAAGCAAGAGGGTTATGTCACCTATGGAGACAACAACAAAGGAAGAATACTTGGAAGAGGATCCATAGGAGATGAAAGCATCTTGGTTATTCATGATTTGCTCTTTGTTGAGGTGTTCAAGGTCATTCTCTTGGTTGTGGTGTAAGTGATCAAGTGGTGATTGCTTAGTAGATATCCTCAGGGTTTCTGAGAAGATTGGACGTAGCTCTTGTGTGGAGTGAACCAGTATAAACAACTGTGTACATTTTCTCTATCCCTATCTCTTTAATTCAGTTTGATATTTTGGAACTGGTATAAACAACCGATTGTTTTTCCAGCTTTGTGCTTTTGCTGTTTGTTTTGGAAAAACTGAATCCTTAATCAAGGTTCTTCTGAAGTATTTTCATTCTAAGCTTAAAAGTTTTCAAAAATCCTTCTTAAACAATTCACCCCCCTCTCGTTTAAGGCCATATATTCTAACATGAGAGGCTTAGTAACTTTCTTTTATCCAATGGCTGTGAGAGACAGATGATTGACAAGACATGCTTTATTAAGAAGTCAAATG
Organism: Phaseolus vulgaris; assembly: GCF_051622355.1. Classification (NCBI taxonomy): domain Eukaryota; kingdom Viridiplantae; phylum Streptophyta; class Magnoliopsida; order Fabales; family Fabaceae; genus Phaseolus; species Phaseolus vulgaris. Next base: position 35,341,003 of record NC_143508.1, read on the forward strand.
CTAAAATTATCTTGGTCCAAATCTATGTTGATGACATCATTTTTGGTGCTACTAAAGATAGTTTATGTGAAGAATTTGTGGCTGCCATGCAAGGTGAGTTTGAAATGTCTATGATGGAGGAGCTTTCATTCTTTCTTGGACTGCAGGTCAAGAAATCCAAAGATGGAATTTTCCTATGTCAATCAAAGTATTGCAAAGAAATTCTCAAGAAATTTGAAATGGAAAGTTGCAAAGAAGCTAGCACACCTATGCCATCAAGTTGTTAAAAGATGCCGATGTGGCTAGAAAAAGGGTAGATCAAACCAAATATAGAGGATTGATTGGTTCCTTACTCTATCTCACAATAAGTAGACAAAATATCATGTTTTTCGTGTCTATTTGTGCAAGATTTCAAGCAAATCCAAAGGAATCTTATCTCAAGGTTGCAAAAAGAATTCTCAAATATCTCAAAGGAACAACCAATGTTGGTCTACATGTGAATGCAATAACAAGAATACATGATTCTTTGACATTCTTAGGAGCAACTTGAGTTGGTCATGAAATGGCACTTTACTTAGAATTGGATCAATGTTCTAATTCAAGAACTCACCAAGACTTTGCACCAAACCAAAGCTCATATGGAAGTCCATATATTGTCAAATGGAATCAAACAATCAAGGAATGAAGAACAACAATTAAAAACCGAACAAAATTGAAAACAAAGCTAGGAAACACAAACTTAAACGGTGCAAAAGGAAGAAGAACACTAAACAATGGAAACTACCGAATGAATTTGAAAGAAATGAACGAAAGAACACTTATGGAGTGAAGCTTGCTGGATTTGAGACTTGGAAATACAATCACGCCACTTGGAGCCTTGTTCCAAGATAAGTGCAAGGTTGCCGCCACTTGAAGCTCACCACGGCACACAAGATAAGGCAAAGGAAGAAGAAGACAACAAGACTCACAATTTCTCTCTAAATTTGAGTATAGTCTCTCTACTTCTAATTTCCAAATCTCATTTGTACAAGGGCAGCACCTTTATTTATAGCCTATAAGCTGCTGAAATGCAAATGTGCCCCTAATGACACTCAAATTCGGCGCCAACTAGTGCATGAAGGAAGTGTGACTTTCCTGGTAGTCGGAAGTGATGACGTGGCACCAAGCTATAGTGTAGGCGTGTTGACAAGGCGCCAGGTTGGCAGAAGAGGAGGAAGTCGGGGGGCTCGTGAAGTCGCCAGTTATTAAGTTGGCGTGTTCCGATCTCCAGCGTACCAGAACCGGCGATCACCGGGTTAAAGATGAAGTCGCCAGATGTAAACTCAGGCGACCAAATGATTGGAGATCGCCAGAGCAAGCACATCGCCGGAGATGAAGGTGGTGCAGATTATGAAGGCGGCCGGCGAGACCACAGGGAAGGTGTACGAGAGCATCCTAACTCGCTAGTTCCAGTAGAGATCGCGCTCCCAAGTTAGTTATGCACTGGGCAGTACCATGCATAAATAACTTAGCCAAAAAGAGAGTCAGAAGCAGCGCCCAAGTCAAGGAAGCTCCAGATGATGGCACGTGTACGACTGGATGCGAGCCACGTGTCCAGGTCTGTAACTGCCAGGAGAGAGAAAGTGACCAGGTATATAAGAGTTCTCAACGAACTTTCTGAGGTACGCACGTTCAGATTATACTCTTTACGCTTGCGAGTTCTAGAGTTTACTGTGAGAGAGAACATTGCATGGTTCCTTGAGATTTCTTGAGTGTTCTTGCTCTTAGTATTTGGTGGTTCGGTCACTGACTTAGGCGTTGGAGTGCGATCGGCCGCAGCGGCGCCGCTCTGTTCTTTTGCAGGTTCTTGAGGTGGATCTTGAAGAAGGACGGAGGTTTGAAGCGGTGCACACGTCGATCCTTTGACGAGGCAGGTTCCAACGTTCTGGTCAACAGGCAGGATCAACTCACAATTTCTCTCTAAATTTGAGTATAGTCTCTCTACTTCTAATTTCCAAATCTCATTTGTACAAGGGCAGCACCTTTATTTATAGCCTATAAGCTGCTGAAATGCAAATGTGCCCCTAATGACACTCAAATTCGGCGCCAACTAGTGCATGAAGGAAGTGTGACTTTCCTTCCTAGTTTGGCACCTCCTAACTCCTATCTACACTCCCCCTAGCATCCCTTACTACTTACACACGAATTTATTACATCCGCACCCTTATTCTATAAAAGAAATAAGAAGAGCCATCTTTTGATACTCTTGTCCCAAAGCTCTTGCCATGCTCCTTTTGATTCGTTGGGCTTGGGCCCCTTGTTGGGCTTGGGCTTCACGGGCTTGAGCATTCTCTACTTGGTTTCCATCATACTCCCCGGGTTGGAGAGAATTCGTCCACGAATTTGGGAAACCTGCAGCAAAAGGAGTGAGATCAGTAACATTGAAAGAATTACTACCAAGATAAGTAGTAGGCATATCTAACTCATAAGCATTATCATTAATCCTCTTGATGACTTGGAAAGGGCCATCACCACGAGGCATAAGTTTGGACTTCCTTAGAGAAGGAAATCTATCATTTCTCAAATGAAGCCAAACCCAATCACCGGGCTCAAAGATTAATGCCTTTCTCCTTTGGTTGGCAGTGTCAGCATACTTACCAACTTTCTTCTCAATTTGTAACTTGATGCGGTTATGCAAATCCTTAATAAAAGAAGCCTTTTCAAAACCGTCCTTGCATAGAACCTCATCAAGTACAGGAATAGGAAGAAGATCTAGAGGTGTGAGGGGATTAAACCCATAAACAACCTCAAAAGGAGAATGGTTAGTGGTGGAATTTACTACCCTATTATAAGCAAACTCAACATGAGGTAGTAAATCCTCCCAAGCCCTTGGATTCCCGGAAATAAAGCATCGCAATAATTGACCCAAAGTTCTATTAACCACTTCAGTTTGAACATCAGTTTGAGGGTGGCAAGTAGTAGAAAACAGAAGTTTTGTGCCAAGTTTCCCCCATAAGGTCCTCCGAAAGTGACTTAAGAACTTAGAATCCCTATCGGATACTATACTTCTAGGAAGTCCATGTAAACGAACAACTTCCTTGAAGAAGAGATTTGCAATATGGCATGCATCATCCACTTTGTGACATGGAATAAAATGAGCCATTTTAGAAAAACGGTCCACTACCACAAAGATGGAATCCTTACCCTTCGATGTCTTGGGTAGTCCTAAGATAAAATCCATAGAAATATCAACCCAAGGCATTGTAGGGATAGAAAGAGGGGTATATAAACCATGGGGTTGGACCTTAGATTTAGCCTTCCTACATGCTATACATTTATCACAGAAGGTATGTACGGATTTGCGCATGTCAGGCCAAAAGAAATGTTCATGCAATGTTTCTAAAGTCTTAGCTACCCCAAAATGTCCCATAAGCCCACCCTCATGAGCCTCTCTAACAAGAGATTGTCTTATGGATCCTTGGGGAACACAAAGTCTTTTTCCTTTGAAAAGAAAACCATTATGTAAGAAAAAGTCTTTGTGACCTCCCTTGGAACACTCTTGATAGATTAGAGAGAAATCTAAGTCATCATGATAAAGTTCCTTTATGTGATCAAATCTTAAATATTGAACATTCAAAACATTTAACAAGGTATATCTTCTTGAAAGAGCATCGACAACCACATTAATTTTACCTTGTTTATGCTTGATCACATAAGGAAATTGCTCAATAAACTCCACCCACTTAGCATGTCTCTTATTAAGCTTGCTTTGGCTTTTCAAATATTTAAGGGACTCATGATCACTATGGATCACAAATTCCTTTGGAAAAAGATGGTGTTGCCAATTTTGCAAAGCTCTAACAAGAGTGTACCGCCCTGGTGGTCGGGTATGATGACGTGGCACCCTGCTACAGTGTAGGCGTGTTGACAAGGCGCCAGGTTGGCAATTAGGAAGGAAGTCGGGGGGCACGCGTAGTCGCTAGTTGCTAAGCTGGCGTGTTCCGACTTCCAGTTTACCAGAATAGGCGATCGCCAGGTTAAAGATCAAGTCGCCAGAAGAAGACCCAGGCGACCAAGCAGTTGGAGATCGCCAGAACAAGCACATCGCCGAAGATGAAGGAGAAGCAGATTATGAAGGCGGCCGGCGAGACCACAGGGAAGGTGTATGAAGGCCCTAACTCGCCAGTTCCAGTAGAGATCGCACTCCTAAGTTAGCTATGCACTGGGCAGTACCATGCATAGGTAACTTAGCCAAAATGAGAGTAGAAGCAGCGCCAAGTCAGAGAGCCTCCAGATGATGGCACGTGTACAGTTGGATGCGAGCCACGTGTCCAAGTCTGTAACTGCCAGGAGAGAGAAAATCACCAGGTATATAAGAGTTCTTAACAGATTTTCTGAGGTACGCACGTTCAGTTCATACACTTTACGCTTGCGAGTGACAGAGCTGTTTGTGAGAGAGAGTTTGCACGGTTCTAGTTCTTAGTATTTGGTGATACCGTCACTGACTTGAGCGTCGGAGTGCGATCGGCCGCAGCGGCGCTGTGTCGTTTCTTTGCAGGTTCTTGAAGCAGATCCCGGGAAGGAACGAAGGTGGTAAGCGGTGCGCACGTCGATCTTTGACGAGGCATTCTCCAGCGCTCCGGTCAACAGGCAGGATCATCAGGCGCCCACCGTGGGGCCGTGTAAAACGTGCTCCCATCCACAGCGTGAGTTCGTGGAAGTTTTCGAGGTTTTCCGCGCGGTTGTGTGCTGGTGCAACCGTCGTTTGCAGTTTCTTTGAGTTTCGTTCGGTGAGTTTGTGTTTTGTGCCGTTTGTTTGGTTTTCAATCGGTGGAGTGAGGTCTTTTGTTGCTTGCGCGCAATCTGTCCGGTGGAAGTTCGAGTTCTTTTGTGGTTTTCTGCGAAGGTTTGCGGTGTTCTTCAATTCTTGCGCAGTTTCTTGAGTTTTCTCCGATTGATCGCTGTTTCGATCGTGGTTGAAGTGTTGTTTGCTGTATTCCTGTGGTTCGCTGAAGTTAATGAGAAAGATGAGAAGCAATCGTTCCAGTCCCGTGGCTCCCGTCGCTGCTGAAGGCGACGCCGCCATGACCATGGCGCAGATGGCAGAAATGATGCGCTCGTTGCAGGCAACCGTGGAAGCCTCGCGCGTAGAGCAGGCAAGGATACATGAGGACTTGGTCGCCTCTCGCGCCAGGAACGAGGAGCTCAGCAAGGTAGCTGAGGAGCTGCGTCGAGCTCTTCAGGAGCGACAGGGACGTTCTTCTGCTGAAGAGGTGGCACCATCGACGCCACCTCGTGTGTTCCCAATGCCTTTCGTTCAGGCGATTACCGACACGCCAATTCCCACGAGCGTGGTTCCGGTTAAGGCTGTTTTTACCGGCGTGGAGGATCCAGAGGCTCATCTGACCACGTTCCACACGCAGATGATGCTGTCGGGAGGGTCAGACGCCGTCTACTGCAAGATGTTCGTGAGTACGCTCCAAGGAACGGCGATGGAGTGGTTTGTGAGCCTGCCTAATGGCCACATAACCAATTTTCAACAATTCTCGAAAATCTTTGTCGAGCGGTACATTGTGAACAAGGCACCGCCCAGGCTGTCCTATGATCTGTTTGATATAAGGCAGTACCATGGGGAGTCCCTCAGAGACTACCTCAATCGCTTCGGAGCGCAGATGGTCAGATCGCCGGCCAAGGATGAAGAAATGCTGGTCTATGCCTTCAAGAAGGGCGTGCAGCCAGGGCCATTCTGCGAGGCCTTGATCAGGGCTCATCCAGCGACGTTTGCTGAAGTCAGGCGACTTGCGGTGGCCCACATCGCCGACGAGAGTGAAGTCGCCGAGAAGAGAGGCAGCGTGGCTCCCGCCAGGCCACGCCCCCAGACCAGGATCCAGCCACAGAGGGTGCTGGAAACGGCCGCAGCGGCCAGAAAAGACCAAAGGACTCGCTATCCTTACTATAGGAGAAATAAGGGAAGAAGCCAAGCGCGCCAACCACCAGCACGCCAACAACCAGCACGCCGAGAGTACAATCGCCCGCCTAAGCACAAATTCGTCATGGGACTAGCGGACCTGATCGCTATCCCTAACATATCTGCTAGGTTGAAGGCGCCCGAGAAGGTGGGCGACAAGGTGCTGGGGTCAAAGCCGGACGTTTGGTGCGAGTTCCACCAGTGCTTTGGCCACAACCTGGACTCGTGTTTGTCTTTAGGATACCAGCTCGACGATCTGGTTAAGAGCGGGTTCCTAAACGACTATCTGCTGGACAGAAGGACCGGAGGAGCGTCGAGTTCCCAGCCAGCAGGTGGAGAAGCCCAACAACACGAGATGCGTATCCATGGGGAGATCCACACCATTGCAGGGGGTTTCTCAGGTGGTGGATGCACCGCATCGCAGAGGAAAAAGTATGCGCGATCGGTGATGTCAGTGGACATGTTTGAAGATCACTCGCCGGAAGTGGACATTACGTTCACCAAGCAGGATCTTCGGGACGTTGTGCCTCATGACAACGATCCCATTGTTATTTCGTTGATCACGGCGGGAAGGAAGGTCCACAGAGTTCTGGTGGACCAAGGAAGCTCGGCAGACGTGATGTTCTGGCCGACTTTCACGCAGCTGGAATTGCCCCTTGACCAGCTAAGGCCCTATGGAGGGTGCTTGTATGGGTTCGCTGGCGACCAGGTGGAGGTCAGGGGGTACATTGAGCTGAGAACCACGTTTATAGATGAGGCTGGGTCGAGGACGGAGAAAATCAAGTACCTCATCGTAAACGCCCCCTCAGCGTATAACATCCTGTTGGGAAGGCCCACTCTTAACAGGATAGGTGCCATTCCGTTGACTCGGCACATGAAGGTGAAGTTGCCGTCAATGGAAGGGGTGGTGATCACGATAAAGTCTGATCAGAAAGAAGCGAAAAGGTGCTATGAGAATAGCCTGAAAAATAAAAGATCAGTGAGCTATGTAACAACCACCCCGCCTCCTGGTGTGAAGCCCAAACCGCCGGTAACAGAGGAGGCCGCCAGAAGGGATGTAGAGATGGTGGATGCCGAGCTGGGGGAGAGGAATGCTGGCCTGGAGAAAGAAGAGGCACGGAATCGCCCTGAGGAAGCAAGGGAACAGGGAATCGCCAGGGCGGTGATCGCCAGAGAATCCAGGCCCAAACCTGTCGAGCAGTGGCTCGAAAAGGAGATCGGAGGGAAAATCTTCAAGCTGGGAAGATCTCTGGAAGTCGATCTCCAGGACCAGATCGCCAAGGTGATTGAGCGGCATCTGGACGCGTTTGCATGGTCCGCCTCGGACATGCCCGGGATTGATCCCGACTTTCTGTGCCATCATCTGGCGATGGACCACATGGTGAGGCCAGTGCGACAAAGGAGAAGGAAATTCAACGAGGAGAGGAGGCAGGCGATCAGGGACGAAACCCAGAAACTCCTCGCTGCAGGCCACATCAGGGAAGTCCAGTACCCTGAATGGTTGGCGAATGTCGTGCTGGTGAAGAAGAGCAACGGGAAATGGCGCATGTGCGTCGATTTCACCGATCTGAATAAAGCTTGCCCAAAGGATTCGTATCCTTTACCAAGCATTGATGCCCTGGTTGATAGTGCTGCAGGGTGCAAGATGCTGAGTTTCCTGGATGCCTTCTCGGGCTATGATCAGATCAAGATGCATCCCATGGATGAAGAGAAAACAGCCTTCATGACGGAGAGGTCGTGCTACTGCTATAAGGTGATGACGTTTGGGCTGAAGAACGCGGGGGCCACGTACCAGAGGTTGATGGATCGAGTACTTGCACCAATGCTGGGAAGGAACGTGCAAGCCTACGTCGATGACATGGTCGTAACCTCGCAGGAGAAGAGCAAGCACGTTGCAGACTTGGAAGAATTGTTCACGACGATCGCCAAGTTCAAGTTGAAGCTCAACCCGGAGAAATGCATTTTCGGCGTGGAGGCTGAAAATTTTTTGGGTTTTCTCTTGACTGAAAGAGGAATAGAAGCTAACCCGGACAAGTGTGCCGCCATCTTGGCGATGAGAAGCCCGGCTACGGTGAAAGAAGTCCAGCAGCTAACAGGTCGGATGGCAGCCCTATCTCGCTTCGTGTCAGCTAGCGGAGAAAAGGGGCATCCCTATTTTCAATGTCTGCGGCGCAATAACAAGTTCGCTTGGACGAAAGAATGCGAGGAAGCTTTCGTCAAGCTGAAGGAATATCTGGCGAGCCCGCCGGTTCTGTGCAAACCGCTGGCGGGAATCCCTCTCAGGTTGTATTTCGCTGTGACTGAGAGGGCGGTGAATGCGGTGCTCACCCAGGACCAGGATCAGGCTCATAAGCCTATTTATTTTGTGAGCAAGGTGTTGCAGGGCCCAGAAACGAGATATCAGGCCCTGGAGAAGGCTGCGCTGGCTGTGGTGTTTTCGGCGAGGAGGTTGCGCCACTACTTCCACAGCTTCACAATACTGGTGATGACTGACCTGCCCATCCAGAAGGTCTTGAAGAAACCTGACGTTGCGGGAAGAATGGTGAAGTGGGCAGTGGAGTTGTCAGAATTTGACATTAAATATGAGCCTCGAGGCCCGATCAAGGGGCAAATCTTTGCAGATTTTGTGGTCGAGCTCTCATCGGAGGCGACGCGGGTTGAAGGAGACGATTTTCGTTGGGTGCTTTCGGTGGATGGATCGTCGAACCAGCAGGGCAGCGGTGCTGGAGTCATATTGGAAGGACCCAACGGCGTGCTGATTGAACAGTCTTTGAGGTTTGCCTTCAAGGCCAGCAACAATCAAGCAGAGTATGAGGCGCTGATCGCCGGGATTCTGCTGGCCAAGGAAATGGGGGCTAGGGTGCTGATGGCTAAGAGTGACTCGCTGCTAGTCACAGGGCAAGTAACAGGCGAGTTCCAGGATAAAGATCCACAAATGGCGGCTTACTTGGCGTATGTGCAGGAATTGAAGAGTTCCTTTGCCTCTTTTGAAGTGGTACATGTGCCCCGAGAACAGAATGCCCGAGCTGACTTGCTTGCTAAGCTCGCCAGTTCAGGCAAGGGGGGTAGGCAGAGGACGGTGATTCAAGAAACTCTGAAGACGTCGAGGGCATTTGTAGCAGATCACCTGGTCCTCTAGATAAGCAAGTCGACGGAGAGAGCAGTGAGTAGCCATAAGTTCTTGACGCAAGAAACCCTGAGATCGCCGAGAATCAGAGCATGTCGAGGAGAGAAGGTGGACGTGATGCAGGTCTGCGCCACCCATGAGCCAGACACTTGGATAACACAGTACAAGCGGTGCTTGGCAGATGGCCTCCTCCCGCTGGATCCAACAGAAGCTAGGAAGGTAAAGAAAAATTCCAGCAAGTATACATTGATTGATGGCGATCTGTACAGGTTTGGGTTCACGCACCCACTCCTGGAATGTATACACGGCGAGAAGTGCACGAGAATTATGGCAGAGCTCCACGAAGGAATATGTGGAAGTCACGTCGGGGGTCGAGCTTTGGCCGCGAGGACTCTCCGTGCAGGCTACTATTGGCCATCCATGAGAGAAGATTGCAAGAAGTATGCCCAGTGCTGCAAACAATGCCAACAGCACGCCGATTGGCACAAGGCACCTCCCGAGGAGTTGAAGTCGATCTATAGCCCTTGGCCGTTTCATACTTGGGGAATCGACATCCTGGGACCTTTCCCGCTGGCGATCAGGCAAATGAAGTACTTGGTGGTGGCGATTGAGTATTTCACCAAGTGGATTGAAGCAGAACCAGTGGCCCAGATCACCGCAGACAAGATCGAAGGCTTTGTATGGAAGAACATTGTGTGCCGGTTTGGAGTGCCTAAGCGCCTCGTGTCAGATAATGGGACGCAGTTTGCAAGCCACCTGTTGAAGAAGCTTTGTGAAGGGGTTGGAATTCAACAAGTGTTTGCATCCGTCGAGCACCCTCAGACGAATGGCCAGGTGGAATTAGCTAATCGGGTGTTGTTGAGAGGTTTGAAGAGAAGGCTTGAGAAAGCCAAGGGAAGTTGGGCTGAGGAAGTGCCCCAGATAGTCTGGGCGTACCACACCACCGAGCAGTCAGGAACCCATGAGCCCCGTTTAGCTTGGTCTATGGGTGTGATGCCATGATTCCAGTAGAGATCCAGGAGAGCTTGCCGAGGTTCCAGAACTTCGTAGAGGAAGACTCGAATGAAGAGAGAAGGCTGAACCTGGATCTGCTGGATGAGGTCAGGGAAGAGGCGAGGCTGAAGGCTGAGGCGGTGAAGAGAAGGGTCGAACGAAGGTACAACTCTAAGGTGATGCCAAGGCAGTTTAGAGAAGGCGATCTGGTGATGAGGAAGGCCCACCAGTACGAGATGGAGAATAAGCTATCACCCAAGTGGACTGGACCGTTCAGGATAACCGAGGCGCTCGGGAACGGGGCCTACCGCTTAGAGACGCTGGAAGGAGGAGCGATCCCTCGTACCTGGAACGCCACACACCTGAAGTTGTACTATAGTTAAGAGCTTTGTAAGTAAAGACAAACACAAATGTTATATTACAATGTCTCTGTTAAAACAGTTTCAAGGGGGCACTCTTTTTTCCCTAAGGAGGGTTTTTAATGAGGCCACCCAATAAAGAAGAGTTTTCGAAGTATAAGGTGTTTTCAGATTGCATGTGTGATATTTTCAAAGGTTTTGGAGAAAGACCTTGTCATTTGTACATGATTTAAGGCAAGAAAAGATATATCGCATGCTTTCTAAAAAAGTTTTAAGTCCTCATCGTTTTTCGGCGATTGGAGGCACCAGTTAGATTTTCAAAGTCCTCATCGTCCTTCGGCGATCGGAGGCTAAAGCGCTTAAAAGAAGTCAAGGGAGAGAATATCCAAGTTCAGCGATTGAAATAAGCATCTGTTCAAAACACATATGCACGAGTTCTTATTACAAGGTACATACAAGCGGAGTTATAAAGTAGCAGATGGGGTGGAGTTGGTTGAGCCTTCGGCGGGAACGACCTTTCCATCTACTACTTCGTTGTTTAACGACACCATGCTGAGGTCGAGATCAGGGAATAGGCATGCGAATTGCTCCCGAGCGGCTTCGAATCCAGCAACCAGAACCTGAGCAGAGTTTAGTTTAAGTTCTTCAAATTGCCCTTGAAGTTCTTCAACCTGTTTCTTGAGCTCCTTGTTCTGCTGCTCCAGCTCTTCGACCTGTTTTCGGAGTTGTTCGTTGGTCTCTTGAGCATGGAGAAGGTCGTCAGCAACCTTCTTGGATTCTGTTTGAGCTTGGGTCAACTCGGCAGCCATCTTCCCTTTTTCCTTGTTTGCCTCGGCGAGATCAGCCATGGCGTCGTCCCTCGCTTTTTCTACTTGCCCAAGTAGCTTCTCGCGGTCAATCGACCTCTGCTCCAGTTTTTGCACCCTGGCGGCGTCAGCTTGAATGTGAGCCTCCAGGTCGCTCGCCTTGGTGCGCAGAGGCACGATTTTGCTTTCTAGCTCAACTTTCTCTTGGGCAAGTTCATGGACTTTGCGGCGAAGGTCAGCAGCTTCCTTGCGCGCCAGCCTGAGCTCGGTGTTGAGGGCATCCTCCACTCGGGTGTGATCAAGCTCTGCGAGCGTCAAGCTGAATGACATCTTCTCCACCTCGATCTTCATAGTGTTGTTTTCGGTCTTGAGGTGGTAGAGATCGTCTTGAAGCCTCCTGGTGGAGCTCTCCACAGCCCTCGTTATGATCGATGGGATATCCTCTGCTATGTTTTTAAGTTTGGCAGTCAGAGGTTCCCACATCCTTGTAACTTCGAGGGAAAGGTTCGCTGCTTGGAGAGGCGCCAGGGGGGCTTGTTGAGGGTTCTCGCCGCCACCTTCCTTAGCAGGATTTTCAGTGTTTGCTTCCTGGCGTGGCGACGCAACCGGGGATTCGGTAATCAGAATTGGAGAGGTGTGAGCAACCTCACCCCCGGTTGGAACGTTTTCTGCAGCTGAAGCGTTTGAAGGGGGGCCCCCTCCAGCTGAGATATGTGGCGTAGAGGCACTTGGGGGGTCCTCCAGAAAATTTGGCTCTTGAGCCTCAGTTGCTGGTAGCGCGGTGGCCAGTGGAATCGCCTGGACTGGTGATGAAGGGGCTTGTGGTGTTGGCGATGAGGGAGGAGGAGCAGGTGTTGATGGTGGTGTTGAAGCTGGAAGAGGGGGTGGGGCAGGTGGTGAAGGTGGTGCCACCCTTTTCCTCTTTGTAACGAGGCCATCCTCAGTGACCTCGTCGTCCTCTTCCTCTTCCTCTTGGACGACTTGGGGGGCTTTTCGCTTAGGCCTCTTAAGGACTAGTTTCTTGCGCTGGGAGGGTTCCTTGGGCGGTGATCGCCCATAAACGATGGCCTTCTCGACCGCCGAGTTGGGCACCGTCTGGGAACCGATCGCCAACCCGTGGTTTCGGGCGAGCGCCTTTAAGTCGGCGAGCATGTTCTTACCCAACATATTGTCTGCATGAAACGAAAATGCATGAGTTAGCTCAGAGAAGAAAATGACAAGTGTATGAGGTAATAAAACAGCAAAACAGGTAGTATATGCGGAAAAGGTAAAACCAAAGTCTTGTGCGTATCACACAAGACGCCCAGAAGCAATATCAGAAGTAGTATCAAAGCAACAGTTTGGATGTCCTAACCTATTTGGAATTCTAGCTGGTCCTCAAAGAATTCGAAGGAGATCAGGGTGGGGGTCAGGAATGTTATGTTGGCATCCGACACCCTCTTCCAGAATAGGCAGAGGTCTCGGTCCAAAGATCCCATGCTATCAGGACTTCTGGGCCTCCTGAAGCAGCTCTTGGACTCCTTTTTCCCCTTGTCCACCCAGTACAAGGGGAAACCGTCGAGAAGGGAAGTGTCTTTATCGTTTGCGCGCACTTGGATGAACTTCCCCTTCCAGTCCTTGTATGATTGCTGGAAGATGGTAAAAATGGATCTCCCAGCAATTGCATTCAGGCTGACCCACAGGCGGTCTCCTGGGTGCTTGGCCTAAAAAAGAAACAAAAACACGTCCACCGACGCGGGCAGCCCCAGGTGGTCGCACGTTATTTGAAAGGCTCGAACAAACGCTCAGCTGTTGGGTGAAGCTGGGCGGCAGCGATATTGAGCTCGGTTAAAAGTTCCCTCTCGAATCGGGTGAGGGGAAACCTGAGCTTGACCTTCTTGAAGAAAGTTGTGTAAACAAAGCAAAAGGGCCCGTCGGCGCTTACTTTGTCATCAGCGCATATGGCAGAGCGGCGGGGCAAGGCAGCACCATCATCCTCTCATCGTGCTCCTTGTGAAACGATTGGTAGGCCTCGTCCCCCTTTGTCAACCGCAAAACTGCCCCCGCAGTGTTCACCGACGAGGTCTCTTTCAGAAGGGTTGGGGTGGCCCAAGGATATAGTGTTTTGAAGTCTGGCAGAGGCACGGGGGCTCCTCCAGCGTTAGGTGGAGTCGCCTGGGACAGAGCAGTTTGGGAAGATGCAGGCCTCTCAGCCTGCGAAGAGGAAGCGCCACAAACTTGGGTTGGGTCGTGCGCTTGTGAAGAAGGGTTTCGTGCTGAAGGAGGGGGGTTCGGGGTGATCTTTGTGCGAGTCATGATAGCAACTGCAAAGGAAGAAGAAAGAAAAAACGATCAGGGGATTACAGAGGCTGACTCGGTCATGGAAGGAAGGTGAAACGACGAACGAATGTGAGTTCGTTGCGACGATGACAAAGCCCTAAGTTACGCAGAAGAGAAATGGAGAAATGACCCACAACGTATGCACCAGGCAGTTACAGGATGATGCAAATCGGTGAAAATGCAAGGGAACCCAGCAGATGAAGGAAAGTAATTACCTTTCAATGATCAGGAAGACGAAGGAGGAAGATGGTGGTCTGGAACGTTGAAGAGTGTTGAGGGTTTTCGCAGAGGGAAGTTAGAGCGTTTTGCAAGCACGAAGAAAGTGATGGAACAGTGGAACGTAATGGGTTTAAGGGTTTTCGAAATGGTTTTGGGAAGCGCTAACGGCAGATGAAGATAGCCGTTGATGAAAGCCACGTGTCGAACGATGAGCGAAGGGTTTGGTGGAGCGTCAGAGCAGCAGAAAGTACTATCGCTTGGAATTCTGCGTCAGTGCCACGTAGACCGGTGTTAACGAAGGCTCTTTCAGTCTTTTCGCTAGACAAGTCTTCGCTTAAGACTGGGGGGCTTGTGTACCGCCCTGGTGGTCGGGCATGATGACGTGGCACCCTGCTACAGTGTAGGCGTGTTGACAAGGCGCCAGGTTGGCAGTTAGGAAGGAAGTCGGGGGGCACGCGTAGTCGCCAGTTGCTAAGCTGGCGTGTTCCGACTTCCAGTTTACCAGAATAGACGATCGCCAGGTTAAAGATCAAGTCGCCAGAAGAAGACCTAGGCGACCAAGCAGTCGGAGATCGCCAGAACAAGCACATCGCCGAAGATGAAGGAGAAGCAGATTATGAAGGCGGCCGGCGAGACCACAGGGAAGGTGTATGAAGGCCCTAACTCGCCAGTTCCAGTAGAGATCGCACTCCTAAGTTAGCTATGCACTGGGCAGTACCATGCATAGGTAACTTAGCCAAAATGAGAGTAGAAGCAGCGCCAAGTCAGGGAGCCTCCAGATGATGGCACGTGTACAGTTGGATGCGAGCCACGTGTCCAAGTCTGTAACTGCCAGGAGAGAGAAAATCACCAGGTATATAAGAGTTCTTAACAGATTTTCTGAGGTACGCACGTTCAGTTCATACACTTTACGCTTGCGAGTGACAGAGCTGTTTGTGAGAGAGAGTTTGCACGGTTCTAGTTCTTAGTATTTGGTGATACCGTCACTGACTTGAGCGTCGGAGTGCAATCGGCCGCAGCGGCGCCGTGTCGTTTCTTTGCAGGTTCTTGAAGCAGATCCCGGGAAGGAACGAAGGTGGTAAGCGGTGCGCACGTCGATCTTTGACGAGGCATTCTCCAGCGCTCCGGTCAACAGGCAGGATCAAAGAGCATAAAGTTCTTTATCATAAGTGGAGTAATTGAGATGACTCCCTTTGAGTTTCTCACTAAAATAAGCTATGGGGTGTCCTTCTTGAAGGAGAACGACCCCAATGCCTATATTAGAGGCATCACATTCTATTTCAAATGTTTTAGCAAAGTTAGGAAGGGCTAGAATGGGGGCTTTAGTTAATTTATCCTTCAAAGTTTGAAAAGCGTTTTTTTGCTTTTGTCCCCACTTAAAAACCACATCCTTCTTTACTATGGCATTTAAAGGTGCGGCAATTGTACTAAAGTCCTTCACAAACTGCCTATAAAAACTAGCAAGTCCATGAAAACTTCGTACTTCATTGACATTGGTGGGTGTAGGCCAATGTTGAATTGCTGCAACCTTTGTTTGATCTACATGCACCCCTTTATGACTTACCACAAACCCTAGGAAGTCTATATGATCTAATGCAAAGAAACATTTAGCATGATTAGCATACAATTTCTCCTTCCTAAGAGTTTCTAATACTTGTCTAACATGTGACTCATGATCTTCTAAAGACAAGCTATATATAAGAATATCATCAAAGTAAACCACAACAAACTTTCCAATGAATGCTCTTAATACATAATGCATGAGTCGCATGAAGGTACTAGGAGCATTAGTCAAGCCAAAAGGCATGACCAACCACTCATATAAACCAAATTTGGTCTTAAAAGCGGTTTTCCATTCATCACCATGTGTTAATTCGAATTTGATTGTAACCACTCTTAAGATCAATTTTGGAAAATATTTTAGACCCATGTAATTCATCTAACAAGTCATCTAACCTAGGAATGGGATGCCTATATTTGATGGTAATGTTATTTATAGCGCGACAATCCGTACACATCCTCCATGTCCCATCTTTTTTTGGGACAAGTATGATAGGCATAGCACATGGGCTCATGCTATCTTGTACCCACCCCTTAGCTAATAAATCCTCAACTTGTTGTTGAATTTCTTTGGCCTCTTGGGGATTGGTCCTATATGCAGGGTGATTTGGTAAAGAAAGCCTGGGCATGAAGTCTATTTGGTGTTCAATCCCTCTTAGAGGTGGTAAGCCTTTAGGAGGATCTTGAAACACATCTTCATATTCCTTTACCAAATTGTCCAAACACGTGGGACTATCCTTAGCCGACTCACATTCAATAGTTCTAGGAATAGCTAAAAAAATAGGCTTTTGAGTAACTATTACCTTTTTAATTTGTTGGGTAGATATGAGAAGGCTTCTCTTGGAACTTTTTTTATCATTTTCTTTCTCTCTCTTTTCTCTCATTTTGACTTGGTCCTCATGCACTTCCTTTGGAGAGAGAGACTTAAGAATGACTTTGTGCCCATGGAAGTTAAAAGAAATTTTGTTGGTAAAGCCATCATGAAAAACTTTTCTATCAAATTGCAATGGCCTACCTAAAAGAATATGAGTAGCTTCCATTGGAACAACATCACACAAGACCTCATCTTTATATTTACCAATGGAAAATGTAATGAGGACTTGTTTCATCACCACTAGCTCACCCACCTCACTTAACCATTGTAACTTGTAGGGCTTGGCATGAGAGATGGTAGGCAATCCAAGTTTGTCTACCACTCTTGTGCTTGCCACATTAGCACAACTCCCCCCATCCACAATCAAAGAGCATACCTTATCATTAATAAGACACCTTGAATGAAAAATATTTTCTCTTTGAGTTTCATCAAAAGGTTTTAAAACTTGTCCAAGCATGTGTCTTATTACTAATAGGTCACCCTCATGTGGGCTCTCACTCTCACTCTCACTTGGGGATCTAGAAGGTGAGGAATGTCTAGAAGATTCGGACTCATGCTCACTACCATCTACCCCATCATGCATATACATAGTTCGCTTAGAAGGGTAATTAGAAACAATATGTCCATAGCTTAAGCATTTAAAACACTTCTTACTAGACGATTTAGGTGGTGATTTAGGCCTAGAAGTGGAAGTGGAAGGCTTAGACTCTCTAGGTTTGAAAGTAGAGTCCTTAGAAGGGATATTTGAGAAAGAGCTATTTTTATTTTTCCAAGAAGAGTGGTAGTAGTTATCCTTAGAAGAATTTTTGAAAGCATTTTTCCTTGCAAGTTGATTTTCAATTTTACTAGCAAGGTGAACCACATTTTCCAAAGAAGAATATTCTTGCAACTCTACCACGTCTTGAATGTCCCTTCGAAGGCCACTCACAAACCTAGCTATCTTAGCTTCCTCACTCTCATCCATATTAACTCGAATTAAAAGCGTGTCTAGTTGTTTAAAGTAATCATCCACACTTAGCGTGCCTTGATGAAACCGTTGGAGTTTCAACAATAGGTCTTTCCTAAAGTGTGGGGGTACGGATCTAGCGCGTAAACAAGCTTTCAAATCGTTCCAAGAGACCACGGGCGGCCTCTTGTGTAGGTCAATGTCCATGAGATATTGATGCCACCATTGCATGGCATAGTCTAAAAATTCTAAAGATGCTAATGTAACCCTATGCTCATCTCTAACCCCATTTACATCAAAAATTTGCTCAACCTTAGCCTCCCATCCTAAGTACACATTAGGATCACTTTCACCACTAAAGTTAGGAAGTTTTACATTGGGTGAATAAGGGCCAGCCACATGTTGGCGCCTCTCTTCATGGTGATGGTGCCTTGGCTGTGCATTGTCTTCATAATAGCCATGAGAAAAATGAGAATGCCTTGAAGAATGCCGAAGAGGAGAATGATGTCTTCTCTCCCGGTTTTGATGGACTTCCTCACGGCTTAACTCCAAGCTTTGGAGCCTTGCCTCCATTTGTCTTATCACATCAAGATAGTGAGCATTTGATTGCTTGGCATTCTTTAAGTCTTCAAATAGGGCTGCCTTTTGAGGTGAGCAAGGTTTGGAGGATTCTCCACTAGAAAAATGAGCCATGATAAAAAGAAAAACAGAAACAAACAATTAAAGAAACTTGTTAGACAAATAAAGTGAGATATAGGTTGCTGGAAAATGCCCAAGAAAGTACTCAAACCACTCCAAGAAATGATTCTGTCCTCAACCAAGCCTTTGCTTGAATGGAGGAGCTTCAAATGAAACAAAGTCAAAGCAAACCAACTCACTTAAGAACAAGTCTCCACAAAAAGAACAAAAAGATAAGCAAGAAAAGGTATAAACAAGAAAAGCTAAACCA
The DNA here is from genome assembly GCF_051622355.1 of Phaseolus vulgaris. Taxonomy (NCBI): domain Eukaryota; kingdom Viridiplantae; phylum Streptophyta; class Magnoliopsida; order Fabales; family Fabaceae; genus Phaseolus; species Phaseolus vulgaris. The sequence goes on from NC_143508.1 coordinate 35,359,081, forward strand.
AAACAGAAAGCAAGATATGACAAACTGGAAAAGAATATGAATGAAAGACAAGCAAGAAAATAAGGAACTCAATGAATAAAGAAGGCACACCAAAAAGAGTCCTAAAGAAAAGTGCTAGAGTAGATTGAAGAAAACAGAAACAAGCCACTGGAAAATTTTTTTTACGCAAACTGTGCTATGTTTACAGATTTAACTGGAATGATTGAAAGCGAACTGGAATTTGAAAAATTAACCACAGAAACTTCAATGTCTTAACTCAATAATGGCACTGGAATGAGGTAAAAACAGTAATCCAATTGAGAGAAATAAATTTTTTAAAATTGCTGCCCAATTACCGTATTCTTTTCGGCAGTATTGTACACTTTTCGTATTTTATTTATCATTTTTTGTGTACTTGGAATTTTTGAGTACTTCTTTTTGCTATGCTTTTGTAAAACTTTGAAGAATGTAAATCCAAATTTTCACAAATTTCCAGTGAGCCAATTAATTGCAGTAAATTGAAAATAGTAGCACGTTTGTAAGAAAACAGAGGAGCCTATTTAGGAATGAAAAACAGTATGATGAACTAGCAAAGACATAATGGAAATTATGTAAAGGAACTTGTATAGAATGAGAATACAAGCATGAACTCAAATCTAAAAATGAAAATGCACAAAGAATCAAGCAATAAACTCAAAAACAGAAAGTAAACCAAAGCAAGAAACATTCAAAGCAATAAAAGTACTACAAGAAGTAATGACAATTATGGAATAACATGACTAAGACAAAACTTGACATGATTACAAAATTAAAAGACATATCACAAGATATAACAACAAGTGAAAGGAAGCATAAGGTCAGCTCTAGGAAGGAGAATGCCATTCAAAAAGAGCAGCCATACTCATATGAACAATGAGTGCCATAAACCTTTTCACAAACACTTGGTGTAACAAAAGAAAAAACAGCAAGGAAACTCAAAATAAATCCTAAAAACAGAATGGTAAACAACTTGAATTAAAGAGCTCTTGAAAGTAAAGTGCAATACAACTCAAAATTTAAGCAAAAACAAGCCTAGACTCTAGATACCACATGATGTGAATGCAATAACAAGAATAGATGATTCTTTGACATTCTTATAAGCAACTTGAGTTGGTCATGAAATGGCACTTTACCTAGAATTGGATCAATGTTCTAATTCAAGAACTCACCAAGACTTTGCACCAAACCAAAGCTCATATGGAAGTCCATATATTGTCAAATGGAATCAAACAATCAAGGAATGAAGAACAACAATTAAAAATCGAACAAAATTGAAAACAAAGCTAGGAAACACAAACTTAACCGGTGCAAAAGGAAGAAGAACACTAAACAATGGAAACTACCGAATGAATTTGAAAGAAATGAAAGAAAGAACACTTATGGAGTGAAGCTTGCTGGATTTGAGACTTGGAAATACAATCATGCCACTTGGAGCCTTGTTCCAAGATAAGTGCAAGGTTGCCGCCACTTGAAGCTCACCATTGGCACACAAGATAAGGCAAAGGAAGAAGAAGACAACAAGACTCACAATTTCTCTCTAAATTTGAGTATAGTCTCTCTACTTCTAATTTCCAAATCTCATTTGTACAAGGGCAGCACCTTTATTTATAGCCTATAAGGTGCTGAAATGCAAAGCCAAGTGTGCCCCTAATGACACTCAAATTCGGCGCCAACTAGTGCATGAAGGAAGTGTGACTTTCCTTCCTAGTTTGGCACCTCCTAACTCCTATCTACACTCCCCCTAGCATCCCTTACTACTTACACACCAATTTATTACATCCGCACCCCTATTCTATAAAAGAAATAAGAAGAGCCATCTTTTGATATTCTTGTCCCAAAGCTCTTGCCATGCTCCTAGAGATTCGTTAGGCTTGGGCCCCTTGTTGGGCTTGGGCTTCATGGGCTTGAGCATCCTCTACTTGGTTTCCATCAGGTATCCTTCTCACTCTCCTATACACTTAATTGGATATTCTGATTCTGATTTTGCAGGGTGTAAGCTGGACCGAAAAAGCACAAGTGGCACTTGTCATCTTCTTGGATCAAGTCTTATTTATTGGCATAGCAAGAAACAAGCTTGTGTGGCTCTTTCCACTGCAGAAGCTGAATACATTCCTGCTGGAAGTTGTTGTGCACAAATTCTTTAGCTCAAACAACAGTTAGAAGACTTTGGCTTAAAGATTAGCAAGGTCCCTTTGCTTTGTGACAATACAAGTGCTATAAATCTCACCAAAAATCAGATTCAGCATTCAGGAACAAAGCACATCGAGATTCGTCATCACTTCATAAGTGATCATGTGAACAATGGAGATTGTGAGATGAAATTCATTGAATCAAGATTGCAACTTGCTTACATATTCACAAAACCTTTACCAAAAGACAGGTTTTTCTTTTTAAGAAATGAGTTAGGCATTCTTGATTCACAAACTCTTTCTTAAATCTGTTTTTATCTCTTCCTAGTTCTATTTGTGAAGACAAATAGAGAGAGAATATGGTTTATGTGTTGTCTTAAAACTGCTATAACTCTGATTTAAGTATGCTTTAAATTTCTGCTGTATGCTGGTTTGATTTGGTGCTGCAGTTTTAAATATTTTTGGCATTATTTGTGGCTGTTTTTTCTATTCTTGTAGTTATGTAGAAAACTAGTTGATGTGTCATCATAACGTGCTATTGAGATGCTCTGGCTTGCATAGTTTCTGTTTTGCAGGTATTGTTTCAGATTCAAACAAGATCAACACTAGCAACCAGGGATTTGTCTTCATCAAATAGGGGAAGATTGTTGATCAAGAGTGATGAAGAGCTTTGAATAATCCAAATCCAAGGTGTTTGAGGAAAGGCTGATGTTGCTGTTGTGTGTGGGTGGGATCCTGGTAGATTAAATTGTGATCCACTCTTTTGTTAAATCTAAAACTGATGTGAATTGAAACCTTTTTGAAATTAGATGTTTTTCCAACTAAGTGAAAAACAACCTGTTGTTTTGTCGAATCAACCGGTTGTTTTTCTCTTAGAGGTTTTGAAAAAGGTTGAAAGTTGTTTGACTTCGTTGACTTAACTGTCAAACCAAATCAATCGGTTGTTGTGTGTTTTCAACCGATTGTTTCTCTGAAAATCCTAACAGAATTTTGTTTTGATTGGTGAATTTGTCTTAAATGATTTCTAACTGAATGCTCTCCTTCATTAAAAGTTTTTAACCAATCTTTGGAAGTATATATAGTTTGTTATATGTTTCTGAAGAGTAAAAACCAGTTTTGAGAAATTAAGTTTGACAAATTTGATCTCAAGTTTTCAAGATTCACATCAAGCTTTGGATTTTCAAGTGAGAGTGGAATAGGATTGCAATTGTATTATTTTCAGTTGTACTTTGATCAGGTGTAATCCTTTTCTCAATCTTCTGTATTTCTGTTGTTGTATTGCCAAGGAGTGTTGTGTGTTCTTGAGGTGTTCAAGATCAATACTTTTGGTGTTGTTTGCCAAAGGTAGTGTGTTTCTTAAGGGGTTCAAGGTCACTACTTTGGTGTGTGGTGTTTGTAATCTGCTCTGATTGCTTAGTGGATTACCTAGTGGTTTTTGGGAACAGGATGTAGCTCTTGTTGTAAGAGTGAACCAGTATAAACTGCTTGTGTGCATTTCTCTTTCTCTGATCTCTTTTAATTTATGTTTTTAAGTTGTTTAAGTTTTGACTGGTATAAACAACCGATTGAATCGAAGAAACAACCGGTTGTTTTTCTGTGTTTCACTTTAAAACAGATTGTGTTCTTGGCTAACTTGGTTCCTCTTATGGATTTCTTCACTGAGTTTCATTAAACCTTCAAAAGTTTTCGAAAATCTCTTATAAACAATTCACCCCCCCTCTTGTTTAAGGCTATATATTCTAACATAAACCAATATAAATTTCCTGTGTGAATCTCTTTATCCCTTATCTCTTTAAATCTGTTTTTGCTTGAAGTTTATAATTGCTGCTATAAACAACCGATTGTTTCGTAAAAACAACTGGTTGATTTTCTGCTGTTAAGTGAAAATTGTTTTTAAACTCTGTTGAACAAAATTCTAATTGATTGATTCTCTTGGCCTTCACTATACCTTCAATATTTGCAAAAAAAAATTATAAACAATTCACCTCCCTCTTGTTTAAGGCCTACAATTCTAACAATTTCTTGATTCTTCTAACTTGAACCTATGCTCTTAGTTAAGAAGAATGGTTGCTTTAGCAAGGATGGTCCTCCATGACTTCTGATCCTGCCGGTTGACTTAGCGCTAGAGCGTTGCCTCGTCACGAACCTCCTCACCAGCTTGACTCCACGTGCCCTTCTAGTCCACACCACAGAAAGCCTCTCTGAGAACCTGAAAACACAAGGTGGCGCCTCTGCGACCGGTGGCGCTCCGACGCTTAAGTCAGTAACAAGAACACCCAAAAACTGAGAGAAAATATGCTCTGTAGAACCGTACTAAGGGCAAACAACCCTAGCAATGAGCCGTAATGAAAAACGTACCTCTGCAAATTCTGTTACGTTTACCTTTATAGCTAGGTTTCTTCTCTCTCCAGGCCGTTATGCTTTTGGACGCGTGGCTCGCATCCAACCCTGCACGTGTCGCCATCTGGGCTGGGTTAGCAGGTAGTGCCCAGCCCTACATGTGTCATCATCTGAGCCAGGGTAACTCGAGCGTCATTCTCATACCACATCCAACCCTACACGTGTCGTCATCTGGGTTGGAGGCAACTTGAGCGTTATCTCTGCGTAGTAACCAGTCACGCGTCTAAGTCCTCTACTCAAGGAGCAAGCTGGCACGCGATATGCTCTGGAACACCACCTGACAAGGCGAGTATCGGGTGCAGCTTAATGCACCATCTCTATGACATCGCTTGTCGTTAGTGGCACCTTCCTTATTGCTACACCATGCATGTTCTAGCTGGGGGAACCTTGCCACCAGCGAATGTCCACTCTAGGAATCCTGTCGCTGATGGGCAAGCTGTTCCCTTCAATCTACTCGACCTTCATGCCCCATGCTAGCGCAACAATCATCTTATTGGACTTACTCTTCTGAGTTCCCAGCAGCCTTAACTAAGTTTGCTGGGAAATTCGGCGATGCGCTTCTTGCGGCGATGTCAGGCCACCCGGTTGTCCATTGTCTAACACGTCGATGTCATACAATCTCTACGACAACCGATCATGTACGTTGTAGCACGCCGCTTCCACGAGCAGCGACCATACTAGCTTCTGAACCACTCGCCTTTCTCTAGTCCACATGTTCTGCTTAAACACGCCCCATGTAGTCATGTGCTAGACACGTCATCGCACCCGATGACCTGGTCGGTACAACTTCTGATGCTAATTAGTAGGCTCTAACTAATGAAGGGAAGCTTGGTGTTTTTCTATTATTCTAGCACATTTTTGTTGTAAGGCTATTGCCGAAATCTCTATTACCCGTGCGATGTTGGACATATCCCCTAATGGGGAAGGAGTAGGTTTTCTATGATGACTCTTTTTATGGCAAGTGTACCAAGTCAGAAGTAATAATTTGTCCCTAAGGACGGATATTGAATCCACAAGGAATAATTATTTAACATTTAGTAAGTGCAAGAAAATTTGGATTAGGATTCATCCTTTCGACTCTTTTTTATTTTGAAAAGCATAATAATATTCTAACCTTTGATTAATATTGATGCCCATGCAAAATTCATTCATATCAACTTCTCGCATATAAAATTATTAAGATGGTCTCCTAAATATTGATACCTTGCATATTTATAAAAACTCTTTATCCTTGCGATTAGATGTTGATAACAATTAACATTTCAAATCTATTCCTAGCATTCAAATATGTAAGCATTATCATTTTGGTTAGAAACTTAGAAGTGTTTTTCAGTCAAATATAAAAATCATGGTAAGCAATCCTTGAGAATAAAATGATAATATCAATCATCAATCAAGAACAAAATATTATATTTAAATATCATTTCCATAATAAGACTTTTAACAGATTACTCCCAATCCCAAAGGGTAGAATTGACCACTCATGTTGGCCATTACAAGCTGTTCCGTCCGGTTGACCGGGACGTCTTCGTGCGCGACCTCAATCGTCAGCTAAGGACTGCTTCCCACTGATTTCCTGTGAATTCCTGCAAAAAAGAGGACAAAGAGGCGCCCTAGCGGCCGTTTGCACTCCGACGCTCAAGTCAGCCAGCAAGAAACACCAAAAAACTGTCCACCCACGTATCTGAGCACCGCGTGTGGCACTCTGAAGGTGGTAAAAGAACTGTGTATCTGTGTGTGTGTTGTCTCCTTTAGGCAAAAATATTCTCCGGTCACTTGTACGTAACTTTAAAGCACAGGCAAGCAACCAAAGAGTTTCTCGTAAGTTTGCCAAAGGTTCCAACCCTTTTTCCGACATTCTCAGCGCTATTTAAACTGCCCCAGCATTTAAAGCGCCTTAAAGCGCTTTTACACTCAAACGTAACGCACTCATTAAAGCGCTTAATTACGAAACGTAACGCATTTAAGACGTTGAAACGCTTGGGAGCCATAATAGTACCTGAATGCTAAAAAGGGAAACTGTATTGAATATCTTTAATTACCTGGCACCTGACTTGAGGGTGTTTCTATTCCGGCATTGCTGTCATACACGTGGAGGGCCTCACGACGCCTTGACCCCATCTGGGGGCGTTTCTGCCCATCTGGGGACGTTTCTGCGTGTGGGTCCTCCTGCTTGGGAGTGCTACTGCGCTAGGGGTGGCTTTTTGGGTGCCAACTCATGCCCCCAAGTATCTAGCCACTTACTCTGAGAGCGTATCTGCCTTCCTCTCACACCCTGCACCCGGTTATCCTGGGCGTGACCTTCCTCTTGGGTCGTATCTGTCCCGAAGGCATCTCTGGGGCGGCAGGGGTACTTCGCGAGTCAGGCTGCCCTTTACTGGTACTATCACTATGGCCTTGGAGCCACCTTTTTCTTCTCTTTATCACTTTCCCGAGATATCGGGACCTGAGGCTTTCCCACGACGTCGCTCCCTCCATGGTCTTTCCTACCCATGGGTATCGGGGAACCACACCGTGATTGCCTTGCTTTTACACTGTTTAATCTGGCGACGCCCTCACCTGGGCGACGCCTTCACCTAGGCGACGCCTTCACCTAGGCGACGCCTTCGCCTAGGCGACGCCTCCTCTAGGCGTCTCTACATCTTGGCGACACCTCGAGCTGACTTTGACTTTCCAGTCGTTGACTTTGACCTTGACTTAGTCAACGCCCTGATACGGGACGGTACACAAGCCCCCCAGTCTTAAGCTGAAGACTTGTCTTCAGCGCAAAGACTAAAGCCTTGCCCCCGCCATCCACGTGCCTCCCTGATGACGTGTCATTCTCTGCTGACTCAGCAAATTTTCGAATTACTGACGCGACATTATCTGAACCACAGGGATATTCTTAATGACCGATTGGACATTCCCTGCAATGGGGATGATTACGCCTTTTGGGCTACCCTTTATCTCGCGCCACGTGGCCCATCGCGTGGCCCTCCTTTAGAGACCTTTGCACTTCCCCTGGGCAATCGACCTTCTGACGCGTGGCCCGATCCTGCGGCCCTTAGTTAGCGCCTCTTGGGTTACGAAATGTAACGTTTAAGTTACCCCAAACCCCGCGCTCACTCTACTGTTACATTCATTCACTCTGCAATTCCGCACTGTTCATCGCCTTCAAAACCCCTTTCTCTGCAATCGCGATTCTCTCCTTCCTGCGCTCTCCTACTGCCTCCAAAGGTACGGTTTTTCCCTCCTTGATGATTCTCTTTACTGTATGAACTGCCTGGGACTGTCCATATTACAGCATTTCTCTGGATGTTGCTTGTATGCTTCGTTATTCCTCTTGTTTCCCTTCGTTCTTTTGCGGGTAGGGCGCTTCTAGGGTTCTTCCATTTTCCCCTTTCCTTCTCTCCAAACCCCTTTTCTCTGAACCCTTTCTTTCTCTTTTGATCTTCAGCATTGGTGTTGATGGCAAAAACCAAGTCCACCGCGCCTCCCCCGCTCCCCAAGTCTCATTATAAGGGCGAATATGACTGGGCCCCCGACGAACTTCTGGACGAATGTTCCCTCCTGAACTCCGTTGAGGACGTGGAGGCCCACAGGGGGGACCCTGCCCTCTATAACTTCAATGCTTTCCACAAGAGTCATGACTCCCAAGTCCTGGTAAGCCGAGTGCGACCTGGGATACCCGTTTGCGCGGACTCACGGGATACTGGGGGATGCGCTTTCTTCTTCCTCTACCAGATGGTGTTAAAAAGGGTGGGCCTGCGTCTGCCCCTAACTCCCTTCGAAAAAGAGCTATTGACAGAGATAAACACTGCTCCCGCCCAACTCCATCCCAACAGTTGGGCTTTCGTGAGGGGGTTCCAAATTCTCTGCGGCTACCTAGGAGTTCCCTCCTCTGTGGACGTTTTTCTTCACTTCTTCGAGGTAAAGAAACAAGGGAAAAGTCTCTGGATGAGCTTTTCTGGCATCGCCGGGCGCATCATCCTGACGCTCTTCCAGAATTCGTTCAAAGGCTGGAAGGGGAAATTTTTCAAGGTACGCGCGACCAAGCGCGATCCTACTATTCTAGAGGGCTTTCCCCTGTACTGGACAGACAAGCCCATAACTATGAAGCCCTTGGCTCTGGACGAACTTGCCCCGCCTGACCGGGATATATGCAAAGCCTTGGCGGGATTGGGAATAGTCTTTGATACCGCCAAGCTCATCGCGAACGAATTCAATGCCCATGGGCTTTCTACATACTTCGGTATCTGTTCTTGGCGATTTATGATGTATTAGTTGCTATGGTTATCTGCATTACCGTTTTTCACTGCACAATGTTACTTGCATTTCGCATCTCTTCCTGTATTGTGAATCCACATAACCGCTCCAGTGCTAATCCTTGTTGTTTGGCCTGTCTTGATGTAGGATCGGTGATGGGCACTTCCAAAAGAATAATGTTGGCGAAAGCACTGAAGGAGGCTCGTGCCGCCAAGGCAGGCGCCTCCTCCAGCCCTGCTGCCAATCCGGCTCTCCCACCGGCTCCGTCACTGCCACCTCCCGTCACCGTTGAAGCTTGTTCTAGCCCATCTCCGGCGTCTCCTCCTGGCTCCAAAGTGCTCCCGACTCCCAGTTCTCCTCCGCCTATCGCCGCCGTTCCCCTAGCTGCGGCCTCATCACCAGCTCCAACTCCTCTCGACAAAGGAAAAAGGGTTTTGGAGATTCTGTCAGATGATGAGGAATCAGAGGGCGTGGCACCCTTCAGGAGGAGAAAATCCGCGCGGGTTCCTCTTCTGGTAGAGACGCCGCCGCCGGGAGGGAACCCCTTCATGGACAACCCTCCAAGCGCAACCTCACTCCCTCCTATGATTCTTCAAGAGGAAAGGGGCGAAGGTGCCGAATCTTCCCCTCCTCTGCCGCCGCCAGAAACCGCCGCTTCCCTGGCTCCCGACGCTGCCGCCCCTGACTTCATTGCCATTCCCCCTCCAATCATGCACCTGATGAGGGGTTTCAGTGGCGGGACTATGCCAGAAGGTACTGACAGGAGGGAAGGTATGCCTTTCTATTTGGGGGCCTTCTTGGCGGTGGCTCTTGAATGGCGCTCCCAGGCCAGAAACGCTGTCTTGCAAACTCAAACTCTCCAGGCCTTGGAAACGAAAGCAACCACCCTGGAGGAGGAGATGAAGGCCCTGGGACGCCAGAACGAGGCTTATTGTTCCTCTCTAAAACAAGCACAAGAGTCCAGGGCAGAAGCTGAGAGGAAACTGGCAGAGGCCTTGGAGCTCCAGGCTGACTTCTACGCTCGTGAAGTTGCTCTCCAAGTACAGGTAGCGGGTCTTCAGGAATTGGTCAAAGCAGACGCGGAAACTCAAAAGGACCTGAAGGACCGTTGCTGTGAACAAACTGCCAAGGTGGAACGGATGGAGGAGGAGATGGCCACGCAGGCCAAAGCTGTGGACCTTCTCCGAGTTGACTACGACAAACTGCAGGTCGAGGTTAGCCGGCTTCGTGTGGAGAAAGAGGCTCTGGAGAAGCAGGTGGCCTCTGGAGACGCCGCCATTGAGGAGCTGGAAAAGGAGAAAAAGTCCCTTATCCAGGAGATGGCGGGCACCTTCGAGGAGGGGTTCCAAGAGGCCCTGTCCCAGGCGTCCTACGAGAATCCTGGCGTCAACCTTTCAAACTGCGACCCCACACACCACGTAGTCGACGAGAAGGTCATGCCCATGGATTTGAACGACTGAACTGCTGCCCCTCATCCGCCACCTTCCTCTTGAAGCTTAACTCTTCATTCTTTACCTTCGCTTTTTAATTTCATCTGCCAAAACTTGTAATTCTTTGAACTATCCACACTCTTGTTACTGATTCGGGACATTCGCATGGTTGTCCTTATTTCTTTTTCGCATACGATTCCGCCTATGCGATCTCGTTCTCATCTTTTCCCTTCATACGCCTCAATTATTTTATCTGTATTCTGCCCGTTTCTCACACTTCGTTGGGCGGTTTGGTATGATGGGGTAAGGTCGCTCGCCAACCCTTACGCCCATGGAGAGGCTCACTAAGTGGCGCCATATCGTCCACGGGACGTCTCTGATACCGAAAAGCTCTTTCTTTGATCTTTTAACACTCGGCGCCCACGCCTAAGGAGAGGCATGCTAACGCAGCACCGTATCGTCCCCGGGTGTCTGAAACGCTGAGTGCTGTGGGGTTTTTGTTCCCTCCATGGTCTTTCCTGCCCATAGGTATCGGGGAACACCCTGCCGGTGACTCGCTGGCGTTTGACGGTCTCGTCTCCCTCCACGGTCTTTCCTACCTGTGGGTATCGGGAAGGCGACGCCTGCAACTAATCTTGGCTTTACTCTGATTCCTTCTCCCTCCTCAGTCTTTCCTACCTGGGGGTATCGGGGAGGTAACGCCAGTCGGTATTTGGGTTGGCGACGCCCGCGACTTCTCGTCTGTCGTTGCCCTTTACGTCTTTCCTGGCAACGCCTCGGGCGTCACCTTTACTTCGTCATCGACCTTAACTCTTGCCTTGGTCAACACTTGATAACAGCGAAGAGCCCAAGGCTTTGTCTGTGCCATCCACGTGGCGCTCCTCGTATAGCTGATGGGACCTTCTGTCATTCGACCTGATCCACGTGGCGCTACTTGTATGGTTTGTGGGACATTTGGTCAGTTCATCAAGACCTGACTCCTGCTATGCCCCTGACTCATTCTCGACGGCGGATCGTACCCTTGGACATTCTGTTGACGGGACATTTTCTGATTTAAACCAGTGGTGCCAGAGTCATCCTTTCATCTTCTGCCACGTGTATCGATCGTGCGGTGCATCCATTCACGTCGTTTGGCGCTCTAACCGCTTTATTTAACTCTTCAAGCTCTGAAACTATCTTCACCATTTTCTCACTCTTCATAACCTACTTACGTTCTTTCTTCTTGCACCCTTTCTTCTTTGTCGAAGGGCTGTTCTAATTGCTCCCCTCGCTCAACTCTTGCATTTCCAACCATCTTGATCTTGTTAAAGAATGTCTTCTCACGATGCTTCCTCCAGGGTCCGTCCCCAAGACTTGTACCCTTGGGCCTCGGGCGAACTTCTTGATGAGTGTTCATGCTTGCTCTCCACCAGGGCCGTACGGGAACACAAAGGGGAGTTGTGTTCTTACGACCATCGGGCCTTCGCGAGGAGGCACGATGACGACATCGCTGTGCTCCCTTGCACTCTGGGGGAGCCAGTGTGTGGAGACGGACGAGCGAACGACGGGGTCCCTTTCTTTTACTTTTACCAGGTGGTGTTCAAGACCATCGGGGTGCGCTTACCCTTCTCCCGGTTCGAGAAGGATTTGCTGACGGAGATCAACGTGGCTCCAGCCCAGTTATATCCCAACAGCTGGGCCTTTGTCAAAGCCTTCGATGTCCTCTTTGGGTTTCTGGGTTGTGCACCCTCGGTTGACCTCTTTCTTCACTTTTTTGAGGTGAAGAGACAGAGACACAACCTCTGGGTAACTCTCAGCAATGTTCCCGGAAGAGTTCTCTTCACACCCTTCCAAAGCTCGTTCACGGGGTGGAAAGGCCGGTTCTTCAAGATCTGCTGTACTGATCTTGTTCCCGACGCCCTCGATGGGTTTCCGCTGTACTGGGTGAGAGAGGAAAAGGCCCTCAAAGCCAAACCCCTCAAGAATCTGGCTCCAAGTGATCAAATAGCTTGCCGGATTCTTGCTGAGGCGGGAGGTTTTGACTCCGCTACGGTGATCAGCTTGGAGTTCAACGCTAGGACTCTTGAGAAGTACATAAGTAAGAACCACTGCCTTAGGCAACTTCGACCTTCGTTACTTTCTAACTGCGCCTGTCTTTCTTCACTGTGTCTCTAACACATCTGTTCCCTTTGTGCAGGTTCGAAAATAAGCCGAGAAAAGAGGACACGACTTACTCGAGCGCTGCGGGCTGGGAAAGAGGCTTCGCCTTCCTCCAGTGATGACTCTGATGAGCGCTGAGAAGCGGCCTGTTTGTGTTTTTGCATTTTGTACTGAGCATTGCTTGTAACAACAATTTTTCAATATCATAATTCTTTACAACGCCACTTTACTTTGCATATGCTTCATATACCGCGCGACTTCCTTTCGTCTCGTTCTGCCAACGATGCATGCTTTTACTTGGGCGACGCCTTCTTTCTGGGCGACGCCAAGACCTAGGCGACGCCTTCTTCCTTGGCGACACCATGGCCTAGGCGGCGCATCACATTACTTCTAACAAGGAAAAATAAAGGCTGAAAACCAAGGCACTTCTTTTCTCAACTGGTTTTTCCATTTATTAGGGTGACCTCATTAAAAGACCCCCGAAAGGGAAAAAGAGCGTCCCCTTCAACTAAATTGTTACATGCTGCTTACATAGGTCAACTGAAATAAAATTTTAAGTTGGCTGCATTCCAACTGCGCGGGATAGGGCCTCCATCTAAAGTCTCCAGGTTGTACGAACCGTTGCCCTTAGCCTCAGTAACTCTGAGGGGCCCGGTCCACTTGGGAGACAGCTTATTCTCCAACTCGTAAGGGTGAGGTTTCCTCATCACTAGGTCGCCCACCTGAAACTGTCGTGGCTTTACTTTAGAGCTATATTGCCGCTCCACTCTTCTCTTCATCGCTTCAGCTTTTATTCTAGCTTCTTCCCTGGCCTCTTCTAGCAGATCCAGGTTTACCCGTCTCTCCTCATTAGATTCCTCCACCACAAAGTTTTGAAAACGCGGTGAGCTTTCGTGTATTTCTACTGGAATCATCGCGTCCGACCCGTACACCAAACTGAAAGGCGTCTCCATAGTAGAGGATTGGGGCGTGGTGTGGTATGCCCATACAATCCTTGGCACCTCTTCCGCCCACGCCCCTTTGGCTTTCTCTAACCTTCTTTTTAACCCCCTCAGCAGAACTCTGTTCGCTGACTCTACTTGTCCATTGGTCTGGGGGTGTTCAACCGACGCGAACACTTGCTTGATTCCCACTTCAGCGCACAGATTTCTTAACTGCTGACTGGCGAACTGGGTCCCATTGTCAGATATCAGGCGCCTAGGTACGCCAAAGCGACACACGATGTTTCTCCACACAAAATGCTGTACCTTATGCGCCGTGATCTGTGCCACGGGCTCCGCCTCTATCCACTTAGTGAAGTATTCGATGGCGACGATCAGATACTTCATCTGCCTGATTGCCAGTGGGAAAGGGCCCAGGATGTCAATACCCCATGTGTGGAAAGGCCACGGGCTGTATATGGACCGCAACTCTTCAGGCGGCGCCTTGTGCCAGTCGGCGTGCTTTTGGCATTGCCTACACCGCTGGGCGTGCCGTGCGCAATCCTCTTTCACTGTTGACCAGAAGAAACCTGCGCGTATTACCTTGGAGGCTAAGGATCTTCCTCCTACATGGCTTCCGCAGATGCCTTCGTGTAGCTCCGCCATTATCCTGGTGCACTCATCGCCACTGACGCATGTTATGATAGGGTGAGTGAAGCCGTGCCTGAACAACACCCCATCCACCAAAGTATATCTTACGGCGTTCCTTTTGATTTTCTTACCCTCTTCAGGGTCCACTGGAAGGGCCCCATCCGCCAGGTATCGTTTATAGGGTGTCATCCAGGTGTCTCCCGTTGACAGGACATAAACCTGCAACTGCTCCTCCTCAGACGCACCCGCGTATATATTGATGCGGGGCGCCCTCTGCGTATCTTGGGTTAATGAGGAATGACTCCTCGGCCTTCCCCCTGATGCATAAATCTGGATGACGTCCACCCTGTTGTCCTCCACGAATCGACGCGGAGCTTTGAGGGTCTCCTGGATCACTGTCCTCTGTCTACCCCCCTTGCCTGAGCTGGCCAGCTTCGCGAGTAGGTCGGCTCTGGCATTCTGCTCCCTCGGGACGTGTATTAACTCAAGAGCGTCGAACGCCCCTTTCAACAACTGGACGTATTTTAGATATGCCGCCATCTGGGGGTCCTTCGCCTGGAACTCACCCGACACCTGCCCCGTAATCAACTGGGAGTCGCTCTTCACTAGGAGGTTCTGTGCGCCCATCTCCTTGGCCAAGAGCATTCCTGCAATCAGGGCTTCGTATTCTGCTTGGTTGTTACTTGCCTTGAAGGCAAAACGCAAGGCCTGCTCGATCAGTATGTCGTCGGGTCCTTCCAGCACTATTCCCGCACCACTCCCTTGCTGGTTTGAGGAACCATCAACCGAGAACAGCCACTGTGAACCCGCTTCCACTTCTTGCTCACCTCCGGGCGAAAGTTCTGCTACAAAATCCGCGTACACCTGCCCTTTAATGGATCCTCTAGGCTCGTACTATATGTCGAATTCTGACAGTTCCACTGCCCAGCGTACCATTCTTCCTGCCACATCGGGCTTCTGCAGCACCTTCTGTATAGGGAGGTTGGTCATTACCACCACCGTAAAACTGTGGAAGTAATGACGGAGCCTCCTAGCCGAGAACACTACCGCCAGCGCCGCCTTCTCCAGTGCTTGGTATCTTGTCTCAGCTCCCTGTAAGGCCTTGCTTACAAAGTAGATGGGCTTCTGACTTTGGTCCTGCTCTTGGACCAACACAGAACTGATGGCCCTATCTGTTACAGTAAAATACAACCGGAGGGGCACGCCCGTTACCGGTTTGCAGAGAACTGGAGGCGTCGCCAGGTAATCCTTCAGCTTAACGAAAGCCGCTTCGCATTCCTCAGTCCATGCAAAGCGACTGTTTCTCTTGAGGCACTGGAAGTACGGGTGCCCCTTTTCTCCTCCGGCGGAAACAAACCTCGAGAGCGCCGCCATCCGCCCTGTCAACTGTTGAACCTCCTTTACCGATGTCGGACTCCGCATGGCGATAATAGCCGCACATTTGTCGGGGTTCGCCTCTATCCCCCTCTCGGTGAGCAGAAAACCCAAGAATTTACCGGCCTCTACCCCGAAAACACACTTCTCGGGGTTCAACTTGAGGCGATATTTGGATATTGTGTTGAACAATTCCTCCAAGTCTGCCATGTGCTGCACCCTGTTCTGCGACGCCACCACCATGTCGTCTACGTAGGCGTATACGTTCCTCCCGAGCATTGGCGCCAGGACCTTGTCCATTAACCTCTGGTACGTGGCGCCCGCATTTTTGAGCCCGAAGGGCATCACCTTATAGCAATAACTGCATGTTTCAGTCATGAACGCAGTCTTGCTCTCGTCCCTGGGGTGCATCTTGATTTGGTTATACCCTGAGAAGGCGTCCAGGAAGCTTAACACTTTGCTACCAGACGCGCTGTCCACTAGGGCGTCGATGCTGGGCAGCGGATAGGAATCCTTTGGGCACGCCTTATTCAAGTCCGTGAAGTCAACGCACATTCTCCATTTTCCGTTTGCCTTCTTCACCAAAACGACGTTGGCGAGCCACTCAGGGTACTGAATCTCCCTAATGTTGCCAGCACTCAGCAGCTTCTGCGTTTCATCTTTCACCACCTGTTGCCGCTCCTCATTGAACTTCCTCCTTCTCTGACGCACGGGGCGGACCGTGGCGTCCATGCTGAGGTGGTGGCACAGGAAATCGGGGTCGATGCCCGGCATGTCCGAGGCGGACCATGCGAAGGCATCCAGGTGGCGCGAAATCACTTCCGCCACCCCTTCCCGTTCTTCTGGACTTAGCGAGCTTCCTAACTTGAAAGCTTTGCCGCCAATCTCCCTTTCTAGGATGTTGGCCGCGGGTTGCTCCCTATTATCATCATTGGCGGGCGCCGCTTCTTCTACGGGCGCCGCCTCTTCCACATGTGCTTCCTCCATTGGCACATCTGCTTCGGGCATCGCCCTTTCTGCTATGGCCTCTTCGAGCGTCTGCCCAGCGGGCGTCGCCTCGATCATTGTTGCGTCCGCGCTCCGCGGACGTTCGTACACCATGAAAACGCTTCTCTTCGTCTTCAGGCTGTTTTCGTAGCATTTCCTCGCCTCCTCTTGGTCTGATCTGATGACTATCACCCGGCCACTGAGGTCCGGTAGCTTCATCTTCATGTGACGAGTGGAGGATATTGCACTCAGACGGTTTAACGCCGGTCTGCCCAGCAAAATATTGTAGGCAGAATTAGCGTTCACGACGAGGTACCGAATGCTCTCTGTTCGGGAGGCCTCTCCGTCTGTGAACGTAGTCCTCAACTCCAGGTACCCCCGGACCTCTATCTGGTTATCCCCGAACCCATACAAACATCCCATATAGGGACTCAGCAGATCGGGGGACAACCGTAATTTATTAAAGGTTGACAGAAACATGACGTCTGCCGAGCTTCCTTGATCAACAAGCACTCTGTGGACCTTCCTTCCAGCCGTGACGACCGAGATGACAACGGGATCGTTGTCATGGGGCACCACATCTCGGAGGTCTCTTCTTGTGAACACAATATCTGACTCCCAGGACTCCCCCGAGAGCCTCTCTTCAATTGAATTCACCCCCCTCGCGTATTTCTTCCGCTGGGAGGCGGTGGGTCCTCCGCCGGAAAAACCTCCAGCAATGGTGTGGACCTTGCCAAGCACCGGCATCTCGTGTACTGGCTCATCCGCCGGCGGTGGCAGGGTGGCGGTCGTAGTGGACTCCGTGACGTAATCTTTCAAAAACCCAGTCCTCACCAGCTCATCTAGCTGGTAGCCCAACGACAGGCAATTATCAATTTGGTGCCCGAAAGCCTCGTGGAATTCGCACCAAGAGTCTTTACGGGGCCCTAACACCTTGTCGGTCTTCGCCGGTCGCCTCAGCCTCTCGGCTATGTTGGGCACGGCGATCAAATCCTTCAACTCAACCACGAAGTTGTACCTCGCCGGTCTTGCTCTTTCTCTGGCGGGGCGTTCGCCTCCTGTTGGGCCCCGGGGCTGGGGCTTTCTGGCCTCGTAGGGGCGTCTCGCCTCTGGCTTCTTTCTCCCCGTCGTGGTCTCATTGACTCTGATGGGTTGAGCTCGCGCCGGTCCCCTCGGGCGTGAGGGCACGGCACTGGTGCGCTTCACACATACCTCCCCTTCCGAAGCAATATGCTCTACTGCCCTGCGCCGTAATTCAGCGAAAGTCCTAGGGCGATTGCGGATAATGGATTCTCCGAAGGGGCCGGGGCATACGCCTTTCACAAATGCGTACACGATCATAGGCTCCTCTGTTGTGCCAACCTTCACGACCTGGGCCCCGAAGCGATTGATATACTCCTTCAGGGTCTCACCCTGATACTGCTTCACGTCAAACAGGTCGTAGGAGACCGACGGCGGGGCCTTGTTGGCTAAGTACTGTTCTCGGAACAATCGCGACAACTGGCGGAAAGACGTGATGTGGCCCTCGGGGAGGCTAATGAACCAGTCCATAGCCATCCCAGTCAGGGTGCTCATGAAGAGCTTGCACTTGGCAGCATCAGAACCGCCTATCAGGACCATCTGTGTGTGAAATGCAGCGAGGTGCGTCTCTGGGTCCTCCATCCCAGTGAAGATTACCTTGGGTCCCGCGAACGTGTTCGGGATCGCTGCATCTAGGATCTCCTGCGAGAAAGGAGTGGAAAACTCCCTTGGTGGGGAATGGTTCTCCGTCTCGTTCTGCCCAGGCCGCCTCCGATCGTTTCTCAGGCCCTGGCGCAACTCCTCATTCACATGGTGGAGCTCTTCGTTGCGCTCATGCGAGGCATCAACATCTGCCTGCATGCGCTCCTGCTCCATCTTCGAATCCGCCATGTCCTGCTGCAGCCCCCTCATTATTTCCAGGACCTGCTGCATGGATACCTCTGCTGGGGCTGCGCGCGCTGCTCTTCGTCTGGTGGGGGCCATTGTCACTCCAACCTCCTTCAACGTTACTGTAGCTTGGTAAATTTTCCTCGAACTTGTGATGGGACTAATGTTTTATATCGAGCCCCACGGTGGGCGCCAAATGTTCCGTCCGGTTGACCGGGACGTCTTCGTGCGCGACCTCAATCGTCAGCTAAGGACTCCTTCCCACTGATTGCCTGTGAATTCCTGCAAAAAAGAGGACAAAGAGGCGCCCTAGCGGCCGTTTGCACTCCGACGCTCAAGTCAGCCAGCAAGAAACACCAAAAAACTGTCCACCCACTTATCTGAGCACCGCGTGTGGCACTCTGAAGGTGGTAAAAGAACTGTGTATCTGTGTGTGTGTTGTCTCCTTTAGGCAAAAATATTCTCCGGTCACTTGTACGTAACTTTAAAGCACGGGCAAGCAACCAAAGAGTTTCTCGTAAGTTTGCCAAAGGTTCCAACCCTTTTTCCGACATTCTCAGCGCTATTTAAACTGCCCCAGCATTTAAAGCGCCTTAAAGCGCTTTTACACTCAAACGTAACGCACTCATTAAAGCGCTTAATTACGAAACGTAACGCATTTAAGACGTTGAAACGCTTGGGAGCCATAATAGTACCTGAATGCTAAAAAGGGAAACTGTATTGAATATCTTTAATTACCTGGCACCTGACTTGAGGGTGTTTCTATTCCGGCATTGCTGTCATACACGTGGAGGGCCTCACGACGCCTTGACCCCATCTGGGGGCGTTTCTGCCCATCTGGGGACGTTTCTGCGTGTGGGTCCTCCTGCTTGGGAGTGCTACTGCGCTAGGGGTGGCTTTTTGGGTGCCAACTCATGCCCCCAAGTATCTAGCCACTTACTCTGAGAGCGTATCTGCCTTCCTCTCACACCCTGCACCCGGTTATCCTGGGCGTGACCTTCCTCTTGGGTCGTATCTGTCCCGAAGGCATCTCTGGGGCGGCAGGGGTACTTCGCGAGTCAGGCTGCCCTTTACTGGTACTATCACTATGGCCTTGGAGCCACCTTTTTCTTCTCTTTATCACTTTCCCGAGATATCGGGACCTGAGGCTTTCCCACGACGTCGCTCCCTCCATGGTCTTTCCTACCCATGGGTATCGGGGAACCACACCGTGATTGCCTTGCTTTTACACTGTTTAATCTGGCGACGCCCTCACCTGGGCGACGCCTTCACCTAGGCGACGCCTTCGCCTAGGCGACGCCTCCTCTTGGCGTCTCTACATCTGGGCGACACCTCGAGCTAACTTTGACTTTCCAGTCGTTGACTTTGACCTTGACTTAGTCAACGCCCTGATACGGGACGGTACACAAGCATAAAAATAAAGTAAAGAAGATCCAGGATGGTTCTCCTTGATGACTATCTGCTCTAGGGTTTTCTATCACCTCCTATTTTCCCAATGATGTCCAGGATTATGCCTCATGCCTTCTATTTAACCTAATAGGGCTTGAGCTCAATGACATAATATATTTACATGCTTCATCCCTCCTTAAATTCTTGAAAATAACACAAAATTGGGAATAAATCATTCTTATTCATCTTATAATCAAAACAAATGTAAAAAGGTTAAAATTCCTAAAGTAGAGGTTGAATCATAATTATTTTATCAATTAAAGTCCATAAGTGTCTATCTTTATATATGAAATATTACTGATTTATGACACTTATCAGTCTATGTGTCACGTTCTAAGCACATAAGGAATTGGGTTAGAAACTGTACCGACCAGGTCATCGAGTGTGATGACGTGTCTAGCACGTGTGATGGATATCCAATAGGAGAGGATTTTATTAATGAAGGAAGAGGATTTTCACCTATACATTTAAAGTTCTTCCTTCTAGTCTTCTCACAAATTAAAAGAAGTCAAAGAGAAGGTCAAGCCTAAAGATAAAGAAGTCTACAAACTCTCAAATAATAGGCTTCATTTTTTAATATCTCTTTTTAGTCTTTAGGAAGGTGCTTAGAGGGAAACATAAGAAACCTCTTTTGTAAAAGCATCTCTAGTTTTTAGTTTAGAAATAGTAGAAGCTTGGGGGGGGGGGGTGTTAACTTAGTAAGGGATGCTAGGGGGAGTGTAGATAAGAGTTAGGAGGTGCCAAACTAGGAAGGAAAGTCACACTTCCTTCATGCACTAGTTGGCGCCGAAGTTACATGTCTGTACCGTCCCGTATCCGGGCGTTGACTAAGTCAAGGTCAAAGTCAACGACTGGAGAGTCAAAGTCAACGCAAGGCGTCGCCTAGCTGGAGAGACGCCAAGTGCCAGCATCGCCAAGAGGAAGCGTCGCCAGGACAAGGCGTCGCCTAGGTGATGGCGTCGCCCAACCAGGGCGTCGCCAG
The DNA here is from genome assembly GCF_051622355.1 of Phaseolus vulgaris. Classification (NCBI taxonomy): domain Eukaryota; kingdom Viridiplantae; phylum Streptophyta; class Magnoliopsida; order Fabales; family Fabaceae; genus Phaseolus; species Phaseolus vulgaris. The sequence goes on from NC_143508.1 coordinate 35,379,713, forward strand.
ATCAAACAGTGCTAAAGCAAGGCAATCACGGTGTGGTTCCCCGATACCCATGGGTAGGAAAGACCATGGAGGGAGCAACGCCGTGAGGAGGCCTCAGGTCCCGATAACCCGGGGCAGTGATAAAGAGAAGGAAAAGGTGGCTTCAAGGCCATAGTAATAGTACCAGTGTAGGGCAGCCTGACTCGTGAAGTACTCCTGCCGCCCCAGAGACACCTGTGGGACAGATACGACTCAAGAGGAAGGTCACGCCCAGGGTAACCGGGTGCAGGGTACAAGAGGAAGGCAGATACGCTCTCAAAGTAAGTGACTAGATAATTGGGGGCATGAGTTGGCACCCAAAAAGTCACCCCTAGCGCAGTAGCACTCCCAAGCAGGAGGACTCACACGTAGAAACGTCCACAGATGGGCAGAAACGCCCCCAGATGGGGTCACGGCGTCGTGAGGACCTCCACGTGTACGACAGCCATGCCAGAATAGAAACACCCTTTAGTCAGGTGCCAGGTAATTAAAGTCATTCAATACAGTTTCCCTTTCGAGCATTCAGGTGTTATAATGGCTCCCAAGCGTTTCAACGTCTTAAATGCGCTACGTTTTCTAATTAAATACGCTGATTGAGTGCGTTACATTTGTAATTGAAGGCGCTTTAAGGCGCTTTAAATGCTTGGGTAGTTTAAATAGCGCGGAGAATGTTGGAAACAGGGTTCGAACTTTTGGCAAATTTACCAGAACTTTCTAGTTGCTTGCTCGTGCTTCAAGGTTACGAACAAGGGACTGGGGAATATTTTTGCCGGAGAGAGAGAACACAGACACACAATACACAGTTATTTTTACCACCTTCAGAGTGCCATACGCGGTGCTCAGAGACGGAGGTGAACAGTTTTGGTGTTTCTTGCTGGCTGACTTGAGCGTCGGAGTGCAAACGGCCGCTAGGGCGCCTCTTTGTCCTCTTTTTTGCAGGAATCCACAGGCAATCTGATGGAGATCAAGCTCAAGAGGACATGGAGGCCAATCAACAAGATCAAGAAGAGGTGGAGGCCCAAATGGAGGACGCCCATGGAGGTCAAAGTCCACCTTAAAGGATTACAAGAAGCATGTTCAAAGCTTTGGGAGCTAGAGGACATTTATTTTCTCTTTTTGTAATTTCTTTAGTTGAAGGTGCTTAGAGGGAAACATTAGAAACCTCTTTTGTTTTAGCATCTTTTAGGCTTTAGTTAGGAGCTTTAGGAGGGGGGTGTATTAGTAGATAGGTGTAGGTGTAGTTTTTGGGAGGTGTCATAGTAGAAAAAGGTCACACCTCCCATGTGACTTGTTTTTTGTGGGAATTTCAAATGAGTTTATTTGAAATTTCCCACCTATTTTTTCAGCACCTTAGGCTATAAATAGAGGTGCTTCCTTTGTAAAATTCAGATTGGAATTAATCTAAGAAAACTCTACTCAAATTTTGAGTGAACTTTGGAGAGCTTTGAGCCTTCTTCTCTAGTCTTATCTTGATGGATCATTGGAGTGCTCAAGTGGCGGCATCACTCTCATCTAGGAGCATTCCACACTTCTAGTGGCGAGATCATCCAACATTCTTCCATCTTCATGAGCACTCTCTTCTCCTTCCTTTCTTCTCTTTCTATTGTTTTTGTTAGCTTGTGTTCTTGAGTTTTGGTTTGGTGTTCTTGCTGTTTTTTTTATGAGTTTTGCTTCGGCAGTTTTATATTTCAGTCCATTCATCTTGTTCCTTTGCTTTTCTTACTCTTTTGTTCGGTTCAATTTGACTAAAATTGGTTCATCCAAATGAGTTTGGGATTTGGTACTAGTTTTTGGTGAGTTCTTGTCTTAGAACAATGATCCAACTCTAAGAAAAGTGCCTCTATAATGTCCAACTCAAGGTGATTCCTAAGAAGGTCAAGAACCTTTCTCTTCTAAGCTAGTGGAATCACATCATGTGGTATCATGAGTCTTAGGTTCTTCTTGTTTAATTGTTGAGTTGTGTGCACTTTAATTTCAAGAGCTCTTTAATTTTCTTGCAATTTAAGTTTCTGTTTTAGAATTTTAATTGAGTATTCTTGCTGTTTTTCTTTTACACCAAGTGCTTGTGAAAAGGTTTATGGCACTCATAATTCTTATGAGTATGGTTGCTCTTTTGGAATGGCATTATCCTTCCTAGAGTTTACCTTAAGCTTCCTTTCACTTGTTGTTAAAATTTGTGATGTGTCTTTTAATTTTGTAATCATGTCAAGTTTTGTCTTAGTCATGTTATTCCATATTTGTCATTACTTCTAGTAGTACTTTTTTTGTTTTGATTGTTTCTTGCTTTGGTGTCATATAATTTTCTGAATTGATGTTGATCCTTTGTGCATTTTCTTTTTAGAATTGAGTTCATACTTGTATTCTAGACCTATACAAGTTCCAATACATCATTTTCTATTATGTCTTTGCTAGTTCATCATCCTGTTTTTTTATTCCTATTAGGATTCCTCTGTTTCTAAAAAAAAGTGCTTACTATTTTTCCTTATTGCAATTGATTTACTTACTGGAAAATTCTGAAATTCTGGATTTGAGATATTCAAAGTGTTAGAAAAGAATAGAAAAAAGAATCATTCAAAAATAAGAAGTACACAAAAAATGATAAATAAAATAAAAAAAGTGTACAATTCTGCCGAAAAAAATACGGTAATCTGGCAGCGATTTTGAAAAATTTATTTCTCTCAATTGGCTTACTGTTTTTAATTGATTCCAGTGCCATTATTGAGTTAACATCTTGAAGTTTCTGTGGTTTAAATTTCATAATCCAGTTCGCTCTACATCATTCCAGTTAAATCAGTGAATATCAAGCACAGTTTGCCTTTTAAAAAAACAAAATTTCCAGTAGCTAATTTTTTGTTTTCTTCATCTACTCTAGAACTTTTCCTTAAGTATTCTTTTGTGTGCCTACTTTTCTCATTGAGTTATTTTTTTTCTTGATTGTCTTTCATTCTTACTCTTTGAGTTTGTCTCACATATAGTTTTCCTTTTGCAATTACCTTTCTTTGCTTATACCTTTTCTTGTTTGTCTTTATTGTTTCATTGGTTTTGTGGTGGTTGCTTTTGAGATTGGTGTGCTTGCTTTGACATCTTTCATTTGAGGATTCCAAGGCCTCAAGATCAGATTGGTGCAAGAACATTATTTCTTTGAGAGTGACCTCTTTTTCTACCTCATTTCACTTCGGCAGTTTCAATTGCAAAGCTCACTGTTTTTGCTAATTTTTTAACTTGTTTGCTGTTTTGTGTGTTTGCTGTTTTTAATTACAAATGGCTGGATTTTCAAGTGATGCATCCTACAAGCAGAATTCTCCTTCCAAAGCTTCAATTCTTGGTGAATTACATGAAGCTCAAAGAACAATTAGACGGTTGGAGGAGAAAATGCAAAAGATGGAGGTCCAACAAGCTAGACCATCTCCTTCTATCCATGATGGACATCATTCTCATAGACCATCTTCAAGAGCTTCTTCAAATGATGTTGGCCCTGAAGATGAGCATAGGAGAAGGAGACCTCCACCCCAAGTCCATGGACAAAGACATCATCACCAAGGGGAAAGAATTCACTACGGCAATGGCTTCTATCATGATGCAAAGTCCAAGCTTCCTTCGGTCAAGTTACCTTATTTTAATGGTTCTAGTGATCCAAATGTATATTTAGATTGGGAGGCTAAGTGTGAACAAATTTTTGAGATCCATGAGATCCAAGATGAGCATAAGCTCAAGCTAGCCACCCTAGAGTTTAGTGATTATGCCATGAAATGGTGGCATGGAATTGTAAAGGACATTATCTATCACAAGGGTCCTCCCGTGGACTCTTGGAACTCTTTAAAGGATCACATGCGCGCTAGGTTTGTGCCCCCACATTTTAGGAAAGACCTCATGTTGAGACTCCAACGGTTTCAACAAGGCACGCTAAATGTGGATGAATATTATAAGGAGCTTGAGACGCTTGTGCTTAAAATTGAATTAGAAGAAAGTGAAGAAGCCATGGTTGCTAGGTTTGTGAGTGGTCTTAGGAAGGATATTCAAGACATTGTTGAGTTACAAGAGTATTCATCATTGGGCTCTTTAGTTCATCTTGCAATGAAGGTGGAAGCCCAACTTGCAAAGAAAAACTCTTTTAAAAATGCTTCCAATGATGGATACTACTCCAAGTCTTGGAGAAACAAAACTTCTTTTTCTAAACATCCTTCCAAAGATTCTTCTTTCAAACCCAAGGAATCTAAGCCATCAACTTCTAGACCAAAGTCTCCCACTAGAACATCTAATACTAAATGCTTTAAATGTATGGGTTATGGTCATATTGCTGCAAATTGTCCTTCCAAACGAAATATGTACATGCATGAGGGCATTATAGTTAGTGAGCATGATTCGGATTCTCCTAAGCATTCATTGCATTCTCATGCATCTAGTGAGGAAGAGAGTGAATGTCCACTTGAAGGGGACTTGTTAGTTGTGAGAAGACTTCTAGGACAAGTTTCACAACCTTTTGATGAAAGTCAAAGGGAAAATATTTTCCATACAAGATGTCTTATTCAAAACAACATTTGTTCCTTGATAGTGGATGGGGGTAGTTGTGCAAATGTGGCTAGTACAAGAGTAGTAGATAAGCTTGGATTGCCTACTATCTCTCATACAAAGCCCTACAAATTACAATGGCTTAGTGAAGTAGGAGAAATAATTGTTAATAAACAAGTCCTCATCCATTTCTCCATTGGAAAATACAAAGATGAGGTATTATGTGATGTTGTGCCCATGGAAGCTACTCATGTTCTTTTGGGAAGGCCTTGGCAATTTGATAGAAAAGTTTTACATGATGGCTTTACCAACAAACTATCTTTTGAATTCCATGGTCACAAGGTTACTTTAAAATCTCTCTCTCCAAGAGAAGTCCATGAGGACCAAGTTATCATGAAGAAAAAGAGGGAGAGTGAAAAAGATAAAAAAGATAAGAGTTCTAAGCCTACACTCCTTGTGTCTAGGCGTGAAATTGAAAGGGAAATAGTGGCTCATCATCCTCTTTTTTTAGCCATCCCTAGAACTCTTAGAGTAGAATCACTTGTTGATAGTTCTCATTGCTTGGAAAATTTGGTAGAAGAGTTCCAAGATGTGTTTCAAGATCCTCCAAATGGACTTCCACCTTTGAGAGGGATTGAGCACCAAATTGATTTGATACCGGGCTCTTCTTTACCAAATCGTCCAGCATATAGGACCAATCCAAGTGAAACCAAGGAAATTCGCCAACAAGTTGAGGCTTTGATTGAGAAAGGGTGGGTGCAAGATAGCATGAGTCCTTGTGCTAGGCTTATCATCTTAGTGCCAAAAAAGGATGGCACATGGCGAATGTGTTCGGATTGTAGGGCCATAAATAACATAACCATTAAGTATAGGCATCCCATACCTAGACTATATGATTTGTTGGATGAATTACATGGTTCTAAAATCTTTTCAAAGATTGATCTTAAAAGCGGCTACAATCAAATCTGTATCAAACCGGGTGATGAATGGAAGACGGCTTTTAAGACCAACTTTGGTTTATATGAGTGGTTAGTTATGCCTTTTGGTTTAACTAATGCACCAAGTACCTTCATGCGCCTCATGCATCATGTTCTTAGTCCTTTCATTGGTAAGTTTGTTGTGGTTTACTTTGATGACATTCTCATTTATAGCTTATCTTTGAATGACCATAGGTTGCATGTTAGGCAAGTTTTGGAAACCCTTAGGAAGGAACATTTGTATCTGACGGTTGAGGTCGCGCACAAAGACGTCCCGGTCAACCGGACGGAACATTTGGCGCCCACCGTGGGGCCGATATAAAACATCAGTCCCATCACAAGTTCGAGGAAATCTACTAAGTCGCAGTAACGTTGGGGGAGGTTGAAGTGACAATGGCCCCCACCAGACGAAGTACAGCACGCGCAGCCCCAGCAGAACTATCCATGCAACAGGTCCTGGAGATAATGAGGGGGCTGCAGCAGGACATGGCGGAGTCGAAAATGGAACAGGAACGCATGCAGGCAGATCTCGATGCCACGCATGAGCGAAATGAAGAGCTCCACCGTGTAAATGAGGAGTTGCGCCAGGGCCTGAGAAATGATCGGAGGCGGCCTGGACATGACGAGATGGAGAACCATTCCCCACCAAGGGAGTTTTCCACCCCTTTCTCGCAGGAGATCCTAGATGCAGTAATCCCGAACACGTTCGCGGGGCCTAAGGTGATCTTCACCGGGATGGAGGACCCAGAGACGCACATTGCTGCATTTCAGACACAGATGGTCCTGGTAGGCGGTTCTGACGCTGCCAAGTGCAAGCTCTTTATGAGCACCCTGACCGGGATGGCTATGGACTGGTTCATCAGCCTTCCAGACGGTCATATCACATCTTTCCGCCAATTGTCGCGATTGTTCAGGGAACAATACTTAGCCAACAAGGCCCCGCAGCCGGTCTCTTACGATCTGTTTGATGTGAAGCAGTATCAAGGGGAGACCCTGAAGGAGTATATCAATCGCTTCGAGGCCCAGGTCGTGAAGGTTGGTACGACAGAGGAGCCTATGATCGTGTACGCATTTGTGAAAGGCGTATGCCCCGGTCCTTTTGGAGAATCCATCATCCGCAACTGCCCTAGGACTTTCGCTGAACTACGGCGTAGGGCGGTAGAACATATTGCTTCTGAAGGGGAGGTGTGTGTGAAGCGCACCAGCGTCGCGCCCTCACGCCCGAGGGGACCGGCGCGAGCTCAACCCGTCAGGGTCAATGAGACCACGACGGGAAGAAAGAAGCCAGAGGCGAGACGCCCCTACGAGGCCAGAAAGCCCCAGCCCCGGGGTCCAGCAGGAGGCGATCGCCCGGCCAGAGAAAGAGCGAGACCGGCGAGGTACAACTTCGTAGTTGAGTTAAAGGACTTGATCGCTGTGCCTAACATAGCTGAGAGGCTGAGGCGACCGGCGAAGACCGACAAGGTGTTAGGGCCTCGTAAAGACTCTTGGTGCGAATTCCACGAGGCTTTCGGGCACCACATTGATAATTGCCTGTCGTTGGGCTACTAGCTAGATGAGCTGGTGAGGACTGGGGTTTTGAAGGACTATGTCGCAGATCCCACAACGACCGCCACCTTGCCGACGCCGGCGGAAGAACCAGCACACGAGATGCCTGTGCTTGGTGAGGTCCACACCATTGCTGGAGGTTTTTCCGGCGGGGGACCCACCGCCAACCAGCGGAAGAAATACGCGAGGGGGTAAATTCCATCGAAGAGAGGCTCTCGAGGGAGCCGTGGGAGTCGGATATCGTGTTCACGAGAAGAGACCTCCGAGATGTGGTACCCCACGACAACGACCCCGTTGTCATCTCAGTCGTCACAGCCGGAAGGAAGGTGCACAGAGTGCTTGTCGACCAAGGAAGTTCGGCAGACGTCATGTTTCTGTCGACCTTTAATAAGTTACGGCTGTCCCCCGATCTGTTGAGTCCCTATACGGGGTGCCTGTATGGGTTCGGGGATAACCAGGTGGAAGTCCGGGGATACCTGGAGTTGAGGACTACGTTTACAGACGGAGAGGCCTCCCGTACCGAAAGCATCCGGTACCTGGTCGTGAACGCCAACTCCGCCTACAATATTTTGCTGGGCAGACCGGCGTTAAACCGTCTGAACGCGGTGTCCTCCACACGCCACATGAAGATGAAGCTGCTGAACCTCAATGGCCAGGTGATAGTCATCAGGTCAGAGCAGAAGGAGGCAAGGAAATGCTATGAGAACAACCTGAAAACGAAGAGGGGCGTGTTCATGGTGTATGAACGTCCGCCGAGCGCGGACACGACGATGATTGAGGCGACGCCCGCTGGGATGACGCTTAAAGAGGCCATAGCGGAGAGGGAGGTGCCCAAAGCAGATGCGCCTATGGAGGAAGGCCCTGACGACGCGGCGCCCGTGGAAGAGGCGGCGCCCGTCGAAGATGATAGCAGGGAACAGCCCGCGGCTAACGCCGTAGAAAGGGAGATTAGCGGAAAGACTTTCAAGTTAGGAAGTTCGCTGAGCCCGGAAGAACAGGAAGGGGTGGCGGAAGTGATTTCACGCCACCTGGATGCCTTCGCATGGTCCGCCTCGGATATGCCAGGCATCGACCCCGATTTCCTGTGTCACCACCTCAGCATGGACGCCACGGTCCGCCCCGTGCGACAGAGGAGGAGAAAATTCAATGAGGAACGACAGCAGGTAGTGAAAGACGAAACGCAGAAGCTGTTGAGTGCTGGCCACATCAGGGAGATTCAATACCCTGAGTGGCTCGCCAACGTCGTCTTGGTGAAAAAGGCGAACGGAAAGTGCAGGATGTGTGTTGACTTCACGGACCTGAACAAGGCATGCCCAAAGGACTCGTATCCGCTGCCCAGCATCGACGCCTTGGTAGACAGTGCGTCCGGCAGCAAGGAGCTGAGTTTCCTGGACGCCTTTTCAGGGTACAACCAAATCAAGATGCACCCAAGAGACGAGAGCAAGACTGCAGTCATGACTGAGACCTGCAGTTACTGCTATAAGGTGATGCCTTTTGGGCTGAAAAATGCGGGCGCCACGTACCAAAGGTTAATGGACAAGGTCCTGGCGCCAATGCTCGGGAGGAATGTGTACGCCTATGTAGACGACATGGTGGTGGCGTCGCAGAATAGGGCGCAGCAAATGGCGGACCTGGAGGAGTTGTTCGCCACAATATCCAAGTAACGCCTCAAGTTAAACCCTGAGAAGTGTGTTTTCGGGTAGAGGCCGGTAAGTTCTTGGGTTTTATGCTCACTGAGAGGGGGATAGAGGCGAACCCCGACAAATGCGCGGCGATTATCGCCATGCGGAGCCCGACGTCGGTAAAGGAGGTGCAACAGCTGACGAGGCGGATGGCGGCGTTCTCGAGGTTTGTTTCCGCCGGAGGAGAGAAGGGGCACCCATATTTCCAGTGCCTAAAGAGAAACAGTCGCTTTGCATGGACTGATGAATGCGAAGCGGCTTTCATTAAGCTGAAGGAGTACCTGGCAACGCCACCGGTCCTTTGCAAACCGGCAGCGGGCGTGCCCCTCCGGTTATATTTTATTGTAACGGAGCGGGCCATCAGTTCCGTATTAGTCCAAGAGCAGGACCAGAGTCAGAAGCCCATCTATTTCGTAAGCAAGGCCTTACAAGGAGCTGAGACGAGGTACCAAGCGCTAGAGAAGGCGGTGCTGGCGGTAGTATTTTCTGCCAGGAGGCTCCGTCATTACTTCCACAGCTTTACGGTGGTGGTGATGACCAACCTCCCTATACAGAAAGTGCTGCAGAAGCCGGATGTGGCGGGAAGAATGGTGCGCTGGGCGGTAGAACTGTCAGAATTCGACATCCAGTATGAGGCTAGAGGATCCATCAAAGGGCAGGTGTACGCAGATTTTATAGCGGAACTTTCGCCCGAAGGTGAGCAAGAGGTGGAAGTGAGTTCGCAGTGGCTGCTCTCGGTTGATGGCTCTTCCAACCAACAAGGGAGCGGTGCGGGAATAGTCTTGGAGGGACCCGACGGCATACTGATCGAGCAGGCCCTGCGCTTCGCCTTCAAGGCATGTAACAATCAGGCGGAATATGAAGCCCTGATAGCAGGAATGCTCCTGGCCAAGGAGATGGGCGCACAGAACCTCTTGGTGAAGAGCGACTCCCAGCTGATTACGGGGCAGGTGTCGGGTGAGTTCCAGGCGAAGGACCCGCAGATGGCGGCGTATCTGAAATACGTCCAGTTGTTGAAGGGAGCATTCAACGCTCTTGAGCTGATACATGTCCCGAGGGAGCAGAATGCCAGAGCTGACCTGCTTGCAAAGCTGGCCAGCTAAGGCAAGGGGGTTAGACAGAGGACAGTGATCTAGGAGACTCTCAAAGCTCCGCGTAGATTCGTGGAAGACAACAGGGTGGATGTCCTCCAGATTTATACATCAAGGGGAAGGCCGAGGAGTCATTGCTCTTTGACCCAAGGTACGCAGAGGGCGCCCCGCATCAGCATGTACGCGGGTGTGCCTGAGGAAGAGCAGATGCAGGTATGCGTTCTGGCCAGGGGAGACACCTGGATGACGCCCTACAAGCGATACCTGGCGGATGGGGCTCTCCCAGTGGAGCCTGAAGAAGGTAAAAAAGTCAAAAGAAATGCCGCAAGATATACTTTGGTGGATGGGGTGCTGTTCAGGCACGGTTTCACTCACCCTATCCTAACATGCGTCAGTGGCGATGAGTGCACCAGGATAATGGCGGAACTACACGAAGGCATCTGCGGGAGCCACGTAGGGGGAAGATCCTTAGCCTCCAAGGTAATACGCGCAGGTTGCTTCTGGCCAACAGTGAAAGAGGACTGCGCACGGCACGCCCAGCGGTGTAAGCAATGCCAAAAGCACGCCGACTGGCACAAGGCGCCGCCAGAAGAGTTGCGATCCATATACAGCCCGTGGCCTTTCCATACATGGGGAATCGACATCCTGGGCCCCTTCCCACTGGCGATCAGGCAGATGAAGTATTTGATCGTTGCCATCGAATACTTCACCAAATGGATAGAGGCAGAACCCGTGGCACAAATAACAGCGCACAAAGTACAACATTTTGTGTGGAAGAACATTGTGTGCCGTTTTGGCGTACCTAGGTGGCTGATATCCGACAACGGAACCCAGTTCGCCAGTCAACAGTTGAGAAACCTATGTGCTGAGGTAGGCATTAAACAGGTGTTTGCATCAGTTGAGCACCCCCAGACTAATGGGCAGGTAGAATCGGCAAACAGAGTTCTGCTGAGGGGGTTAAAAAGAAGGTTAGAGAAAGCCAAAGGGGCGTGGGCGGAAGAGGTACCAAGGATCGTATGGGCATATCACACCACGCCCCAATCCTCTACTATGGAGACGCCTTTCAGTTTGGTTTACGGGTCGGACGCGATGATCCCGATAGAAATAAATGAGAGCTCGCCACGTTTTCAAAACTTTGTGGCGGAGGAATCCAATGAAGAGAGGCGGGTAAACCTGGATCTGCTAGACGAGGCCAGGGAAGAAGCTAGAATAAAAGCTGAAGCGACGAAGAGAAGAGTAGAGCGACAATATAGCTCTAAGGTAAAGCCGCGACAGTTTCAGGTCGGCGACCTAGTGATGAGGAAAGCTCACCCATACGAGTTGGAGAATAAGCTATCTCCCAAGTGGACCAGACCCTTCAGAGTTACTGAGGCTAAGGGCAACGGTTCGTACAACCTGGAGACTTTAGATGGAGGTCCTATCCCGCGCAGTTGGAATGCAGCCAACCTAAAATTTTATTTCAGTTGACTTATGTAAGCAGTTATGTAACAATTTAGTTGAAGGGGACGCTCTTTTTCCCTCTCGGGGGTTTTTTAATGAGGTCACCCTAATAAAAGGTAAAACCAATTTGAGAAAAAGAAGTGCCTTGGTTTTTAGCCTGTATCTTTCTCCGTTTGAAGTAAGGTAAGGCGTCGCCAAGAGAAGGCGTCGCCAAGAAAGAAGGCGTCGCCAAGAAAGAAGGCGTCGCCAAGAAAGAAGGCGTCACCTAGGTCAAGGCGTCGTCAAGAAAGAAGGCGTCGCCTGGATGGAGGCGGGCGCCGTTGATGAACAGGGCGAAGGAAAGCGCACAATATGCGAAATGTATGCAGAGTAAAGCGACGTTGCAAAAATCAATTGATATAGAAAAAGTTGGTGTTACAAGCAATGTTCAATACAATTGAAGTAGCCCAAATGGGGCGAATATTACAACTCATGCAAGTCACAAAAGAGCCACTTTTCAGTGGTCATCAGAATCAGCACTGGAGGAAGGCGAAGCCCCTTTCCCAGCCCGCAGAGCTCGAGTAATTCGTGTCCTCCTTTCTTGGTTTATTTTCGAACCTGCACCAAGGGAGATAAATGTGTCAGAGATACCATGAGGCAAGACATGCACGTACAGAAAACAACAAAGGCCGGAGTTTCTAGGGCAGCGACTCTTACCTATGTACTTTTCGAGAGTTCCAGCGTTGAACTCCAGGCTGATCAAAGTGGCAGAGTCAAAACCTCCCGCCTCAGCAAGAATCCAGCAAGCTATTTGATCATTTGGAGCCAGCTTCTTGAAGGGTTTGGTTTTGAGGGCCCTCGTCTCTCTCACCCAGTACAGCGGAAACCCATCCAGAGCGTCAGGAACAAGGTCAGTACGGCAGATCTTGAAGAACCGGCCTTTCCACCCGGAGAACGAGCTTTGGAAGGGTGTGAAGAGAACTCTCCCGGGTACATTACTGAGAGTTACCCAGAGGTTGTGTCTCTGCCTCTTCACCTCGAAGAAGTGAAGAAAGAGGTCAACCGAGGGTGCACAACCCAGAAACCCGAAGAGAATGTCGAAGGCTTTGACAAAGGCCCAGCTGTTGGGGTATAACTGGGCCGGAGCAACGTTGATCTCCGACAGCAGTTCCTTCTCGAACCAGGAGAAGGGTAGGCGCACTCCGATGGTCTTGAACACCACCTGGTAAAAGTAAAAGAAAGGGACCCCTTCGTTGGCCCGTTCGTCTCCACATACTGGCTCCCCTAGAGTGCAAGGGAGCACAGCGATGTCGTCGTCATGCCTCCTCGCGAAGGCCCGGTGGTCATAAGAACACGAATCCCCTTTGTGCTCCCTTATGGCCCTGGTAGCGAGTAAGCATGAACACTCATCAAGAAGTTCACTCGAAGCCCAGGGGTACAAGTCCTTGGGACTGACCCTGGAGGAAGCAGCATGAGAAGACATTCTTTAACAAGATCAGGGATTGTCAAGGGTGTAGGGACTGCCGGAAATGTAAGAGTCGAGCGAGGGGAGCGAATGCTGGAACAACCCTTCGTGATAAAAGAAAGGGTGCAAGAGGGAAGGGTGCAAGAAGAGAGAACGTAAGTAGGTTATGAAGAGTGGGAAAATGATGAGGATAGTTTCAGAGTTTGAAGAGTTAAATAAAGCGGTTAGAGCGCCAAACGACGCGAATGGATGCACCGCACGATCGAGCCACGTGGCAGCAGATGGAAGGGTTGCCCTGGCACCCCTGGTTAAGCTCAGGACACGTCGTATCAATAGAATACCTGATGGTACGATGCGCCGTCGAAAGGGGATCAGGGGCACAGTAGGAGTCAGGATCAAATCGAATGACTGGATGTCCCATCAGCCATACAGAAAGCGCCACGTGGATCAAGTTGAATGACTGGATGTCCCATCAGCCATACAGAAAGCGCCACGTGGATCAAGTTGAATGACTGAACGTCTCATCAGCTATACAGGGAGCGCCTCGTGGAAGATACGGGAAGGGCCTTGAGCTCTTCGCTGCCCCCAGGCATCGATCAAGCCCAAGGTCAAAGTCAATGTCAAGTTAGGGACGACGCCAGCATGAGACGTCGCGGGCGTCGCCAACCCAAATATCAGCAGGGTCGCCTCCCCGATACCCACAGGTAGGAAAGACTGTGGAGGGAGACGAAATTGAAGGGGGCAGAGTTAGTTGCTGGCGTCATCTCCCCGATACCCACGGGTAGGAAAGACTGTGGAGGGAGATAAGACCGCCAAACGCCAGCGAATTGCTGGCAGGGTGTTCCCCGATACTTATGGGAAGGAAAGACCATAGAGGGAACGCCCCCCCCCCCCCCAAAGCACTCGACGTTTTAGACACCCGGGGACGATACGGCGCTGCTGTAGCAGGCCTCTCCTTAGGCGTGGGCGCCGGGGGCTAAGGATCAAGGAGAGAACCGTCTCGGTGTTAGAGACACCCCGTGGACGATACGGCATCACTAGGTGAGCCTCTCCATGGGCGTGAGGGTTGGCACACGACCTTTCCCGGTCATACAAGGCCGCCCAACGAAGCGAAAGAAGCGAGTATAATACAAACAAAACAACCGAAGCACGCGAAGGCAAAGAACGATGATAAGATCACATAAGCAGAATTTTATACCGCGAAGGCACAAAAGCAATCATACGAACACCCAAATTTGTAGCAAGAGTACGAATGGTTCAAAGAATTACAAGTTTAACAGAGAAAGTCAAAAGTAAAGGTAAAGTATAAAGGAATTAAGCTTGAAGGTGAAGGTGGCGGGCGAGAGACAGCGGTTCAGTCATCCAAGTCCATGGGCACGACCTTCCCGTCGACGACATGGTGTGTGGGGTCGCAGTTCGAAATATCGATGCCAGGGTTCTCGCAGGACGCCTGGGTCAGAGCCTCTTGGAACCCCTCCTCGAAAGTACCCACCATCTCCTGGATAAGGGCCTTTTTGTCCTTCTCTAGCTCCTCAACGGCGGCATCCCCAGAGGTCACCTGCTTCTCCAGAGCCTCCTTCTCCACGCGAAGCCGACTGACCTCGACCTGTAGTTTGTCGTAGTCATCCTGGAGAAGGTCCATAGCTTTGGCCTGGGTGGCCATTTCCCCCTCCATCCGCTCCATCTTGTCAGCCTGCTCACGGCAACGGTCCTTCAGGTCCTTTTGAACTTCTGCATCAGTTTTGACCAATTCCTGAAGGCCCGTTACCTGGACTTGGAGGGCGACTTCCCGAGTATAAAAGCCAGCCTGGAGCTCCAATGCCTCTGCCAGTTGCCTCTCAGTTTCTGCTTTGGACTCTTGCGCTTGCTTCAGAGAGGTTTGGTAGGTTTCGTTCTGGCGTCCCAGGGTCCGCATTTCCTCCTCCAGAGTAGTTGCCTTTGTTTCCAAGGCCTGGAGAGTTTGAGCTTGCAGGACCGCGTTTCTGGCCTGGGCGCGCCATTCAAGGGCCACCGCCAAGAAGGCCCCCAAGTAGAAAGGCATGCCTTCCCTCCTGTCGGTGCCCTCTGGCAGAGTCCCGCCACTGAAACCCCTCATTAGATGCATGATCGGAGGGGGGATGGCGATGAAATCGGGGGCGGCAGCGACGGGAGCAGCGGAAGCAACGGCTTCTGCCGGCGGCGGAGGCGGGGCAGATTCGGCGCCTTCGCCCCCTTCCTCTTGGAGTGTCATGGGAGGAAGTGAGCTCGCACTTGGGGGGCTGTCCATGAAGGGGTTCCCTCCCTGGGGCGACGCCTCTACCAAAAGTGGAACTCGCGCAGATTTTCTTCTCTTGAAGGGTGCCACGCCTTCTGAGTCCTCATCATCTGATAGAATCTCCAAGACCCGTTTCCCTTTGTCAAGGGGGGTAGGAGCCGATGACGAGGCCGCGGCTAGGGGAACAGCGGCAATGGGTAGAGGAGAGCTGGGAGTCTGAAGTGCTGCGAGGCTATGTGGAGATGACGGAGGTGAACTAAGGGGAGCTTCGGCGGTGATCGGAGGAGGCGGTAACATAGTTGGTGGGGGAACCGGATCGGCAGCAGGGGTGGAGGAGGCGCCCGCCTTGGCGGCGCGAGCCTCCTTCATTGCTTTCGCCAGCATCATTCTCTTAGAAGCGCCCATCACCGATCCTACATCAAGACAGACCAAACAGCAAAAATTAGGACCAAAGCAGCTATGCAAATTTACAATACACATGGAGGCGTGAGATGCAAGTAACATGGCACAATATACGGCGAGTAGAATAGTCTGGGGAAACAAACGTCCGGTGGCAGGCTGTTCACAACAAGAAGGATGAGGGAAAAGTCGCCTTACCAAAGTAGGTGGTCAGGGCGTGAGCATTGTACTCGCTAGCAACAAGCTTCAAGGTATCAAAAACGATCCCCAACCCGACCAAGGCTTTGCTTACCTCCCTATCGGCGGGAGATAGCTCTTCCAGGGTTTTGGCCCTGAGCAGTTTAGGGCGCTCCGTCTAGTAAAGGGGGAAGCCATCCAAAGCTGTGGGATCGTGCTTGGCGCTGCACACCCTGAAGAACTTCCCTTTCCAATTCTTGTAAGAATTTTGGAAGAGGGAGAGGAGGATCCTGCCCGCGATCCCGGAAAAGCTTACCCAGAAGCTTTTCCCCTGCTTTTTCACCTCAAAGAAATGCAGGAAGATATCTACAGAGGGGGGGATACCAAGGTGTCCGCAAAGAATTTGAAAACCCCTCACGAATGCCCAGCTGTTGGGATGAAACTGGGCGGGGGCAATATTGATTTCAGTAAGGAGTTCCCGTTCAAAGGGGGTGAACGGAAGACGTACTCCTACGCGTTTGAACACGGTCTGGTACATGAAGAAGAAGGGTTTCCCCTTTCTAGGTCTGTCGTCCAAACAAACAGGTTCTCCAGGCCTGCCGGGACGGATGGATATGTGGGCGTCGTGTGTGCGGCAGAAGGCGTTAAAGTTGTACAAATGGGGATCCCCACGATGAGCTTCCAGGTCCTGGAAGGAAGTCAGGCTGGTGCATTCGCTCAGGAGCTCGTCGGGGGCCCATGGGTAGAAGGCTTTGTAGTTGGACTTGGGGGTCGTGGGGGAGGAATCAGGCTCCACGTTCGCGCGCGTCATGGTGTAAATAAATAGCTGGAGAAAGAAGAGAGGAAAAAGGGTTTAGCAAGTGTAGCCATGGCAGGAAGGGGAGAGAGCCCCAGGAAACATCACCCACGCGAGAAAACCCAGAGGAGGAAGGAGAAGTGGAGAAACGCAGTAATGCATGAATAACAACAGTCCCAGGCAATTCAA
This sequence comes from Phaseolus vulgaris, assembly GCF_051622355.1. Taxonomy (NCBI): domain Eukaryota; kingdom Viridiplantae; phylum Streptophyta; class Magnoliopsida; order Fabales; family Fabaceae; genus Phaseolus; species Phaseolus vulgaris. The sequence goes on from NC_143508.1 coordinate 35,396,237, forward strand.
TAAATCATATAATGCGACGAAAGGGAAGGGTCGTGAGTACTCGAAATCGTACCCTTTGCTATCGGAGTGAAGGCAGTAGAAGAGCACAGGGAGGAGAGAATCGCAATTGCAGAGAAAAAGGGTTTGAAGGCGATGAACAATGCGGAGATGCAGAGAGAATGAATCTAACAGTAGGGTGAGCGCGGGGTTTGGAGTAACTTAAACGTTACATTTCGCAACTCAAGAGGCGCTAACTAAGAGCCGTGGGATCGTGCCACTCGTCAAAGGATCAATTGCCCAAGGGAAACGCAAGGGTCTCTGGAGGATGGCCGCGCGATGGGCCACGTGGCGCGCGATCAAGGGTAGCCCCAAAAGGTGTTATCATCATCATTTCAGAGAAGGTCCAATCAGTCAGTAAGAGCGCTCCTAGGGTTCAGAGAGCGTCACGTCAACAATTCGAGAATTGTTGAGTCACCGGGGAATGACACGTCATCAGGATGGCACGTGGACGGCGTGGGCGAGGCTTTAGTCTTTGCGCTGAAGACAAGTCTTCGGCTTAAGACTGGCGGGCTTGTGTACCGTCCCGTATCCGGGCGTTGACTAAGTCAAGGTCAAAGTCAACGACTGGAGAGTCAAAGTCAACGCAAGGCGTCGCCTAGGTGGAGAGACGCCAAGTGCCAGCATCGCCAAGAGGAAGCGTCGCCAGGACAAGGCGTCGCCTAGTTGATGGCGTCGCCCAACCAGGGCGTCGCCAGATCAAACAGTGCTAAAGCAAGGCAATCACGGTGTGGTTCCCCGATACCCATGGGTAGGAAAGACCATGGAGGGAGCAACGCCGTGAGGAGGCCTCAGGTCCCGATAACCCGGGGCAGTGATAAAGAGAAGGAAAAGGTGGCTTCAAGGCCATAGTAATAGTACCAGTGTAGGGCAGCCTGACTCGTGAAGTACTCCTGCCGCCTCAGAAACACCTGTGGGACAGATACGACTCAAGAGGAAGGTCACGCCCAGGGTAACCGGGTGCAGGGTACAAGAGGAAGGCAGATACACTCTCAAAGTAAGTGACTAGATAATTGGGGGCATGAGTTGGCACCCAAAAAGTCACCCCTAGCGCAGTAGCACTCCCAAGCAGGAGGACTCACACGTAGAAACGTCCCCAGATGGGCAGAAACGCCCCCAGATGGGGTCACGGCGTCGTGAGGACCTCCACGTGTACGACAGCCATGCCAGAATAGAAACACCCTTTAGTCAGGTGCCAGGTAATTAAAGTCATTCAATACAGTTTCCCTTTCGAGCATTCAGGTGTTATAATGGCTCCCAAGCGTTTCAACGTCTTAAATGCGCTACGTTTTCTAATTAAATACGCTGATTGAGTGCGTTACATTTGTAATTGAAGGCGCTTTAAGGCGCTTTAAATGCTTGGGTAGTTTAAATAGCGCGGAGAATGTTGGAAACAGGGTTCGAACTTTTGGCAAATTTACCAGAACTTTCTAGTTGCTTTCTCGTGCTTCAAGGTTACGGAAAAGGGACTGGGGAATATTTTTGCCGGAGAGAGAGAACACAGACACACAATACACAGTTATTTTTACCACCTTTAGAGTGCCATACGCGGTGCTCAGAGATGGAGCTGAACAGTTTTGGTGTTTCTTGCTAGCTGACTTGAGCATCGGAGTGCAAACGGCCGCTAGGGCGCCTCTTTGTCCTCTTTTTTGCAGGAATCCACAGGCAATCAGTGGGAAGGAGTCCCTAGCTGACGGTTGAGGTCGCGCACGAAGACGTCCCGGTCAACCGGACGGAACAATGTCATTTAGGGGCACATTTGCATTTGATTAGCTTTGCATTTCAGCACCTTATAGGCTATAAATAAAGGTGCTTAGCTTGTACAAATCAGATTTGGAATTTGAAGTAAGAAAACTCTACTCAATTTGAGAGAGAAATTGGAAGAGCTTTGGTGCCTTCATCAAGTCTTATCTTGGGTGTCTATGGTGAACCTCAAGTGGCTGCAACACACTAATCTTTGAGTATCCACACTCTAAGTGGCGTGATCACTCACCTACTCTTCCATCTCCGTAAGTTTTCTATTCTCAAGCTTTGTTTCTTCTTCATGTTCATGTTTTAGTTTACTTGTTCTTCAATTCCATTCGGTATCTTCAGCTGTATTTTCAATTCTGTTTGGTTGTTCCTTTTAATTGGCTGTATTCATTTGTGTTTTTCTTCCATTCTTGTGTTTGATTAATTTGACAATACATGGACTTCCATGTGAGCTTTGGTTCGGTGCAAAGTCTTAGTGAGTTCTTGAATTAGAACCTTGATCCAATTCTAATTAAAGTGCCAATTCATGACCAACTCAAGTTGTTCCTAAGAATGTCAAAGAATCATGTATTCTTGCTAAGGACCACATCAAAATGAAAACTAAAAGAGAAAATGAGAAAGAAAAAGAAGTAAGTACTTTACCGAGTCAAACCATTTTCTCCACTAAATCCATCATGTTGACTCGTACTATGCCTCACATGGACCCTCCAAGGTCTTCTTCTTCTTTATCTTTTTCATTACCTAAGGTTCCTATTGCCACACCAAATTGGTTAAAACATGTTAGGGATGATTTTTTACCTCCTAATGGGTTTCACCATTTAAGAGGTCTTTTTCCAACAGATATCATCATTCCCAAACACATTTTTCCAACTTGGTCAGTTTTTCAAACCTCCTTTTCTGCTATCCCACCATTTCCTAAAACTAAGTCATGTTTATCTTTGTCTTCAACTTTTACTTGTACACATAAATTGACTTTGTTATCTGCAGGGTTTCAGAATTCGAGGTCGAATTCTCTCCAACTCGGGGAGTATGATGGATATCCAATAGGAGAGGATTTTATTAATGAAGGAAGAGGATTTTCACCTACACATTTAAAGTTCTTCCTTCTAGTCTTCTCACAAATTTGAAGAAGTCAAAGAGAAGATCAAGCCTAAAGATAAAGAAGTCTACAAACTCTCAAATAATAGGCTTCATTTTTTAATATCTCTTTGATCCTGCCTGTTGACCGGAACGCTGGAAACTGCCTCGTCAAAGGATCGACGTGCGCACCGCTTCTCACCTCCGTTCCTCTTCGAGATCCACCTCAAGAACCTGCAAAGAAACAGAGCGGCGCCGCTGCGGCCGATCGCACTCCAACGCCCAAGTCAGTGACGAATCACCAAATACTAAGAGAACAAGAACCGTGCAAATCCGCTCTCACAGTCAGCTCTACAACTCGCAAGCGTAAAGAGTATAAACTGAACATGCGTACCTCAGAAAGTTTGTTGAGAACTCTTATATACCTGGTTGTTTTCTCTCTCCTGGCAATTACAGACCTGGACACGTGGCTCGCATCCAGTCGTACACGTGCCATCATCTGGAGCCTCCTTGACTTGGCGCTGCTTCTACTCTCATTTTGGCTAAGTTACTTATGCATGGTACTGCCCAGTGCATAGCTAACTTGGGAGTGCGATCTCTACTGGAGTTGGCGAGTTAGGGTGTCCTCATACACCTTCCCTGTGGTCTCGCCGGCCGCCTTCATAATTTGCTTCTCCTTCATCTTCGGCGATGTGCTTTCTCCGGCGATCTCCAACTGCTTGGTCGCCTGAGTTCACATCTGGCGACTTCATATTTAACCCGGTGATCGCCTATTCTGATATGCTGGAGATCGGAACACGCCAACTTAATAACTGGCGGCTTCACGAGCCCCCCGACTTCCTTCCCTTCTGCCAGCCTGGCGCCTTGCCAACACGCCTATACTGTAGCAGGATGCCACGTCACCACTCCCGACTACCAGGGCGGTACACAAGCCCCCCAGTCTTAAGCGAAGACTTGTCTAGCGAAAAGACTGAAAGAGTCACGTCAACACCGGTCTACGTGGCACTGACGCAGAATTCCAAACGGTTGTACCTTCTGCTTTTCTGACGCTCCACCAAACCCCTCACTCATCGCTCGACACGTGGCTTCATCAACGGCTCTCTTTAGCTGCCGTTTGCGCTTCCTAAACCCATTTCGAAAAAACCCTTAACCCATTTTCACTCAACACTGTTCCATCACTTTCCCTCGCATTCACGAACGCTCTAACTTTCTTCTGCGGAAAACTCTCAGCGCTCTCCAGCATTCTGAATCACCATCAACATTCATCGTTTTCCTGATCATCAAAAGGTACCTACTTTCCTTCTTCTGCTGGTTTTCCTTGCATTTTAACCGATTCGCATCATCCTGTAACTGCCTGGTGCATACGCTGTGGGTTGCTTTTCCATTTCTCCTTCTGCGTAACTTAGGGCTTCGTCAATCGTCGCAACGAACCTACATTCGTTCGTTTTTCACCTTCCTTCTATGATCGAGTCAGCCTCTGTAACCCCTGATCATTTTTCCTTTTCTTCTTCCCTTGCAGCTGCAACCATGACTCGCACAAAGATCACCCCGAATCCTCCTCCTTCATCAAGAAACCCCCCTTCACAAGCACACGATCCACCACGAGTTCGTGGCGCTTCATCTTCTCAGGCTGAGAGGCCTGCGTCTTCCCGTCCTGTCCTGGCCCAGGCGACTCCACCTATCGCCGGAGGAGCCCCCGTTCCCCTGCCAGACTTCAAAACCTTGTATCCCTGGGCCAACTCAACCCTTCTGAGGGAGACATCCTCTGTGAACACTACGGGAGCAGTTTTGCGGCTGACTAAGGGGGATGAGCCTCATCAATCATTTCACAAGGAGCACGACGAGAAGATGATGGTGCTGCCTTGCCCCCCCGATCTGCCTGTTTGTGCCGATGACAAGGTGAGCGCCGACGGGCCCTTCTGCTTCGTCTACACGACCTTATTCAAGAAGGTGAAGCTCAAGTTCCCTTTCACCCGATTCGAGAGGGAACTCCTTACCGAGCTCAACATTGCCGCCGCCCAGCTTCACCCCAACAGCTGGGCGTTTGTTCGAGCTTTTCAAGTGATGTGCGACCACCTAGGGTTGCCCGCATCCGTGGATGTATTCCTGTTTCTCTTCGAAGCCAAGCATCCAGGAGACCGCCTGTGGGTTAGCTTGAACGCGATTGCTGGGAGGTCCATCTTTGCTATCTTCCAGCAATCCTACAAGGACTGGAAGGGGAAGTTCGTCCAAGTGCGCGCTAATGACAGGGACGCCTCCCTTCTCGACGGCTTCCCCTTGTACTGGGTGGACAAGGGGAAGAAAGAGTCCAAGAGCTGTTTCAGGAGACCCAGAAGTCCTGACAGCATGGGAGCATTGGACAGAGATCTCTGTCTCTTCTGGAAAAGGGTGGCGGACGCCAACATTACTTTCCTTACCACCACCTTGATCTGCTTCGAATTTTACGAAGACCAGCTAGAAATTCGAATAGGTTAGAACATTAAAAACTGTTGTTTTAATATTGCTTCTGTTTAGCTGTTTCTGGGCGTCTTGTGCGTTACGCGCAAGACTTTGGTTTTATCTTTCCTGCACATATCATCTGCTTTGCTGTGTACTACCTTATGCACTTATTTTTTCCTTGAGTTAACCCATGCATTTTCGTTCCATGCAGATAACATGTTGGGCAAAGGCATGCTCGCTGAACTGAAGGCGCTCGCCCGAAACCACGGGTTGGCGACGGGTTCTCAAACGGTGCCCAACTCGGTGGTGGAGACAGCCATCGTCCAAGGGCGATCACCTCCCAAGGAACCTGCCCAACGCAAGAAATTGGTCCTCAAGAGACCTAAAAGGAAAGCCCCTCAGGTGATCCACGAGGAAGAGGAAGAAGATGACGAGGCCACCGAAGACGGTTTGGTCTCAAAGAGGAAGAGGGTGGCACCTTCTTCACCGCCTGCTCCACCCCCTCTTCCAACCTCAACACCTCCATCGACGCCTGCTCCTCCTCCATCATCGCCACCCCCACGGGCTCCTGCCTCACCAGTCCAAGCGGTCCCACTGGCCACTGCGCCGCCTGCAGTTGAGGCCCAAGAGCCAAACTTCATGGAGGACCCCCCAAGCGCCTCTACACCATATGTGTCAGCTGGAGGGGGTCCCCCTTCAAACGCCTCAGCTGCAGAAGTTGCTCCAATCGGGGATGAGGTTGCTCATACCTCTCCGATTCTGATCACCGAATCCCCGATTCCGTCGCCACGCCAGGAAGCGCCTACTGAAGAACCCGCTAAGGAAGGTGGCGACGAGAACCAACAACAGGCTCACCTGGTGCCTCTCCAAGCAGCAAACCTCCCTTTGGAGGTCACAAGGATGTGGGAGCCTCTAACTGCCAAGCTGAAGACCATAGCAGAAGATATCCCGGCGATCATAACAAGAGCTGTGGAGAGCTCAACCAGGAGGCTCCAAGACGACCTCTTCAACCTCAAAACCGAAAACAGCACCATGAGGGTCGAGGTGGAGAAGTTGTCTTTCAGCCTGACGCTTGCAGAAATCGAACACTCCCGAGTGGAGGATGCCATGAACACCGAGCTCAGGCTGGCGCGCAAGGAGGCCGCTGACCTTCGCCACAAGGTGCATCAACTTGCTCAAGAGAAGGTCGAACTGGAAAGCAAGATTGTGCCCCTTCGAGTCAGAGTGGTTGACCTGGAGGCTCTCATGAAGGCTGACGCCGTCAAGGTGCAAAAACTAGAGAAAAGGTCAGCCGACCGAGAGACCCTTCTTGGGCAGGTGGAAAAGGTGAGGGACGACGCCATAGCTGATCTTGCCAAAGCCAACGAAGAGAAAGGAAAGGCAGTTGCTGAACTGGCCCAAGCGCAAGCGAAATCCAAAAAGGTTACTAAAGACCATCTCCAGGCTTAAGAGACCAATGAACAACTCAAGAAACAGGTTGAAGAGCTGGAGCAACAGAATAAAGAGCTGAAAGAGCAAACTGAAGACCTCAGAAAACGGATTGAGGAACTTCAGAAGCAAATTGAAGAACTCAAGCTGAACTCCGCTCAAATTTTGGCTGCTGGATTCGAAGCTGCGCAGGAACAATTTGCTTGCCTGTTCCCCGACCTGGATCTTGGCATGGTGTTGCTGAACAATGAAGTGGTGGATGGAAAAGTCGTTCCTGCTGAAGACTAATCAACTCTTCTTCATCTGCTACCTTTGTGCTTTCCCTTGTATTATAACTTGTAATAAACTTTATGTCCCTTCGTGTATATGCTCTGAACTGTTAACTGTTAATGACAAAGGCTACGTTTTCCCTTTTATAACTTCTTCACTCGCTTCAACTTTCCTTGCTTGTTTAATTTCAAAGAAATGACTTAGGAAAACTGTAGGTACAACCTTTGGCTTAACTGCTTCGGATCACTTCAGCCTTAAGCAACAAACACTTAACAATTCGTAACCTTAAGGCAATTAACCTTATCGTAAAAATATCCCTCAAGCAATGAACTGTAACTCAGTCACTGGCTTAAACACCGCTCCACTCGACCTGCTTCACCAAACAGGTCTTTTAACCTTCTCGCCGCTGTTTGAACTCTTCCCGATCGCCAAAGACTCTTGGTGATATCAGCTTCTTTCTAGCCTCATGCCTTGGCCATTGTTTCTTTGTCTGGGGGTAGAAACGCCTTTTGGGATCCTTCTTTACCTCCTTGAACTTTAGAACAAAAGACTGGTTGACTAGGCGTTCTCTTCGAACCTACCTTAGCCACCTTCCAAACTTCTTCCACCCTCTGCACCATACCTGAACTCGTTCGAGACGAGAAGGATTTTATCTTGCCTAAGCTCGCATGTAGGCGAGAAGGTCTTTAACTCGCCTGAACTCGCTCATCGGCGAGAAGGTCTTTAACTTGCCTGAACTCGCTCATCGGCGAGAAGGTCTTTAACTTGCCTGAACTCGCTCATCGGCGAGAAGGTCTTTAACTCGCCTCTACATTGCCCCAGGGGTTACATCTTCTCGCCCCCAGAAACACGGAGGACTTTTTACTGGCGCCTCTACATTGCCCCAAGGGTTACATCTTCTCGCCCCCAGAAACACGGAGGACTTTTCACTGGTGCCTCTACATTGCCCCAGGGGTTACATCTTCTCGCCCCCAGAAACACTGAGGACCTTTTACTCTTCCTCGCCTGCACTCGCTCGACAGCGAGGAGGTCTTTATCTTGCCTCAGAACGCGCGAGGGCGTTGAGGTCTTTCATCTGGTGCCTCCGATCGCCGAAAGACGATGAGGACTTTAAAACTTTAACTGGTGCCTCCAATCGCCGAAAAACGATGAGGACTCAAAAACTTTAACTGGTGCCTCCAATCGCCGAAAAACGATGAGGACTCAAAAACTTTAACTGGTGCCTCCAATCGCCGAAAAACGATGAGGACTTAAAAACTTTAACTGGTGCCTCCAATCGCCGAAAAACGATGAGGACTTAAAAACTTTTACTGGTGCCTCCAATCGCCGAAAAACGATGAGGACTTAAAAACTTTTTAGAAAACATGCGATATATCTTTACTTGCCTTAAATCGCGTACAAGCGACAAGGTCTTTCTTCAAAACTTTTGGGAAAAAGCAAACATGCAATCTGAAAACGCCTTGTACTTCGAAAACTCTTCTTTTATTGGGTGGCCTCATTAAAAACCCTCCTTAGGGAAAAAAGAGTGCCCCCTTCAAACTGTTTCATCAGAGACATTGTAATATGACCTTTGTGTTTGTCTTTACTTACAAAGCTCTTAACTATAGTACAACTTCAGGTGCGTGGCGTTCCAGGTGCGAGGAATCGCCCCTCCTTCCAGCGTCTCTAAGCGGTAGGCGCCGTTCCCGAGCACCTCGGTTATTCTGAACGGTCCAGTCCACTTGGGCGACAGTTTATTCTCCATCTCGTACTGGTGGGCCTTCCTTATCACCAGATCGCCCTCTCTAAACTGCCTTGGCATCTCCTTCGAGTTGTATCTTCGTTCGATCCTCCTCTTCACCGCCTCAGCTTTCAGTCTCGCCTCTTCCCTGACCTCATCCAGTAGATCCAGGTTCAGCCTTCTCTCTTCATTCGAGTCTTCCTCTACGAAGTTCTGGAATCTCGGCGAGCTCTCCTGGATCTCTACTGGAATCATGGCATCACACCCATAGACCAAGCTGAACGGGGTCTCATGGGTTCCTGACTGCTCGGTGGTGTGGTACGCCCAGACTATACGGGGTACCTCCTCAGCCCAACTTCCCTTGGCTTTCTCAAGCCTTCTCTTCAAACCTCTCAACAACACCCGATTAGCTGACTCCACCTGGCCGTTTGTCTGAGGGTGCTCGACGGATGCAAACACTTGTTGAATTCCCATCCCTACGCAGAGCTTCTTCAACAGGTGGCTTGCAAACTGAGTCCCATTATCCGACACCAGGCGTTTAGGCACTCCAAACCGGCACACGATGTTCTTCCACACGAAACCTTCGATCTTGTGTGCGGTGATCTGGGCCACTGGTTCTGCTTCGATCCACTTGGTGAAATATTCAATCGCCACCACTAAGTACTTCATCTGCCTGATCGCCAGCGGGAAAGGTCCCAGGATGTCGATTCCCCAGGTATGAAATGGCCAAGGGCTATAAATCGACTTCAACTCCTCGGGAGGCGCCTTATGCCAATCGGCGTGCTGCTGGCATTGTTTACAACATTGGGCATACTTCTTGCAATCTTCTCTCATGGATGGCCAGTAGTATCCTGCACGGAGAGTCCTCGCGGCCAGAGCTCGACCCCCGACGTGGCTTCCGCATATACCTTCGTGGAGCTCCGCCATGATTCTCGTGCACTTCTCGCCTGTGAACCCAAACCTGTACAGATCGCCATCAATCAGGGTGTACTTGCTAGAATTCTTCTTTACCTTCCTAGCCTCAGTCGGATCCAGCGGGAGAAGGCCATCTGCCAGGCACCACTTGTACTGTGTTATCCAAGTGTCTGGCTCATGGGTAGCGCAGACCTGCATCACATTCACCTTCTCTCCTCGGCATGCTCTAATTCTCGGCGATCTCAGAGTTTCTTGCGTCAGGGACTTATGGCTTCTCACGGCGTTCTCCGTCGACTTGCTGATCTGAAGGACCAGGTGATCTGCCACAAATGCACTCGGCGTCTTCAGAGTTTCTTGAATCACCGTCCTCTGCCTACCCCCCTTGCCTGAGCTGGCGAGCTTAGCTAGCAAGTCAGCTCGGGCATTCTGCTCTCTGGGTACATGTACTACTTCAAAGGAGGCAAAGGAACTCTTCAATTCCTGCACGTACGCCAAGTAAGCCGCCATTTGTGGATCTTTAGCCTGGAACTCGCCTGTTACTTGCCCCGTGACTAGCAGCGAGTCACTCGTAGCCATCAGCACCCTAGCTCCCATCTCCTTGGCCAGCAGAATCCCGGCGATCAGCGCCTCATACTCTGCTTGATTGTTGCTGGCTTTGAAGGCGAACCTCAGAGATTGTTCGATCAGCACGCCGTTGGGTCCTTCCAATATGACTCCAGCACCGCTGCCCTGCTGGTTCGACGATCCATCCACTGAAAGTACCCAACGAAAATCGTCTCCTTCAACCCGCGTCGCCTCTGATGAGAGCTCAACCACGAAATCTGCAAAGATTTGCCCCTTGATCGGGCCTCGGGGCTCATATTTAATATCAAACTCTGACAACTCTACTGCCCACTTCACCATCCTTCCTGCAACGTCGGGTTTCTTCAAGACCTTCTGGATGGGCAGGTCAGTCATCACCAGTATTGTGAAACTATGGAAGTAGTGGCGCAACCTCCTCGCCGAAAACACCACAGCCAGCGCAGCCTTCTCTAGGGCCTGATATCTCGTTTCGGGGCCCTGCAACACCTTGCTCACAAAATAGATAGGCTTCTGAGCCTGATCTTGATCCTGGGCGAGCACCGCACTCACCGCCCTCTCAGTTACAGCAAAATACAACCTGAGAGGGATTCCCACCAGCGGTTTGCACAGAACCGGCGGGCTCGCCAGATACTCCTTCAGTTTGACGAAAGCTTCCTCGCACTCTTTCGTCCAAACAAACTTATTATTGCGCCGCAGACACTGAAAATAGGGATGCCCTTTTTCTCCGCTAGCTGACACGAAGCGAGATAGGGCTGCCATCCGACCTGTTAGCTGCTGGACTTCTTTCACCGTAGCTGGGCTCCTCATCGCCAAGATGGCGGCACACTTGTCTGGGTTGGCTTCTATTCCTCTTTCGGTCAAGAGGAAACCCAAAAACTTTCCAGCCTCCACGCCGAAAATGCATTTCTCCGGATTGAGCTTTAACTTGAACTTGGCGATCGTCGTGAACAATTCTTCCAAGTCTGCAACGTGCTTGCTTTTTTCCTGCGAGGTCACGACCATGTCATCGACGTACGCTTGCACGTTCCTTCCCAGCATTGGTGCAAGTACTCGATCCATCAGCCTCTGGTGTGTGGCCCCCGCGTTCTTCAGCCCAAACGGCATCACCTTATAGCAATAGCTTTGGGTGTCGACCGATGTAGGGCCTCGGCTGCCATGGGCGTCGCCCACCTCGAAGGCATAACCAATTGTCCTGAGAACGTGCTTTGGCCTAGATGGTGCCACCCCCCGATACCCACGGATAGCAATGACCGTGGAGGGGGCGACATAGACGAAGGCGGCACGGTAGAGGCCTGAAGGCGTCGGGCCTCGGTATGTCAGGAAGTGAGCATACCTGTGAAAGGTGGATTTAAAGCCACACCTTCAGTACCAGTCAAAAGAGCCCCAATCCACGACTTATCCGCGCATGAGGTGTAGGAATGCGGTGGAACGCACCACCGCTGATGCCCTCTAGAGCAGATACGGCCTATAAGAGGCCACGCCCCAGAGGAGCGTCTACATGCAGGGTACATGAGCAACTCAGGGGATTCCCAGGGGAAGTGACTCAGAGACGGGTGCATCAGTTGGCTCCCATGCAGTCACCCCTGGGCGCGCCAGCACTCCAACAGGGCTACCACATGCGCTGGGATACTCCTAAGTCTGGAATACAGTTTCGTGAGGTACACTCACTAGTGAACTTAAGTCAGGGACGCCACGTGGCGGAAACACCAGCAAAGGTATATAAGGCACAAAGAGAAACAACATAATGTACGTTTTCCAAATACTCTGTCATTTGGCAAACTGTACGCACTTGTGAACTTGAGAGAGAATAGGAGAGAATTCTGTTACGCACTTCCAAGAGCACGGTTTTTGCCCTGTTCTGATACGGAGGTGCACGGTGTTTCTTGCCTCGATTATTGACTTGAGCGTCGTAGTGCAACCGGTCGCGAGCGCGCCATTTGTCTCTGTGTTGCAGGAAATCTTCACAGGAGGAGAAGTAGTCTCGAAGATCTGCGTTCCACCGTTAGAAGATACGCACGAAGGTGCTCGAGTTTCTGGCAGGAACATTTGGTGCCCACCGTGGGGCTCATTTTAAAACATTTGTCCCACCGCAAGTTGTTGGAGGTTCAGTAATAGAGGTTTCTCAAGATACTTCAAGAAACACCATTCATCTTGGAGGTTTCTTTTAGTTTCACCGTCGTTCATGATTTCACTCAGTTCTACCGTTTGTCTTCCCGTCTCCCTCAGTTTACACCGATTTTTCTCGTTTTTGCTCGGTTTTCGCCGAAGGATTTTCCAAGAAACACAGTAGTAGTTCAAAGTTCTTCAAGAAGTTGCGAAGAATAAGGACAACAAGGTAGAGTTCGATGCACGCTGAGAGTGATGACATGACCATGCAGCAGGTCATGGGATGGGCCCCCGTAAAGACTGATAAAGTGTTGGGACCTCACAAGGACACATGGTGTGAGTTCCACCAGGCGTTCGGACATCACATCAACAACTGCTTGGCACTGGGCCATCAGTTGGATGAGCTGGTGAAAAGTGGGTTTCTGAAGGATTATCTGGTCGGGTCCTCTACGGTCGTGGCCTTGGCAGTACCTGAAGAGGATCAGGCTCATGAGATGCCCATCCACGGGGAGATCCACACCATCTCTTGTGGATTCTTAGGTGGGGGGTGCACAGCGTCACAACGTAAGAGGTATGCACGCTCTGTGATGTTCGTGGCTGGGCAAGTGGCGTTGGACGATCCGGTGGACGTTGACCTCGCCTTTACAAGGGTTGACCTTCACGACGTCGTCCCCCACGAGAACGACCCCGTAGTGATTTTAGTTGTGACTACGGGTAGGAAAGTGCACAGAGTGCTTGGGGACCAAGGGAGCTTCGCGGATGTGATGTTCCTATCCACATTCAATAAGCTGCATTTGTCCCCTGATCTGCTGAGGCCGTATACAGGGTGCCTATATGGCTTTGCTGGGGATCAGGTCGAGGTGCGGGGGTACCTGGAGCTGAGAACAACGTTCACTGATGGCACCACATCTCACACCGAGAGCATCCGGTACTTGGTGGTAAACGCCAATTTGGCCTACAACATCTTGTTGGGGAGGCCTGCGCTGAATAGGCTAAGGGCAGTGGCCTCCACGCGCCACATGAAGCTGAAGTTGCCGAATCTTAGTGGTCGGGTGATCGTGATCAAGTCAGATCAAGAGGAGGCCCGGAAGTGCTATGAGAATAGTTTGAAAACAAAGAGGGGCATCTTCGCGGTGACGGAACGCCCGGGCCAGGAGGAGACGCCCATGGATGTAGAACCCTCGGAGGCGTCGCCCAAGGAATACGTACATATGGCCAGAACGCCTGTCCAGGCGGAACCCATGGAGGGCACGCCCGCTGGGGCGAAGCCTGGGAAGGAGGCGTCAGTAGGTGGCGCAGCAAGAGGAGACGCCGGGTGTGGTGTGGCCCGTGTGGAGGACGCCCGGGAGAGACGACCGAAACCGATTGAGAACGTTGTCAAGAGGCAGATTGATGGCAGAACCTTTCGCTTGGGGCGACGCCTAAGTCAAGAGGAGCAGGACCAGGTGGCGGCCGTCATCTCGCGCCACCTGGACGCCTTTGCATGGTCCGCCTCAGAGATGCCCAACATTGACCCGGATTTCATATGCCATCATCTCACCATGGACCCCAAGGTTCGTCCGATACGGCAGAAAAGAAGAAAGTTTAACAAGGAGAGGCGCCTCGTCGTGCAGGAGGAGACGAGGAAGTTGTTGAACGCCGGACACATCAGGGAGATCCAGTACCCTGAGTGGCTGGCCAATGTGGTTCTGGTGAAGAAGGCGAATGGGAAGTGGAGGATGTGTGTGGATTTCATGGACCTAAATAAGGCGTGCCCTAAAGACTCATATCCTTTACCCAGCATCGACGCATTGGTAGATAGTGCTTCGGGGTGCAAAAATGCTGAGTTTCTTGGATGCTTTTTCAGGGTACAATCAGATCAAGATGCATCCCCGTGACGAGAGCAAAACGACATTCATGACCGAGACATTTTGTTACTGCTATAAGGTGATGTCGTTTGGGCTGAAGAACGCGGGCGCCACCTACCAAAGGTTGATGGATAAGGTCTTTGAGACCATGTTGGGTAGGAATGTGCAGGCCTATGTTGACAATATGGTGGTGACCTCGCATGAGAGGGAGCAACACACAGTTGATCTGGAAGAGTTGTTTGCCACCATAGCTAACTACCGCCTCAAGCTGAACCCAGAGAAATGCGTTTTTGGGGTTGAGACGGGTAAGTTCCTGGGATTCATGTTCACGGAGCGGAAAACAGAGGCGAACCCCGATAGAGGTGCAGCCATCATCGCCATGAAGAGCCTAGCCTCAGTAAAGGAAGTGCAGCAGTTGACGGGGCGCATGGCGGCCTTGTCGAGGTTCGTATCTGCTGGTGGAGATAAGGGCCACCCATATTTCTAGTGCCTGAAGAGGAACAGCCGCTTCGTGTGGACAGAGGAGTGTGAGACAGCTTTCCTCAAGCTGAAGGAGTACCTGGCGACGCCTCCTGTGTTATGCAAGCCACAGACAGGCGTGTCCCTCCGCTTGTATTTCGCAGTGATGAAGTTGGCCATCAGCTCTGTACTGGTTCAATAGCAGGATCAGGAGCAAAAGCCTATATACTTCGTGAGCAAAGCCTTGCAGGGCCCGGAGACGAGGTATCAATCTTTGGAGAAAGCGGCCCTGGCAGTGGTATTCTCTGCCAGGAGGATCCGCCACTATTTTCATAGTTTTACGGTGGTGGTGATGATGGATCTTCCCATCCAGAAGGTGTTGCAGAAGCCAGATGTCGCTGGGAGGATGGTTCGCTGGGCAGTGGAGCTATCAGAGTTCGATATAGAATATAAGCCCAGGGGATCCAATAAAGGGAAGATCTATGCAGACTTTGTCGTAGAACTCTCACCGAGAGGCACCCCACAGGAAGTGGAGCTTGATTCCCAGTGGTTGTTGTCAGTGGACGGATCCTCGAATCAACAGGGAAGCGGTGCCGGGATAGTCTTGGAGGGGCCCAACGGGGTGTTGATTGAGCAAGCCCTGCGGTTTGCCTTCAAGCAAGGAACAACCAGGCAGAGTACGAGGCCGTGATCGCAGGAATGCTTTTAGCCAAGGAGATGGGCGCGCGAAGCCTCTTGGCGAAGAGTGACTCGCTGCTGGTCACGGGGCAAGTGATCGGGGAATATCAAGCAAAGGACCCGCAGATGGCTTCGTATTTGAGGTACGTCCAAGTGCTGAAGGGAACGTTCGCGGCGTTTGAGTTTGTGCACGTCTCGAGAGAGCAAAATGCCCGTGCTGACCTGCTCGCCAGCTCAGGCAAGGGGGGAAGGCAGAGGACGGTCATCCAAGAGACCCTCAAGGCGTCGCGAAAGTTTGTAGCAGATAATAGAGTGGATGTTCTCTAGGTCAGTGCATCCAAGGGAAAGCCGGAGAGTCATCAGTCTTTGACTCAAGAGACGGCGAGAGCCCCTAGCGTAAGTGTGTGCCCTGGAAGAATGAGACACGTGGATGACCCCCTACAGACGCTACCTTGCAGATGGGATCCTCCTAGCAGAGCCAGAATAGGGCAAGAAGGTGAAAAGAAATTCAGCAAGGTATATACCCTGGTGGATGGGATGTTATTCAGGCATGGGTTTACACACCCAATCTTGACGTGTGTAAGTGGAGATGAGTGCACAAGGATAATGGCTGAACTCCACGAAGGGATTTGTGGAAGCCACGTGGGGGGAAGATCGTTAGCATCCAAGGTGGTACATGCAGGTTTCTATTGGCCAACCGTAAGGGAAGATTGTGTAGGGTACGCCCAGCGGTGCAAGCAGTGCCAACACCACGCCGATTGGCACAAGGCGCCGCCAGAAGAACTGAGGTCAATTTACAGCCCATGACCTTTCCATACTTGCGGAATTGACATTCTGGGGCCTTTTCCATTGGCGATAAGGCAGATGAAGTACTTGATAGTAGCTATTGAGTACTTCACGAGGTGGATAGAAGCAGAACCGGTGGCACAGATCACTGCATATAAGGTACAACACTTTGTTTGGAAAAACATTGTGTGTCGTTTCAGTATGCTGAGGCGTCTGGTCTTGGATAACGGTACTCAGTTCGCAAGCCATCAATTGGGGAAGTTGTGTGCAGAGGTAGGCATCAAACAGGTGTTCGCATCAGTCGAACACCCCCAGACGAACGGACAGGTGGAGTCCGCAAATAGAATCTTGTTGAGAGGATTGAAGAGGAGGCTTGAGAAGGCTAAAGGAGTCTGGGCGGAGGAAGTACCAAAGATAGTGTGGGCTTATCACACCACGCCCTAAACCTCCACCATGGAGACGCTGTTTAGCCTCGTGTACGGATCAGATGTGATGATCCCGGTGGAGATTCACGAGATCTCACCACGTTTCCAGAACTTTGTGGCAGAGGAGTCCAACGAGGAGAGAAGGGTGAATTTAGACCTGTTGGACGAGGCCAGGGAAGAGGCGAGAATAAAGGCTGAGGCAGTGAAGAGAAGGGTGGACCACCAGTACAGCTCCAAGGTGAGGCCTCGTCAGTTCCAGGTGGCGGACCTCGTCGTGCGCAAGGCTCATCCTTATGAGTTCGAGAACAAGCTGTCTCCCAAGTGGACCGAGCCCTTTAGAGTAACCGAGTCTAATAGGAACGGGTCGCACAGGCTTGAAACTCTGGAGGGAGGCCCCATTCCACGCACCTGGAACGCAGCTAATTTAAAGTTTTTTTAGTTAAAGACTTGATGCACTACACAGTTGAGGGGACACTCTTTTTCCCTTTCAAGGGTTTTTTAACGAGGTCACCCGAATAAAATCAATTTGAGCAATACATTGTCTTAAGTTAACGTGGTTTAGTAAGAAACGAACCCACCACCCTGGTGTTTAGACATCTCGGGGGGGGGGGGGGGGGTGGGCGACGCGGGGGCGCCCCTTCGAGCATGGGCGCCAGGGGCAAAAAGGAAGTTCAGAGCAGTGGAGAGCCAGGGTGATGGCATTCCTATGAGCTCTTCTTTGATTTTGATGATGATGGTTGCGGAAGCTTAGTGGAGGAGAGTGGAACAAGGCATTCCTAGGAAGTATGGGAGCCTTGAAGGTGCATGAGGAGTAGTGAGGGTTGGAGTGGTTCGGCCATCTCCATTTGAGGGTGAAGGTTGAATACTAAAAACCTAATTCCAGAGTGAATTTGGAAGGGAGCAATTTGAATGGCACTTGGACAGCATTTCATTACTCAAAATAGTCTTGAAATAACAAGGTGTTGGCTCCTCCTTTTATAGGCTAAGGAGGACCATAATGCAATCCTAATGCTAATCAAAATGAAATGCAAATTACATCACATGGCACATGGCCGGCCTAGTGGGGAATCCTTCTAGAACGTGACCAAATCTTTAGCAAATCTAGGTCAAGTTTCATGGAATCAAGTTTATGCCATTTACACTACATTAATACTAAGCTACCCTTAATGGGCCTTCATGTAGCATATACAAGTTGCTTTCTCTCCCATCCGTAGCTTGGCCCAAATCTTCATGGATACGCTTGGTCATGGACCTAGTAATAGGTCCTAGACACTCTCCCCTTCCTTCTAGACGCTCTCCACCTTGCGCTAGACGCTCTTCACTTGGCTCTAGAGGCTCTTGATTTGGCTCTTGTCTTTCATGGGGTGTTTAGCTTGGCCCTCTTCCATCATCCCCTCCCCCTTGGAAAGGATTTGTCCTCAAATCCATGTCGTCCTCGTCTTCATTGGTACCTACAAATGGAGATAGATCAATTACATTAAAAGTATCTTGTACTCCATATTCAAGAGGTAGGTCCAATTTGTATGCATTGTTGTTGACTCTCTTGAGGACTTGAAAGGGTCCATCACCTCGGGGACTTAGTTTGGACTTCCTTTGAGTTGGAAATCGGTCTTTTCGAAGGTGAAGCCAAACTAAGTCTCTTTCCTCAAAAATTATTTCTTTCTTCCCTTTATTGTTGTATTTTGCATACTTTTCATTTTGTTGTTGTATTTGGATTTTAACCTTCTCATGCATTTTCTTGACAAAATCGGCTTTGATTACTCCTTCCTTATGCAGAAATTCTTGTGGATTAGGAAGAGGTAACAAATCCATAAGGGTGAGATGATTAAATCCATACACAACTTCAAAAGGAGAAGCATTAGTAGTCTTGTGGACTACTCTATTATAACTAAACTCAATGTGGGGAAGGTACTCATCCCAATATTTGTGGTTTCCCTTCATGATAGCCCTAAGCATAGTTCCAAGAGATCTATTGACTACTTCGGTTTGGCCATCCGTTTGAGGATGACAAGAAGTTGAAAATTGTAGTCTTGTTCCAAGTTTTCCCCAAAGAGTTTTCCAAAAGTGACTTATGAACTTGGGATCTCTATCGGATACTATACTTCTAGGTATACCATGGAGTCTCACCACTTCCCTAAAGAAGAGTGATCCTGCCGGTTGACTTAGCGCAAGAGCGTTGCCTCGTCACGGTCTTCCTCACCAGGTTGACACCACGTGCCCTCCGAGTCCCCACCACAGATAGCCTCTCTGAGAACCTGAAAGACACACAGTGGCGCCTCTGCGGCCGATGGCGCTCCGACGCTCAAGTTAGTGACAAGAACACCCAAAACTGAGAGAAAATATGCTCTGTAGGACCGTACTGAAAAAGCACACAACCCTAGCAGAAAGAGCCGTAATGAAGAAAAACGTACCTCTGCAAATTCTGTTAAGGTTACCTTTAAAGCTAGGTTTTTTCTCTCTCCAAGCCGTTATGCTTTTGGACGCGTGGCTCGCATCCAGCCCTGCATGTGTCGCCATCTGGGCTGGGATGGCAGGTAGCACCCAGCCCTACACATGTCATCATCTGAGCTAGGATAACTCGAGCGTCACTTCTTTATTTCTCCCAGCCCTACACTTGTCATCACCTGGGTTGGAGTAACTGAGAGAATCAAACCCTACATGTGTCGTCATCTGGGCTGGGCCAACTTGAACGTCACTTTTGCATAGTAGCCAGTCGCGCGGCTAAGTCCTCATCTCAAGGAGTAAACTAACACGCGACATGCTATAGAGCACCACCCGACAAGGCGAGTATCGAGTGCAGCAAAGTGCACATCTCTGTGATATCGCTTGTCTCTAATGGCACCCTCCTTACCGCTGCGCCATGCGTGTTCTGGCTGAGGAAACCATGCCATCAACGAATGTCCACTCTGGGAATCCCGTCGCTGATAGGCGAGTTGTCCCCTCAACCCTAACACGCTTCACGCCCCATGCTAGCGCAACAATCACCTCACTGGAGTTGTACACTCGAACTTACACCTCTGGGCCTTCACCAGCTTCGATCTGAGCTCATTGGAAGATCTGGCGACGTGCTTCCTGCGGCGATGTCGAGCTGCATGATCGCCAATCGCCAAATACGTTGATGACGAGCCAACCCGGCGACAACCGGGCATGTTCATCGCAGAACGCCAGTTCCATGAACCGGAGACCACGCTCACCACTGAACCATCCTTCTTTTCTAGCCTACGTGTTCTGCTGAGCACGCCCCACCCGGGCACGTGCAAGACACGTCATCGCACCCGATGACCTGGTCGGTACACAAGCCCCCCAGTCTCGAGCTGCGACTTGTTCAGCGAGGAGACTAAAGAGGTTCAAATCCGGCGGCTTACGTGGCTTTGCGCGTTGGTGCTAAAACTTTTCACTGACTTGACATTTCACTAACTCCTTCGATCATTCGACACGTGGACCCATCAACGGCCATTGTTCACTGTCGTTTGCGCTTCTCGCAACGTTCGACATTCTTCGAAACTCTTAAACGCTTCGCGCCATTTCACTGTTTCATTATCTTCTACCTCTCTTCGAACTCTCAAAACACTCCAGCGAACGCTCCGATTCTCCCAATCTCCATCCTTCGGACCACTCTTCTGATCATCTAAAGGTAACCTTTTTATCACCTCTACTGATATTTGTTGCATTTTAATCGGTTCGCATGATCCAATACTTGTCTGGAGCATACGTTGTGGGATGTTTCTCTGCTTTGTTTTTCTCTTTTCTGCGTTTAGGGTTTCTGAACCTTTCTCTGCGAGCCCCCCCTTGTTCTTTCCGTTTCTCTTCTTCTGTCGAGTCTTTCTGTTTACGAACATTCATACCTTTTCATCTTCTTGCAGCTTTCTCGATGACTCGTCCAAAAACCACACCAAACCCTCCTCCATCTCCTCGCAACCCTCCGGCGAAAACCCGTAGGGCCAACCATTCTTCTTCCCGCGATCCCCCAAGGGGTCCCAACGTTCCCTCCGACCAAGTCGCGAGACCCGCGTCCTCTCATTGTTACCAGCCGCAACCAAACCCACCACAAACCAGCGTGGTGGTAAAGCCTCTTCCCGATTACAAGCGGTTATACCCGTGGGCCTCCGCAACCTTGTTGGGCGAAACCTCATCCATCAACTCCGACCTTAACATCTTTCGCCTCAAGAAGGGTGACAAGGAAAACCTCTCTTTCAGCAAAGAGCATGATGACAAAGTGTCCGTGCGTCCTTGTCCTCCCGGTGAGCCCATCTGCACCGACGATCAAGGGAGCGACGACGCCCCCTCCTGCTTCATCTACACCACCATGTTCAACAAGGTCAAGCTTCGGTTTCCCTTCACACGTTTGAGAGGGAGCTCCTGACCGAGCTTGACATAGCCCCCGCCCAGCTCCATCCCAACAGTTGGGCGTTCGTGCGGGCTTACCAGATCCTCTGCGCACACTTAGGACATCCGGCCTCGGTGGATGTGTTCCTCTACTTATTCGAGGCGAAGAACTCGGGCGATCGTCTATGGGTCAGCCTCAATGGGATCGCCGGGAGGTCCATTCTTTCTATCTTCCAGAAAATCCTATAAGGATTGGAAGGGAAAGTTCGTGCGTGTATGCTGCAACGATAAAGACCCTTCCCTTCTCGACGGGTTCCCCTTTTATTGGGTGAACAAAGGGAAAAAGGAGTCGAGCTTTAGGAAGGGTAGGGAGCCCGAAAAGATGGGGGAGCTCGAGAAGGACTTATGCGGCTTCTGGAAGAAAGTCGCCTCTTCCAATGTGACCTTATCGACTGCTTCCATCATCTCCTTCGAGTTCTATAAAAGCCAATTGGACTTTCACATAGGTTTGCCCTTAAGCCTTCAAGTTTCCCTAGCTTGACTTTGCATTTTCTCGTTCCTACTTTGATGTTGTTGTTCTACTTCGCGTATGGTTTCAAACTCCTTCATGCATTATTACCTGTCAATTCTCTGTGCTAGTTGATAACTGTTGGCCCCTTTTGCAGATACGATGCTGGGACAAGATAGGATGGTTGAGCTGTGCGCCATAGCCAGGTCCTATAAGCTTGCGGCGGGATCTCAAACAATCCCAAACCCTGTTGCGGAGATCGCCGCCGCCCAGGGCCAATCCCCACCAGTTGGTCCACCCGCTGTTGCCGCTCTTCCAGCCCCCCAACGCAAAAAACTACCTCTCAAGAAGGCCAAAAGGAAAGCCCCCAGGGTAGTATCTGACGAAGAGGCGGATGAAAGCACCGAGGACGGGCTAATCTGCAAAAGGAAAAGGGTGGCGATGACCGAGCCCACAGCAATTGAGAGCGCCGCTCCAAACTTCATCGAGAACCCCCCCAGCGCCTCCACACCATTCGAGTCCGCTAGGGATGTTCTCGTTTCAAACGCTTCAGTTGCTGAGGCCCCTCCTGAGCAACTTGCTGATACGCAAGCCTCCTCACAAGCCGCCGAGAAGCTGCCTGCCTCACCACCACGCCTCGAAGCTCCCCCCGCCGCCCAACCTTGTGAGGGTGGTGGTGAGCCCCAACCTTCGCCTCCACCAGCAACCTCAGGCCTCCCAGCCGTTCTTCAAGAAGCTTTGAAGTCCTTCACCGTGCGCCTAAGTGCCATGGTTGACGATTGTCTTCCCCAAATCGTCGGCGAAGGGCTCAAGGACTCCTTGGAGAAGTTTGAGCTCGACAATCGGATCAACCAGGAGGTGGCAAGCACCGCAAAAGCTGAAGCCGAGAAGACCAAGTGCGATATGATGATGCAAGGCTTGGAGTTTTCGCGAGTTGAAAACGCCCTCAAGGACGAGCTCCAGAGCGTGCAGCAAGACAACAAAGAGCTGCGCAAGAAGCTTCATGACAAATTCCAAGACGCCGTCGAGCTGGAGAGCAAGATCGTCCCTCTGAGGGAGAAAATTGCCGCGCTGGAGGAGGCAAAGAAGACTGACGCCGAGAAGATGGTCAACCTGGAGAAGAGGTCAATCGAGAGAGAGACCCTTCTGGGAAAGGTTGAGCAAGATCGGGATAAGGCCTCCAAAGAACTTAGTGAAACTGCTGCTGAGCTTGCTTGAGTTCGTGAGGAGAACAACGGGCTCAAGAAGAAGGCCGACGAGCTCGAGCTTGAAGTCACCCAAGTTCGTGAAGAGAACAGTGGGTTCAAGACGAAGATCGACGAGCTTCAACTTGAGGCTGCCCAGGTTCTAACTTCTGGCTTTGGCGCTGCTTTGGAGCAGTTTGCTTGCAAATATCCTGACCTCGATCTTTCTGAGTTCTCAGTGCATAACGAGGTGGTGGACGGCAAGATCGTGCCCCCGATTGACTTATCTCTTTGAAAACTCTTATGCTTTACCTTGGTCTGTAATAATTTTCATTTTGTTCGAACTGTTCGATGCTCATGTGCACACATACACACACACACACACACACACACACACATATATATATATATATATATATATAATCTTCGATTTATCTGCTGCGCAATCAACTGGTTTAACTGGATGGTTCTTTCTTAACTTAACGTACTTTGCACCAACTGGTACTTAACTTTTCTCGACTCAACGTATTTTGCACCAACCGGTACTTTCTGCAAACCATTTAGCACCTGGAACTTCTCTTGTCCGACCCGCCAAGGGCCAAAGGCGTCTCTACATCGTCGCTCAGAACTTCGCAGACTCAGCCTCCGTTGTGCGATTCACTTTTTGTTCCAATCTCAAACCATGGGCTTCTGGCGATGTCATCTTCCCTTTAACTGAAAGCGTCCCCTGCGGGACCACCTTCTGATTTCATCTTTGCTCACCTGGGAGGAGAGCCGTCTTTCGAATCGCTCTTTGCCTTCCCCGAACCTTTACCCTGAGATAACTTACACCATTGTTCCCTCATCTGGGGGTAGAGCCACCTTTCGGATCCTTCTCTACCTCCCTGAGTTTCGGAACAATGATTTAGGTTGTGGGGTGTCCTCTGCGAACCTTCCCCAACCACCCTTCACCTCCGATTTAACTGATCTTACTAGGTTGACATTGGTGTCTCTCTCAAGGGGGAAATAGTCCTTCTCCAACCCTCCTTTCCCACGCTTGAGATCATTAGCACCCCTGACCTTTCGATTTAATCTTGTCTGAACTCACTCGAGGGTGAGAAGGACTTTTTCTGATGCCTCAACTTGCCCAGGGGTTACATCTCCTCCTCCCTCGGATGCACTGAGGGCTGTCAACTTGCCTCAATTTGCTCACGCAAAGAGGTCTTGTGATCTGTTCTCGCCTACGCTCGCTCAAGGCGAGGAGGTCTTTTAAATCTCTTTCTCGCCTAGAAGAAATCTGATACTTGTGCCTCCGGTCGCTGGGAGGTGGTGAGGACTTAAAAAACTTTATTCTTGTGCCTCCGATCGCTACATGGCGATGAGGACTTAAAAAACTTTATTCTTGTGCCTCCGATCGCTACATGGGGATGAGGACTTAAAAAACTTTACGTTTCGGAAATTTTGTACTGGATGCATGCAGTTCGGATTTGCCATTTTTCTTTAAAACTACACAAGGGCGATAGGGTCTCTCCCCCCAAACTTGGCAAACAGACAACATGCAAACTTAATAGCTAGGAAACTTTGATAAACTTCGAAACCTTCTTTACTGGGTGGCCTCATTAAAACCCTCCTTAGTGAAAAAGAGTGCCCCCTTGAAAAATTTGTTCAAACTGATACATCTTAAATTGTTCAAGTTAATTGCTACTTACAAAGGCTCAACTGTAGTAAAATTTGAGATGGGTGGCGTTCCAAGTGCGAGGAAGCGCCCCTCCCTCCAGTGTCTCCAAGCAGTAGGCGTCGTTCCCAAGTGCTTCGGTTATTTTGAACGGTCCTGTCCACTTGGGCGATAATTTGTTTTTCATCTCGTACTGGTGGGCCTTCCTCATCACTAGGTCGCCATCTCTGAACTGTCTCGGCTTTATCTTGGAGTTGTACTTGCGCTCGACCCTTCTCTTTACTGCTTGGGCCTTCACCCGCGCTTCCTCCCTGACCTCATCCAGCAGATCCAAGTTCATCTTCCTCTCTTCGTTCGAGTCTTCTGACACGAAGTTCAGAAACCTCGGCGAGCTCTCTTGGATTTCAACTGGGATCATCGCGTCGCGCCCGTACACCAAGCTAAACGGGGTTTCGTGGGTTCCCGATTTCTCAGTAGTATGGTATGCCCACACTATGCGGGGAACCTCCTCAGCCCAAGACCCCTTGGCCTTTTCCAACCTCCTCTTCAATCCTCTGAGCAGAACCCGATTAGCGGACTCCACTTGCCCATTCGTTTGCGGGTGTTCCACAGATGCAAACACTTGTTGTGTCCCGATGTCCTCGCAAAGTTTCTTCAACAGGTGGCTTGCGAACTGGGTCCCATTGTCTGATACTAGACGCTTGGGCACGCCAAAACGACACACAATATTCTTCCATACGAAACTCTGGATTTTGTGTGCGGTGATCTGAGCCACTGGTTCTGCTTCAATCCATTTCGTGAAGTATTCGATCGCCACAACCAAATACTTCATTTGTCTGACTGCCAATGGGAAGGGTCCCAGGATGTCGATTCCCCACGTGTGGAACGGCCAAGGACTGTAGATTGACTTTAACTCTTCTTGGGGCGCCTTGTGCCAGTCGGCGTGCTGCTGGCATTGCTTGCAACGCGGGGCGTATCTCTTGCAATCTTCCCTCATCGTGGGCCAGTAGCAGCCTGCACGGATAGTCCTTGTTGCTAGCGATCGACCTCCAATGTGGCTCCCGCAAATCCCCTCATGGAGCTCAGCCATAATCCTCGTGCACTTCTCTTCGTGTACACATTCAAGAAAAGGGTGTGTAAATCCAAACCTGTATAGCTCGCCGTCAATAAGGGTAAACTTGCTGGAGCTCTTCTTTATCTTCCTGGCCTCAGTTGAGTCAACTAGAAGCACACCATCCGCTAAATAGCGTTGGTATGGCGTTATCCACGTGTCTGGTTCGTGGATAGCGCAAACTTGCATCGACTCGCCTCTTCCGCCGGGCGCACTCTGACCCTCGGCGTCCTCAGAGTTTCCTGCGTTAGGGATCTATGACTTCTCGTCGTTCTTTCCATTGATCTGCAAACATGAAGAATCTGGTGGTCCGCCAAGAATGCTCGAGGCGCTTTCAAGGTTTCTTGCAAGACAGTCCTCTGCCTGCCCCCCTTGCCCGAACTGGCGAGCTTGGCTAGCAAGTCAGCTCGGGCATTCTGTTCTCTTGGCACGTGCACCACTTCAAATGAAGCGAAAGATCTTCTTAGCTCTTGCACGTACTCCAAGTAGGCTGCCATCTGCGGGTCCTTGGCTTGGAACTCGCCAGTTACTTGTCCGGTGACCAACAGCGAATCGCTCTTGGCCATCAGCACTTTCGCCCCCTATTCCTTCGCCAGCAGGATTCCGGCGATCAAAGCCTCATACTCTGCTTGATTGTTGCTTGCTTTGAAAGCAAACCTCAATGATTGCTCTATCAACACTCCGTTGGGCCCTTCCAAAATGACCCCAGTCCCGCTGCCCAGCTGGTTGGACGACCCATCAACCGAGAGTACCCAGCGAAAGTCGTCCTCGGCGTTCTGTGCCACTTTGGAGGACAACTCGACCACAAAATCAGCGAAGACTTGCCCTTTGATCGATCCCCGGGGTTCATATTTGATGTCGAACTCCGAAAGCTCGACTGCCCATTTCACCATCCTTCCAGCCACATCGGGCTTCTTCAAAACCTTCTGGATTGGCAGATCAGTCATCACCAATACCGTGAAGCTCTGGAAGTAATGGCGCAATCTCCTTACCTCTGGGCCTTGCAGCACCTTGCTAACGAAATATATAGGCCTTTGGATCTGATCCTGATCCTGCACTAGCACTGCGCTGATCGTCCTCTCAGTTATGGCAAAGTACAGCTTGAGTGGTGTTACGACTTGGGGCTTGCACAAAACTGGAGGGCTCGCCAAATATTCCTTGAGCTTTACGAAGGCCTCCTCACACTCCTTTGTCCAAAAAAACCTGTTGTTCCTTTTCAAACATTGGAAGTATGGGTGGCCCTTCTCTCCGCTTGCCGATACGAATCGGGACAGGGCGGCCATCCGCCCCGTGAGTTGCTGCACCTCCTTCACATTGGCGGGGCTCCTCATTGCCAAAATGGCGGCGCACTTCTCGGGGTTAGCCTCGATTCCCCTCTCTGACAGGAGAAACCCTAGAAATTTCCCTGCTTCTACACCAAAAACGCACTTTTCAGGATTCAGTTTTAGCTTGTACCTGGCTATCGTGATGAACAACTCTTTCAAGTCTGCGACGTACTTGTCTTTCTCGAGGGACGTCACGACAATGTCGTCGACGTATGCCTGCACATTCCTTCCGAGCATGGGTGCGAGCACCTTGTTCATCAGCCTTTGGTATGTGGCCCCTGCATTCTTCAACCCGAAGGGCATTACTCTGTAACAATAACATGACCTTTCCGTCATGAAGGCGGTCTTCTCTTCGTCCATGGGGTGCATTTTGATTTGGTTGTACCCCGAGAAGGCATCCAGAAAACTGAGCTTGCACCCTGATGCACTGTCTACCAGGGCGCTATGATTGGCAAAGGATAAGAATCCTTTGGGCAGGCCTTCTTCAGGTCTGTAAAGTCAACACACATCCGCCATTTTCCGCTGCTCTTCTTGACCAGGACAACATTAGCGAGCCATTATGGATATTGGATTTCCCTGATGTGGCCCGCTGCAAGGAGTTTCTGTGTCTCTTCCTTGGTCGCCTGTCTCTTCTCCTCATTGAACTTTCTTCTTCTTTGGCGGATGGGCTTGACTTTGGGGTCCATCGCTAAACGATGGCACAAGAAATAGGGGTTGATTCCCGGCATATCTGAAGCAGCCCACGCAAACGCATCCAAGTGTCTACTTATCACCTTGGCGATCTGGTCTTGCGTCTCGCTATCCAGGGTTCTCCCCAACTTAAACACCTTCCCACTGATCTCCTTCTCGAGCCATTCCTCTACTGGCTGAGGTTTCCTTTCGCTGGCGATCAGGGCCCTCACGATACCGGTTTCTCTGGAGGTCTCCGAGCAGTTTCTTTCTCCCTTCCCGCTCTCTGGCCTCCCCTCTACATTCCCCATCGGCAAATCGCCCTCGGCGACCACCTTTAACGCCGTGTCCGAAACTCGCCGGGATTCGCGCTTCGGCTCCACGCCAGGGGGAGGCGTTGTGGTTACGTGGCACACAGACCTCTTGTTCTTAAGGCTGTTTTCGTAACACTTCTTCGCCTCCTTCTGGTCGGAGCAAATAGTGATGATCATGCCCTCCATTGACGGCAGCTTGACCTTCATGTGCCTTGTCGAAGGCACAACTCCTGTTCTGTTGAGCGTTGGCCTTCCCAACAGTATGTTGTACGCTGACGGGGCGTTTACAACAAGATAACTGATCTTCTCCGTTCGTGAGGCCAAGCCGTCAGTGAAGGTCGTCCTCAGCTCGATATACCCCCTCACCTCCACTTGGTCTCCGGCAAAACCGTACAAGCAGCCCCCATATGGTCTTAGTTGATCGGGGGACAATTGTAACTTCTCAAAAGTCGGCCAGAACATAACATCTGTCGAACTTCCTTGGTCGACCAGCACCCGGTGGACAGTCCTTCCCGCCATGACAAGAGAGATCTCAATAGGGTCGTTGTCGTGAGGCACCACGTCCCTAAGGTCCCCCTTGGTGAACGTAATGTCCACGTCGGGCGAGTGATCCTCAAATATTTCCACTGACATTACCGACCTCGCGTACCTCTTACGTTGTGATGCTGTGCACCCCCCGCCGGAGAATCCGCCAGCTATGGTGTGGATCTCACCGTGAATGGGCACCTCGTGCTGCTGCCCGCCGGTTGAGATCCTGACGCTTGGTCCACTTGCTTCTCTAGCAAGTAATCCTTCAGGAAACCACATTTGACCAGCTCGGCGAGCTGGTATCTCAGAGCTAAACACGAGTTGATAGAGTGGCCAAAACTCTTATGGAACTCGCACCATACGTCTGGCTTTGGCCCCAAAACCTTCTCCGTTTTTTCTCAGGCACTTTGAGCATGGCAGCAATGTTTGGGATGGTGATCAAATCAGCCAAACCCATTATAAACTCATACCTTGGGGGGCGATTACTCTCCTTGGGGCGCCCTGGTCCCTTGCTCTTATTTTTCTTAGGGTCGTAAGGATGGTGCGTCCTTAGATCCCTCTTTCCCGCCGCCGCCTCCATTACCCTCTACGGTTGTACCCTTGCTTGGGCGTGCGGTTTAGTTGGGGCCACGTTTCCCCTCTTCTCGGTGACCTCGCTCTCGGCGGCGATGTGAGCCACAGCACGTCGCCGGATTTCAGCAAACCTGGTGGGGTGGCTTCTGATGAGCGACTCACTAAAAGGCCCAGATAACACGCCCTTTTTGAAGGCGTGCACGAACATCTCTTCGTCCTTTCCTGACAAACGGACTATCTGAGCTCCGAATCTGTTCAGGAAATCCTCCAGGGACTCCCCTTGGTACTGCCTTATATCAAACAGGTCGTAAGACACCAAAGGTGGCGCCTTGTTGACTATATACTGCTCAACAAACATCTTGGAAAACTGTTGAAAATTGGTAATGTGCCCAGTAGGTATACTAACGAACCAGTCCAACGCCGTTCCGCTGAAAGTGCTCATGAACACCTTACAGTACACCGCGTGATGGAAACCAAGTAGAGGATGCTCTAGGCCATGAAGCCCAAGCCCAACAAGGGGCCCAAGCCCATCAAGGGGTCCAAGCCCAACAAGGGGCCCAAGCCCAACGAATTACTAGGAGCATGGCAAGAGCTTTGGGACAAGAGTATAATAAAATGGCTCTTCTTATTTCTTTTGTAGAATAGGGGTGTGAATGTAACTACAAGAACACATGATTCTTGACATTCTTAGGAGCAACTTGAGCTGGATTGAAAGGCACTTTACTTTAGAATTGGATCAATGTTCTAAATTCAAGAACTCACCAAAGGAGAAAGGAGTAGCTTTCACTTGAAGCTACTCCATTTCACAAGCAAGGCTTGGTTGAGGACAGAATATTTTCTTGGAGTGGTTTGAGTGCTTTCTTGGGCATTTTTCCAGCAACCTATATCTCACTGTTTTTAATTGTTTAACAAGTTTCTTTCACTGTTTTGTTTTCTGTTTTTGTGTATTTTCTGCTCATGGCTCATTTCTCTAGTGGAGAGTCCTCCAAACCGTGCTCACCACAAAAGGCAGCCCTTTATGAGGACTTAAAGAATGCCAAGCAATCCAATGCTCACTATCTTGAGGTGATAAGGAAGATGGAAGCACGGCTCCAAAGTTTGGAGTTAAACCGAGAGGAAATGCATCAAAACCGTGAGCAAAGAACTCCTCCTCCTAGTCGGCATTCTTCAAGGCACTCCCATGGTTATTATGAAGACAATCCAAGGCCAAGACATCATCACCATGAAGAGAGGCGCCAACATGTGGCTGGCCCTTGTTCTCCAAATGTAAAACTTCCTAGTTTTAATGGTGATAGTGATCCCAATGTATACTTAGGATGGGAGGCTAAGGTTGACCAAATTTTTGATGTAAATGGGGTTAGGGATGAGCATAGAGTTAAGTTAGCTTCTTTAGAATTTTTGGACTATGCCATGCAATGGTGGCATCAATACCTCATGGACATTGACCTACACAAGAGGCCGCCCGTGGTCTCTTGGAACGATTTGAAAGCATGTTTACGCGCTAGATTCGTACCCCCACACTTTAGGAAAGACCTTATGTTGAAACTCCAACGGTTTCATCAAGGCGCGCTAAGTGTGGATGATTACTTTAAACAACTAGACACGCTTTTAATTCGAGTTAATATGGATGAGAGTGAGGAGGCTAAGATAGCTAGGTTTGTGAGTGGACTTCGAAGGGATATTCAAGACGTGGTAGAGTTACAAGAATATTCTTCTTTGGAAAATGTGGTGCACCTTGCTAGCAAAATTGAAAATCAACTTGCAAGGAAAAAGGCTTTCAAAAATTCTTCTAAAGATAACTACTACCACTCTTCTTGGAAAAATAAAAACTCTTTTTCAAACATCCCTTGTAAGGACTCTACTTTCAAACCTAGAGAGTCTAAGCCTTCCAATTCCAATGCTAGGCCTAAATCACCACAAAAATCGTCTAGTAAGAAGTGTTTTAAATGTTTAAGCTATGGACATATTGCTTCTAATTGCCCTACTAAAAGAACTATGTATATGCATGATGGGGTAGATAGTAGTGAGCATGGGTCCGAATCTTCTAGACATTCCTCACCTTCTAGATCCCCAAGTGAGAGTGAAAGTGAAAGCCCACATGAGGGTGACCTATTAGTAATAAGACGCATGCTTGGACAAGTGTTAAAACCTTTTGATGAAACTCAAAGAGAAAATATTTTTCATTCAAGGTGTCTTATTAATGATAGAGTTTGCTCTTTGATTGTGGATGGAGGGAGTTGTGCAAATGTGGCAAGCACAAGAGTGGTAGACAAACTTGGATTGCCTACCATCTCTCATGCCAAGCCCTACAAGTTACAATGGTTGAGTGAGGTGGGTGAGATAGTGGTGAACAAACAAGTCCTCATTACATTTTCCATTGGCAAATATAAAGATGAGGTCTTGTGTGATGTTGTTCCAATGGAAGCTACTCATATCCTTTTAGGTAGGCCATGGCAATTTGATAGAAAAAATTTTCATGATGGCTTTACCAACAAAATTTCTTTTAACATCCATGGACACAAAGTCATTCTCAAGTGTCTCTCTCCAAAGGAGGTACATGAGGACCAAGTCAAAATGAGAGAAAAGAGAGAGAAAGAAAAAGAAATTAAAAATTCCAAGAGAAGCCTTCTCATATCTTCCCAACAAGTTCAAAAGGTAATAGTTACTCACAAGCCTATTTTTTTAGCTATTCCTAGACCTATTGAATATGAGTCGGCTAAGGATAGTCCCACATGTTTGGACCATTTGGTAAAGGAATATGAAGATGTGTTTCAAGATCCTCCTAAAGGCTTACCACCTCTAAGAGGGATTGAACACCAAATAGACTTCATGCCCGGGGTTTCTTTACCAAATCGCCCTGCATATAGGACCAATCCCCAAGAGACCAAAGAAATTCAAAGACAAGTTGAGGATTTATTAGCTAAGGGGTGGGTACAAGATAGCATGAGCCCATGTGCTATGCCTGTCATACTTGTCCCTAAAAAGGATGGGACATGGAGGATGTGTACGAATTGTCGTGCTATAAATAATATCACCATCAAATATAGGCATCCCATTCCTAGGTTAGATGACTTGTTGGATGAATTACATGGGTCTAAAATATTTTCCAAAATTGATCTTAAGAGTGGTTACAATCAAATTCGAATTAAACATGGTGATGAATGGAAAACCGCTTTTAAGACCAAATTTGGTTTATATGAGTGGTTGGTCATGCCTTTTGGCTTGACTAATGCTCCTAGTACCTTCATGCGACTCATGCATCATGTTTTAAGAGCATTCATTGGCAAGTTTGTTGTGGTTTACTTTGATGATATTCTTATATATAGCTTGTCCTTAGAAGATCATGAGTCACATGTTAGACAAGTTCTAGAAACCCTTAGGAAGGAGAAGTTGTATGCTAACCATGCTAAATGTTTCTTTGCATTAGATCATATAGACTTCCTAGGGTTTGTGGTTAGTCATAAAGGGGTGCATGTAGATCAAACAAAAGTTGCAGCAATTCAACATTGGCCTACACCCACCAATGTTAATGAAGTACGAAGCTTTCATGGCCTTGCTAGTTTTTATAGGCGGTTTGTGAAAGACTTTAGTACAATTGCCGCACCTTTAAATGCCATAGTAAAGAAGGATGTGGTTTTTAAGTGGGGACAAGAGCAAGAAAATGCTTTTCAAACTTTGAAGGATAAATTAACTAAAGCCCCCATTCTAGCCCTTCCTAACTTTGCTACGACATTTGAAATAGAGTGTGATGCCTCTAATATAGGCATTGGGGCCGTCCTCCTTCAAGAAGGACACCCCATCGCTTATTTTAGTGAGAAACTCAAAGGGAGTCATCTCAATTACTCCACTTATGGTAAAGAACTTTATGCTCTTGTTAGAGCTTTGCAAAATTGGCAACATTATCTTTTTCCAAAGGAATTTGTGATTCATAGTGATCATGAGTCCCTTAAATATTTGAAAAGCCAAAGCAAGCTTAATAAGAGACATGCTAAGTGGGTGGAGTTTATTGAGCAATTTCCTTATGTGATCAAACATAAACAAGGTAAAATTAATGTAGTGGCCGATGCTCTTTCACGAAGATATACCTTGTTAAATGTTTTAAATGTTCAATATTTAGGTTTTGATCACATAAAGGAACTTTATCATGATGACTTAGATTTCTCTCTAATCTATCAAGAGTGTTCCAAGGGAGGTCACAAAGACTTTTTCTTACATAATGGTTTTCTTTTCAAAGGAAAAAGACTTTGTGTTCCCCAAGGATCCATTAGACAATCTCTTGTTAGAGAGGCTCATGAGGGTGGGCTTATGGGACATTTTGGGGTAGCTAAGACCTTAGAAACATTGCATGAACATTTCTTTTGGCCTCACATGCGCAAATCCGTACATACCTTCTGTGATAGATGTATAGCATGTAGGAAGGCTAAATCTAAGGTCCAACCCCATGGTTTATATACCCCTCTTCCTATCCCTACAATGCCTTGGGTTGATATTTCTATGGATTTTATCTTAGGACTACCCAAGACATCGAAGGGTAAGGATTCCATCTTTGTGGTAGTGGACCGTTTTTCTAAAATGGCTCATTTTATTCCATGCCACAAAGTGGATGATGCATGCCATATTGCAAATCTCTTCTTCAAGGAAGTTGTTCGTTTGCATGGACTTCCTAGAAGTATAGTATCTGATAGGGATTCTAAGTTCTTAAGTCACTTTTGGCGGACCTTATGGGGGAAACTTGGCACCAAACTTCTGTTTTCTACTACCTGCCACCCCCAAACTGATGGTCAAACCGAAGTGGTTAATAGAACTTTGGGTCAATTATTAAGATGCTTTATTTCCGGGAATCCAAGGGCTTGGGAGGATTTACTACCTCATGTTGAATTTGCCTATAATAGAGTAGTGAATTCCACCACTAACCATTCTCCTTTTGAGGTTGTTTATGGGTTTAATCCCCTCACACCTCTCGATCTTCTTCCCATTCCTGTCCTTGATGAGGTTCTATGCAAAGACGGTTTTGAAAAGGCATCTTTTGTTAAAGATTTGCATAACCGCATCAAGTTACAAATTGAGAAGAAAGTTGGTAAGTATGCTGACACTGCCAACCAAAGGAGAAAGGCATTAATCTTTGAGCCCGGTGATTGGGTTTGGCTTCATTTGAGAAAGGATAGATTTCCTTCTCTAAGGAAGTCCAAACTTATGCCTCGTGGTGATGGCCCTTTCCAAGTCATCAAGAGGATTAATGATAATGCCTATGAGTTAGATATGCCCTCTACTTATCTTGGTAGTAATTCTTTCAATGTTACTGATCTCACTCCTTTTGCTGCAGGTTTCCCAAATTCGTGGACGAATTCTCTCCAACCCGGGGAGTATGATGGAAACCAAGTAGAGGATGCTCTAGGCCATGAAGCCCAAGCCCAACAAGGGGCCCAAGCCCATCAAGGGGTCCAAGCCCAACAAGGGGCCCAAGCCCAACGAATTACTAGGAGCATGGCAAGAGGTTTGGGACAAGAGTATAATAAAATGGCTCTTCTTATTTCTTTTGTAGAATAGGGGTGTGAATGTAATAAAAAGGTGTAAGTAGTAAGGGAGTCTAGGGGGGAGTGTAGATAGGAGCCTAGGGGGTGCCAAACCGAATTTCATTGCATTTGTGTGCCATTTAGCTTGCATTTTCAGCACCTCTAGGCTATAAATAAAGGTGCTTAGCTTGTACAATGCAGATTGGAATTTTATAGTAGAGAGACTATACTCAATTTGGGAGAGAATTTGTGAGTTTTGAGTCTTCCTCTTCTTTGCCTTATCTTGTGAGCTATGGTGAGCTTCAAGTGGTGGCACTCCATCACTTATCTTGGTTCAAGGTTCCAAGTGGCGTGAATGGCTTCTTCCAATTATCAAAATCCAGCAAGCATCTTCTTCTATAAGTGTTCTTCTTCCTTTTCTTCAATTTCCATTTGGTAGCTTAATTTCCTAGTGTTTTCCTTCATTTTTCTACCGTTTACATTTCTGTTTTCAGCTTGGTTTCCATTTATTCTATTTGGTTCAGTAGCTAGCTTTTCAATTCTGTCCAGTTTTTAATTCTTGTTCTTTATTCCTTGTGTTTGATTCAATTTGACAATACATGGACTTCCATATGAGTCTTGGTTGGTGCTAAGTTTTGGTGAGTTCTTGAATTTAGAACATTGATCCAATTCTAAAGTAAAGTGCCTTTCAATCCAGCTCAAGTTGCTCCTAAGAATGTCAAGAATCATGTGTTCTTGTAGTTACATTCACATCACCGTGTCTGAGCCCCTTGAGAGCATCATCTAAGTATGAAACGCAGTGAGATGGGCTTCAGGGTCCTCCACCCAAGTGAAAGACGCTTTCACTGCCACAGTGTTAGCCAGGACCACCGAGTCCATGATCTCTTGGGAAAATGGCATAGGAAAGTTGCGCGGTGGGGATGGGGGTGCAGATCTGTCCCCAGCCGCACGCTCCTCCCGCTCATGAAGGGCTTTGCGCAGCTCTTCGTTGATCCTGTTGAGCTCTTCGTTCCTTGCTTGCGACGCCACCAGCGCCTCGTGCATCCTTTTCTGTTCAGAACGCGATGCAGCAACGTTCTCCTGCAGCGTCCTCATCATGTCCATCACTTGCGTCATAGACACAGCATCTTCGTTTGTTGATGGCGCAAATGAACTGGAGCGTGTTGTCCTCATCCTTCCTCAGCAAACTCAGCAACTCAAAGAACTCCAAACAAACGGTGAAAACATCAGGAATCGACTGCGATAGCGAGCAGTCGAACAGAAAACACCAAAAACACCACAAACACGAACTATGGATGGGAATCACCTTTTATACGGCCCCACGGTGGGCGCCAGATGATCCTGCCGGTTGACTTAGCGCAAGAGCGTTGCCTCGTCACGGTCTTCCTCACCAGCTTGACACCACGTGCCCTCCGAGTTCCCACCACAGATAGCCTCTCTGAGAACCTGAAAGACACACAGTGGCGCCTCTGCGGCCGGTGGCGCTCCGACGCTCAAGTTAGTGACAAAAACACCCAAAATTGAGAGAAAATATGCTCTGAAGGACCGTACTGAAAAACACACAACCCTAGCAGAATGAGCCGTAATAAAAAAAACCTACCTCTGCAAATTCTGTTAAGGTTACCTTTATAGCTAGGTTTTTTCTCTCTCCAAGCCGTTATGCTTTTGGATGCGTGGCTCGCATCCAGCCCTGCACGTGTCGCCATCTGGGCTGGGATGGCAGGTAGCACCCAGCCCTACACGTGTCATCACCTGGGTTGGAGTAACTAAGAGAATCAAACCCTACACGTGTCGTCATCTGGGCTGGGCCAAATTGAACGTCACTTTTGCATCGTAGCCAGTCGCGCGGCTAAGTCCTCAACTCAAGGAGTAAACTAACACGCGACATGCTCTAGAGCACCACCCGACAAGGCGAGTATCGAGTGCAGCAAAGTGCACCATCTCTGTGATATCGCTTGTCTCTAATGGCACCCTCCTTACCGTTGCGCCATGCGTGTTCTGGCTGAGGAAACCTTGCCATCAACGAATGTCCACTATGGGAATCCCATCACTGATAGGCGAGCTGTCCCCTCAACCTTAACACCCTTCACGCCCCATGCTGGCGCAACAATCGCCTCACTGGAGTTGTACACTCGAACTTACACCTCTAGGCCACCACCAGCTTCGATCTGAGCTCGTCGGAAGATCAGGCGACGTGCTTCCTGCGGCGATGTCGAGCTGCATGATCGCCAATCGCCAAATACGTTGATGACGAGCCAACCCGGCGACAACCGGGCATGTTCATCGCAGAACGCCAGTTCCATGAACTGGCGACCACGCTCACCACTGAACCATCCTTCTTTTCTAGCCTATGTGTTCCGCTGAGCACGCCCCACCCGGGCACGTGCAAGACACGTCATCACACCCGATGATCTGGTCGGTACAAAGAGTCTAAAAATATTTTGAGCATCATCTACCTTGTGGCAAGGAACAAAGTGGGACATTTTTCTAAAACGGTCCACTACCACAAAGATAGAGTCATGGCCTCTTGCAGTCCTAGGGAGTCCTAAACTGAAGTTCATGCTAATGTCTTCCCAAGGAGCATTTGCAATCGGCAAGGGAATGTAGAGTCCATGAGGCATTGTTCTAGACTTTGCTTTTAAACATGATATGCATCTAGAGCAATGTCTTTGGACATCCTTTCTCATTTGTGGCCAATAAAATTTTTCTTTCAAAAGATCTAGAGTCTTATCAACTCCAAAATGGCCCATGAGTCCCCCTTCATGTGATTCCTTGACAAGGAGCTTCCTATGTGTACCTTGGGGAATGCAAAGTTTTCCTTCTTTAAAAAGATATTCCTCGGCCACATAGTAACCTCCTTGTGCCTCCTATGTTGACATTGGGCATAGATGGATGAAAATTCTTGATCCTCTTGTTAAAGCTCTCTTATGTGATCAAATCCAAGAATTTGGGCACCTAATTTTGAAAAGAGCACATGCCGCCTTGAGAGAGCATCGGCCACTATGTTGGTGCTTCCTTTCTTGTATTTGATTATGATCCTGCCGGCAACTCGAACGTGGAGGAATCGCTTCACAACACTCTTGGTCCCGCCTACGCGACTGGCGTTTTCTACAGGATCACCCTCAGAACCTTCTCTTGGATCTCAAAACGTGACCTGCAAAACACACAGACGGCGCCTCTAGCGGCCGTTTGCACTCCGATGATCAAGTTAGTCCACAGAACCACCAAAGACTAGAAAACTAGTAGTGTGTGTGTGAAAAACTCTTGCTCTCTGTTTTTTCGTCCCCCTCACTCTCACCTTGATTCTCTCTTTTATCTCTCTTTCCCTGCTTCTGGGCATAACAGAATTCTGTTATGCTTTTCTGGCATGTGCCAGAACCCTGTTATGCTTTTCAGAGAAAGCGTACCTTCAGAATCAGCAGTGGGAGCGTGAGAGTCTGTGCATGTCTGCGTGTCTCTGCGCTTGGCTGCGCCTCTCTGTACCTTTAGCGGTACGGAGTGCACTTTTGTCTGGACCGCACCTTTCTCAGATGGTGACACGTGAAGGCCTGCAACTCACATCTAACCACACACGTGTCATTTACTGGAAGGGCTCTAGCGCTTCTCTTTGTGTGCCTAAGTTACGCCCTTGCGGAGTAACTTAGGATGTTTCTCTTATCTGGGCAAATCGCATACTCTTGGGAGAACGTCGGGTGTGGCTGGTCTAGGCACACTCACCAAACGTTGCTCTCTGCGTAGGCGACTTACCCTTCACGATGCCACGCACGTAATGGGTTGAGGGAATAACCAATCACTGACTGGTTTACTAGTTCCCCCAGGCCACTCTCGTGCATGATTCCCTGAGGTGTGCTCATGCGAGATCCATGCGTAACGCTCTCGCTAGGAACCTCATTCCCAGTTTAACTGCGTGTAACACGAGACCCCGATGACAACACACCCGATGACTGATCAGTGTTTATTTGCTTCTCGCGTTCTGCCTTCAGGCGTTAGTCTGAGAACTGGTCTGTTGGTGGCCACTTGGCTACTGACCACCGATCACCATTCTGGATGATCTGTCCCCCGACCTCTCTGCCGCCTGATCTGTCGGTAGTCACTTGGTTACTGACCACCGATCACCGCTCTTGGCAATCGTCCCCCTGACCTCTCTGCCACCTGGTCCACGTGTCACCCTGCGAGTGGTCCACGTGGTTCTCTGTTGCTGACGTCATCGACTACCGATGACCGATCGGATCACAAGCCCCCCAGTCTCGAGTCGAGAACTCGTTCTCAGCGAAGAGACTAAGTGGTGGTGCCCTCAGTCCACGTGGCAAGTGGGGCCGCCTCACGTTCTGCTTCTTTAACGTTTGGACTTCTTCTCTTAATCTCGCGACACGTGGCCCTATCAACGGCCAACGCTGTGCGTCGCTAGCGCTTCTCTTATTCAAATTGGCGCGCCCTTTCACTGTTCCTCCATCTTCTTCATTCGACTCCCAGACTCTCTGCGAACGTCTCCTCTGCGCACCCATCTTTCTTCAAATTTTCTGCTTCCCAAACTCTTGCGATCACCCAAAGGTATGGTTTTTCTTCTCCCTGGCCCCTTTTTGGTCACCTTTACCGATTGCATTTATCATTCTGGTTATCATGCATTCATCTTCTCTATT
Source organism: Phaseolus vulgaris (assembly GCF_051622355.1). Classification (NCBI taxonomy): domain Eukaryota; kingdom Viridiplantae; phylum Streptophyta; class Magnoliopsida; order Fabales; family Fabaceae; genus Phaseolus; species Phaseolus vulgaris. Next base: position 35,435,102 of record NC_143508.1, read on the forward strand.
TCCCTCTCTCGAACCCGCGCTAGGGTTTTTCATGCCCTCGCTCTGACTTCTGCTTCTTCTTCTTTCTCTTTTCACCTGGGCATCTCCTTCTCCTTTCCCCTCTCTGTTTTCACCGAAACATTCATCATTCCCTCTTCTTCCATTCATTCTGACCTTTTCGTTTTTTCTCCATTTGCAGCTATCTCACGATGGCTCGCTTGAAACAAACTGCGCGCATCATTGCCCCATCCTCTGGTGCACAGCCTTCCGCGAGTGCGCCATCCTCTAGCGCACAGCCTTCCGCAAGTGCGCCAGCTCCACCACCGCCTGTGGCTACCTCCTACCACGACAATGCCAGAGTCTACGAATGGGCTCCCTTGGCATTGCTCGCTGAAACCTCGACCCTGCTGCCCAAGGGTCATCTCACGTCTCTGCTAAGTCGCAACCCCGATGAGCCTTCCTGCTCCATCGACAGGGAGAATGACTTCAACATCCAAATCCGCATTCCTCCCCGAGGAATGCCTATCTGCGCGGATGACAGGGCCACCAATGGGGTGCCCTTCGTCTTCATCTACTCCGCTATTTTCAAGAGGTTGAAGCTGCGCCTCCCTTTCACTTTCTTCGAAAAGGAGCTGATGATGGAGTTAAACGTCGCGCCTTGCCAACTCCATCCAAATGCCTGGGCCTTCATCCGGGCGTTTCAGATCCTCTGCAGCTATTTCGGGCACAACGCCTCCGTGGACGTGTTCCTCTACTTCTTCGAAGCGAAGAACCCTGGGGACAGGTCCTGGGTCAGCCTGAACGGGGTTGCTGGACGGGTGCTACTGGGCCTGTACCAGCAATCCTTCAAAGATTGGAAGGGCAGATTCTACATCATATCTGCTACCCCTCAAAGTCCAAATCTGCTCGAGGGGTACCCCCTCTACTGGGTTCCTGGAGTTGAATTCAAGAAATCCAGGGGCCTCGAAGCTATGGCCCCCTATGAGCGCGAGCTGTGCGGGCTGCTCCTGGGGGCCAAGTACAATTCTGCTCGTCTCATCAAAGACGAGTTCGATGTGGTGGCCTTAAAAAAGTACATAGGTAGCTCTTCTTTCCCCTCTTAGGATACCTGCACCTTTTCATGCATGCTTTTATGTGTTTTTTAACTTACTTGCATACCTTGGTCAACTAACCCCTCCTTTTCTCGTCTATGCAGACTCAATGACGGGGAAAGATAGGAAGCTGGCCTTGCTGGAGCTTGCCAAACCTAGGGGAGCCAAAGGCACTGGCTCCTCTTCTTCTACAACTGAGCCCATTGCAGCCCCTCCACTCTCGGTCGCGCCAGCTGAAGGCCCCGAGCAAGGGAAGAAAAGGAAAAGGCTGGTGAAGGCTTCCACTTCTTCTGCTGCTGCTGCTGTTGCTGCCTCAACTAAAGAGGAGAGCTCAGGCTCTCCTCTTGTACACCGCCAAAGGAAGAGAGCAGCAGTTGAGGGGGCCTCATATCTCCAGCCTGGAGAGATTGAGGTGGTGGAAGTAGAGGAAGGGTCTTCCCCTCCTCCCTGCGCTCAAGTTGCCTCAGAGCTCACCAACCTTCCTTCTCCAGGCCAGCAGTTGCCTCCAACTACCAAACTGCCATCTTCCCCCCCAGCAGGCCAATCACCTGGTCCATCCGCTCATCCTGCTGGAGGCGCTTCTGCCCAAACTGGGGGTGCACCACCACCACTGCTGCCAATCCCTACCACCACTGCTGAATGTGGTGGGTCTAGCTCGCGCCCAAGCACTTCTGGGGCCACCCACGAGAATTTCAGCAGGGTCATCACCCTGGTTCGACAGCTCATAAGCAACCGGGAGCTCGTCGAGTGGAATGGTGATGAGGTGGACATGCACCTGGCAAGGCAGGTAGTGCTCTCTCTGGAGTTCTCCACCCAGCATCGCAAGCAAATAGCCCTGGAGAAGAGGGTGAAGGAGCTTGAGCACGACAAGGAGTCACTGCGAAGTGACTTCGAAGCTGCTCAAGGGTCCGTTGAACTGATGCGAGGCATGGTGGAGAAGGCTAGGAGGGAATACCTAGCGCAGGTCCAAGAGACCATCAAGACGGAGATCTTGATGGGGCAGACGGTGAGCTCTTTGGACTGCGCGGTGGTGGAGCTTAGGGCCGAGACTTCCTCCCTGCGCCAACTGAACACTCAGCTAGTGGGAGAGCTCGAGTCCACCAAAGAAGCAGCTGTTGCTGGGGAGAAGAGGCTTGAGCAGGTGGTGGGCAAACTGTCTGAAGCTGCCTCCTCCCTTGCTGTCGTCACCACTGAGAGAGATGTTGCGGAGGCTTCAAAGCAAGAACTGGAGGTGGAGAAGGCTGATTTGATGAATGTGGGTGCTGATGCCCTTACAGATGGATTCGAGCTAGCACTCGAGCAAATCAGATGCGTTCTCCCAGACCTGGACCTCTCGCAGTTCAGCATCTTTCATGAAGTGGTGGATGGAAAGCTCATCCCTCCTGCCCCTTAAGCTTTTCTCTTCTCTGTAAATTTATCTTCTGCACAATTTTTCTTTGTACTTTAAAATTGTATAAGACTTGACTGTGAATATAATATCTCAATGCTTCTTTTCTTGCATAAGTTTCTTCCCTTGTATTTTCTTTGAGCTTCACTTATCTTTATGTGCGCGACTAACTGTTAGCTAGCTTAGGTTCAGCGCGATCTTGGGCTTTACCTTTCCTTTCGCACACGACTAAGTGTTAACCAGCTTAGGCTTAGCGCGATCTTGAGCTTTGTCTTTCACTTTGCGCACGACTAAGTGTTAACCAGCTTAGGCTTAGCGCGATCTTGAGCTTTGTCTTTCACTTTGCGCACGACTAAGTGTTAACCAGCTTAGGCTTAGCGTGATCTGCTTCTCTTATTCTTTCACTTCTACTTGATCACGACTGGCTATTCCCTCAGCTTAGTGTTTAACAGTCCTCGTGCGCTGCTTTGCACCACTAGCCAATCACTGACGACTCAACAGTGATCGTTCTTTAGTCTTTACTTAGCTTCTCTGTCGCTCTAGCGCTAAGTGCATAGAGGACTTCGACATCGATCGCTCAAGGTGATGCCTCGTCTTGGGGAAAGAAAAGTGTTTCTCGCTAACCCCTCTTACTTTCCCCAAGGTCATCACCCTTTGGCGGGTTGAGTCGCTCATTCCCTGCCTCACTCCTGGGGAAGGGTTTCGGACTAAGAGTCTTACTGGGCCAATATTGGTGTATGCCAAGTGGGTAAGGACGTTTTGTCAAAACCTTTCCTTTCCCTCCCTTGGTCTTACTAGCACCCCTGGCTTTTCAAACCTTTAACTGCTTGCGCTCACACCTGGGGTGAGGAAGACTTAGATCGGTGCCAGTACTTGCGCCTAGGGCAAGTAGGGCCTAACCAATCACCTGCACTTGCACCTGGGGCAAGGAGGATTTTAACTTTAATACTTGAGCACACTTTATATGCTGGAAATTTTTCTTTAATTGGGTGGCCTCGTTAAAAACCCTCCTTAGGGAAAAGAGTGCCCCCTTGTCTGTTCAACTGTTTCCACCACATACAAAGCATGTATTTTTTAGCGCGAGAACGCCATTACTGTACAACTTTAACTGAAATAAAATTAAGTGGGTGGCGTTCCACGTTCTGGGGATTGCTCCTCCCTGCAAAGTCTCTAGGCGATAGGCTCCGTTCTCCAATGTCTCCACCACTCTGTACGGGCCTGTCCACTTTGGGGATAACTTGTTCTGCATGTCATTCTGATGCGCCTTTCTCATCACCAGATCACCTTCCTGGAAGCGCCTGGGCCTCAGTTTAGAGTTGTGCCTCCGCTCTACTCTTCTCTTCACAGCTTCAGCACTGACTCTGACCTCTTCTCGCACTTCGTCTAGCAGATCCAGATTCACCTTACGCTCTTCATTGGACTCTTCAGCAACGAAGTTCAAGAATCTGGGGGAGCTCTCCTGTATCTCCACAGGAATCATGGCGTCTGTCCCATAGACAAGGCTGAAGGGTGTCTCATGGGTGCTGGACTGTGGGGTGGTGTGATAAGACCATACAATTCTGGGGACCTCCTCTGCCCAGCCTCCTTTGGCCTTGTCTAGTCTTCGCTTCAGCCCCCTGAGCAGCACTCGATTTGCTGACTCCACCTGCCCATTGGTTTATGGGTGCTCCACTGAAGCGAAAACCTGTTGTATCTTTAACTCTTCACACATCTTCCTCAGCTGATGACTTGTGAACTGGGTGCCATTGTCGGAAACCAGCCTCTTGGGTATTCCGAAGCGGCAGACAATGTTCTTCCAGACGAAGTGTTCGACTTTCTGTGCGGTGATGTGTGCGACTGGCTCTGCCTCCACCCACTTGGTGAAATACTCGATGGCCACAATGAGGAACTTCATCTGCCTTGTCGCCAGGGGAAAGGGTCCTAGGATGTCAATCCCCCATGTATGGAATGGCCACGGGCTATGGATGGACCTCAACTCCTCAGGGGGTGCCTTGTGCCAGTCTGCATGCAGTTGGCATTGTTTGCATCGCTGAGCAAACCTTATGCAATCTTCCTTCAGCTTTGGCCAGTAGTACCCCGCGCGGAGTACTCTACTTGCCAAAGCGCGACCACCTACGTGGCTTCCGCACACCCCCTCGTGCAGCTCAGACATGAGTCTGGTGCATTGCTCGCCGTGTACACAGATCTGCACAGGGTGAGAAAATCCAAATCTAAATAGGCTTCCATCTATAAGAGTAAACTTACTTGAACCCCTCTTTATTCTTTTTGCCTCTGCCAGATCGAGCGGGAGTACACCATCTTCTAAGTATAGTTGGTATGGCGTCATCCAGGTGTCGGGTTCCTTCTCCGCATGGACCTCCATCGACTCATCGGTCTTTGACGGTCGCGATCTCACCCTCGGTGCTCTCAGCGTTTCTTGGGTCAACGACCGATGACCGATCGTTAGACGCTCCATTGACTTGTATACATGAAGCACCTGGTTGTCTGATACGAACGCGCGCGGCACCTTCAGGGTCTCCTGAATGACGGTCCTCTGCTTCCCCCCCTTGCCTGAGTTGGCCAGCTTGGCAAGCAGGTCTGCTCGGGCATTTTGCTCTCTTGGCACGTGCACTAACTCAAACTCGGCGAAGGACGTCTTCAGGAGCTGCACATACTCCAAGTAGGCTGCCATCTGGGGATCCTTTGCTTGGAACTCCCCCGTAACCTGCCCGGTGACCAGTAAAGAGTCGCTCTTGGCCAGCAGATTTCTTGCTCCCATTTCTCTTGCTAGCAACATTCCTGCGATCAGGGCCTCATACTCCGCCTGATTGTTGCTAGCTTTGAAGGCAAAGCGGAGGGACTGCTCGATCAGTACCCCATTTGGTCCTTCCAGGATGACTCCAGCGCCGCTTCCCTGCTGATTAGAGGAGCCATCCACCGATAACACCCATCGAAAATCTAGCCCTTCTGCAGGTGTCGCGATCGATGACAGCTCGACTACAAAGTCCGCGAACACCTGCCCTTTGATCGGTCCTCGGGGCTCGTACTGAATATCAAATTCTGACAATTCTACTGCCCATTTGACCATCCTGCCTGCTACATCAGGTTTCTTCAATACATTCTGGATAGGCAGATCAGTCATCACCACCACTGTGAAGCTGTGGAAGTAATGCCTGAGTCTTCTGGCTGAAAACACCACCGCCAGAGCAGCCTTCTCGAGGGCTTGGTACCTCATTTCAGGGCCTTGCAGCACTTTACTCACGAAGTAAACAAGCCTCTGGGCCTGGTTCTGCTCTTGCACCAGGACTGAGCTGACTGCTCTCTCCGTCACAACAAAATATAGATGAAGAGGGATGCCTACTTGAGGTTTTCGCAAGACTGGTGGGCTCGCCAGATACCCCTTTAACTTGATGAAGGCCTCCTCGCACTCCTGTGTCCAGAGAAATCTGCTGTTGCGTTTGAGACACTGGAAGTATGGGTGACCTTTCTCCCCTCCAGCGGACATAAACCGGGACAAGGCCGCCAAGCGACCGGTGAGCTGCTGCACTTCCTTCACCGTCGTTGGGCTCCTCATCGCCACGATCGCCGCACACTTCTCTGGGTTGGCTTCGATTCCCCGCTCTGTTAAGAGGAAACCCAAGAACTTCCCAGCCTCTACACCAAAAATGCATTTCTCAGGGTTGAGCTTTAGCCCGTACTTGGCAATGGTGGTGAATAGCTCTTCCAGATCAGCTGCATGATGCTTCTTCTCTTGGGACGTAACCACCATGTCATCTACATAGGCGTGTACGTTCCTTCCCAGCATGGGCGAGAGCACCCTATCCATGAGCCGCTGGTAGGTAGCCCCCGCATTCTTTAACCCAAATGGCATGACCTTGTAGCAATAGCAAGACCGTTCCGTCATAAACGCAGTCTTGCATTCATCCATTGGGTGCATCCTGATCTGGTTATACCCCGAGAAAGCGTCCAAGAAGCTGAGTAGCTTTCCCCCCGAGGCGCTATCAACTAGAGCATCTATACTGGGTAAGGGGTAAGAATCCTTGGGGCACGCCTTGTTGAGGTCAGTGAAGTCCACGCACATCCTCCACTTGCCGCTTGCCTTTTGAACCAGTACCACATTCGCTAGCCACTCGGGGTACTGGATTTCTCTGATGTGGCCCGTGGCAAGGAGCTTCTGCGCTTCGTCGTGGATCACCTTCCTCTTCTCCTCGTTGAATTTCCTTCGCCTCTGTCGCACAGGTCGAACCATAGGGTCCATCGACAGCCGATGGCAGAGGAAATCGGGGTCGATTCCTGGCATGTCGGATGCTGACCATGCAAAGGCATTCATGTGCTTCTCAATCACACCCACGATCAGCCTTCGCTCTTCTTCAACGAGGGATCCCCCTAACTTGAACTTTCTCCCCCCGATGTCCATTTCGACCCATCCTTCAGCTGGGTGGGGCCTTCTCTCACTGGCGATGACCGCCCTCGCGATCCCTGACTCGCGGGGAGTGATCGCGCCTTCCTCTTCTTCTTCAACTTGGGCTACCTGGGAGCCCCCCACCACAGCATCCTCCATCCTCTGAGCGCCCTGTGTCTCTCTGACCACCGATCGCTCTTCGCGCACGCCTGGTGGTAGTTTTGTGGTGACGTGGCACACACTTCTCTTTTGCTTCAAGCTGTTCTCATAACAGCGTCTTGCCTCAGCCTGATCCGACCTGATGGTTATCACGGTCCCCTCCATCGACGGCAGCTTCAACTTCATATGCCTCGTCGATGGTATTGCGCCCAGTCTATTGAGTGTTGGCCTCCCCAACAAGACATTGTACGCAGAAGGGGCGTTCACCACCAGGTACTTTATCTTTTCAGTGCGGGCTGTCGTTCCGTCAGTGAACGTTGTCCTCAGCTCGATGTATCCCCGCACCTCTACCAGATCTCCTGCAAAACCGTAGAGACACCCGGTATACGGTCTTAGCTGATCAGGGGACAACTGTAGCTTGTTGAATGTTGGCCAGAACATGACATCCGCCGAGCTTCCTTGATCTACGAGTACTCTATGCACTCGTCTTCCCGCTGTGATGAGAGAAATGACCACAGGGTCGTTGTCATGCGGGACAACGTCTCGTAGGTCAGCTTTCCTGAAGATAATGTCCACTTCAGGGTAATGACTCTCATTCACTGCATCTACCGCCATCACCGATCGAGCGTATCTCCTTCTTTGTGAAGCTGTGCATCCTCCACCAGAGAAGCCTCCCGCGATCGTCTGCACTTCCCCATGCACAGCGACTTCATGCTGCTGTTCTCCAGTCTGGGATCCTGACGCGCGATCACCCTGCGGCTCACGCAGGTAATCTGCTAGAAAACCAGACTTCACCAACTCTGCCAGTTGGTGTCCCAGCGCCAAACAGGAATGAAGTGTATGGCCAAAGGCCTGATGAAACTCACACCATTCATTCTTCTTCCTTCCAAGTACCTTATCTGTCTTCTCTGGTACTCGTAGTCTTGCGGCTATAGCAGGAAGGGCAATGAGATCCGCCAATCCCACCATGAAGTTGTATCTCGGGGGTGCGTTATTCTCCCTTGCACGCCCCCTGCTCTGGTCTTTGCCTGGTGCATAGGGGCGAGGTTTTTCCCGCACCTTCTTCCCCTCCTTGGCCTCATGCACCCTTGCTTGCTGTGGCTTTCCTTGCCCTCCACGCGGTCTTGGTGGTGCAGCACTTCCTCTCTTCTCAGAAACCTCTGTTTCTGCCACTATGTGTGCCACCGCACGTCGTCGGATCTCTGCAAAGGTGTTGGGATGGCTCCTGATGAGAGATTCGCTGAAGGGGCCAGGCAGCACTCCTTTCTTGAACGCGTGCACCAGCATATCTTCATCTTTGCTGGGCAATCTAACCACTTGTGCCCCAAAGCGGTTGAGGTAGTCCTTCAGCGACTCCCCCTGGTATTGGCGCACGTCGAACAGATCGTAGGACACCACTGCAGGTGCCTTGTTGACGATGTATTGTTCAATGAAGAGCTTCGAGAACTGAGAGAAAGACGTGATGTGTCCTTCTGGTAGGCTCACGAACCACTCCATGGCGATTCCGCTGAGCGTACTCATAAACATTTTGCAGTAGACAGCGTCTGAACGATGCCTTCACCCCCACCAGGTTGGGAGGCACCATGGTTCCCATGATCTCAGGGGAGAATGGCATGGGGAACACTCTTGGAGGTGAGGGCTGTCTAGACACCCTTTCGTCAACCATGTGTTCCCTCTGCGCCTGCAGCGTCCTTCTCAACTCCTCATTGACGCGATTCAGCTCGTCGTTCCTGGTTTGCGACGCAGCTAACTCCGTCTGCATCCTCTCTTGTTCAACCTTTGACGCTGCGGCGTTATCCTGCAGCGTGCGCACCATTTCCAGGACCTGCGCCATTGTCACAGCTCCTTCGTCGGCGGATGGCGCAGGCGATGGCTGTCTGTTTCTAGGCATCTTTCTCTATCAACGAAACTGATAAAACTTTGGTAAGCTTTAAAACTGTGGTATATATGGGACAACGATTCACTCGTGCCCCACGGTGGGCGCCAAATGATCCTGCCGGCAACTCGAACGTGGAGGAATCGCTTCACAGCACTCTTGGTCCCGCCTACGCGACTGGCGTTTTCTACAGGATCACCCTCAGAACCTTCTCTTGGATCTCCAAACGTGACCTGCAAAACACACAGACGGCGCCTCTAGCGGCCGTTTGCACTCCGACGATCAAGTTAGTCCACAGAACCACCAAAGACTAGAAAACTAGTAGTGTGTGTGAAAAACTCTTGCTCTCTGTTTTTTCGTCCCCCTCACTCTCACCCTGATTCTCTCTTTTATCTCTCTTTCCCTGCTTCTGGGCATAACAGAATTCTGTTATGCTTTTCTGGCATGTGCCAGAATCCTGTTATGCTTTTCAGAGAAAGCGTACCTTCAGAATCAGCAGTGGGAGCGTGAGAGTCTGTGCATGTATGCGCGTCTCTGCGCTTGGCTGCGCCTGTCTGTACCTTTAGCGGTACGGAGTGCACTTTTGTCTGGACCGCACCCTTCTCAGATGGTGACACGTGAAGGCCTGCAACTCACATCTAACCACACACGTGTCATTTACTGGAAGGGCTCTAGCGCTTCTCTTTGTGTGCCTAAGTTACGCCCTTGCGGAGTAACTTAGGATGTTTCTCTTATCTGGGCAAATCGCATACTCTTGGGAGAACGTCGGGTGTGGCTGGTCTAGGCACACTCACCAAACGTTGCTCTCTGCGTAGGCGACTTACCCTTCACGATGCCACGCACGTAATGGGTTGAGGGAATAACCAATCACTGACTGGTTTACTAGTTCCCCCAGGCCACTCTCGTGCATGATTCCCTGAGGTGTGCTCATGCGAGATCCATGCGTAACGCTCTCGCTAGGAACCTCATTCCCAGTTTAACTGCGTGTAACACGAGACCCCGATGACAACACACCCGATGACTGATCAGTGTTTATTTGCTTCTCGCGTTCTGCCTTCAGGCGTTAGTCTGAGAACTGGTCTGTTGGTGGCCACTTGGCTACTGACCACCGATCACCATTCTGGATGATCTGTCCCCCGACCTCTCTGCCGCCTGATCTGTCGGTAGTCACTTGGTTACTGACCACCGATCACCGCTCTTGGCAATCGTCCCCCTGACCTCTCTGCCACCTGGTCCACGTGTCACCCTGCGAGTGGTCCACGTGGTTCTCTGTTGCTGACGTCATCGACTACCGATGACCGATCGGATCAGATTACATAAGGAAATTGTTCAAGAAACTCCATCCATTTAGCATGTCTCTTGTTGAGCTTGTGTTGGCCCTTTAAATACTTTAAAGACTCGTGATCACTATGGATTACAAATTCTTTGGACACAAGGTAGTGTTCCCAAGTCTTTAGGGCTCGCACAAGAGCATAAAGCTCTTTGTCATAGGTGGGATAGTTGAGGGTGGCACCATGGATTTTTTCGCTAAAATATACAATGGGGTGTCCACCTTGCAACAATACCGCACCTATGACCAGTACCGATGCATCACATTCTATCTTAGAGGTTTTAGAAAAATTTGGGAGAACTAGAATTGGTGCATTGGTGAGTTGAGCCTTTAGCCTTTGGAAGGCTTGCTCATGCTTATCACTCCAACAAAATACAACATCTCTTTTGACAAGTTCATTGAGAGGGGAAGCTAAGCTTGAAAAATTAGGTACAAAACGTCTATAAAAGCTAGCTAGCCCATGGAAACTTCCTACATTGTTGACACTTTGCGGAGTTGGCCACTCTCGGATGGCTTTGATCTTCTCGGGGTCAACATGCACCCCCCTTTTATTAACTATGAAACCTAGGAAAACTATGCTATCTACACAAAAGGTGCATTTATCACTATTGGCAAATAAACTATTTTTCCTAAGCACTAGAAGAACTTCCCTAAGGTGACTTAGATGGTCTTCTAGGGTTTTGCTATACACTAAGATATCATCAAAGTAAACTACTACGTATTTACCTATACAATCCCTCAAGGTATGATTTATGAGCCTCATGAATGTACTAGGGGCATTAGTAAGCCCAAATGGCATCACCAACCACTCATATAATCCAAACTTGGTCTTAAAAGCGGTTTTCCATTCATCACCCTCTTTGATTCGAATTTGGTGATACCCACTTTTAAGGTCAATTTTAGAAAATATGGTTGACCCATGTAACTCATCAAGCATGTCATCAAGCCTTGGGATTGGATGCCTATACTTGATGGTGATGTTGTTGATTGCTCTACAATCACAACACATACGCCATTTTCCATCTTTTTTTGGCACCAACAAGACAGGTACAGCACAAGGGCTTAGGCTCTTTTGAACCCAACCCTTCTCCAACAAGTCTTGAACTTGTGACTCTATCTCCTTGGTTTCCTCGGGGTTAGTTCTATAAGCGGGCCTATTTGGTAGGCTTGCCCCCGGAATGAAGTCTATTTGATGTTCTATACCTCTAATGGGAGGGAGTCCAATGGGTCATTCATTAGAGAATATATCTTCAAATTCACTTAAAAGATTTTCCACTTGAGGAGGTAGACTCATGGGTTCATTACTTGTGGCAGTGCATGCAAGTGTTCCCTTACAAAAGATTAGGCTAGGTTGTTCAAGAAGAAGCAAATTTTCCAAGATGTTTTCAAAAGGCTTTTCTTGTTGAGCAACCTTGTGGGAAGGAACACTCTTCTCCCACGCCTTTCTATCCCTAAGGATTTTCTCTTTTTCTAGCACTCTTTTTTTTTTGTTTTCCTCATCCCTCTTATGTTTCATTTGTATTTGGTCTTTTACCACTTGAGAATGTGGTAAAGGACTAAGTACAAACTTCCTATGCTTATGGGTGAAGGAAATCTCGTTAGTGAAACCATCATACAAGGTTTTCTTATCAAATTGCCATGGTCTCCCTAATAAGATATGGCAAGCTTCCATAGGCACTACATCACATAAAACCTTGTCTTTGTAGTTCCCTATGGAAAACTTGATTTCCACTTGTTTATCTACACTTAGTTCCCCATTTTCATTGATCCATTGTAGTTTGTAAGGTTTTGGATGAGGAACTACTTGTAGATTAAGCTTATCAACCATCCTAGCACTACAACAATTGCAACTAGATCCACTATCCATAATGAGGGAACATATATTTTCTAAAACATTACACCTTGTATGAAAGATGTTCTCCCTTTGTGTTTCCATGGATGTGCTAGGTTGATTGTTGAGGGTTCTCCTAATCATTAACAATTCTCCCTCTAATGGAGCTACCCTCTCATCCTCTCCCCCTTCCTCTCTCTCACCTGGCTCATCTTCACTACTAGTGTATTCGTCTACACCTTTTAAGAACAAAGTTCTTTGGTTTGGGCATTGTGCTTGCACATGTCCTCTTCCAAAGCACTTAACGTCCCTAGTTCGGATGGGTGGGGTGGAGGCATCTTTTGCTAAGGGCTTGGTAGTTTCCTTTGGTTTTTCTCTAGATGTGCTACCCTCCCTTTTATAGTCTTTCTTGGGATAAAAGCTAGAGTATGAACCCACCCTTTGACTTGAAGTTTTGCGCAAATTTTGTTGCTCAACTTTAATGCAAAGTTGAACCAAATCATTCAAGTCTTGGTAGGGAAGGAGTTCAACCCTATCTCTTATCTCAAGAGAGAGGTATGGCGTGAAGGGTGAAAGAAGTTAAAAAGATAGCTAAGGTAGGTTCAAAGAGAACACCTCGCTATCCAGCTCTAGCCCCAGATGAGGGAACAATGGTCGAGTCATGAAGGCAAGAAAGTTCACATCGCCAGAAGCCTACGGCGATCAGAAGAGTTCCAGGCGATGACAAGAGTAAGGGCTCACTTTGCTGGGCAGATCAGGTAAACTGTATTGTGATACTAGTTTAAGTTAAAACCTACTGCCTAGTAAGTAGCTTAGGTTAAGGTTTATTGCCTTAAGTTTGCAAGTTATATTAAATGTCATCGCTTAAGAGTTAATAGTTGCTCAAGTTTTACTTTGAGTTAACAGTTTGATAAGTTGTTACAAGGTTAACAATTTAATCAACTTCAAAGCAGTGTGTGAATGGTTAAGCCCGAAGCATCGCTGAGTTAATTCGTTTAAGCAAGCTTCACCGGTTATGTTGGTTAAACACACAGCGAGTAAGAGGCATTTAAAGCGAAGTATCAGAAAACAGCATTTCAACAGTGAAAGTTATACAAGAAGTGGTTGTTCGAGTTCACATACATACATAAACAGTTACATGATCGGAAATTACAAACAAAAGATGAGCGGCAGGATTCAAAAACAAGGTGATGGAGGGAGGCAGCTAGTCTTCAGAGGGTACGATCTTCCCATCCACCACCTCGTTGCAGATTGACACCATGGAGAGGTCGAGCTCGGGGTATTGACATGCTACTTGCTCCAGAGCGGCGTCAAACCCGGCGGTCAGGACTTGGCCAGTGCTTTGCTCGAGCTCTTGTGTTTGTTTCTTCAGCTCTTCGGTTTCCTCGCGAGCTCGAGCAAGGTCTTCAGCAACCTTTTTGCCTTCGTCCCGAGCCTGGGCCAACTCTGCAGCAATCTTCGTGGCCTCCTCTCGAGCTTTGGCGAGCTCATCAATGGCATCGTCCCTTTCCTTTTCAACCTACCCAAGGAGCACCTCCCGATCTGCTGACCTTTTCTCAAGGTTTTCCACCTTGGTCACATCTGCCTTCTTTGCAGCCTCCAAGTTCGCCACCTTGAGCCTGTAAGGGACAAGCTTGCTTTCCAAGTCGATCTTCTCTTGGACTTGGAGGTGCAGTTTCTGGCGCAGGTCGGAGGCCTCCTTGCGTGTGCTTCTTAGCTCCGCGTCCATTGCATCCTCCAGCCTGGAGTGCTCCAACTCGGTCATCAGCAGGTTGCACGAGAGCTTTTCAGCCTCAACCCTTGTAATCAGATTTGACTCCTTGAGCGCTGAGTTCTCCTCTTGGAGCTTCTTGAGGGAGTCCTTCACGGCCTTCGATACGATCAAGGGGAGATCCTCCGCCATCATCTTCAGTTTAGCTGTGAAAGGCCCCAAGATCTCTTCGAAGGAGGTTGGGAGGCTTGAGGTTGTTGCTGGTGGAGGTGCTGGAGGAGTTTGGTGCTGACTTTCACCACCACCCTCTTAAGTTTGTAGGGAAAGGGGAGCTTTTTGGCGTGGTGGTGAGGTTGGAGACTCTGTTATCAAAATCGGCAAGTTATGAGCGCCCTCATCCTCGCCTAATGCGGCCCCCGCGATAGACGTGGTAGAAGGAGGACCCTCTCCAGCAGATACGAAGTGTGGAGGCGCTTGGAGGGTTCTCTATGAAGTTGGGGTCGCTGCTCTCAACTACGGGGGGTGCGGCGGCCAAGGGTGTTGCTTGGACTGGTTGTGATGGAGCTGGAGGTGAGGGCGGTGTTCGTGTTGGGAGTGCAGGTGGTGAAAAGGGAGCCGCCCTTTTCCTTTTGGTGATAAGGCCATCCTCAGTTTCTTCATCGTCCTCTTCTTCCTCTTGCACCACCTGAGGAGCTTTTCTCTTGGGTTTCCTCAAAACCAGCTTCTTCCTTTGAGGGGCGGGCAGTACCCCGGAAGAAGTTGGACCTCGGGGAGGAGTTTTGCCTTGGGAAGAGGCGATCGCCACAACCGGGTTGGGCACGGCTTGGGAGTCCGCCGCGAGTTTGTGCGATCGGGCGATCGCCCTCAATTCTGTCAGTTTCCCTTTGCCCAACATATTATCTGCACAAAATAAAGAACAGATGAGCAACCAAGGCAGAAGCAAAATATGCAAGCGCATTCATATAGAGATGACACAAGCAGTACATGGATGAAAGATCAAGGTCAACACAGAATGATAGAATACCAAAACAGAGTGCCAAAAATTCTAAGTTAGTTCTAACTCGAAGTGAAAGACTTGGTGCTGGGGTCGGAACTAACCTATATGTATTTCGAGTTGGCTCTCGAAAAACTCAAAGGGGATTATCGAGGCAGTGGGGAAGGTAATGTTGGCGGCGGCCACGCTTTTCCAGAAAAGACAAAGATCTTTGTCTAACTCCCCCATATTGTCAGGACTCCTTGGTCTTCTGAAGCTGTCCTTAGAGTCCTTGTCCCCCTTGTGTACCCAATATAAGGGGAAGTCGTCGAGCAGTGAGGGGTCTTGGTCGTTTTGGCACACCTTCACGAACTTCCCTTTCCAGTCTTTGTAAGATTGCTGGAAGATTGAGAAGATGGATCTCCCAGCAATCCCGTTCAAGCTGACCCAGAGGCGATCTCCAGGATTCTTTTCCTCAAACAGAAAGAGGAAGACGTCGACTGAGGCCGGCAGCAACAGGTGCGCACAAAGAATTTGGAATGCCCTCATAAACACCCAGCTGTTGGGATGAAGCTGGGCGGGGGCGATGTTGAGCTCAGTTAGCAGCTCTCTCTCGAAGCGGGTAAAAGGAAGACTAAGCTTCACTTTCTTGAACAAAGTGGTGTAGATGAAGCAGAACAACTCGCCGTTGTTCCCCTTATCGTCCGTGCAGATCGGTTCACCCAGGAGGCAGGGCAGCACGCCCACTTTGCTATCATGCTCTTTATGGAAGGAAAGGTCGGGCTGATCTCCTTTCCTTAATCGGTGCACGCCTAACTCAGTGTTTATCGAAGAGGTCTCTTTCAACAGAGTCGGGGTGGCCCAAGGGTAGAGTTTCTTATAGTCTTGCAGAGGAATAGAGGCTCCTCCGGCGAGTGGTGGAGTTGCCTGGGTAGGGTTGGCATGAGAAGGAGCAGGCCTCTCGGCCTATGCAGAAGGAGCACCAGAGGCTCGAGATGGGTTGCGCGTCGATGGAGGATTTGTCCTAGGGACAACCCTACTGGTTTTGGGTGGAGGGTTTCGCGACGAGGAAGGAGGGTTAGCGGTGGACTTCGTGTGAGCCATCGCAGGAACTGCAAGGGAAAGAGAAAGGGATGAAATGAGGATAACAGAGAACGACTCGATTGAGGACGAAGAAGACAGAGCAAACGAATAAGGGTTCGCTGAGATAAACGTTATGAAGGACGAAGCCCTAGGTTACGAGAAAAAAAGAAAACAGCCCACAACGTATGCTTCAGCCCACAACGTATTCCGTACCAGCGCCACGTAAATCGACGATGACATGACCTCTTAGTCTTTTTGCTGGACAAGCTTCAGCTTAAGACTGGGGGGCTTGTGTACCGACCAGGTAGTCGGGAGTGATGACGTGGCAGCAAGCGATAATATAAGCATGTCGAACGGGACACCTGGCTGACAGAAGGGAAGTACATCGAGAAGTCTGTGTAGTCGCCAAGTGTTGGCTTGGCATTCTCCGATCTCTAGTATGTGTAATCGGCGGTCACCAGGCTTACGTCATAGTCGCCGCATATGAGTTCTAGGAGATCAGGTGGTTAAAGACCGCCGAGAGGGGAACATCGCCGAGAGATCAGGAAGGCTTGCTTAAGGTTTTCATGAAGTACAAGCACGAAGGATGAGGTTATCAGATAAATCATTCCCTAGCCAGAGGTCGAGGCAAGGGAACAGTTTCCCAGAACATGCATGATGTGCAAGTGAAGCAGATCGTGATAGCGGCAGGCGAGACCACAGATAAGGTGTGCATGGTGACACCCCGTACTCGCCACTTAGAAGAGATTGTGCTCCAAGGAAGGTATGCACCGAGTTATTCCTTGCATGGGTAACTTAGTCGAATAGCTTGAAGAGTAGAGGTGACGCTCAAGTAGAAGGGGGCTCCAGATGGTGACACGTGTACAACTGGATGCGAGCCACGTGTCCAGAGGTGTAACTGTCAGGAGAGAGAAAGTGCTCAGGTATATAAGGAACCCTAATGAACTTCTGAGGTACGCGCGTTTCGAACACTTCTTTACGCTTTTGAGAACACTTGAGTACGCTGAGAGAATACTTGCACGGTTCCTTGAGTTTAGCTTTTCTCTCTTAGTATTTGGTGATTCCGTCACTGACTTGAGCGTCGGAGCGCGATCGGCGGCAGCGGCGCCACTCTGTTTCTTTCAGGTTCTTGCGAGGAATTGAGGCTTGAAGGACAGAAGCTAACGTGGCGCGAAGCTAATCGAGAGAAGATACCGTTGACGTGGCAAGGCTCTTGCACTCGAGTCAACCGGCAGGATCAAGAAGCATAAGTAAGAATATGAAGATGAAATGATCGATTATATTCAGTGTGGCAGTACAAAGTAATAGGTGGTTATGAAGGTACAAAGTTAAAAAGGAGGCTAATCCTCAGAAAGAGCTAAGGGAACGATTTTTCCCTTAACGATGTGGTTGAGAGGGTTGCAGCTGGAGGTGTCAATCCCTGGATGTGCGCATGCCACCTGGGCTAGAGCCTCTGCGAACCCCTCAGCGAAAGCGCCCGCGGCGTCGTCAACCAGCTCTTTCTCCGCTTTCTCAAGGCGCTTGTCTTGGGAGGCCATTTCTTTCTCTTTGGCTACCAAAGTATCGTCCCTCTCTGCCTACAGTTTGGAAAAATCAGTTTTCAGCAGGTCAAAGGCTTCAGTCTTGGCATTGAGCGCCGCCTCCACCTCGCCCAGTTTTACCTCTCGAGTGACACAGCGGTCCTCAAGGTTCTTCATTTTGATCTTGGAGGCTTCGGCAGCATCTTTGAGCTCAGCGATCTCCACGCGAAGAGGCACAGTTTGCCCCAGAAGTTCAGCGTAGGTTTGGCTGCATCCTTTGCTTTTTGAGCCTCCTTCAAGGTTTCTTTGTACGAGACCTCTTGGTGGAACCAGCGACGCTCTTGAGCTTGAGTTTTCTCTTTCAGCAAGGCCAGCTTCTTTTCAAGAGCCAGTCAGTTGTTGGCTTTTGCCTCAGCTTGTTCCCGCAAAGAGCGGGTGTTAGAAAAGTATTCCCCAATGTAATAGGCAACACCTTCTTCCGTGGTCTTGTCAGTCGAGCCTCCCAGCGTCGCCTGGTGCATAAAGCCTCTTAGAAAGCCTTGGACCGGTTGGGGAAGCTCTGGGGCCGGCGCAGGAATAGGTGTGCGCGCAGACTCAACCCCACCCCCCAAAGCTAGTTGATGGGGCGGTGAGGTAGCATTTGGAGGATGCTCCCTCAAGGACTCAGCACCATGGTTGGAAGAAGAGTGGGAGGTGACGACCTTTGTGGTCCTCCTCCTCTTGAAGACTTGCCCGTCCTCGGTGTCTTCATCATCCTATGAGGGAATCACCACCACCCCTTTGCCTTTGTCCAGGGGGGGCTGGTGTGGTTGCAGTTTCGACCATGGTGAGGGGCACGACCGCGATGGGAGGTGGAGAGCTAGGAGTGTGGGTGGCATGTGGGGAAGGAAAGTCTTGGTTAGGTGCTGTTGCTGGGAGGGTTTGAGAGTGGGATGTTGGAGAGGTTGGAGGAGTAGGCCCGGGGGCTGGGTGTGTGGAGGCATCAACTCCTTTAGATGTGGTTTTGCCCCGGGCTGCCAAAGCCTTGGCAAGCCTCATTCTTTTTTTCACATCCATTTTTGAATCTGCTCCAAGGAAGCAAACAAAGCAGAGGTTAGGCACAGGCTAAGTCAAAGCTTGAAGCATAATCAGATATACTATGGAGACCTAAAGCAAACAGGCAGTTCACATACGAACAAGAGTAAACACTAGCAGAAGCAGGAATCAAAGAAGATGAGTGGGGAGTAGTTCCCATACTAAGGTATTGGGTGAGGGCTGCGGAGTCGTATTCACGTGCTATCAAGCACACTTCTCGATCTGTTGAGGGTAGTTCGTCCAAGGTTTTGGGTTTGGTTAGCTTTAGTTTCTTCACCCAGTATAAAGGGTAGCCGTCCAGCGCTGTGGGGTCGTGCTCAGTACAACACACTCTTAAAAACTTACCCCTCCATCCTATGTAGGACTGTTGGAACAAGGATAGAAGGATCCTCCCGGCGATGCCACTGAAGCTGACCCAGAGGCTTTCCCCTTGTTTCTTGACCTCGAAGAAATGGAGGAATATGTCTACAGAAGGAGGCTGGTCAAAGTACCCGCAAAGAATTCCAAACGCCTTGACGAAGGCCTAGCTATTGGGGTGTAGCTAGGCAGGGGCGACGTTTATCTCGGTAAGGAGCTCTCTCTCGAACCCAGAGAAAGGCAGACGCAGACCTATGCGTTTGAACACGGTCTAGTAGAAGAAGAAGAAAGCCTCCCCATCATTTGACCGATCGTCCATACAAACGGGCTCACCCGGTGTGCAAGGACAAACGGATATGTAGGCATCATGCCTCTTGGTGAAGGCACTGAATTTGTAAGCGCCTGGTTCGCCCACATGGGCCCTCCAGTCATATAAGGTGGTTAAGGTTGAAGTCTCAGCAAGCAGTTCGTCAGAGTACCAAGGGTATCAGGATTTGTAGTTGACGCTAGGAGGTGGAGGGTTGGCGGTGGTTTTGATACGCGCCATGATGCGGCAAAGGAAGCTGAGCAGAAAGAAATACAAGGGTTTAGTAAACAAAGGGCCATGGTATCAAAATGGGTAGAAATCCCAGAAACCCCTACCCCCACGAGAAAATCAGAAAATAGGGAAAATGGAGGAGCGAGAGGAAGAGCGTGAATGCAGGAATTTAAACAGTCCCAAGCAGTTTATAACATAGAATAGCAAGATTAAGGAGCAAGCGATGGGTCAGAGCCATACCTTTAAAGATTGATCGAACAAAGGTGCGAGCTTTGTAAGGAAGGAATCGCAAGAGCTTCAGGAAGAAGATGAACAGTGAAGAAATGGATGTTATTGATGAAACAGTGCTCAGAGCGCGCATCTTTTGAAAGGTATAACGTAAACATTGAGAAGCGCTAGCGACACTCAGCCTCAACCGCAGGATTGGGCCACATGTCGAGAGATTAAAGCATAACTTAAGGTGTCACGTCACAAGCACAGGAACGTCTCATCATCAAACGCCATGTGGACGGTAGGGCGAGGCCTTGGTCTTTTCACTAAAAACAAGTTATCAGCTCAAGACTGTATATCGACCCGTCTTTGGGCGTTGACCAAAGTCAGCATATGGTAGGACCCACTAGGGGCTCCAAGAGGAAAAGTTAATTTGTTGACCGCTTCGGGTGTTCACAGGCCTCGGGCGTCGCCAAGTTCGGGTCTCGCCAGCTTTGGGCGTCGACCGTTGTAGGGCCTCGACTGCCATAGGTGTCGCCCACCTCGAAGACGTAACCAGTTGTCCTGAGAACGTGGTTTGGCCTAGATGGTGCCACCCTACGATACCCACGGATAGAAATGACCGTGGAGGGGGCAGCATAGACGGAGGCGGCACGGTAGAGGCCTGGAGGCCTCGGGCCTCGGTATGTCAAGAAGTGAGCATAGCTGTGAAAGGTGGATTTAAAGCCACACCTTTAGTACCAGTAAAAAGAGCCCCAATCCACGACTTATCCGCGCATGAGGTGTAGGAATGAGGTGGAACACACCACCGCTGATGCCCTCTAGAGTAGATATGACCTATAAGAGGCCACGCCCCAGAGGAGCGTCTACATGCAGGGTACGTGAGCAACTCAAGGGACTCTCAAGGGAAGTGACTCAGAGACGAGTGCATTAGTTGGCTCCGATGCAGTCACCCCTGGGCGCACCAGCACTCCAACAGGGCTACCACACGCGCTGGGATAGTCCTAAGTTTGGAATACAGTGTCATGAGGTACACTCACTAGTGAACTTAAGTCAGGGAAGCCACGTGGCGGAAACACCAGCAAAGGTATATAAGGCACAAAGAGAAACAACATAAGGTACGTTTTCTAGATACTCTGTCATTTGGCAAACTGTACGCACTTGTGAACTTGAGAGAGAATAGGAGAGAATTCTGTTACGCACTTCCAAGAGCATGGTTTTTGCCTTGTTCTGATACGGAGGTGCACGGTGTTTCCTGCCCCGATTACTGACTTGAGCGTCGGAGTGCAAACGGCCGCGAGTGCGCCATTTGCCTCTGTGTTTCAGAAAATCTTCACACGACGAGGAGGAGTCTCGAAGATCTGCATTCCACCGTTAGATGATACGCACGAAGGTGCTCGAGTTTCTAGCAGGAAGAGTGACCATTGAAGCTTCGTGTTTTTCATTCTTCACATAGTCGTTACATGCTCAATATAGAAACTTTTGCTCTGATTGATCTTTCTGCGTCTTGAACATGTGATTAATTAAAATTCTTTCTTTATATTCTTAATATATGAATATGATTTTGTTTCATAGTTTAGAAGGGTCTGACATGTAGTAATCCAAATAGATTGTCAATAGTTGATTCTTCAAAAATCGTTTTGATCTTCTATTATGACCAGATGCCAAATTATCATATAAAGAGATTATCTTACATAACCTTATACTATTGAAATTTTTTGTTCATAGTATTGAATCCACTTATGCTTTTTTAAATGTACATCGTCTAGTGTGTTCATTCTTTAGGAATGTTTTGATAGCACGTCTAGTATCTTTGTGTTCAAAATAATCGTCTAATAGTTATCAAAATACTTAATCATCTAATAGGTTCAACCAACGTAGAATGTCTATTAAGTCTTGATCCTGCCGACAACTCGAACGTGGAGGAATCGCTTTGTAGCACTCTCTATCCCGTCTACGCGACTGTGTTCTCTGCAAAATCACCCTCAGAACCTTCTCTTGGATCTCCAAGTGCGACCTGCAAAACACACAGACGGCGCCTCTAGCGACCGTTTGCACTCCGACGATCAAGTTAGACCACAGAACCACCAATGAGAAAAACTAGTAGTGTGTGTGAAAAACTCTTGCTCTCTTTTTTCTCATATCTCCTCAATCTCTCCCTGATTCTATTTTATGCCTCTCTCTGTATCTGGGCCTAACAGAATTCTGTTATGCCCCTCTGGCATGTGTCAGAACCCTGTTATGCTTTTCTGAGACAATGTACCTCCAGAATCAGTAGAGTGTGGGTGTCTGTGCGTGTCCGCGCGTCTCTGCGCTTGGCTGCGCTTGTCTGTACCTTTAGCGGTACGGAGTGCACCTTTATCTGGACCGCGCCCTTCTCAGATGATGACACGTGGAGGCATGTGACTCACATCTGACCCTACACGTGTCACTACTTGAAGGGCTCTAGCGCTTCTCTTTGTGTACTAAGTTATTCCCTTGCGGAGTAACTTAGCATATTTCTTCCATCTGGGTAAATCGCATACTCTCAGGAGAACGCCAGGTGTGGCTGGTCTAGGCACACTCACCAAGCGTTGCTCTCTGCGTGGACGGCTTACCCTTCACGCACGTAATGGGTTGAGGGAGTCACCAATCACTGATCGGTTAATAGCTCCCTCAGGCCACTCTCGTGCACGATTCCCTGAGATGTGCTCATGCGAGGTCCATGTGTAACGCTCTCGCTGGGAACCTCAGTCCCAGCTTAACTGCGTGTAACACGAGGCCCCGATGACCATGCACACCGATGACTGATCAGTGCTCTATTGCTTCTCGCATTCTGCCCCCAGGCGTTAGTCTGGGAACTGGTCTGTTGGTGGCCACTTGGTTACTGACCACCGATCACCGTTCTGGGTGATCTGTCCCCTGACCTCTCTGCCACTTGATCTGTCGGTGGTCACTTGGTTACTGACCCCCCGATCACCGCTCTTGGCGATCGCCTCCCTGATCTCTCTGCCACCTGGTCCACGTGTCACCCTGCGAGTGGTCCACGTGGTTCTCTGCTGCTGACGTCATTGACTACCGATGACCGATCGGATCAAGTCTTTTACTCAACTTGCAAACCTAGTAACTTTATTAGTCATCTTAGCATACCTTATTGATTTTTGTTATGATGAAAACTCATAGAATCTCGTGTTACAATGGGTATTAGATCGTCTAACTGGTCATAGATCGTCTCGCATCTTAATAAAATTAATGCATCGTTAATTGCATTTATTGAATTGGTTTTGGATACACGTGGCCCCATCGACGGCCAGCGTGGTGTGCCGCTAGCGCTTCTCTTATTCAAATTGGCGCGCGCCTTCACTGTTCCTTCATCTTCTTCAATCGACTCTTAGACTTCCTGCGAACTCTCTCTCTGCGCACCCATCTTTCTTCAAGTTTTCTGCTTCCAAACCTCTCACGATCACCCAAAGGTATGGTTTTTCTTCTTCCTGGGTCCATTTAGGTCATTTTTACCGATTGCATTTGATCCTGCCTGTTGACCAGAACGTTGGAACCTGCCTCATCAAAGGATCGACTTGTGCACCGCTTCGAACCTCCGTCCTCCTTCGAGATCCACCTCAAGAACCTGCAAAAGAACAGAGCGGCGCCGCCGCGGCCGATCGCACTCCAACGCCCAAGTCAGTGACCGAACCACCAAATACTAAGAGCAAGAACACTCAAGAAATCTCAAGGAACCGTGCAATGTTCTCTCTCACAGTAAGCTCTAGAACTCGCAAGCGTAAAGAGTGTAATCTGAACGTGCGTACCTCAGAAAGTTCGTTGAGAACTCTTATATACCTGGTCACTTTCTCTCTCCTGGCAGTTACAGACCTGGACACGTGGCTCGCATCCAGTCGTACACGTGCCATCATCTGGAGCCTCCTTGACTTGGGCGCTGCTTCTGACTCTCTTTTTGGCTAAGTTATTTATGCATGGTATTGCCCAGTGCACAGCTAACTTGGGAGCGCGATCTCTACTGGAACTGGCGAGTTAGGGTGCCCTCGTACACCTTCCCTGTGGTCTCGTCGGCCGCCTTCATAATCTGCACCACTTTCATCTCTGACGATGTGCTTACTCTGGCGATCTCCAATCGCTTGGTCGCCTGAGTTTTCATCTGGCGACTTCACCTTCCACTGGGCGATCGCCTGGTATGCTTAATGATCGGAACACGCCAACTTAATCACTGGCGACTTCACGAGCCCCCCGACTTCCTCCCCTTCTGTCAACCTGGCGCCTTGTCAACACACCTACACTGTAGCTTGGTGCCACGTCATCACTTCCGACTACCAGGGCGGCACACAAGCCCCCCAGTCTTAAGCGAAGACTTGTCCAGCGAAAAGACTGAAAGAGTCACGTCAACACCGACCTACGTGGCACTGACGCAGAATTCCAAGCGGTTGTACTTTCTGCTCCTCTGACGCTCCACCAAACCCCCCACCCATCGCTCGACACGTGGCTTCATCAACGGTTACCTTTAGTTACCGTTTGCGCTTCCCAAACCCATTTCGAAAAACCCTTAAACCCATTTTCACTCCACACTGTTCCATCACTTTTCTTCGTATTCACAAACGCTCTAACCTTCTTCTGCGAAAAAGCTCTCGACGTTCTTCAACTCTCTGAATCATCAACATTCTTCCTCGCCTTTCTGATCATAAAAAGGTACTTCCTTTCCTTCTTCTGCTGGTTTTCCCTGCATTTTAACCGATTCGCATCATCCTGTAACTGCCTGGTGCATACGTTGTGGGTCGCTTTTGCCATTTCTCCTTCTACGTAACTTAGGGCTTCGTCAATCGTTGCAACGAACCTACGTTCGTTCGTTTTTCTCCTTTCTTCCATGATCGAGTCAGCCTCTGTGACCCCTGATCATTTTTTTTCTTTTCTTCTTCCTTTGCAGCTTCCATTATGACTCGCACCAAGATCACCCCGAATCCTCCTCCTTCATCGCGAAACCCTTCCTCTCAAGCACTCAACCCACCGCGAGCACGCGGTGCTTCATCTTCCCAGGCTGAGAGGCCTGCACCTTCCTGCCCCAACCTGGCCCAGGCTACTCCGCCAGTCACCGGAGGAGCCTCCGTCCCCACACCAGACTTCAAAAAATTGTATCCCTGGGCCAACTCGACCCTGCTGAGGGAAACATCTTCTGTGAACTCTGCGGGGGCAGTTTTGCGGTTGAAGAAGGGGGATGAACTTCATCAATGATTCCACAAGGAGCACGATGAGAAGATGACAGTGCTACCTTGCCCCCCCGATCTGCCCGTTTGTGCCGACGATAAGGCGAGCAATGACGGGCCCTTCTGCTTCGTCTACACAACGCTATTCAAGAAGGTGAAACTAAGGTTTCCCTTTACACGTTTCGAGAGGGAGCTCCTCACCGAGCTCAACATTGCCGCCGCCCAGCTCCACCCCAACAGCTGGGCGTTTGTGCGAGCATTCCAAGTGATGTGCGACCATCTGGGGTTGCCAGCATCCGTAGACGTATTCTTGTTCCTTTTTGAAGCCAAGCACCCAGGAGACCGCCTGTGGGTGAGCTTGAATGGGATTGCTGGGAGGTCGATCCTCTCCATCTTCCAGCAGTCCTATAAAGACTGGAAGGGAAAGTTCGTCCAAGTGCGCCCCAACGACAAGGACACTTCCCTACTCGACGGCTTCCCCTTGTACTGGGTAAACAAGGGGAGCAAAGAGTCCAAGAGCTGCTTCAGGAGACCCAGAAGTCCTGATAGCATGGGTGCACTGGACAGGGATCTCTGCTTCTTTTGAAAGAGTGTGGCGGATGCCAACATCACCTTCCTCACCACCACCCTGATCTGCTTCGAATTCTTTGAGGACCAACTCGAAATTCGAATAGGTTAGAACATTCGAGCCTCTTGTTTTAATACTTGCTTCTGTTAACTGTTTCTGGGCGTCTTGTGCGTTGTGCGCAAGACTTTGGTTTTATATTTCTGCACTATTTGTCTGCTTTGCTGTTGCATACTGCCTTATGCATTTATCTTCTCTCTGAACTAACCCATGCATTTTTGCTCTTATGCAGATAACATGTTGGGCCAGGACAAGCTTGCTGAATTGAGGACGCTCGCCCGACTCCATGGGTTGGCCACGGGCTCTCAAACAGTGCCAAATTCTGTGGTGGAGATCGCCGCCGCACAGGGCCGATCGCCACCTAAGGGCCCAGCTCCCTCCGACGTCCAAACCGCAGCCCAGCGTAAAAAACTCGTCCTCAAAAGGCCCAAGAGGAAAGCTCCCCAGGTAGTCCACGAGGAGGAGGAAGAAGATGACGAGGTCACCGAAGATGGCCTTGTTACAAAGAGGAAGAGGGTGGCACCTTCTTCACCACCTGCCCCACCCCCTCTTCCAACCTCAACACCGCCATCCACGCCTGCTCCACCTCCAACAATGCCATCTCCACCAGCTCCCGCTTCCCTAGTCCAAGCCATTCCATTGGCAACTGCACCACCCGCGGTTGAGGCCGCCGAAGACAATTTCTTGGAGGACCCTCCAAGCGCCTCCACGCCATATGTATCAGCTGGAGGGGGACCTCCTTCCAACGCCTCAGCCGCAGATGTTGCTCCAATCGGGGATGAGGTTGCCCACACCTCTCCGATTCTGATCACCGAGTCCACGACGTCGCCACCACGAGCAGAAGCGCCTACTGAAGAACCAACTAAAGAAGGTGGCGACGAAAACCAACAACAGGCCCACCCAGCGCCTCTCCAAGCTGCAAACCTCCCTCTTGAGGTCACGAGGATGTGGGAGCCTTTATCTGCTAAGCTGAAGACGATAGCAGAAGACATCCCCGCCATCATAACTAGAGCGGTGCAGAGCTCCACCAGGAAGCTCCAGGACGACCTCTTCAACCTTAAAACTGAGAACAGCACCATGAAGGTTGAGGTGGAGAAGTTGTCCTTCAATCTGACGCTCGCGGAGATTGAACACTCCCGAGTAGAAGATGCGATGAGCACCGAGCTCCGATTGGCGCGCAAGGAGGCCACTGAACTCCGCCATAAGGTACAACAACTGGCTCAAGAAAAGATTGAACTAGAGAGCAAAATTGTGTCGTATCGCGTTAAGGTTGCTGACTTGGAAGCTTCGATAAAAACTGACGCCGCCAAGGTGAAAAAACTGGAGCAGAGGTCTGCTGATCGGGAGATCTTCCTGGGTAAGGTGGAGAAGGCGAGGGACGACGCCATTGCTGAGCTTGCCGAGGCCAACAAAGAGAAAGGGAAAATCACTGCTGAACTGGGCCAAGTGCAAGCGGAATCCAAGAAGGTTGCTGAAGACCTTCTCCAAGCTCAAGAGATCAACGAAAAACTCAAGAAACAAATCGAAGAGCTGGAGCAGCAGAATAAGGGGCTGAAGGAGCAAACTGAAGGACTCCAGAAGCAGATTGAAGATCTTAAAATGAGTTCTGCCCAGATTCTGGCTGCTGGATTCGCTGCTGCACGGGAACAGTTTGCATGCTTGTTCCCCGATCTGGATCTCAGCATGGTGTCTTTAAACAACGAGGTGGTGGATGGGAAGGTGGTTCCCATCGAAGACTGATCAATTTCCCCTCATCCATCACCTTTATGCTTTTTCTTTGTGCAATTGTAATAACCTTCATATTTTCCTGTCCATGTGCTTTGAACTAGTATTTACTTTAATGAAATTGCCCTTGTATTTCTTTCTGCAATTTCTTTGCCCGCTTCAACTTTCCTTGCGCAATTTTACTTCAGCGAAAATAACTTAGTAATTTTGTAGGCCCGATCTTGCACTTAACTGTTTCGAACCATTTCAACTTCAAGCAATAATAATCACTTTCACAGCTCGTAATCTTAAGGCAATTAACCTTAACGTAAAATCACCCTTCAAGCAACGAACTTCAACTCAACCACTGGCTTAAAACATTTCTTCACCCGATCTGCTCCATCAGTACGGGTCTTTCGTTTTCTCGCCGCTGCTTGAACTTTTCCTGGTCGCCAAAGACTCTTGGCGATACCGGCTTCTTTCTGGCTTCATGCCTTGGCCATTGTTCTTTTATCTGGGGGTAGAGGCGCCTTTCGGATCCTTCTCTACCTTCCTGAACTTCAGAATAAAAGACCGGGTGGCTAGGCGTTCTCTTCGAACCTACCTTAGCCACCTTCCAAACTTCGTCCACCCTTAACACCGTACCTGAACTCGTTCAAGACGAGAAGGATTTTATCTTGCCTGAACTCGCTCATAGGCGAGAAGGTCTTTTACTCGCCTGATCTCGCTCATAGGCGAGAAGGTCTTTTACTTTCCTGAACTCGCTCATAGGCGAGAAGGTCTTTTACTTTCCTGAACTCGCTCATAGGCGAGAAGGTCTTTTACTTGCCTCTACATTGCCCCGGGGGTTACATCTTCTCGCCCCCAGAAACACTGAGGACTTTTCACTGGTGCCTCTACATTGCCCCAGGGGTTACATCTTCTCGCCCCCAGAAACACTGAGGACTTTTCACTGGTGCCTCTACATTGCCCCAGGGGTTACATCTCCCCGCCCCCAGAAACACTGAGGACTTTTCACTGGTGCCTCTACATTGCCCCAGGGGTTACATCTCCTCGCCCCCAGAAACACTGAGGACTTTTCGCTCTTCCTCGCCTGCACTCGCTCGACGGCGAGGAGGTCTTTAACTCGCCTCAGGACGCGCGAGGGCGTTGAGGTCTTTTAGTTGGTGCCTCCGATCGCCGAAAGACGATGAGGACTTTTAACTTGTGCCTCCAATCGCCGAAAGACGATGAGGACTTAAAACTTTTAATTGGTGCCTCCGATCGCCGAAAGACGATGAGGACTTAAAACTTTCAACTGGTGCCTCCGATCGCCGAAAGACGATGAGGACTTAAAACTTTAACTGGTGCCTCCGATCGCCGAAAGACGATGAGGACATAAAACTTTTTAGAAAACATGCATCATATCTTTAACTTGCCTTAAGCCACATACAAGTGACAAGGTCTCTCTTCAAAAATTTCTGAAAACAGCAGGTACGCAATCTAAAACAACTTGTACTTCGAAAACTTCTCTTTATTGGGTGGCCTCATTAAAAACCCTCCTTAGGGAAAAAAGAGTGCCCCCTTCAAACTGTTTCAACAGAGACATTGTAATATAACTTCGCGTTTGTCTTTACTTACAAGGCTTCTTAACTGTAATACAACTTCAGGTGCGTGGCGTTCCAAGTGCGAGGAATCGCCCCTCCTTCCAATGTCTCTAAGCAGTAGGCGCCGTTCCCGAGCGCCTCGGTTATTCTGAACGGCCCTGTCCACTGGGGCGATAGTTTATTCTCCATCTCGTACTGGTGGGCTTTCCTCATCACCAGGTCGCCTTCTCGAAACTGTCTTGGCATCACCTTCGAGTTGTATCTTCGTTCAACCCTTCTCTTCACTGCTTCAGCCTTCAATCTCGCCTCTTCCCTGACTTCCTCCAGTAGATCCAGGTTCAGCCTTCTCTCTTCATTCGAGTCTTCCTCTACAAAGTTCTGGAATCTCGGCGAGCTCTCCTGGATCTCTACTGGAATCATTGCATCACACCCATAGACCAAGCTGAATGGGGTCTCGTGGGTTCCTGACTGCTCGGTGGTGTGGTACGCCCAGACTATACGGGGTACCTCCTCAACCCAGCTTCCTTTGGCTTTCTCTAGTCTTCTCTTCAAACCTCTCAGCAACACCCGATTAGCTGACTCCACCTGGCCATTCGTCTGAGGGTGCTCGACGGATGCAAACACTTGTTGAATTCCCACCCCTTCGCACAGCTTCTTCAACAAGTGGCTTGCAAACTGAGTCCCATTGTCTGACACCAGGCGCTTGGGCACTCCAAACCGGCACACAATATTCTTCCACACGAAACCTTCGATCTTGTGTGCGGTGATCTGGGCCACTGGCTCTGCTTCGATCCACTTGGTGAAATACTCAATCGCCACCACCAAGTACTTCATCTGCCTGATCGCCAGCGGGAAAGGTCCCAGGATGTCGATTCCCCACGTATGAAACGGCCAAGGGCTGTAGATCGACTTCAACTCTTCGGGAGGCGCCTTGTGCCAATCGGCGTGCTGTTGGCATTGTTTGCAACATTGGGCATACTTCTTGCAGTCTTCTCTCATCGATGGCCAGTAATACCCTGCACGGAGAGTTCTTCCGGCCAGAGCTCGACCCCCGACGTGGCTTCCGCATATACCTTCGTGGAGCTCTGCCATGATTCTCGTGCACTTCTCGCCATGTACGCATTCCAGGAGTGGGTGAGTGAACCCAAACCTATACAGATCACCATCAATCAATGTGTACTTGCTAGAATTTTTCTTTACCTTCCTAGCCTCTGTCGGATCCAGTGGGAGAAGGCCATCTGCCAGGCATCGCTTGTACTGTGTTATCCAGGTGTCTGGCTCATGGATCGCACAGACCTGCGTCATGTTCACCTTCTCTCCTCGACATGCTCTAATTCTCGGCGATCTCAAAGTCTCTTGCGTCAGGGACTTATGACTTCTCGCTGCTTTCTCCGTCGACTTGCTTATCTGAAGAACCAGGTGATCTGCCACAAATGCTCTCGGCGTCTTCAGAGTTTCTTGAATCACCGTCCTCTGCCTACCCCCCTTGCCTGAGCTGGCGAGCTTAGCTAGCAAGTCAGCTCGGGCATTCTGCTCCCTGGGCACATGTACTACTTCAAAGGAGGCAAAGGAACTCTTCAATTCCTGCACATACTCCAAATAGGCCGCCATTTGTGGATCTTTAGCCTGGAACTCGCCTGTTACTTGCCCTGTGACTAGCAGCGAGTCGCTCTTGGCCATTAACACCCTGGCTCCCATCTCCTTGGCCAGCAAAATCCCGGCGATCAGCGCCTCATATTCTGCTTGATTGTTACTGGCTTTGAAGGCAAATCTCAAAGATTGTTCGATCAGCACGCCGTCGGGTCCTTCCAAAATGACTCCAGCACCGCTGCCCTGCTGGTTCGACGATCCATCCACCGAGAGTACCCAACGGAAGTCGTCCCCTTCAACTCGCGTCACCTCAGATGAGAGCTCAACCACGAAATCTGCAAAGATTTGTCCCTTGATAGGGCCTCGAGGCTCATATTTAATATCAAACTCTGACTATTCTACTACCCATTTCACCATCCTTCCTGCAACGTCAGGCTTCTTCAAGACCTTCTGGATGGGCAGGTCAGTCATCACCAGAATGGTGAAGCTATGGAAATAGTGGCGCAACCTCCTCGCCGAAAATACCACAGCCAAAGCAGCCTTTTCCAGGGCCTGATATCTCGTTTCGGGGCCCTGCAACACCTTACTCACAAAATAAATAGGCTCTTGATCCTGGGCGAGCACCGCACTCACCGCCCTCTCAGTTACAGCGAAATACAACCTGAGAGGGGTTCCCACCAGCGGTTTGCACAAGACCGGCGGGCTCGCCAGATATTCCTTCAGCTTGGCGAAGGCTTCCTCGCACTCCTTCGTCCACGCAAACTTGTTATTGCGCCTCAAGCACTGAAAATAGGGATGGCCCTTTTCTCCGCTAGCTGACACAAAGCGAGACAGGGCTGCCATCCGACCTGTTAGCTGTTAAACCTCCTTCACCGTAGCTGGGCTCCTCATCGCCAGGATGGCGGCACACTTATCAGGGTTGGCCTCTATGCCTCTTTCAGTCAAGAGGAAACCCAAAAACTTTCCAGCCTCCACGCCGAAAATGCATTTCTCTGGATTAAGCTTTAATCTGAACTTGGCGATCGTCGTGAACAATTCTTCCAAGTCTGCAACGTGCTTGCTCTTTTCCGGCGAGGTCACGACCATGTCATCGACGTACGCTTGCACGTTCCTTCCCAGCATCGGTGCAAGTACTCGATCCATCAGCCTCTGGTATGTGGCCCCCGCGTTCTTCAGCCCAAACGGGATCACCTTGTAGCAGTAGCACGATCTCTCCGTCATGAAGGCTGTCTTCTCTTCATCCATGGGATGCATCTTAATCTGATTATACCCCGAGAAGGCATCCAGGAAGCTCAACAGCTTACACCTTGCAGGGCTATCCACCAGGGCGTCTATGCTTGGTAAAGGATACGAATCCTTTGGGCAAGCCTTGTTCAGGTCAGTGAAATCGACGCACATGCGCCATTTCCCGTTACTCTTCTTCACCAGCACGACATTTGCCAACCATTCAAGATACTGAACTTCCCTGATGTGGCCTGCAGCGAGGAGTTTCTGTGTTTCGTCCCTGATCGCCTGCCTCCTCTCTTCGTTGAACTTTCTTCTTCTTTGTCGCACTGGTCTTACCAAGTTGTCCATCGCCAGATTATGGCACAGGAAGTCGGGATCGATCCCGGGCATGTCCGAAGCGGACCATGCAAACGCGTCTAGATGCCGCTCAATCACCTTGGCGATCTGGTCCTGGAGCTCAACCTCCAGGGATCTTCCTAGCTTGAAGATCTTTCCCCCGATTTCTCTCTCGAGCCACTGCTCGACGGGTTTTGGTCTGGTTTCTTTGGTGATCACCGCCCTGGCGATTCCCAGTTCTCTCGCTTCCTCGGGGCGATTCCTTGCCTCTTCCTCCTCCAGACCAGCATTCCCCTCCCCCAGCTCTGCGTCCACCATCTCCACGTCCCTTCCGGCGATCTCTTCTGTTACCGTCGATCTAGGCTTCACACCGGGAGGCGGGGTGGTTGTTACGTAACTCACCGATCTCTTGTTTTTCAGGCTATTCTCATAGCACTTCTTTGCTTCCTTCTGATCGGATTTGATGGTGATGACCACCCCCTCCATGGATGGCAACTTCACCTTCATATGCCGGGTCGATGGTATGGCACCTATCCTGTTGAGCGTGGGTCTTCCCAACAGGATGTTGTATGCTGAAGGGGCGTTTACAACCAGATACTTGATTTTTTCCGTTCTTGAACCCGCCACGTCTGTAAATGTTGTCCTTAACTCTATGTACCCCCTGACCTCCACTTGGTCACCAGCGAACCCATACAAACACCCTCCATAGGGCCTCAGCTGGTCAAGGGGCAGCTCCAACTGCGTGAAAGTCGGCCAGAACATCACATCTGCCGAGCTTCCCTGGTCCACCAGCACCCTGTGGACCTTTCTTCCTGTTGTTATCAACGAAATTACTATGGGATCGTTGTCATGAGGCACAACATCCCGGAGATCTTGCTTGGTGAATATATTATCCACTTTTGGCGAGTGGTCTTCAAACATATCCACCGTCATCACAGACCTTGCGTACTTCTTCCTCTGTGATGCGGTGCATCCACCGCCTGAGAAACCCCCTGCGATGGTGTGGATTTCTCCGTGCGTGGGCATCTCGTGCTGCTGAGCTTCAGCACCTGCTGGTTGGGAGCTCGACGCGCCCCCCGCCCTTCTGTCCAGCAAATAATCATTTAGGAACCCGCTCTTTACCAGATCGTCGAGCTGGTATCCTAATGCTAAACACGAGTCCACTGTATGGCCAAAACCCTAGTGAAACTCACACCAAGCGTCTGGCTTTGGTCCCAGCACCTTGTCGCCCACCTTTTCTGGCGCCTTCAACCTAGCGGATATGTTCGGAATGGCGATCAGATCCGCCAATCCCATGACAAACTTGTGCTTAGGCGGGCGATTGTATTCCCGGCGTGCTGGTTGCTGGCGTCCTTGGCCCCTACCCTTGTTCTTCCTTGGATCATAAGGATGGCGAGTCCTCTGATCCCTCCTGGCCGCCGCTGTCTCCAGCACCCTCTACGGCTGGATCCTGGTCTGGGAGCGTGGCCTAGCGGGAGCTACGCTTCCTCTCTTCTCGGCGACCTCGCTCTCGTCGGCTATGTGGGCCACCGCAAGTCGCCTAACCTCAGCAAACGTGGCGGGGTGTGCCCTGATCAACGCCTCGCAGAACGGTCCCGGCAACACGCCCTTCTTGAATGCATAGACCAGCAATTCTTCATCTTTGGCCGGCGATCTGACCATCTGCGCCCCAAAGCGATTCAGGTAGTCTCTGAGGGACTCTCTCTGATATTGCCTTATATCAAACAAATCATAAGACACCCTGGGCGGTGCCTTATTCACAATGTACTGCTCGACGAAAATCTTCGAGAACTGTTGAAAACTGGTTATGTGACCGTTAGGCAGGCTCACAAACCATTCCAGCGTCGTTCCCTGGAGCGTGCTCACGAACATCTTGCAATACACGGCGTCTGATCCCCCTGACAACATCATCTGCGTATGGAACGTGGTGAGATGAGCCTCAGGATCCTCCACGCCGGTGAAAACAGCCTTAACAGGAACCACACTGTGTCAGTAATCGCCTGAACAAAAGGCATAGGAAAAACACGAGGTGGCGACGATGGCGCAACCTCTTCAGCAGAAGAACGCCCTTGCTGCTCCTGAAGAGCTTGACGCAGC
The DNA here is from genome assembly GCF_051622355.1 of Phaseolus vulgaris. Taxonomy (NCBI): domain Eukaryota; kingdom Viridiplantae; phylum Streptophyta; class Magnoliopsida; order Fabales; family Fabaceae; genus Phaseolus; species Phaseolus vulgaris. The sequence continues at coordinate 35,468,959 of NC_143508.1, forward strand.
TCCTCAGTCACCTTGCTAAGCTCCTCATTCCTGGCGCGAGAGGCGACCAGGTCCTCATGCATTCTCGCCTGTTCTATGTGCGAGGCTTCCACAGTTGCCTGTAAAGAACGCATCATCTCTGCCATCTGCGCCATGGTCATGGCGGCGGCGCCTTCAGCAGCGACGGGCGCAACCGGACTTGAACGATTGCTTCTCATTTTTCTCATGAAACTTATCGAATCACAGAATGCAGTGAACAACACTTACTTCAGCCACGATCGATTCAGCGATCAATCGGAAAAACTGCGCGAAACTCCGCAAGAACACCGCAAACCTTCAAACAAACCTGCAACTCCACCAGAAACCACCGCTTCTCCCACAGATAACCAAACGAGCGAGGGAACTCAAATTCCACCGAACAGATCACACGCAAACGGCAGAAAGCTTCACTTCACCGAACAAAAATCCAAACGAACGGTGGAAAATGCGAAAACACCGAACAAATCTCAAGCGAACAGCAAACTACGGTTGCACCAGCACACGACCACACAGAAAATCACGAAAACCTCCAAGAACTCACGCTGTGGATGGGAACAGGTTTTACACGGCCACACGGTGGGCGCCTGATGATCCTGCCTGTTGACCAGAACGTTGGAACCTGCCTCGTCAAAGGATCGACTTGTGCACCGCTTCGAACCTCCGTCCTCCTTCGAGATCCACCTCAAGAACCTGCAAAAGAACAGAGCGGCGCCGCCGCAGCCGATCGCACTCTAACGCCCAAGTCAGTGACCGAACCACCAAATACTAAGAGCAAGAACACTCAAGAAATCTCAAGGAACCGTGCAATGTTCTCTCTCACAGTAAGCTCTAGAACTCGCAAGCGTAAAGAGTGTAATCTGAACGTGCGTACCTCAGAAAGTTCGTTGAGAACTCTTATATACCTGGTCACTTTCTCTCTCCTGGCAGTTACAGACCTGGACACGTGGCTCGCATCCAGTCGTACACGTGCCATCATCTGGAGCCTCCTTGACTTGGGCGCTGCTTCTGACTCTCTTTTTGGCTAAGTTATTTATGCATGGTACTGCCCAGTGCACAGCTAACTTGGGAGCGCAATCTCTACTGGAACTGGCGAGTTAGGGTGCCCTCGTACACCTTCCCTGTGGTCTCGCCGGCCGCCTTCATAATCTGCACCACTTTCATCTCTGGCGATGTGCTTGCTCTGGCGATCTCCAATCGCTTGGTCGCCTGAGTTTTCATCTGGCGACTTCACCTTCCACTGGGCGATCGCCTGGTATGCTTAATGATCGGAACACGCCAACTTAATCACTGGCGACTTCACGAGCCCCCCGACTTCCTCCCCTTCTGTCAACCTGGCGCCTTGTCAACACGCCTACACTGTAGCTTGGTGCCACGTCATCACTTCCGACTACCAGGGCGGTACAACATTTATCTTCCTCGTTATCATGCATTCATCTTCTCTGTTTTCTCTCTCTCGACCCGCGCTAGGGTTTTTCGCGTTCTTGCTCTGATTTCTGCTTCTCCTTCTTCCTCTTTTCACCTGGGTATCTCTTTCTCCTTTCCCCTTCTCTGTTTTCACCGAACCATTCATCATTCCCTCTTCTTCCATTCATTCTGACTTTTCGTTTTTCCTCCATTGCAGCTATCTCGCGATTGCTCGCTTGAAACAAACCGCTCGCATTATTGCCTCGTCTTCTGGTGCATAGCCTTCCGCAGGTGCGCCAGCTCCACCACCACCCGTTGCGACCTCCTACCATGACAACGCCAGGGTCTACGACTGGGCCCCCCTGGCGTTGCTGGCCGAAACATCCACCCTACTACCGCAGGGTCATCTCACCTCTCTTCTGAGCCATGACCCGGATGAACCTTCGTGCGCCATAGACAGGGAAAACGATTTCAACATCCAAATCCGCATTCCTCCTCGAGGGATGCCCATCTGCGCGGACGATAGGGCCACCAATGGGGTGCCCTTCGTCTTCATCTACTCCGCCGTCTTCAAAAGGTTGAAGCTACGCCTACCATTCACCTTTTTCGAGAAGGAGCTGATGATGGAGTTGAACGTCGCGCCCTGCCAACTCCATCCAAATGCCTGGGCTTTCATCCGGGCATTTCAGATTCTCTGCAATTACTTCGGACTCAATGCCTCTGTGGACGTGTTCCTTTACTTCTTCGAGGCGAAGAACCCCGGGGACAGGTCCTGGGTGAGTTTGAATGGGGTTGCTGGACGGGTGCTCTTGGGCCTGTACCAGCAATCCTTCAAAGACTGGAAAGGCAGGTTCTACATGATATCTGCCACCCCACAAAGTCCAACCCTGCTCGAGGGGTACCCCCTCTACTGGGTTCCTGGGGTTGAGTTCAAGAAACCCCGGGACCTTGAAGCCATGGCCCCCTACGAGCGCGAGCTATGTGGGCTGTTCCTGGGGGCCAAGTACAACTCTGCTCGCCTCATCAAAGATGAGTTCGATGTGTTGGCCCTGAAAAAATACATAGGTAGCTCTTTTCCTTCCACCTCTTAGGATACTTGCACCTTCTCATGCATGCTTGCATACATTTTGACTTACTTGCGTAACTAGGCCATCTAACTCTTCCTTTTCCCATCTATGTAGATTCAATGTCAGGGAAGGACAGGAGGAAAGCTTTGCTGGAGCTTGCCAAGCTTCGGGGGACCAAAGGAATTGGCTCCTCTTCTTCCACCACCCAGCCCATTGCAGCCCCTCCTCTCTCGGTCGCGCCAGATTGAAGGCCCCGAGCAAGGAAGGAAGAGAAAAAGATTGGTGAAGGCCTCTACTTCACTTGCTGCTGCTGCTCCTCCCTCAACCGAAGAGGAAAGCTCTGGCTCTCCTCTTATACACTGCCAGAGGAAACTGCCAGCGGATGAGGGGGCCTCATCTATTCAGCCTGGGGAGATCGAGGTGGTGGAGGTAGAGGAAGGTTCACCCAACAGCCGTCTCCAGCTCTTCAACCACCATCTCTCCCCCCAGCAGGCCAATCTCTTGGTCAATCTGCTCCTCCTGCTGGGGGCGCTTCTGCTCATTCTGGGGATCTCCCACCACCACTGCCAACCTCCTCTGCTGCTGCTAAATGTGGTGGATCCAGCTCGCGACCAAGCGCCTCTGGAGCTAGCCACGAGAACTTCAGCCGGGTCATCACCTTGGTTCGACAGCTCATCAGCAACCGAGAGCTCGTCGAATGGAGCGGAGATGAGGTGGACATGCACCAGGCTAGGCAGATGGTGCTCTCTTTGGAGTTTTCCACCCAGCACCGCAAACAAATAGCCCTGGAGAAGAGGGTAAAGGAGCTTGAGCATGACAAGGAGTCGCTGCAAAGTGACTTCGAAGCTGCCCAGGGGTCTGTAGATCTGATGCGGGGCATGGTGGAAAAAGCTAGGAGGGAGTACCTAGCGCAGGTCCAAGAGACCTCCTCCCTACGCCAACTGAACTCTCAACTAGTGGGGGAGGTGGAGAGAAGAGGCTTGAGGAGGTGGTGGGCAAACTCTCTGAAGCCAAGGGCCAACTGGAAGAAGCTGCCTCTTCCCTTGCTGCCCTTACCACCGAGAGAAATGTTGCGGAGGCCTCGAAGCAAAAACTGGAGGCGGAGAAAGCTGATCTGATGAACGTGGGTGCTGATGCCCTTGCTGACGGATTCGAGCTGGCACTCGAGCAGATCCGATGCATTCTCCCGGACTTGGACCTCTCGCAATTCAGCATTTATCACGAAGTGGTAGATGGAAAGCTCACCCCTCCTCCTTGATCTCTTCTCTTTTTTGTAAATTTATACTTCTGCACAACTTTTTAGTACTTGGAATTTGTATAAGACTTGGTGTGAATACATACTCTCAATTTGTATAAGCTTCTTCTCTTGTATTTTTCTTGAGCTTCACCTTTCTTTATGCGCACGACTAACTGTTAGCTAGCTTAGGTTTAGCGCGATCTTAAGCTTTGTCTCTCCCTTTGCACACGACTAAGTGTTAACCAGCTTAGGCCTAGCGCGATCTGCCTCCTTTGATCTTGGCCTCTACTTTGATCGCGACTAACAACTTCCTTAGCTTTGTCTTTAACAGTTCTTGTGCGCTGCTTTGCACCACTAACCAATCACTGACGACTCATCAGTGATCGTTCTTCGATCTTCACTTAGTTTCTCTGTCGCTCTAACGCTAAGTGCATAGAGGACTTTGACATCGATCGCTCGGGGTGATGCCTCGTTTTGGGGAAAGAAAAGTGTTTCTCGCTAACCCCTCTTACCTTCCCCAAGGTCATCACCCTTCGGCGGATTGAGTCGTTCATTCCCTACCTCACTCCTGGGGTGAGAAGGGTTTCGGACTAAGAGCCTTACTGGGCCAATATTGGTGTATGCCAAGTGGGTAAGGACATTTGTCAAAATCTTTCCTTTCCCTCTCTTGGTCTTACTAGCACCCCTGGCTTTTCAAACCCTTAGCTGCCTGCGCTCACACCTGGGGTGAGGAAGACTTAGATCAGTGCCAGTACTCGCGCCTAGGGCGAGTAAGGCCTAACCGATCACCTGCACTTGCGCCTGGGGCAAGGAGGATTTTAACTTTAATACTTGCGCACACTTGATATGCTGGAAATTTTTTCTTGGGTGGCCTCGTTAAAAACCCTCCTTAGGGAAAAGAGTGCCCCCTTGTCTGTTCAACTGTTCCCACTATATACAAAGCATGTATATTTAGCGCGAGAACGCAACTACTTTACAACTTAACTGAAGTAAAATTTCAAGTGGGTGGCGTTCCACGTTCTGGGGATTGCTCCTCCCTCCAAAGTTTCTAGCCGATAAGCTCCATTCTCCAACGTCTCAATCACTCTGTACGGGCCTGTCCACTTTGGAGACAACTTGTTCTCCATCTCATTCTGATGCGCCTTTCTCATCACCAGGTCACCTTCCTGGAAGCGCCTGAGCCTCACCTTAGAGTTGTGCCTCCGTTCTACTCTTCTCTTTACGGCTTCAGCACTGACTCTGGCTTCTTCTCGCACCTCATCCAGTAGGTCGAGATTCACCTTTCGCTCTTCATTGGATCCTTCAGCAATGAAATTCAAGAATCTGGGGGAGCTCTCCTGTATCTCCACGGGGATCATGGCGTCTGTCCCATAGACAAGGCTGAAGGGTGTCTCATGGGTGCTGGACTGTGGGGTGGTATGATAAGACCATACAATTCTGGGGACCTCCTCTGCCCAGCCTCCTTTGGCCTTGTCTAGTCTTCGCTTCAGCCCCCTGAGCAGTACTCGATTGGCCGACTCCACCTGCCCATTGGTTTGTTGGTGTTCCACTGAAGCGAAAACCTGTTGTATCTTTAACTCTTCACACATCTTCCTCAGCTGATGACTCATGAACTGGGTGCCATTGTCGGAGACCAACCTCTTGGGTATTCCGAAGCGGCAGACGATGTTCTTCCAGACGAAGTGCTCGACTTTCTGTGCGGTGATGTGTGTGACTGGTTCTGCCTCCACCCACTTGGTGAAGTACTCGATGGCCACGATGAGAAACTTCATCTGCCTTATCGCCAGGGGAAAACGTCCTAGGATGTCGATCCCCCATGTGTGGAATGGCCACGGGCTATGGATGGACCTCAACTCCTCAGGAGGTGCCTTGTGCCAGTCTGCGTGCAGTTGACACTGTTTTCAGCGCTGAGCAAACCTTACGCAGTCTTCCTTCAGCTTTGGCCAGTAGTACCCCGCACGGAGTATCCTACTTGCCAAAGCGCGACCACCTACGTGGCTTCCGCACACCCCCTCGTGCAGCTCAGACATGAGTCTGGTGCATTGCTCGCCGTGCACGCAGATCTGCACAGGGTGAGAAAATCAAAATCTAAAGAGGTTTCCATCAATTATAGTAAACTTACTTGAGCTCCTCTTTATCCTTTTTGCCTCTGCCACATCAAGTGGAAGTACACCATCTTCTAAGTACAACTGGTATGGTGTTATCCAGGTGTCGGGTTCCTTCACCGCGCGGACCTCCATCGACTCATCGATCTTCGACGGTCGTGCTCTCACCCTCGGTGCTTTCAACGTTTCTTGAGTCAACGACCGATGACCGATCGTTAGAGGCTCCATTGATCTGCACACATGAAGTACCTGGTTGTCCGACACGAACGCTCGCGGTACCTTCAAGGTCTCCTGAATGACGGTCCTCTGCTTCCCCCCCTTGCCCGAGCTGGCCAGCTTGGCAAGCAGGTCTGCTCTGGCATTTTGCTCTCTTGGCACGTGCACCAATTCAAACTCGGTGAAGGACGTCTTTAGGAGCTGTACATACTCCAGGTAGGCTGCCATCTGGGGATCCTTTGCCTAGAACTCCCCTGTGACCTGCCCGGTGACTAGCAAAGAGTCGCTTTTGGCCAGCAGGTTTCTTGCTCCCATTTCTCTTGCTAGCAACATTCCTGCGACCAGGGCTTCATACTCCGCCTGATTGTTGCTAGCCTTGAAGGCAAAGCGGAGGGACTGCTCGATCAGTACCTCGTTTGGGCCTTCCAGAATGACTCCAGCGCCGCTCCCTTGCTGATTAGAGGAGCCATCCCCCGATAACACCCATCGGAAATCTAAACCTTCTGCAGGTGTCGCGATCGACGACAGCTCGACTACAAAGTCCGCGAACACCTGCCCCTTGATCGGTCCTCGGGGCTCGTACTGAATGTCAAATTATGACAATTCCACCGCCCACTTGACCATCCTTCCTGCTACGTCAAGTTTTTTCAGCACGTTTTGGATGGGCAGATCTGTCATTACCACCACTGTGAAGCTGTGGAAGTAATGCCTGAGTCTCCTTGCTGAAAAAACCACCGCCAGGGCAGCCTTCTCGAGGGCCTGGTACCGTGTTTCAGGGCCTTGCAGCACCTTACTCACGAAGTACACAGGCCTCTGGGCCTGATCTTGCTCTTGCACCAGGACTGAGCTGACTGCTCTCTCCGTCACAGCAAAGTATAGACGAAGAGGGGTGCCTACCCGAGGTTTACGCAAGACTGGTGGGCTCGCCAGATACTCCTTCAGTTTGATGAAGGCCTCCTCGCACTCCTGTGTCCAAAGGAATCTGCTGTTGCATTTAAGACACTGGAAGTACGGATGACCTTTCTCCCCTCCAGCGGACATAAACCGGGATAAGGCTGCCAAACGACCGGTGAGCTGCTGCACCTCCTTCACCGTCGTCGGGCTCCTCATTGCCACGATTGCTGCACACTTCTCTGGGTTAGCTTCGATTCCCCGCTCTGTTAAGAGGAAACCCTAAAACTTCCCAGCCTCCACGCCAAAAATACACTTCTCAGGGTTGAGCTTCAGTCTGTACTTGGCGATGGTGGTGAATAGTTCCTCCAGATCAGCTGCATGATGCTTCTTCTCTTGGGACGTAACCACCATGTCATCTACATATGCATGTACGTTCCTTCCCAGCATGGGCGAGAGCACCCTATCCATGAGCCGCTGGTAGGTGGCCCCCGCGTTCTTTAGCCCGAATGGCATGACCTTGTAGCAATAGCAAGACCGTTCCGTCATGAACGCGGTCTTGCACTCATCCATGGGGAGCATCCTGATCTGGTTATACCCTGAAAAAGCATCCAAGAAGCTGAGTAGCTTCCCCCCTGATGCGCTATCAACTAGGGCGTCTATACTGGGTAAGGGATAAGAATCTTTGGGGCATGCCTTGTTGAGGTCAGTGAAGTCCACGCACATTCTCCACTTGCCGCTTGCCTTCTGAACCAGTACCACGTTCGCTAGCCACTCGGGGTACTGGTTCTCTCTGATGTGCCCTGCAGCAAGGAGCTTCTGCGCTTCGTCGTGGATCACCTTTCTCTTTTCCTCGTTGAATTTCCTTCGCCTTTGTCGCACAGGTCGAACCTTAGGATCCATCGACAGACGATGGCAAAGGAAATCGGGGTCGATTTCTGGCATGTTGGACGCTGACCATGCAAAGGCACCCATGTGCTTCTCGATAACACCAACAATCAGCTTTCGCTCTTCTTCAACGAGGGATCCCCCCATTTTGAACTTTTTCCCTCTGATGTCCACTTCGACCCATCCTTCAGCTGGGTGGGGCCTTCTGTCACTGGCGATGACCGCCCTCGCGATCCCTGACTCGCGAGGAGCGATCGTGCCTTCCTCTTCTTCTTCCACCTGAGCTACCTGGGAGCCCCCCACCGTAGCGTTCTCCATCCTCTAAGCACCCTGTGTCTCCCTAACCACCGATCGCTCTTCGCGCACACCTGGTGGGGGTGTCGTGGTGATGTGACATACGCTTCTCTTCTGCTTTAGGCTGTTCTCATAACAGCGTCTAGCCTCAGCCTGATCCGACTTGATGGTTATTACGGTCCCCTCCATCGACGGCAGCTTCAGCTTCATGTGCCTCGTTGATGGTATTGCGCCCAACCTATTGAGGGTTGGCATCCCCAACAAAATGTTGTACGCAGAAGGGGCGTTCACCACCAAGTACTTTATCCTTTCAGTGCGGGCTGTCGTTCCATCAGTGAACGTTGTCCTCAGCTCAATGTACCCCCGCACCTCTACCTGATCTCCTGCAAAACCGTAGAGACACCCGGTATACGGCCTCAGTTGATCAGGGGACAACTGCAACTTGTTAAACGTCGGCCAGAACATGACGTCTGTCGAGCTTCCTTGATCTACGAGCACTCTGTGCACTCGTCTTCCTGCCGTGATGAGGGAAATGACCACGGGGTCGTTATCGTGCGGGACAACGTCCCGTAGGTCAGCTTTCCTGAAGACAATATCTACTTCAGGGTAATGGCTCTCGTCTACCGAGTCTACCACCATGACCGATCGAGCGTACCTCCTTCTCTGTGACGCGGTGCATCCCCCGCCAGAGATGCCCCCCGCGATTGTTTGCACTTCCCCGTGTACAGGGACTTCATGCTGCTGTTCTCCAGCCTGGGATCCCGACGCGCGATCACCCTGCGGCTCGCGCAGGTAGTCTGCCAGGAACCCAGACTTCACCAACTCTGCCAGTTGGTGTCCCAACGCCAAACAGGAGTGGAGTGTGTGGCCAAAGGCCTGGTGAAACTCACACCATTCATTTTTCTTCCTTCTAGTACCTTATCTGTCTTCTCCGGTACTCGTAATCTCGCTTCCACAGCAGGAAGCGCGATGAGATCCGCCAATCCCACCATGAAATTGTATCTTGGGGGTGCGTTATTCTCCCTTGCACGCCCCCTGCTCTGATCCTTGCCTGGTGGATAGGGACGAGGTTTTCCCTGCACCTTCTTCCCCTCCTTGGCCTCATGCACCCTTGCTTGCTGCTGCGGCTTCCCTTGCCCTCCACGCAGTCTTGGTGGTGCAGCACTTCCTCTTTTCTCAGAAACCTCTGTTTCTGCCACTATGTGCGTCACCGCGCGTCGTCGGATCTCTGCAAAGGTGCTGGGATGGCTCCTGATGAGGGACTCACTGAAGGGACCAGGCAGCACTCCCTTCTTGAACGCGTGCACCAGCATATCCTCATCCTTGCTGGGCAGTCTAACCACTTGTGCTCCAAAGCGGTTGAGATAGTCCTTCAGCGACTCGCCTTGGTACTGTCGTACATCGAACAAATCGTATGACACCACTGCGGGTGCTTTGTTGACGATGTACTGCTCAATGAAAAGCTTTGAAAACTGAGGGAAAGACGTGATATGTCCTTCTGGTAAGCTCACGAACCACTCCATGGCGATTCCGCTTAGTGTGCTCATGAACATTTTGCAGTACACAGCGTTTGAGCCCCCAGACAACATCATATGGGTGTGGAACGCCGTCAGATGCGCCTCCGGATCTTCTACCCCTGTGAACGACGCCTTTACCCCCACCAGGTTGGGAGGCACCATGGTTCCCATGACTTCAGGGGAGAATGGCATGGGGAACGCTCTTGGAGGCGACGGTTGCCTCGACACCCTTTCGTCAACCGCGTGTTCCCTCTGTGCCTGCAACGTCCTCCTCAGCTCTTCATTGACGCGATTCAGCTCGTCGTTCCTACTCTGCGACGCAGCCAACTCCGTCTGCATCCTCTCTTGTTCAACTCTCGACGCTGCGACGTTATCCTGCAGCGTGCGCACCATCTCCAGGACCTGCGCCATTGTCACAGCTCCTTCGTCAGCGGATGGCGCAGGTGATGGTTGTCTGTTTCTTGGCATCTTTCCCTAGCAAAGAACTTGGTAAAACCTTGGTAAGCTTCAAAAACTGTGGTGTATATGGGACCACGATTCACTCGGGCCCCACGGTGGGCGCCAAATGATCAGTGCTCTATTGCTTCTCGCGTTCTGCCCCCAGGCGTTAGTCTGGGAACTGGTCTGTTGGTGGCCACTTGGTTACTGACCACCGATCACCGTTCTGGGTGATCTGTCCCCTGACCTCTCTGCCGCCTGATCTGTCGGTGGTCACTTGGTTCCTGACCCCCCGATCACCGCTCTTGGCGATCGCCTCCCTGATCTCTCTGCCACCTGGTCCACGTGTCACCCTGCGAGTGGTCCACGTGGTTCTCTGCTGCTGACGTCATTGACTACCGATGACCGATCGGATCAAGTCTTTTACTCAACTTGCAAACCTAGTAACTTTATTAGTCATCTTAGCATACCTTATTGATTTTTGTTATGATGAAAACTCATAGAATCTCGTGTTACAATGGGTATTAGATCGTCTAACTGATCATAGATCGTCTCGCATCTTAATAAAATTAATGCATCATTAATTGCATTTATTGAATTGGTTTTGGATACAACCTTAAAAATGGAATTGTGTTATTGGAGAGGTTGATTTTCTGATATTTTTGGTTAAGTGAATCAATTCTCACTCAAGCAAAAGTAGCCTTGCACTCTAACGTGTTTTTAGCTTTGTTTTTGCTTAAGCAAAGAAATGCTTGCTCAAGCGAAAACAAGACTAGAAAACAACCCTTCTCTCTCAAATGTTCACTCAAGTTAAAATATTTTTGCTCAAGTGAGCTCATTCTCGCTTAAGCTAAAATATTCTCGTTAAAGCTAACAATAAAAAAAAACTATGTTCTTTCTTTTCTTTTCTTCTTGACTATTCAATGAATTGAATTATGAATGAATGCTTTTATAAATGTAATAAAGTGAATATTAATTGGTAAATTCAATTTAATAGTAAACATTGTCAAATAATATTAGTAATATTAATAATATTTAAAAAAATATAAAGAATAATATTAGTAATAATATTTTAAATAATTGTACCGCCCAGGTAGTCGGAAATGATGACGTGGCAGCAAGCTATTATGTAGGCGTGTCAAGCAGGGCTCGTGGCTGGCAGAAGGGAAGGAAGTCGGGGGGCTCGTGTAGTCGCCAGTTATTAAGTTGGCGTGCTCCGATCTCTAGCATACCAAAACCGGCGGTCACCAGGTTTGAGATGAAGTTGCCGGATGCGAACCCAGACGACCAAGTGGTTAGAGATCGCCGAAAGCGGGACATCGCCGAAGGATCAGGGAGGTTTGTTCCAGGCTTTCGAAGCAGAGGATGAAGTCGTCAGATAGTCATTCCCTAGCTAGCCAGAGGGTGAGGTCGGGGAACAGCTTACCTGAACGTGCACGGTGAAGCAAGAGAAGTAGATCATGAAGGCGGCTGGCGAGACCACAGGGAAGGTGTGTATGAAGGCACCCGTACTCGCCACGCAGAAGAGATCACGCTCCAAGGCAGCTATGCGCTGAGTTGTTTCGTGCATAAGTAACTTAGCCAAAAGCCCGAAGAGTAAGAAGTGGCGCCCAAGTCAAGGATGCTCCAGATGGTGACACGTGTACAGCTGGATGCGAGCCACGTGTCCAGATGTGTAACTGTCAGGAGAGAGAAAGTGCCCAGGTATATAAGAGATTATAACGAACTTCTGAGGTACACGCGTTTTAGATTACTTCTTTACGCTTGCGAGAACTTGAGTACGCTGAGAGAGAATTTTGCACGGTTCCTGAGAGTTCTTAAGTATTCTCTTAGTATTTGGTGGTTCAGTCGCTGACTTGGGCGTCGGAGCGTGATCGGCCGCAACAGCGCCGTTCTGTCTTTTGCAGGTTCTTGAGGTGAATCAAGGCGAAGGACCGAAGCTAACACGATGCAGAAGTCGATCCAGATTTGACGAGGCAAGGTTCTTACGTCCTGGTCAACAGGCAGGATCAATAATAATAATAATATTTTTTAAATATTAATAATATTATTACTAATATTAATAATAATATTTTTTAAATATTAATAATATTATTACTAATATTAATAATACTATTACTGATATTAATAATACTATTACTAATATTAATAATACTATTACTATTATTAATAATGAAATAAATAAGATTATTAGTAATAATGTTTTATTTCAAAAGGAAGACTTTTCAAAAGTTGTTGAACAAAATTAAACTTAAGCAACTTGAATTTCTTTCTTAGAATTTAAAACTTCTTCATTTTCAGGGGTGCCTCCTAATCAGGTTTCTTGTAATGAATTCCTTGATTGGATCAATGATCTTTCTTGTATGTCTTTTACTGGACCTTGTTATACTTGGTGTAATGGAAGGACATGGTTGCATTAAAGTCATAGAAGATTGGATAGGGTTTTATGTAATTGAGTGTGTCTGGATGAATGGGGTTCTTGTACTTATCAAGTTCTTGTTAAAGATTGTTCTGGCCATTCCCCTATTCTTGCTAGTCTTGCAAGTAATTCTTTAAGTAAGGTTAGCAATTTTATGTGGCTTTAGGACACTTCATGTATGAAGCTTATTCATGATTCTTGAGCTAACAAGGTTGTTGGTTGTCCTATGTTTATTTTGCAACATAAGTTAAAAAGGTTGAAAATTGAGCTATGAGACTGGAATAAAAATTGTTTTGGTAATGTTCACAATGTAGTTCTTCTTAAGCACGGTCTCCTCCTTGGTATTCTACAAATCTTAGAGACTGCTAGTTTGTTTGATATTGATGGGCTTCTCAATCAAGAAAAGATTGCTAAGGAGGAGCTTGATCATGTACTTCACTGTCAATATTTGTTTTAGAAAGAACGGGCTAAGATGTTATGGTTTAAAGATGAGGATCAAAATACTGCTTTTTTCCATGTTGTGGTAAATAGGAGAAATAATTCTAATGGAATTCATCGTCTACGGATTGATAATGAGGTTATTGAGGATCATATTTTGACTTTTATAAAAATATTTATGCTAAGTTTATTTCTAATGTTCAGGATACAAGTAATATGGAAGATTTTATTGGTACTTATATTCCAAAGTTGGTTTCCTCTTAGGAAAATATGATGTTGATTAAATGTCTTGATTTTTTGGGAAATGAATAATGTTGTTTTTAATCTTAATGGTAATAGTGCTCCTAGTCCTGATGGTTTTGGTGGTGTTTTCTATCATTCATGGTGGGAAACTATTGTGACAGATGTTTGCAATGTTGTTCATGGCAATAAGATTAGTGGTAGTCATGGCCGAATCAAATGATGAACCATAAGCATATAACAAAAGAAAAATCAAGAGCAAGAATTTAAGACAAAGACATATGAAATGGAAATGAATTGAAAAGAGTGGAAGAATAGTAACTTATGGAGGGATTGTAAGAGTGGTTCACGCCACTTGGGGTGTGGTACACACCAAAATGAGTGAAGGGCCGCCACTTGAGAATCTTACACTACTAAAGATAAGACCTAGCTAAAAGGATTCAAATCTCACACAACTTGCGTAGAGTAACTTTTCTATTCAAAATTAACATGTAATATATTGAGTAAGGCACCATATTTATAGGAATGGGTGCCTTGGTGTCCAAAAAGAACAAGGATAGGATGGGAAATAAGGGAGGGGCGGCCAAGGAGGGTTGACTAAGGTCAAAATCGCACCTTTAGGCTCTTCTTCTAGAAACTAGGTCAAAAACCCTAATTATAGGTGCTTTGTCTGGAAAACTTGGGCTTTGATCAAGCCCATTTCACTATGAACACTCATATTTATGCTAAAGGCACCTATTATATCCTATCTTGCTATTTGGACCCGTAAATAGATCCCAATTTATTTACAACTTGTTTTATTCTTAAGAAGACTAGCAGGAAGAACATTAGATCCTATCGGTTTTGTCCATTTCTTCCTCTGGTGAGGTCTGCTAAATCCTTGGTGAGGTCTTCACTTGAATGTTGAGATGACTTCTTATAGTGTGAATGGTAATTTGTATTCTTCGTCATCTCCTTGTTCACTTGGTTTCTATGACATGGTTCCTGAGTTTTATGGAAAAGTATATGCTATGGAGGAAGCTCAAAAGATGGGGCTTAGTAATATATGGCTTGAATGTGATTCATCCTTGGTTTGTGTTGTGTTTACTGCTAGGACTAATGCTTTGTGGTTGCTTCGTAATCGATGAAATACTTGTCTTTATTACTGTGGGAAAATCAAGTTTAGGGTTACTCGTATTTTTCGTGAAGGGAATGTAGGTGCTGATACGTTGGTTAATTTAGGATTTATTCATAAGAATCATTTCATTAGTAAAGTTCTTCGTCCTCTTCCTGTTAGAGGGGAGTTCCTTTCACCAAGTTGGGTTAAAATTAACACTGATTGGGTTGTTAGGGGATATCCTAGTTTTGCTACTTGAGGAGGTATTTTTTGTGGGAGTATGAGGGAGTTTATTGGTACTTTCTCTGCATTTCTTGAAGTTCAGACTGTCATGGTGATGTGAGATGATTTTTAGATGGTTCCATTTTATGGTGACATTTTACTAAGAGTTGGGATTTTAGCAATTTATGGTGAAACCTAAGGAAGATTCCCACTGGACATGAACTTAACCAAATGGTTAAGTAAATGTGAAGGTGCACTTCACGAAGGCAAAGATGAAAAATCAACATAAAGTGATAGATGAGATGCAATGTGGAATGGAAATGGCAATAAGGTAAGCATTAATGGTGGTCATGGCCAAACCAAATGATGAACCATAAGCATATAACAAAAGAAAAATCAAGAGCAAGAGTTCAAGACAAAGACATATATGAAATGGAAATGAATTGAAAAGAGTGGAAGAATAGTAGCTTATGGAGTGATTGTAAGAGTGGTTCACACCACTTGGGGTGTGGTAGCCACAAAGATGAATGAAGGGTCGTCACTTGAGAGTCTTACACTACTCAAGATAAGAATTAGCCAAGAGGATTCAAATCTCACAAACTTCTCACACAACTTATGCATAGTAACTTTTCTATTCAAAATTAACATGTAATACATGGAGTAAGGCATCCTATTTATATGAATGGGTGCCTTGGTGTCCAAGAAGAGCAAGGATAGTGTACCGTCCCATATCCGGGCGTTGACGAAGTCAAGGTCAAAGTCAACGCCTGGAGTCAAAGTCAACACAAGGCGTCGCCTAGGTGGAGAGATGCCAAGTACCAGCGTCGCCAGGAGGAAGCGTCGCCAAGGCAAGGCGTCGCCTAGATGAAGGCGTCGCCCAACCAGGGCGTCGCCAAGATCAAATATCACTAAGACAAGGCAATCACAGTGCGGTTCCCCGATACCCATGGGTAGGAAAGACCATGGAGGGAGCGACGCCGTGGGTAGGCCTCAGGTCCCGATAATCCGGGGTAGTGATAAAGAGAAGAGATAGGTGGCTTCAAGGCCATAGTGGTAGCACCAGTGTAGGGCAGCCTGACTCATGAAGTACCCCTGCCGCCCCAGAGATGCCTTTGGGACAGATACGGCTCAAGAGGAGGGTCACGCACAGGGTAGCCAGGTGCAGTGTACGAGAGGAAGGCAGATACGCCCTCAAAGTGAGTGACTAGATGATTGGGGGCATGAGTTGGCACCCAAAAAGTCACCCCTTGCGCAGTAGCACTCCCAAGCAGGAGGACTCACACGTAGAAACGTCCCCAGATGGGGTCATGGCGCTGTGAGGCCCTCCACGTGTACGACAGCCAGGTCAGAATAGAAACATCATTTAGTCAGGTACCAGGTAATTAAAGTCATTTAATACGGTTTCTGTTTCGAGCGTTTAAGGTATTATAAAGGCTCCCAAGCGTTTCAACGTCTTAAATGCGCTACGTTTTCTAATTAGACGCGTTAATTAAGTGCGTTACGTTGTATAATTAAAAGCGCTTTAAGATGCTTTAAATGCTAGGGTAGTTTAAATAGCGCCAAGAATGTTGGGAACGGGGTTGGAACTTTTGGCAAATTTTCCATAAACTCTCTAGTTGCTTGCTCGAGCCTCGAGGTGAGGGACAAGGGACTAAAGACAGATCTTTGCCAGAACGAGAAAATACACACTAGAAATAGTTTCTTTTTTACCACCTTCAGAGTGCCATACGCGGTGCTCCGATACGGAGGTGCATAGTTTTTGGTGTTTCTTGCTGGTTGACTTGAGCGTCGGAGTGCAAACGGCCGCTAGGGCGCCCTTTTGTCCTTCTTTGCAGGAATCCACAGGTGATCAGTGGGAAGGAGTCCCTAGCTGATGGTTGAGGTTGCGCACGAAGACGCCCCAAGTCAACCGGACGGAACAGATAGGATGGGAAATAAGGGAGGGGCGGCCAAAAAGGGTTGACTAAGGTCAAAATCGCACCTTTAGGCTCTCCTTCTAGAAACTAGGTCAAAAACCCTAATTATAGGTGCCTCGTCTTGAAAACGTGGGCTTTGTTCAAGCCCATTTCACTATGAGCATTCCTATTTATGCTAAAGGCACCTATTCTATCCTATCTTGCTATTTGGATCCCTAAATAGAGAGCCTAATTTATTTAGAACATGTTTTATTCTTAAAAAGACTAGTAGGAAAAACATTAGATGCTATGGGTTTTGTTCATTTCTCCCTCTGGTGAGGTCTGCTAAATCCTTGGTGAGGTCTTCACTTGAATGTTGAGATGACTTCTTATAGTGTGAATGGTAATGTGCATCCTTGGTCAACTCTTTGTTGACTTGGTTTGTATCACATGGTTGTTGAGTTTTATGGAACAATAAATGCTATGGAGGAAGCTCAAAAGATGGGGCTTACTAATATATGTCTTGAATGTGATTCTACCTTGGTTTGTGTTGCGTTTACTTCTACAACTAATGTTTCGTGGTTGCTTCGTAATCGATGAAATACTTGTCTTCATTACTGTGGTAAAATCAAGTTTAGGGTTACTCGTATTTTTCGTGAAGGGAATGTGGGTGCTGATAAGTTGGTTAATTTAGGATTTATTCATAGAGAATCATTTCATTGGTATAATAGGCTTCCATGTAGTTTGTTCTTACAATTCTTTATGAATAGGTATTGTCTACTTGTGTATCGTTTTTGTTAACATATGGGGTTTGGTCTAGTCCCCCCATATTTTTTTGTATTTTTTTTAATAATACTATTTTCAAGTGATAGCAGATGATTGTTGTTACTTGAAGTGTCAGCCTAGCTCAGATGTCAAGTTGCATAGTGATGCCTAAGATGAAAGCTTTTATATAAAAACTATGTGTACTTAAACACTAATTTCAACTTATTATGTATTGCATTATTCTACAGATGTTGAACCACTAAATTCGGCCTCCACGAACTATGTGAATGCTTTGATCACATATTTAATTAGGTTAGGAGAGATGATGAATAAGTTTAGTTTATATCTTCTTAAGTTCTATTTTATATTTTTCTCAAACCAGCTCATTCTTGCTTAAGTTTATTCTTTCTTTAATTTTCTTCTTGACTCTTCAATGAATTGAATTATGAATGAGTGCTTTTTAAATGTATTAAAGTTAATATGAGTTGGTATATTAAATTTATGTGTAATTTTTTGAAAATAATATTACCAATGTTAATAATATTTAAAAATGAGTAATATTAATAATATAAAAGTTGGTATTGCTATTAATATTAATATGAGATCATAAAGGAATCTCATATAATATGAGAAAATATATGTTGTAAATTGTGAAAAATAGATGGTAAACAATAAATAAAATATAATGGTAATATTGAATATTGAAAGTTTTAAATGTAATCTTAATATTTGCTTTATTTGATTGATTTTTTATTTAATACTAATTTAGAAATTTAGAAAAGAAAGAAGAACACATTGATTAGGTAGTAGTATAAATATGTAGTAGAAGGTACAAACTGAAATGAAGAGAGACTAAGAAACCCACAAAGAAAGTAGAAAGCAGAAAGAAAGCAGAAAGCAGAGAGAGATGGGTGTGGTTAATAAGATAGCTTTGAGTGTTGTCATATTTGCTCTAATAGCATGCTATGGTATATTCTCTGAACATATTTTGATATTTGAGTTTATGAAAAGACTCTTAATTGTTATTGAATTTGTGTATGTTTTTGCAGGGAATGGTGTGTTGAGCATCCCAAATACAAGAGATGTGTACAAATATTCTGAGAACAACCAAGTTGACGGAAAACAACAGTGTGATACAAACCATGATTGCGGGAATTTTTGCAATCCACCATGCGATACGTCGTTTTGTAATATGGCAACTCACAGATGCGAATGCCCTTGTGATCAGTGATGTGCTAAACATCTCATCCATAACTACGTCATTGGGAATTAATAAATTAATACGTTTCATGATATATTAAGTTTTCGATTTCATCACATTACTTCAAATTCATTACCTTTCTATGCCTTTAAACTTAAATATATGCTTCAAATTCCTCACCTTTATATGGCTCAAAAGTTAATTATAGACCTTATTAGTGTTCAGACTAAGAAAATATCAAATAAACAATATAATTATTATTATTATGGTTATTCTTTTTATGTTAATTACTTTGAATTTACTTTGTTTAACAATAGATAGAAATTCATACTACAAAAATTATAGATATTTATATAAGATAAACACTGTATACAAAGATCAAAATCTAATATTTACATGTATCATTAAATTAACTAAAAAAATCCACCAATAATCCTTAAAAATACAAAGTTTACTAATTTTTTTTTCTTCATATTTCATTGTTCAATGTAATGAATCACTAATTGCATTCATGCCATTTGAATTTTTAAGAAAAAAACTATTTTAAAGATGGATTTTATATTTCATTGTCGTTTAAATCGTGACAAAAAAAAATAAAATGATTTATAAAAAAAAATTGTATTTACCTACTACAAAAATTTGAATATGGTTAAAGATGAATTTGATTATGTATCACCCAGGGAAGATAAACCTAGTTAAATAATCAAGGCATTTTTTATTCATTTTGTAAGGTAATTTTGAGAATTTGGTTTTTGTGTTGGACATGTCCTAAAAAATAATTAAACAAGAAAAGACACACAAGTGAGATAAACGGTGGAACGCAACAAAGATACAAAATTAACCGATTAAAACAAGCAAAAACAACAAGAAATTGAAGAACAACATTAAGAACAAGAGGATATGCAGCGGAACAACAAAGGAATTTGTTGATTTAATTTGTACTAAAATTAAACGGTGAAAAATGGAAAATAATCGTCGAAAACAGTAGAGAAATAGTGGAAACAGAAGATAAATGGTAGAAAACAAAGAATCAATGACAAAAAACAAAGAACACGAAGGAAACCGTGACAAACACAAAGCTGAACAAAAAAAATTTTTTGTGAAAACTTGACTTAGCCTTGTCGGATCTTTGGTTGCTCTGATACACCTAATGCAATTGATTGTTGATTGGAATAGAATGAGGCAGCGAAAACTTTGAAATAGGAGGAGAACTGAATGGAATTGGGGAGGTTAGGTTTTGGGAATGGTGAGTGCAATGAAGGGGAAAGAGGTGTGGCCAACCTTCCAAGGTTCACTACGCCTTCCAAGAGTTTCTTCTTTTAACAGTTCAAATACAATGCATTCTGTCTCTAGAACATGTCTCTAGAACATGTATGAAATTTATTGTATGAAATTTGGACATGTC
Organism: Phaseolus vulgaris; assembly: GCF_051622355.1. NCBI lineage: Eukaryota > Viridiplantae > Streptophyta > Magnoliopsida > Fabales > Fabaceae > Phaseolus > Phaseolus vulgaris. The sequence goes on from NC_143508.1 coordinate 35,488,715, forward strand.
TCTAGAACATGTAAAGCTAGAAAGTACCTTGTTCCTAAAGGTTGGCCAAATGGCTTCATAAGGAAAGGTATTAATCCTGCTGGACACTAGACTAAAAAGGGGTACCATATGTGTTAATTTTGTTTTGGAGAAAAACAGCAGGAAAACCAGTGGTACTTGGACAGTTGATGCTCAAAGCACATGACTGGTAATTTTGCTCAGTTCACAAGTCTGAAACTTAAAGCTAAAGGGCATGTCACATATGGAGATAATAACCGAGGAAGGATTCTTGGAAAAGGGAATGCTGGAACTAGAAATTCAACCACAATAGAAAAACGTTCTATATGTGGAAGGACTAAAGCACAACCTGTTGAGTATTAGCCAATTATGTGACAAGGGCTACAGGGTGAACTTTGAAGACAACAAATGTATAATTTCATATGAAACCTCTGGTAAGGTGTTGTTCACAGGTAAAAGAATAAATAACATCTATCTCTTAGAAATCATGAACAATTGCTTTGAAAATGAATGTCTCTTATCAAAAAGTGATGAGTCTTAACTGTGGCACAAAAGGTTAGCTCATATCGATACATCAATGAGGAAGTTTATGTGGATCAACCACCGGGCTTTGAAGATCATAAACATCCCAACCATGTCTTCAAGTTGAAGAAAGCTTTGTATGGACTGAAGCAAGCTCCAAGGCAGTGGTATGAGAGGCTTAGCAACTTTATGCTATCTCATGGTTATGAAAGGGGAATGGTAGACAAGACTTTCTTCATCAAAAAGTCAAATTCATAAATAATTCTTATGCAAATCTATGTTGATGACATCATCTTTGGTGTTACACAATAGGTTGTTTGAAGAATTTGTGGCTGCAATGAAAGGTGAGTTTGAAATGTCTATGATGCGAGAATTGTCTTTCTTTCTTGGATTGCAGGTTAAGCAAACAAAGGATGGAATCTTTCTATGTCAATCAAAGTATTGCAAAGAGATTATCAAGAAATTTGAAATGGAGAGTTGCAAAGAAGCAAGCTCTCCAATGCCATCAAGCTGCTACATGGATGCTGATTCTGCTGGAAAGAGTGTAGATCAAACCAAATATAGAGGATTGATTGGCTCCTTGCTATATCTAACAGCTAGTAGGCCGGACATCATGTTTGCGGTGTGTCTATGTGCTAGATATCAAGCAAATCCTAAGGAGTCACACTTCAAAGCTGCAAAAAGAATTATGAAATATCTCAAAGGAACATCATCTGTTGGGTTATGGTATCCTTCTCACTCTCCAATTCATTTAATTGGTTATTCAGATTCTGACTTTGCAGGTTGCAAGCTAGATAGGAAGAGCACAAGTGGGACTTGTCATCTCCTTGGCTCAAGTCTAATCTCATGGCATAGCAAGAAGCAAGCATGTGTTGCTCTCTCTACTGCTGAGGCTGAGTATATAGCTGCTGGTAGCTGCTGTGCACAGATTCTATGGCTCAAACAACAACTTGCAGACTTTGGATTAAAGATCAGCAAAGTTCCTTTGATGTGTGATAACACAAGTGCCATCAATCTTACCAAGAATTAAATTCAGCACTCAAGGACAAAACATATTGAGATAAGGCATCATTTTATCAGTAATCATGTAAACAATGGGAACTGTGAAGTAAAGTTTGTGGAGATCAAACTGCAGTTAGCTGACATCTTCACTAAACCACTACCAAAGGAGAGGTTCTTCTTCCTAAGAAATGAGTTAGGTATTCTTGATCTCAATAATCTCTCCTAAATCTGTTTTGTTACTGTTAAAGTCTATATGTGAAGACAAATAGGGGGAGAATTAATTGGTCTTGTGAATCCTTATCTGAAACTGTTTAAATATGTTAATATCTCTGATATAAAACTGGTTTCTGCTGCTGCTGATAGAAACAACCGATTGTTTCGAGTAAACAACCGATTGTTTATCAAGTTTTATGCTTTAAATGTATAAAAATATGACCTGCTGATGTAAGAAGCATTGGATAGTATATATGCTATTTTTGCAGGTACTGCTTCAGATTCAATCAAATCAGACACAAGCACCAGGGATTTGTCTTCATCAAATAGGGGGAGATTGTTGAACCAAGTGGTGTTCAAGGTTTGAAGAATCCGAACCCTTTGAAGGATGTTGAAGGCTTGGCTGTGCTTGTTGTTGCTGAGCTGTCTTAGATAGGATATGGGGTAGATTGTTAATGTAATCCACTCTTGATTGAATCCAAAGCATAGACATTCTCAATCTTTTAAAAAGAAAAGTGTTTTTCAAACTAAGTGAAAAACAACCGATTGTTTTGTCGAAACAACTGATTGTTTTATTCTTAGGTGTTTTTAGAAAAAGTTGAAAACTGTTTTTCAAATGGTTTAGCTGTTAAAACTAAAACAACCGATTGATTCGTGGAAACAACCGATTGTTTGTTTTGCTACCATAACAGAAAAACTGTTTTTTCTTTGACTGAGCTTTAAATGTTTTAACTGATTATGCTCCAGTCTTTAATGCTTTGACCAATCTTTTAAATGCAATGAATAAGTTTGTTAAGATTTGATAACAAACAATATCTTTGAATATATTTTGTAAAACAGATTTGAGTAATAACAATTAACACAAGTTTTTGAGTTTTTCAAAGACTTGAGATTGCTTAGAGATTGAGATTGATCAAAGAGTGTGAGATAGGATTTATGCTTGTATTGATTTCAGATTTGGTTCTGTGACAAGTGTAATCCTTGTATCTGTTGAACAAGTTTCTTTTGTGTGTTTGCTGAGAAGTGTTGTGTGTTCTTGAGGGGATCAAGATTAGCATTCTTAGTGTTGGTGTGTTGGCCAAGAGAAGTGTGTGTCTTGAGGGGATCAAGGTCACTTTCTTGGTTGTGTTGTAAGTGATCTAGGTTTGATTGCTTAGTGGAATTCCTCAGTTGTTTATGAGAAGACTGGATATAGCTCTGGGTTTAGAGTGAACCAGTATAAATCTCTGTGTGCATTCTCTCTCTCCCTTAACTCTTTAAATTCAGTTTTGATATTTGTATACTGGTATACACAACCGATTGTTTCTGTGAAACAACCGATTGTTTTTCTGGTGTTGTGCTTTTAGCTTTGTATTTTGGCAAAATGAATTCTTTATCAACTAAATCTGGAAGAAAGTTCATTCAAGGCTTAAATGTTTTTGAAATCCCTCTTTAAACCATTCACCCCCCCCCCCTAGTTTAAAGAGCTTGGTTCTTTAAAGTTATTCAAGTTGATCCAAAAAACCTTTTTTCTATGGCTGGAAAACAATCTTTTGAGGAAGGTGCTTCAATCTACAAACCACCTTTATTTTGTGGATTGAATTACAAGTATTGGGAAGCCAGAATGAAAATCTTTGTGGAATATATTGATCAAGGAATTTGGGATTCAACTGAGAATGGTCCTTACATTCCAAAGTTTAAAAAGAATGGTTCTTTCATTGCAAAACCTTGGTCTCAATGGACCAATGATGAATGTAAAATGGCCAAGCTTGATTGTTCTGCTCAAAACATAATAGCTTCTGCACTTGATACTAATGAGTTTTTCAAGGTGTCAAAATGCAAAACTGCTAAAGAGATGTGGGACACACTCAAGGCTGCTCATGGAAACAATGAACCAAAGGAGGCAAGATAAAAAAGCCAAGCAAGAAGGAAAAGAAGGCAAAACAAGAAAAGCCTCAACCTCTGCTTCATGGCCAGAAAGGAAGATGATTCAAGTAGTGTAAGTTCATCTAACTCATCAAACTCTGAAAATTATGGTCAATTGCTTCAAGCCTTTCAAGAAACGCATGAAGAAGCCAACCGATTGGCCCTCTTGAACAATCGGTTAAAAGAAAAGAATAGCTGGCTTGAAAACAGAGTCAAATCACTAGAAGAGGAATTAGATAATTCAAAAATAGATTTTGAAAACCTTGAAATTATTTACACAAACTCCTCTTGCAAGTGTGATGCTCTAGTTTGTGAAAATTGTGAAAATCTTGAAAAGAAGGTCCACTATCTTGTTAAAACTGTGGATAAACTTTCTAAAGACCAATCCAACTTTGAGAATGTCTTGGCATCTCAAAATTGTGTTTTTGGAAAAGCTGGATTGGGTTTTAACCCACAAAACAAACAAGATAGATTTTCAAAATCATTTTCGAAAATGCCAGAAAAACAATCGATTGGACCATTGAAACAACCGATTGTTACATGCTTCTATTGCATGAAAAGAGGCCATTCTGTGAGGTTCTGTAAAATCAGAAAATATGTTGTTCCTAGGGGCTTTATGAAGTGGATTCCTAAGTGCAGTAAAGGTTCTATTGATGAGTGTAAACCAAATGGACCCACATTCATAAGGGGACCAAATCTTTGTACTTGAAAATCTTCTTTGTAGGAAATCTTGAAGGAGAGCAAGCAACAATGATACTTGGACAGTGGATGCTCCAAGCACATGATAGAGGACAAATCAAAGTTCCTGAGCATCTCCTTTAAGCAAGAAGGGTATGTCACCTATGGAGATAACAACAAGGGAAGGATTCTTGGGAGAGGATCCATCTGAGGGTCTTTGGCCTGGTACTCTCCTGTTACTTGGCCCGTGACTAGTAGGGAGTCACTCTTCGCCAATAGATTCTTAGCACCCATCTCCTTGGCTAACAGTATTCCAGGGATCAAAGCCTCATACTTTGCATGGTTGTTACTGGCCTTGAAAGCGAACCGCAAGGCCTGCTCAATCAATAACCCATTTGGCCCTTCCAGAATGACGTCAACCCCACTACCTTGCTGGTTAGAGGAACCATCTACAAAGAGCACCCATCTGAAGTCGGCCTCTTCGTGGTGTGTGGCTACCGATGAGAGCTCTACCACAAAGTCAGCGTAAACTTGGCCTTTGATAGGACCTCTAGGCTCGTACTGTACGTCGAATTCTGATAGCTCTACTGCCCAACGCACCATTCTTCTCGCAACGTCTGCCTTCTGTAAGACCTTGTGAATGGGAAGGTCTGTCATCACTACCACAGTAAAGCTCTTGAAGTAGTGGCGAAGTCTTCGCGCTGAGAACACCACTGCCAGAGTTGCCTTCTCTAGGGCCTGGTATGTCACCTCAGGCCCCTACAATAATTTGCTCACAATGTAGATCGGCTTCTGTATCTGGTCCTGTTCCTGCACGAGCACTGAACTGATCGCTCGCATAACACTGGTGGACTGGCCAGGTACTCCTTCAGCTTGAGGAATGCCTCCTCACACTCTCTGGTCCATACGAACCTATTGTTCCTCCTCCGGCACTTGAAATAGGGGTGACCTTTGTCCCCACCAGCTCATAAAAATCTGGACAGAGCAGCCATCCACGCTGTCAACTGCTGCACCTCCTTTACTGAGATCGGGCTTCTCATTGAGAGGATCGCAGCGCACTTCTCAGGGTTCGCCTCTATCCCACGCTCAGTGAGTAGAAAACCTAAGAACTTGCATGTTTCAACCCCGAACACACACTTCTTAGGGTTTAGCTTCAGTCTGTATTTAGCTATTGTTGTAAATAGCTCTTCTAAATTAGTGACATGCTGATCCTTCACCTATGAGGTCACCACCATATCATCCACATACCCTTGCACATTTCACCCTATCATGGGCGCAAGTACCCTGTCCATCAACCTCTGGTAGGTGGCACCTACGTTCTTCAGCCCAAAGGACATCACCGTGTAATAATAGCAAGACTGTTCTGTCATGAACGCCATCCTGCACTCGTCCCTAGGATGCATCTTGATCTGGTTGTACCCAGAAAAGGGATCCATGAAACTGAGCAATCTGCAACCAGAGGCACTGTCTACCAAAGCATCAATGCTTGGCAACGGGTAGGAGTCCTTCGGGCAGGCGTTGTTAAGGTCTGTGAAGTCTACACGCATTCTCCACTTCAAGTTGGCCTTCTTCACCAGCACCACGTTTGCCAGCCATTCTAGGTATTGAATCTCCCTGATGTGGTCGGCGCTCAGCAACTTCCGCGTTTCCTCTTTGATGACCTACCGCCTTTCCTCGTTGAACTTTCTTCTCCTCTGGCGAACATGTCAAACCTGGGGGGTCCATGGTAAGACGATGACACATGAAGTCAAGGTTTATGCCAGGCATGTCCAAGGCAGATCACGCGAAGGCATCCAGGTGTCGTGCTATGACGGCAATCTGGTCCTGTTTCCCTTGGCCTAAAGACTTGCCAAGCTTAAACATTCTGCCACCGATTTCCCTCTCCATGACGTCTTCAGTTGGTTCAGACCGTCTTTCTCGGGCGATCTTTGAGCGGGTGACCCCTTCTTCACTTGGGGGATGGGTGGTAACAGTGAACACTCTTATCTTTGTTTTGAGGCTATTCTCGTAACACTTCTTAGCCTCCTTCTGATCTGAACTAATGGTGATCACAGTCCCCTCTAAGGAAGGCAGTTTCATCTTTATATGCCTCGTCGAGGCTATCGCTCCCAGCATGTTCGAGGCAGGTCTACCCAATAATATGTTGTAAGCTGAGGGAGCGTTAACAACAAGGTACCTGATGTTTTCTGTGTGGGAAGCTATGCCATCCATGAAGGTGGTCCTCAACTCTATATGTCCACGCACTTCTACCTGGTCTCCAACAAATCCATACAAGCAGTCGATATAAGGCCTCAACTGGTCTGGAGACAACTGCAACTTGTTGAAGGTCGACTAGAACATCACATTAACCGAGCTTCCCTGGTCCACTAGGACACGGTGCACCTTCCTTCCCACTATTACTACCGAAACTACCACGGGGTCATTGTCGTGAGGGACGACGTTCTGGAGGTCGGCCTTGGTGAAGATGAGGTTGATGTCAAGAGCCTGGTCTGCCTCTTGCATCTCCACTGTCATCACCGCTTGTGCATATTTCTTCCGCTGAGAAGCGGTGCATCCTTCTCCTGAGAAACCCCCTGAAATGGTGTGGATCTCACCATGAACGGGCATCTCATGCCCCAGATCACCCCCTGGGGCTGCCAAGGCCTGAACCCCTTGCGGCTCCTGCAAGTAGTCCTTCAGGAAGTCGTTCTTCACCAGTTTGTCCAACTGGTATCCTACTGACAAGCAGTTACGTATGGGGTGGCCATACGCTTAGTGGAACTCACACCAAGCGTTCTTGCTAGGCCCCAATCTCTTGTCAGTCTTCGGGGGCATCTTCAATCTTTACGCTATGTTGGGAATAGCGATTAGCTCCTTCAACTCTACTAGAAAGTTGTGCTTGGAGGGCGCATCTTCCCTCGTGTGTGCCCTAGGTTGGGGCTTCCTGGCCTCGTAGGGTTGCTGCTTCCCTTGGGCCTTTTTCTCTGTCGTCGCCTCATGTACCCTCATGGGCTGAGGTCGACTTGGTCCTCGTGGTCGGGCGGGGGCAATGCTTCCGCGCTTCTTAGTGACTTCCCCTTCTGCGACGATATGGGCCACCGCTCGACACCTAATCTCACAAAAGGTTTTGGGGCGTCATCTGATGAGCGAATCACTGAAGGGTCCTAGCAAGATTCCCTTCCTGAAAGCGTGCACCGTCATATCCTCGTCCTTAGTGTGCAGCTTCACCACCTGTGCCCCGAATCTATTGAGGAAGTCCTTCAAGGATTCTCCCTGGTACTTCCTTATGTCAAAAAGATCGTAAGAGACTGGCGGGGGAGCCCGATTGACAATGTATTGCTCCCTAAACAGCGTAGAAAACTGCACAAAAGATGTTATATGTTAGGGGTGGCAAAGTGGGGCGAGCCGCCAAAAAAAACGCGGGGCGGGTTGCTTATTTCAACTCGCTGGTCTGCTTAGGCCCGCCCTACATAACCCGCAGCCCGCACGGGCCACGTGCGGGCCGGGGCGGGTTGGCCCGCATAACTTTAAAATGTACAAATTTTTTTTCTAAACCCCATATTTTCTTCATGTAATTTCATATTTTATATTTCGAAATTTTTAATATTATCTTACTAGGTATGTTTCATGAAAATAATATTATGCGGTGCGGGCTAGGAAAATCAACCCGCAAATTTTATGCGGGGCGGGCCAACCCGACCCGCATTTTGCGGGCCAAGTGCGAGGCGGGCCAACCCGCATTGTCACCCCTATTATATGTCCATCAGGAAGTCTAACGAAACAATCTAGCATTGTGCCTGTCAACATGCTCATGAACAACTTGCAATGCACGGCGTCAGAGCCTCCTGACAGCATCATCTGGGTGTGGAAGGCTGTGAGATGAGCCTCCGGACCTACGAAAGTGGCTGGTATCACAACGTCCATGATCGCCTGCGAGAATGGCATAGGGAGAGCCCTGGGTGGTGTAGGCGGGACTCGCTCATCCACCACGCATTCCCCTGCCTGATGCAAATTCCTGCGCAGTTCCTCATTAGTCCTGCGCAACTCTTCATTCCTTGCTTGCGATGCGGCTAGGTCAATCTGGATGCGTTCCTGATCAACCTTGGACGCCACCACCGTCTCCTGAAAGGGCGCGCATAGTCTCCATGATTTGCTGCATGGTGATGTTTTCCCCTCCTGTTGGTGCGACAGACCCTTCCCTCGTATTCCTCATATTGTTGGGTAACTCCTCTACACTTGTAAGTGGGACCTAGTTTTATCGAGTCCCACGGTGGGCGCCAAATGTTCTCCCCGGTTGACTCTAACGACGATCTCACGCCTGCCTGTCACTTCCTGGGTTCGCGCTTCCTAGATCAAAGCACTTTGTACCTGCAAACACAAATGGGCGCCCTAGAGGCCGTTTGCACTCCGACGCTCAAGTCAGTACTGAGGCAGAGAAACAGTATGCGTGTGTAATAATTCTAGTCTCCGAAACTGCGTACCTGTTGGGTTTTTTACTACCCTTTATATAGCTTACGGTTTCTTGTGTTTGGTTACCCGCATTTTGGTTTTCTGGAGGAATTCCCTCGCGCCGCTATTACCCAATCTTGTTGTAATCTAGCACATAAGGCTCCCCTTACTGGAGTGCAACCCCCTAACCGTATGACTGCTAAGGTACCAACTCATGCACCAATACTGCGGGGCCATCTGTTCTTTGGGGTGTCCTAAGTATTCACGTGCCATGCATGCAGTCTGCACTTGGAAACCCTAACCTAACGGGCCTTAGCGTCTCTACGGCTCTTTACTTGTGTCGTGCCCAAATGAGCTATCCACACCACACGCTTGGGTACTTCGTGACCTAGGACTTCCGCTTACATCTAGGTGTTTTACTGATAACTGATGTGTTTCCTGGGGCCCACTCTTCGTGACCCATTTTAGCTGTTCAGATCGTTGATGCCAAATGTGACATCGACCTTACTCTGTTGCCGAGGATCGATGTCCGATGACTCATCAACCTTCCTTTGTTGTTGGAGGTTGATGCATTCAACTCATACCGTTTGTGGAACCCAGCTTACATGGCCCGTCATTACTACCTGTCACCGATGTCCGAGGACTGGTCGGTACAGTTTCCTAAATACCAATAATCAATCAAGAACATAATATTATATCATATATAAATACCACTCCAAATCCCAAAGGGTAGAATTAGCCACGCACACTTCTAGCACCTTCCATTCTCCCAATTGGTGACAAATCACTCAATGGTGTTTTCCTCTCAATCTGAAACTCTGAAGTTGTGGCTCTAGCCCCCTCTTTAATCTAATTTGCTAGGGTTAGATGACTTCCCGTGTCGTGCTCATGGGCTTAATGATAAAAACATAAAAATAGCTCAATTAATCTGATGCATTCTCACTGCTAAGTTGGACTTTTTTTCTCTCTTTTGTGTGTACTGGCCTTCTAGCTTTCTCCTTTTAGCAAATATCATTCTTCATTAGTCGAAATCTCCATTCTTTCCTAGAAACCTGCAATTAACACCAAATTTGGGAATAAAATGCTCTTATTCAATTAAATAACATAAAAAATGTAAAAAGGTATAAATTCATAAATTAGGGATTATTTTATATGTAATTAGCAATTAATACTCACAAGTGCTTATATTTTTGTTTTTCACCGGTTGACCTCAGACGGACGGAATGGGCGAGCTCCTCTTCTAATTTGTCTCCAATTGGTGCTCCGAGATGCCTCTCCACTGGGACAAAGAGGGTTCTACCTATTGATAACACTCCGACGATCAAGTCAATGAGAGCATTCAAAATATCAAATCAGTTTCAGTCTCAAGTATTTAGAAACAAAATACCTTTACTCAGTGTCTCAAACCCCTTTTATAGATATCCCTTCAACGTTTTTCTCCAATCAGAACAAGATTTCAACAGGGAAAATATAATCTCAACAAAAAGTATATAATAATAACAAAAAACACATTGCTTACAGGCACCTTTATTCTCGGGTGTTAACCATATTATTTCCAACAACTTTTATTTGTATTTAATTAACATATGTATTATAACCAAAATAAACGTTCCATCTATTTTAATTATCTTTTTCGAGCTGACCACCAATGTTTGGGCCTAGCTCATGACCCACCTTTAGGGCCTATACTCATCCAAAACCGAGTTGACCATACCTAGATGCTTGGACCGAGGTCCCGAGCACTTATGGCCAATACAATTTTAATATGAAATATTACGAAAATTAGGCACTTATCACTGTCCCCAACTTAGAATTTTGCTTGTCCTCAAGCAAAGTAAATGAATATGTTTGAATTTAAATAGAAAATAGCTTAATTCACTAAACAACATATCAAATTAGAAACTTATGATGCTTCCAAATTCAAATATATAAAAATATAAACACAATCAACTTCCGTGATCAAATCAAAACAAATAAATCACAATTCATCAAGGAATTTCTTCTCATATGCTCACAGGTAAGTGTTTCTCTCTATTTTCACAAAATCATAACAAATCACGGTTGCTTTTCATTTCATCTTCAAATTAAAAACATACTAGAAACATGAATCTTGAGGTCTTTTCTAGGGTTATAATGAGGTTGGCTTCCAAACAATATTGGTTTTTCAGATAACAAAATGCACATTTTAAAGAAGAACATACCTATAATCTAATTATAGAGAATATATGTTATCTAATCACCATTTTCTTTTGACTTCACACTTTTCTTCATTTTCTTTTTTTTTTCTTTCTCTTATTCATGACTTTCAACATGAATTTTTCCCTTTCTCTTCTTTGAGAATATATATTTATTTTTTTCCATCAATAGGAATTGATTCTTCCTATTTTCAACTTTTTGAGCTTTCAAAATTTAGAACCAACCATTCCCTTTTCTATATTTATTGCATTTATCTTCTCCTTCCTTCAATATGCCAAAAGGTAGGAAAATATCATCAAAGGTTAGGGTGCAATAATAACAAAAATATTTTTTTGGCTCAAATGGGATATATATAAAAAAAATTGAAATATGGGTTGCACTTATAGGCGAGATATGGAAACATAGAGTTTGGGGGGGAATATGGGTTGCAATTATAGGCGGATATGGAAACAAAGAAATAAATACATCTTTAAGGAAGGAAGAGTTGATCATATAGAGGTATTCACAATGACACAAAAAAAATTGATCATGGATTATGACTAAGAAGACTAGCTAAGTTGTATGAAATATCTAAAGAAATAAAGGTAGTATACTAAGTGTATTCGTTTGTTAATCTGCTTCCAATTTAGGAAAGTTTTGTTTAGATGTTTTTGCATGTTTGGATTAGAGATAACAACATCAAACACGCAAATGGGACCAAAAAGAGGTGGAGCACGGGTGTGAAGCATTGATGTTGATGCAGATGCTGAGGTTGATGGGAAAAACGCACGCGGAGGCAACACACATAATCACGAATCAACTGCAAAAAATAAACAACACATGATTTAACGTGACGGGTCGGTGACTGACGTGTTAAAACTCACTGTCATCTAGGAACCTCAGCTGAAGCACGATCTGTTCTCCCACTGCTATAAGTACCTCTGACTGATCTACCTGAACCTTTCCATAATCGTTCATCCTAAATCTGACTTGTGGCTCTGGGTTTCTCTCTTGTAAAGACAACCCACTTCTGCCCACGAGATTCTGTGAACCGGACTTTTTTTATCTTCTGAACTGGGATGGTCACTCCCTCAGACGGTAATCCGACCATATACAATGAACCTCTCTTTTTTCTGCAGGCTATGACAAGATTTCCCTTGATAACCTTCCACTGCTGATTTCCGAACTTCACTTAATGTCCTTGTTCGTCCAACTGCCTAACAGAAATCAAACTTTTCGTCAAGCTTGGAACAACTCTAACATCCTTCAAAGTCTAGAAACCAACTAGTGTCTTCAACACTATGTCACCCATGCTCGTAACATCAATACTTCTGTTGTCCGCTAGTCTTACCTTTCTAAAGTCTCCAATAACTAGATTCTGCAATGATTCATAATCCATGACCCAGGAATCCACACTACTATCTGCGCAACAGACTAAAAGGTCCTCGTCCGCGAAGTCTTCTGCAATGTTGACTTATTTATCATTTGGGCATTGATTCCTGAAATGCCCCACCTCCTTGCAGTTCCAACATGTTACACTTGAGCAATCCTGAGTCTTTGATTGACTCATTCTTTTGTTCTTGCTCCCACTATCTCTGATATTTTTCTTACCTTCGATGACATATAGCGATTCACTAGATAATTCCCCATAACTTCTTCTTCGGACATCCTCGCCAAGAATGAGATCACGAATCTTCTCAAAAGTGAATCCATCGGATCCCGCTAAACTGGTAACTGCTATAACCATTCCAGACCAACTGTCAGGCAAAGACCATAGTAGTAGTAAAGTTTGAACTTCATCATCGAACTTAATGCCCACTGGCATAAGTCTGGCTAAGATCGAATTCATTTTATTAATGTGCTCAGTAACTGAACTGTCTTAACTTCGTGCCGCAGCGAAAAACAACCACACCCTGTGCCACCCTATGTCTTCCATAACTGTCATTGCATTGCACCTCCGTGTCGTCTCGCTCACCGCAAGAACTTGCACCTGTTCGTCGTGAAACACGATCTACTGCCTTACTGACGCACTCCGCCACACTGCCTGGACACGACCCTACTCCGAGCAAGCCACCTGCAAAACGTTGCGAGTCGCCACCACTTCTGTCGCGACCCACACCACTGCACGTCGCACCGCCTACTGCATGAACATGCTGCAAGTCGCAGGTCTGAGTTGTCGCAGGTCTGAGTTGTCGCGAATCCTAGGCCACCATGAAACCCTAACTTTGGGATGCCGCTACAGCCCCTACGAAACCCTAACTTTGGGACGCCGCTGCCGCCTATGCGAAACCCTAACTTTGGGACACTACTGCAGCCCCTACGAAACCCTAGCTTTGGGACGCTGTTGTCACCTCTGTGAAACCCTAGCTTTGGGATGCTACTGTAGCCTCTGCAAAACCTTAACTTTGGGATGCTACTGCAGCCGCAATTTTCACGTCTCGTTGATTAATTTCTGTTGATTTGATCTCTAGTGTGTAAACGAACCAAAGCTCTGATGCCACTTGAAGGGAAAAACGCACGCGGAAGCAACACACATAATCACAAATCAACTGCAGAAAATAAACAACACATGATTTAACGTGGTTCGGTCGCCAACTACAACCTACATCCACACGAGCAACTATTAGGTTTTTTCATTCTATCCTGTTGCACACCAATTACAAGTACAATGATCTCTTTAAATAGAGATTATAAAAGGGACACAATGATTAAGCCCACTCACTAAACATGGTGTCTAGTCAGTCTAACCCAATTGGTCCTGGCTTCATACCCAACAATCTCCCACTTGAAGCCATGGAACAATGTTCACCTGCGCTTCAACTGTATATAATGATTAAGCTCACTCATTAAACATGGTGTCTAGTCAGTCCAACCCAATTGGTCTTGACTTCATACCCAACAGATGTTACATAATTGATAATAGGGGTGTGGAGCAATAATGTTGGTCATAGTATCAATGTAATTACTAGCCTAGACAGGATTGAAATATATAAAGTTGTTAGATGATAATGCTACAAATAAAAGGTAGCAAGGATGGAAGCAATAACATAGTGTGGTTCTAATGGTTGTCTGACTGAAAAATTATACAGATAGTAATATGGATTGGAAGTAAATGTTGTCTAATTTTCTGGCTATATTTTTAGGAAGGATATCCTACATAATTTTTTGTGGGACACAAAAGCGACGATAGCTCCAAATTTATGTTCGTCGCTAATTACCATCTACTTTTTACGTACACTGATATCTTGTAGTATTAATAGATGATCTAGCTTGTTAAAATTGTAGACTTTGACTTTACTTCTTTGAACACAATGACTATCTAACGAGTTTAACTCTGAGAGATCGTACAACAACTTTAATACATACTGCAAGACGATCTAGCATGTTTAATCTTCATAGATCGTCTAGTGTGTTTATGTCTAAGTTTGCACATGAAATAGCTCTGTTAAAAACCTTAACACATCTTATAATGTTTGTTATCATCAAAATTCGTAGTCTTTCTTATCGTGAGACCATTTAATGATTATTAGATAGTCGAGCAAATACAACACAATATGCTATGATTATACTATGTACACTAACACATACAAATATATATATATATGAACGATAAAATAATAGAGATAATTTTATATTTAAAAAAACATATATATACATATATGATTTATATGTTTAAGTTTATATTTGAATTACTATAAGCTTTATTAAGACCATTTAATAGGTTTATAGTATAGTGTATAGGAAGTTTTTGGGATGTTATTAATAACAATATTAATTGTAATAGTAGTAATATTAATAATAATATTAATAATATTTAAAAAATATTAATAATAATATTAGAAATATTAATAATATTAACTAATATTTATAGTAATATTAATTAATATTTATACTAATATTAATAATAATTAATATTCATAGTAATAATGCGATTATAAGGAGGTTTCAAATAATATGAGAAATATGTGTCTCTATGGTAAACAATAAATTAAATATAATGGTAATATTGAATCTTCAAAGGTTTTAAATGTAATGTTAATATTTGCTTTTTTTATATCTATTTTATTTAATAGTAATTTAGAAATTAATAAAAGAAAGAGCAAAACATTGATTAAGTAGTAGTATAAATATGTAGTAGAAGGTACAAACTGAAATGAAGAGAGACTAAGAAATCCACAAAGAAAGTAGAAAGCAGAAAGCAGAGAGAGATGGCTGTGGTTAATAAGATAGCTTTGAGTGTTGTGATATTTGCTCTAATAGCATGCTATGGTATATTCTTTGAACATATTTTGATATTTGAGTTTATGAAAAGACTCTTAATTGTTATTGAATTTGTGTATGTTTTTGCAGGGAATGGTGTGTTGAGCATCCCAAATACAAGAGATGTGTACAAATATTCTGAGAACAACCAAGTTGACGGAATACAAAAGTGTGATACAAACCGTGATTGCTTGAATTTTTGCAAACCACCATGCAAGGCGTTTTGTAATATGGCAACTCACAGATGCGAATGCCCTTGTGATCAGTGATGTGCTACACATTTCATCCATAATTATGTCATTGAGAATTAATAAATTAATATGTTTCATGATAAATTAAATTTTCGATTTCATCACATTACTTCAAATTCATTATCTTTCTATGCCTTGAAACTTAAATATATGCTTCAAATTCCTCACCTTTATATGGCTTAAAACTTAATAATAGACCTTATTAGTGTTCAGACTAAGAAAATATCAAATAAACAAATCGTTATAATTTTTATTATTATGCTAATTCTTTTTTAGGTTAATTACTTTGAATTTACTATGTTTAACAATAACAACAAAAAGAGTTACTTGTAATGTTTTCCCTATCTGCATAATAGTGTAAATGATCTCCATATATAATACTTTATGCAATTAAAGTATTAAGTACATTTCTTTATTTGTATTTTCAAATATATTTATTATTTTTTTTCACATCACTAACTTTATTCTTTATGCTCTCATTGCATTACGGTTAAGGAATCAATAGTTGTAAGATGTTTTCTTTCTAAGATAACTTTATTCTTTATTCTTTATGACCCTTGATAACTATCATGTTAGTAGTCAAATTAAAAGGATTCCAGTGTAGATCATCTAACGTAATGATATATTATCTAACACTAGATATATGATAGTATAGATGTGGTTAGAATGACGGGAAGTCTTTTCCCAACAAATCTAATCGTAAATTTAGTTAAAATAGTATTAAAAACTAATCTACAGGAAAAGGGGTTAGGAATAACAACGAAAATAAAAAGGAGTTGAGATTATTTTTGCAGAAAAATAAAGTAGACGATAAAAAACAATAAAGAAAAGAGGTTGACTCTCAAGCTTTTCCGCAATGAATTCTTCATTAGTTCATAAATAATCATTCATTCAATCATCTAAACAAAATTGAATTGACCAAACAAGCTTCAACCAAAAAGGAAATTGAATCTCATTAATGAAACATGCGTCCTCTAATTTATTAGTATTTTACTCATCTCCATACCTCTACTCATAAGGTGTTTAATCTTTTACCTCTTGAATCATGTGCCCAAGAGATTGTTTAGAAAACTAAACAAGATTTTAATTAAAGATAGAATTGAATTATCAACATGCGTTCAAAAGCAATTCCCAGAGTACTAATTAAACACAGAAAAATACAGACATTTAACGCAATAAGATATTGGAGAAAAAACTTTAATTGCATAGAACCTCATAATTCCTTTACAAATTATAAAAGAATCAACCCAAAGGAGTTTAACCTTCCATACGAAGGTAAACAAAAGTATTACAACGAAGAAAATAAAGAAAACTAAAAAGATCTACAATGCTCTATTTTTTTTAATACACTATGTCAAGCTCTCAAGCCTAATTATTTCTCCTCTATGTTTGTATTTTTTTATAGGGTTTTTTTCTCCAAGAATCTCAACAAACTATATCATTCTGAAATTGTTGGAGTTTGTTTCCTATTTAATCATGAATTCAGTTTCCTTGTATATAGGCAAATGCGTTTTTCCCAATATTCTTTCTAAGATATTGTAGATTTTATTCTGTTGTTCTTCTCCTCAACTTGGATTTTCACATATTTGACTCACTTGCAGAGGTAGAACTATCCTTCAAACCATCTAACAAATGTTTTTATTAGATTGTGTAGTGTGTGTAACCACTAGTCAAACCATCTACTACAACTAAAAACAAAAAATTAGCATAAATTATAATTAAGGCCAAAATAAACTTAATTAGACAAATCTCAACTAAAATAGTTTATTTATTCATAGTTACGATCCAAGAATCTATAATTAAAGTTTTAAAGTGTAAATAAAATTATTCTCATTAACCCCTACTAGCATATGATAGGCTTATTTGTGACAAAGTTTTCCAACACATGCACTAAATTATATTTAGTCCAACCACTTTGTTGTCTTGCCTATGTACTATGAATAGAGTTAAGGTTAATTGAAATCAAACATGTCATCTTACATGTCATCTTATCATGTGATGACCTCTATAAGGTCTTAAAAACAAAACCAAGTATCAATCATCTCACCTTCAACCATAATAATTGTGATGTGAAGTATGATGTTCCTTTCATCATAAGGCTCCTCTATAATTTTCATACATATTTATAGAGTTTAAAAAACACTAATTTAAAAAGTTATTAACGTATTTAATCATTTATATAAGATGGTAATTGATTATTTCTTTGAAAATCAATTACAACATTTTATTGTTTCCCAACTCTCTACTTTAATTTATTAAACTATTGAGACATGATTTTCCAACTCTCTACTTCAATCGTTTAAAAGAGAGATAATATATTATCCTATTTTGAACCTTATTGGGAATAGTTTATTCGATTATACAAAAACATATTTGATTAAGAAGGTCATAAAACCTTTTAAAAACAAATTTTCCCTTTTCAAATTCTTTTTTTTTTAATTTTTTTAGTATAAATATTGTGTTGATTATAACTATGTGAATATACCTTATGTGAAGGACTCAAGAAACAATTACAATATAAGAAAAACACTCTAAAACATCTCCAACACCTTCATCTTCAATCATCATTATCAAACATCTTCACTTGTTACATCATAAAAGAGCACGAAGAAGATTAAGGCATTTGTGTTAATTAGGAAGCCAAGGCACCAAATAGCCAACCATTATGTAAATTGAATTCATTTGTTTGATAACTGATTTTTGCCAATAATTTTTGTTATTATTATTGCACCCTGAAACCTTGAATGATATATTTTCCTACCAATTGGCATGTTTAAGGAAGGAGAAAATAGATGCAATATATATATACAAAAGGGAATGGTTGGTTCTAGTTGTTTTAGAGTTTAAATACTTTTTGGTAGCCCAAACTCATTATAACCCTGTAAAAGACCTTAAGATTCATGTTTCTAATATGATTGTGATATGAAGATGAAATGAAAAGAAATTGTGATTTGTAGGATTCGGTGAAAATAGAGAGAAACACTTACCTGTGAGAATATGAGATGAAATTCCTTGATCAATTGTCATTTTATTGTTTTAGTTTGATCGTGGAAGTTGATTGTATCTATGTTTTGCTATATTTAAAGTGGGAAGCACCATAAGTTTCTATTTTAATTTGTTGTTTAGTAAATAAAGTTGTTTTTATATTTGAATTCAAAAAGAATTTATTTATATTCATTTACTTTGCTTGAGGAATGGAAAGGTTATAGGTTGGGGGGAGTTGATAAGTGTCATATTTCAGTAATATTTCATATTAAAAGATATGAACTTATGGATATTCATTGATAAAATGACTATTATTTAAACCCTAATTTATGAATTTAAACTTTTTTACATATTTTGTGATTATAATATGAATAAGAACAATTTATTCCCAAATTTGTGTTAATTTCAAGATTTTAAGGGAAAATAAAGATGAAAGGTGATGTGATTCCACTAGCACACTTTGAATGATTCTTGACATTCTTAGGAATCATCTTGAGTTGGTTATGAGATAGGCACTTAATCATAGAATTGGATCAAGGTTCTATGAACAAGAACTCACCAAAACTAGTACCAAAACACAAACTCATATGGAAGTTCCAATTATTGTCAAATTGAACCGATTAAAATGGAAGGGAAAACAAAAGCACCGAACAAAATGGAATAGAAATGAATTGAACCGAACATAAAGACTAGAAATGAAGAAGATAGAACAGCAAGGAAGCCAAAGAACCGAACCAAAACACATAAGAATTGAAACTGCCGAACAGAAATTCAAGAGAAGCAAGCTAAGACATGAACAATTAAAAGAGAAGGAAGGAAGGAGAAGAGAAAGCTCATGAAGATGGAGGTATGGTTGGATGATCACGCCACTAGGAGGATGGAGACTCCAAGATAAGTGTGCAAGCCGCCACTTGAGGTAACCATTGAACCAGACTAGTGAAGAAGGCACAAAGCTCTCCAATTCTCTCTCAAAAATTGAGTATAGTTTCTCTAATCAAAATTCAAATCTGAATTGTACAAGCTAAGCACCTTTATTTATAGCCTAGAGGTGCTGAAAAATAGGTGGGAAATTTCAAATAAAACTCATTTGAAATTCCCACCAAAAACAAGTCACATGGGAGGTGTGACCTTTTTCTACTATGACACCTCCTAAAAACTACACCTACACCACTCTCCTAAGTCACATGGACAATGTGACTTTATTTTACATTTTCACACTCCTTTATTTAATAACCACACCTCCTAAAACTATACTAGAGTATTTCAAAGCTTGGCCTTGCCCCTCATGGGATGGTCTTGGGCTCTTTGGGCTTTGGCCTTCTTGGGCTTGGGCTTGGGCTTTGGGCTTGGGCTTTGGGCTTGGGCTTTGGGCTTGGGCCTCATCTTTATTTTATGTCTTCTTTTAATTTTGAGAAGACTAGAAGGAATAACTTCAAATGTGAGGGTGGATGTCCTCTTCCTCCATTAATAAAAGCCTCATTTATTTGATTCTCATCATACTCCTCGAGTTGGAGAGAATTCGTCCACGAATTCTGAATCCCTACATCAGTTTAATTTTACAATTAAAAGTGGAAGAAAAATGTAAACATGACTTAGCATTTGTAAACAATGGGATTTCAGAAAAGGAGGTTCTATAAATCGACCAAGTTGGAAAAAGTTGTTTGGGAATTATGTGATGTTTTGGAAAAAGACCTCTTAAATGGTGACAACCATTAGGAGGTATGAACAAATCATCCCTAACATTTTTTAACCAAGATGGTGGTGAAATAGGAACCTTGGATAATGAAAAAGATAAGGAAGGAAAACACCTTAGAGGTGAAAGGATAAGACTCATGGCAACTTGGCCTTCTTTGTCTTTTTCATTTTTACTTGTGGTAGGTGGGTGAATTGAGTCTTGTTTGACCTTGTTTATCTTTAAGACTTGCTTTTGTGGACAATGAAGAGCGATGTGCCCAAAACCTAAACATTTAAAACATTTGATATTGGAAGTTTTGGTAGGTGACTTAGGAGTAGAAGGATTTGTAGTAAAAACTTTTTTTGGAAACATGGTTTGTTTGGAAAAAGTGGAAGGAGAAATTTGAGTAGAAATTGTGTTTGCATCCTTCGTAGAAGAGTTGTAGAAATCATCATCATGAGTATTTTTGAAAGTTTTTTTCAAAAGATATGATTCCACCTTGATGGCTTTGTGAAACACTCTCTTTAAAGAAGAGTACTCTTTTAATTCTACAAAGTCTCTAATATCTCTTCTCAAACCACGTACAAACCATTTAATCTTTGACTCTTCATTAGCATGCATATTCATTTTAGTCAAAGTTGTTTCAAAATCTTTAAAGTATTAATCTACCATCCTATGTCCTTGAGGAAGCCTTTGGAACTTCAACAAGTGTTCCTTCCTAGAAGGAGGAACAAACCGCGCGCGCATACACTCTTTCAAAGCATTCCAAGAAACCACGGGAGGTTTCTTACGATATATAATGTCCATTTCAATTTTATGCCACCATTCTTTGGCATAGCCCAAAAAGGATAAAGAAACTAAACTAAGTTTTTGGTCATCTTGGACCTTATACACATGAAAATAATGGTCAACCTTAGTCTCCCATTCTAAATACACATTAGGATCACTATCACCATTAAAACTAGGGACTTGTGACACTTGTTTTATCATGATTTTGATCCTTAGATTTTACTGAAAAATACTTCTAAGTATCTTACCTAAATGATAATGCTTAACATATTCTAATTATATTAATAGATTTGAAATGTTAATTGTTATCCACATATGTTTGTAGCGATAAGGATTTTTTATAAATATGCGAGAAATCGTTATAAATAATTTTTTTTATGGGCATCAATATCAATCAAAGATAGAATAATATTACATGCTTTTCAAAATACAAAAGAGTGAGAATGATGAACCCCAATCCCAATTTTTCCAATTGAATCAAATAAATTTTTACTTTGTTTTATTTACATTATTGCAAATTCATACACAACAAACTTTTCCAACAAACTTTTACTTACTATTTTCTATTTAGTGAATATTATACTTGAGAATTCAATTGTTCCTTATGGGTTCGATTTCTGTTGTTAGGGAAATTTATTACTTCTGACACGATACACTTGTCGTAAAATAGTCATCAATGGTATCATGCTCTCTTTAATACATATTTCATGCACCCAGCTAAATTTGTTGTCATGCAGCCATACCTCATGCCTTTGTCATATGCTCCATTTTTTCAAAGGTATTGATCTTTCTAAACAAAAGCTTGCTGAAATTGTGATCTTAGAGCTGATAACTTTGCCTAAAAAGTTGATTGTTTCATTTCGTAACATGTGAGAATGTAAACAATTAAATGATTTAAAGTCATTGTGTTGCAAGAAGAATAATCAATAAAAGTCAATTAAATTAAGATAAATACCCATTGTCTCCTTTCCTAGCATTCTTTAACTTCTTATTGAAGTTAGATGCAATGTGGTGTATGCAATATACTGATAGGAGACTATGTCCTTCCTAAGAAAATTCTGGAGATTTTAATGTTGATAAAATGGCATTTGTTTAATCAGTTATCATGCAGATATTTTATTGTGGTATGACATGTGATCACAACAGGCAGAAGAACTAGATCAATGTTTCTTTTGTTTCATGTTCAACTATTGCAAAAGCTAAAGGAAATATGTTCTGATAACGAACTTGACCAATTGTAGTTAGCAAAGTCCTGTGGTATTTTCCGGTCAAGAATGTTCCATCAAGTTGGACTATTGGCCTGCAATAATTGAAGCCATCAATGCAAGGCTTGAAAGCCCAAAATACACGTTCGAAGACGTAACACAAGTTGTCTTGAACATCGTCTATAACAAAAGACTGAGTTATATATGCGATAATTGTTCCAGGGACACTTTCTTGAACCGTCTGCAACCATCTTGGAATATATTATTATAGGATTCGTCCCATTCGTCGATTTCCATGGGAAGCGCCTTTTGATTTGCCATCCATGCTTTTTTATATGTTACAGAATAATCATAACAACTTTTAATTTATACAATTAAACTTTTCACAAGGATGGATGGGTTTGCTTTAACAAAATTGACCAACATAGTTGCAATTTGGTTGGAGTCCAAATGTACTTAATCATCTAAAGGAGTGGTCGACAAACATGTGTGGGGTGCTTCAATGTTTTTTATCTCCCATGTATCACAAATTTTACTAAAGTTTGCTCTAAAACGCCATTGACATTCGTTATTGTAGTTAATGCATTGGGCTACATACAAATCCGTTTTTGACCCAACGAAAACAAATTTGTAGCCTTCAACTATGTGATATTGTTTGATGGCAACCAAAGTAGCCTTTTTATTAGGAAAACTCATCCGCTCAGAAAGGTCATTATGACCTATTGTAACATCCCAAAAATATATTTAACTATTACAATACAAGTTCTAAATGTTTCTATACAAGCTTGGAGTTTTTCAAAACATCCTAATACTTGATTATAGCCTATAGAAATACAAATATTTACAATATAAGGTTCAAAACTACATCCTAAAGCCCTCCATACCCTCCCACACCTATATAATCATCTGCTCGTGTAGGTAGTACAATCATCACATTTCACAACACAACAAGAAAAGCAAGAGTAAGCTAATGAAAAGAAATTCCATAACATATTTAATTCATGCAAAAAGAACCAATCAAACTAATCATTTATAAAAAATTCTTTAAATGTTGTCATATAAAATTTCAATATCAATTCCATCATTCATATAGACCACACATGGATCTATTTTTAATCACAATAATTGGATTTCATTTCAATCCATAACATTTTAATTTCATTTCAATCACACTGACCACACATGAATCCATTGTCTTCCAAAAGACTCATTAAGTATGCCTCTATCAGAGACTAACATCTAATCCATACAGCAAGGATCAGGATAAGTTCAAACATCCAATATTGAATGTCTAATGCGGGACTCGGTGTGTATGAACTTCCTCATTAGTTTCTCACCACCTGATATCCTAGTTCATATGACTTAAATCATATGTGAAGTTAGAGGATCTATGTTAAACATAAGCTTTTCATACTTAATGTACCATCAAACAATAACTCATACATTATCACAAATGTATGACATCAATTTCATATAAATTTCATCTTTCATATATAATACATATCATTCAATCACATCACATTTATAAATTCATAACATTCAAGAACCTTTCCAACATTAAAAACAATATTTAACTTCCAAACTATCAAACTCTAATATTTATACATGTTCACACAACATAAAATCAAACAATTTTATCAAATAACATCCCTGCAAGATAAATTGAAACTTGGGACCATGTCTACTCCACATTCAAATCTTCTAGCCTACAGTGCTATTAAAATTAAAGTTATCTTCCATTACCTGAAATTCTTTATTTTGATGAAAACTCTACCTCAAATAAGGGAACCAATCCAAAATTTAGGAACCTAAAGCAAATTATCCAAACATTACCAAATTTTAGTATGCGCTTAATCAAGTTGAGAGAAACACTTTTCTCAAATGGCCCCACTAAGATTAATGACTAAATGATAGAGAAAAACAAAGAATAAAGAATCTTTAGAGTAAAAATGAACTTACTCTGTTTGAAAATAAGATTAGGTAGAAATGTAGCCTGACTCCTTAGCTACTATAGAGCATGATCAGATTTTGGAATAGATGATGTTTGGGAGAGAAAATGAAGAGAGAAGAGAGAGAAGAAAAGTTGGGAGAGAGAGAAAGAAATTTGCGTGAAGCCGGTTTGTCATGTTTCTTTTCTTTTTTTTTCACGTTATTACACCTATTTGTCTGGATCAGTTATTAGAATCACTTTGCTAGAGTGATGATTTTGCGAAACCACCATCTTCGGGTAAATCATCAACATCGTTGCACTAGTGCAGAAAAGCAAAACGAGTGCGACTATTTTACATTTATAAGGGCGGCTATATAATCGCATTTGATGAGCACGCATTTGTAAATGGAAGAGATAAGAAGGCGCCTATATATATATATATAGCCGCATTCGTAAATTCGATTTCTAAATGCGGCTATTTACATAGCCGCATTTATTAATCTCATTTACGATAGGCATTTAGGGTTTCTTTTCTTTTTCGATGTTGATTGGGTTTCTAATCAATGTTCTCAACTTTGATATTTTTTTTAAGAACATGGTCACTATTTTAGCATTTCTTTTGATCTCTTGGTGCATCCATATTATACATCTTCGTATTTCATCCCAATGGAAGTCCAGAAAACGCAAATAAAAAATCTCCAATGAAATGCAAATATATGACGGAGCAAGGCGGCAACAGCAACGAGGAAGGCACAGTATAAAGTGCAAACAAAAACCTTCCCAAGCATGACCTTAGCAATGACATAAGACAAAACATAAGAGAAACGCAAAACATACAAAAATCAATGGTGAAGAAGAAGCGAGGAAGACAATGCTTACCGATGGCATGAAGACAAGCAAAGAAGAGAGGAAGAAAAGAGGAAGCACAATTAATGGAGGAAGCACGTATATAAGAGAAACGAAGCGCGAGAGAAAGGAGAGTATCAAAACGTAAGTGGCGCATTTCTGAATTAGGATTAAAAAGGTTTTAAGAAGGCGACTATTTGTAAAGCCACATTCATAAATCAAGTGTTTTGATTTACAAGGGCAGCTATTTGTATAACCGCCCTCGTAAATCAAGCGTTTTGATTTACAACGGTAGGTGTACAAATAGCCACCCTTATAAATCCAAACGCTTGATTTACAAGTGCGGCTTTACTAATAGCCGCACTTGTAAATGAACTTAATTACAAAAATGTCACCTCATTTTTTACGAAAGCGTTTGAGCGCAAAGCCGCACTAAATAAATCGCACTTGTTTATACATTTTGCACTAGTGTTGTCTTCACTAAACTTATCAATAATATCTTTGATTACGGGTTCCTCCTAAGTGTCAATAGAACTGTCTCCAATGTAAATGGATCCATCTACCACATGCAACATGAAAATAGTATTGTTATTATAAAGTGCATGCAATGAGCATGAATACTTAGAAAAAATTTCAGTACAAACTTTAAAGTATTACCTTGTGAAAATGAATATATAAGACAAGTTTTGCTCCAATCGAAAACTTCCCACGAAGATTTCATTCATAAATTGTGAAATAACTTTGATGATTCTGAAAATGGTTGCTTTCATTGGTTGGTTACAGCAAATATATATATATATATAATAGTTACTTTTCCATGACATTCAATCTATTGCATGTAGAGTAGTGTAGTCATTCAGTCTTGATCAAAGCACAACCTATAAAAACCTATTATCCATGCTTTGTTACATTTAAGTGTGCTTTCAATGAATTTTTCCTTCATTTGTGTCTTCGCTTCATTTGTGCTTTCACTGAAGTGTGTTTTCACTCAATGCCATCAACTTGAACTCGCCAATGTCCTAAACGAGTTCACCAAGAACTCACGAATGCCAATGAGTCCTCCTTGAACTCGCCAATTCCTTGAACAAGTGCTCCTTAAACTCGCCAATTCCAAGCACGAATTCTCCTTGAACTCTCCAATGCCATACGAGTTCCCTTTCCTCAAATTTGGCGTTTTGCTACTTTACTTCACAGTGCTTTGGCATTTTGCTTCACGGTGTTAGGAATCTCCAAGCTTGCTTCATGTGGGAATCTTCAAGGCTGAACTCGTAGGGAATCTCTCCATGTCATAAGTGAGTTCAACACTCCATCATGCTTCCTTTGACCTTTATTTTGTGCTTTGGCGGAGAATATTTCCTATTCACTCGTGAAAGCATGGCACCGTGAATGTGTTGCTTCAATGTGTTAGTTTTCATTCAAATGCATACAAATTGATGTGGAGTTCATAGAAGCATACCACCATTTCATTCGTTGTTGCCTTCTCCTTATATTTTTTAGATCTAGTTTGGCATGTGCTTTATACTACTTTCTGGTTGTCCATATCATCGAGTAAGTCTTAAATTTATTTTGTCAACTTAGAAGTCCTGGAATTTAAGAAATTTAGAACTTTCGTAATTTTTATTTTTCTTAACAGGTCATATACTTATGGCAGTCAATGCACGACTATCATCTAATATGTCCCTTTTGCGACTGCAACATAAACATGTGACGAAGACTTTATGGGAGGGGAACGAAAGACTGATAAGGCCTAGATGACATTCCATTTGCGTTCTCAAACATTTTGAACGACTTGATCACCGAGTTAGAAATTTAATTGAACATGTTGGGTATGGAGACATACTAACTTTGAAGAACATTAACATAAATCATCATCTACTTACGGCATTAACCGAAAGGTGCAGAACTGAAACGCACACCTTTCATCTACCACTCGGAGAGACGACAATCACCTTAGAAGATGTCATCGTTCAAGAAAACACAATCAATATATCTTGGTTGAATACTTCTTTTTAGAACTTGGCACATGGTGCAACGGATATTATTATTGTGTAACATGCACGAGCGCACATACTGACATTAATTAGAATTTTATTGATGTCGGACACATCAGGAAGTCGAGTTCATTTGATGTATCTATTATTACTAGCTGACTTGAATAATGTATCAAGCTTTAGCTTTGTTGGCGTGTTTGTATTGTGCACTAGATCATGGTATTTGTACCGCCCTGGAAGTCGGGGGTAATGACGTGGCGTCGAGCTATTATATAGGCGTGTTGGATGGGACACCTGGCTAGCAGAAGGGGAGGAAGTCGGGGGGTTCGCATAGTCGCCAGTTATTAAGTTGGCGTGCTCCGATCTCTGGCATACCTGAACCGGCGGTCACCGGGTTGAAGATGAAGTCGCCAGATGCGAACCCAGGCGACCTAGTGGTTAGAGATCGCTGAAACAAGGACATCGCCGAAGATGAAGGCAGATGGTCATTTCCCAGCTGGCCAGAGAACGAGCTCGGGAGATAGCACACTTGAACATACATGGTGAAGCAGGTAGGGCAGATCATGAAGGCGGTCGGCGAGACCACAGGGAAGGTGTGTACGAAGGCACCCGAACTCGCCACCCAGAAGAGATCACGCTCCAAGGCAACTATGCACTGAGTATACCATGCATAAGTAACTTAGCCAAAGAAGAGTCAGAAGTAGCGCCCAAGTCAAGGATGCTCCAGATGATGGCACGTGTACAGCTGGATGCGAGCCACGTGTCCAGATGTGTAACTGCCAGGAGAGAGAAAGTATCCAGGTATATAAGAGTTTCCAACGAACTTCTGAGGTACGCACTCGTTTAGATTACTTCTTTACAACTGCGAGAACGAGAGTACACTCAGAGAGAACTGGTCACGGTTCCTTAGAGTTCTTGAGTTTTACTCTTAAGTAATTGGTGGTTCACTCGCTGACTTGGGCGTCGGAGCGTGATCGGCCGCAGCAGCGCCGTTTCGTCTTTTGCAAGTTCTTGAGGTGGATCGCGGTGAAGGACGGAGGCTAACACGGCGCAGAAGTCGATCCAAGTTTGACGAGGCAAAGCTCCAACGTTTCGATCAACAGGCAGGATCATCAGGCGCCCACCGTGGGGCCGTGTAAAACCTGTTCCCATTCACAGCATGAGTTCTTGGAGGTTTCTGCGGTTTCTGTTTGGTTGTGTGCTGGTGCAACCATTTTCCACCGTTAGTTTGGGTTTTTGTTCGGTGAAGTGAGGTTTTTTGCTGCTTGCGCGAGTTTCGATCGGTGAGATATGAGTTCTTTGGCTCGTTTGGATTTCCGTGGAAGAAGCGTTGGTTTTTGGTGGAGTTGCGGGTTTCTGTGGAGGTTTGCTGTGTTCTTGAGGTTTCTTTCGAAGTTTCGCGAAGTTCTGACCGATTGATCGCTGAATCGATCGTCGCTGAAGAAGGTGTTGTTCATCGCTCTCTGAGATTTGTCAAGTTTTCATGAGAAAAATGAGAAGCAACCGTTCAAGTCCAGTTGCGCCCGTTGCTGCTGAAGGCGCCATGACCATGGCGCAGATGGTGGAAATCATGCGTTCGCTGCAGGCGAATGTGGAGGCCTCGCGTATAGAGCAGACAAGAATGCACGAGGACCTGGTCGCCTCTCGGGCCAGGAATGATGAGCTTAGCAGAGTGACTGAAGAATTGCGCCAAGCTCTTCAGGAGCAGCGAGGGCGCCCAGTCGCTGAAGAGGTCGCGCCGTCCACGCCGCCTCGTGTTTTTCCCATGCCTTTCGCTCAGGCGATTACAGACAAGCCTATCCCTGCAAGTGTGGTACCTGTGAAGGCTGTTTTTACCGGTGTGGAGGATCCTGAGGCACATCTCACCACGTTCCATACGCAGATGATGTTGTCAGGGGGATCAGATGCTGTATACTGTAAGATGTTCGTGAGCACACTCCAGGGAACGGCGCTGGAATGGTTTGTGAGCCTGCCTACAGGTCACATAACCAACTTCCAACAGTTTTCAAAGATCTTCGTCGAGCAGTACATAGTGAACAAGGCGCCGCCCAGGGTGTCTTACGATCTGTTCGATATAAGGCAGTACCAGGGAGAGTCCCTCAGGGACTACCTGAATCGTTTTGGGGCGCAGATGGTCCGATCGCCAGCCAAAGACGAAGAAATGCTGGTCTACGCATTCAAGAAGGGCGTGCTGCCGGGACCATTCTGCGAGGCATTGATCAGGGCTCACTCCGCCACCTTTGCTGAGGTCAGGCGACTTGCGGTGGCTCACATCGCCGATGAAAGTGAAGTCGCCGAGAAGAGGGGAAGCGTGGCCCCCGCTAGGCCACGCGCCCAGACAAGGATCCAGCCACAGAGGGTGCTGGAGACAGCGGCGGCCAGGAGGGATCAGAGGACTCGCCATCCTTATGATCCAAGGAAGAACAAGGGCAGGGGCCCAGGGCGCTCTCAACCAGCACGCCGGGAGTACAATCGCCCGCCAAAACACAAGTTTGTCATGGGACTGGCGGACCTGATCGCCATTCCCAATATATCAGCTAGGTTGAAGGCTCCCGAGAAGGTGGGTGATAAGGTGTTGGGACCAAAGCCAGACGCCTGGTGCGAATTCCACCAGGGCTTTGGCCACACCGTGGACTCATGCTTAGCTTTGGGGTACCAGCTCGACGACCTAGTCAAGAGCGGGTTCCTGAATGATTATTTGCTGGATAGAAGGACGGGGGGCGCGTCGAGCTCCCAACCAGCAGGTGGTGAGGCTCAGCAACACGAGATGCCTACCCACGGGGAAATCCACACCATTGCAGGAGGTTTCTCGGGTGGTGGATGCACCGCATCACAGAGGAAAAAGTATGCGAGGTCTGTGATGACGGTGGATATGTTTGAGGACCACTCGCCGGATGTGGACATTACGTTCACAAAGCAAGATCTTCGGGACGTTGTGCCTCATGACAACGACCCCATAGTCATCTCGCTGATTACGGCGGGAAGGAAGGTCCACAGGGTGCTGGTGGACCAAGGAAGCTCGGCAGACGTGATGTTCTGGCCGACTTTCACACAGTTGGAGCTACCCATTGACCAGCTGAGGCCCTATGGAGGGTGTTTGTATGGTTTCGATGGCGATCAGGTGGAGGTCAGGGGGTACATTGAGTTGAGGACTACGTTTACGGATGAGGCGGGCTCGAGAACAGAGAAAATCAAGTACCTTGTCGTGAACGCCCCTTCAGCATACAACATTCTGTTAGGAAGACCCACGCTCAACAAAATAGGCGCCATACCTTCGACCCGGCATATGAAGGTGAAACTGCCATCCATGGAGGGGGTGGTGATCACCATCAAATCCGACCAGAAAGAAGCAAAGAAGTGCTATGAGAATAGCCTAAAGAACAAGAGGTCTGTGAGTTACGTGACAACCACCCCGCCTCTCGGTGTGAAGCCCAGGTCGACGGTGATGGAGGAGACCGCCGGGAGGGACGTGGTGATGGTAGATGCTGAGCTGGGGGAGGGGAACGCCGGTCTAGAGGAAGAAGAGGCGAGGAATCGCCCTGAGGAAGCGGGGGAGCTGGGAATCGCCAGGGCGGTGATCGCCAGAGAAACCAGACCAAAACCCGTCAAGCAGTGGCTCGAAAGAGAGATCGGGGGAAAGGTCTTCAAGTTGGGAAGATCTCTGGAAGTTGAGCTCCAGAACCAGATCGCCAAGGTGATAGAGCGGCATCTGGATGCGTTTGCATGGTCCGCTTCGGACATGCCCGGGATCGATCCCGACTTCTTGTGCCATCATTTGGCGATGGACAACCAGG
The DNA here is from genome assembly GCF_051622355.1 of Phaseolus vulgaris. Lineage (NCBI taxonomy): Eukaryota > Viridiplantae > Streptophyta > Magnoliopsida > Fabales > Fabaceae > Phaseolus > Phaseolus vulgaris. The sequence goes on from NC_143508.1 coordinate 35,519,361, forward strand.
TGAGACCAGTGCGACAGAGGAGAAGGAAGTTCAATGAGGAGAGGAGGCAGGCGATCAGAGACGAAACCCGGAAGCTTCTCGCTGCGGGCCATATCAGGGAAGTCCAGTACCATGAGTGGCTAGCTAATGTTGTGTTGGTGAAGAAGAGCAATGGGAAATGGCGCATGTGTGTCGATTTCACTGATCTGAACAAGGCCTGCCCGAAGGATTCATATCCTTTGCCAAGCATAGATGCCCTGGTCGACAGTGTTGCAGGGTGCAAGCTGCTGAGTTTTCTGGATGCCTTCTCGGGGTATAACCAGATCAAGATGCATCCCATGGATGAAGAGAAGACCGCCTTCATGACCGAGAGATCGTGCTACTGCTACAAGGTGATGCCATTTGGGTTGAAGAACATGGGGGCCACGTACCAGAGGTTGATGGATCGGGTACTTGCGCCAATGTTGGGAAGAAATGTGCAAGCCTACGTAGATGACATGGTCGTGACCTCGCCAGAGAGGAGCAAGCACGTTGCAGACTTGGAGGAATTGTTCACCACGATCGCCAAGTTCAGGTTAAAGCTGAATCCCGAGAAGTGCATCTTTGGCGTGGAGGCAGGAAAGTTCTTGGGATTTCTCTTAACTGAAAGAGGAATAGAAGCCAACCCAGATAAGTGCGCTGCCATCTTGGCGATGAGGAGCCCGACTACCGTGAAGGAAGTGCAACAGCTTACAGGTCGGATGGCCGCTCTGTCTCGTTTCGTGTTAGCCAGCGGAGAGAAGGGCCATCCGTATTTTCAGTGCTTAAGGCGGAACAACAAGTTTGCTTGGACGAAGGAGTGTGAAGAGGCCTTCGTCAAGCTTAAATAGTACCTGGCGAGCCCGCCGGTTTTGTGCAAACCGCTGGCGGGAACCCCTCTCAGGTTGTATTTTGCTGTGACTGAGAGGGCGGTGAGTGCGGTGCTCGCCCAGGACCAAGATCAGGCTCAAAAGCCTATTTACTTTGTCAGTAAGGTGCTGCAGGGCCCGGAAGTAAGATATCAGGCCTTGGAGAAAGCTGCACTGGCAGTAGTTTTTTCGGCGAGAAGGTTACGTCATTACTTCCACAGCTTCACGATACTGGTGATGACCGACTTGCCCATCCAGAAGGTCCTAAAGAAGCCCGACGTCGCCAGGAGGATGGTGAAGTGGGCGGTGGAGCTGTCGGAGTTCGACATCAAGTATGAGCCCCGAGGTCCGATCAAGGGGCAGATCTTCGCAGACTTCGTGGTCGAGCTCTCGTCTGAAGCAACACGAGTTGAGGGGGATGACTTCCGTTGGGTGCTTTCAGTGGACGGATCGTCGAACCAGCAGGGTAGCGGTGCTGGGGTCATCTTGGAGGGGCCCAACGGCGTGCTGATCGAACAATCTTTGAGGTTTGCCTTCAAGGCCAGCAACAATCAAGCAGAATATGAGGCGCTGATCGCCGGTATCTTGCTGGCCAAGGAGATGGGAGCTAGGGTGCTGATGGCTAAGAGTGACTCGCTGCTAGTCACGGGACAAGTAACAAGCGAGTTCCAGGCTAAAGATCCACAAATGGCGGCTTATCTGGAGTATGTACAGGAATTGAAGAGTTCCTTTGTCTCCTTTGAAGTGGTGCATGTGCCCAGGGAGCAAAATGCCCGAGCTGACTTGCTAGCCAAGCTCGCCAGTTCGGGAAAGGGGGGTAGGCAGAGGACGGTGATTCAAGAAACTCTGAAGACGCCTAGAGCATTTGTGGCAGATCACCTGGTTCTTCAGATAAGCAAATCGACGGAGAAAGCGGCAAGGGGTCACAGGTCTTTGACTCAAGAAACCTTGAGATCGCCGAGAATAAGAGCATGTCGGGGGGAGAGGGTGAACATGACGCAGGTCTGCGCTACGCATGAGCCAGACACCTGGGTAACGCAGTACAAGCGATGCCTGGGGATGGCCTTCTCCCGCTGGATCCGACGGAGGCTAGGAAGATAAAGAAGAATTCTAGCAAGTTCACAATGATTGATGGCGAGCTGTATAGGTTTGGGTTCACTCACCCACTCCTGGAATGTGTGCATGGCGAGAAATGTACAAGAATTATGGCAGAGCTCCATGAAAGGATATGCGGAAGCCACGTCGGGGGTCGAGCTCTGGCCGCAAGGACTCTCCGTGCAGGTTACTACTGGCCAACAATGAGAGAAGACTGCAAGAAGTATGCGCAGTGCTGCAAGCAATGCCAGCAGCACGCCGATTGGCACAAGGCACCCCCCGAGGAGTTGAAGTCGATTTACAGCCCTTGGTCGTTTCATACATGGGGAATCGACATCCTGGGACCATTCCCGCTGGCGATCAGGCAGATGAAGTACTTGGTGGTGGCGATTGAATATTTCACCAAGTGGATCGAAGCAGAACCAGTGGCCCAGATCACCGCGCACAAGATCGAGGGTTTCGTGTGGAAGAACATTGTGTGCCGGTTTGGTGTGCCCAAGCGCCTGGTGTCGGACAATGGGACTCAGTTTGCAAGTCACCTGTTGAAGAAGCTGTGCGAAGGGGTGGGAATTCAACAAGTATTTGCATCCGTTGAGCACCCTCAGACAAATGGCCAGGTAGAGTAAGCCAATCGGGTATTGCTGAGAGGTTTGAAGAGAAGGCTAGAGAAAGCCAAAGGAAGCTGGGCTGAGGAGGTACCCCGTATAGTCTGGGCGTACCACACCACCGAGCAGTCAGGAACCCATGAGACCCCATTCAGCCTGGTCTATGGATGCGACGCAATGATTCCAGTGGAAATCCAAGAGAGCTCGCCGAGATTCCAGAATTTTGTAGCGGAAGACTCGAATGAGGAAAGAAGGCTGAATCTGGATTTGCTGGATGAGGTCAGGGAGGAGGCAAGAGTGAAGGCTGAGGCAGTGAAAAGAAGGATTGAACGAAGATATAACTCGAAGGTGATGCCAAGACAGTTCAGAGAAGGCGACCTGGTGATGAGGAAGGCCCACCAGTACGAGATGGAGAACAAGCTGTCGCCTAAGTGGACGGGACCGTTCAGGATAACCGATGCGCTCGGGAACGGCGCCTACCGCTTAGAAACGTTGGAAGGAGGGGCGATTCCTCGCACTTGGAACGCCACGCACCTCAAGTTATATTACAGTTAAGAACTTTGTAAGTAAGAACAAACACGAAGAGCTTTACAATGTTTCTGATAAAACAGTTTGGAGGGGGCACTCTTTTTTCCCTAAGGAGGGTTTTTAATGAGGCCGCCCAATAAAGAAGAGTTTTTAAAGTTTAAAGTGTTTTAGATTGCATGCTTATTTTTTTCCGAAAGTTTTGAAGAAAGACCTTGTCACTTATATGTGATTTAAGGCGAGTTGGAGTTATGTTGCATGCTTTCTAAAAAGTTTTCTAAGTCCTCATCGTCTTTCGGCGATCGGAGGCACCAGTTAAAAGACCTCAACGCCCTCGCGCGTTCTGAGGCGAGATAAAGACCTCCTCGCCGTCGAGCGAGTGCAGGCGAGGAAGAGTAAAAAAGTCCTAAGTGCTTCAAGAGGAGAGAAGAAGTAGCCTCTGGGGCAATGTAGAGGCACAAGTAAAAGTCCTCAGTGCTTCCAGAGGAGAGAAGATGTAGCCTCTGGGGCAATGTAGAGGCACCAGCAAGAAGTCCTCAGTGTTTCTCGGGGAGAGAAGATGTAGCCCCTGGGGCAATGTAGAGGCACGAGTTAAAGACCTTCTCGCTGTCGAGCGAGTTCAGGCGAGTTAAAGACCTTCTCGCCGTCGAGCGACTTCAGGCGAGTTAAAGACCTTCTCGCCGTCAAGCGAGTTCAGGCAAGATAAAATCCTTCTCGTCTCGAACGAGTTCAGGTACGGTGTGGAGAGTGGAAGAAGTTTAAAGGATAGCTAAGGTAGGTTCGAAGAGAACACCTAGCTATCCGGCTTACTGTTCTGAAAGTCAGGGAAGGTAGAGAAGGATCCGAAAGGCGCCTCTACCCCAAGATGAGGGAACAATGGCCAAGTTGTGAAGGCAAGAGGAAGCTGGTATCGCCAAGACTCTTTGGCGACCAGGAGAAATTCAAACGATGGCGAGAAGCCAAGGCCCGTTTTGATAAGGCAGAACGGGTAAGCTGTGTTTTAAGCTATTAGTCGGGTTAAAGCTCGTTGTTTGAAGAGTGATTTCGCGTTGAGGTTTATTACCTTAAGGTTACAAGTTGTTAGAATGTTACCGTTCGAAAGTCGATGGTTTGAAGCAGTTGGTATACAATTGCGCTCGCAGAGTTACTAAGTTAATTTCGCCTAAGAGACTTGCGCAATGAAGGTAAAGTTAACAGGAGAGATTATGTAAAGGAGCAGGAAATATCATAACATAATGGCATCAGTTCAAAGTACATGTGCAGAAAAAGGAAAAAATTTATTACAAATAAGTATGTATAAAGGAGAAAGCATAATGGATGGAGGGAAGCGACTAGTCTTCAGAAGGAACAATCTTCCCATCCACCACCTCGTTGTTCAGAGACACCATGGAGAGGTCCAGATCAGGATATTGGCAGGCGAACTGCTCCAAGGCGGCTTCAAACCCAGTAGCGAGAATTTGGGCGGAGCTCAGCTCGAGTTCTTCAATCTGCTTCTTGAGCCCCTCATTATGCTGCTTCAGTTCTTCAGCTCCCTCCCGAGCTTGAAGAAGGTCTTCAGTAACCTTCTTGTTCTCCGCCTGCGCCTGGGCCAGCTCTGCGGCGACCTTCCCATTTTCCTCTTTGGCCTCGGCGAGTTTAGCCATGGTGTCGTCTCTCTCCTTTTCAACTTTCCCCAAGAAGACCTCCCGATCTGCTGACCTCTTCTCAAGGTTTTTTACCTTGGCGGCGTCTGCTTTGATCAACGCCTCCAGGTCAGCCACTTTGACGCGATAAGGCACAAGCTTGCTCTCCAGCTCGATCTTCTCTTGAGCTAAGAGTTGTACCTTATGGCGTAGATCGGTGGCCTCCTTGCGTGCCGCCCGAAGTTCGGTGCTCATAGCATCCTCCACTCGGGAGTGATCGATCTCCGCGAGCATGAGATTGCAGGATAACTTCTCCGCCTCAATCCTTATTGTGCAATTTTCCTCTTGGAGCGCGGAGATGTCATCCTGGAGCTTCTTGCTGGAACTCTCCACAGCTTTTGATATGATGGAGGGGAAATCCTCTGCCATCATCTTGAGTTTCGCTGAGAAGGGTTCCCACACCCTTTAGACCTCAAGGGAGAGGTTTGTTTGTGGAAGCACTAGGGGAGCTTGTTGCTGGTTCTCGCCACCACCTTTTTGAGTTGGCTGTTGAGTGGGAGCTTCTTGGCGTGGTGGCGACGACGGGGATTCGGTGATGAGGATAGGCGAGTTGTGAGCACCTTCATCCCCGCCTAGTGCGGCTTCCGCGGTTGAGGCAGTTGAAGGAGGACCCCCGCCAGCTGATACATATGGCGTGGAGGCGCTCGGGGGGTTCTCCATAAAGTTGGGCTCGGCAGCCTCAACCACAGGAAACGCAACTGCCAAGGGAACTGCTTGGACTGGTGAAGCGGGAACTGGGGGAGGAAGCTGTGTTAGAGGTGGAACTGGTGTGGAAGGTGGTGTTGATGTTGGAGGAGGAGGTGGAGCAGGTGGTGAAGAAGGCGCCACCCTCTTCCTCTTGGTCATAAGGCCATCTTCAGTCACCTCATCGTCCTCTTCTTCATCCTCTTGGACCACCTGAGGGGTTTTCCTCTTTGGCTTCCTGAGGATGAGCTTCTTGCGCTGTTGGGCGGGCTGGGCCTCTGAAGGAGCTGGGCCTTTAGGGGGCGATCTGCCCTGGGCAGCGGCGATCTCCACCACTGAATTGGGCACAGTTTGGGAGCCCGATGCCAACCCATGGGCTCGGGCGAGCGCCCTCAATTCAGCCAGTTTTCCCTTGCCCAACATGCGATCTGTATAATACAAAGGTACATGGGTCAGCTAAGAGAGAAAGATAAACACATGAGTCAGTATGCAAGTAAAGCAGATAAGTGGTGCAGAAAATAAACCCAAGTCTTGTGCACAACAGACAAGACGCCCAAAAACAGTTAACAGAGGTATTGCCAAGAGCTATAACTTAGATATTGAGGTGAAGCTCTAACCTATTCGAGCCTCGAGTTGGTCTTCGAAGAACTCGAAGGAGATGAGCGCAGTGGTGAGGAAAGTGATGTTGGCGTCTGCCACGCTCTTCCAGAAGAGGCACAGATCTTTGTCCAAGGCTCCCATGTTATCAGGGCTTCTTGGCCTCCTGAAACTTCCCTTGGATTCTTTATTTCCCTTGTTCACCCAATACAAGGGAAAGTCGTCGAGCAGCGAGGCGTCCTGGTCGTTTGGGCGCACTTGGACAAATTTGCCCTTCCAATCCTTGTAGGATTGCTGGAAGATAGAGAGGATCGACCTCCCAGCAATCTCGTTCAGACTCACCCACAGGCGATCTCCTGGGTGTTTGGCTTCGAAAAGGAAAAGAAAAACGTCCACTGACGCTGGCAGTCCCAGATGTGCGCACATGATTTGAAACGCCCGCACGAATGCCCAGCTGTTGGGATGGAGCTGGGCGGCGGCGATGTCGAGCTCGGTAAGTAGCTCCCTTTTAAAACGAGTGAAGGAAAACCTAAGTTTCACCTTCTTGAACAAGGTGGTGTAAACAAAGCAGAACAACTCGTCGTTGCTCCCCTTGTCATCCGCGCAGATTGGCACGTCGGGGGGGCAAGGCAGCACCACCAGCTTTTCGTCGTGCTCCTTGTGGAACGAAAGATTGGGTTGGTCCCCTTTCTTCAACCTCAGCACCGCCTGCGCAGAGTTTACTGAAGAAGTCTCCTTCAGCAAAGTCGAGTTGGCCCAGGGGTATAGCATCTTATAATCTGGGGTAGGGATGGAGGCTCCTCCGGCGACCGGTGGAGTAGCCTGAGCCAGGTCAGGGCGAGAGGTTGCAGGCCTCTCAGCCTGGGAAGAAGAAGCACCAGGTGCTCGTGGTAGGTTATGAGCTTGAGACGGAGGGTTTCGTGACGAGGGAGGAGGATTTGGGGTGATCTTTGAGCGAGCCATCGCGGAAACTGCAAAGGAAAAAGAAAGGGAAAGGTGAGCAGGGTTCGCAGAGGCTGGCTCGATCGTGAAAGAAGGATGAAAAAACGAACGAACGAAGGTTCGTTGTAATGGAGACGAAGCCCTAAGTTACGAGAAGGGAGAAACAGAAGAAACAGCCCACAGCGTATGCACCAGACAGTTAATGGATGATGCGAATCGGTTAAAATGCAGGAAAAATCAGCAGAAGAAGTAAAGGGGGTACCTTTCTATGATCAGAAGAACGATGAAGGAAGTTGAGAATCCAGAAGGTTGAAGAGCGTCGTGGGTTTTCGCAGAAGAAACTCAGAGCGTTTGAGAAAGCAAAGAGGTGATGGAACAGTAGAAATGAAATGGGTTTAAGGGTTTTTCAAATGATTTTTGGAAGCGCAAACGACAATTAAAGGTAGCCGTTGATGAAGCCACGTGTCGAGAGATTGGAAGGATGTTTGGTGGAGCGTCAGGAAAGCAAAAAGTACAAACGTTTGGAATTCTGCGCCAGCGCCACGTAGACCGGTATTGACGTGACTCCTTTAGTCTTTTCGCTGGACAAGTCTTCGCTTAAGACTGAGGGGCTTGTGTACCGCCCTGGAAGTCGGGGGTAATGACGTGGCGTCGAGCTATTATATAGGCGTGTTGGATGGGACACCTGGCTAGCAGAAGGGGAGGAAGTCGGGGGTTTGCATAGTCGCCAGTTATTAAGTTGGCGTGCTCCAATCTCCGGCATACCTGAACCGGCGGTCACCGGGTTGAAGATGAAGTCGCCAGATGCGAACCCAGGCGACCTAGTGGTTAGAGATCGCCGAAACAAGGACATCGCCGAAGATGAAGGCAGATGGTCATTTCCCAGCTGGCCAGAGAACGAGCTCGGGAGATAGCACACTTGAACATACACGGTGAAGCAGGTAGGGCAGATCATGAAGGCGGCCGGCGAGACCACAGGGAAGGTGTGTACGAAGGCACCCGAACTCGCCACCCAGAAGAGATCACGCTCCAAGGCAACTATGCACTGAGTATACCATGCATAAGTAACTTAGCCAAAGAAGAGTCAGAAGTAGCGCCCAAGTCAAGGATGCTCCAGATGATGGCACGTGTACAGCTGGATGCGAGCCACGTGTCCAGATGTGTAACTGCCAGGAGAGAGAAAGTATCCAGGTATATAAGAGTTTCCAACGAACTTCTGAGGTACGCACGCGTTTATATTACTTCTTTCCAACTGCGAGAACGAGAGTACACTGAGAGAGAACTGGTCACGGTTCCTTAGAGTTCTTGAGTTTTACTCTTAAGTAATTGGTGGTTCAGTCGCTGACTTGGGCGTCGGAGCGTGATCGGCCGCAGCGACGCCGTTTCGTCTTTTGCAGGTTCTTGAGGTGGATCGCGGTGAAGGACGGAGGCTAACACGGTGCAGAAGTCGATCCAAGTTTGACGAGGCAAAGCTCCAACGTTTCGGTCAACAGGCAGGATCAGTATTAATTATAATCAAGACAATATCAAAGGGTACATGTTGCTATTATAGCGTTGGGTGTAGGACTGAATGATATGCTTTTCACCGACCATTGACCTATTGAGTGTTGAGGACATCGTTGACGGGGTTGGATTTCCACTTGCGAGGAGGTTCCTATTTATTTTCTTCCTCTAAATATTGTACGTTAAAAAACATCGTATTAATTATGACATGACAAACGTTGATTGCAAGTGGTCTCGAAATTTGCATCGATCAAACACGAGTGTGAAAAGCGGGGATGAAATCCGAAGAAGACTAGATCAGCTACAACTAAAAAATAGGTTATCCTTTCATCCTCTAACAACTAAATTCTTTCCGAGTAATCCAACAAATTAATAATGTTATTTTCCGTTGTTGACAATTTTTGTGGACTTCGTATCGGCAACCTAAAACTAGTGGTCTAATTACAATTGATGTGTCAGTTGTAAGTTGGGCGGTTGTACCTTTAATATGTTTTACAACTGTCAAATTTCATCAAGCAGACCGGGTGATGCGACAATTCAGGTATCAACAACACATTCTACAAGACCCATGAAATCTGGATGAAGTGCACAAAGAAGACATGGGTGGAGAACAAATAGGTATTGGTCATACCAAAGGTGGATAACAATGTCGATTGATCAACAAAATCGTTTAATTGATGGAGTACCATTCCACGAAAATGACCATTTGCGTGAAGAATCAACTTACATGCAATGGTACATCACTCATACCATTCGCTACGTCTCACCTATAGAGGCCACGTCTGAAGAAGATGTAAGTTCATTTTGTACACCATTTCATATTGTCATTTTTTAAAATTCCTACATTAGTTATTTTTCTTAACAACAGTAAGACATGTCACCCGATAGTCAACCACACCATTCCAAAGGTCACCCTCATCATGTTGGGTCTTCTTCAAATTTTGGAAAACAAGTCCAATTTCAATCTATCCCCAATCAACCACCAGAAATATTCAGCTTTATAGAGTACTACTACAACATGTCTGCCAAATTTCCCTACAACAAGTGTCATCAACTTACACCAATTTTCCATCATAGGGAAATATTTTTTCTCTGAGTCCATCACAGATGTTTGTTACTTCAACAATGACACCACCCTCCGCATTTCATTTAGTTCCTACCTTGCATTTTTATCGGCCCACAATGCCTTCAATAGGATCTAATATTCCATCTGACAACAACGAAAAAGAAAACAATGACAAAGAAGAAGGTCCCATATGGGACACGATCTGGTTCATCTTTAGATTAAATTACGTAATTTTTAAATTAGGTTGTCATGTTTGTATGTTTTCACTTAATGTCAGACTTTCATGTTCTTTATTAAACATGTTCTTTTTTGGTTAACGCTCTTTGTTTTAGATTTTCAATTAAAGTCTATGATTTAATTTTAACGTTTTGAATTTGGGTTTTTACCAACTTTATTTTTTATCATATGAAATAAATTTACTTTTTATCATTTTTTAAAATAATTAACTTATATTATTTTATATTATTAAAGTATTACATCATTAATTTTATTAAGAAATCAAAATAATTTTAATGTATAAAAACAAAAAAATAATATTTAATTATTTAATTAAATATAATAAAAAGTATTTTCTAAAAATTAACCCATTCTTTAACTCACTAGAAAAAAAAGTTTTATTATCGTGGGTCAAAAATGGAGGCTAACTATGAAAAACCTACACAAAAGGGTGATTATCATCGGCATAGCGTTAATAAGAATTTTGAAGCATGGCGGGTGTGCGCGACACATGGCGGGTGTTTTTTGCGTAGGTGAAGCATGAGCTTAGCCTACAAGGAGTTTAGAAATTTATAAAACATTGTGAGTTTGACCCACACTAAGCCAACAGAAAATTATATTAGCGTGGGCCAAACCTTCAAAATGTCCAAGTAGTTATAAAAAATTGTGAGTTTGACCCACACTAAGCCCACACAAAATTATATTAGCGTGGGCCAAGCCTTCAAAATGTCCAAGTAGTTATAAAAAATTGTTAGTTTGACCAACGCTAAGCCCACACAAAATTATATTAGCGTGGGCCAAGCCTTTAAAATGTCCAAGTAGTTATAAAAAATTGTGAGTTTGACCCACGCTAAGCCCACACCAAATTATATTAGCGTGGGCCAAGCCTTCATAATGTCCAAGTAGAGTGAGTTTAGCTACAAGGGGAACACAATAAGCGTAGGCTAAGCCTTCATGTTGGCCACAAATTAGCGTGGGCTTAGCCTTCAAAATATTCAAAATATTTTTTATATTTTTTATTAGAAAAAAGTGTAGGCTTAGCCTACAAGCACATAGAGAATTTCAGTTTGAAATATATTTTTATTGAAATAAATCAATTTTAAAAAGAAAACTATTTTTTTATTAAAATAAATCAATTTTAAATTACTCTATTTCTCTTTTTCTTATTGCATTTATCCTATTTTTTACCTATTTCATTTTTTTCAATATAATTATTCAAGATAAAATTATTTTAGGAAGCAATCTAATATGAAGAAATGTTTTTCTTACTAAAAAAAATTATTTATAACTTTTTCTTTATACTTTTTACTTGTCTTGAAAATTGAATATTGTTTTTAAAATGAGCAAGAAAAAAAAATTAATAGGAACAAGGAAAAGAACAAGAAAAATTATTTTCTAATACAAGGCCCACGATAATAAACTTGGAATTTTGTAAAAAAAATACAAAGGTAGAAACGTGATATTTGTGGTTTTTTATTGAAGATATTTTGATTGAAATTGAACTAAAGTTACTTTAATTAACTAAGGTTGAGCTGGTAGATACCAAGACAAGCTTATCTTCACACTCTTCAAAATACCAAGAAAAACAGAAAACACGCTTTAAAAAATACTAACTTGATGACAAACAGAAGTTGAGGTATATAAGGTTCCAAGAAACTTCTACTTTCTGATCATGTCAACCTAAAGAAGTTAAATCTTAAATAGTTTGAAACCTTTCTTGTTTTAACATAACAAGAAAGAGCCTAAAACTAAAGAGATCATCTACATAACAGATGACTACAAACATTCCCAAAGAACAAGGGCACACACTCAAACAAACTATGCTTAACACCCTCCTACTAAACCTAAAAACAACAGTGCCTAGGCTCCAAAAAGAACATCAAAAGCACTTTAACTGCAGCTAAAACAGCATCAAAACAACACCAAACCAACACCAAAACTGCAGCATAAACCAACATTTATACAACATAAAACCAGCAAAAAGCAATACCAAAAGTGCAGCAGCAAACCAGCATTTGTACAACATAAAAACATCGACCTCTACTCTTACCAGAAACTGTAATTAATTTAGCTAAGTAAACAAAATTTTCCTCCTCACATAAGCATTTCTAAGAAAGTTTATGTTCCATCAGCCCCCAATAAACACTAGTTTCCTTACAGACATCACCAGTAAAAAATGTGGTCATGGGCAACACAACCACTCCCCCAACTTCTAAAGTTCACTTATAAAACTAGATTTATCTCCACTACATCTTGTAAATTTTCTTTTCATCTTTCCTACCAGTATTGTCCAACTGAAAACATAAAAATAGGTTGAAAGAGTTGTTTGTCAATTTTGACCTTTCCCAAGACATAATCATTGTTAACCGTGCAAAGCATTTCTTATCCTCAAAGGGAGGAACTAAGTTAGAAAGCAATAAAATATGAGAAACTATATGTAATTTTAATGCAAGAGTAATTTTGTCATTTGAACATAATTTTTATCATATCTTACCATTATTTGGTCCATGTTGAATACAGGAAAAGATAACATAATTTAGTTATCTAATTATCTGAGGTGCACCAAACATTTGACTGGCTTAAGCTTATCATGCTTGGATTCTATCATATTCATATCGTAAGTTGTTTTTATCCCAATATCATCCTGTCATACCTTAATAGCACTATACCACATGTAGATAATTAATAATCCACAAAAAATATGTAACAAGAGACCAACAAAAAGTTACCTTGGAGAACAAGGTATCCCATGCTTTAGCATACACTCGTTTCATTGAGGTAACCTTTGAAACTGGGACTTTCCCATGTGAGCATTGGACAGACGAGTTGTCAAGAGGACTACATATACCTTGCAAAGTAAGCCTCCTATAAAATACTAATACATCAATTAACCAGACTCTAATAATTGTTTGAAAGGAAAAGCACTAACACTGGAATAATGTTGTCAGCCCACTAGCGAAGCCATTCGCTAGAAATCCAATAAAATGGTTTTTCCAGTGGTTGAACATGAGCTTCAGCTAAAACAGATCGAACCTCTTGTCTCCTTCCAGTAATACGACCCAATTCCAACTCTTTCTTGTTATTGTACTCCTGGCAAGCTTCATCATATGAGGCATTGAAATTTTGAATCTCATTACAAAGATGAAATGCAAGAGAAGCACCATTTTGCAAAGCAACTTCCACACCCTCTCTTTCATCATGCTTAGCACCACAAATTACACTCCCAATTTCACCAACATTTTTTGTATGTTTAAGATGGTACATCAACATGTACGCATCACTAGACAAAAATGTCTCCACAAGTGAAGATTTTGAATGAGAGGCATGCAAACCATTTACATTACTGCCAGCTACTATCGCTTGAGAACAATTAGAATGAATTGCATCAATCTTGATGGATTTAGAGGTAGAATTTGAAGACCCTTCGCCAAATGGATGACAACCCAAATTAGTAACATGTTCATAATCAAATTCCCACCATTGCCAGTGTTTACATCCTTAATATGAGCAATGTAATGACCACTATTAGCATCAGTTCCCTTGTGAATCAGTACAACTGACAAGTCATACACCAAGTCGAACTGAGACAGCTCAGACATTTTATGTCGCATATCAAGTTCAGTAGGAAATGAGAAAGTAGAAGAAATTTTCTTCTTTGTTGTAGTCTGTCAACACAAATAATACACAAATACACTATCAGAACACAAATGAATGGTAAAGAAAATCAAACATTGCAGCATATATAGGGAAACACCATTAAAAAACCACTATTTTAAGAAAGAAACATGACAAATCATGCTCCATTTCTTGAGAGATGAAGATGTGTTATGCTTCATCCGAATGTAAATGGATCTCTTGGCAATTTTGAGCAACTATGAATGAACCTCCCAAGGATATATTTTTCTCTGAAAATATACATGCGCCACTAAACTATTTTTATAATACCTTCAGCTTAAAAATTTAAGAAGATGAAATAAGCTTTGAACTATGAAGCAAAGACACCTCTCCTTCTTGAAATGCCATATTGGCAAATACATTTTCAACAATTACTCCTCGCTAGCACCTCCACTTAGAAGGACATCAAACTACTAATGTCTTCTCACCTCTTCTAGTAAAGCTCATTATCATAGGAAAAAAAGAGTTGATTTGGAAAGGTGAATATACCTTGTCTTCTAAGTTATACTTTCATCTTATTGAGATTCTTTTATAAAGAGACAGTTCTTTCATTGCAAAATAATGAGTACTCGTTAATATTCTTTTGAGGCTTACTATTATAAGAAGATGAATAAGTGACATGTAGAATTCAGGAAGCAACATGCAGAAATAGATAGAGAATAGAGGGAAGATGACAAAGAATAGGTTTGAAATCTGTGAAAGGTAGGTATTGAGATGTGTGTAGAAAGTGAGATTCCTCTTCTCTTGTAGTTTGTCTCATTGCTTAACTACAACCATGGAGTGGCTAGGTAGCAGCTACTACAAACCTAGAATACCAGCCCACATAGCTACCAAAAATCGTCCCACACAGCAACCAAAACCAGAACCCCAACCATCCCAAGCAGCAGCTACAAAACACTAAAGACAAGACAATATACACCCCCATTACTCATCAGAAGCATTGTTGAGACCTACTGCAATTCAATACCCCTTACTGACTAACTTTGGTCTTCCCCTTCAGTCAGCTTTTGGTCTTCCATCATCTCCATCCATCCACAATACCTTCACAACACCTTCAACACAAATAGATACCTTACATATATATAACGTGTTGAATAATATTTTCAGCAATCGTGGCTGACCTAAAATCTCACACTAACTATCTACTAAACTCCTCATACCACTAAGTTAACCCTAATGGGTTTCGAGATTTGAATTCTTATCCTCTTCAAGTTTAATTTCAGTTCAAGGTCTGCTGCACATGTGCAATATTTATATGTTAATTAACATATAAATCTTAAGCTTTTAAGATATGTGTTGTAGCATTACATAAATCTGTGGAGATAAACCGAAAGCAAAGCAGGGTGACAGTGAATGGTTGTGTTGATCCAAACAAGGTGTTGAAACTTCGTGGAAACTGAAAAACGCTGGAGTGCAATCAAACTTTAGAAGGTATATTAAAATAGCATAAATCATTTTCGAAAGGTGTTGAGGGGAATTTGATTCTTGTTGCCTACAACAGACAATTCGAATAACGCAAAGGACCACTATTACTCCTAACTCCCTCAGTAATCCAATGTGTATTCACTTATACCTTTTTTACACAAATTATTCGTAACATGTCAGGTAAAGGACTATTTGTATTCGGGTGGTCAATAATATAATGACATTAGAGATTCAACTATGCTTCCACTACTAGAAAACTAAGGACCATCCTGCTAAAATCCACTTAAAGGACCATCCTGCTAAAATCCAACCTCACAAAGCTAAGATATTCACAGTCCTTTATCAATGACCTACAAGGAACTTAGCATCAAAATCATTTGAGAACTTAGCATCCTCTTAAATCAACATGTAAGAAGAAAAATCATCCTAGGATTACACAAATCAGCATCATAATTGTAAGAAAAAACAAGTATATGGGAAACCTACATCAAGAACCTAGGGTTACTCATTAACGGTCGTCAAAGAAGAAGAAGGAATGGAGGAAGAAATGTGAAACTCACCATTCACGGTCGCACGTTCATGGTCTAAGCACGATCATGGTCAAAGAAGAAGAAGGAGTGGAGGATGAATGTTCACGGTCGCACGTTCACGGTCGAAGCACGGTCACTGTCACGGAGTTTTGTGGAGTGGAGGAAGAAGAAGGAGTGGAGGAAGAAATGTTCCCTCAGTAGTTTTGTGGGCTCTCTGGCTCATATTCGAGTTCAACACCTTTCAACAACTAGAAGTTTTGAAATAAATTAATTATAATTTTATTATATTTCATTTTAAAATCATAGTGTGGGTTGAACCTTCAAAACGTTTAAGTAGCGGGGACTTAGCTTCAAAGGCATAGCGGGGACTTAGCTTCAAAAGCATAGTGTGAGCTAAACCTACAAAAATTTAAAATTTTATTATTATAATTTTTATTTTTTATTTTAGTTTGCATTTTGCGTGGGTTTGGTCGACGAAAAATGCGTCCACATTTAGCCCCGACAAATATGTGAAAACTAATTACTTTTTTTCTTGTAGTGTGTAGATTTTTCGTGTGTTTGACGAACACTATTTTTTTTATTTTTTTTTTCTTCTTCATTTTGTGTAGGCTTAACCTATGCAAATAGTGTGACCCACGCTTTCTATTGCAGCTAAATCTTATTATTGTTGTAGTGACTACATATAATTAAAAAATATTTTATTAAAACTTATTTAACGAAACAAAATATCTTATAAAAATCTATTTTTATTTAGTTATATATAAAAAAAAACTTATAAATAGTAACTTAAACTTCTCTGATTTCTATTATTTTTAATTTTTATTTTATTTTACAGATTACTATTTCTTAAAATTAAAAACATATATTTCATATATGATTTTTAAATAAAATCGTATATGAAATATACGAATTCCAAATTTTTAATTTTTTTTAATTTGATATATTATTATTCCTTAATATTAAAAACATATTTTATATAATTTTAAATAGAAATCGTCTATGAAATATATGAATTCAAAAAAAAATTAATTTTGTTATATTTTCACATAATATAATATTTTAAAATTAAAACCGTATATTTCATATATAATTTTACATTAAAATTTTATATGAAATATATCTTTTTGTTCTTTTAAATTGTCCAAAAAAAAATTACCCCTTTCCGATATTTCTTTTTAAAGCTGTAGTAAGATGGAAAAGAAAAATTACAATTATTTTTTCATCCTGCATTTAAGGTCAATATCTAATTTACTATGCTGGTTATTAAAAAAATTAATTTAATCCTAACATTTTCTAAAATGTATTTAAGTTGATCTTTAACTTTGGACTAATAAAGTTAAACGCTCATGACGTAGCATAAATAAGTGTAAATATAGATTCTGATTTGTTGTGTAAGTAGATTTTCTCCTTCTTCACCTCCGTCAAGAACTTCCGCAACCCCAAGTGAGATCGCTAATAGTATTTCTTCTCTGCACACCGAACTCTCTCCTGAACATCTGTGAGCTGAAGATGCGAATTCTCTTTCTGTTGCCTCAGTTTCAGAATTTCCACCTTCAAAATGTTTTGGTCCTTCTTCAGTTTCTACATTGAAAGCTCCTTCATGCATCTGTTCTACTTACTCCTCCTCCTTATGTTCTTTAGCTAATGCTTCTTCCCTCCTTCGAATCCTTCATTCGTAAACTCCCAACGCTCTCAATCAACCTTCCTGAAGCCACCGGAAGAGTTTTACTTCAAAAGAGGTTTTTTTTCTGAAATTTCTTAGTTTGTGGTTATAATTTGTTGATACATGCATGTTTTATAATTAGTTTTATTTCAATCAAAATTATTCTTCTATATTTAATATATTTGTTTTAATATACTGTAGAAAAATATATTTGCTCCAATATGTGGAACTTATGTATAGTTTTTTTTTTAAAATTGAAAAACTTACATACTTTGTTTTTAACCAATCAAACGTATAAAAATTCTCTACAGGCAGTTAGTTACAGACATTAAATGATGATTAAAATTTCAAAAGTTACGTTTGCGTAGAAATCTGGAAGCTGTAAATAGTTGGAAAGTGAAAATTACTTGCTTCTATATCACCTTTCACACACCGCAGGGGATGAAGTTTTTACATTATCATTCTTTTTTACATCTAAATTTACAATTTCATAAATTATTATTTTAATACAATATTTAATTATATTTATTATTATTATTTTAATATAATATTTTATTATGAAAAGTAATTATCAAATACTCGCTTACGTTCATGTGACAACTATTTTTCATACTAAAATAATAATAATAATAATAAATATAGTAAAATAATTAAAAAAATTATAATTTAAAATATAAGATAATATTGATGATATGAAAGTAGCATCTTCATACCTGCAAAACCAAAAGAGTACGCATGGATCGTGCACTAAAAATGTTGACTCATAACTCAAATACTATTCTTATTATCTCTTCTAAATTCTATGATTTCTGATGATTTTTGGTAAGATAAGAAATTATGATAATTTTAGATTGTTTCATTTTAGAGGTGACACTTTACTTATGGTTGAAATTTTAATAATTATATGGTAAGACCTAGGAAGATTCTCACTAGACACAAACATAACTAAGTGGTTAAATAAGTGTTGAAGATTCACTTCCAAAAGCAAAAGGAAAAATACATTATAAGGTGAGAATGATGTATGGTGCAACCAACAGATGACTAAGGACACATCAATCACTTCACAAAAAGAAAGTATCAGTAGAACAAGAGGAAGCTATAAACCAGAATATTAGAAATTCTTCCTTATGGTCTTTTCCACAAGAGAAAAGTTATGTAAATAAATTGGGCTCATTTTAGGGGTCCAAATAGCAAGATAGGCTAGAATAGGTGCCTTTAGCATAATAGGGGGTGTAGTTATCATTTTAGCTGGTTTTTTTACCTAGTTTCCAGAAGAAGTGGCCTAAGGTGCGGTTTTGACTTAGTCAAACCCTAAAGGTAGCCCCCTCACACATTTACCATCCTATCCTTTCTCATCTTGTTTTCCAAAGCACTCATTCCTATAAATAGGGTGTCTTACTCCATGTATTTTCAAGTTGATTTTTATAGAAGAAGGAAAACTCTGCACAAATTGTGTGAGGCTAGTTTGCTTTAAGCATTAGGTCTTATCTTGAGTGAGTTGAGAGTTCTCAAGTGGCAACCCTCTACACTCATCTTGAAGAAACCACACTCCAAGTGGCGTGTCCAACTCTCTTCCATCACCATAACCATTCTTCCTTCATCTCTTCTACCATTTCCATACGCCACTTATCTTTTATGCTTCCTATATTTGTGTTCCTTCATCTTTTCCTTCATGTTATCATGTTTCTTGTCATGTCTTTTACATTCCGCACCATACATCATGTTCACTCTATTATGTGATTTTCCTCTTTGCCTTTGGAAGTAAACTTTCACACTTACTTAACCTCTTGGTTAAGTTCCTGTCTAGTGGGGATCCTCCCTAGGTCTCACCATATACTTGTTAAAATCTCAATCATAAGTAAAGTGTCACCTCTAAAATGGAACCATCTAAAATCAACTCACTTTAAGAAATAAAGCTCAAAACGCACCTGTAACACCAAGAGGGAATGAGCTGCCGAAGCTCAAGGGTGGGCGCAAAGTCTCTGAAGTCGTCGATGACGGCATCAGTGTGGCCTCCACGAAGAGAACCCCTTGATCGTCACAGTCAATCTCCATGTGATCATCTTCGTCTCGTCATAGCCTTCCAGCCATTGAATAAAAGGGCAACACCTTTCTTAGGGCCTTCTTAAGAATCTTTTCTCAAAAAAGTTGGACGCATTGTTCGGTCTAAAGTAGACACTGAGCGTGTGGGAATTGGACACCACCAGGTCGACATTAGAGTTCCACAGCAACTGCCGGTCCACCTCTTTCGCTGGGCGCACCAGGGTTGATTCCTTCACGTTGATGTTCAAACTCCGTTCAAGCCGCTTTGCGCTACCCTTCTTCATCAATCATTTTACTTCAGAAGAAATCAAGAAATGGATCGAAGAGGGTGAGGTGGGAGAGGTAGTTACTAAGGTGAGAGAGGTAAACAATGAAGATGTTGCAGAGTTTCGTGACAAAGGTGAGAAAGCGAAATGTGAGGCGAGTTTAGGGGGAAGCACATGCGGGAAACAGTGGGGGTGAAGGGGTAGTTGAGAAGGAGGAAGAGAAGACCTATGCAGACAACAAATCACAATCCATATTTGCACCTATCTATGCCACATCATAAACATTTAACTTTGTTAGTCCAAAGGTTCAAAGTTAACCGAATGAACCATTTTGAATAGATTTTAATTTTTTAATAACCATCATACTTAGTAAATTGAATATTGACTATAAATATAAAAAGGAGAAAGGTAATTATAAAAAAACCATGAATGATGATAATAGTATGTAGTAATCAAACATGTGTTTCTAAAATATACTTAAATGCACAATTTCATTAAAAAAAACGTGCTTTCATGTACTACTAGAGAAAAATACTTAAAAAAATAAATTATTTAAGTAATAAAAAAAGGTTAAAAAAAATAAAGTCGTCCTTTGAATAATGATTTCGGTGTTTAAAATCTAACCTGTTTTTGAATTTTTATTATTTTTTCATTTTGAAATCGTGGTTTTGAATACAACTTTTTTTTCCATTTCTTAAATTTTAAAAATTTGTCTATCTACATAATATTCAACTTAAATTACACTAATTTTAAAATAAGTTTCTATTGATAACAAAAACATGTACTTATCTTTTACACAAGAAATCTATATTTGCATAGTGTATCTCTTACACAAGGAAAACATTGTATCAGAATTTTTATTTAGTGTTTCTCTTTAATTATTTTCCACCCTCAATGTCGATCAAAATACTTAGACAACTATAGATTAATATTAAACCATTAAATCAGTAATTTCATTACAATAATGGAATACACAAATAAAAATTAAATTACACACAAATATTACTATAAATTATATATATATATATATATATATATATATTATGTGATGAGATATGGTATATAATATCATACATGTCACATAATCACTCCACAAACCAGTAGAGCCAAATCGGTTTATACCATTTCCTATACACACATTCCAACAGATGACTAAGTTGCTCCACCTATTCCTGATGAGATCTGCAGCTTGAAAACACTTTTTAAAACACAGCCCTAACCATATTTCTAATGTATTGCAAAATCTTATAACACCGTAAAATTGTATTTCTATTGTACACAATAGTCATGGAAAACATATTTTCCTCAATAGTATTTCTGTAAAACAAAATACCAGTATATGAACTTAATTAAAAAGAGGTATGACAGTAACAATTCCCCAATTAAAATTACCCCTAGCACTGACATGTTCATCTTCTAATCCAAAATCAAGCCCATCAATACACCAATTTGCTAGGCAGTTTGTGGTTTCCTAGCCACAATTACATGTACGCCTTCATGGCATTTCATTTCAAATAATAACTATTAGTTAAATTTGTGAACTTTAAGCAAAGCCAGTCTGATTCTTTTTGTCTGATGGTTGTCTAATAGTTGATCATGTGTCCAAAGAAATGAAAAACAATAATTATAATATGTAGTCAGTAAAATATAATTCTTCAGTTGATCTAGCACTTGAAATTTTACATGCTTATGGAAACAAGCAATATTCATTGTGATTTCACCCATGAATGGGCGGCTCAACTTCGTTAACTGGACTCTACAACTTGTAGGTCAATGAAATCTGACCAGCTGAATCATTTGGAAGCAATCCAGACTCTTTAAATATCTTTTCAGACTGCACAAGAATGAACATACCACTGTATCTTTTCAAAATAATAATATCACACTCCACATGCACTTGACATGACCATCGAGAAGAAAAGTGCTCCTTCCTATAAGCACTTTCTCAAGTAGAAGAATGAATAAATCAACTCATTTACGGGTCCAATTCTTCTCCTTCACTTTGCAGCTGTCAGTACCCTTTCGCCTATTAACAAGAGGGTAATGTCTGAATTTTCAGCAGTAGGATTTGGAGACTTTAACACCACAAGTTGCTGCATATGATATGTGAACCTTTCTGGACTGCTATATTCAAAAATCATATTTGGTTCTTCCACTTCCCAAAATGAGACATAACATGTCTGAAATTTCTCTAGAAGAAGAATAAAAATTCCAAGATTCAAGCATTAGGCGTTTTCTTGATCCTTTGAAATGAACAACCTGCATCCAAAAACAAACCAGGAACAGAAGTCATGTTAAAACAAAAAGGAGTGCTAAGTTTTCGCTACAGTGAGACCAAGAATGACCTACGGCTATTCATAGAGTACTCAACTAGGGTAAAAACTTTCTCCCTTTATTCATGTGCTTCATCATTTAAATATATGATGCTTTTGGACTTGTAGAGTCATTAGGCCGAGACGAACCCATTGCATATAGTAGTAAAAAGAACTACCGTAGTTATGCTTCACAGGCCCATTACATTACGTAGTCTTTCATCCATTGTGGGTGTTCCTTCTGTCTAATGGGCCTGCTGTAGGTGCTGGACTGTGTTGTATCATATTACCTTTAATATTTCCCAAAATTTTCAAGCAATCAGACAGAATACTTGCTGTTGTAAGTCTAAAATAAACATTTAAAAACTAAACATATGATATATCTATGTATAATTTCCAAAAGTATAACTAAAGCACTCAGCTTAGGACCAAAAAGAAATCCTGCCATTGTAAATCTTTCATTATACCTTAACATCCAATGGCATGCCACGGAATTGACCAGCACCCTCTGGCGGAGTCCAATTGTACAGAGAACAAGGTAAGAACAATACTGAAGTACCCCCAATGTCTTCTGAGAAAGCAAGTGCTTTGGTAAACCTTCTGGGGTCAAAATGAGGTTTCGACATAACAACCCAAGCAAGAGCTAACTGATCACCAAGCATACGAGAAGCGTTTCTATACTTTGTGCTGTAAACTTTCAAGACCTCTTGTAGGAAAAGCTTTGCCCTGCATTGATTATCAAATTAAATTAAAAAAATTATTTATCAAAAAATATGTGGGATAAATCAAGAAAATGGGAAAAACAAGCTTGCAAATGACCAAAGAAGCATATCAGAGGCATTTGCATGGTATATATGGAGGATAGGATAGTGTTACAATCATATAATTTTCATTTTACAATTGCAGGTTTTAAATCGGATGGACAATTATCACCTTAAAATTGCTTCCGGGGTACCCTTAACTGCAATGAACCCTGAATTCAAAGGTTGGGCCTTATTGTTCCTAAAGGTCAGAGCCAGATGAAAATTAGGATGGTCACGAAAAACTTGCCCTAAATCATCAACCACTGCTATATCAGAATCAGTGAAGATGTAATGATTGATATCCCCCGGCTTCTGAGAAAGTTGCTGGAGCCTTGTTTCTAAAAATGTCTGTGAAGAAGGAAAACATAAGGTCATTTAGTTTAAAGAATTAAAATTTTAAAGTTCTAAACACAAATATAATGATTAAACACTACTAGATCAATAGAGGAGACAGTACCAGATAAAGAGTAACAAAGATAAAACTAGCAAAAACCTCTGATCTATGGTCCAAATTATTGGGTGTGGAAAAAGACAGTTATAGTATTGATTATTACAACTAAACAGAAAACAGCAGAGCAGGAAAAAAATTCAGCTAAATGTAGTCCCTGATGAGTGATGAGAAATTATTTTTCACCAGCAAATGTTATATCTACTATGGATGCAATGTGATCTTACAATGTAAGACCTGATCCTTTGGAGCATCAACTTGTCTCGTGAATAATCACCTTGTATAGCATACAGAGAGACCCTGTTTCTTTGCACCGAGAGGTCAGACGCAGGATCTGTGAGAATAATCACTTTGCTCTGGGGCATTGCCACCTGCACACATTAAGCACAATGTTGAATGAATGATGTCTGTTTAGTATAATTGTAAGAAAACAAGCTCTAGGTCAAAAAAATATAAATCTCCTTTGTAATATTTATTATTGGGTAAATGTACATCTAAAACCAAACACAGCTCTATTTATTTTACATTAACTTGACACAAAGAATCAATGGTAATAAAATCAAATCCCTAACTATAAGCAACTGATATCAACATTCGCCATTCTGATACTAGCATGTTCCTTTAAATATTCTCCCTCAAGCCAGAGCATGTGTTATATGAGTTGGGCCTGTTACAAAATATATTCAACCTGGGTGACTAACAAAACAGTAATTTGATTCAAGAACAGAAGAAATATCAGAGACAAGACATCTGAGTGTGGTTTTATTGACTGATGGATTTTATTGGAGTAATGAATCCAATGGTTAATAACAGTACGCTGCAATTCAGAAATACAATCCTTCCAATAAAAACCAACACACCCGGGTGCCTGAAGACACGTTGCTATGCAAAGGTATGGGAGAGAGGGTCGTTGTACATGAAGAGTTGGTAACCAAATTTGAACCCCACGACCAACTGGTCACCAAGGCACAACTTTACCATTGTGTTATGGCCCACCCTCTTCACAATCCTTAAAAAACTTAAAAAGTTGTCACCTTTCTAATCTACAAACTAATATATATATACTGAATATTTCAGAAGGAAAATTTTTTCAAGTTGCAGATATCATTGATATACTCTGCTATTAAGCAAGTTTACTTCAAAACATGTAAATGTTTCTGACAAAATCACTGCTATATTTTTACTAGTTTAGTGAGATTAACTAGTCATCTCATCTCTGTTTTTCATCATAGAAACAATTTAATTTCAAATGATATAGAATTCATGATTATGGCATTTCTATTTTACCCAATGGAGAGAAATTAATTCTAAGGCTTGTGATGAATGAATGATGCAAATCCAGTGCCGTTTGTACTTTGTAATACACACAGTACCAAAGGTTTATTTACTAGTCAATCACTTAAGCTATCCTTGTTGCCTACGAATTGAAATTTATCAGTAGCCAAATGTTGACAAGGATGTATATGTGTATCAGAAAAACTAGTGCCAAGGTAGGAAAAGGAGACAAAGTCATGAAAACAAGAATATTCCAGTATCTCAAGTTAACACCAGAACAAAGAAAACACACTTTTAACTAAACATCTACAAAGTAAAGAAAGAATATACACAAGATCATAAAACTGGCTACTATTACTTAAAATTTACTGAAAACCACAAAATCATGAAAAGAGCTCATTAAATAAAAAGCAGGAGCCACAAATTTCTAATAAATTTCAACCAGTAATAAAATGTGTATTGTTAGAATTTCCCGTTTACACAATAATCAAAGGCAATATGCTCTTTGCAATGGGACAAACCCACAACTTTTATTCAACATTTACCTGAATGAAGTTAATGAAGACATTCAACACAGCCATGGACCTGCCAAACTTATTATATGAAGCATTGCCAACTATTGTGTTTGATCTGTCGTCCATATCATTGATGGAAGTATTATAAATGGTAAAGACAGTGACAAATGTGATACTTCCATCTACACCTGATCTACTTTCAGAAGAATGGGTCCTATTAAGAGCTTTTATCCCTGTGAATTGACATTGAGAACTTTTAAATTCATTAGATCAACGGAAAAATATGGACATCAAAATTTCAAGGAAATGCAAAACCTCCTATAACATATAATGGTCCTAGTACCTAGTAAGAGCTTTGCTCCTGTGAATTGAGAATTTTTTTAATGCATATAATCAACAGAAAGAAAATAGGCATCAAAATTTCAAGGAAATGTAGATGTAGGGATCAAGTTACGCTTAGATTAACTCTCAATAAAGTAACTCCACTTCATTATTTCAATGATCATGTACTCCTAATTTTGAACAAATTGGACATTTATGTTTGACATTTATTTACTTATATTCTTCTAAAAAGGTATTCTAAACATTAAATTAGACTTACTTAACAGTTGGATCATAGAGATTTAATATTACAAAGCGTTATCTTAGCTTCATTCTTTATTTTTCCATTCCAACCGGCCACACTTTTCATTTGGTGGGCTGAGTTGACCCACAAGTTTTGACCTACTTTGACAGCTTTTTTTCAGCTGTCAACACTATTCATCATCAGTAAGTTAGATAGTTTCAACTCTTTTCTATACTATACTAGATTAACAAAATTAAAATAGAAAAGATCCTTAGGCTCTAGCATCTTATACTATTGTAAGATTGTATTGTATACAAGGTTTTTGAGAATAACATTTGTGAATTCTAAATGACCTACCTCTCGAATACAATTAATTTACAAAAATTGCTAAAACATTCCAAGCTAGCTACCATTTTCTCAATAATCAGTGAGTGATGGGTTTATGTCAGTAGTTATATATGATAGAGCCAAAGATTTTGAGACAACCTGTTAGGTTTCTTTCTTCAGAAAAGGAATTAATTATTTTGAAGAACCAATCAATGAACAAATTGACAGAGAAAAGATATAAAGAAAGAATAATTTCTGTGTTTAGTAACCAAAAGAATGTACACAAGAGTAACCAAAAGAGCACTCTCCTTTCACACTGAATATCCCAGTTGATTTTACAAAACAAAAAAGATCTCCTCATCACTTCACTAAGAGGGTTATTTATAACCGCAACTAACTGCCAAAACCCACTAAACTCCCCTCTTATTCTGTCTTCTAAAATATACTTGCAAAGTCCAATTGGTTTGTTTGGGTAGGTCTCCTGTCTAATAACACAACCGTATTCTGAATCATATTATTCTGAGCAAGAAAACATTTAAGAATCAAGAGCATAAATCAAATAACTTTGGTAAAGGGATAAAAAAAGAACCTTGGCATTGCAAACGATTTGACAAGCCCTGTCCAGCAATAGGCCCAAGAACCAGATGATCAAATTTCTTGTTTAGTTGTTTGTGCGGTTCTTCCACTTTTGAGTTTTTGTGTAATTCCATGACTGATTAAAAATAACTATGTTAACTTGTTATGTCCCAATCAAACACATAAATTTAAACTTCTAAAAACAAAAGAGATTACCAACCAGAAAACAGATGGACGAGGAGGAAAAACAAAGGAAGACCAAAAACAAATCGTTGCCATCCACTGAATATTTTCATGGCTGATAACATTCACTTGAATACAACACCAAGTAAACGATGAAGAAACTAATGTCCTACACTTGCACTTCAGCTGCACATACAATACAAATCAACTTAGACAGGTGCTTTAACAAAAGTAAAGCCATATAAGGATAAGAAAAAGATGAGAGAATATAGGCAAAAAAAATTCCATTAAAAAATCATACAGTTAGGCCACCAAAAAGAAAATTTATATATCACAAAACTTGTGAGAATCATACAAATTTCAGGCAAATTATAAAATCAAACTTATATTAGATCGGAAAATAAATTACCTGCTCCAGAAATAGACTGGTCCAGACCAGCCCATTGACCATCATTGATCACACACCAGCCTTTAATGGAGAGGATTAGGCTGGTTGATGGTTAATCCTAAGCCCTAGCCCACTCCAAAATGACTAGTGGATTATGTGATTTCATTTTTAGTGTAATTATTATTTATTTTGTAATATGTGGAAACAGAGAATTCTTGCTTTGCTAGCTTAAAATGTCAACCTTATAATTGTATGACAACAAAAGAAGAAATGAATAGGAATTGAGTTAAGATCCCAAAAGTTGCATAAGATACTTGAAGAATTCACATCGACTAGAGATAAAACCAAATTATAGTATATAAGTGGGTGTAAACTTCACATCACAAACAGGTTTTGGGAGGTTGAGTTAGGCTCAAATTCCACTTTCTTAGGAGGGTATCATAGTCATTAAGAGCATATCCTAGGCACGCTTTTTGGTCCAGACCTCACCTTTCAAACCGATTTTGTAAGATTGAGTTAAGAGATTAAATTTCAAGTTCTTAAGAATACTCAATATCATTTATCCTGAGTTCCAACATCAGTCAGTTCCTACCACCGACAACATTTACTTTCTTTGTTATTTTGTCACCATTGTAGCATTCAGAGTAGTGAATCACATACTATTTTCATGCCTAAAAAACATTCTCTTCAATACAAAGTAGTAGAGTAGCAGATCAGGCAGCATAGTAGGGGGCTGGAACCTTGCTAAACAAGGGCTGGAGAAGCTCCCTAAAACAGAGGAAATTCAACTCAGCTCCAACAGAAGCTGTGATGAAATGACTATAGTTGGAAAGTATCTACTATACAGTGGCTGAATTTTAGCTGTTTGTGATTAGGATTTAATTCCTATATTTTATTTATCATTCGTTTTCCAGTTTTTTTTTAGTTTTTGAAATTAACTGAGAATTTCCTCAACTAAATCAGAAATCTTTTCTTGCCTTTCATGTCTGGTGAGCAAGTGCTGCCAAATTTCTCCTAGCAATTGGTGGATTGCAGAATAAAAATGTAGGAAGGAACAGCACATATCTGTGTGCAATTAAACACAAGGAACTAAACACAGCGTACTTCAGATGTATACAATTGGAGAAGAAAAAAATAAGCTTCCCCAATCAGTCATACAGGATCTAAATTCAGCATGGGAATAACAGAGATTATGTCCCTGTCAAAAATTGTAACCCCAACAATCACTATGAGCAATCATTGTGCTTGCAACTTGCATAAAACTTTAGCATGTCTGTCAAGGAATGCCAAACATCCGCTCCACCCTGCTGTGATTGTTGACAGCTGCAGTAGCATTAGTGCCACTGCCAACTAATATAAATTTACAAGACATTACGTAATAAAACAAAATGCATTTACATTACCGAAATTAAGTTCATACATTAGCACTTGAAACCAATATTTTTGAATTAAATATTTTAACACTCAATATTTTGAAAATCAGACATCATTGATGTGTTAGATAGCTTGAATGGAAACTACTTCAGGTTCAACAGCTAAGCTTCAACTTCATGATCATCCAGAGAATCAGTTTGTTAACATCACGATCATCCACAAATCAGCTTGTTCATTGTGCTCCTATGTTTTGTGCATAAGATTAATGTACCAATATCTCATACCCGCCAATGGATGTTTCTTAACCAAAAAATCCTTACTATAAGCCTCTCTAAGTACAACAGTCTGAGTCCTAATCTTATTGGAAATGTAAAATATACCCGGATGATGAACCAAAGCCTTCTTAAATCTCAAGGCCAACCCCAAACACTCTCCAAAGCAAAGCAAATTTTCTCTTTCTGTCTTCTTTGACACTAGAAGAGAAAGCAACTCATGCAATATTGCCACAGTCCATTTCTCTGCTTGGTCACTATTTGTGTCAAGATGAAAAGCATTTTCATATGGAGAAACATAAGGCAACTTTTGCCAATTCTCAACCCAAGTCTTCACCCTCTTCACTAAATCAAAACCTTTCGGAAAAGTTAAGGGAAATGCAATATCATGCTTTCTTTTATCTCCACATATGCCCAAACTCCTTGCCCTCTTTTCTAACTCAGACACAGAAAGCTCCTTTCTCCATGAAACAAGCTCTAAAGCAAGCAATTCTTTTCCAGATGACGGATCTTCCACAACACAAACATCAAAATAATCAGGGTAATCGGCCAAAAGGGTCGTCACATAATCATGAGGAAGACCCATATCCCACTTTAGCTTCTCAATTACATAAAGAGGCAATTTTGCCATGCCAGCAAGCATTAGAAGCCTTGAGAGCCTCTGAACAGTGTCTTCACGATTAGTGGGAGAATTATGAACAGCCATTTCTTCTCTGTGGATGGAAAAGGCTTGAGGTGTGAGTTTGACAACTGGAGGAAGACCAGGACCAGGTTGAAATTGGGTGAAGACACAATGGTATTTGTCAATAAATTTGGTAGTTGTAGTGGGAAGGCTGAGAGAAGCTTTCAGATGAGAAGCAGTATACATGGAGAGGGATTTCGAAGGAGATGAAATGATGTCGTTCTTGAGAGAAATTATTTGCTTGAGATCTTTCTCTTTCAGGACTGCATTATCAAGATATGGGTCTCGAACCCATTTGACCTTTGCATTTACAAAAGTCCTGATATGGTTGAACAGATGTGGATGTCTGGAGGAAAGAGCCATGAACAACCAGCTCACTACCCTGTAAAGTGGAAACACTGTTATAGGGTAAAAGGTCTTCTGTAGGTTTACACACTCTAACTTGTGCTAACCTAATAAAATATAGAATATAATGGTCATCAAATAAAAAAATATATTCTGCATAAATTTATGCACTCTGCAACTATTTTATTACATTTAAAAAAAACAATGATGTGTTAGATTTTCAGTCCCTTGCTTGGTCTATACTCTAAACAGCTTGTGTAACTGTAGACTAACTCCAGAATTTCCTATCATAAGGTAGGTAATGTCAACAGCAGGGAGGAATAAGATTTCTTGCTGGGCTTATATGGATATTCCTAATATTTGAGATTTGAGTCGGTGAAGTCACAACTCGCAATTAGAACACACCAAAACACAACCGGAAATCCAATCAAAACTATTCTTCAAAATTCTAATACGGATAAGAACACAAAATAATTGTTCGATTCCAGAAAGGAAACAAAATTTGGAGCTGGGAATATAAATTAAAACCAACTATCTATAAGCAACAGAAGCATTGCTTAGTTCAATGAAAATCAAGTAGAGATAAATTATCAGCAATAATAACTATGCAGCCCGAGATACAAGAACACTCTCGAATCATCCCAAATTATCAACAATTTTCTATTCAACATAATATGTAGTAAACATCCAAACTTCGGTTTAATTTATTTCCTAAATTTCTCGTAAATAAAACACCAAAATCATCGACATTACATATGGATTCGGCAGTTCTGTGCGCCAGAAAAGTCTAATCTCCAAAAAAAAAAAATTAAAAAAATAGCCAAAAGGAAAATAAGTATATAGAAATTTTCTGTGAAAGCATCCACTGAGAACGGAACTTCGGAGCAATTCATAGGTAATGAATTGAACGGAGAAGTGAAGAATTGAACAGATCTCAAATAAATGCAGATGAAAAGTACCTGAATGAGAGAGAGATCAAAGCATCGTCGGAGGAGGAGAAGAAGGAGAAAAAAAAGCGACGTCGTTTAAGGAGAGAACCCTCCTCTCCGGAACTTGTTTCTATGCGCTCCGCTCGTGAAATCACTCACCAAAAAACAAATTGTAACAAGTAATAAATAAATAGTTATTATTATTTTTAATTTGAAAGTTTATTTTCTAATTTTATATTAAAAAATAATGTCTATTCACTGTATACAAAGTTTTTTACTGTCTACTAAATTGTTACCAAAGAATAATACTGTTAACTAATAAAAATCACCACATATATGAATTTTTTAAGCTAATCAAGAAAAAAAAAGTCAACGGAATAATCTGTGACTAGCGAGTAATATAAAAAATATTTACACTGTAGATTATTTTAAAAAATAGTAAAAGTGATTGTAGTGACATATTAATGAAAGTAAATATATTCTTTAACAAAAATTATTTTAATTGACTCTAGGTTTAAAAAGGAGGATGCAAACTCAACCAATATTTCTGAAATAATAAAACTATAAAAAAGGGTCTAAATTTCATTGTTTTCAAGAAAAATATAATTAACATGTATTTTAGTGTTTTATTATAAATATTATTATAAACATTTCATGTAGGTTTAAGTTAATTTATTTCATATTAACAGTCACAATTTTATATGATAACTTTTAAAAAATAAGTAATCTATATGACATATATGACTTAACTAGCTATATGGTATATAGGCTATAGCCTTTAGATGTAATATATTTACTTTTTTATTATTTAATTATTTTGTTTAATTTGACCTTTATTAATAAAATATTCAATTTAAAAAAGTGTAACAATGTAATACTCTTAAGGTTCAATAAATAAATAAATAGTAGGACTAAAAATGTAATTAAATCTATTTTTACTTATTGAAAATATAATAGAAATGAGTTTTTATTAAAATGATAAGTGAAGATAAAGAAGAATAGACAAATTGTTGATTCGGGCACTTATTTTGTGATTGAAACAAAATTATGCGAGAAAATTTAACTAAAATTAATCTTGACAGAAATAAACTATCAATTAAAACCATGGTTTCAAGAAAAGATGATGATTCAAGAAAACAACTAACATGAAGAAATGCCAAGAACAATTTATTTCACACACTGAAGGAACACTGTTTCTATGTTGGCACAATCACAAAAACACAAGAGGAAAATTGTTCATAACTTGCTCTCAGCAATGGTTTCTGTAAGAGCTTGCAAAAAGAAAATGTCTCTCATGGGATAACATTCCTCAAATCCCTAGCATTCCTCAGATCCCTTGATCGTGAACGACTGTGATAGCAAATAACAGAAAAGAAAGAGAACCAAATGGTAAACCCTACACATGCAAGTGCTGGTGAAATGGCTGCCATAAGTGTGAGGCTCATGGCACACCCGATTCCAAATACCAGAATGAAGAAGACTGATATTAAGTGATGAGAGAACAACAGTGACATAAGCATCATAACCAGTGAATAAAGAAACACCATGAAAGAAACAACCATCAATGTTTTCTGTTGATTCACCAGTTCTTCATCTTCTTCCCATTCCATTGTTGAAGAGACTCGGTTCTTGCTCTCTGCAATGAAAATGTTAAAATCAAGAAAAGAAAATGCATGCAAAAAAGATACTCGTATTCATGAGTAACATGCATAAGAAAATAGTTGAACTTACTTGGAAGTGGATATGGTTTCGTTTTCTTTCGTGTTCAATCTTTAAAGCGTAGAGAAAGATTATGGGTTTTTCCTTTTAAGAACTTCTGCAAGCAACTATATACCATTCTGCGTTTTAGTCGTGTTGATTAAGTCCCGTTAATTAATTAAAATATCACATTTAATTATAAAAATTAAAGTTTATATAAAAAAAAATGTATGAGCATTAATCTTTTATGAAATATTTCAATTTTTTGTGTTTTTTTAATAATTTGTATGTATATATAAAGAGAAGCTAAACATTTTTTAAAGACTTCAAATTATAAATTAACTGTCCTTCTTTATATAGCATTGATATTTTTCTTTATAAAAATAAACGATTAAACAAAAATGAAATGCGTTACGTACATCCGCTTTTTTAATGATAATAGTCAACAATTGAAGAAACAATTATTTTTAAATTGATAAAAAGTAAGAAAAAAATAGTTTGTTGATCGTTGCCAAAAAATAAATTCTCACAAATGCATTTTCTTATGGTATACACATTAAAGTGATTAACTCGTGCGCTCAAAGTGAAAAGAATGTTTGAGCCTAAAAATGAATTATAAAAACAAAAGAAAAATATAATAGTAATATAATCATAGAAAAATATAATATTTATAATGCCCAAAATATATACGTCTATTTTATAATATATATATATATATATACTGTACATATATATATAATATATAAATTTCAATACATGTATAAAGTCTCAAATTTAATGTAAAATAGCTCTTAGTTTTAGCTAGAAGTATTACACCTTCGATTCGATTGTATTAAACATAATTATGAGAATATTACAATACATAATAAAAGGAAGCAAATTTTAATCAATCATATACTTTATGATGTAATACAATTCACGCACTCATACACACATCAATTCTCATTTACATGCCTCCACATTCTAAATTTTGTGAACAAACATTATCACATATATTCTGATTTTTGAGAATCATAACAACAACAAATTGCAATCCAAGGTTACACATATTTTTCATCTTTTTTGAAGAAACATTTTTAACCTTTTCTTTATCGTAAGGAGCTTTAATAAAGATATTTATAATGCAAAGAGTAGAAAAGGTCAAGTGAAAGAGTAAAAGTCAATAAAATGAAGCACTAGGTTGTCAAAGGTCAACGTCAATGCAATATTAGACAACAAAAGTTAAAGAATAAGTTGAAAACAATTAGTTTAGTTACTTGTAACTCAGTTTTGTTGACCCAATTCAAGGCTCACCTATTTGTAAAGCTTTGAAACTCTATAAATAGATATTAGTTGAGGAAAAAATATAACGAGTAGATTACAAACACTTAGGCGTAAGAGTAGTTGTAATTGTAGTTTAGTTTCCAGATTTAGTTTTCTGTTAATAGTTTTGTCGTTTCTAGTTCTATAGAAGTTTTTCATTTTTATTCTCCATTCTCTTGTGATTCTTCTTCTCTCTACTCATTACATTTTGCACGTTATCTTTTAAAGTGAAAAGAAGATCTACAATGTTTCTCCTTGGTTGTTGCCTCCTTTAGGGTTTCTTTCCTTTGGTTACTTACAATGATACTTAGGGTTATGCCTCACACCTTCTATTTAACCTAATTGGTCTTGGAGTAAGTGACATCTCGTTTAAGCGAGTTTTATGATAAAAGCACAACTTCACTGGAGTGAACTCGCTTAAGTGAGCATTGGACGAGTTTTGGGCTAGTTCCTTTAGAGTGATCTTGCTTAAACGAGTTTGGGCAATTTTTCAAAGTTTCAAATTTGTCTTTCACTTGTCCATTCTCCTTTAGCCTTTTTACCTCCATTTTACCCTAGATTCTTGAAATTAACACAAATTTATGAATAAATCGTTCATATTGGTCTTATAATCCAAAAATATGTACAAAGGTTAAAATTCCTAAGTTAGAGGTTAAATTATAACTATCTTATCAATTAAAGTCTATAAATGTCTATCTTTTTGTACGAAATATTACTGAATTATGACACTTACCATATTGTCAAATAAACATCCGCTAAAATAATTTTTTCTTGTAGTGATACCACAAGTTTTTAAAAGTTTAATATTTAAGATCAAATTTCAAATTGAAGGAACAATTATCTAGGATGTCACATAAGAAACAAACTAGAGGATTAAAATGGAGAATAAAGGAAACAAGGATTATTTGTGATTGCAAAGTACATGCTAAGCTCAAAGAAGGAAAGTTTATTGTAGTAATATAAATCCAATTATACTTTCTCATAATGAATGTTGAACATTGAACAAGATAAAAGGGTAGGAGTAGCATAAATGAGAATGTTAAGGTGGATGTACAATAGATGAAAAAACAAAATACAAAAAAGAAGAAGCATGGGAAGTCTAAAAGAAGAGGACTTCTTCTTCCTGCACCTCCATCACTTCTACAGCCACCTCCATAAATTTTAAAATTCTCAAAATTATCTTTTAGTAAAAAGATAAAAATAAAAGTAATGTTTTACACTACGGATTACGTAATCCGAAAGTAAAAAAATTACCACTTATGGATTAACCTATTTAACAACTCACAATACTGGATTAAGTAATTTGGAACTTATGTAAGAAAATAAACCTACCAGATTACGTAATCTAGAAGTAAAAAATTATCACTTCCAGATTACGTAATCCATAACCTATTTTCTTAAATAAGTTCCATATGTAATCTGGTATTGTTAGTTATTATATAGGTTTAAGATTATGTAATCCGAAAATGGTAATTTTTGACTTTCAGATTATGTAATCCGGTAGGTTTATTTTCTTACATAAGTTTTGAATAGTAATCTAGTATTGTGAGTTGTTAAATAGGTTCTGGATTACATAATCTGGAAGATGTAATTTTTTACTTCTGAATTTTTGAGAATTTTAAAATTTATAGAAGTGAGTGAAGAAGAAATGGAGGTGCTGGAAGAAGTAGTCAAAGAAGAGTTATCATTCCTGACAAAACCCAAAGAAGAAGGCTACTTTTATGCCCATCCTCAGGAATGTTTGCAATTATTAGATGAACCATTGAAAAACACGTAATCTTGGCTCTGACTTAATCACGACTCAAAAGGCAAAGGTAATTGTTATTAACTATTTTGTACATGAAACAAGCTCCAAATGAACTATAAAGGAGTGGTGAAGTGGTGTAACATAAAGAAGTATAAAGAAGTGGTGAAGTGGTGTAACATCCTTCTCCATGCAAGAATTGGAAAAGATAGAGGACTTTATTTCCTTTGTAGCATTTCCATAGATAGTTCTTTATCATATGAATAATGACATATTTTCTTACTTAAAAAAATAAACATAATGTATCTTTGTAAACATTATAATTAACAGTATTATTATGAAATTTTGGATCCAACTAGATTTATTTATTACATTATTTTAACATATAGAGTTATTATATTATGTTTGAAATATTTTGAAATTTTAAATTAAAATTGCTAGCATGAAATATTAGATTGATAATACCAATAAAAAATGGGAATATTTTATATGTATTATATACCATTTCACATATTGCTTTTTTATTTTACTAATTAACATTCTTTCTTCTTGACCTCAATGATATTTTTTAACTCATTTTTCATGTAGTGATGCTTCATTATGTGATGTATTCTCAATTAGTGGTGACAATGCGGGCTAGTCGACCTCGCACATATTTGTTCCGCATTTGGTTTGCAAAATGTAGATCAGATTGGTCCGTCCCGTACAAGTAGTGTGAACTTATTTTATTGGCTCGTCCCGCATAAGAGGTAGTCTGCGGGCCTGCCCGCTTAAGGAAAATATTTGTTTTTAAAATTAAAGTTTCATCAATTATAAGAAAACCTATTTTTGCTACTGAAAAATTAAAATTTTATTGTTTCAATTCATTCAATTAAGATAAAAATATGAATTCAAGTATGAGGGTTGTTAAAAGACTTGATTAAAAATAATTAAATTTTTGTTTTGCATATATTTTTCCTATATATGTACGTAAATGTATCATAGTATCTTATAAAAGTTTTGCTACAAAATATTTTAATAAAGATGACTATTTTTTTTAACGAGTATCTTATTGAAATCTCTTCTTTATATTTTTTTTTATTAACAAATTTTAAATATAAGACTTTACTTAAAGCTAAATCCACTATCACTCTTAATATTAATTTCTTTAAATAAAACATTCAAATTTTAGTGCATTAATTTTTTTAAAAAAATAAAATAAAGGTCACACTGCAATAATGAGTGAGTGTGGTATGATTTTTTTTTTCATAAAAAAATAAAATAATTATTTTTTTATTTATGCGGGTCAACAGGTCAACCCATCCTGTCCTACCCCGTTGTTGGCATGCGGGTTATGGATTATGTGGAACAGGACTAAGCGGATCAATGAGCTAGATGAGTGAGACCGTCCCGTACTTTTTAGTAATAGACTACAGGCCGACCCGCATTGCATGCCAAGGTAGCATGTGATGTATGATGTGTAAAATAACATTTTCTACTAAACTCAATCAAGTGAAATTTGTCTTTTTAGAATTATGAATGCATCTCAGAGGATAGTTATTAGATTATTTTTTTCTTCTTAAAATTATTTTATGCACAAATATTTTATTTAAAGAATCACATTATTTTATACATCTTTTCTCCTTTTATTGAAATTTTTATTGACAATTGTTTTACTTACAACCGCTTGTTTATAGGGTATCCATTGAACTTAAAAACATGAATAAAATTTTTAAGGTTCATAATATAATTTATAATTATGAGATAAATGTTTGATTAATTGTGTGTGGACGACATGATTTTACTCTTTAATCACTCCAATGAGTAAACTAGAATTATTTTGTAATCAGTGCCAAATTTCTTAGTTATTTAATGATTATAATTGACATTAAGGGAATATTTTTTCATTTTCTGTTTGTGTTTCCATTTACAAATATAAAAATATGTCTTGTTTTTTTTTTAATTTTTATTATAAAAGAAATTTTTAATAGTAAAAACAAAGAATATTCATCTTTATCATTTGTAAACATTTTTTTTACAAATGTTTATATAAAATTAATGTTATTATGCATTAGTGACTGATTTAGTGACGAAATAAATATTTCAAAATCAGTCACTAAATCGATCATTGTTTGTAGTTATAGATTCGATCACTAATTTTTATTATAAATTTAGTCACTAATTTCAGCATAGATTTGGTCACTAGTTTTAGTCACAGATTCAAACATTAGTTTCAGTCACAGATTCAGTCACTAATTTCAGTCACAGATTTGGTCACTAAATTTGATCAGTAAATCGATCATTATGCATTAGTGACGAAGAAAATAATGATCGATTCTATTTTTTCACTAAATCGGTCACTATTTTAATTAGTGACTGATTTTGGTCATTTAGTGACTGATTTTTTTTGTCACTATTTGTGGTTTTTCTTGTCTAGTTCACCCAAGTTATGGGTTACATCTAGTCCTCTAAGACAACTTGTTTAAGAGGCTTTACTAACACAAGTATTCTACACCTCTCTGGGTATATAAGTACTCTACACCTCTCTAGGTATACAAGTATTCTACACATCTCTAGGTACAAGTATTATATACATCTCCAAGTACAAGTATTATACACCTCTCCAGGTAACCAATCTTAATCTCCCCCTAAGATTAAAACCTCTCAACAAGTGAGAAACACTCTTAATCAAATAACAACAATAAAAATGCACAGGGTTATCTTCACACAGTGAAGGATTTATAATATATGGCTCACTCCCCAAAGTATGGATGCTTTAAATAACAAATATGAAATACAAACGAAGTAACATTATGCACACTACAAATTTTGATCGTGTTGTATATTTGTGGTCTCTTGTTTGTGTCTTCTTCATCTTCAAGGTCTTTATATATCTTTCAGATTATGATCGTTGAAGATTTGAATTCTTCTCTTATTCACATAATCGTTAGACGTTGGATGTAGAAGTTCTTTAATCTGATTGATTCTTCCACGTCTTGGACTTTAAATATAATTTGAATTGTTTTTTTCTTTATCCAAATCTGAACGTTGATACTTCAATGTTGCAATCTTGACCATCTCTATCATATCCTTCATTGGTGAGTATTGTTCATCATCTTCTTCTCTCAGACGTTGAACATGCAAACTTTTGTTTTGATTAAATTTGCGTGTCTTTGAGTGTGATAAACAATTTGAATTGTTTTCTTTTAGACTTCTGATGTGAATGTTAACCTTTAATATTTTGTGACTAATTATTCTATTATCTTTGTCACGTTGATTCTTCTTTAACGTAGTACATGCTGAGTTAGGAAATGTTTCCTTTTAATTAATCTTCGAGTCATCTTCATTTGATATTTGCATTAATGCAACTAGAATTCCTTTCTTTACTTATGGTTC
This sequence comes from Phaseolus vulgaris, assembly GCF_051622355.1. NCBI lineage: Eukaryota > Viridiplantae > Streptophyta > Magnoliopsida > Fabales > Fabaceae > Phaseolus > Phaseolus vulgaris. Next base: position 35,557,857 of record NC_143508.1, read on the forward strand.
CTTTGAACGTTGAATATATATTTGTAAAAGATTTAATCATGTTTTCCACTTCTTCACACTGAATAACTTTTATAAGTGCCATAATTCAACAATATTTCATATAAAAAGATAGGAACTTTTGGACTTTAATTGTTAAAATAGTTATAATTCAATCCCTAATTTGAAATTTGAACTTTTTTACATATTTTTGGATTATAAGAGAAATATGAATGATTTATTTCCAAATTTGTGTTAATTTCATGAATTTAGTGGAAAATGGAGATAAAAGGACTAAAGGAGAATGGACAAGTTAAAGACAAGATGAAAAGGCAAAGTTGAAACATTAAAAACTCGGCCAAACTCGTCCAAACTTGCCCAAGCAAGATCGTTTAAGAGAAACTCGCCCAAGGCTCGCCTAATCAAGTTTACTCTAGAGAAGTTGGCCTTTTTCTCATAAAACTCGCTTAAGCGAGTAATATCTCTCTTAAGCAAAATGTCACTTAGACCAAGCTCAATTAGGTTAACTAGAAGGAATGAGGCATAACCCTAAACATCATTGGGACGATATAGAGAGATAGAAAATCCTAGGGGAGGCAACCGCCAAGGAGAAACACCCTGGATCTTCTTTTCTTGCTTTCCATGCTTGTAATGACCAATATAAGTGGCTAATTCTTTCCTTTAGGATTAAGAGTAATCTGTTCAAACTCTTACGTATTGAGATGATATTTATTTATAATATTCAATTCTTGATTGATGATTTGTATTTTCATTTTATTCTCAAAGCTTGAAACTATTCATGATTTTGATCCTTAGATTTGACTAGAAAGTACTTTTGCATTTCTGACCTAAATGATAATGCTTAACATATTTGAATGCTAGTAATAGATTTGAAATTTTAATTTTATTATAACATTTGTTCGTAATGATAAGGAATTTTTGTAAATATGCGAGAAATCAATATTTAGGAGAGTCTCTTAATAATTTTGTATGCAAGGAATTGATATGAATGATTTTTATATGTGCATCAATTGTTGTAGTTAATATACTAGTTTCAAGTTATTATATCTTATAGTATTTCATGGATGTATAATCATTTGTCTTTGAAGCCATTAAGTACGTTAGATTAACACAACGACATACTTGATATTTTTTAGAACATATTAAGGTGTATAACATATTGCAATAGTTTTTCAACAAAGTTTCTTTAATTTAGAATTTTCAATTATAGTTTCTATGTTTTAACTTTTTTTTTTACATTTGCAATACTTATTCGTAATTGTTTTTATATTTTTATTTTATTAAATTATGTAACCTTATAATTTCAATTGAAAGAAAATTAATACTTTGGTTGTAAATTGTGGGTGTTATGCAATTATGATACATAAGGTGATCAAATTGATTACCATAAAATAAAAATAACATAAAAAAGAAAAAGAAACAAACTACAGTTGTAACTTCAATCATTGTCGCTCAAGCATCATATGATGAATGCTCTAGTCAAAACCCTCATCACAAACTAAATTAATGTGAAAAAAAGTAAAAATGAAGTTGTACCTATGTAAGCAAATTGAGCCTAAATAGTACCTGAGATTTGTTGTGCAATTGTTGACATGTCGGTTGTCTCCTCGTTCATTCCTTCAAATCTCCTCATTTCATTGCTAACGTTCGATCGGGGTTAACCTGAAAAAGGACTATCAAGTAAGTACTCTACATAAAGAGTATATATTTGTAAAAGTGATTAAAGTGTACCTTACACCTCTGTAAAGAGTTTATTTATAGTTTTCAGTCATGGACCCTTGTTGTGATGAGCTGAATATCAATTTCTCACTAATGTGTAGCATGATCCTTGATTTATAGGGAGATATATTGGTATATGGGTATATTTGAAGAATATCTTTAATATCTTTCACTTAATTAGTGTTTGGTTGATTTCTCAGAGATGTCATCCACATTATTCGGGACATGATTATGACTTATGAAGAACTCTTGTAACTGTTGTTGCCACAATTTATTAAGTGCCTTGAAGTATGTTTTTGACACGGTTGATCGGTCACCAAGATCGAAGTTGACTCGTCCAAAACCGACCGGTACAGAAGTAACATAAATGATAACAAATGTAGCCAAACTCCTATGATATATGTCACATAGGATGATGATTTTATGAACAATGGTTGTCGTATATGACATATATTATGACGATTGTAACTATCGTTGAAAACTCTCAAATTTTATAATAATTTTAATGACAATTGTTTCAAAATTGTTGTTAAAGAATATTTTTAATCATCATTAAATTATTTTTTCTTTTGTTCTTTAAATATCGAGCTTAGACTTTAAAGTTTTTGATAATGAGGCATGATTTTGTAAAATATAATATTGTTTTTTTTAAATCATCCAAAGTATTTTATTATATTTAATAGGATTTTTGGTCAAATATTTATCGAATTTATTAAATGCGATCCTTTGCTTTTTATTCTCAATTTAGTCCCATTTAAAAGAAGTTAATGTGATCCCTTCCATATTGGTGTTGACGTTGGTAAAAGGATGACGATTTTGTAGATTTACATTGACATATGACAAATGATTTAAAACATGTGTGATGCCCTTTTATATAGTTACGATAACTTCTTCTCTTTTCTTTTTTTTCTTTTCTCTCGTGTATCCCAGCTTAGTCGTGCATCTCAGCTTAGTAAAGAACCCATTATAATTATGCCTTACCTTGTTAAAGGTCCAAATCAAGTAACAAAACCATGACCCAAAGTCACTACAACTGGCTTCATCACGCTAGCTAAAGAAGTCTTGTGTAGTCGTTTCTTTCTGCATCATGTCATTTTTAAGACACGCATTTAACATAAAATTTAAAATTCAACATTGTTCTTAGTTTCATGTTTGTTTATGGATGCAGAAATCTAGAAGTGGTTGTTATATACTCTGGATTTAAATATCTAGAAGGTCATTTTCATGTTTTATTTAAGCTTCCGGATAGCCATATCCAGAAGTGGGTTATAAGTTATAGATTTCTATGTCAGAAATGGTGTGATATAAATGGTGCTGAATCGAGATTTGAAACTCATTTATGTTTGTTTATGGATCTTGGCATCCAAAATGTCATTTATGCTAATCAAGTAAGCTTTTGAATGGCCAAATCTGAAAGTAACATATTAGTTCTTAACTTATATATCTAGAACTTTGTAATTTAACTTACGAATATGAATATAAAAAACACAAAGTTTTTTAAATCATTAAGGACAAAATTGTTGGTTATTAATTCAAATTTTATTATTATTAATTCTGATTTTATTACCCTTAAACTATTTTACTGTTATATTGCATTAATGGTTAGTTTACAGGTCACCTGTTAGTATTCCTATTTTATAGCTTTCAGTAATTGTAATTTTATTATATATATGATTGAGTAAATCAAAATGAATAAGATCAGTTTTGCAATCTTGTGCAATTACGTTCAATCAGTTGCTACAACCTTTTGCCTTCTCTTATTTCCTTCAATTAGTTCCTACAACTGGTATCAAGAGCTAGTCTGTTATCATGAACTCTACCCAATTATCAATCCCTATCCTTGATGGAAAAAATTACAATCGGTGGTGTGTGCAAATGAGAGTTTTGTTTGATTATCATGAGTTATGGGATGTCGTTGAGAGTGGAGTGTCTGCATTAGGTGATAATGCAACTGAGGCACAACGAGTAGCGCATCGTGACTAGAAGAAGAAGGACAATAAAGCTTTGTATCTCATTCATCAAGGGAAGAATGACGAGACATTTGAGCAGATAGAAGGAGCAACAACTGCAAGTGAGGCTTGGATCATTTTGTCAAACAATTATAAAGGTGATGACAAGATTAAGAGGGTGCGTCTTCAAACCCTAAGACGTCAATATGAATTGTTGCAGATGGAAACCACAGAGACTATTGATGTCTATATAAACAAAGTTCTTGCCTTGACAAATCAGATGAAGAGTAATGGTGAAACACATTCGGAGCAGGCAAAGGTGGAAAAGATTTTGAGGTCTTTAACTCCCAGATTTGAACATGTTGTTGCCGCAATTGAAGAGGCCAATGACATTTCAAAAATGATAGTAAGGTTATTGTCTTGTTCCCTACGAGCACATGAGCAGCGGATGAATGACAATAATATTGAAAAATCAATTGAACAAGCTTCACAAGCACAAGCCTCAATTGAACAAGCTATCATAAACATGGTAGCTATTTCAGCAAAGGTCGTGGTGGCCAGAATCATGGAGGCGCTTGACGCGGGGAATGTGGTCGTGGAGAATGAGGAGACATTTATAATAAATCAAATGTTGAGTGTTATAATTTCCATAAACATGGCCATTATGCAAATTAGTGCAAATCAAAAGGTGATAATCATGCTGCCAATTGTGCTCAAGAAGATAGTAATCACGTACAAGATGAAGAGGATCATACACTACTAATGGCAGCCACATCAAATGAAACCCCAAACAATCAGACTTGGTATTTGGATACAGGTTGCACGAATCATATGTGTGGTCAGAAGGATCTGTTTGCGGATTTGGATGATTCATTTCGCACAAAAGTGAAATTCGGTGATGGCAGGTTCGTTCCGGTGACTGGAAAAAGGCGAATTCTTATCACATTGAAGAATGGTGATCACAAGTACTTCTATGATGTTTTCTATGTACCTGATATGAAAAGTAATCTGTTGAGTATGGGACAACTGGCCAAGAAGGGTTACGTGATGCACATAGTTAAAAATAAATTCTCACTTTTTGATAAAAAAGGTAATTTGTCTTAAAACCTTTTTTATCAAAAAACCGCATGTTTCCAGTAGATATTCATATGGGTGATTTCAAGTGCTTGAATGCAATAGTGAATAACGAATCGTGGTTATGAAATTTACGCTTTGGGCACTTAAATTTTCAGAGTTTAGAAAATCTTTCCAAAAGAAATTTAGTGAATGGTTTACCCCATATTCATCACCCTGATCAATTGTGTGAGACTTGCATTTTTTGAAAGAATCACAGGATACCATTTGTTAAGGAGCCTTGGCGTGCAAAATTTCCTTTGGAGCTTGTCCATACAGATGTTTGTGGCCCGATGAACATATCATCAGTTGGAGGTAATAAGTATTTTCTAACCTTTATTGATGATTTTTCAATGAAAACCTGGATTTATGTATTGAAAAGCAAGGATGAGGTATTCCTCTGCTTTAAAATATTTAAAGCATTTGTTAAAAGAAAGAGTGACAGAAAAATTAAGATGGTGCGTAGTGATGGAGGAGGTGAGTACAAGTCTAATGAATTCAAGAGGCACTGTGAAGAACTTGGGTTGCAACATAACATAACTTGCCCCTACACACCTCAACACAACGGAGTTGCTGAGAGAAAGAATAGAACAATCATGGACATGGCGAGGAGCATGCTTAAAGCGAAAGGTATGCCAAATTATTTTTGGGCTGAGACCGTAACATGTGCGGTATATTTGATAAACAGATCACCCACTCAGAGTGTTCCTAACACAACTTCGATTGAGGCATGTAGTGGATTCAAACCCAATGTGCAACACTTGAAGGTATTTGGGTCAATTACTTATGCTCATGTTCCCAAGGCAGCAAGATCGAAGTTGGATGATAAGGCACTGAAGACCATTTTCATTGGATATAAGCATGAAGGATACAAACTGTACAATCCAATGACAAAGAAGGTGATTGTTAGTTGTGATGTTACATTTTTCGAAGATGAGGAATGACAATGGAATGCAACAATTGAAATGGATTAAAAAAAACGATATATTTACGTTTTGAACAATGATGTGGAAGATGAAGTCACTATTGAAGCATCTGCAGTTCAACCTGAAGTTGTAATTCAACCTGAAGTTGCAACTCCAATTGCAACTATGATGGAGCGACCAAGAAGGCAACAACGACAACCTGTACATCTTCAAGATTGCGAAGTAAATCTTGATGATGAAGTTGATGACAATGGAGATTTGTTTCACTTTGCTTTTCTTGCAGAATCAGAACTTGTGGGATTTACCGATGCCATTCAACACCCTAAATGGCAAAAGGCTATGAATGAAGAATTGATGGCGATTGAGAAAAACAATATCATGACTCAAATTGGGAAGATTGTTCCAAATCAGAATTAAGGGAGGATGTTGGTTATTAATTCAGATTTTATTATTATTAATTCTGATTTTATTACCCTTAAACTATTTTACCGTTATATTGCATTAATGGTCAGTGATCCTGTCGACAACTCGAGCGTGGAGGAATTGCTTTGTCGCTTCCTTGCCCCGCCTATGCAACTGTGTTATCTGCAAGAATACTCTTAGAACCTCCTCCTCTGGGAACTCCGAACGCAACCTGCAAACACACAGACAACGCCTCTAGCGGCCGTTTGCACTCTGACGCTCAAGTTAGATCACAGAATCACTAACAAAAGTAATGTGTGTGTATTTCTCTCTGATTCTCTTTTTATCTCCCTCTGTGTCTGTGCCTAACAGAATTCTGTTACGCTGTTCTCTGCGTGTGTCAGAATTTTGTTATGCTTTTGTACGAAAACGTACCACAGTCAGGGTCGTGGGTGTCTGGGTTTTCTGTCTGTACCTTTCACGATACGGAGTGCACCTTTATCTGGGTCGCGCTCCTCTCAGACAGTGACACGTGGAGGCATGCAACTCACATCTAACCGTACATGTGCCACTACCTGAAGGGCTCTAGCGCATCTCTTTGTGCGCCTAAGTTATTCCCTTGCGGAGTAACTTAGCGCATTTCTTCCATCTGGGTGAATCGCACATTCCCAGGAGAACGCCAAGTGTGGCTGGACTAGGCACACTCACCAAGCACTGCTCTCTGCATACACGATTTCCCCTTCACGATGTCAGGCACGTAATGGGTTGAGAGAGTCACCAATCACTGACTGGTTTACTAACTCCCTCAGGCCACTCTCGTGCACGATTCTACCGGTGAGGAGCTCTTCTTTCTCTGAGGTATGATCATGCGAGGTCCATGCGTAACGCTCTCGCTGGGAATCTCAGTCCCAGTTTAACTGCGTGTAACACGAAACCCCGATGACCATGCACCCGATGACTGATCGGTGCTCTATTGCTTCTCGCGTTCTCCCCCGGGTGTTTATCTTGGAACTGATCTGTCGGTGGCCACTCGGTTATTGACCACCGATCACCGTTCTGGGTGATCTCCTCCTTGATTTCTCTGCCACCTGATCCACGTGTCACCCTGCGAGTGGTCCACATGGTTATCTGCTGCTGACGTCATCGACTACCGATGACCGATCGGATCAGTTAGTTTACAGGCCACCTGTTAGTATTCATATTTTATAGCTTCCAGTAATTGTAATTTTATTATATATATGATTGAGTAAATCAAAATGAATAAGATCAGTTTTGCAATCTTGTACAATTACGTTCAATCAGTTGCTACAACCTTTTACCTTCTCTTATTTCCTTCAATTCCTAAAAAAACGAATATTCCATCTGATTTTTGAATTGATGTGGTGAATCAGCCCTATTGTCTTCTCATCATTAAACTTATATTTGTACATCATCTCCATCTTTCTTTCACACGGAAAAACAAACATAAAAAAACCCTTTTTTTTTTACTTTATACGCCACCACAAAATCAAGCTTGACTAGAAATTTACGCATTGTAGAGTTTATATAAAACTCAACTGAACCCAAATCCAGGTTCTGCCTCGCAATCCTTATTATTATTATTATTATTATTATTATTATTATTATTATATTATTATTATTATTATTAATATGAGGGACAAGGTTATTGTTATTATTGTTCTATTTGAGGTTTGCACTTCTATGAGGACAACTGAAAACATTTATACTTTTTGAGATAAATAGGCAAAATAATTGACATCTAAATAAAACATATTTGTCAACAAAAAATATGTTAGTAACTTGCAATTGTATAAAATATATATAGGCCTCTTTCATATTGTTTCTCTCTCAAACCTTCCATTTCTTTCTAAATCAATTATCATAGAATGAACACAAACATAAAAGTATAGAAGAGGGGAAATTAAGCAATGAAATTATGCTTTGGCTGCCTCTACAGCTGAGAACTGATTTTCATGTGCCTCTGGAGCAGCTGAGCCCCTGAAGAGTAAAATGGCCAAGTTGCCTAAGCAGAAATAGATGAAACAGCCACAACAGTGGGTCACAAATGAACCAAAATCAGTGCCTACAATACACTGCCAACCAGGTCCATGCATCCTATCAAATTCCTGCAGTAACAACTCAAAGACAATTACCAAACAGTAAACAAAAAGATTTTGATTGGAATGCACTGATATATACTATTATCTAATCATGTGATTCATTTGCATATTGATTTTCCTAATAAATCATACTTAGGATGGTTTGTTGTTACTAAACTCAAGAAGCATATACTAATAAATAGTTATCAAAATCATAAAAAAGTAATGCACATTTATTTAATTTAGCAAACAACATATCAGCAAACTTTACAAGAGTCAGTACTGAGAGGATTTAAGCAGTTCATGTGAAATCTTATATGTTCAAACTTTGTTATTGTTTTTTCATGATAAAAAGATGTTTGTGAGACTGTTCTTTTCAATTTACCTTCTTTATAAATCTGGCAATCTCAATGGCTTCAGTGACATCAAAGACATCAAGTGCTTTGGAAGCTAAATCCAAGGCATCTTGCTGCATGGTCTGAAGCATGTCAGTCTCACCAATCACAGCCTTGCCTTCTAGCATGATGAACACCAAAGCAAAATTTTCCTCACCAAACAACAAAAGTTGGAAATGAATCACAGATATAAAGCAAAAGTAGTTTATTGTAAAAGGGCTGTAAAGTGCAGATTAAAGGGTAATGGATGGAGGTATTATATAGAATCAGATGAAAAGGGGTAGTGTTAATTGATCTGCCACGTATATGGATTGCCTTTGTGGACCAAAAAAAATGCTATGCATTTAGCCATTTTTTACTATATGATAAACATGGACCCAGTATGGCATCTCATGTTAACTGCATCTGCATATGGATCAAGCTTGTCTCTATCCTTGGCACATATCATGGACCACTAGACTCAACTTATTGATTAAACATGTTATCTCTTCTTCTACCTAAACAATCTTATCTTACACCCCTTTTAAATTTGGATTAGATAATTTTCATATTAAACCAACTTGTTCATAATAAAGAAATTCTCCTTAGGAAAAATTTGGATTATAATGCTTTTAAAATAAAAGTTTTACATTCTGAATTAACATTTCCTTAATGACAGAGGTGTAAATAGGTAATTTTGTTTTCTTTTTATTGTAGAATTTTTAAAAGATTTGTATTACTTTTTCTTCTTTCAAATTAATTATAGCTAACTTTTATCTAACATTTAATTAATATTGTGAAAAAAAAAATTAAAATAGGAAACTCCATAAATATTAGAATAAAAATAATTTATTGTAATAATTTTAAGTTTTAATATATATATATATATAACCTAAAAAATCAGATAAATTGAAAGAAATACTATTAAATTACAAGAAGAAAAGACTTAAACAACATGTGTTGCCTTAAAAGCATATGATAGAAAAACATTTAGATACAACTATTCAAGTTCTTGAGTTATTCTTTATTATAATTAAAATTTTATTTAGTAATGTGTATAATATAAAATTGAATTAAAAATTACTACCGCAGAAAATAGTTTTAACGACGCTTAACAAGAACATTTGAAGATGATTCTAAAATCATCGTTAATTTTGGTGTCGTTATAAATCAACAAATTATAACGATGATTCTAAAAATTGTTGTTCTAAATTAATATTTACAACACTTTTAAAAGTCGTCGTTAATTCAACAAATAATAAATAAATAAAAAAATCTAGCGCGGAAGAGGTGTTCGGTGGCCATTGGAGGGAAGAATTCCAATGGGGGGCGGCTGAGCGCCGAGGTTGCGGCTGAGGCAGTGCTTGCAGAGTTGGACCATTTTCGATGCGGTGCGGTTGGGGTTGAGGGCGAAGGTTGCGGTGTCATACGAGCTAACACTTTTTCGGTGTGGTGCGACTAGGGCGAGGTCACGTGGCTGGAGTGATGGAGGTCGTGTGGTGTGATGTAGGTTGCGCGACAATGTTTTTGCGATGTGGTAGAGGTTGCACGGAAGTCGGTTGAACAGTGACGATTTTGTGGTGTGGTAGAGGTTGCAACTAGAGTGTGACATAGAGAAGAGTGTGATAGTGAGAGTGAGAGAAATGAGTGTATTGAGAAGAATGAGTCCGAAACAAAATAAGAAAGGGAGACGCGCCTAACACAACACTTTTTGAAGAAATTTCACACTTTTTAATGACGGTTCCTCTCAGAACCATCTTTATATCTCTCCAAAACAATTTTTAACGGTGATTCCTTCCAAAACCGTCTTTATATCTTTCTCAAAAAAGTTTTTAACCATAATTTTTTCCAAATCATTTTTAGCAACAATTTCCTCATAATCGTTGTTAGAAAAACAATATGATTACGAAATTGCTTTCACTTTTTCTTAATAACAGTTTTCTACTCACGATTTTGATATTTTGTAATAGTGATTGATATTTTGTAATAGTGAATAAATTATTAAAGTGATTCTGATTTTATGAGAAAACACACCTAAACAGATAGAGAATTATTTGTATGTTGTCTAGAAGACAAGTTATTATCCTTTGTTCATCCTAAATTCTGGACACGTGTTGAGTTATTTGTGGCATTGTCGGTCGTGTGATTATGAAGATGGTGTTGCAGTAATTTGTCAAGTTCTGATCATGGTTAGTTTGATTTTGAACATTTTGGCCTTTGCATTGCCAAGATATTTGTTCATCTTCAGAAAAGATTTGCACTTTCACCGACGTTAGGGATTACTATAGTTATCCAAGTCCAATTTATAATAAAGTTGTTATGAATTACTTTAAAAAATTATTAAATAAAAGTTAATTTTAAAAATAAAATAATTGATCACTAAATTAATTATTTTAGATATATTTTAAAAATAAAAAAGTTATTAATATATAATACTTTTTTGTTATTAGTAAAATTTATAAATTATTATGTAACTAAAAAAAATAACTATTAACTTTAAAATTAATCTTTAATGTTGATTTTTATTTAATAAATTTTTTACCTATTCATTAAATGCTGGAAACTTAGTACCCTTGTTTACCAAAGACTTTTGGCATTAGGTTCTTACAAAGTAAACTGAAACAAACAAAGTCAGAAACTGAGACAACACAATAATCACCACAAAATAGTTCATGGCCAGAGATAATCTAATGAATAGATAATGGTAGCTATAGTGTGAGCCATAGCCAAGTATATTGGAATATTCATCTTCAACTCACGAATATTCATTTTTGTTTGCATTTCCAATCTTTACCCTTGTTTGGTTTTTTAGGGTATTTAGGTAGACAATATACTGAAATATATAAAGTTTATTTGTCTCATTTAAATAAAGAATATATTCAAATATATAGAGTTTATTTGTCTCATTTAAATAGAGAATATATTCAAATATATAGAGTTATTTGTCTCACTTAAATAGAGAATATACTTAAATATATAAAGTTTATTTGTCTCATTTATATAGAGAATATACTAAAAGATATATAGTTTATTCGTCTCATTTAAATAGATAATATATTAAAATATATAGAGTTTATTTGTCTCATTTAAATAGATAATATACTCGAATATATAAAGTTTATTTGTCTTATTTAAATAGAGAATATACTAAAAGATATATAGTTTATTTGTCTCATTTAAATAGAGAATATATTCAAATATATAGAGTTTATTTGTCTCGTTTAAATAGAGAAGATATTATATTAGGGTTGTGTTGGTAAGGGAGACTTCTTACTAAATACGATACCAAATAGAAAGAGAGAGGGAAAAAATAACTATTATGTTTTTGACATATTCACCAAAGTACATGTTTTTGGATATTGAAATTAAAATTAATAATTCATTTTTCTGTCCGATTGGGTTGATGATGATTTTCATTTTCAACAGTTAATAATATATAAGTCTAGAGAGGGAGGGAGATAATTTGGTGTAATAACTCTATTTGAAATTTTTCATCTTTTTTCTTATTCTTACTTGTGAGCATTGATGTGTTAAATAGTTATATGCCTGTTTATTTATTTGTAAGAGACTCCCTTAGATCTTTTTATTCATCATAAGTGTTTTGTTTTAATCTTATGGTTTTTATCTTATATGATGAGATTTTTCCTTTAAAACATTTGTGCTTTCTGCAATTATATATTTAAAAGAAATTAAATTTTTCTATTGTAAAATAATTAACTTTTTAGAATGTTGGATGAGAATTATAGAATTTAACCTTTTTGATAAATTTGTTAATTATGAAAAGAAAGATGTTAAATCTATCTATAGATATCAATTAGTATATAATTTTTTTTTTATAAAAGCTATTATGGTACACATCATTATTTATTTTATTACTTTCAATTTTTAAGAAACCATAGATTACTTTTAAGAAAATAATTTTTTAAGATAAAAGAAAAAAAAACTATTTTTCAATTTTAATTCTATGTTTAGTAAATAAACTAAAATATGTTGATTATTGTCTATCAATAAATAATCACTACACGAATATAATAAAATAAATTTGGCCAAAAATAGACGTAAAAATGGGAAAATCAATGCTTATGTGTGGACAGTGTGTCGATCTCCCAACCGACTCTAAAATCAAGAAATCTAGTGAGTTTAGCATTGAAGTGTGGAACCAACACACATAGCGATAATCTATTCTATGTTAAGTGGATGTTTAATATTATAGTAACTTGTTTATATGTGGGCTTTAGCGTGGTTTAATCCACACAAATGAAAAAAAAATTACGCTAGTCTAGACTACGCCATAGGAATTAATTTGTAATTTAAAAACAAAATTAATGGGTCACGCAAACCAAAAATAAATAAAAAATTAGAGTGTGCTTAGTCCATATATAGGTTGACGCAAAAGACAAAGGTTAGAGTGGGCTTAACCAATGCAAAAGAAGATGCTAAACAAAATTGAAAAACAAAATAGAGTGGGCTTAGCCCACGCTAAAGAATAAGAAAAAATAGAGTGGGTTTAGTCCACACATAAGCAATCAGAAAGGAAAAAAAGTTAAATATGAAATCCTAATGAGTACCTAAATATGTTAAAACCAAAATTTCAATTTGAACCTACCAAATTATATTTTAAAACCATCCAATTTTAGTGAATTTAATCCTCCATGAAAATTTAATTGAATTTAAAATATTAATTACAATACAAAATCCAATAAATATTTGAATTGAAAATCCAAATATAAGTATAAAATGAAGTTTTCATACTATTTCAATTCCTACCATTGTAATTGTAAATCGAAAAGCAATATGAGGCACGAGTTACGTAAAATGTACAATTACATAAACAATTGTAAAAGTACAATAATGTATCAAACTTGATTCAAAGTAAAAATAAAAAAGTGTACAAAAAGTAATTAAAAAAGTAGAAGATACAAGAGGAGAAGATAAGTTTCCCATGCATTATAATGAGCATTGATATCGTCCATGAAATTTGTCTGTGAAAACAATGCAAACTATTTCAATAAATAAAACATTGAGTGCAAGTTATGAAGTGTGAACTAATGAAACTAACATTTTTGGGATGAACTTTAAAGAATGAGCTAGTGATCATGATGTTTTGCATATTGGTGGTGGAATGAGCTAGTATGTTGTTGCTCTATCATCAAGGTCAGTTGTTGCTGCATCAGTCCGACAGTGTCCTCCCACTATGCAGTCCTTTGATTTAAGTAAAATGTTGCACTTTGATTCAAACTCATATCTCATAGCCATGGTGATGAACTTAAGCACAAGGGTCTCTTAAAAAGAGTTTTAAGAATCTACTCCAAGTTTTTTTAAAAAACTTTCACTACACACAAATTTAATCTGTTGTTTGACAAAACAATTGATTCATTGGTATTGCATCAAAACTGTTTTGCTTTTTCAAAATTTTGTTTTAACTCCAAAATTTTGTTTTGTTCACACTTTCAGTTTTCAACTAATTAGAAAGTGGTTATGTTACCACCAAATGTATTTTCAAAATGCAATCTGTTCTTTTAAACTTCAATATGTTGTTTCATAACATTTTTTAACTCTTTTTTAGGAAAACTGTTTTGATCCGAAACCTATAAAAAATGACCTTAATCTCAGGTCAAATCATCCCTTGCTTATACAAAGTGCATACAGTTTTCAAGTGAACTTAGTTTTTGAAAGTTTTTTTAAAAAACTTTTAAGTGTTCTTATGTTGGTTCCTTTTGGCTTGGGATTCAAGGTTCTGTCAAGTGCTGTAGCTGTGAGGTTCTTGGTTTGAACTCTTGAGTCTGCAATCAAGTTGTTTTCTTTCCAAACTTTCTTTCTTTGTAAAAGTGTTTGTGTATGCTTCTTGATAGTGTTTCTTGAAGGTAGAAAGCTGCTAAAATAGGGTATTTCAGTTTGTATTTTTAGTTTTTGTAGGGTTCAATAAGTAGTTTGGTTGTAATTTTTTTGTAAAGATTGTTGTGGTTCTAGCATAATCCATATTAGTGTAAGGTGGGTCTGGATGTAGCTCACATTGAGTGAACCAATATGAATCTGTGTGTGCTTCTCTTCTTTCTAAATCACTGCATTCAAAAACTGAAATCTGGATATCTGTGATAAAATAAATTTGTTGTTCTAAAATTCAATCTGTTGTTTTAACTGCTGTATTGACATAAATCACATTCTATTTTCCAGAATTTAACAAGTCTTTAAGCAATCTTGGAACCCGTGGGAAACCTTAATCTTTGAAAAATTTATTCTTAAATATTAGTCTCATGAAAGCAATATTGATTTAAGAATTGTTTTTAACTCTTCATATATAATATGGTTTTAAAAGAAAAGTAGTTGCTGATTTAATTTATGCTTATTCTTGATCAATCTTTCCAGAACTGGTTTAAATAGATAATTGAAATTGTGAGTTTTAAAACTATTGTTCTTTAAATTTGAAAGAAAGATCTCATCTCACTTGATTTGTTTTTCAAGATCTTGGTTTTTGAAACTAAATTGAATCTTTGATATTTCATTGTTTTCAAAGCATTTATTCTTGATTTTGTTCTTAACAGTTCATTGTATAAAGATCAAAATTGATAACTCAGAAATAAAATTTGTTGATTCTAAAACTAATTTGTTGTATTTATGAAACTACTTCGTGAAATAAGGAAATCAATCTGTTTTTCTTTAAATCAATCTATTCTTTTTTTGTCAGGATTATTTAAATAGTATTTTTGCGAAAATTTCCTTAAGTACAATTCACCCCTCTTTAACTTAGACTCTCATAATCTCAACATATTATTCCCTCCAACAACATCCTTCTAAGCCTGAAGCTTGGTTGCTGCATCTAGTTGGTCAAAATCACTGATTGATCCTTAAGAACTCTGTGATTGAATGACCCTCAAGCGCTCGTGGTAGTTTTCCTACACCATCATCAAAAGATGCAAATGTTAGGAAATTACATGATAAACATAAATAAATTAAAGAAAAATTGAACAAATAACTTATATACGTCTCACAAGCATGGGTGTCAACCCAAACACCCTTCTTAATTGTATGAATGAAACAGTTCATCAGGTTCAACCTGTAAACCATATTTACATTCCTAATATGGTTGTTCAATTAGAAATAGTTTATGTTACACAAGTAAATTGAATTACAATAAACAAAGTCACAAGTAGTACTTATTTGAGATTGCTTGATTTGTACCATATTGTTATTAATAATTAAAAACAAAAACAAAAACCACTTTTCTGTTATGGTACCAAAACAAACAATCGGTTGTTTTGGTTTTAACAACTCAATTATTTGAAAAACAATTTTCAATCTTTTCTAAAAACACCTAAGTATAAAACAATTGGTTGTTTCGACAAAACAATCGGTTGTTTTTCACTTAGTTTGAAAAACACTTTTCTTTTAAAAAGATTGAGAATGCCTATGCTTTGGATTCGATCAAGGGTGAAATACAAAACTCAAACTACCCCAGATCCTATCTAAGACAACTCAGCAACATCAAGCACAACCCTTCAACATCCTTCAAAGGGTTTTGGATTCTTCAAAGCTTGAACACCACTTGGTTCAATAATCTCCCCCTATTTGATGAAGATAAATCCCTGATACTTGTGTTGTACCTGATTGAATCTTAAGCAGTTCATGCAAAGCATAATTTTAAGCAGAACACAGAACTTCTGATATTTGGTTAGCACAGAGACAAATATAGAAATTTTGAACATAATATCAGAGCAAACAATCAAACAAAATATAGGAGCAAAAACCTATAAGGTTTTACTCATCCAAACTGTTTTTCAGAAATAAAAACCAAACAAACATTAAACACAACATACATCTCCCCCTATTTGTCTTCACAAATAGACAAACAGAAGAAATAAACAAGATATTTGTTCTCAATACATCACATATAAAACAACAAAAGCAGAAAGAATAGAAAACTGATACAACCACAAAAAACAATCGGTTGTTTCGATACATTAACCGATTGTTTTTCTTCATTCATCATCATCATCAACATATTGAATATCAAAGATTTGGTTCTGTACTGCTTCAATTTGTTCATCTAGTGTCATGAAACGTGCATCCATACTGTCAAACCTATTATCAATCCTCTGGAAATTGCTGACACAAAGATCATGGAGATTCCTTTGATTCTTCGCAAAGGTATCAAGCCTATTCATCATGAGTTCTTCAAAAGAAGACATCGATTGCATTCTTTCTTCTTGATTTCCAGAAACAGCACTAGGTCCAACATCTTGATGTGCTTCAGGTAAATCTTCATGTTGAAAATCCATATCAGCAGGTTCATCTTGTTCATGATCAGCAGCAACACTAGATGAGGCTCCAAAGTCACCATCTTTGCTAATCCATTTGCCACCTACTTTGGTGAAACCCATTTTGCTGAGAGATCCATTGTTCAACTCTTGAGTTGACTTGACCAACTCAGATGTTTCATCCTCTAGGTTCACTTCAAAATAGTACAGAAATTTAGAAATCAAAACAGCATATGGATAACGATAGTCACTTAACCTCATTGTCTTTTGCATGTGCTCTTTGATGATGTGTATCCAATTAATTATGATCTTCTTCATAATGCAGAAGATGTACACCAGATCTTCCTCAGTGAGAACAGAATGATTGCTTCCCCTTGGAGTTAAAATCCAAGTCACAATGAGAGCTAGAAATCTTTCATCAAGTCTTAAGCCACCAACCGAACAAGTCCCAACTTGTGCATTTTGGTTCTTCAGGCAACTCTTGTAGTATTGAACTTTGTTGAAGTCCTCCACTACACCAAGGTTCCCTTTGTTAATTCTGAGGCCTGAGTACTTTAGACCAGCTACAGTAGTCCACACTTCATGTGTAATCTCCATATCTACACCTTTTACATGAGAAACAAGGTTGTTTCCCTCAAACTTGAGATTTGTGTAGAAAACTCTTATCAAATCTGGATAGATATTCCCTTTTATCTCCAAGAACTTTCTAAGGGAATGATCTTTGAGGAGCTTTCTTACATTGTCTAGCTTTTGACTTTTCAGCCAATCAAAACAAACAACTTTAGGGTTGTTTATCACTTTGGTGCTAGTCTCAAATCTATATATCTCAATTAGATCATTGTAACCCGAAAACCATCCTTCAAGCCTTCCTCTAGACCTTACAGCTCTGGATTTGACTCTTCTTGAGGTGGGAGGAGTTGAATGATGGCATAGATGAACAACAGAGAAAAGCTCACTCACAGATTTTGCAAGAGATGTTGCAAGAGATATTGCAATGGGTTGTTCTTGTGGAAGAGATGTGTTAGAATATATGGCCTTAAACGAGAGGGGGAGTGAATTGTTTAAGATGGATTTTTGAAAACTTTTAAACTTAGAATGAAAATTCTTTGATAGAACCTTGATTAAGGATTCAGTTTTTTCCAAAACAAATAGCAAAAGCACAAAGCTGGAAAAACAATCGGTTGTTTTAGCGAAACAATCAGTTGTTTATACCAGTTCCAAAAAATCAACACTGAATTAAAGAGATAGGGATAGAGAAATTGTACACAGTTGTTTATACTGGTTCACTCCAATCCAGAGCTACATCCAGTCTTCTCAGAAACCTTGAGGATATCCACTAAGCAATCACCACTTGATCACTTACACCACAACCAAGAGAATGACCTTGAAAAACCTCAAGAAACACACTCTCCTTGGCCAACACTAAGATTGTTGATCTTGAACACCTCAAGAACACACAGTCAATCTCAGCAACACACACAAACGAATTGTTCAGCAGTTTACAAAGATTACACTTGTTACAGATGAAAATCTGAAATCAATACAAGCAAAATCCTATTCAGCACCTTGATTAATCTCTCAACTCTTTAGCAATCTCAGAACTCTTTGAAAAACTCTTAGATAAAAAACTTTGTTTCAAGATTCTTAAAACTTAAAAACAGTTTTTCAGAATATATCTAAGAATATAGTTTGTTATCAAATCTTAACAAACTCTTAATTGCATTTAAAATAGATTGGTCAAAGCATTTAATGACTGGAGCGTATTCAGTTAAAGCATTTAAAGCTCAGTTAAAGAAAAGAGTTTTTCTGTTATGGTTTTAAACCAATCAATTGTTTCCTCGAATCAATCGGTTGTTTTGTTACTTAACAAAATACACCATTCAAAAACAGTTTTCAAACTTTCTCAAAACATCTAAGTGTAAACAATCGGTTGTTTCGACAAAACAATCGGTTGTTTCAACTTAGTTTGAAAAACATTTTGCTTTGTCAAAATGAGATGCTAATTGCTTTGAGATTTAATCCAAGGGTTGATTACAACATTAAACTACCCCAGAACAAAGCTTAAACCAGCACAACAGCATCAAGCAAAGCAGAGGCTTCATCATCCTTCAAAGGATTTGGATTCTTCAAAACATTGAACACAACTTGGTTCAACAAGATGAGCTGCAACAGTTTTTAGCAGGAGTGGGTACCGAATATTCAGAGAGAGAGGACTTGACCATGCCCTGCACAGAAAAAGCGTCAGAAAAAGCAGAAAATCACATGGTCTTCACATGTGATCTTTGACTAGTCATTAAGGCTCTTGAATTTCCAAGATATTGGAATATATTCCTTTATGACTGTTGTAACTTCTTTCTAAGCGTGATCTGTTGAACCAAGTGGTGTTCAAGCTTTGAAGAATCCAAACCCTTTGAAGTATGTTGAAGTCTTGGCTGAGCTTGCTGTTGCTGTGCTGTTTTAGTTAGGATCTGGGGTAGATTGTGTATGTAATCCACCTCTTTGATTGAATCCAAAGCATAGTCATTCTCAATCTTTTTGAAAGAAAAATGCTTTTCAAACTAAGTTAAAACAACCGATTGTTTTGTTGAAACAACCGATTGTTTATACTTAGATATTTTTAGAAAAGATTGAAAATTGTTTTTCAAATGGTTGAGCTGTTAAAACCAAAACAACCGATTGTTTGTTTTGGGACCATAACAGAAAAACCGTTTTATCTTTGATTGAGCTTTAAATGATTTAACTGCTTACGCTCCAGTCATTAAATGCTTTGACAGATCTTTAAATGCAATTTAAGAGTTTGTTAAGATTTGATGACAAACAACATCTTTGAATAAATTCAGAAAAACAGATTTGAGTAACAATCTTTTACAAGATTTTGAAAAGAGATTTTGAGTTCTTTCAAAGAGCTGAGATTGCTTAGAGTTGTGTGATTGATCAAAGTGTGTGGGATAGGATTCTGCTTGTATTGATTTCAGATTATCTTTTGTAACAAGTGTAATCCTTGTACTCTGTTGAAAAAGTTTCGTTTCTGTGTTTGCTGAGATTGGCTGTGTTCTTGAGGGGATCAAGATCAACAATCTTAGTGTTGGTGTGTTGGCCAAGAAGAGTGTGTGTCTTGAGGTGTTCAAGGTCACTTTCTTGGTTGTGGTGTAAGTGATCAAGGTGTGGTTGCTTAGTGGATTTCCTCAGGGTTTCTGAGAAGACTGGATGTAGCTATGGGTTTAGAGTGAACCAGTATAAACATCTGTGTGTAATCTCTCTATCCTTAATCTCTTTAAATTCAGTTTTGTTTGTTGTTTGTTGGTATAAACAACCGATTGTTTCTGTGAACAACTGATTGTTTTTTAGGTACTGCAGTTTTTGCTTGCTGTTTTGGTAAACTGAATTCTTTATCAATTGTTTCTTGAGAGAATTTCATTCTTGACTTAAAGCCATCCATTCTTTATCAATTGTTTCTCTTTGAACAATTCACCCCCCCTCTAGTTTAAAGCCATCCATTCTAACAATTGGTATCAAAGCTTGGTTCTTGAAAGTTATTCAAGTTGATCCTAAAACTATTTTTAAAATGGCTGATAGACTACCTTTTGGGGAAGGTGCTTCAATTAACAGACCACCTCTGTTTTGTGGTTTGAACTACCAGTTTTGGAAAGTAAGAATGAAAATCTTTATGGAATCTCTTGACAAAGGAATTTGGGATGCAATTGAAAATGGTCCTTTTGTCCCAAAGTTTGAAAAAGATGGATCTGTCATTGAAAAGCCATGGTTTCAATGGACTGATTCAGAAAGCAAAAAGGCCAAATTCGATTGCATTGCCAAAACTATAATAACCTCTGCTTTAAATTCTGATGAGTTTTTCAGGGTCTCTCAATGCAAATCATCAAAAGAAATGTGGGACACCTTGGAAGTCACTCATGAAGGGACAAATGAGGTGAAAAGAGCTAGGAAGCATACTCTAATCCAAGAGTATGAGATGTTCAGAATGCTTAAAGGTGAAACAATAGCTGAGGTGCAGAAAAGATTCACTCACATCATAAATCATCTCATGAGCCTTGACAAGACCTTTGAAAAGGAAGAGCTGAACATAAAGATCTTGAAATGTCTTGATAGAGCATGACAACCAAAGGTAACTGCTATTTCCGAATCTAAAGATCTAACATCATTAAGTATGACTTCTTTGTTTGGAAAGCTTAGGGAACATGAGTTATAGATGAATAGACTCAATGTTCAAGAAAACGAAGATAAGCACACAAGGAGCATAGCCTTAAAAGCTTCCAAGCACAAAGGCTAACAAGAATCCAATGATGATAGTGATGAGGAAAACCTTAGCTTGCTGTCAAGAAAGTTCAGCAAATTCTTGAAGAGAAACCGCAACAAGGATAACAACAAAGATAGGTATGGAAACAAGAAATCCAATGATTTTAATTCCAATAACTATACTTGTTTTGGTTGTGGTGAGCAAGGTCATATAAAGGCAGATTGTCCAAACAAGAGCAAGGAGAAAAAGCCTAGCTACGAAGAAAAGAAAGGCAAGACAAAGAGAGCCTACATAACTTGGGATGAAAATGAGGTATCATCATCAAACTCTTCATCAAGTGAAGATGAGAAAGCAAACATCTGCTTGATTGCTGAAGATGATGATGAATCTTGCAGCTCAAGTGAGGTTAGTTCATGTGCTTCTTTAAATGAACAAAATTATAGTGAGTTGCTTGAAGCTTTTCAAGAAACTCATGATGAAGCTAATCGATTGGTTCTTTCAAAGAACCGATTGAAAGAACTTAACAACTGGCTAGAAAAGAGAGTGAAATCACTTGAAGATGAGATTGAAAAATCTAAAAATGATTTCAAAAATCTGGAAAATCATTTCAAAAATACTTCTTGCAAGTGTGACACTCTCATTTGCGAAAAGTGTGAAAAACTTGAGAAAAAGGTTCATTATCTTGTTGAAACTGTGGACAAGATTTCAAAGGGAAAATCTAACTTTGAGAATGTCTTGGCATCTCAAAGCTGTGTTTTTGGAAAGGCTAGTTTAGGTTTAAATCCACAGAACCAATAAGATAAGTTTTCAAAAAAATTTTCAAGAAAGCCAGTAAAACAACCGATTGTTAAATCGAAACAACCGGTTGTTACATGCTTTTATTGCATGAAAAAGGGCCATTCGGTTAGATTCTTCAAAATAAGAAAATTTTTTGTTCCTAGAGGCTACATGAAATGGATTCCGAAAGGATGTGAGGTGTCAAATGAGAAAAAGAAATCAATTGGACCCACATTTGTGAAGGGACCAAATCTTGTTGCTTGAACTCATGCTTGTGCAGGAATTCTAAAGAAGTGTGAAGGACTAAGTCATGTGATCAAGTTCTTGGAAGAAAAAGACCATCATTGAAGCTAAATCAATGCTTTTCATCTGTCAAAAGACCCTCAATAGTGAAAAGAGGCTTCTTGATCATAAAGCACATGGCTCATTGAAGAAATAACATAAGGATAAGACTTTCCTTTATTTGTTCTTAATTTCTGTTTTAAAGTTCTTTCTCATGGTTAAAAATCTTCTTTAAAATGATTAATGTCATTAGCTTTGATCTTTTTCTGCTCATGGTTAAGTTTCAAAATCAGTTTTAACTGCTGCAGAAAAACAACCGATTGTTTCTTTGAAACAACCAATTGTTTTGAGTCTGACAACACTGTGAAGAAATCAATTTAATTGCTATTTTGAATTTCTATCCGTTGTAGATCAATTCAAAGAGAGAATCTTGGTCAAAGAACCTGTGATTGAAAGCTGATCACGTTCAGAGAGAAGTTAACAACTGTCATAAAGGAATATATTCCAAAATCTTGGAAATTCAAGAGCCTTAATGACTAGTCAAAGATCACATGTGAAGACCATGTGTTTTTTAGCTTTTTCTGACGTTTTCTATGCAGGGCAGGGTCAAGTCCTCTCTCTCTGAAAATATGGTACCCACTCATATCATTGAATGCTATTTGATTCTTTTACTGCTATAAAAACTGTTGCAGCTGATCTCTTCCTCGAGAACAACCAATTGCAACATCTCTTGCAACATCTCTTGCAAAATCTGTGAAGTGAGTTTTTCTCTGTTTTCTTCTCTGCCATCATGGAATCAACTCCTCCCACCTCAAAGAGAGTCAAAACCAGAGGTGTAAGGTTTGGAGGAAGGCTAGAAGGCTGGTTTTCTGGAGATAATGATCTCATTGAGAGGTATAGGTATGAAACAAGTATAAAAAAGATAAACAACCCCAAGGTTGTGTGCTTTGATTGGCTGAAAAGTCAAAAGCTTGATAATGTAAGGAGGCTGCTCAAAGATCAATCTCTCAGAAAGTTCTTGGAGATGAAAGGAAACATTTATCCAGATTTGGTACGGGTGTTCTACACAAATCTAAAGTTTGAGGGAAACAATCTAGTTTCTCATGTGAAAGGTGTAGAAATGGAGATAACTCATGAGGTATGGGCTGCTGTTGCTGGTCTCAAGTTCTCTGGTCTTAGAATCAACAAGGAAAACCTTGGAGTAGTGGAGGATTTCAACAAAATCCAATACTACAAGAGTTGCTTGAAGAATCAACATGCTCAAGTTAGAACATGCTCGGTTGGAGGTCTAAAGCTTGATGAAAGGTTGTTAACCCTCATTGTGACTTGGATTCTAACTTCAAGGGGGAGCAATCATTCAGTGCTTGCCCTTATAATAACCCCTGTAGATCATAGACAGAAGGGGGTAGCTGTGGCCACTGCCTCTGAGGACGAGGGCACCTGATGCTGTTGCTGATGCTGATGCTGTTGTGCCTGCAAACTCAGCCTCGGACGACTGCGCCCCCTCCTTTAGGGAAAACCCCTCAAGCGCTTCTTCCCCTCGCGACGTCGTGGTACACGAGGGTGGTGGGGAGAGTGCTTCTGAAAGTGATCATGGCGCGCCTTCTACTGAACTGCCCGCCTTCCTCCAACGGGCCCTTCAATCCTTCCAAGACCGGGAGAGGATGGAGAGCATGGACGAAGACCCCCTGTAAGAGCACGCAGCCAAGTGCCTTGGGGACTTCCTTGTTGCCTCTAGCCTCAACCTGAGTAAAATGCAAGAGCTGAAGGAGGCCGCTAGCCGACATGCACTTCAGATCAACGAGCTCCAGCATCGCGAAACTACTCTGTATCTTGAGGTGTCAGCCCTTTGCCAAACTGACAAGGAGACCAAAACGCTTATGTTTGAGAAGTCCCAGGAAACCCTGAGTGCTCACTCGAAGATCTTGACTCTCCGAACTAAGGTCGTTGGCTTGCAGGAGAAGGCAAAAGAGTCGAAGGCTAAGATTGCCAGGCTCAAGGAAAGGTCAACCCAGCAGGAGGTACGTCTTGGTCAGCTGGAGGAAGAGCTAGTCCGCAAGGATGA
The DNA here is from genome assembly GCF_051622355.1 of Phaseolus vulgaris. Classification (NCBI taxonomy): domain Eukaryota; kingdom Viridiplantae; phylum Streptophyta; class Magnoliopsida; order Fabales; family Fabaceae; genus Phaseolus; species Phaseolus vulgaris. The sequence continues at coordinate 35,582,070 of NC_143508.1, forward strand.
ACTCTTCAATCAGACTAAGACGGAGCTCACCAACAATGTTGCTGACGCCTATGTCGCTGGGTTTGAGGATGCCATGGCCCAGGTTGCCTACGCGCATCCTGGGGTGGATCTTTCTCAAACCGGCTTGTCAAGGAAGATCGTTGATGGGCAACTGGTCAATGCCAAGGAGTGACTTCCTCTAGTTGTAATTATTTGGCTATTTGATGCACATTTTGATATCTTGTACATATACCTATTATTTATAAAATTTGCTTTCTGTCTGATCTTGTTCCCTTTTTGTTGTTAATCGCTTTGCCTGACCTGCTTAGTCTAACAACACTTTTAGGGTCTTTATGGCTTAGGTAGCATGCTTCTTTGCCTCTCGCTCGACCTTAATCTTTCTTTGTCGTCTTAGGGTAGATGCAGTGCTTCTATGAACTCTTACTTCACCCTATCCTTCGCCAAACAGAGGTAAAGGAGATGCTGCTCTCGACCTTGACCCATAAGGTCTAGGGAGATTTTTAACTAGGTACCGTGTTGTTCTCAACCTTGTCTTACAAGAAAAGGGAGACCTGTAGCTAGGAACCATACTGTTCTCCACCTCATCTTACAAGACAAGGGAGAGGTTCACTTAGATGAACTCGACCTTTCCACACAGGGGTAAGGGAGATGTATAACTGGAACCCATACTAACCCTGCCTTAGAAGACAAAGAAGGGGTCTTTCTTTCTGACCTTACCCTAGTCGTATAGAGGCAGGGAAGGATTTTAACTGGTGACTGTTCTGCTCTCGACCTTGGCATTCCCATGCAAGAGGGAGGCTCACTAAGAATCATATTATTCCCAGTCTTGGTGTTTCTAACCCAAGGGAGATGCTTACTTTGCGTACTGACCTCATCCTTGTCGTATAGAGGTAAGGGAGGATCTTAATTGGGGGGAACATGCTGTTCTAGACCTTGGCGTTCCCACTCAAGAGGGATGCTTACTAGGAACCATACTGTTCCCAATCTTGGTGTTTCTAACGCAAGGGAGAGGTCCATTAACTGACCTCGTTCTTGCCGTATAAGGGCAAGAGGGGATTTTAACTGGGAACCTTATTGTCTCGACCTTGGCGTTCCCACACAAGAGGGAGACTCACTTAGGAACCATACTATTCCCAATCTTGGTGTTTCTAACCCAAGGGAGAGGTCCATTAACTGACCTCATCCTTGTCGTATATAGGCGAGGGAGGATTTTTACTCGGAACCTTCTGTCTCAACCTTGACGTTCCCACGTAAGTGGGAGACTCGCTTAGGAACCATGTTGTTCCCAATCTTGGTGTTTCTAACCCAAGGGAGAGGTTCGCTTACTGCACTGTACAAAATACTTACAAACATATCTGATATGATTCCAATAACATGATAGGGATATTCTAAGGACATGTTATGGATTCAACTTGAGTTGGAATATGATTAGCCTCTTTTTAAGAATTGGATCAATGTTCTTAACATTCAAGAACTCACCAAAACACAAGTAACCAAGCCAAACTCACATAGAAACCCATTTTGAACAACAAACCCATGGATAGAAACTCAAGAACACAACATATAGCAATTATACCCATGGAGGACGTGACAAAAACAGCAAGAACAACCAATTTGCACCGATTAAAACTGAATATAAGTGCAGAAAATGAAAGAGGACATCATAAGGAAGAGATTGCACCGATTGAAAGTGAAAACAAACAAGTAGAACAAAAATGGGTAATTTGGAATGAAGGGAAAATGGATGAAGAAGATGAAATGAAATAGGGAACTTATGTGGTTGGAGTTCTTGGAGATGAACACGCCACTTGAAGGATGTAAGGCTCCAAGATGAGTGTAGATGCCGCCACTTGAGGTTCCAAGATGCACTCAAGATGAGACTAGAAGAAGAGAAGACACAAGTCTCTCAATCGCTCACCAATTTGGGAGAATTTTTTTACTCAAAATATCAAATCTGTATTAGAAAGACTCAAACCCTCCTTTTATAGGAGAAGGACCGGTCATGAGTGTACAAGAAGCTTACAAAGGAAGCTAACCAAGGTTACCTTGCAACTCTTCCACTTTTAGCGCCTAAAGTGGAGAAGGAAGGGATACCTTTCTAGATTTTTCTAAAGCTAATATCTAAAGATGCTTTACACAAGAGGTATCTTTAGGTTTCCCTCTTAGCACCTACCTAAACACTATTATATATTATTTACAAATTTCTACAAAAGAAACTATAAAGAGAGATATTAATTGAAGCCCATTCTTGAAAGCTTGTAGTCTTCTTTTGGCTTTAGGCTTGGTCCTCTCTTTATTTAAATTCTTCTTTAATTTTTTAGAAGACTAGAAGGAAGAACTTCAAATGTTTGGGTGAATGACCTCTTCCTCCATTAGTAAAATCCTCTCTTATTTGATCTCTATCAATATCTCTTTATCTGAATAACTGAAATTTTATTGGGTGACCTCATTAAAAAACCCTTATAAGGGAAAAAGGGTGTCCCCTAAGAACTGTGTACAATGCAATAACTTAACTGAAATAAATCTTAAGGTTGGTCGCATTCCACGTACGAGGGATTGCTCTACCTTCCAAAGTCTCGAGCTTGTATGCTCCATTCCCAAGGGCCTATATCACTCGGAAGGGACTAGTCCACTTGGGAGACAACTTGTTTTCTAGTTGGTATGGGTGAGCCTTTTGCATCACCAAGTTAGCGACCTGGAACTGTCGAGGTCTCAACTTGGAACTTCCTCCTTCTCTGGTGGACAGGTCAGACCTGTGGGTCCATGGTGAGGTGATGGCACAGGAAATCGGGGTCGATGCCAGGCATGTCTGAGGCTAACCATGTGAAAGCGTCCATGTGCTGTGTTATGACCTCGACAATCTGGTTTTGTGCTTCTTGGCCCAAAGACTTGCCAAGCTTGAACTTCTTTCCCCCGATCTCCCTCTTCAACACTTTTTCCACAGGCTCGGGTCGCCTCTCCCGGACAATCTCAACGCGGGTGACCCTTCTTCCCTTGGAGGTTGGGTGGTGACTGTGCACACTCCTCTCTAGGTTTTGAGACTGTTCTCATAGGACCTCTTGGCCTCCTTCTGATGAGACTTCAGGGTGATCACGACTCCTTCAAGGGGAGGCAACTTCATCTTCATATGCCTCGAAGAGGCTACTGCTCCAACCCCGTTCAAAGCGGGCCTGCCCAAAAGTATGTTATAGGCTGAGGAAGCATTAACAACAAGATACTTGATGTTAGTAGTGCGGGACGCTGTGTCGTCAGTGAAGGTTGTCCTTAACTCTATGTGCCCCCGCACTTCTACTTGGTCTCCCGCAAAACCATAAAAACAACCATCGTAAGGCCTCAGCTGGTCGGGAGACAACTGCAGTTTGTTGAAAGTCGACCAGAACATCACATCGGCCGAGCTTCCCTGGTCAACAAGGACATGGTGTACCTTTTTGCCCACTGTGACCATTGAGATCACCACTGGATCATTGTCGTGTGGGACCACGTCCTTCAAGTCAGTCTTGGTGAAGACGAGGTCAGGCTCAGATGTCTCATCCGACTTCTGTGCCTCGACTGTCATCACCCCTCTGACGTACTTCTTTCGCTGGGAGGCAGTGCATCCTCCTCCTGAGAATCCTTCAGCGATGGTGTTGATCTCTCCATGAACGGGCACCTCGTGCCCCTGATCTCCCGCTGGGGCCGCTGATGTGAGGGCACCCTACGGCTCTTGCAGGTAGTCCTTTAAGAATCTGCTCCTTACTAGTTCATCTAACTGGAATCCCAATGCTAGACAATTGCGTAGTCTGTTTCCAGAGGTTTGGTGGAACTCGCACCAAACATTTTTACTAGGCCCTAGCCTCTTGTTGGTCTTCGGTGGAGGCTTTAATCTGTCAGCCATGTTGGGAATGGCGATCAGCTCCTTAAGGTCCACCCGAATTGTGTCTGGTAGGGACGTTTTCTCTCGTGTGTTCCCTGGTCTGGGGCTTCCTTGCTTTGCATGGTGGCTGTGCTCCCGAGGCTTTCTTCTCCGTCGTGGCCTTATGTACCCTCACGGGCTGAGGACGATCAATTCCCCGAGGTCAGACAGGCCCAACACTACCGATTTTTTCTGTGACCTCTTCATCTGCGATGATGTGGGCCACAACTCGACGTCTGATCTCGCAAAACGTCTTGGGGCGACATCTTATAAGTGAATCACTGAAGGCATGCACCGTTACGTCTTCGTCCTTGGTGTGCAACTTCACCACCTGTGCCAAAAATCTGTTTAAGAACTCTTTCAATGACTCTCCCTCGTATTGCCTTACGTCAAAGAGATCGTAAGAGACTGGTGGGGGAGCCCGGTTGACAATGTATTGTTCTCTGAACAACGTTGAGAATTTATCGAATGAAGTAATGTGCCCATGAGGAAGACTGACGAACCAGTCCAACGTTGTGCATGAAAGTGTACTCATGAACAACTTACAGTGCATGGCGTCAGAGCCTCCTGAAAGCATCATCTATGTGTGGAAAGTTGTGATATGAGCCTCTGGGTCCTCTATACCTGTGAAGGTCACCTTCGGGCCCATGAACGTGCCTGGTATCATAGTGTCCATGATCGCCTTAGAGAACGACATGGGGCGAGCCCTAACTGGATTAGGCAAGGCTTTCTCATCCACCGTACGTTCTCTTACGTGTTGCAAACTCTTGTTGGTTTTGCGCAACTCCTCATTGCTTGCCTGTGACGCGGCCATGTCGACCTGGAAACGATCCTGATCGACTTTGGACGCTGCTACAGCCTGCTAAAGGGCATGTATGGTCTCCATGAGTTTTTGCATGGTGACGTTATCCCCTCCTTCTAGCGCAACTGATCTTTGCCTCGTAGTCCTCATGTTGCTGGGTTGTGAATGGGACCTAGTTTTATCGGCCCCACGGTGGGCGCCAAATTTTCTCGCCGGTTGACTCAGCCGTCGTTGACTTCAAAGGCAGACGGTGGTTCCTCTTATCTCCTGGTGGTTTTCGCTCTCTCCTTGGGTGGCTGAGAGTGGCTTTGTTTTAGACAGAGGGGGTCCTACCTGTTGATTGCACTCCAACGATCAAGTCAGTAATGGGCTAGAAACAATAAGTATGTGAAAGCAGTTTCAGTCTTAGAAACAACATACCTTTTCTAGGGTTCTTACCACCCTTTATATAGCATGTATTAGGTAAACTTCCCTATCCCTCAAGGATCTTTCCTTAGGTGGAATTAGGGTTTACTGGTGAGGCATCCTGTGATTGCACAGCTTAGCGCAGCTGTGACAGAAGACTTGTCTCTTCTGGCGTGCAATCACTCTAACAGCATAGCCGCCAGGGTACCAACTCATCTACCCGCACTGCGGTGTCATCTGTTCTGTGGGTGCCCTAATTATTCACGTGCCATGCATATAGTCTTTCCTTGGAAACCCTAACCTTTACGGGCCTTAGCGCCTCCAGGGAACACTTGCTTGTGTCGTACCCGAATGTACTATACACACCCCATGCATGATCCTTTCGTGATTTAGGTCTTTATGGTATCTGGGTGTTAACTCACGTTAACTCATACTATTTGTGGGGCCTAGCTTACATGGCCCATTATTACTGTTGGACCACCGAGGTCCGATGTCGACGTCTGATGTCGACCTCTTCTTCAGCCGATGTCCGAGGTCTGGCCAGTACAAATACCTTCCCAAAAGATGATCCTTTTGTTTTTTTTTTTTGGTCAGCAAAGAATTAAATTTAAATTAAACGGGACATTTCAGGGATGTCCCAACCCTTATATAAACCTCATACACCACATATTGTTAAAATCACATGTGGATCATATAAGTTATAGGTCAACATGGGCACATCGGACAACACAACAGGGAAACCAAAAAAACTGCAAAGGAATATGGAGATATGCAACAAAAGCAGGAAGAAACATCCCAGCAAGTTACTCCGCAAGGCTGCAAAGAACACCTTTTATAGCTCTATTCTAACCACCCATAAACCTGCAAGAGCATGTACCAAATACCTTGGCCCAAATACTCAACCTGTACTTCGAAAACCAGGATCCAGGCATTGAATTTGTGTCTCAGCTATTTGGTTAGAACAGAATCTTGGCTAATACACATAATTTGACACGTTGCACTTCCAACCTTCCATCTTTTTCATGCCACCTCCCAGCACCTGCTTGTAACCCCTGTAGCCTTTTTAGGTGTCCATGGATTGCCTTCCCTTACGTACTTGGCCTCAACATTCACACCCCTGCACCCTACTTACGTGGCCTTAACAGGAATAAAGCACCAAACACCACCTGAAAACATAGGGGCATATTCCCTGCACCGTGAAGCACCCCTTGGGTTCAAAAACATAGCAAAATCATCAGACTCTCCCTTCACGTTCACCCACCGTTTCGGCCTTCTTAAAGACTATGCTTCCTCCACTCCAACTAACAGCACCAGCCAATAAAACCACCTAAGGGCCTGTGCTTCTTTCCATCACAGCTAGCAGACCTTAAAGACTTGATAAGATCGGGCATCCAGACTTAGTAGCAACATCTTATAAGAACATCCCGGAATAACTATGCTCTCGTTCCAATTCTCCATACTAACAAAAATACCCCTCTAATAGGCAAGGTGATCTTTGATTACATAGACAGCCCCTAGGCTCCAGTCGGCACTAGCCTTAGCCTTTTGAAACTCTAAAAACTTGTCCACTTCATATTCAGCTCCAGCTTTATAAAGCTCCACCCCAACAGCTAACAAGTGTTACCACCCCTCTCCTCTCCTACCTCTTATACTTCTTACGGCAGATTGGATGACCATGGTCTTCCCTTTGTTGGTACCTTGGTGAAAGTTATTAGCTATTTTTTTGATACAGAGGGCCTTCTGCCAGTACCCTTCTGGGTTTAATGTCTTCACAAATCCTGCTTCTTCACATTACTATAAAAAACTCACCACAAGCTCTCCAGGCTGGGGGGTTGCTTGCCCAGAGCACTCCACACTGCAGATTATTAGTACATCTTGGCATTGACCTACACCAGTATCAGTGTCATTACTCAGAAACCGTTTGTGGGGACAAAACTGTCAACGAATAACCAGAAGGCACTGATTCAGATTCAAAATCCAGTCAGATAGCCCATATGAAAAGTCAGTTGCCTTGTGTTTTATCCACAACCAAGATTGCACTTAAGCATTTTGGAGGATTTCGTCCGCGTCCGGTACCCCATCCTTGAAAACTATCAGGTTCCTCTGCTCCCAAATGCACTTGATAATTGTCGCCCACAAACCTATCCACACTTGATTTTGCTTGCTAGAAAGGTGGATTAAGTAAAAGTTTAACATATGGTTCCTGATATCCTTGTTTTGGACCCCCAAAACACCAATCCAGCAGTAGCATCGAGACCAGACTTGTTGTGCAAGAGCACAATCAAGGAACAAGTGTTGGGAAGATTCTTCGGACAGGTTGCACAAAGGGCATAGGGAAGAGATCACGGACACTCCTCTCCTAAATAAGTTAACTCTAGTAAGGATTCTGTCATGAAGGACTCTCCACGCTGTTATAAGTGCTTTGGGTGGGGCTTTTGCTTGCCATAAAGTACTAAAAACTCCTTCACTTACTCCAGTAGCTTGGTGGTTGGCCAAGATAGAGTAAGCTGATTTCACTGAAAAAGTGCCAGTTGGATCCTTCCTCCAAACAAGGTGGTCATGAGAATCCTTACATATAACTCCCGTATACAAGCTTGAGAACATATTTTCCTCCAGATTTGACTCCCAATCGTATCTGTCCCTTCTCCAATTAAGCTGCCACTGCCACCTACCATTCTCCCATCCTCCTACCTCCCCCACCTTCTTACCCTGATCAAGAGACAAAGAGTAAAGTCTAGGATACGAGGCTTTAAGGTTGTTATTTTGTAACCACGTGTCCTCCCAAAATCGGACTAAGCCTCCATCGCCTACTTTCCACAAGATAGCCTTGTGGAACCATTCTTCCTCTTCCCCTTCACCGCATACCTTAGCTAAGTCCTTCCACCATCGTGATTGGTATCTCTGCCTTGTCTTTCCTCTCTCTATTTCTGTACCATATTTAGATCCAAGAATTTCTTTCATTTTCCCTCCCTCATTACTCATAATCCGCCATTTCCATTTCGCCAAGAGAGCCGCATTAAAACACCTAGTCTCTTTAATGCCCAACCCTCCTTCCTCCTGAGGCATACAAACATTTTTCCAAGTTACCCAAGAGATTGTTCTGTTTTCACTACCCCATGCCCAAAGGAACTTCCTTTGTAAACTACAAATGCTATCATGTACTGTTGTAGGGGCTTTGAAAACAGAAAGGTAAAACAAAGGTATGGCAGTGAAGACCGACTTGAGCAGACAAATCCGACCCGCCATAGATGAAAATCTTCCTTTCCATGAACTTAGTTTGGACTCAATTTTCTTAATTACCGGCTCCCAAAACTGTTTCTTCCTCGGATTTCCCCCCACTTCGACGCCCAGATATTTAAAGGCTAGCTGCATGGTATTGCAGTTTAGGGTCTTCGCATAGGTGCTCAGGGCGTAGCTATCGACACTAATGCCTACCAACTTTGATTTATGAAAGTTAACTTTCAAACCAAACAGGATTTCATAACAACGAAGGATGGCCTTGATAGCAAAGATGTTTGAGAAGGAATCTTCACACATAAAAAGTGTATCATCTGCAAACTGAAGTAAGCAACACTCAATACTATTCCTTCCCACCTTTATACCCCTGAGAACGTTCATTCCTAACGCTTGTCTCACCAACCCTACTAAACCTTCAGCTACCACTAAGATCAAGAAGGGGGCAAGGGGGTCCCCCTGTCTCAACCCCCTAGATGGTTTGAATTCCTCCGTAGGGCTCCCGTTGATCAAGACAGACATAGACGACGACACCATACACCCTTTAACCCACAAGATCCATTTGTCGTGAAAACCCAACCTCCGAAGCATATCAAACAAGAAAGACCACCTTACGGAGTCGTACGCCTTTTCAAAATCCACCTTAAAACAGACCCCACTCCTCCTATTTAACTTTATCTCTTCGAAGATTTCATTAACCATAACAACACTATCCGTTAGACCTCTTTCGCTTAGGAAGGCAGACTGGCAATCATCAATGATCATCGACATAACTTTCTTCATGCGTCGTGACAAAACCTTAGTAATAATCTTATAAATAACACCTACAAGAGATATCAGACGAAATTGATCAAGCGAGGAAGGATCCCTAACCTTGAGGACAAGAGCAATGAAGGAGGCATTGCAACCTTTCGGAAAGGTTCCCGTAGCGTGAAAAAAGTGCACCGCTGCCATAACATCAGACTTGATCACATCCCAACAAGATTTAATGAAGTTGAAGTTAAACCCGTCCAGACCCGGGCTCTTTGACCCTCCACACTGCCACATAGCATCCTTCACTTCTTCCTCAAAAAAGCTAGTTATCATATTCATGCTCACCTCAGGAGACAGGGATTTAAAGTCCACCGAACCGAGGTTAACGTCGTAGTCCTGTGTAGCTGTGAAACGCTTTTCAAACAATGACTTTGCTTCCCTATGAACAACTTTCAGTTCCTCACACCATAGACCGCCAATCTCAACCCCTTTAACCTCATTCTTAAGTCTTCTCCATCAAATTGCATTGTAAAAGAATTTTGAATTCATGTCCCCATACTTGATCCAATTCCCCCTCGCCTTTTGTCTGTAAATGGAGTCTAGCTTTTTCTCAACCAACCCCAACTGACTGAACAATTCCATTCTTCTCATCTTACCATTCTCCTCAAGAACATCATTGTCATCTAGGTCCTCTATTTCTGCCACAATAGTTTTCTTATTAGATTCCATACAGTCGAACACTTCTTTATTCCACACTCTTATATCAGCCTTCAGGAGCTTCATTTTGTCTTTAAGTGTGGACATACTATTGCCATGGACAAGATATGATCCCCATTTTCCTTTACCAATGCCTTAAAACCCAGTTCTGCAAGCCACACATCTAAAGACCTGAACGATTTAGGCCCCCAGTCTTTAACACACGACTTCAACACAAGAGCACAGTGATCCGATACCATTCTTGGTTGTACGTATTGCTTAGATGCAGGCCATTGATTGAGCCACTCTTCAGACACCAAGATTCTATCTAGTCTACTCTTAGCTATGCCATTGGATTTGAACCAAGTGTACTTTTTACCAACAAAGGGTAGGTCCACCAAACCATTACTTTCGATAAAGCAATTAAAACCATTAATCTCCTTCTTTTGGCTTGAGCTACCTCTTATCCCTTTCCTTTCGTCTTCACTCCTAACAGCGTTGAAATCACCACAGACACACCAAGCCAAGTTAACATATGATTGCTTAAGAGTCGTCAAGGTTTCCCACAACACAACCTTATCCTTTAGGTTACACGCTGCATAGACATTTACCACTACACACTGACATTTAGCTTTCAGATGTTGGCCCACAATTGCAATGAAACCTTTTCCAACCACATGACTGCCATAAGAGAAAACTTCTTTATGCCACATTGTTACAATACTCCTTGCCCCATTGACCCCTTCGTAGTGGACCCAACTGATATTACTATCACCCCATAACGAAAAACACTTAGAATCTGAAAAAGATGAAGTTTTAGACTCTTGCAAACATAAGAACTCAACACCCTCCTTTCCCACAATATGTCTCAAGTATCGTGCTTTCGTCCCCCCTCCCAACCCTCTTATATTGAGGTTGACTATAATCACGGTCCCACTTTTTTCTTACCCGCCTTGGACTTTTTGTTAACTTCATTGTCCCTTACCTCCAAACGGTCCAGTTCTCCGACCACACCCTCCTCATCCCCTGAGCATTGCATTCCCAAGTTTTGGCCCAAATCCCAGATTCTAACAGATTCAACAGCTTGCTATTCTAACTTAATCTGACTATTACATTGATTGATATCATTAGTCGATTTCGCAAAAGAGCAGCGACTTAACCTGGATGAAGAACTTACCCCATGGAGGGACCCAATACTGCCATTGGTTCTCCATTTTGGCTAGGCAATTCGCTCACCGTGATCCCGCGAGGTTTTGCTCACCATCAGTCTACGAAATTCCAGCGAGGTTTTGCTTGCCGCTTCTATGTGGGTTAAAACCTTACTCCCATTAATTGTCCCCACTACGCACCTGTCCCGTCGTCGGTTTGTGCTTACACTGGGTTGGGGGTCAAAACTTCCTGACGATGAGTCATGTCCCTCGCTGTATTCTCCATTCACAAATACTTAAAAGGAGATTGCATTACAATACAGTTAAGCATAAACACATAATTACGCATATGTAGCTTATTTACACCCACTCCGCCTAACCTACTTTTAGAGAAATTCACTTTTATAGCAATGAATGACCTTCAACAAGAGAATGCACATGCAAGGCAGAGGGTGGATGCAGCCTAAAGGGCAAAAGAAGTATTTCTAAGGAAGTGGAGGAATCTTGACTATGTGTGGAAGAAGCATTAAATGCATATGAGCCTCCAATATAAGAATAAAGAGATGTAATTGTGGAGGTTAGCCTAGAAATTGTGACATAAATAATAATTTCTTTTTAATTTATTGAATTCCTTGTATAATGAAGATCTTGAATCTTGAAAGAATATTTATATTAATTAACAATGTTCTTGAGTAAAAAAAATAAAAACAAATAATGTTACCTTTATTAAAGAATTTATTTGTACATTTTAACAGATCATCAATGTTCATTAACTTCAACTCATTCAAGTCATTTTTTTTTTTGCTTTGACAAGATTTGTTTCAACTGTAATTATGCTCAAGAGGTTCATAAGTTTGAAAAAAAAGGATTCCAAGAGATGATTATTAGTTATGAATGATCTTTTTACAAAATGTATAATGTGGATAATGTATAATTTGTGGGGAAAAAAAAACTTTGTTGGTTGAGGATTGGTGGATTAAGGTTGATTGTACACATTTTTTAATTACTCTATTTATGGTGTTCCCAGAAAAATAGATATGAATATTGTTTCTCTTCACTTGATATATGAAATGTGGAATTTAATAATTGAAAATGCGAGAAGTGTCATATACAACATAAGAAAAGACATTCCATCCTTTTATGAGATAGTAAACTCAACATTAACTGATCATTGGACCAATAGTAGTGCATCTCTTCATTATCTCATTCTTTAAATCCAATGCAATATAATATATTTTTAAATTAATTTATGATTATATTTTATTGTGAATTTTTTTGTTTATAATAAACTTATAATATTAATTAATTTATATGTACATATTTTTAATGTTATATATATTATAGTTGGGAATAGATAAGTGAAGACTCACAAAGACCTCCTGTTATATAAAAAAAAGGAACTTAGTTATGAAATGAAGAAATTTTTTAGTAGGTACTTTGATGGATGTAAGAAAACAAGTAAACGCAGAGTCTGCAAACTTTTCAGATGGAAGGGGAGATTTTGTCGATGTTGACTTTTTAAGGAATAGTGGTAAGATAGATGCAAAATTATGGTGAATTGTTCATTGAAATTATGCACCAACACTTCATAAGATAGTTCTTAAGTTAATTGGATAACTACCTTCTTCTTGTGAAAGAAATTGAATTACATACTATTTATGAATTCTTTAAAATGAAATAAGATTATACCTCAAGGATATTTTATTTGTCCATATCAATTTTCATCTTCGGTCTTTGCAAAGTATAATGAAGAAAAAAACTAAACTATGAGATATTACAAAAACCAATGACGTCAATGAGATTTTTTGTGTTTAGGGTTTAGCCTAATCTTTGTTGTACTCTTATTCATATCGGTGTTGGTGCTTTACATGTCATATCTACCAGCTCTATGGTTACCTAGTGACTCAAACCTTTGATAGTCCACTATTTCCTCTTCCTCTCCAGGAACAACATCGCTGCCAATAAATTATTCACCCCTCAATCATATTTTTATTTAATCTTATCTCCTCAATTACTTTGATGTTATATACCATGTTTTTTTTTTATCATTAAAGATATTAATTGAACCCTGCACAAAAGTAAAAGTAGTTGTACATAATATTATTTAATTTTGTAGCACCTACATCCCAACACTCCTAGCATATGCCTTTTGTGCCTACTTATCTACTCAAAATGACTTTCATAGTTGCTTCTTTAATGGATATTTGAGTCTTTCCCTTATTACTATAAAGTACAATATGTAATTATCTTGAAATTTGAAATTACGTAGATACACTTACATTTGATACAAATCTTGTTCCCTGAAACATACATGTTCTTACATGATGACATAATCTTTTACTTTTGGTGCTCTCGATCTTTAGTTTTTCATCCTCAATCCTAAGTATCAATCTTGGGTCCTCAATCTTCGTACGGTACTTATAATTATAATTGTACTTTAACACTCTAATTATAATTGTACTTTAACACTCAAGTCTAATATAAAGAATATAAAGTGGAAGGTTAAAGATTCATTATCTTCTACCACCTTAGAATAACATTAGGCCCTACCCATATAGGATGACTAGAATAGCCTCAGGTATCTTCTTAACGTTTTAGGATTTATTTATTGTGCAATACTAGCTAATCACATGATTAGATTCTAACCTTGATTAAGTGTTAAATTGAGATGGTGTCGAGTTGACGATTTTAGGATCTCGAATACTCGGACAATGCCCTAGGCTCGAGTGCAGACAACGAGTCTTTGAAAGAAAAATATACTTCTTTGTGTTGTCGACATGTAGTCAGCCCCGTGTGATATAATGGCCCCACAAGCCCGAGTAGGTATAGTCTGTGAAAGGTCTAGAACATTTTACATTATTAGGGGGGATATGAATAGTCTAGCGATTAAGATCGTTAGTGATGAAACGATCTAATGGTTGAGAACGGTTGTGATGTTTCAATGTCCTTCCTTTTGTGTCTATAAATTCCATGGTTTGTGGGTTCAATGCTTTACCCTATCTGTTTCCCTTTTTTCCATAGTATATCAATTGAAGATACTTTTGAGAGGTAAACCATGTCTTCCTTCTCCTTTGACATTAGTCTCTTTTCGGTTGAGTCGACGGGTGTTGGCAGGGGTGCTAAACTATTTTATGGATTTATCGAGTTCAAATTCTATTGACTTCAGAAACACAAGCAAGTCGTCTTGGGTTAGTCATGGGTTAGGCGTTAGGTTAAATGTGGGGAGATAGAATCTTCGCGAGCGAATCCAGTATTTGTGGCCAAGGTCGAGGAGACGGGTGAGAACCATGCCCGTGTAGCAAACTAGCAATGGATGGATGGTTATGTCCGCGAGTACTTCTCTAAGTACCAGTGGTCATCCATGCTTTAGTCATTTGCTACCAATGTGAATATAGTAGACGATAATGTGATGGACGGTATCATTTCCTTGCATAATTGTAGGACTTATGATATTTTTTTTCATAGAGAAGAGGTTTTTCCGAGGATTTTTTTTTTCCATCTTTAATAACAGATGTACATGTTCGATTTCCATTCGATGATTTTACAACGTGGGTGTTATGATTTTTAAACGTTGTGCCAACTCAATTGTATCTGAATAGTTAAGCATCATCGCAAGTATTATTCTCGTCGTTGAGTCTCAGGCCCACCCTAAGTTTTCCTACACTTTTATAGTACTAGGCCTAAAGACCGTAAGGTGATTGTCTCTTATCACCTAGTCATGGACGTGCCTTTTGAGCCATTTCACCTCTTCATATAAAAATTTCATGGGAGGGTTTTTTATGGTCGTTGTTACGTTGAAAATAGAAGGAAGCACAACACAAGAAGACAAAGCTAAGGAAAGAACTAACTAAGATAAGGATAAAACTATAATATTATTCTATGTCCTTTTTCCAACCATGAAGGTCTATAAGAGGCAGTTATACTCATGTAACAAAAAACATAAAACATAACAAAAACATATTCTTCCTACACTAAAATGACAACTCATTGTTTTTAGATATAATCTCTAAATCTGATGGGTTTTACTCTGCTTCTAATGGGCCTAGGTTGTCTATCAATTGCCTCTTCCTCGAAGAAAACCTTGTCCTCAAGGTTGAGACTTGGAATTGCCAAAGTTGTTGGGATCTCTTGGGCCGTGAGAGGGAATGGGGGTTGTGTGGTATAATGTGTTGGATGAGTTACAATTTGCTGATTTGGGTTGGGGTTTGAGGTATTAGTTGGAATCACTCTTTTGGATTGGAATGAAGTGGAAATGTTGGGCTTTGGTGTAGTGGGCTTGGTACCATGCGAGTCTAGGACTGTTGGGTCAGCGAAAGAGTTATGTGTGTGGCTTACAACTGGCTGGGAATTTGAAAGAGCATGGTGCGAAGAGTGGTTTACAGCAGGAGTGTCATTAGAAGTTGGAGTGTCATGTGTTGCTGCTGGATGGGACGTTGAAAGGAGTGGTTTTGGTGCGTGGGTTACAACTGGTTGTGAGCTTTGGGAAGTGTAGGGTCACGTGCAAAAGAGGGTGGTGACAGTTTAAGTGGAGCGTGGACCGTAGATGGTTGCCACGTGTCTGCAGATGCAGCTTTTATGGGTGCTTTAGTTGGGTTTGTGTTTAATGAGTTAGGAGGAATGTTGGAAGTCTCAGAAAGTGAAGTATAGTTTGGGAAGAGAGTTGGGAGGTCGTGGGTTGGTACTGGTGGGTTCGATGGTTCGAGAGGGAATTGGAAATGCGACGGTGGAGTTGGGTCGTGATAAGGTTTTAGAAGGGAGAAGTGGAAGACTGGATGGATACGTGATGGCGGGGGAAGGAAAAGTTCATATGCCACTTCACCGATGCGGCGTTTAATGGGATAGGGACCAAAGAATCTTTGTCCAAGCTTATTATGAGTCTTGGACGAGAGTGATGTTTGGCGGTAAGCTTGCCGTCGGAGAAGTACCCAGTCGTTTTCCCTGAAATTGTAATCAAGTATTGATCTGTTTGTTGATTCTGTTGATCAAGAGTGATCAAGGACTTTGAAGAATCCAAATCCAAGTGTTTGATGCAAGGCTGAAGTTGCTGTTGTATTTGGGGTGGGATCTGGGTAGTTTAAAAGTGTAATCCACTCTTTGTTGAATCTAAAGCTAATGTGTTTTAAAACCTTTTTGAATTTAAGCGTTTTTCAAACTAAGTGAAAAACAACCTGTTGTTTTGTCGAAACAACCGATTGTTTTACTCTTAGGTGTTTTTGAAAAGGTTGAAAACTGTTTTGGTTGGTCGACTTGTTGTCAAACCAAACCAATCGGTTGTTTCGTGGTTTCAACCGATTGTTTCTTTGAAAATCCTAACAAAATTTTGTTTTGGTGGTTGAATGTGCTTTAAATGATTTCCAACTGAATACGCTCCTTCATTAAATGCTTTGACCAATCTTTGAAAAGTATAAAAGGTTTGTTTATGTTTTAAAACAAACAAGTGAAACAGATTTGAGTTTTTCAGTTGTGAGAAAGATTGCTTTCAAGTTTTGAACATTCACATCAAGCTTTGGGTTTTCTCAAGAAAGAGTGGAATAAGATTGCATCTGTATTGATTTCAGATTGTTCTGTAAACAAGTGTAATTCTTTCTGAATCTTCTGTATTTTCTGGTGTTGTTGCCAATGAGTGTTGTGTGTTCTTGAGGTGGTCAAGATCAATACTCTTGGTGTGTGTTGTGCCAAAGTGAGTGTGTTTCTTGAAGGGTTCAAGGTCACTACTTTTGTGGTTTGTGTGTAATCTGTTTTGATTGCTTAGTGGATTACCCAGTGACTTCTGGGGACTGGATGTAGCTCTTAGTTTAAGAGTAAACCAGTATAAATTGTTGTGTATTTCTTTCTTTTCTTAAACTCTTTTAAATTCAGTTGTTATTGCTTTACTAGTATAAACAACTGATTGTTTTTCTGGTGTTTTGTTGTTTTGTGCTTAAATTCTTGGCTAACTGAAATTTTGATCTGGATTCACTCTAAGGATTTGGTTCAAGCTGAAAAATTTTTCAAAAACCCTCTTAAACAATTCACCCCCCTCACGTTTAAGGCCATATATTCTAACAGATTCTGCCATTCTTTGTTGTGTTGTTTTTAGCGTGGCTTTTAACTGGTGCAGCATTCGCGCACGATCCTGTAGTGTGGTATCTAGTGTTGGTTCTACGGCAATTCCTGGAACGTAATCGGGAATGGAAGGAGGCGATCGTCCATATAGATCCTGGAAGGGTGTAGTTTTGATGGCCGAGTGGTATGAGGAGTTGTACCAAAACTCCGCAAGGTGGAGATAGCGATACCATGTTCGGGGATTTTCGCTGGTAAAGCACCTAAGGTAAGCTTCTAAACATCGATTTATAACTTCGGTTTGACCGTCAGTTTGGGGGTGATACGTTGTACTGAACTTTAATTTTGTGCCTTGCAGATGAAACAACTCCTTCTAAAAACGGCTTTGGAACACTGGATCACGGTCTGAAATGAAGGATTTAGGGACTCCATGTAACCTGCAAATTTCAATAGAAAAACGGTTAGCTAAATGGGTGGCTGTGAAGGAGGTGGGAAGGGCGATGAAGTGGGCTGATTTGGAGAGCCTGTCACAGACAAACCAGATGATCGTGTGCCCAAAAGATGAAGGTAGGTGCGTGATGAAATTTGTAGTTAGTTCTTCCCACAACTAGGTTGGTATGGGTATGGGTTGGCGTAGATCAAAAGGTTTCTGATGTAATGATTTGTTTTGCTGGCAGGGCAGGCATTCCTTGATATACCTTTTGGTGTTGCGGTACATACCAGGCCAGAAAAAGAAGGCCGCGAGCCTGGCCATGGTGGCCTTGATGCCTGAGTGGCCGACGGTGGGAGAGGCATGGAACTCATGGAGTATGGCTGAACGGATTTTCTTGATGGAAGGAACGTACAATCATTGACCATGGTATAGAAGGTCGTGGTGAAAACTGTAATTGGTGTCAGGTAATGAAATTAATCTGTGAACCTCTTCTTCTCCCCTTTTCATCTTGTAATAATCTTGTAATTCCTTGAACATGTTCGGAATCAGCGAAAATATGGCAAAGAGAAGAGATTGGGGTGTTCGGGACAAGAAATCTGTAGCTTGATTTTGGCGGCCTGGGTGGTATCAGAATTGTATCCAAGCAACTTGGTAGCCCACTTTTGTTGTTCCGGTTGTTAGAATATATGGCCTTAAACAAGAGGGGGAGGGGGGTGAATTGTTTATAAGAGGTTGAAAACTTTTTCAGGTTTAATGAAATTATGTGTATAAATCCAGAACAGGAATCAAGTTAGCCAAAAACACAAACAATTACACAACAATACATAGAAAAACAATGGGTTGTTTATTCGAAACAATCGGTTGTTTATATCAGTTGAAATTTAAATCAGCTTAAAACAAAATTTAAAGGAGTTCAGAGAAAGTGAGAATCACACAAACAGTTTATACTGGTTCACTCTTAAACCAATAGCTACATCCAGTTCCCAGAAACCACTGGGTAATCCACTAAGCAATCAAACTAGATTACAAAACATACAACACCAAAGTAGTGACCTTGAACCCTTCAAGAAATACACTATCTTTGGCAAACTACCCCAAGAGTATTGATCTTGAACACCTCAAGAACACACAATACTCCTTGGCAACACAACACCAGAAATACAGAAGGTTTAGAAAGGATTACACTTGATCACAGTACAAACTGAAAAGAATCACTTGAAAATCCAAAGCTTGATGTGAATCTTGAAAACTTAAGATCAAATCTGTCAAATGAATTTCTCAAAACTGTTTCTTACCCATTTGAAAACATAAACAAACTATTTATATTTTCCAAAGATTGGTGAAAGCATTTAATGAAGGAGCGTATTCAGTTAGAAATCATTTAAAACAGATTCACCAAACAAAACTGAATTCTGTTAGGATTTTCAAGAAACAATCGGTTAAAATCACAAAACAACTGATTGTTTTGGTTTGATAGTTAAGTCAACCAAATCAAACAGCTTTCAACCTTTTTCAAAACTCCTAAGAGTAAAACAACTGGTTGATTCGACAAAACAACATGTTGTTTTTCACTTAGTTGGAAAAACACTTAATTTCAAAAGTGTTTTAGTTCACATTAGTTTTAGATTCAACAAAGGAGTGAATCACACTTTAATCTACCCAGATCCCATCCAAACACATCAACAACACCAACTTTTCATCAAACACCTTGGATTTGGATTCTTCAAAGCACTTGATCACTCTTGATCAACACCGGTGTATGGCTTGCATTGGTGAGTAACCCCTTTAAACTTTGTTGGTCTGTTATTACTGTGAAATGTGTACCTATGAGATAATGACGCCACTTTTTGATTGCTTTTGTTATAGCTAGCATTTCCTTGACATATACTGTGCTAGCTTGAATTTTTGGGCAAAGTTTCTTGTTGAAGAAAGCAATTTGGTGACCTTCTTGGGAAAGCACAACTCCAATTGCTATGTTGGAAGCGTCGGTCTCTACCACGAATGGTATGGCGAAATTTGGAAGACTCAACACCGGAGCTGTAGTTAGGATATTTTTCAATTTTGTAAAGGCTTCCTCTACATTTGTATTCCGTGTAAATGTTGATGATTTGAGTAACTCTGTGAGTGGCGAGGCAAGAGTGGCATAACCGCGGATGAACTTCTGATAAAATCCCGTAGTACCCAGAAACGCACATAGGGTAGTAAAGGATGTAGGTTTAGGCAAAAGTATGATAACCTTGATTTTATCCGGATCTGGAGCCACTGTGCCATCTTCCAAAAGATGGCCAAGGTATGAGACTCTGCTTGTGGCAAACACACATTTTGATTCCTTAACAAAGAATTTATGAGTGACTAATAATTGAATGATCAATGTGAGGTGGTGAATGTGTTCTTGCATGAAGTTACTGTAAATGAAAATGTCATAAAAAAAAACTAGGACAATGTGTCGTAGATGGGGCCTGAGTAAATCATTCAGAGCTGCCTGGAAGGTAGATGGTGCATTAGCAAGGCCGAAAGGCATCACTAAGAACTCGTAATGGCCATCAAATGTTCTAAAAGTGGTCTTGTGGCAATCTGTAGGATTAACTCAAATCTGGTGGTAACCTGAACGTAGGTCAAGTTTGGTGTAAACCTTGGCAGTTGTCAATTCATCCAACAATTCATCAATAGTTGGGATAGGAAAACGGTCTTCAACAGTAATGGCATTTAGTCCTCTATAATTCACACAAAAACGCCAAGTGCCATCTTTCTTTTTTATGAGGATAACCGGGATGAAAAAGGGCTTGTGCCGGGGCGGATAATGTCTTCGTTGAGCATTTCGTGAATGAGGGAGGTCATGGTGTGCTTGTGAGCATGTGGGTAGCGGTAGGGTTTAATGTTAACTGGGGCAGAGTGTGGAATAAGGGGAATGTGATGATTGTGGGGCCTGTGTGGAGGTAGTCCATGGGGAGAAGAGAAAACTAAACTCTATGTTTGTAAAAGATGGGATATAACTGGGGGGTGGATAATCTGTGAGGGATGGATGGTGATCGCAGTGGGTCAATAGTGAAGAGATGTAGAGAAGAAATGGCATCTATGTGTAACATGTGGCAAAGATGAGTGAAGGAAGCTTGACTGCGTAGCAGATTTGTAGTGCTGTGTAGTGTAATGGGTAGCCCATTGTGGGTAAAAGATAGTTGCGGCTTAGAAAAATCAGCCATTAAGGGGCCCAAAGAACGCAACCAGTCCATTCCCAAGACAACATCAGCCCCTTCGATAGGTAAGAGGTAAAAGGAAATGGGAAAAATGTAGGTATGTATAGAAAAGGGGACATCTGGGCAAAAAGTGGAACACTGAATTTTGTTGCCATTAAACCATAACCGATAAAGGTGTGATAGGAACGATGCAAAGTTGAAGGTGAAGGGCGAAACGGGGTTGAATAATGTTATGGGAACTTCCGGTATCTATGAGAATGGTAATAGGAAGATGGGTAATATAGCCATCAAAGGTAAAAGTGTGGGTTGAGGGAGCTCCACATAAGGCTTGTAAGGAAAGGTGAATGTGTGTAGGTGTATCTGTGGGTTGGTCATTGAAGGTGGTAGGATAGTCTTCCATGGTGTTTTCTTCAGGAAAATCGTCACTTAGTAAAAGAAGAAAACGATGTGTGGTGCACTTATGCCCTGGAATTTTTTTTTCATCACGGTTATAACACAAACCAGCGATTTTACGCTCCTGAAGTTGGGTTGATGTGACTTTTTTGATAGGTATGGAAGGGGTTGCATGGGTTGTTGTAGTGGGAGACGGAGAGGAACGTGGTGAGGGTAATAAATGATTGGATGGTTGGGGTAAGGTATGGGAAAAATGGAAAGACCGTTTAGAATCCTGGATTTTAGATTCTAAAAGCTTGGTTAGGCCCATGGCCTGGGTGATGGAAATGGGTTGCAAAACTGCTATTTCTCTTTGAATTTCCGGGAGTAGGCCAGATATAAAATAGTTAAGTATCATCTCCGGATGTAAGCCCATTACTCTGTTGCGAATTTTCTCAAACAATTTTTTATATTTTGCAGCTGTGGAGGTTTGGCACAGCTTAAACAACTTGGCCTGATGATTTTCATATGTTGAAGGCCCAAAGCGAAGTTCTAGGGCGCGACTAAAAGAAATCCAGTCAGTAAGTTGATGATTTTGGTACATCCATTTAAACCAACTGAGTGCATCACCTCTCATGTAGAAGGCAATCATATTCCAAGGAATATTATAAAATTGAAAAAATTGGTCAGCTTGGAATAACCAATCTAAAGGGTCAGTGCCATCAAAGAAAGATAGTTGTATTTTTTGTGGTCGTATAGGAGAAAAAGAAGGGGGGGGATGGTTGTAGTTGTCGTAGTAGCGTAGGTTGTGTGGTTGCTGGTCCCAATCGGTTGTGGAATAGAAGAAGTGGCATCCATGGAAAATTGGTGGAAAGGGGAAGTAGGGTTCGTATGGGGTGGGAGTGTGGTGGTTTGTGAGGACAAGGGGGGGAAAACTGGTGAGGGTATTAGTGAGGATATCCTGTTTGGATTCTCAGACAGATTGTCGGGACTCCAGATCTCTTTGGAGAGCGAATTGGTTTGCTTGTGTGGTGTGTAGTTCATCTTGAAGGTTGGATAGTTTGTTAAGGATGGCTTGGAGGGCTTCCTCCATATCCTTGGTTGATTTGGGAGGCATGTAGGGAGCTTAATGAAAGCACCAAAATGTTACATTGAAAATAGAAGAAAGCATAACACAAGGAGAAAAGCTAAGGAAAGAACTAATTAAGATAAGGATAAAACTATAATATTATTTTCTGCCTTTTTTCCAACCATGAAGGCCATTATAAGAGACAAATGTACCTCATGTAACATAAAGCATAACAGAAATATATTATTCCTACACTAAAATGACAGCTCATTGTTTCTAGATGTAATCTCTAAATCTGATGGATTTTACTCTACTTCTAATAGGCTTAGGCTGTCTATATTAGTCGTAGTCAAGAAGGATGGTCGCTCATACTTCTATGGTGACACTCCCCAAATCCCTATTGGACTAATAATTTGGCACGATACAATGTGGCCTAGGTTGTTGATGACCGAGGAGGATTTGGAAATTATGTCCGCGTTAAACCATCTCAACATAAATCCTACTCGACAACTCCTCAAGGCATATTTTTTCCCTCACCGACTTCTCGATGTCGATGGTATGCTTCTCTTTGTCTCGGTATTTGTTTAAGTTTGATGTTTGTTTACTTGTGTTTTGTGCATATACAATGGTGTCCGCAATTCTGCAAGGTGGCAAGAACTATTTTAAGGAGCTGAGATTGAGGTGACAGGCCGAGGCGGCTAAGAAAGAGAAGGGCAAGTAGGCTGCCTAGTTCTACAAAAAAAATTTTGATGAGAGAAATTTTGATGTTGAGAAGAACTTGTACTAAGGAAACCACATTTCAGTGGAAGAGAATTCGGTTGCCAAGGAGTTACCATTAGCAACACCTAATCTGAATCGGATCTATCATCATCTTGTGCCAAATGTGCTTCATCATCTTTCTTGCCTTTTATGCTAACATTATTTCCCTATCAATACTCATAACAATAGTGTTTGAATTTATCTGTAACACTGCACCCTCATTTAATTAGAGTTCTTTCTACCTTTCCCTCTAAACTAATTTCCCCTCTAGAAACAAAATTTTCTTTCTGCTTATTACCATTACCATCATAAGAATGATTTTGAGAAGTAAAACCATTTGAATATCTACTTCTAGCTCGACATCTACCTCCTTTTAATCTTCCTTAAATGTAGTCTTTGGTTCTTTTGTAACATTCTTGGAAAGTTCTTCAAACCCAATTTTCACAACCTCATCAACTTCTTGAAAACCAAGAATAGCATCCATTTTAATACATCAATCATCATAATGTAAGAATATTATGTGGCACCTCACGATTATTTATCTTATTAATTGATCAATTACCATAATTATCCTATTATATTATTGGTAATTACTTGATGGACGTAATTACTATTACCATAAATAATTAGGGTTTCCCCTTGGGTGTATTATCAATAGAGATTACCATACAACTAAAGAGACACTCTCATATTCTAACATCACACGGTTGAAACTCATTCCCTAAAGGGATTTTCGAGCCTCTCATCTCTTTATCTCTCTGCTCACATAATTCCATTCTAAGCGATACACCCTAAAGGGGAACCCGATCAAGATCATGTCTTCGTCCCTCAGCCATGCGATCACGGGTTTACCAAGTATTATCTAATCATTATTCTCGTTTCATTATATGATTGAGGAATCCTAATCCAACATGTGGTATCAGAGCGTTTATGTTGCTTAATCGATTCTTCTTTCGTTTTCCCTAAATTTGGAAGAAACGAGGATTTTGATTCAACCTATTGATTTTCGATGTTTTTATTTTGGTATATTATTGAACCACTTATTTTCGAAAATCTACCTTGATATCATAAAATAAATTTTAATTTTTTCGAGATCCATAATTATTTTAATATGAATGTTATGTGTTCTTCATAATTTTCGTGAGTATTCCCTTATTTCGAATGGAATTAATTTTGATTCTATGTTCATCATCATTATTTGTTGTTCATATGAATTTTCGAAAATTAGGAATAAAGAATTTTCGGAAATTAATTATTCCCTTAATTAGGAAATTTCGAAAATAATAATTTTCTTTAATTCAAATTTTCGAAATACAATTGATTCCCTTAATTAGGAATGAATTTGATTTGATTGTGTTTTCCTAAAAAAATAAATAAAAATTGATATCTTAGTCTCCAAGTTTTTCCTTATTTAGGATAGTATATTCTTGCCATATTAATTTTCGGGTATTATTATTATTATTACTATTTTCGAAAATAGCAGTCATGTCAAACTTGGAAACATATCAATCTAATTAAAATTTTGAAGACCAAATCTAAAATCAAATCCTTAATATTCCGCTACTCACCTTATCGGGTTTACGAGTAACATATTTACGCGTTTCCTTTTATTTATCGAATTAAATATGGTAAATCTCATGATACCGTAATTATGTTTAAAAAAAATATATACTTATTTTGTTAAACTCTTAAAAAATATATATATTAAGTTTGACAAAATTAAAATTAAAATTTTTGCTTAAACTTAATAACAGAAGTCTCCCTTCTGTCCACCGATGATGGGTTATGTCTTGTTATTTGAGTCTAATTAAGCACTTTCACTTACTTGTGAGTACACTTAATTATTAAATATTCACATGACATTTGCCTAAAAACACAATTATTTCTATTCTGTCCAACGATGTTTGATGCACTTGTGTTTTGCAAACTTAATATGTGCATAAGCTTAAATGTTCACTTATGTCCAAATATGATGTGTCACATTCTTATTGCACATACCTTACTTATAATTGTTCATTATGCTTAAATAATTGGTAATTAACCAAAGTGAAAGCTGATTGTTTACATAGAACCTAATCTAGTCTGTTATTTTGATGTTATAATAGATTTTATCACAACTTCATTATCATAATGGTTCTTATTTATGCCTGCTTTAGATCTAAGTTTCCCTATGTTACTCTAACTTTTTCCTTAGCCTAAGTATCTTAATTCGTCATCTAACCAACCCCTAATATGGGAATTGAGACCTTGACTGGTGAAAACCAGTGAAGGTTTCCAAGTCCACTTCATTATGACTTCTCTTCCTTCTGCGTTTGAAGCCTTCAAAGTTAACTATAATACTCAGAAGGCCAAATGGTTCATGAGTGAGTTGATTGCTATGACTGTTTAAGAAGAAGAGCACCTGAAGCTGGAGAAACCAGATGTTGCTTACCTCGTGGCTGCTGAATCGAAGAAGCGGAAGGGCAAATTCCATAAAAAAAAAGGAATCTAATAAGGTCCCTAAAACTGATGCAAGTGCACCCTCCAGCTCTAACAAATCCACTAGCAAGTCCTACTGCAAGTTCTGCCGCAAGGTAGGACATAAGCAGTCTGAGTGCTCAAGCTTTAAGGAGTGGCTGACTAAGAAAGGTAATCATCTAAATATGATAATTGAGTCCTTTAATTTAAATGTTCCAACTAATACTTGGTGGTTTGACTCTGGTTCTATGGTTCATGTGACCAATTCAATCCAGGGATTCCTTACAATCTGAAAGTTGGAAAGAAACCAAAGAACACTTAAGATGCGGAATGGACAAGAATTATTTGTCGAAGATGTGGGAACCTTAGAATTACTTATGAAAACTGGAAAATGTATTAAACTTTATGATACTTTATATATTCTCGAGATTACTCGGAATCTTGTATCAGGACCAAAGTTAGACATTGATGGTTTTTATGTTTCCCATGGTCATGGCAAACTTACTATTTCTTTAAATTCTCAATTGTTTGGTACTAGTTTTCTGGATAACAGTCTCTATAAGTTAGAACTAGATGATAGCTTCTCCAAATCTTTGTTATCATATAATATTAATGAGAACTTAACAAAGACCAAGAGAAAACGAGACTTAGAAACTTCATCCATGTTGTGGCATCAACGTTTAGGCCACATTTCACGAGATCACTTATCTCGACTTGTGAAGGATGAAGTCTTACCATCTCTCGATTTCACTGATTTTGGAACATGTGTCAAATGCCTCAAAGGCAAAATGACATCCACGACTAAGAAAGGTGCCACTAGGAGTTCAAAATTATTAGAACTTATTCATACTGACATTAGTGGCCCTTACAACATCGTTGGAATAACAAGACATAATTCATTTATCACTTTTATAGATGATTATTCTCGTTACATGTACTTGTATCTCATTAAGGAAAAATCTGAATCACTTACAACTTTTAAAGATTATAAAACTGAAGTTGAAAAACAACTTGATCTTCAAATAAAAGTTGTGCAATCAGATAGAGGAGGTGAATACTATGGTAGACATACTGATTTGGGACAAGCCCCTGGTCCATTTTATGAGTTTTGTAAAAGCTAGGGGATTGTGAACCAATACACCATGCCCGATACTCCTCAACAAAACGGTGTTGCTGAAAGGAGAAACAAGACCCTAATGAACATGGTGCGTAGTATGTTAGCCAACTCCAATTTGCCCTTATTCCTCTGGACCGAGGCATTAAAAGCAGCAGTTCATATACTCAATAGAGTTCCTTCCAAATCTGTCCCTAAAACTCCTTATGAACTTTGGACTGGAAGGAAACCGAGTCTTAAATATATGAAAGTATGGGGCTGCTTTGTGGAAGCTAAAGTTTATAACCCTTTCTTAAAGAAGCTTGACATGAAAACAATAACTTGTCACTTCA
The DNA here is from genome assembly GCF_051622355.1 of Phaseolus vulgaris. NCBI lineage: Eukaryota > Viridiplantae > Streptophyta > Magnoliopsida > Fabales > Fabaceae > Phaseolus > Phaseolus vulgaris. The sequence goes on from NC_143508.1 coordinate 35,608,772, forward strand.
TCGGGTATCCCGATCACTCAAAGGGTTATAGATTTTATTGTCTTTCCCACGTCACCCGCATTGTAGAAACCAAGCATGCTCATTTCCTAGAGGATTTCAAGATCAGTGGGAGCAGTGACAATCCTTACCTGGATTTACTAGAAGTAGAAGAGGCGAGGGGGAGATCTACATCGACTACTAATTTGCCTCTGATCACTCCTCTTGTACCCACTCCGCGCGTCACTGCACCACCTACTCCACGCTCAAAACCTGATGCTACTCTGAATCCATCCGAGAATGAAAGCACCCTGAACGACAAACATCAGTACAATGCAGAACCCGCTAATCAGCTCAGGAGGTCATCTAGAACTAAAACTGCTACTAATTTTGATGATTATGTAACCTACCTGACTGAAGCAGAAATGGATGCCGAAAGGTATACTGATCCTACCTCTTACAATGAAGCCATTACTAGTGATCAGTCTTCTGAATGGAATAATGCCATGCTCGATGGGCTTGACTCCATGAAGAAAAATAATGTTTGGGATCTAGTAGAATTACCCGACGGAGTAAAACCCGTAGGATCTAAATGGGTGTTCAAAACCAAGATAGATTAGAATGGAAACATTGAACGCTTCAAAACAAGATTGGTTGCAAAAGGGTTCACTCAGAAAGAGGGAATTGATTATCAAGAGACCTTTTCACCTGTCTCTCGAAAAGATTCCTTAAGGATCGTAATGGCCCTCGTAGCTCACTTTGATCTAGAGCTACATCAGATGGACGTCAAGACCGCTTTCATTAACGATGACTTGTATGAAGACGTGTACATACAACAACCAGAAGGTTTTAAACCTGAAGGTCAAGAACACCTAGTCTGCAAGCTGAAGAAATCCATTTACGGGCTGAAGCAAACCTCACGGCAGTAGTACATAAAGTTTGATGAAGTTATGAAGAAACAAGGTTTCCTTAAGAATCAAGTGGATCAATGCACCTACCTCAAGATGAGTGGGAGCAACTTTACTATACTTGTCCTTTACGTAGATGACATTCTATTGAAAAGTAATAGTATAGACATGTTGCATGAGTCAAAGTGCATACTTTTGCATAATTTTTACATGAAGGATCTCGGAGAGGCCGCTTATGTTATTGGCATCGAAATATACCGAGATAGAGCTAAGGGGATTTTGGGATTATCCCAAAGGGCCTACCTTGACCGTGTCCTCACTCGTTATAACATGCAACATTGCTCTCCTTCTGTGGCTCCAGTAATTAAGGGAGATGTTTTCGGTTCTTTTCAATGTCCGAAAACAGAGGCTGAAAAAGAGCAAATGGCGATGATACCTTATGCATCTGTAGTTGGAAGCATTATGTATGCTCAAGTCTGTACTCGTCCGGATATCGCGTACATTGCTGGAATGCTAGGCCGGTATCAATCTAATCCTGGTCTAGATCACTGGAAAGAAGCTAAGAAAGTACTTCGATATCTACAAGGCACAAAAGACTATAAGTTGACCTATAGGAGAAGTGACAGTTTAGAAGTGGTGGGTTATTCTGACTCTGATTTTGCAAAATGCAAAGATGACAAGAAATCCACTTTTGGGTATATCTTTATGTTAGCAAGCGGGCCTATCTCATGGAAGAGTCATAAGCAGCAATTAACAACAACCTCAACAATGATGGCAGAATATGTTGCAGTGTACAATGCAACTTGTCATGGAATGTTGTTGCGAAATCTTATCGCTGGACTCAAAGTCATTAACTCCATTTCCAGGCCATTGAAGCTTTATTGTGATAACTCAGCTGTCGTTAGTTTTTCGAACAATAACAGTTCGAGTGGCGCTGGATTATATCTTGATACAAAGTACTTGTTCGTACGTGAGCGAGTTGAGGAAAATAAGCTTTGTGTTGAGTATATTAGAAATATGCTTGCGGATCCGATGACTAAAGGTCTCCCACCTAAAGTATTCGAAGAACATGTTTCGAAGATGGGATTATCTAAAGACCTTATTTTGCATTATTTGTACTTACTTATGTTTAATAAAATTTCCTCATTTACCTTGATTTGTGTGTCCTTAAATATGTTTATGCATGCCTAAATATACATAGACACTAACTGTACAAATCAAAGTCTAAAGGGCTTACTTATCAATTGATCCTAAAATTTACTTAAGTTTTAAATTTGTATTGTAGTATGATTAATGGGGGTCTTGAGTTGAATATTGATTCAAAGACTGTATTTCTCTGCTACAATTACAGTTTAGGACTAAAATGAGTATTAAAATCTGGCCAGACTTATCTAATGCTCATAATAAATAATTCTTTGGCCAAGTGGGAGAATGTAAGAATATTATGTGGCACCTCACTATTATTTATCTTATTAATTGATCAATTACCATAATTATCCTATTATATTATTGGTAATTACTTGATGGACGTAATTACTATTACCATAAATAATGATTGAGGAATCTTAATCCAACACATAACTCTTCCCATCAAATATAGAAAGATTTCAAAATATTATACCCACAACAATCATGGAAACATACCCATAATAATGCTTCATACTTCCATAATAGTGCTCTCGCCCTCACACACCTTTAGAGTCCCTTTACAACACAAGTTTTGAATATCAATTTGTTAAGACTTAAGAGAACATTGAGAAACAAAAGAACTTTCTCATAACGCTGAATGAATACAAAGATAAAAGTATTTATAGGAATGAAAATAAAAAATAATAATTGTAACTTTCTATAATTGAAACCTAAATTTGATTTATGGTAGAATAAATATCTCCATTATTAATTCAATTTATTCTCTAAGAAGACATCAATTGAAGGAGCGAGAGACTTTAATAAAAACATGTACTAAAAGGAATTGTTACCATGTAGTTTATAAAAATAATCAATATAATTATCATTAATATAAAAAGTTCATATTTTTTTTTATCTTATCTGAATCTATATTTTGATTGATATAAATATCTATCTTAAACTTATAGAAAATGTAAAATAATTTATATAAAAAAAATATTTTCTCTAAAGTAGTAGAAATAGAATAATCCAAATGGTAATATATTTTTCAAAAATATAATAATATTATTTAAAGAAATTATATTTATATATTAAATATGATTCTATTAATTAAATGGATACAAAAATCTACATCTATTTAAAAAATGTCATCATATTTTTTATTTTGAATTATTTAAAAATCAATGTAATTTTAGTTGGAATGTCATACTTTTTATACTAATAATAACATGGTATATGTTTGGATTCACATGTATTTTCAAGTGAAAAAAAATGAATTTCTTATAAACTTAAGTTAGTTTATATATAAATTTATAAATAAAATTTTAAAAAGTTAAATAATGAAGTTAATAAATATTTTATATATAAACTAATTTTAGTTTATAAACCTTTTGCGGATACTGAAAAAAATCTCTGAAAAAAATCTCTAATAGTTAAATCAATTTTGAGTGTAGTTTAGTGTAACTAATGATTATAAATGTGTACATTACATGATGTGAGTCAAACTCATAAGAACAAGTTGAATCTTTTTATTTTTGAATATATATTAGTGCGAATTTTTTAGTTACACTCCAAGAAAAACATGAAATAGAAACCAATTTTAGACAAAAAAATAATTAGTTATTATGATAACTAAATTAGAGACGATTTTAGACACTAAAAAAAATTGGTTTCTAAATTAGTTTATATCATTGTTAAGTAGTTTCTAAATTAGTATTTAATTAGCAACTAAGGTTTTAACTACCAATTATTTAGATTCTAAATTTGGTAACAAAAACATTGGTTGTTGATCCTGCCTGTTGACTGGAACGCTGGAAACTGCCTCGTCAAAGGATCGACGTGCGCACCGCTTCTCACCTCCGTTCCTCTTCGGGATCTATCTCAAGAACCTGCAAAGAAACAGCACGGCGCCGCTGCGGCCGATCGCACTCCAACGCTCAAGTCAGAGTGACGGTATCACCAAAAACTAAGAGAACTGGAACCGTGCAAATCCTCTCTCACAGCTAACTCTATCACTCGCAAGCGTAAAGTGTATGAACTGAACGTGCGTACCTCAGAAAGTTTGTTAAGAACTCTTATATACCTGGTGGCTTTCTCTCTCCTGGCAGTTACAGACTCGGACACGTGGCTCGCATCCAACTGTACACGTGCCATCATCTGGAGGCTCCCTGACTTGGCGCTGCTTCTACTCTCATTTTGGCTAAGTTACTTATGCATGGTACTGCCCAGTGCATAGCTAACTTAGGAGTGCGATCTCTACTGGAACTGGCGAGTTAGGGGCCTTCATACACCTTCCCTGTGGTCTCGCCGGCCGCCTTCATAATCTGCTTCTCCTTCATCTTCGGCGATGTGCTTGCTCTGGCGATCTCCAATGACTAGGTCGCCTGGGTCTACATCTGGCGACTTCATCTTTAACCTGGCGATCGCCTATTCTGGTAAACTGGAAATCGGAACACGCCAACTTAACAACTGGCGACTACACGTGCCCCCCGACTTCCTTCCCTTATGCCAACCTGGCGCCTTGTCAACACGCCTACACTGTAGCAGGATGCCATGCCATCACACCCGACCACCAGGGCGGTACAGTTGCTAATTAGATAATAATTTAGAAACCATTTAACAGAAACTAATTTAGAAACCAAAACTTTTTTTAGTCTCTAAAATATCTATAATTTAGTCATTATATCAACTAATTATTTTTTGTCTTTAAAATTGGTTTCTATTTCATAATTTTCTTAGTCTTAATTCTATAATATTTTATCTAATTTGTCTCTAATTCTCCTTTTAATCTTGTGTTTAATTGAGATTTATTAGTGATCGAAGTTCAAATGTTACAAAAATGATTATCCATTATAATAGAAAGAATTTTTTATTTTTTTTTGTTATTTAACGACATACAAACATTAAGTTGTGATTTTGAAGCTTTGTTTAGGTACTGAAGAGTGAGTTTTAGCTTTATTGAAAAGAAGAAGGAAGAAGAAAAGGTTGGCAAAGACTTGAAAAATGGAGATCGTAGTCCCCACCCACCTGCCACCACAAAAGGGACAAGTCTGTATACCTTCTACTTTTATTGTATTAATTTATCATAGATTCCTTATAAATGTTCTAGTCTCCCTTGTTCTTCACCTATTGTTGTTGGATAGGTTATGTTGGTGATCTGTGACACCTGTTACCACCATATTCTGTTTTATTTTATTTATTTAATATAACGTACCATTCCTTCTAACACTCACAACCCAACTTGCATGCAACCGACATAATAGACTCCTGTTTAACTAATCTTCATCTTTACAATATTATATAAAAGTTTAGTTAAGTTTCAATTTCTTAATAAATTTAAATGTTCTTAACCGAATTTTTATTATTAAATTTTACAAAGTACTAATAATTTATTTTAATAAAGAAATATAAACAATTTTTTTAATTCTGAGTATACTATAGATAATTTTATATTGTTATATTTCTCTCATTTATAGAAATAAGGTTTAACAGTTTTTGTATTATTATGATAAATTTATAAATTTTATTACAGTATTTTTAATTGTTAGCGAGCCATGTTCTTAGCCACCTTTGGTTCTCCACCTTCCATCTCCACCTGTCACCTGCAACTTTCCTTATTAACACCACGCCACACTTTCTCTCTCCATTCTCTCTTTCGCTCTCTCTCTTCATTGCTTCCTTTTTCTCCGCAACACTTCCCTCCTTATTCAACCAATCCCCTCCTTTGCCACGCCACCGCTGATTACCACGCGATGGCGCCGCGTCTCTGGGCCTGCTTCGGCGGCAAGGGCTCCCGCGGCGGCGAAGCCATCGCGGAGCGCCGAGTCACCACGGCGGACTTCGGTTCGGAATCGAGTCGCGGCGGCGGGGGCCAGGGGGCAGTGGTGGTGGAGATGTTCTCGTCGCAGGGGTGCGCGACGTCGCCGGAGGCGGAACTGGTGCTGTCGCGGCTAGGAAGGGGGGACTTCGAGCTGGAGGTGCCGGTGGTGGTGCTGACCTTCCACGTGGACTATTGGGACTACGTGGGCTGGAAGGACCCCTTTGGGTCGAGCCAGTGGACCGTTCGCCAGAAGGCCTATGTTGAGGCCCTTGGGCTTGACACCATCTTCACTCCCCAGGTTGTGATCCAGGGCAAGTCCCAATGTGTTGGAAATGACGAGAATGCCCTTATTGAAACCATCACCAATGCTCCTAGATTCCCTGCTCCTACCTTCCGGGTTAGATATTTTTTGTTTTCAATTATCATTTTGCGTTTGCTTGCCTTTCTGGTGTTTGCTTCATTTCCTCCTTCTGTCAAATCCACAAAAATTTTGTTTTCTTCCATTTCTATTTCTTACAAAACTTTATTTAACTTTGTAAAGTAAATTGATTCAAACAATTTTCATTTTAAAAGCTTATTTGTGGAATAAAGATAGGTTGAAATCTATAATAAGATTCTCTGATATATATATATATATACACACATATGATTTTTATTTACAATGTCATATGAATGTAAAATTTTGTATATAGAATTATGTAGGGAGTTTTAAGAAAAATATGATTCAATTTGATTTGTCTTTTTATATTATGCATACTGAATTCTAAGATTTGGTTTTGATTTATTGGAAAAGAATATATGAAGTTAAAATAAAAAGTAACTCTTTCCTGTTAAGACTAGGAGAAACTTATTTATAACTACTTATAAGAGAAGAAAAAATAACTTAGAAAAAATTGAAAATCAATTTATTCATGAACCTTTACAATGAAGTTTTTATCATACAAGGTTTTTGGAGAAATCTTTCCAAATTCTTTAAATTTGTTTATATATTTATCTTTTATCAAAAAAATTGTCTTCTGATAAAGAGAAGTTGATTTTAATATTTGAGATAATTTCAATATATTAATCCTTTTTATGTTAAAATTACTTTGAGTGATTATTTAATCTTAATGTAATGTGATTCGTAGATTTTGTAAAGAATAAAATTTTAAAGGCGTTATTCTCAAGTGTTTTTTTTTAATATTTGTTTCATTAATTGTAGTTTTACACATTCGCGTATCTTTTGTTACGTGAATTATTGAAGTAAAAATGATGTCTTTGGTTGGAAAATGTCTTCAAAACACCTAATGAACTTAGCTAAGTTTTGTAAGTTTTAATTTCAGCAATACCTGTCATATATTGAGAGTAACTAATCCATAAATCAGTAGACACGAGTAATTAAAAAGTTTGGAGTATTTATGACCAAATTTGTATTAACTAATTGTCTCTCAGTCAGTGTGTTAAAATCTAAAAAAAATATTTTTGGAAGAATGTGATTACTCATAATTGAATATTTTTTAACTGAAGCTAAGGAAGGGAAAAAAACTGTTATATATTTGGGACAATCAATTGTTTTTCTAATGTAGGTGTCTATGCTTTACACCTTTATCTAGTTTTTGTTTTGGTGAGACCATTATTACAGGCAAAAAAACATTTAGATTTTTTTGTTGTTGTAAGTAATTGATTTAATGTATACAACCCCTAATTATATCTTATTTTCACTTCAAAATATCAGTTCCAAACACATTTATTTGTTAAACCTCAATTCTGCCAATTTCAATTCCGTTAAATCCACTCTGGATGCACACACCAAATCTATGCAATTAGGTACCAGAAGTTATTAAACTGATATTAAATTTTGCATTTTTTTCTTAAAAAAAGGAACATATTTTCCAAGGAAAATGAGAAATGAACATATCTTAAAAGCCACAACATCACTTCTGACAAAAAGGTAAACTACAAAACTCTTCAAGATAGATCCAAAACCGAAGTTGTCATGTTCTTTTCAATACCATCATCCCACCTAACGCCAAGTGGGAGGTCACTTGCTCACCTAACGCAAATTAAGATGTTATCATGTTCTTTTCATCACCTTCATATTTAGTAGGTGTTGGATCAAAGGCATCCTTTGAAACTATCAGAGTCACTAACTATTTCACACGCAACTAAAAATCACTCAGCAACAACAATGTGAAATTCTAGCCTCTAAGATGCACACATTTGTTTTTTTCTAGCCATGGCATTGAGTGATGAGGGATGTCACACATGCCAACCAGTCAAGTAAAAGTCATGTCTGATTGTCAATTATGAAAAGTTATAGTTTATGGTCATGCACTTGTGGTGTAAAACTATTTTACACTATCATTGCATGGTCTTTTTTCTCAAAAATATTATTTGTGTGCATGCATGTATATGTATGCAAGAAGTTTTGTTTATCTGTTTTCATTGTTTTGAAGCAAAACTGTCTTTCTATCAGGCAACTTTCACCAAGCCTGCACCAGATTCATTGCAAGTGTCTCTAACAGGAGCATTGAGGACTAAGGTGGATAGCAGTGGCGCCAATGTCATGGTAGCATTATATGAAAGTGGTTTGGTCACTGACTGTCCAAGAGGGGAGAACAAAGGACGTGTTCTATCCAACGACTATGTTGTCAGAAAACTCGAAAAACTCTGCACTGTCAAAGACATCTCTGCCAAGAAAACAGTATCTGGAACAGTTAATTTTCCCTTGTGGCAAGGATTCAACAGCAGCAAATGTGGTTTGGCTGTCTTTGTTCAGAACAGCTCTCACCAGATTTTTGGTTCACAAAGTTTTCAACTGCCGGAAGATATATGATTTTTTATTTTAGTTTTATTTGTGATGCATGCTGTTATCACATTCCAATTACATTGGTGTTTGTTAGGCTATGTGTACAGATTGTGTTATGATTTAGGACAATGTTGTTTTCTTTTTCTTTTATCACAAATTTTTGCTATGTAATTTGGCCTTCCTTACTATTGACTAGATGAAGAGAGAAGTTTAAATTTGGGGCTTGAACAATTCTATTGATTGGATTTTGAAACTTGCACTATCATCGAATCCCTTCTCTTGTATTTAAGTGTTGTTAAGTTTTATCTTGTCCTCGTAGCAACTTTTCGTAGTGATTCTTTTCTACCTCTTCCATCCACATATTCGGTTTTTTTTTTCTCATATACATCTTTCTTGGCAGTTTTGCTTGGCAGTTTCTCAAGATAAATAGGAGTATTACCATTCACAATACATTGTAGAATGCTAAATTTTTTTATACATAGTTGAATTAACCCTAATATTCCTTTTTATTTGATAGTTGTCATTTTTGCTGTCAAAATAAAATAATTCTAGCGGATACTTGTTTAACACTAGATAGATAAAAACATAGAAGTGGTTAGATGACTCCAAGTCATCTCCTAACGAATCCAATAGTAAAATCATTAAATCAATGTTTATAATTGTTTTGTTCAGGCTACGAATTGGAAACCTGTCGAATACTTACTTTCTCTCTTTACTCTCCTTACCTTACTTTTTCTCTCTCTTCACCTTAGGAAAAAGTTATCCATCTCAGTCCTCCTCCTTTTCTTTTTATCCTCTTGCTTTGGCGACCTATTCTCGTCTTACCCCCACGTCCCCTTATCTTTTGCCTGTCTTATTCTCCTCTATTCCACGATTAGTCTCACCCCTAATGCCCCTTTTTGTCGGGGAAGAGGGGGATGTACCGTTTTGCTCGGACACATTAGCATGACACGTTAGATTAAATGTTCTCTTTAACTGTCTTTTTCCCCTAACTTACAGTTCAATCAGCTGACTGACTGGTTTAACCTACCCGGACATCACACAGTCCCCTAGCCTCTAGTCGAGTCGAGCTAGGCAAAGAGGCTATTGCACGTCTGACGGGTTGACCTGTATCAAGACGAGTTGCATGCTCCCAGCATGATCTTTTCTTATACAACTCAGGTTCCCAAGTCACCAAGCAATAAATGCTTTGGCAGACATGTCCCGCGAGGGTTGGTTCATTCGAAAAATCGTTTCTGCTTCTCAAATGGGGCATAATCCTTCCGAAAAAACATTTATTTTGCTTAGGACCGCTCGTTTGTGTTCTCAGTGCTTCACACGTGTCGATCACTTGATGACTTCTGATTTGATCGTTTCGACTTCCCTTCGAAGTTTTATCAAACTTCATTATTTTCCTTTCACTCACACTTATGTTGCCTCACTTCCCTCTCACTCACACTTTCATTGCCTCGCTTGCGCCACTCTGGGTTTTAGGTACCGTTTCACTCTTTTATCCACCATGAATCCCTTTCTAGCCACCATTTCTTAGGTACGTTCTCACCGTTGTCGCCTTTATATATCCCTGTTTAACAATGGTGGTTCTATTGTTTTTCTATGCCTGTTTTCACTGAATAAATTTCTTTCCTAGGTAGCTTGTTTTAGCTTGCTTGTTCTTTCTTTGAATATGGATTATGCTGATGCCTATCCCTAGGCAGAGAAAGATTTGCTTGAGGACACCTCTATTTATATTTCTCATGAGAAGATTAGGAACCTCCGTAAGTCGTGTTGTCTAAGTAAAATTGACGAGAATTTGGTTAGGGTCATCGCTTGTGGGCCCGATGAGCCAATTTGTAAGGATGAGTCTTGTGACTCTTCCGGACCGTTCTGCTTGTTTTACGATACCGTGTTTATAAAGTTACGTCTTTTCCTTCCTTTAACTATTTTTGAGAAAGAGATTTAACCGAGCTAAACATCTCTTCGGCCTAACTGCACCCGAACAATTGGACTTTTATCCGAGCTTTTGTCATTCTTTGCTTCCAGTTGGAATATTTCTGACTTTAAACATCTTTTTCTGTTTTTTCAAATTCAAAAGCTCCAACAAAAAGTCGTGGTCTTCCCTCAATAGTTGTGGGAGAAGAAGTTTGCTTTCCTTATTTCAATCTTCGTACAAGAATCTCAAAGAACACTTTGTAAATCTCCGACCTTCACCTAAAAGTCCAACTATCTTGGATTCCTTATATTGGTCTCACAAATCCCATTTTCAAAGTGCTCACCATCTTAACCAACTCGATCCGATGGAGCGAGGTTTTGTGAGTTTTTGGAAAATATACAAGTTATTTTCAACACCTCCACCATCTTGAAGCGGGAATACCCACCCCCAAATGCTAAAATCTTACATCGGTATATTTTAAACCTTCCACAAAATTTTATTACACTTCTTCCTTGCGTATTGTTTTAACAGTTCTTCTTTTTCTTGTAGATAAAATGTTGTCCTCTTTCATGAAGGCTGAGTTAACCGACCGGGTGAAACGCATGCACGCTGCTAAAGTCGCCTTAGTGGTTAACCCCGCCAATCTTGGGGTTGTCCTGGTCCTCTCTCAACATTCATGCTCAAACGGTCAGGGTCCCGAGGTGGAAATTATCGAGGTCGCTCAGCCGAGTGTTGCTGATCGTGAGAAGGGGAAAGCTAGTTTCTGGGATGCGGGTTTCGATATGTCGACCTACAATAAGACTCAATACCTATTAGAGGAAGATGTCTCGAGGTTAAAAAATTCAAAGGTGAGTTTTCTTTGCAAGGATGTCGAAAGCTTGCTTGGCCGAGCCACTGCTTTGGTGTGCTTGGCTAACGTCAAGGCTAAGGAAGACGCACTAGAAGAAGAAAGAAGACTTCGCCAGTTGGCCGACCTTCAGAAGGAAGTCGAACGATTGTAGGCGAAAGTTGTCGAAATGGATCGCCTCCGTTCCGAGGTGGAGCAACTAAGCCTGGAGAATTCGGAATTGAAACTCGAGTACACCATATGAAGGAAGAAAACAAAGAGAGTAGAAAGAAACTAAGTCAACAAGAGAGTAACATCGAGCTCTTGAAAGATGATGTGGCCAACTCGTTTATAGCCGGTTTCGAAGCAGCTTTAGAGTAGGTGGCTATCGTCCACCCTACCACAAATTTATCTTTGATAGACTCGTGTAAGACTATGGTGGATGGAAAATTAACATGAACATTTTGAGAATTGCTTATGCTGCTTTTCCTAAGGTCTTTGATTTATATTTATCTTTTCTGAAAAACACTATATGTTTCGTGTATGTCCTGACTAAACTATTTCTTTATAGCTATCCATCTATGATTGTTCTCTACGAGGTCGTAAGTGATTTGAAGACATCTTCTGAATGTGAAAAAACCTTTCCTCTTGCCTCCGCGAATCAATCATGAATATATCTTATTCGTAGTAAAAATGAAACAACGAATGTTTTTGTTCGTAGGAGCGTATTCACCGAATGACTAACTTGATTAGAGCATTTTAAAAAACTTTCCCTTCTACCCTTTGAATCAATCATGAATGTACATACCTGAGCAACTTCATTCACAGTAAACTTGGGTGACGAGTGTTTAGTTGAAACATCGAATCACCAGTTTGGTCTGATCATGGGGTTCGACGAATGGTTTTTACTTGTCAAAACCGTTGAAACGTTGAATCACCAGTTCATTCCAGTTCATTCCGATCATGGAGTCCGACGAATGGTTTTTACTTGTCGAAATCGTAGAAACATTGAATCACCAAAAACAGCTTTAAAAGAAAAGGAGTGCGACCTCGTTAAAAACTCCTATTCAGGGAAAAAAGAGTATCACCTACCTGTTTATTCCTCAAAGCAAACTGAAAATTGGTCCGTACACAACATACTACTAAACTAGTAAACTACACACAAACAAAAACAAGTGTCAAGCAAGAAAAAACATAATTCAACCGAAATAGAATTTAAGGCATGTTGCGTTTCATGTTCGAGGAATTGGTTTAGGGTTTAGGGTCCTCCATCCAAAGTCTCTAGTCGGTATACTTCATTGCCAAGTGCTTGTACTATTCGGTACGAGCCCGTCCACTTAGGGAGGGGCCTTTCTTAAGACCAAGTCGGCTACTTTGAAATGTCGGGGGTTGACCTTAGACTTGTAGCTTTTCTCTACTCTCCTTTTTAGTGCCTAAGAGTTTATTTGCGCATTGTCTCAGATTTTGTCTAACAAATCCAAGTTTACCTATTTTTCTTCATTGAACTCTTTGGCCAAGAAATTGAGTACGCTATGTGATTTCTCCAGTATCTCCACTAGAATCATTGCGTTCGTTCCATATACAAGACTAAAAAGAGTTTCTCCTGTCGTTGATTGAGAGGTGGTGTGATATGACCATAAGATTCTTGAAATTTCGTCGAGCCACCCTCCTTTAGCCTTCTCTAGTCTTTTTTAACCCGCATAGCAACACTCTATTAGCCGACTCAGCTTGTCCATTGGTTTATGGATTTTCAACGGACGTAAAGATTTGTTTGATTCCTAATTTGACGTATAACTCCTTCAATTTCCTGCTGGCGAACTGGGTCCCATTATCTGATATGATTTGCTTGGGAGTGCTGAAATGGCACACCATGTTCTTCCAAACAAAACTACGAACCTTTTGGGCTGATATGACTGCGACAAGTTCCGCTTCAATCCACTTTGTGAAGTACTCTATGCTGAAGATCAGATAATTTACACTACTAGAGGGAACGACCCGGGGAGAGAATCCGCAAAGACTTGTCCTTTCAATGGTCCACGTGTTTCATAGGAAATATCGAACTCCGATAATTCATAGCCCACTTGACCATGCGCCCTGCCACGTCCGACTTTTGAAGTACTTGCTTGATGGGGAGATCGATCATGACTATGATAGTGAAGCTTTGAAAGCAATGTTGTAATCGTCGTGCAGTGAAGACAACAACTAAGGAGGCCTTTTCTATGCTTTGATATCTCAACTCAATCCCGTACAACACCCTTGCTAACGAAGTATATGGGTTGCTAACCTTTTCCGTCATCTTAGACTAGTATCGAGGTTATAGCTTGGTCTGTGATGGAGAAGTATAGCCGGAGCGACGTCTTTCCTGAAGGTTTTCTTAACACTAGGGGGTTAGCAAGTATTCCTTGAGCTTGGAGAAGGATTTTCACACTCGGTGGTCCAGGCGAACTTGCTATTTTTCTGGAGGCACTGGAAAATGGGTACCCTCGTTTGCCACTGACCGAAAGGAAACATGATAAGGTCACAATCCTTCCAATCCGTCGTTGTACCTCTTTCATGTTGGTCGGGCTCCTCATGTTAATTATTGTTGCGCACTTGTCGGGTTGGCTTCAATGCCTCTTTCAGTTAACAAGAAACCCAGGAATTTTATTGCCATACTCCAAAGACACACTTTTCGGGATTTAACTTCAACTTGTGTTTCCCAATTGTCTCAAATAGCTCTTCCAGATCGCCGAGGTGAATCTCGGGTTGTTCTAAGGTCACCACCATGTCGTCCACGTAAGCTTGTACATTTCATCCCAACATGGGATTCAGTATCCTGTCCATAAGTTGCTAGTATGTAGCTTCTACATTCTTTAACCGGAACATCATGACTTTATAACAATAATTATCGGTGTCTGTCATAAACGTAGTTTTCTTCTCGTCCCTCGGGTGCATGCTGATCCGATTGTACCCTGAAAAAGCATCCATAAAGCTTAACAGTCTGCACCTCAATGCACTATCTACCAGGGAATCAATACTCGACAATGGGTACCAGTCTTTCAAACAGGAGTTATTAAGGTCGGTGAAATCCACACACATCCTCCACTTTCTGCTCAAATTTTTCACCATCACCACATTTGCCAACCACTCGGGGTATTAAATTTTCCTTATGTGGTCGGCCTTCAACAGTTTCCGGGTCTCCTCTTTAATGGCTTGTTGTTTCTCTTCATTGTGTCTACGACGTTATTGTGTAACTGGCTTTGCACCGATTTCAAGGTTAAGGTGATGACACAGGAAGTCGGGGTTGATGCCGGGCATATCGGCTGCTGACCATGCGAAAGCACCCAAATTCTTCTGCAAAACTTCTTTCAATTTGTCTTTTATTTCTTCGTGCAAAGTGACTCCCACTTTGAAAGTCTTTCCGTTTATCTAGATTACTTTTATATCTCCCATCGGTTCGGGGCGTCTTTCGTAATTAGCTTCCGTTCTAGGTCCCTTGTACAAGTTTTGATTGCATACATCCCGCGCCGACATTTGAGGTTGTTCTCATAGCATTTTCGGGCCATTTACGAACCATCGCCTGAGAGATGGCCAGAGTGGAAGTATGTCCCATACGTGGCTAAAAGCAGTTCAGTAAAAGAACTCTCCAACAGATATGAGCAAGATGAGCCCAAGTTCGACATGACGTTGAAATCACTCTTGAATAAAGAAAACGTGGTGAAAAGGCTTCAATTTCCGCAAAAGACTGATCGGATATTGGGGGCAAAAAGGGAAGCGTGGTGTGAATTTCATCAAGCCCGTGGCCATGACATAAAGAGGTGCCTAACCCTAAAGTTTAAGCTCACCAAGTTAGTCAAGGAAGGTTTTTTGGGGAAGTATCTCCGAGGCTTAGACGTCAATCGAAAGGGCAATGGTCAGCTAGAAGAGCACGATCATGAAACTCCGGTGCTTGGGGATCTCAACACTATAGCTGGCGGTTTCTCCAGCGGAGGGACCTCTTCATCGGCTCGAAAGCAGTATTCGAGGTCCGTATTATCCCTACATACTCAATTGTTTTTTGGTATTAATACTTGTATTGGTAAATTTCATCGTTCTCTTCCTGTTAGTTGGAAGTTTCCTTCTCTAGGATGGGTTAAAATTAACACTAATGAGACTGCTAGGGGATATCCTAGTCTTACTACTTGTGGAGGTATTTTTCGTGGGAGTATGGGAGAGTTTATTGGTTCTTTCTCTGTGTTTCTTGAAGTTCAGACTACTATGGTTGTAGAGTTTATGGAGTTATACATGTTTTGGAGGAAACTCAAAAGACGAGACTTAATAATGTATGGCTTGAATGTGATTATGCCTTGGTTTGTGTTGCGTTTACTGTTAGGACTAATGTTCCGTGGATGCTTCGTAATCGATGGAATACTTGTCTTAATTACTACGGGAAAATTAGGTTTAGGGTTACTCATATTTTTCGTGAAGGGAATGCATGTGCTGATAAGTTGGCTAATTTAGTTTTTATTCATAGAGAATCATTTCATTGGTATAATAGGCTTCCATCTAATTATTTCTTAGAATTCTTTATAAATAAGTATAATCTACCTATGTATCATTTTTTTAACATATGGGTTTTGGTCTAGTTCCCCCATATTCTTTTGTGTGTATTTTCTTTCTTTTTTCTCTTTTAATAATACTTTTTCATGTGATGGTAGATGATTGTTGTTACTTGAGGTGTCTGATGACTTTTTACGGCAAGTGCACCGCTTTGTCAGAAGTAATAATTGTCCCTAAGGACGGATATCGATCCCACAAGGAACAGTGAATTATTAAGTACAATAATCGCTAAATATAGAACAAAACAATTAAAAGTGTATTGAAAGTGGTTGTGTTGGCAATGATCAATAAGAAAACAGACAAAGAATTAGTTGTTTCAATTGGAAAAATAGGGATTAGGTTTCATCTCTCTCACTCTCATGTATTTTGATTAGCATGTCAATATTAAGTTCTTTGATTGAAATTGATGCCAGTATAAAAATCATCTATATCGATTCCTCGCATATAAAATCCTTAAGAATGTCCCCTAACTATCGATCCCTCGCATAATTATAAGAACAACTTAGAACGAAGCTCAGACGTTTAATAGCAATTAACATTTCAAGTCTATTCCTAGCACTCAAATATATTAAGTATTGTTGTTTAGGTCCGAACCCTAAAAATACCTCCCGGTCAGATTTAAGATTCTCAATTTGTCACGGAAAATTAAAAGTAAAACAATAATACCAATAATCAATCAGGAACTGAATATTAATATATAAAATATCACCTCAATACATAAGAGTTTGAGCAGATTACTCCCAATCCCAAAGGGTAGAATTAGCCACGCATACTTCTATCACCTTCCATTCTCCCAATTGGGTTACAATTCACTCTATGGTGTTTTCCTCTCAATCTGGCACACTAAGGTTGAGCCTCTAGCCCTCTATTTATCCTAGTTTTCTAGGGTTAGATTGTTTCCTATGTCGCGCTAATGGGCTAAATGATAAAACATAAAAAAGGCTCAATCTTTCTTTGCATCTTTTTCCATTCTGGGACCTTCTATCTTTATCTTTTTAGCTCAAATCATTCATCTTTAATCCAAATCTCCAATCTTCCTTAGAAATCTGCAATTAACACCAAATTTGGGAATAAAATACTTTTATTCAAATAAAGATCATAAAAAATGTAAAAAGGTATAAATTCATAAATTAGGGATTATTTTATATGTAAATTAGCAATAAATCCTCATAAGTGCCTATATTTTAATATGAAATATTACTGAAATTAGACACTTATCACTCTCCCCAACTTAAAATCTTGCTTGTCCTCAAGCAAAGTAAATGAATATATTTGAATTTAAATATCAAACAGCTTAAT
Source organism: Phaseolus vulgaris (assembly GCF_051622355.1). Taxonomy (NCBI): domain Eukaryota; kingdom Viridiplantae; phylum Streptophyta; class Magnoliopsida; order Fabales; family Fabaceae; genus Phaseolus; species Phaseolus vulgaris. The sequence continues at coordinate 35,626,004 of NC_143508.1, forward strand.
TCACTAAACAACAAATCAAATTAGAAACTTATGATGCTTCCAATTTCAAATATAAAAAATTATAGACACAATCAATTTCCAGGATAAAATCAAAACAAATAAATGAAAATTCATCAAGGAATATCTTCTCATATGCTCACGGGTAAGTGTTTCTCTCTATTTTCACTGAATCATAACAAATCACAGTTGCTTTTCATTTCATCTTCAAATCACAAACATATTAGAAACATGAATCTTAAGGTCTTTTACAGGGTTGTAATGAGGCTGGGCTTCCAAAAAATATTGGTTTTTCTTAGATAACAAAATGCACATCTTAAAGAAGAAGAACATACCTACAATTCAATTATAGAGAACATATATGTTATCTAATTACCACTTTCTTCCAATGTCACCTTTTTCCTCATTTTCTTTCTTTTCATGAAATTTTTTTCTATCTTTCTTTTTTTTTTATTTCTTTTTCTTCTTCTGTTTCTGTTTTTTTTTTCAATAATAGGAAAAGATTCTTCCTCTTTTCAACTTTTTGAACTTTCAAAATCAGAACCAACCATTCCCTTTTCTATATGTATTGCATCTATGTTCTCCTTCCTTAGACATGCTAAAGGGTAGAAAATTATATCAATAAAGGTTAAGGTGCAATATTAACAACAAATTTCTTAGCCCAAAGGGGATATAAAAAAATTGGAATTCTAATATAAAGGTTGGCTTTTTGGCCCTGGCTCCTAATTAACACAAACAAATGCCTCAATCATCTTCATGATCTTTTATGATGCAACAAAAATAAAAATTAAGCAACCACAACTGTCAATTCATTAGTAAAACTCTCAAAATTGTTTAAGGTTCACACGCTCACTTGGTTTAAATGGTCTCATTCCCTTTTGTCTTGTCATTATTTGTCCTAATCAATCATCCTGTTAAATTTTCATGTATCATAATTTTAACTACATTTGAATAGGGATTCAATCATATTTTCTTTTCTAACCTGTGTCTAATTCATCTCACTGTTTAATATCTAAACACAAATTCTTTTTTCCACAATTCGAAATTAATATTCTAGTTCTTTTTTATTTGAGAAAAATAAACTAGAAAGCAAACAAATTAAAACTGAAAATTTATTCAAGAAAGATAATTCAAAACCTAAAACTAACAAACTAACAAAAACAACAAATTTATTCAAAACACAAAATAAGCAATTAAAACAAACTAAAAAAATAAACAAATAAAAAAAACAAAATAACCGAAAAATAAAATAAAATAAATAAAAACTAAACAGAAAATAAAATTTAAATAATTGAAAAGAAAAGAGAATTAGAGAGATAGAACCATATTTTTTCTCAATCCTCTCTTCTTAAAAAGTCATCCAGCTTTTTGTTAAAAATTTTATCTATAGTCTTGCTTCATTTGCTGGATCTGCCCCCTTGACTAATAGAACCTGTCCTCAGGTCAAAATACATAACCTGCAAAATGATTAGGAGGCATACAGGATTTTTTTTTTATTATTATTATTATTTACTTTTATATATATATATATATATATAAAATCAGCAAAGGTAATAAAACAACATAAAACTAAAATGTGGACTGGGTTGCCTCCCAGTAAGTGCTCTTTTAACGTCATATAGCTTGACGCCTATGTCTTTATGGGTCATCTAAAAGGATTACCATAGTGAGTGTTTCCTGTTCATTACCCAAGTAAGGCTTTACCCTCTGACCATTTACAACCCAACTTCTGTGTGATTTTGGTTCTTCTAACTCTATTGCTCCATACGGCTTTACCTCTTTCACAACATAAGGACCTGACCATTTAGATTTTAACTTTCCAGGAAAAAGTTTTAATCTAGAGTTGAATAAAAGCACAGATTGCCCAAGGTAAAAATTTCTTTCCACAATCTTCTTGTCATGATATTTCTTTGTGCGTTCCTTATAAAGCTTTGAGGAACTATATGCGTTTAACCTCATCTCTTCAAGTTCATGGATTTGCAGTTTTCTCTTTTCCCCAGCCGCTTTAGCATCTAAATTTAGTGTTTTTAATGCCCAATATGCTTTATGCTCTAATTCCACCGGAAGATGACAAGCTTTCCCATAAATCAGCTGAAATGGGGAAAGGCCAGTAGGAGTTTTAAATGCCGTTCTATACGCCCACAGAGCTTCATCAAGTTTGATTGACCAATCTTTCCTTGATGCAACCACTGTTTTCTCTAATATTTTCTTGATTTCTCTGTTAGAAACTTCTGCTTGCCCATTTGTCTGTGGGTGGTAGGCTGATGCTACTTTATGACTAATCCCATAATGCTCTAATACTTTCTTCAATTGGATATTACAAAAATGAGACCCACCGTCACTTATCAATACTCTTGGAGTGCCAAATTTGCAAAAAATATTCCTTTTAAGAAATTTGATGACTGTCTTGGAATCTGCATGTTGTGCTGGAATTGCTTCCACCCATCTAGAAACATACTCAACTGCCACTAGTATATATTCATTTGAAAAAGAAGATGGCAAAGGCCCTATAAAATCAATGCCCCAACAATCAAAGACTTCAATTTCTTGAATATTTTGTAATGGCATCTCATGTCTTCTAGAAATGCTTCCTGTCCTTTGACACCTATCACATCTTTGTACTAATGCATGTGTATCTTTAAACAACGAAGGCCAGAAAAAACCTGATTGAAGAATTTTTGCAGTTGTCTTTTCCCCATTAAAATGTCCTCCATATGCTGAATTATGGCATTGCCATATAATTTTATTGGCTTCATCTGAAGAAACACATCTTCTCAGCAAATTATCTGCACCCATTTTAAACAAATGAGGATCATCCCACACATAATGATTGGCATCCTTAAAAAATTTTCTTTTTTGATGCCAGTCCAAATTCTCCGAGATTGTTCCAGTAGCTTTAAAATTGGCCATGTCTGCAAACCATGGCCTCTTTTTGATTATCAGTAGCTTCTCATCTGGAAATTCAGCAAGAACCTCCGGCTCTAATGTGGTTACGTCATCATTTGCTAGTCTTGATAAATGATCTGCTACATTGTTCTCACATCCTTTCTTATCTTTGATCTCCAAATCAAATTCCTGCAACAAAAGTATCCATCATATAAGTCTTGGCTTAGAATCTGCTTTATTCAATAAATATTTTATTGCAGCATGATCAGTGAAAAAAATGACTTTAGAACCTATCAAATAAAATCGAAATTTCTCAAGTGCATACACTATAGCTAGTAGTTCTTTTTCTGTTGTGGTGTAATTACTTTGAGTTTCATTCAAAACTTTACTTGCATAGTGTATTACTTGAAAAATTCTTTCTTTCCTTTGTCCTAAAACTGCTCCTATTGCATAATCACTAGCATCACACATTATCTCAAAATTAAGTTTCCAATCAGGAACAGTTATGATAGGTGCAAAAATGAGTTTTTCTTTCAAGATATTAAAAGCAGTTAAACAATTATCATCAAATTTAAAAGGAGTATCCTTATTGAGAAGGTTGCATAGGGGCTTTGAAATCTTGGAGATATCTTTAATAAATCTTCTGTAAAATCCAGCATGCCCTAGAAAACTTCTGATTCCTTTGATGTTGACTGGTGGAGGTAACTTCTCAATGACTTCAACTTTTGCTTTATCTACCTCCAGCCCTTTATGAGAAATTTTATGGCCTAAGACAATTCCTTCAGTGACCATGAAATGACATTTCTCCCAATTTAGCACAAGATTTGTCTCCACACATCGCTTCAGTACGAGATCAAGATTAGCTAAACAATCATCAAAAGAAGATCCAAACAGAGAAAAGTCATCCATAAAAACTTCAATGCATTTCTCAATCATATCTGCGAAAATAGCAAACATACACCTTTGGAAAGTTGCTGGCGCATTACATAAACCAAATGGCATTTTTCGATAAGCAAAAACGCCAAATGGGCAAGTAAATGCTGTCTTCTCTTGATCTTCTGGATTAACCACAATTTGATTATATCCTGAATAACCATCCAAAAAACAATAATATTCTTTACCTGCCAATCTTTCTAATATTTGATCCATAAAAGGTAATGGATAATGATCTTTCCGCGTAGCTTGATTCAGTTTCCTATAATCAATGCACATCCTCCATCCTGTAACAGTTCTTGTAGGAATTAATTCATTTTTTTCGTTATAAATAACTGTCATACCTCCTTTCTTAGGTACCACCTGTACCGGACTAACCCACGCACTGTCTGAAATGGGATAAATCATTCCTGCTTCTAAAAGCTTTTGTACCTCCTTTCTAACAACCTTGGTGGTTGAGCCACAGGTTTGAAATCTTGCTCCATGTGAATTTTATGCATGCAATATGCTGGGCTTATACCTTTCAAGTCAGCAAATGTCCATCCTATAGCTTCTTTATTTGCCATCAACACTTTTATCAACTTTTGTTGTTCCTCTTTGGATAAATGGTTGCTTATGATAACTGGCTTCTCCCCATTTTCTTCAAGAAAAACATATTTCAAATGAGTTGGCAACTGTTTCAACTCTATTTTCTGAGGGGTGTTGGCTTTGTTCAGTTCTAATTCATCAAAAATCCTTTGTTGAACTTCTTTTGTCTTTCCCAGCTCTAACAAACATTCCTTGACTTCCTTCTCCCCACAGTCCTCACAATTTTCATTATCATTTAAGACTGCTTTCATCAATGAATCATCTATAAATATTTCTCTGTGATTTTCCAAATACAGTTCATCCAATGCATCCATCCTAAAACAATCATTCTGATCAATCGGATGTTTCATTGCTTCAAATACATCAAAGCTAACTTCTTCATCCTGCACTCGAACCTTCAACTTTCCTTCATCCACATCAATCATAATTTTTGCAGTCTTCATAAATGGGCGTCCAAGAATAAGAGGTACTTCAACATCTTCCTCTATGTCCATGATCACAAAATCAACTGGGAAGTAAAATTTGTCTACCTTCACCAAAAGATCCTCTACTATCCCATGTGGATATTTTATTGATTTGTCAGCTAATTGCAGTGTCATCCTTGTAGGCAGAATTTCAACATCCCCGATTTTCTTCAACATAGATAGTGGCATCAGATTTATGCTTGCCCCAAGATCTAGTAATGCTTTGGCCACTGTAAAATTTCCTATTGTGACTGGCAAAGTAAAACTCCCAGGATCTTTAGATTTTTGTGGCAATGATTTTTGAATAATGGCACTACATCCTGCTTCTAGCTCCACAATTCCTTGTTCTTTTAATCTTCTCTTCTTGGTCAACAAATCCTTCATAAATTTGGCATAAGTAGGCATTTGTTCCAAAGCTTCAGTGAACGGAATACTTATCTCTAGTTGTTTTAGAATTTCACAGAATCTGATAAACGGTCCTTCTATATTCTTTCTGGAGGGAGCATGTGGATAAGGTAAATCTACAATTGGAACACTTTTTTTTTCATTCTCTTTTTCCTTTTTTTTCTTTTCTTCCTGTACCCTCTCATTTTTTTCTTTCACTTCTCCCTCTTCACTCTTGTTTTTTTCTTCCTCTTCTTTTTTTTCTTCCCTATCAATTTTTCTTTCTTCACTCTCTATGTCTCTTTCCTTACTTTGTAGATTATCACCAATCCCCTTTCCTACAACTACTCCACTTCTTGTAGTGATTGACTTACATTTCTCCCTGAGTTCCCTCAAATCTTGTGTAAGTTGCTTAATTTGTGTCTCAAAATTCTCAACGTTCTTCTGCACAACCAACATGGTGTGTGTAAATTTTTTTGTAGAATCTTCCATTTTGCTCATTCTCTCTTGGGACACATGATCTAATAGTTGGAGTTGTTGAAAAGTTCCTTGCTTTCCTTGATCTTCCATGTAAAACGATTTTTCTTCAAAAGAAATATTATGGTAAGCACATTGCTCACTGGAATGCTCACCTCCACATAGTTTGCACCTTAATTCTTGATTCTGCCTTTGAATAACATGTAATTGTTGAGGCAATTTCGCCATTTGTGTGGTTAACTGCTCAACCTGTTGTGTCAAAATTTGATTTTGAGCCAATAATGTATTTTCAATCCATCCTTTCTTCCGAGTACTTCGTCCATCATACTGGTCTTGAGAATCTGTTGATGCCAATCCATTAATAATCCTCATTGCTTGTTCGGCATCAAGAGTCATCATTGTGCCACCAGCTGCGGCATCTAAGAGCATCTTCATATCAAATTTGAGACCATTAATGAATATGCTCAGTTGAGCAATGTCTTCAAACCCATGATTTGGGCATTTTCTCAATATCATCTTAAATCTTTTCCATGTCTCACAAAAAGACTCCTCTGCTCCTTGTCTGAACATAGAGATTTCAGACTTAGCTTTAATGTAGCGAGAGATTGGAAAAAATCTTTGCAGAAATTTTTCTTCTACATCCTTCTAGCTCGTGAGGCTCTGATTTGGAAGTGAACTAAGCCAATCCTTAGCTTTTCCTGCCAATGAAAAAGGAAACAAGCGCATACAAACATTATCAACATCATCTGATTCAAAGCCCATTACTCCCACCAATTCATAAAATGTATTCAAATGTGAATATGGATCTTCATGCTCCATTGCTGTGAATTGATGGGCACTGATAAGAGTAAGAAAATTGAGATTTATTTCCAAGGCCTTAGCGGTAGCAGGTATTGCGATACTAGAATAATGTCGTGGTCCTTGGTATATGATATAATCTCCAAGTGTCTTCTTGGCTTGTTCTTCTGCCATTTTGCTTCCTAAAATATTAGTGGGAAAGAAGAAAAAAAAAAGAGAGTATATTTTAATTTTAATTTTTTTTTTAATTTTTTTTTAATTTTTTATTTTTAAAAAATAAACAGAAATTTAAATTGCTAACTAAAATAAAATAACTTCCTAAACTATAAATTAAAACATAAAATAAAACACTAAAATGACACTAAGAAAATAAAACAAAGATATTCAGAAAAAAATAAAAATAAAAATAAAATATAACAAAAATAGAAATAAAAATATATAAATAAAATAAAAACTAAAATAGAATAGAAGAAAACAATGAAGACGAAAAATAACTAAAATCAAGAAATAAAAACAGAATAAACTAAATACTAGAAATAAAAACAAAATAGAATAAAACAGATAAAACAAAACGTAAACAACTAACTAACTTATTTTAAAGATACTACGCAAACTAACGTAAAAATAAAAGCTAAAACTAGTAATAGATAAATAATTAAAACAAATAAATAAAAACTACCTAAACCTAAATAAAACTACGTAACTAAACCTAAAAAAACTAAAATAAAATAAAATCAAAACAAAAATCAAACTAAATCTGAAAATGAATAGAAATAACTAAAATCAAAATAAGAATTAAAATAATAACAGCAAATCAGCAAACTAAAATAAAATAAAATAAAATAAAAAAGAATCTGTAAAAAAAAAAAAAAATTAAAACAAATCAAAACAATTAAAATATTCACAATATTTAGGAAATTATACTCAACAAATCAAAACCTGTCCCCGGCAACGGCGCCAAAAACTTGATGACTTTTTACGGCAAGTGCACCGCTTTGTCAGAAGTAATAATTGTCCCTAAGGACGGATATCGATCCCACAAGGAACAGTGAATTATCAAGTACAATAATCGTTAAATATAGAACAAAACAATTAAAAGTGTATTGAAAGTGGTTGTGTTGGCAATGATCAATAAGAAAAGAAACAAAGAATTAGTTGTTTCAATTGGAAAAATAGGGATTAGGTTTCATCTCTCTCACTCTCATGTATTTTGATTAGTATGTCAATATTAAGTTCTTTGATTGAAATTGATGCCCGTATAAAAATCATCTATATCGATTCCTCGCATATAAAATCCTTAAGAATGTCCCCTAACTATCGATCCCTCGCATAATTATAAGAACAACTTAGAACGAAGCTCAGACGTTTAATAGCAATTAACATTTCAAGTCTATTCCTAGCACTCAAATATGTTAAGTATTGTTGTTTAGGTCCGATCCCTAAAAATACCTCCCGGTCAGATTTAAGATTCTCAATTTGTCACGGAAAATTAAAAGTAAAACAACAATACCAATAATCAATCAAGAACTGAATATTAATATATAAAATATCACCTCAATACATAAGAGTTTGAGCAGATTACTCCCAATCCCAAATGGTAGAATTAGTCACGCATACTTCTATCACCTTCCATTCTCCCAATTGGGTTACAATTCACTCTATGGTGTTTTCCTCTCAATCTGGCACACTAAGGTTGAGCCTCTAGCCCTCTATTTATCTCTAGGGTTAGGTTGTTTCCTATGTCGCGCTAATGGGCTAAATGATAAAACATAAAAAAGGCTCAATCTTTCTTTGCATCTTTTTCCATTCTGGGACCTTCTATCTTTATCTTTTTAGCTCAAATCATTCATCTTTAATCCAAATCTCCAATCTTCCTTAGAAATCTGCAATTAACACCAAATTTGGGAATAAAATACTCTTATTCAAATAAAGATCATAAAAAATGTAAAAAGGTATAAATTCATAAATTAGGGATTATTTTATATGTAAATTAGCAATAAATCCTCATAAGTGCCTATATTTTAATATGAAATATTACTGAAATTAGACACTTATCAGTGTCAACCTAGCTGAGATGTCACGTTGCATAGTGATGCCTAACATGAAAGCTTTTATTTAAAAAAGAGAGTTGAGATAGTTGTGCAAAAAATATAAAAGAGATTAAAGCAGCAAACAAACAAACAGTTGATCCCCAAGTTCGTCTACCATTAAATTCTTCACAAGTTTTCTAAAGATTAATCCTTTCTTAATCTTCCAACAGAGCTAAATCAGATTGAACATGCGTTAATCTGATTCAACTGAAACTCACTAGTAAAACATGCGTCAACTAGTTTAATCAGTTTCTACTTTGTTCATTGTGTATACTTCATGAGAATGCTTATCTCCTCTGTTGAATCATGCGCCCAAGAAATTAATTTGAAAGATGTGAACTAATTAAGAAACCAAAGTTTAAAATAAGGAAGACTCTCAATCATGTGTGTTAGAATGTATGACTTTAAACTAGAGGGGGGTGAATGGTTTAAAGAGGGTTTTCGCCAAATTTTTAAGATAGAATGAAATTCTTTGCTAAAAACCATATTAGGAATTCAGTTAGCCAAGAACAAAGCACAAAACAGTAAAGCACCAGAAAAACAATCAGTTGTTTCGCAGAAACAATTGATTGTTTATACCAGTAAAAATAACAACAACTGAAATTAAAGAGTTTAAGGAAGAGAGAGATGCACAAACAGTTTATATTGGTTCACTCTTAAACCAAGAGCTACATCCAGTTTCCCAGAAACCACTGGGGAATCCACTAGGTAATCAAAACCAGATTACATACACACACCACCAAAGAAGTGACCTTGATCCCCTCAAGAAACACACTTGCTTTGACTCAGCACACACATACCAAGAATGTTGATCTTGACAACCTCAAGAGCACACAACCCTTCTTGGCTTTACAACACCTGAATGTACACAATATCTAGAACAAATTACACTGTTACATAATCAACTGGAATCAATACAGAGTAATCCTATTCCACTTCTCTCTTGAATAACCAAAGCTCAAAGTGAAAAACTTAAATGTTTGAAAGCTCATTGAAAACTCAAATATGTTTTTCTTTCAAGTTGTTTGTTATAAAAAATTAACAAACTATTTATATTATTCAAATCTTGGTCAAAGCATTTAAAGTAGGAGCGTATTCGGTTATGAAATCAATTAAAGCTCACTCAGCTACCAAAAATGATTATGTTAGAGTTTTCAAACAAACAATCAATTGAAAGAGCGAATCAATCAGTTGCTTTGGTTTGACAACAAGTCAACCATCCAAAATAGTTTTTAAACTCTTTCAAAAACACCTAAGTATAAAACAATCGGTTGTTTCGATAAAACAATAGGTTGTTTTTCACTTAGTTTGAAAAACACTTTAAACTTAAAAGATTTGAAAACACTTAAGCTTCAGATTCAACAAAGAGTGGATTACAAAGATAAACTACCCCATATCCTACTCTAAAACACAGCAGCAACTTCAAGCAACTCCAGCCTTCCATCAAATGCTAGGATTTGGATTCTTTCAAAGCTTGAACACACTTGATTCAACAATGTGTTCATGTACAACCTCTTACAAAAACCAGTTTTCGAGGAGATTAGAATATTAAAACAACTGCTATAGAGAATTAAAAAATGAAACTTTTATTGATCAAAACCTCAAAAACTCAATGGGAAATTACAAAGGAATCAATCAAAAAGGTTTAGTCATCCATGCGGAGGCAAAACAAAAGAATTACAAAAAATAAAAGAAAGTAAGAAAACGCTATGAAGCTCCCTTTTCTCTTTGAGATTTGTCTTTTATAGGTTTTTCTTCTCCAAGGATCTTGGTAAAATATTTTGGTTTCAACTTTCCTGAATTCTTGTATTTTGCAGAATATTTGCTTACAATTCTGTTTCTGAGATATTGTAGATTTTATTTTTATATTCTTCTCCTCAGATTTTGTTTTCTATTTTGATTCAAAGAAACAACTTGAACATTTGCATATTTGACACATTTGTAAAGATAGACACTTCCTTCAAACTAATCTAAAAAACAAAAAATTAACACAAAAAATAGTTAAGGCCTGAATAAATTCAATTATATGAATCTGAATTAAAACAATAGATTTATTTACTATTATATTATAGTCCAATAATTTATGATTAAAGTTATTGAATACGAATAAATATATGCTCATTATTATTATATTTTTATTACTAATAAAAACATATAAGTAGAGAAAAATATTAATTATTTTACAAACTAAGTTTGTGAAATTAAATTGTTTTAAATACATTTTCTGACAAATACATATCTGATTTTTTGAAATTAAATTAGATTTAAACATAATTTCTGATAATTACATTTCGGAAGACCTGTATTATGAAAACTATCTAACCTATTTATTTCATTTGTATTATTATTGTCTATTTTTCGTCATAAAATTATAATAGACTTAGGTAAAAACAAAATTAAATAGTCAATTGGATCCAATATATCACACATCACAAATCAAACAAAAAAAAATATTATCTAAAGAAATTTGAAGACCATAGTTGATTTTGTAACCTCTACAAGAAGCCATTGCTGCATAGCAAATGTTTCATTCCACATGTTTCTTGGTTATTATATACTTGTATGATGGATTTCACCTAGTTAAATAGTCACAAGGTACTCTCCAACATTTTTATTATGATGCTTTTACTTAGTTTTAGTCTTCTTTAATGTTAATTAAATAGAATTTTAAGGTGATGGGATTAATTTAAATAATTAACAAATTGACTAAATGAGGACAATTATCATAAAAACATAATTAATTATAAGCAGAATTGCTCAAAAACAAAATTGGAATTAGTTTTAAAAATAAAATTAAAAAAAATTGCGCATCCGGGGAATCGAACCCCGGTCAGTACCGTGGGAGGGTACTATGATACCACTACACCAGATGCGCTTGGTTGATAAGGAAACTATCGATTTCAAGTTATTTCAAACACAAAAGAACTGTAAATATGATAAAAAGAATTATATAAACAATGAGTTTGATTTACAATTAGAAAACAAGATTGATTTTCCTTTGTTTTGTTACTGATTTTATCACTTTATTTTCATCATTCTTATTACCTTAAAATTAATCAGGTTTCATGTTTTTTATGTAAGTAATCATGGAACACATTTTACATCTTTAATAAGTTGAACGAATGATTACAAATCGTGTCACCATAAAAAAAATTGATCATTATTTCACAATAACAATAGTGATCCAAATTTGACAGATAAAAGGCTATATTTTTTTTAAAGATAAATAAGCAAATACATTTTAATAAAAAAAATAAGAGACCACAAATTATATTTTAGTCGTCGTCTAATAATAAATTGCAACAAAAGGGTAAAATATTTTATTTTAAAATTAAGTATTATCATCATCCTCTGAAAAATTTAGGCTAAATTAAGATTTTAGTTTTTTAAATTTTTTTATTCATGAATTTTGTTCTCGCATGGCGATCTTGGTGGGACTTGGAAACGAGCTCTAAGCTGAAGCGACTTTGCTAGGGTGTTGAACCGAGCTGATGACGCTTTGTAACGAAAGGGACTTCACCTGTTGATCACACTCCGACGATCAAGTCACTAAGAGCATTCAAACTATAAATTCGTATCAGTCTAGGGTTCAAAAAAGCTTACCGTTATTCGGGGTCTAAAACCCCTTTTATAAACATTCTTTCAACGATTTTCATCAACCTTCAACAATAAGAATATAATCTCAACAAGAATATAATTTCAACCATAAGAATATTTTGTTAACGTGCACCTTTATTTTCGGGTGCAATGCCACATCATTCCTAACAACTTTTATTTGAATTTAAAAGATATAAACATTTTTACTAATTAAGCTACTCCTTCTGTTATTTTTACTTTAATTATCTTTTTCCTATAGACTAACGAACATATGGGCCTACCTCGTAATGTGTAATTGGGTCTATACTTGCCCCAAGACGAGTTGGGTATTTCGCACATAACCTATCCAACCGAGCTTACTACGCTTAAGTGCTTGGGTTGAGGACCCGAGCACGTCCGACCAGGTCTTCTTGAGAGTTTTGTTCTCTAGGAACATGAACAAGATCGAACGCAGAGAAAGCCCCTCTTAAGAACCTCACATACCCGAGGTATGAGGCTAGCTACGGGTCCTTGGCTTGATACTCGCCTATGACTTGCCCGGTTACGAGCAGTGAGTCATTTTTCACCAACAAGCGTTGAGCTCCCAATTCCTTTGCCAGCAACATTCCTCCTATCAAGCCCTCATACTCAGCTTGATTGTTGCTCTCCTTGAATGCAAACTTGAGGGCTTGTTCGATTAAGAGCCCATTATGACTCCAGCTCCGCTCCCTCGTTAGTTGGAGGACCCATCAACCGAAAGGACCCATTGGAAATTGTTAGGATCGGGCTGGGATTCCTTGGATGAAAGCTCTACCATAAAGTCTGCGTATACTTGGCCTTTAATTGGCCTTCGTGGTTCATACTAAATGTCGAACTCAGACAACTCAACCACCCAATGGACCATCCGAACTAAAATATCAGGCTTTTGGAGGACCTTGCGGATGGGCAGGTCGATCACTACAACCACAGTGAAGCTTTGAAAATAATGTCGTAGTCGTCGAGCTGTGAACACCACAACTAGAGCAGCTTTCTTGATAGCTTGATATCGAGTCTCTAATCCCTACAACACCTTGCTTACGAAATAGATTGGCTTCTGGATCTTCTTTCGATCTTGCAAAATGACCGAGTTGATAGCCCGATCTATTATAAAAAAAATAGAGACGTTTCAGGATTCCCAGGATTGGTTTACCGAGAACGGGGGGACTAAATAGGTATTCCTTTAACTTGGCGAATGCTTCTTCGCATTATTCGGGTTTCTCATCTTTATAATCATTGTGAATTTGTGAGGGTTTACCTCTATACCTCTTTTGGTTAGCAGGAATCCAAGAAATTTCCTTGCTTCTACTCCAAACACGCATTTATCAAGATTAAGCTTTAAATTGTACGTTGCTATATTGGCTAATAATTCTTCTAGGTCGGCAACATGCTGGCCTTCCCTTTCCGACGTGACGACCATGTCATCCACATATGCTTGAACGTTGCGTCCGAGCTTAGGTGAAAGGATCCGGTCCATGAGCCTTTGATAGGTCACCTCAGTGTTTTTCAGGCTAAAGGCATGATATTGTAGCAATAACTAGCAACCTCAACCATGAAAGTTGTCTTGCTCTTGTCCCTCGGATGAATACGAATTTGATTATACCTCGAAAATGCATCTAGAAAACATAACAAACGTCATCCTAAGGCGTTGTCTATTAAGGAGTTTATGCTCGGTAGAGGGTAAGAATCCTTGGGACAAACCTTATTTAACTCGGTGAAGTCAACACACATCTTTCATTTCCCATTTGTCTTCTTCACCAATACGACATTCGCCAACCACTTGGGATATTGGATCTCCCGTATGTGGCCAACAACGAAAAGTTTATGAGTTTCTTCTTGGATGACGAGGCATTTTTCTTCATTGAATTTCCTTCGTCTCTGGACCACGGGCTTGATCTTTTCATCCATGGTAAGTCGGTGGCATAAAAAACCTGGATCTATTCCAGGCATGTTCGTATGCTTGATTGCAGAAGGAGATGATGAGTCATGTAGCTCAAGTGATGTAAGCTCATGTGCTTCTCTAAATGCTGAAAATTATAGTAAATTGCTTGAAGCTTTTCAAGAAACACATGAAGAAGCTAACCGATTGGTTCTTTCAAACAACCGATTAAAAGGGCTTAACAACTGGCTTGAAAAGAGAGTTAAGGGACTTGAAGAAGAGCTGGAAAAATCAAAAAGTGATTTTGAAAATCTGGAAACTCATTGCAAAAACTCTTCTTGCAAGTGTGACACTCTCATTTGTGAAAATTGTGAAAATCTTGAAAAGAAAGTACATTATCTTGTTAGTACTGTGGATAAGTTTTCAAAAGGAAAATCCAACTTTGAGAATGTCTTGGCATCTCAAAACTGTGTTTTTGGAAGAGCTGGATTAGGTTTTAATCCACAAAACAAGCAAGATAATTTTTCAAAACAGCCAGTAAAACAACCGAATGGACCCACATTTGTAAAGGGACCAAACCTTGTTGCTTGAATTCATGTTTATGCAGGGAATCTAGAAGAACACGAGGCTCTGAGTCATCTGATCAGGTTCTTGGAAGGAAAAGATTAACATTGGAGCTGAATCAATGTTATGTACCAGTCCAAGTTTCTCAATAGTCAAAAGAGGCTTCTTGATCACAAACAAATGATTCATTGAAGGAACTTCATAAAAGAATAAGATCTTCCTTAACTCTGTCTTTAATTTTTTTAAATTCAAATTCATGCTTACATATCTCTTGTTAAATGTTCAATTACATCTACATTGAATCCTATCTGCTCATTCTTAAAAATTCAAAATCTGTTTTACTTCTGCAAAAAAACAACCGATTGTTTCCTCTCTGACAACACTGTGAAAGAATGAATTTAATTCTTTTTTAAAGTTTTGTCTGTTGCAGATCTCAATTATGAAAGAATCCTGAGTCAATAAAGCTGTGTTGAAAGCCTGATCATGTTCTGGAGGAAGTTACAACATGTCATAAAGGAATTGTTCCGGCCGGTTGACCTGGGTACGTCTTTGTGCGCAGCCTTGCTCGTCAGCTAAGGACACCTTCCCTCTGGCAATCTGTGAACACCTGCAAAGAAGGACAAATGGGCGCCCTAGCGGCCGTTTGCACTCCAACGCTCAAGTCAGCTAGCAAGAAACACCAAAACTCTGCACCTCCGTATCGGAACACCGTGGATGGTGCTCTGAAGGTGGTAAAAAGAACTGTGTATTGTGTATATTTTCTCCCTCTGGCAAACAACCTTTCTCTAGTCCCTTGTGCTTAGCCTCAAGACTCGAGTAAGCAACTAGAGTGTATTCTGGGAAAATTTGCCAAAAGTTCGAACCTCGTTTCTAACATCCAAGGTTCTATTTAAACGCCTCTAGCATTTAAAGCGTCTTAAAGCGCATTTAATTATGAAACGTTCCGCGCCTTTAAGACGTTTAAACCGCCTGAAGCATTTAAAGTACCTTAAAACGCTCGAAACGTAAACTTTAATTACCTTTAAATAGCTTTAATTACCTTATACCTGACAAATGGATGTTGCTGTTCTGACTTGGCCGTTATTACACGTGGAGGGCCTCACCACCGTGACCCAACTTGGGGGTATTTCGTCGTGTGAGTCCTTCTTCCTTGGAGTGCATCTGGCGCAAGGGGTGACTTTTTGGGTGTCAACTCATGCCCCCAAACCTCTAGTCACTCGCTTTGAGAGCGTATCTACCTTCCTCTCGTACCCTGCACCTAGTTACCCTTGGGCGTGACCCTCTCATGAGTCGTATCTATCCCAAGGGCCTCTCTGGGGTGACATGGGCACTTCGCGAGTCAGATTACTCTCCACTGGCGCTAGTACTATGGCCTTGAAGCCACCCTTCTCTTCACTTTATCATTGTTTCTACACTTGGCGGGCCCGAAGCCTCCGTGGCGTCACTCCCTCCGTGGTCTTTCCTACCCCCGGGTATCGGGGAGTGACACTTCCGGTGGCTTGTTTGGCGACGCCGTATCTTGTTAGCCATGTTAAGGCGACGCCCTTCTTTGGCGACGCCTTGTCCTAGCGACGCCTTGTGTAATTATTCTGTTGACTTCCTTTCTTTGACCCCTTCGCATGGTCTCACCACATGTTGATCTTGGCCCCGACGTTGACTTTTGACTTTGGTCAACGCCCAGGAGCGGGACGGTACACAAGCCCCCCAGTCTTGAGCTGATGACTTGTCTTCAGCGAAAAGACTAAGGCCTCGCCCACGCCATCCACGTGGCATCCTGAGGACGTGCCATTCTTGCTGACGCGACACTCCTCAAACCATTGACGTGACATTCCCGGGCAGTTGAAATGTTCTTAATGGCTGATGGGACATCCTCTGAAACGGGAAAAGTGACGCTTTTTGGGCCATGCTTAATCGCTCGCCACGTGGCCCATCACGCGGTCATCATCAAAAGTCCCTTGCGCTCCCAGTGAGCGCCTAATCCTACGACACGTGGCATCATCGAACGGTCACCATCTATTGCCCCTCGCGCTCCTCGTAACGTTTAAGTTACCCAAACTCCGCGCTCGAAACCACTGTTTCATCCACTCTCTTCGCATTCTCGCACTGTTCATCTTCTTCGAGCTCTCTCTCTGCAATCTCTGTTCTCCCCTTCGCGTTTCCACTCCTCCCCTACTTCGACACTCAAAGGTACGGTTTTTCTGCCCTTGCTGACTCTCCTTCTTCATTGCATTGCTATAATGTATGCATGAACTGCCTGGGGCTATTTACTTTCTTGTGTTCTGTGCTGTTCGTGTGTTTCTTTGTTTCCCCTCGTTCTTCTTTTCCTCGCGTGGGTAGGGTTTGCCTAGGGTTTCTCCTTTTTCCCCCTTTTTCTTCTTCAACAACCCCCTTTCGCTGAACCCTTTCTTTTTTATTCACTCTTCAGCTTGTGACCTGATGGCGCGAGACAAAGCTACTACCGATCCTCTGCCCCCCAGGTCCCCCTACAAAGAGGAGTATCGATGGGCCTCCGATGACCTCCTCGTGGAGTGCTCCACATTGAACTCCGTCACAGATGTAGAGGCCCACAGGGGTGACCCCACGGTCTATAATTTCAACGCCTTCCACAAAACTCATGATTCCCACGTCTTAGTATGTCGCGTGAAGCCTGGGGAACCTGTTTGTGTGGACGCAAGGTCTACCGGGGGAAGCCCCTTCTGCTTCATTTACCAAATGGTATTCAAACGAGTGGGCCTGCGTCTCCCTTTTACTCCCTTCGAATGGGAGTTGCTCACCGAAATCAACACCGCCCCTGCCCAGCTTCATCCCAACAGCTGGGCGTTCGTGAGGGGTTTTCAAATCCTTTGTGGATATCTGGGCATCCCCTCCTCCGTGGATGTCTTTCTTCACTTTTTTGAGGTAAAGAAACAGGGCAAAAGCCTGTGTATGAGCTTTTCTGGCGTCGCCGGGCGCATCATCCTTTCTCTCTTCCAGAATTCCTTCAAGGGGTGGAAGGGGAAGTTCTTCAAGGTGCGTGCTACCAAATTCGATCCCACTGCACTGGAGGGCTTCCCTTTGTACTGGTCGGAAAGGCCCATATCGACTAAAGCCCTGGCCTTGGATGATCTCGCTCCCGCTGACCGGGAGGTGTGCAACGCTTTGGCTGGGCTTGGGGTGGTCTTTGATACCGCCAAGCTCATTGTCAACGAGTTCAACGCCCACGGTCTCTCTACCTATTTTGGTACTTGCTTTTGATTTTCCCCACTAGAACTTGCTGGTACTCTGCTTGGTTTTATTTGAATGTGATTGCATTGTGTGAACCACTGGGATTACATGACCTTACGCTGCATTGCTTGATTGCTGCTCCCGTTCTGCCTTATCTAAATTAGTCTTTGCTATGATTTTCGCAGGTTCGGTGATGGGTTCTTCAAGGCGCCTTACACTTGCCAAGTTCCTGAAGAAGGCAAAATTCGCCAAAGGAGGTGGGGATTCCGTCGCTCTTGATGTACCGCCCACCACTCCTTCAGCTTCCGTCGCCTCCCTACTGACTCCGCCATCTTCTCCTCAAACCTGTCAAACTCCTACCTCCCCTCCTCCCATTGCTGCGGTCCCCCTGGCCGCCGCATCAACACATGCTCCAGCACGCCTAGACAAAGGAAAAAGGGTGTTGGAGATAAACTCCGACAGTGAAGACTCAGGTAGTCCCTTGGTCTTCAAGAAGAGGAGACCTGCGAGGGTTCCCACCCTGCCAGCCACATCTCCCGGTGGCAGGAACTCTCTAAGGGATGACCCTCCCAGCGCTACGTCACCATCGCCCTAAGCAGTCCAAGAGGAACAAGATGAAGGGGCTGAGTCGGTTCCCCCGCCACTAACCCTGTCTGAAGTGGCGGCGGCTTCAGGCTCTGTTCCCCCCACGCCGGCTCCCGCTCCCTCCTCCCGCGAACTACTGCTTCCCCCCCTGTCTATAGGTAGTTGGCACAGGGGTTCAATGAAGGGATGTCGCCAGAAAACCCTCATAGGGGAGGAGGCATGCCCTACTATATGGGGGCGTTCTTGGCGGTAACCCTCGATTGGCGCTCCCAGGCCCAAAGTGCTGCCAAAGGAAAGGAGATCCTCCGAAAACTGAAGCAAGAGGTGGGGGCGCTAAAACAGGAGAAACAAACTTGGGAGCTCAGGGAGGAGGCTCACCAAGCTTTGCTGAAACTGGCTCAGGAGGGTAAGGAGGGAGCTGAGTCATACGCGCATGAAATTGAGCAAGCGTATGTTGACATGCTAGCCCTCCTTACCTCCCAGCAAATTCAAAATATTGGTCTTCAAGAGGCGGCTCGTGCCTCCGAAAAGCAGCAGGGAAAGCTTGAAGAACTGGATGCTGCTTGGAGGAAGAAGCTGGCTGAAAGAGAGGACGCCTTGGGGGTGAAGGTCGAAGCCTTGGACCTTCTCCAAGCTGAAGCCAATAAGCTCCAGGTGGAGAAGGAGTCCTTGGACAAACAGCTGGCGTCCAAGGACTCTAGGATCGCCGAGCTGGAGAGGGAGGTCCAAGAGCTTACCGGGGAGATGGTGGGCGTATTTGACGAGGGCTTCCAAGAGGCTCTGGTTCAGGCGTCTTGTGAGAACCCGGGAATCAATGTTTCAAACTGCGATCCCACCCACCATGTCGTCGACGGAAAAGTTGTGCCTCTCGAATTGGATGACTGAACCGCCAACTCTCAGCTGCCACCTTTACTTTTTGTGCTCTTTTCTTCGTTCTTGATAACCTTTGATAACCTTGTAAATATTTTGAACCATTTGCACTTTGTTGGAACAATAGGTTTTGTATAACGATTGCATACTTCCGAGGCGTTGAGCGCTGTTTGGCTGATATCTTCACCTTTGTTCTTCATTTTTGTATGCTTCAATTGCTTTACCTGTACTTTTACCTGTTCCTTTCGCTGTGTTAGGCGATCCTGTACATGTGGCGCCTCACTTCTAACGTGCACCTCAAAACCTGTTCCGCCTTCGTATCTATGAGGCCTCTGCCTCGTGAAGGCGTTGGCCACTCTGCCATTACTGCAAACGCAAAAGTCGAGACCTGCTCTGGGTCTAAACACTTGGGACAAGGTCGCACTTCAGTGCCCACGCCCATGGAGAGGCCTGTCTAACAGCGCCGTATCGTCCACGGAGTGTCCTAAATACCAAGGCGATCTGTCCCTTAATTCTTGATGCTTGGCACCCACGCCTAAGGAGAGGCCTGCTACAGCAGCGCCGTATCATCCTCAGGGTGTCTAGAAACGCCAAGCACCGGGAAGGCTCGAAGCCCCCCATGGGGTCGCTCCCTCCATGGTCTTTCCTTCCCATGGGTATCGGGGATCAACACTGCCGGTGACTCACTTGACTTCTGGCGATCTCGTCTCCCTCCACAGTTTTTCCTACCTGTGGGTATCGGGGATCGACACTGCCGGTGGCTCACTTGGCTTCTGGCGATCTCGTCTCCCTCCACAATCTTTCCTACCTGTGGGTATCGGGGAGGCGACGCCGCTGGTGCCTTATACTGGCGACGCCTTCAGTGTCTTGGCGGTACCTGGTGTGGTCAACCTGTTGACTTTGGCTTTGGCATTGACTTTGACTTTGACTCTGGTCGACGCCCGGGGGCGTGACACTTGCCGTGGCGGAAAGCTTAAGGTCTCGCCTGCACCATCCACGTGGCATTTCCCATATGGCTGATGGGATGTTCCCTTGTTTGATTTGATCTTGACATTTTCTGAGCTTTTGACAAGATGCTCCCATCTTCGACGGCGCGTCGTACCCTTGGGCCTTCTGTCGACGCGACATTTTCTGAATGTTAACCAGTGACGCCAGGGTCATCCTCCCATCCCCTGACACGTGGCTCGATCGCACGGTGCTCCCCTTTGCGTCGTTTCACGCTCCAACTGTAATATTTGGGTCTTCGAAATTTTGCACCTGCGCTCATCATCTCTGCGTTTACGCACCCTCCTTGCACCACTCCTCTTCCTCACAAAGAGTTCCTCCTGTGTTCTTTCTAGTTGGCGTTTTTCTTCTGCACTTCGAACGCGTCGTTCTCCTTCGACCTACCTTACTCCTTCACTGATACTTTGTACCGACATGTCTACCCATCCTCCTCCCCCTAGGGTCAACCCCAAGGACATTTATGCATGGGCCTTGCGCGAGCTCCTCGACGAGTGCTCCAGCTTACTTTCTACCGGGGCCATAAGGGAACACATGGGGAATCCGTGCTCCTACGATCATCGTGCCTTCGCGAAGAGGCATGATGACGATATCACCGTGCTCCCTTGCACCTTAGGGGAGCCGGTGTGTGGAGACGAACGGGCCAATGATGGGGTCCCCTTCTTCTACTTCTACCAGGTGGTCTTTAAGAGCATCGGCGTGCGCCTGCCCTTCTCCAGGTTTGAGAGGGAACTACTGACAGAGATTAACGCTGCTCCGGCCCAGTTGTATCCTAACAGTTGGGCTTTCGTCAAAGCCTTCGACATACTCTTTGGCTTTCTGAAGTCCTTTAACCTTCTCGCCGCTGTTTGAACTCTTCCCGATCGCCAAGAACTCTTGGTAACATCAGCTTTTCCTAGCCTCATGCTTTGGCAATTGTTTCTTTGCATGGGGGCAGAGACGCCTTTTGGGATCTCTCTTTACCCTCCTGGACTTCAGAACAAAGACCGGCTGACTAAGCGTTCTCTTCGAACCTACCTTAGCCACCTTCCAAACTTCTTCCACCCTCTGCGCCATACCTGAACTCGTTCGAGACGAGAAGGATTTTATCTTGCCTAAGCTCGCATGTAAGCGAGAAGGTCTTTAACTCGCCTGAACTCGCTCATCGGCGAGAAGGTCTTTATCTGGTGCCTCAACTTGCCCAGGGTGTACATCTCCTCCCCCTGGATGCACTGAGGACCTTTCCTCTTTCTCGCCTGCGCTCGCTCGACGGCGAGGAGGTCTTTAACTTGCCTGAACTTGCTCATCGGCGAGAAGGTCTTTATCTGGTGCCTCAACTTGCCCAGGGTGTACATCTCCCCCCCCCTGGATGCACTGAGGACTTTTCCTCTTTCTCGCCTGCGCTCGCTCGACGGCGAGGAGGTCTTTAACTTGCCTGAACTCGCTCGACGGCGAGAAGGACTTTATCTGGTGCCTCAACTTGCCCAGGGTGTACATCTCCTCCCCCCTGGATGCACTGAGGACCTTTCTCTTTCTCGCCTGCGCTCGCTCGACGGCGAGGAGGTCTTTAACTTGCCTCAAAACGCGTGAGGGCGTCAAGGTCTTTCATCTGGTGCCTCCGATCGCCAAAAGACGATGAGGACTTTAAACTTTTAACTGGTGCCTCCAATCGCCGAAAAACGATGAGGACTTAAAACTTTGACTGAAAACATGCGATATATCTTTTCTTGCCTTAAATCACTTACAAGTGACAAGGTCTTTCTTCAAAACTTTTGGAAAACAGCAAACATGCAACCAGAAAACGCCTTATACTTCGAAAACTCTTCTTTTATTGGGTGGCCTCATTAAAAACCCTCCTTAGGGAAAAAAGAGTGCCCCCTTGAAACTGTTTTAACAGAGACATTGTAATATAACCTTTGTGTTTGTCTTTACTTACAAAGCTCTTAACTATAGTACAACTTCAGGTGTGTGGCGTTCCAGGTGCGAGGGATCGCCCCTCCTTCCAGCGTCTCTAAGCGGTAGGCCCCGTTCTCGAGCGCCTCGGTTATTCTGAACGGTCCAGTCCACTTGGGTGACAGCTTATTCTCCATCTCGTACTGGTGGGCCTTCCTCATCACCAAGTCGCCTTCTCTAAACTGCCTTGGCATCACCTTTGAGTTGTATCTTCGTTCAACCCTTCTCTTCACCGCTTCAGCCTTCAACCTCGCCTTTTCCCTGACCTCATCCAGTAGATCCAGGTTCAGCCTTCTTTCTTCATTCGAGTCTTCCTCTACAAAGTTCTGGAACCTCGGCGAGCTCTCCTGGATCTCCACCGGAATCATGGCATCACACCCATAGACCAAGCTGAACGGGGTCTCATGGGTTCCTGACTGCTCGGTGGTGTGGTACGCCCAGACTATACGGGGCACCTCCTCGGCCCAACTTCCCTTGGCTTTCTCAAGCCTTCTCAACAACACCCGATTAGCTGACTCCACCTGGCCATTTGTCTGAGGGTGCTCGACGGATGCAAACACTTGTTGAATTCCCACCCCTTCGCAAAGCTTCTTCAACAGGTGGCTTGCAAACTGCGTCCCATTATCTGACACCAGGCGTTTAGGCACTCCAAACCGGCACACGATGTTCTTCCATACAAAACCTTCGATCTTGTGTGCGGTGATCTGGGCCACTGGTTCTGCTTCAATCCACTTGGTGAAATACTCAATCGCCACCACCAAGTACTTCATCTGCCTGATCGCCAGCGGGAAAGGTCCCAGGATGTCGATTCCCCAAGTATGAAACGGCCAAGGGCTATAGATCGACTTCAACTCCTCGGGAGGCGCCTTATGCCAATCGGCGTGCTGCTGGCATTGTTTACAACACTGTGCATATTTCTTGCAATCTTCTCTCATGGATGGCCAGTAGTAGCCTGCACGGAGAGTCCTTGCGGCCAGAGCTCGACCCCCGACGTGGCTTCCGCATATACCCTCGTGGAGCTCTGCCATGATCCTCGTGCACTTCTCGCCGTGTACGCATTCCAGGAGTGGGCGAGTGAACCCAAACCTGTACAGATCGCCATCAATCAACGTATACTTGCTGGAATTTTTCTTTACCTTCCTAGCTTCTGTCGGATCCAGCGGGAGGAGGCCGTCTGCCAGGCACCGCTTGTACTGTGTTATCCAAGTGTCTGGCTCATGGGTGGCGCAGACCTGCATCACACTCACCTTCTCTCCTCGACATGCTCTAACTCTCGGCGATCTCAGAGTTTCTTGCGTCAAGGACTTATGGCTTCTCGCTGCTCTCTCCGTCGACTTGCTTATTTGAAGGACCAGGTGATCTGCTACAAATGCCCTTGGCGTCTTCAGAGTTTCTTGAATCACCGTCCTCTGCCTACCCCCCTTGCCTGAGCTGGCGAGCTTAGCAAGCAAGTCAGCTCGGGCATTCTGCTCTCGGGGCACATGTACTACTTCAAATGAGGCAAAGGAACTCTTCAATTCCTGCACATACGCCAAGTAAGCCGCCATTTGTGGATCTTTAGCCTGGAACTCGCCTGTTACTTGCCCTGTGACTAGCAGCGAGTCACTCTTAGCCATCAGCACCCTAGCTCCCATTTCCTTGGCCAGCAAAATTCCGGCGATCAGCGCCTCATACTCTGCTTGATTGTTGCTGGCTTTGAAGGCGAACCTCAGAGATTATTCGATCAGCACGCCGTTGGGTCCTTCCAATATGACTCCAGCGCCGCTGCCCTGCTGGTTCGACGATCCATCCACCGAAAGCACCCAACGGAAATCGTCCCCTTCAACCCGCGTCGCCTCTGATGAGAGCTCAACCACGAAATCTGCAAAGATTTGCCCTTTGATCGGGCCTCGGGGCTCGTACTTAATATCAAACTCCGAAAACTCTACCGCCCACTTCACCATCCTTCCCGCAACGTCGGGTTTCTTCAAGACCTTCTGGATGGGCAGGTCAGTCATCACCAGTATTGTGAAACTGTGGAAGTAGTGGCGCAACCTCCTCGCCGAAAACACCACAGCCAGCGCAGCCTTCTTCAGGGCCTGATATCTCGTTTCTGGGCCCTGCAACACCTTGCTCACAAAATAAATAGGCTTCTGAGCCTGATCTTGATCCTGGGCGAGCACCGCACTCACCGCCCTCTCAGTCACAGCAAAATACAACCTGAGAGGGATTCCCGCCAGCAGTTTGCACAGAACCGGCGGGCTCGCCAGATACTCTTTCAGTTTGACGAAAGCTTCCTCGCATTCTTTCGTCCAAGCAAACTTATTATTGCGCCGCAGACATTGAAAATAGGGATGCCCCTTTTCTCCGCTAGCTGACACGAAGCGAGATAGGGCTGCCATCCGACCTGTTAGCTGCTGGACTTCTTTCACTGTAGCCGGGCTCCTCATCGCCAAGATGGCGGCACACTTGTCTGGGTTGGCTTCTATTCCTCTTTCAGTCAAGAGGAAACCCAAAAACTTTCCAGCCTCCACGCCGAAAATGCATTTCTCCGGATTGAGCTTTAACTTGAACTTGGCAATCGTCGTGAACAATTCTTCCAAGTCTGCAACGTGCTTGCTTTTCTCCTGCGAGGTCACGACCATGTCATCGACGTAGGCTTGCACGTTCCTTCCCAGCATCGGTGCAAGTACTCGATCCATCAGCCTCTGGTACGTGGCCCCCGCGTTCTTCAGCCCAAACGGCATCACCTTATAGCAATAACATGATCTCTCCGTCATGAAGGCTGTCTTCTCTTCATCCATGGGATGCATCTTGATCTGATTATAGCCTGAGAAGGCATCCAGGAAACTCAGCAACTTGCACCCTGCAGCACTATCAACCAGGGCATCAATGCTTGGTAAAGGATACGAATCCTTCGGGCAAGCTTTGTTCAGGTCGGTGAAATCGATGCACATGCGCCATTTCCCGTTACTCTTCTTCACCAGCACGACATTTGCCAACCATTCAGGGTACTGGACTTCCCTGATGTGGCCTGCAGCGAGGAGTTTCTGTGTTTCGTCCCTGATCGCCTGCCTCCTCTCCTCGTTGAACTTTCTTCTCCTTTGTCGCACCGGTCTCACCATGTTGTCCATCGCCAGATGATGGCACAAGAAGTCGGGATCAATCCCGGGCATGTCCGAAGCGGACCATGCAAACGCGTCCAGATGCCGCTCAATCACCTTGGCGATCTGGTCCTGGAGATCGACCTCCAGAGATCTTCTGAGCTTGAAGATTTTTCCTCCGATCTCCTTTTCGAGCCACTGCTCGACAGGTTTAGGCCTGGATTCTCTGGCGATCACCGCCCTGGCGATTCCCTGTTCCCTTGCTTCCTCGGGGCGATTCCGCGCCTCTTCCTCCTCCAGGCCAGCATTCCTCTCCCCTAGCTCAGCGTCTACCATCTCTACATCCCTTCCGGCGGCTTCCTCTGTTACCAGCGGTCTGGGCTTCACACCGGGAGGCGGGGTGGTTGTTACATAACTCACTGATCTTTTGTTTTTCAGGCTATTCTCATAGCACCTTTTCGCTTCTTTCTGATCAGACTTGATCGTGATCACCACCCCTTCCATGGACGGCAACTTTACCTTCATGTGCCGAGTTGACGGAATGGCGCCTATCCTGTTAAGCGTGGGCCTTCCCAACAGGATATTATACGCTGAGGGGGCGTTTACAATGAGGTACTTGATTTTCTCCGTCCTCGACCCAGCCTCATCTGTAAACGTGGTTCTCAGCTCAATGTACCCCCTGACTTCCACCTGGTCACCAGCGAACCCATATAAGCACCCTCCATAGGGCCTTAGCTGGTCAAGGGGCAACTCCAGCTGCGTGAAAGTCGGCCAGAACATCACGTCTGCCGAGCTTCCTTGGTCCACCAGAACTCTGTGGACCTTCCTTCCCGCTGTAACCAATGAAATAACTATGGGATCGTTGTCATGAGGCACAACGTCCCGAAGATCCTGCTTTGTGAACGTAATGTCCACTTCCGGCGAGTGATCTTCAAACATGTCCACTGTCATCACCGATCGCGCATACTTTTTCCTCTGCGACGCGGTGCATCCACCACCTGAGAAACCCCCTGCAATGGTGTGGATCTCCCCGTGGATAGGCATCTCGTGTTGCTGGGCTTCTCCACCTGCTGGCTGGGAACTCGACGCTCCCCCCGTCCTCCTGTCCAGCAGATAGTCATTTAGGAACCCACTCTTAACCAGATCGTCGAGCTGGTATCCTAAAGACAAACACGAGTCCAAAGTGTGGCCAAAACACTGGTGGAACTCACACCAGGCGTCCGGCTTTGACCCCAGCACCTTGTCGCCCACCTTCTCAGGCGCTTTCAACCTAGCAGAGATATTAGGAATGGCGATTAGATCCGCTAATCCCATGACAAATTTGTGCTTAGGCGGGCGATTGTATTCCCGGCGTGCTGGTTGCTGGCGTGCTTGGCTTCTTCCCTTGTTTCTCCTGTCGTAAGGATGGCGAGTCCTTTGGTCCTTTCTGGCCGCCGCCGCCGTTTCCAGTACCCTCTGCGGCTGGATCCTGGTCTGGGCGCGTGGCCTGGCGGGAGCCACGCTGCCTCTTTTCTCGGCGACTTCACTCTCGTCGGCGATGTGAGCCACCGCAAGTCGCCTGACTTCAGCAAATGTCGCGGGGTGAGCCCTGATCAAGGCCTCGCAGAATGGTCCTGGCTGCACGCCCTTCTTGAATGCATAGACCAGCATTTCCTCATCCTTGGCCGGCGATCTGACCATCTGCGCCCCAAAGCGATTCAGGTAGTCTCTGAGGGACTCTCCCTGGTACTGCCTTATATCAAACAGATCATAAGACACCCTGGGCGGTGCCTTATTCACGATGTACTGCTCAACGAAGATCTTCGAGAACTGTTGAAAATTGGTTATGTGGCCGTTAGGCAGGCTCACAAACCACTCCATCGCCGTTCCCTGGAGCGTACTCACGAACATCTTGCAGTAGACGGCGTCTGACCCTCCCGACAGCATCATCTGCGTATGGAACGTGGTCAGATGAGCCTCTGGATCCTCCACGCCGGTAAAGACAGCCTTAACCGGAACCACGCTCGTGGGAATTGGCGTGTCGGTAATCGCCTGAACGAAAGGCATTGGGAAAACACGGGGTGGCGTCGACGGCGCCACCTCTTCAACAGAAGAACGTCCTTGTTGCTCCTGAAGAGCTCGACGCAGCTCCTCAGTCACCTTGCTGAGCTCCTCGTTCCTGGCGCGAGAGGCGACCAGGTCCTCATGTATCCTCGCCTGCTCTACGCGCGAGGCTTCCACAGTTGCCTGCAACGAGCGCATCATCTCTGCCATCTGCGCCATGGTCATGGCGGCGTCGCCTTCAGCAGCGACAGGCGCCACGGGACTGGAACGATTGCTTCTCATTTTTCTCATTAACTTCAGCGAAACACAGGAATGCAGCGAACAACACTTCAACCACGATCGAATCAGCGATCAATCGGAGAAAACAGTGCGAAACTGTGCAAGAAAACTCAAGAACACCGTACGCCTCCAAAGAAAACCACAACTTCGCCAGAAACCATCGCTTCTCCGCGAACAACCAAACAAGCGAAAGAACTCGAACTTCCACCGGACAGACCACGTGCAAACAGCAGGAAAACTCACTCCACCGATCGAAAAGCCAAACGAACGGTACAAAACGCAAACTCACCAAACGAAACTCAAACAGACAGCGGACGATGGTTGCACCAGCACACAACCACGCAGAAAACTTCGAAAACCTCCAAGAACTCACGCTGTGGATGGGAGCAAGCTTTACACGGCCCCACGGTGGGCGCCTGATGATCCTTCACTTCTTTGAGGTGAAGAGGCGAAGGAACAACCTTTGGGTGACCCTCAGCAATGTTCCCGGCAGGGTCCTCCTAACTCCCTTTCAAAACTCCTTCACGGGGTGGAAGGGTAGATTTTTTAAAGTTTGCTGTTCTGATCTCGTGCCTTCTGCCCTGGATGGTTTTCCACTGTACTGGGTGAGGGAGACAAGGGCCTTGAAGTCCAAACCTTGAACGACCAGGTGGCTTGCCGGATCCTGGATGAGGCGGGGGGCTTTGACGCTGCCGCTTTGATTAGTTTGGAGTACAACGCCGAAGCCTTGGAGAAATATATATGTATGAGAGATTACCTTAAAACCTCCCGTTCTTCATCTTTACTAGATCTTTGCATGACCTATCATGTGGTGCCTTCACCATGCTTGTTTTCTTTGGTGCAGGTTCGAAGATAAACCGGCAACAGAGGTCGCAGCTTGCCCAGGCGCTGAGGACCGAGAACGGGGCTTCGTCCTCCCCCCATCCAGACTCCGGAGGCCACTGAAAGGTGGTCTGTTTGCACTTTTCATACGAGCATAGGGCATGTACATGTTTGCCTCACTTGTCTCATTCATCTTTATCTCAAACTTTATCTGTAACCTTAACTCTCGCGCCATATTTTGGTTCTTGTAAACGCCGCTCCTTTATTTCTGCGCACTCTCGTCTACATTCGCTTCCTCTGGCATGCTGTGCGCGTTCCCTCCGTTGTGTGTGGGAGGGTTTATTTTACCTGTACCGAGTGTCCACGCTTAAGGGGAGACCTGCTCTGGGTGTCCTTTGCGTGTCTGACACCAGGGATTCCCATATGGCGATGCCTACGTTTGGCGGTGTTCCCTCCATGGCGGCGTCTTACTTAGGCGATGACTGTGTTTGGCGATGCGCCTTCTTGGCGACGCCTACGCTCGACGACGCCCCTTCTTGGTGACGCGTACGTTTGGCGACGCCTGACATCACTTCACGTCTTTGTCTTTTATCTCTTTACCCCTTGATCTTACACTTCGCGTGGGAAGAAGGGAAAACTTGAGGCAAAGATTTTCTTGAACTTCTTTTTACTTGGGTGACCTCGTTAAAAAACCCCCGAGAGGGAAAAAGAGTGTCCCCTATGATAATATTGTTACATTGTCGTTTACTTACATAATTCAACTAAAATAAAACTTCAAATTGGCCGCATTCCAGCTGCGCGGAATGGGACCCCCTTCCAAAGTCTCTAGGTTGTACGAACCATTTCCCTTAGCCTCGGTGATTCTGAAGGGTCCGGTCCATTTGGGAGACAATTTGTTCTCTAGCTCATATGGGTGAGCCTTCCTCATAATTAAGTCGCCAACCTGGAAATGCCGTGGCTTCACCTTGGAGCTATATTGTCGCTCTACTCTTCTCTTCACTGCCTCGACCTTTATTCTTGCTTCTTCCCTGGCTTCGTCCAGTAAGTCCAGATTCACCCGCCTCTCCTCGTTGGACTCTTCAGCCACAAAATTCTGGTAACGTGGCGAGCTTTCGTGAATCTCAACTGGGATCATCGCATCTGACCCATATACTAGGCTGAAAGGCGTCTCCATGGTAGAAGATTGGGGCGTGGTGTGGTATGCCCATACGATCCTTGGCACTTCTTCCGCCCATGCCGCTTTAGCTTTTTCTAGCCTTCTCTTTAGTCCTCTCAGCAAGACTCTATTCGCTGACTCTACTTGCCCATTAGTCTGGGGGTGTTCGACTGATGCGAACACTTGCTTGATGCCTACCTCTGCGCACAGGTTTCTCAACTATTGGCTTGCGAACTGGGTGCCATTGTCTGATACCAGCCGCCTAGGCACGCCAAAACGACACACAATGTTCTTCCAAACAAAGTGTTGCACCTTGTGCGCAGTAATCTGGGCCACGGGCTCCTCATGGCGATGATGGTCGCGCACTTGTCTGGGTTTGCCTCAATTCCTCTTTCCGTGAGCATGAAGCCTAAAAACTTCCCTGCCTCGACCCCAAAGACACATTTCTCAGGGTTCAGTTTGAGGCGGTATTTTGAAATGGTGGCAAACAACTCTTCCAGGTCAGTTGTATGTCGCCTTCGATCGCGCGAAGTCACCACCATGTCGCCAACGTAGGCTTGCTCATTCCTTCCCAACATGGGCGCCAGGACCTTGTCCATTAGCCTCTGATAGGTGGCGCCCACATTCTTTAATCCAAACGGCATTACTTTGTAGCAGTAGCTACATGTCTCGGTCATGAACGCTGTTTTACTTTCATCTCTCGGGTGCATCTTGATCTGATTATACCCCGAAAAAGTGTCCAAGATACTTAGCATTTCGCAGCCTGAGGCACTATCCACCAGGGCATCGATGCTGGGTAGTGGATACGAGTCCTTGGGGCATGCCTTGTTCAGGTTCGTGAAGTCTACACACATCCTACACTTCCCATTTGCTTTTTTCACTAGGACGACGTTGGCCAGCCACTCGGGGTATTGGATTTCCCGTATGTGTCCGACGCTCAACAGCTTCTGCGTCTCTTCCCTTATCACAAGCCGCCTCTCTTCATTAAACTTTCTCCTTCTTTGTCGCACGGGACGGACCGTGCCATCCATGCTAAGGTGGTGGCATAGAAAGTCAGGGTCGATGCCTGGCATCCATGTCTGAGGCGGACCATGCGAAAGCATCTAAATGGCGTGAAATCACCTCCACCACCTCATCCTGTTCTTCTTGGCTCAACAAACGCCCCAACTTGAATGTTTTGCCGCCAATCTGCCTCTCCACCGCGTTGGTCGTCGGCTGATCCCTGCTATCTTCCTTAAGGGGCGTCGCCCGGTAGTGCTTTCCAGGTGTCGCCTCTTCTACGGGCGATGTGTCGTCCAGCGGCGTCGCCTCGTTCAAGGGTTCTACCTCCATCGTCGTGTCTGCACTTGGCGGACGCTCGAACACCATGAACACGCCCCTCTTCGTTTTCGGACTATTCTCATAACATTTCCGCGCTTCTTCCTGATCTGACTTGATGAAGATCACTATGCCGCTGAGATCCGACAGCTTCATCTTCATGTGGCGCGTGGAGGCTACTGCGTTCAGCCTGTTCAACGCCGGTCTGCCCAGCAAGATGTTGTAGGCTGAATTGGCATTTACGACTAAATACCTAATGTTTTCGGTACGTGAGGCCGCTCCATCCGAGAATGTCGTCCTCAATTCCAGGTAGCCTCGTACTTCCACCTGGTTGTCAGCGAACCCATATAAGCACCCTGTGTAGGGTCTCAAAAGGTCAGGAGACAACCGCAACTTGTTGAATGTCGACCAGAACATAACATCTGCGGAGCTTCCTTGGTCGACTAGGACCCTGTGCACCTTTCTACCGGCCGTGACAACCGAAATGACCACGGGGTCATTGTCGTGCGGCACAACATCCTGTAGATCCGCCCTCGTGAACACGAGGTCTGACTCCCACGGGTTACCTGAGATTCTTCCTTCAATTGAATTGACCCCCTCGCATATTTCTTCCGTTGGGAGGCAGTGGGTTCTCCCCCGAAAAAGCCACCAGCAATGGTGTGGACTTCGCCAAGGACAGGCATCTCGTGCGCTTGTTCTTCCACTGGTGCTGGCAGGGTCGCGGTCGTTGCGGGCTCTACGATGTAATCCTTCAAAAACCCGCTTCTCACCAACTCATCTAGCTGGTATCCCAACGACAGGCAGTTGTTGATGTGATGATCGAAATCTTCATGGAACTCACACCAAGAGTCCTTGCGAGGCCCTAACACCTTGTTGGTCTTTGCCGGTCGCCTCAACCTTTCAGCTATATTGGGCACGACAATCAGATCCTTCAATTCCACCACAAAGTCGTACCTCGTTGGCCTGGCCCTTTCCCTGGCCGGGCGATTTCCTCCTGCTGGACCCCTGGGCTGGGGTTTTCTGGTCTCATAGGGGCGTCTCCCCTCTGGCTTCTTTCTCCCCGTCGTGGTCTCGTTGACCCTGACGGGTTGAGCCCGCGTCTGCGCTATCGGGCGTGAGGGTACGACGCTGGTGCGCTTCTCACACACCTCTCCCTCAGAGGCGATATGCTCCACCGCACGACGCCTTATTTCAGCGAAGGTCCTGGGGCGATTGCGAATGATGGATTCGCAAAAAGGTCCGGGACACACGCCCTTTCTGAATTTGTACACTATCATGGGCTCTTCCGTAGTACCAACCTTTACTACTTGGGCCCCAAAACGGTTGATGTACTCCTTCAAGGTCTCTCCTCGATATTGTTTCACATCAAACAGGTCATACGAAACTGGCGGCAGGGCCCTGTTCGCTAAGTATTGCTCCCTAAACAACTGAGACAGCTGTTGGAAGGAAGTGATATGGCCGTTTGGAAGGCTGATGAACCAATCCATGGCCATCCCCATCAAGGTGCTCATAAAGAGCTTGCACCTCATGGCATCGGAGCCGCCTACTAGCACCATCTGTGTGTGAAATGCAGTGAGGTGCGCCTCAGGATCCTCCATCCCAATGAAGATCACCTTGGGTCCTGCGAACATGTTGGGGATCACTGCTTCCAGAATCTTCTGCGAGAAGGGTGTGGAAAACTCCCTTGGTGGGGTGAGAAGCTCGGTCTCATTTTGGTCACGTTGCCCTTGGTTATCACCCAAACCACGACGCAACTCTTCATTGATACGATGGAGCTCATCGTTTCTCGCACGCAAGGCTGCGAGATCTGCCTGCATGAGTTCTTGTTCCACCCTTGATTCCGCCATCTCATCCTGCAGCCCCCGCATCATTTCCATGACCTGCTGCATGCACATTTCCTCACTCGCAGCGCATGCGGAACCTTGTCTCGTGGCCCTCATTCTCCACTGTTTCCTCTAAACTTCTCCTGACGTTATGGTAGCTCCGATAGAACTCCTGAAACTTGCGATGGGACTGATGTTTTAAATC
The DNA here is from genome assembly GCF_051622355.1 of Phaseolus vulgaris. Taxonomy (NCBI): domain Eukaryota; kingdom Viridiplantae; phylum Streptophyta; class Magnoliopsida; order Fabales; family Fabaceae; genus Phaseolus; species Phaseolus vulgaris. The sequence continues at coordinate 35,658,997 of NC_143508.1, forward strand.
GGCCCCACGGTGGGCGCCAAATGTTCCGGCCGGTTGACTTGGGTACGTCTTTGTGCGCAGCCTTGCTCGTCAGCTAAGGACACCTTCCCTCTGGCAATCTGTGAACACCTGCAAAGAAGGACAAATGGGCACCCTAGCGGCCGTTTGCACTCCGATGCTCAAGTCAGCTAGCAAGAAACACCAAAACTCTGCACCTCCGTATCGGAACACCGTGGATGGTGCTCTGAAGGTGGTAAAAAGAACTGTGTATTGTGTATATTTTCTCCCTCTGGCAAACAACCTTTCTCTAGTCCCTTGTGCGTAGCCTCAAGACTCGAGTAAGCAACTAGAGTGTATTCTGGGAAAATTTGCCAAAAGTTCGAACCTCGTTTCTAACATCCAAGGTTCTATTTAAACGCCTCTAGCATTTAAAGCGTCTTAAAGCGCATTTAATTATGAAACGTTCCGCGCCTTTAAGACGTTTAAACCGCCTGAAGCATTTAAAGTACCTTAACACGCTCGAAACGTAAACTTTAATTACCTTTAAATAGCTTTAATTACCTTATACCTGACAAATGGATGTTGCTGTTCTGACTTGGCTGTTATTACACGTGGAGGGCCTCACCACCGTGACCCAACTTGGGGGTATTTCATTGTGTGAGTCCTCCTTCCTTGGAGTGCATCTGGTGTAAGGGGTGACTTTTTGGGTGTCAACTCATGCCCCCAAACCTCTAGTCACTCGCTTTGAGAGCGTATCTACCCTCCTCTCGTACCCTGCATCTGGTTACCCTTGGGCGTGACCCTCTCATGAGTCGTATCTATCCCAAGGGCCTCTCTGGGGTGACATGGGCACTTCGCGAGTCAGATTGCTCTCCACTGGCGCTAGTACTATGGCCTTGAAGCCACCCTTCTCTTCACTTTCTCATTGTTTCTGCACTTGGCGGGCCCGAAGCCTTCGTGGCGTCACTCCTTCCGTGGTCTTTCCTACCCCCGGGTATCGGGGAGCGACACTTCCGGTGGCTTGTTTGGCAACGCCGTATCTTGGCGGCACCTTGTCTAGGCGACGCCTTATCTCGGCGACGCCATGTTAAGGCGACGCCTTGTCCTGGCGACGCCTTGTGTAATTATTCTGTTGACTTCCTTTCATTGACCCCTTCGCATGGTCTCACCACATGTTGATCTTGGCCCCGACGTTGACTTTTGACTTTGGTCAACGCCCGGGAGTGGGACGGTACAGGAATATATTCCAAAAAGCTTGAAAATTTAAGAGCCTTTATGACTAGTCAAAGATCACATGAGATGACCATGTGATTTTCTGCTTTTTCTGACATTTTCTGTGCAGGTCTTGGTCAAGTCTTTTCTCTTTGATGACTGAAACCCACTCACATCAATTGAATGCAGTATGGTTCAGTTTCTCTTTAAATTCTGGTGCAGCTGTTCTCTCTCACAAGAACAATCAATTAAGCCATCTCTTGCAATATCTCTTGCTCTCTTTGTGTGAGTCTTCTTTGCCTCTTTTTCTGCTATCATGGAGTCCACTCCTCCTACATCAAAGAGGATCAAAACAAGAGTTGTGAGGTCTGGAGGGAGACTTGAGGGCTGGTTTTCAGGAGATAATGAACTCATTGAAAGGTATCGCTTTGAAACTAGCACAAATGTGATCAACAACCCCAAAGTTGTTTCCTTTAATTGGCTGAAAAGCCAAAAGCTAGACAATGTGAGGAAGATTCTCAAGGACCAGCTGCTAAGAAGGTTATTGGAGATGAAGGGAAACATATACCCTGATTTGATTCGGGTATTCTACACCAATCTCAAATTTGGAGGAAACAATTTTGTGTCTCATGTGAAGGGTGTTGACATGGAGATCACTCATGATGTGTGGACTGTTGTAGATGGCCTAAAATATGCTGGTCTAAGGATCAACAAGGGAAATCTTGGAGTAGTGGAGGATTTTAACAAAGTCCAATACTACAAGAGTTGCTTGAAGAATCAACAAGCCCAAGTGAAAACTTGTTCGGTTGGAGGCTTGAAGTTGGATGAAAGGGTGCTTGCTCTTATTGTAACTTGGATTCTTACTCCAAGGGGGAGTAACCATTCTGTCTTAACAGAAGAAGACCTTGTATACATCTACTGCATCATGAAGAAGATCAAGATCAACTGGATCCATATCATCAAAGAGCACATGCAAAAATCCATGAGGTTAAGTGACTACCACTATCTCTATGACGTTTTAATCTCTAAATTCTTGCTCTATTTTGAAGTGAATCTTGAAGATGAGACCTCTGAGTTGGTTAAGTCAACACAAGAAATGAACAATGGCTCTCTAAGCAAGATGGGATTCACCAAAATAAATGGAAAATGGGTGAGCAAAGATGGTGATCATGGTGCTTCATCAAGGGCTACAACTGCTGATTTTGATGAAGAAGTTCAAGCTGCTGACATTGATATTCACCATGAAGAACAACCTGCAACCAATTTTGGTGCTGGAACCAGTGCAGGAGATCAAGGGGATGAAATGCCTTCTATGTCTTCTTTTGAAAGATACATGGTGAATAGGCTTGATGGCTTTGTCGAGAATCAAAAAAATCTCCATGATCTGTGTGTAAGCAACTTCCAGAATATAGACAACATATTCAACAACATGGATACTCGGTTTATGACCTTGGATGAACAGATTGAAGCTGTTCAGAATCAGATCTTTGAACTTCAGTATGACAAGGATGATTAATGGAAAAACAATCAGTTGAATGCTCGACACAACCTATTGTTTTTGCCCTGTATCAGTTTAAGTGCTTTTGTTTTTCAATTTTGTATAATCTGGAACAATTGCCTTTTTTTTTCTCTTCTTATTGTCTATTTGTAAAGAAAAATAGGGGGATATTTTATGTTGTGTTGTCTTTTATTTTCTACAAACTCTGTTTTGTTTAAGTGAACTTTAATTCTGTTGTTTTCTGCTGATATGTTGGTATTCTAACTGCTGATATGTTGTTTTTCTTTTACTGCTCTAACCTTCTATCAGAGATATTGTGCTTTGCTTAAACTTTGTTTTGCAAGCTTTGAAGAATCCAAATCCTTTGAGTTTGATGGAAGGCTGGATGTGCTTGTTGTTGCTGAGGTGCTTTAGAATAGGATCTGGGGTAGATTATCTGTGTAAATCCACTCTTGATTGAATCCAAAGCTTAAGCATTTTCAAACCTTTTAAATTGAATGTGTTTTTCAAACTAAGTGAAAAACAACCGATTGTTTTACTCTTACGTGTTTTGAAAAAGGTAGAAAACTGTTTTTGGTGTTTGACTAGCTGTCAAACCAAAACAACCGATTGATTCGCACATTCAAACGATTGTTTGTTTTCAAATCATAACAGAAAACTATTTTGTGTGTTTACTGAGCTTTAAATGATTTTGTAACTGAATGCGCTCATGTTTTAAATGCTTTGACCATTATTTGAAAGCTATAAAGAGTTTGTTCATCTTTTGTAACAAACAAGAACTGAGATTTAATCATAGAAAAACATATTTGAGTTTTTCACTGATTTTGCTTCCAAGAGTTAAAAGATTGCTTTGAAGCTTGCTTTGATCAAGAGAGAGTGATATAGGAATTTCATTTGTATTGATTTCAGATCATTCTGTAACAAGTGTAATCCTTCTGTACTTTGTGTAAACTCTGGTTTGTGAGGCCGAGAAGTGTTGTGTGCTCTTGAGGTTGTCAAGATCAACATTCTTGGTGGTGTTTGTGCTGAGCCAAAGGAAGTGTGTTTCTTGAGGGGATCAAGGTCACTTCTTTGGTGATGTGTGTAAGTTGATGGAAGAGGGCCAAGCACAACCTCACAAGAAAGACAAGAGCCAAGACATGAGCATCCAAAGCCAAACCAAGAGCGTCTAGGGCAAAGGGAAGAGCGTCTAGGACCAATTACTAGGTCCATGGCCAAGAGAATCCATGAAGACTTGGAGCAAGCTACGGATGGAAGAAAGAGCTATTTGTATATGCTACATGAAGGCCCATCAAGAGTATCTTAGTATTAGTTGTGGTGTAAATAGCACAAACTTGATTCCATGAGGATTTGACCTAGAGTTGCTACGTTTCTAGAAGATTTCCTTAATCTAGGGTCGGCCATGTGCCATGAGTTCCTTGTGATGTCATTTGCATTTCATTTAGATTGCATTTGCTTATCATTAGGGTTAACCTTTATGGTCCTCCTTAACTTATAAAAGGGGGAGCCAACCTCATGTATTTTTTAAGATTGAATAGAGTATTGTTATGCTGCCAAATTTGTGCCATACACTACTCTTTGCCTAGCATCTAGGTTTTAATCTTCATTTCATCACCTTCAAAGGGGCTGGCCGAACCTCCCCAATTCCCCACTCTCATGCACCTTCTAGGCACCCATACTTCCTAGGAAGGCCTTGCTTCATCTCGTCCACAAGCTTCCGCAAGTTCATCACCAAAACACAAAGAAGAGCTCAAAGGAATGCCATCATTTGGTATCTAGAGCTATGGTTCTTCAAAGATGAGTATATCTTTGCATTTTTCTTTTTGAGTTCTGTACCGACCAGGTCATAAGGCATGATGACGTGTCTTGCACGTGCTCGGGTGGGGCGTGCTCAATGGAACGAGTAGGCCAGAAAAGATGAATGGTTCAGAAGTGGGCATAGTCGCAGATCGCTAAACTGGCGTTCTCCGATCTCTAGTGTGCGTAATCGGTGGTCGCCAGAGTCACGTCGCAGTCGCCGTATGAGGGTGGTAGGAGAATGGATGATCAGAGATCGCCCGGGAATGCTAGGAGATCGGGTGGTTTACACGCCGCCACAAGGAGCACATCGCCGGATCTCCCAACAAACTTAGTTAAAGCTGTTGAAGGCTCGGAAGGGTAATTTCAAGCGTGTAAGTTCAGTAAGACGATTGTGGCACCAGCATGGGGCATGAAGGTCGAGTGGGTTGGAGGGAACACCTTGCTCATCAGCGACAAGATTCCTAGAGTGGACATTTGTTGGTGGCAAGGTTTCCTCAGCTAGAACATGCATGGTGTAGCAGAAAGGAGGGTGGCATTCGCGATGAGCGATGTCATAGAGATGATGCACTTTGTTGCATCCGATACTCGCCTTGACGGGTGGTGTTTCACAGCGCATTATGTGCTAGGTTGCTCCTTGAGTTCAGGACGTAGCTGTGCGGCTGGTTACTGCGCAAGAATGACGTTCAAGTTGCCCCAATCCTAGATGATGACACGTGTAGGGTTGGGAGCAATGGAGAAATGACGCTCAAGTTGCCCTAGCTCAGATGACGACACGTGTAGGGCTGGGCGCTACCTGCTATCCCAGCCCAGATGGCGACACGTGCAGGGCTGGATGCGAGCCACGAGTCCAAAAGCATAACGGCCTGGAGAGAGAAGAAACCTAGCTATAAAGGTAACCTTAACAGAATCTGCAGAGGTACGTTTTTCATTACGGCTGATACTGCTAGGGTTGTGTGCCTATAGTACGGTCCTACAGAGCATATTCTCTCTTAGTTTTTGGGTGTTCTTGTCACTGACTTGAGCGTCGGAGCGCCACCGCCCGCAAAGGCGCCACTGTGTGTTTTTCAGGTTCTCAGAGAGGCTATCTGTGGAGTGGACTTGGAGGGCACGTGGTGTCAAGCTGGTGAGGAAGATTATGACGAGGCAACGCTCTTGCGCTAAGTCAACCGGCAGGATCATCAGGCGCCCACCGTGGGGCCGTATAAAAGGTGATTCCCAACCATAGTTTGTGTTTGTGGTGCTTTGGGTGTTTTCTGTTCGACTGCTCGCTATCGAAGTCGACTCCTGGAGTTTTCACCGTTTGTTTGGAGTTCTTTGAGCTGCTGAGTTTGCTGAGGAAGGATGAGGACAACACGCTCCAGTTCAGTTGCGCCATCAACAGACGAAGATGCTGTGTCCATGACGCAAGTGATGGACATGATGAGGACGCTACAGGAGAACGTGGCTGCATCGCGTTCTGAGCAGGAAAGGATCAACGAGGCGCTGGTGGCCTCGCAAGCAAAGAACGAAGAGCTCAACCGGATCAACAAAGAGATGCGCAAAGCCCTTCAGGAGCGGGAGGAGCATGCGGCAGGGGACAAATCTGCAGCCCCATCCCCACCACGCAGCTTCCCTATGCCATTCTCCCAAGAGATCATGGACTCGGTGGTCCCGGCTAACACTGTGGTAGTGAAAGCGTCTTTCACTAGGGTGGAGGACCCTGAAGCCCATCTCACGGCGTTTCATACTCCGATGATGCTCTCAGGGGGCTCAGACGCGGTGTATTGTAAGGTGTTCATGAGCACTTTGAGCGGAACGGCGTTGGACTGGTTCGTCAGTATACCCACTGGCCACATTACCACGTTCCAACAGTTTTCCAAGATGTTTGTTGAGCAGTACATAGTGAACAAGGTGCCATCTTTGGTGTCTTACGACTTGTTTGATATAAGGCAGTACCAAGGGGAGTCTTTGAAGGATTTCCTGAACAGATTCGGAGCTCGGATAGTCCATTTGCCAGGAAAGGACGAAGAGATGTTCGTGCACGCCTTCAAAAAGGGCGTGTTACCTGTGCCTTTTAGTGAGTCGCTCATCAGGAGCCACCCCGCCACGTTCGCCGAAATCCGGCGACGTGCTGTGGCTCACATCGCCGCCGAGAGCGAGGTCACCGAGAAGAGGGGAAACGTGGCCCCAACTACACCGCGTACCCAAGCAAGGGTACAACTGCAGAGGGTAATGGAGGCGGCGGCGGGAAAGAGGGATCAAAGGACGCGCCATCCTTACGACCCTAAGAAAAATAAGAGCAAGGGACCAAGGCGCCCCAGGGAGAGTAATTGCCCCCCGAGGTATGAGTTTGTGATGGGTCTGGCTGATTTGATCGCCATCCCAAACATAGCTGCCAGGCTCAAAGTGCCTGAGAAAACGGCGGAGAAGATTTTGGGGCCAAAGCCAGACGCATGGTGCGAGTTCCACAAGAGCTTTGGTCACTCTATCAATTCGTGTTTGGCCCTGGGGCACCAGCTCGCCGAGCTGGTCAAATGTGGTTTCCTGAAGGATTACTTGCTAGAGAAGCAAGCGGACCAGGCATCAGGGTCTCAACCGGCGAGCGGTGGAGGGCAACAGCACGAGGTGCCTATTCACGGCGAGATCCACACCATAGCTGGCGGATTCTCCGGCGGGGGGTGCACAGCGTCGCAACGAAAGAGGTACGCGAGGTCGATAATGTCAGTGGAAGTCTTTGAGGATCACTCGCCCGACGTGGACATCACGTTCACCAAGGGGGACCTCAGGGACGTGGTGCCTCACGACAACGACCCTATTGTGATCTCGCTTGTCACGGCGGGAAGGACCGTCCACCGGGTGCTGGTCGACCAAGGAAGCTCAGCAGATGTGATGTTTTGGCCCACTTTTGAGAAGTTACAACTGTCCCCTGATCAACTAAGACCATATAGGGGCTGCTTGTACGGTTTTGCTGGTGGCCAAGTGGAGGTGAGGGGGTATATCGAGCTGAGGACGACTTTCACTGACGGTTTGGCCTCACAAACGGAGAAGATCAGGTATCTTGTTGTAAACGCCCCGTTAGCGTACAACATACTGCTGGGAAGGCCAACGCTCAACAGAACAGGAGCTGTGCCTTCGACGAGGCACATGAAGGTCAAGCTGCCGTCTATGGAGGGTATGATCATCACTATTTGCTCCGACCAGGAGGAGGCGAAGAAGTGTTACGAAAACAGCCTCAAGAACAAGAGGTCTGTGTGCCACGTAACCACAACGCCTCCCCCTGGCGTGGAGCTGGGGCGCGAACCCCGGCGAGTTTCGGATGCGGCGTTGGAGGTGGTCGCCGAGGGCGATGTGCCGATGGGGAATGTAGAGGTGAGGTCGGAGAGAAACTGCTCGGAGACCGCCAGAGAAACCGGTATCGCGAGGGCGCTGATCGCCAGCGAGAGCAAACCTCAGCCAGTAGAGGAATGGCTCGAGAAGGAGATTGGCGGTAAGGTGTTTAAGTTGGGAAGAACCCTGGATAGCAAGACGCAAGACCAGATCGCCGAGGTAATAAGTAGACACTTGGATGCGTTTGCGTGGGCTGCTTCAGATATGCCGGGGATCACCAAGTGGATCGAAGCGGAGCCAGTGGCCCAGATCACCGCACACAAGATCGAGAGCTTTGTATAGAAGAACATAGTGTGCCGGTTTGGTGTGCCTAAACGTCTGGTGTCAGAAAATGGGACCCAGTTTGAAAGCCACCTCTTGAAAAAGTTGTGCGAAGAGGTGGGGATACAACAGGTGTTTGCATCCGTCGAGCACCCACAGACGAATGGCCAAGTGGAGTCTGCCAATCGGGTGTTGCTGAGAGGTTTAAAGAGAAGATTAGAGAAAGCTAAGGGATCGTGGGCTGAAGAGGTACCCCGCATAGTTTGGGCATACCACACCACTGAGCAGTCAGGAACCCACGAGACCCCCTTTAGTTTGGTTTATGGATGTGATGCGATGATTCCAGTCGAAATCCAGGAAAGCTCGCCGAGATTCCAGAACTTTGTGGTGGAAGACTCGAACGAAGAAAGAAGAATGAATCTGGATTTGCTGGATGAGGTCAGGGAGGAGGCGAGAGTGAAGGCCGAAGCAGTAAAAAGAAGAGTTGACCGAAGGTACAACTCTAAGGTAATGTCAAGGCAGTTCAGAAGTGGCGATCTGGTGATGAGGAAGGCCCATCAGTATGAGATGCAAGAAAAGTTATCGCCTAAGTGGACGGGACCGTTCAGAATAACCGAGGTGCTCGGGAATGGCGCCTACCACTTGGAGACGTTAGAAGGAGGGGCGATTCCTCGCACTTGGAACGCCACACATCTCAAGTTGTATTATAGTTAAAGCCTTGTAAGTAAAGACGAATATGAAGAGATTTGAATAGTTTCTTTTAAAACAATTTCAAGGGGGCACTCTTTTTTCCCTAAGGAGGGTTTTTAATGAGGCCACCCAATAAAGAAGAGTTTTTCAAAGTTTAAAGCTTCTAAGTTTGCATGCTTATGGCTTTGAGAGTTTTAGAAAAAAGGCCTTATTACCCGTATGTGATTTAGGGCAACAGCAAAGTCATATTGCATGCTTCAATAGTTAAAGTTTTAAAGTCCCCATCGTTTTTCGGTGATCGGTGGCAATAGTTAAAGTTTTAAAGTCCCCATCGTTTTCGGCGATCAGTGGTGATCCAGTCGGTCATCGGTGGTTGATGACGTCAACAGAAGACAATCACGTGGACCACTCGTAGGGTGACACGTGGACCGGGTGACAGAGAGATCAGGGAGCAGATCATCCAAAGAGGTGATCGGTGGTCAGTAGTCAAGTGGCCATCGACAGACCAGTTGGCAGAGAAGTCAGGGGACAGATCACCCAGAACGGTGATCGGTGGCCAGTAACCAAGCGGTCATCGACAGATCAGTTCCCAGATGAACACCTGGGGGCAGAACGCATGAAGCAATAGAGCACCGATCAGTCATCGGATGCATGGTCATCGGGGGCTCGTGTTACACGCAGTTAAGCTGGGGCTAAGGTTCCCAGCAAGAGCGTTACGCACGGACCTCGCATGAACATGTCTCAGAGAATCGTGTATGAGAGTGGCCTAAGGGGGGCTAGTAAACCGGTCAGTGATTGGTGACTCCCTCAACCCATTACGTGCATGACATCGCGAAGGGGGAATCGTTCGCACAGAGAGCAATGCCTGGTGAGTGTGCTTAGACCAGCCACACCTGGCGTTCTCCTGAGAGTATGCGATTTACCCAGATGAAGGGAATGCGCTAAGTTACTCCGCCAGGGGATAACTTAGACACGCAGTGAGAAGCGCTAGAGCCTTCAAGTAATGAAAAGTGTGTGGTTAGTTGCATGCCTCCACGTGTCATCATCTGAGAGGGACGCGGTCCAGACAAAGGTGCACTCCGTGCCGCCGAAGGTACAGACAATCGCAGACACGCGCAGACACTCACGTTCTACTGATTCTGGAGGTACGTTGCCACAGAAAAGCACAACAGGGTTCTGACACATGCCAGAGAGGCATAATAGAATTCTGTTAGGCACAGGTACAGAGGGAGGCATAAAAGAGAATCAGAGTGAGATTCAGGGATATAGGTTTTTACACACATTGTTTTTCTAGTGATTCTGTGATCTGACTTGAGCGTCGGAGCGCCACCGGCCGCAGAGGCGCCACTGTGTGTTTTTCAGGTTCTCAGAGAGGCTATCTGTGGAGCGGACTTTGAGGGCACGTGGTGTCAAGCTGGTGAGGAAGATCGTGACGAGGCAACGCTCTTGCGCTAAGTCAACCGGCAGGATCATTTGGCGCCCACCGTGGGGCACGTATAAAACGTGATTCCCAACCATAGTTTGTGTTGGTGGTGCTTCGAGTGTTTTCTATTCAGCTGCTCGCTGTCTCAGTCGACTCTTGGGGTTTTCACCGTTTGTTTGGAGTTCTTTGAGCTGCTGAGTTTGCTGAGGAAGGATGAGGACAACACGTTCCAGTTCAGTTGCGCCATCAACCGTGAAGATGTTGTGTCCATGACGCAAGTGATGGACATGATGAGGACGCTTCAGGAGAACGTGGCTGCATCGCGTTCTGAGCAGGAAAGGATGCACGAGGCGCTGGTGGCCTCGCAAGCAAGGAACAAAGAGCTCAACCGGATCAACGAAGAGCTGCGCAAAGCCCTTCAGGAGCGGGAGGAGCGTGCGACAGGGGACAGATCCGCACCCCCATCCCCACCACGCAGTTTCCCTATGCCATTTTCCCAAGAGATCATGGACTCCGTAGTCTCGGCTAGCACTGTGGCAGTGAAAGTATCTTTCACTGGGGTGGAGGACCCTGAAGCCCATCTCACGGCCTTTCATACTCAGATGATGCTCTCAGGGGGCTCAGACGCGGTATATTGTAAGGTGTTCATGAGCACCTTGAGCGGAACGGCGTTGGACTGGTTCGTCAGTATACCCACTGGCCATATTACCACGTTCCAACAATTTTCCAAGATGTTTGTTGAGCAGTACATAGTGAACAAGGCGCCACCTCTGGTGTCTTACGACTTGTTTGATATAAGGCAGTACCAAGGGGAGTCCTTGAAGGATTTCCTAAACAGATTCGAGGCTCGGATAGTCCGTTTGCCAGGAAAGGACGAGGAAATGTTCGTGCACGCCTTCAAAAAGGGTGTATTGCCTGGGCCCTTTAGTGAGTCGCTCATCAGGAACCACCCCGCCACGTTCGCCGAAATCCGGCGACGTGCTGTGGCTCATATCTCCGCTGAGAGCGAGGTCACAGAGAAGAGAGGAAATGTGGCCCCAGCTAAACCGCGCACCCAAACGAGGGTACAACCTCAAAGGGTAATGGAGGCGGCGGCGAGAAAGAGGGATCAAAGGACGCGCCACCCTTACGACCCTAAGAAAAATAAGAGCAAGGGGCCAGGGCGCCCCAGGGAGAGTAATCGCCCCAGGGAGGGTAATCGCCCCCCGAGGTATGAGTTTATGATGGGTCTGGCTGATTTGATCGCCATCCCAAACATAGCTGCCAGGCTCAAAGTGCCTGAGAAAACGACGGAGAAGATTTTGGGGCCAAAGCCAGACGCATGGTGCGAGTTCCACAAGAGCTTTGGTCACTCTATCAATTCGTGTTTGACCCTGGGGCACCAGCTCGCCGAGCTGGTCAAATGTGGTTTCCTGAAGGATTACTTGCTAGAGAAGCAAGCGGACCAGGCATCAGGGTGCAAGCTGCTCAGTTTTCTGGATGCCTTCTCGGGGTACAACCAAATCAAAATGCACCCCATGGACAAAGAGAAGACCGCCTTCATGACGGAAAGGTAATGTTATTGCTACAGGGTGATGCCCTTCGGGTTGAAGAATGCAGGAGCCACGTACCAAAGGCTGATGGACAAGGTGCTCGCGCCCATGCTCGGAAGGAATGTGCAGGCATACGTCGACGACATGGTCGTGACGTCCCTGGAGAAAGACAAGCACGTCGCAGACTTGGAAGAGTTGTTCACCACGATAGCCAGGTACAAGCTAAAACTGAATCCTGAAAAGTGCGTTTTTGGTGTAGAAGCAGGGAAATTTCTGGGGTTTCTTCTGTCAGAGAGGGGAATTGAGGCTAACCCCGAGAAGTGCGCCACCATTTTGGCAATGAGGAGCCCCGCCAATGTGAAGGAGGTACAGCAACTCACGGGGCGGATGGCCGCCCTGTCTCGATTCGTATTGGCAAGCGGAGAGAAGGGCCACCCATACTTCCAATGTTTGAAGAGAAACAACAGATTTGTTTGGACAAAGGAGTGTGAGGAGGCCTTCGTAAAGCTCAAGGAATATTTGGCGAGCCCTCCAGTTCTGTGCAAGCCCCAAGACATAACACCCCTCAGGCTGTACTTTGCCATAACTGAGAGGGCGATCAGCGCAGTGCTAGTGCAGGATCAGGACCAGACCCAAAGGCCTATATATTTCGTTAGCAAGGTGCTGCAAGGCCCGGAGGTAAGGTACCAGGCCCTAGAAAAGGCAGCATTAGCGGTTGTATTCTCGGCGAGGAGATTGCGCCATTACTTATAAAGCTTCACGGTACTGGTGATGATGAGAATCAAATAAAGGAGGCTTTTATTAATGGAGGAAGAGGACATCCACCCTCACATTTGAAGTTCTTCCTTCTAGTCTTCTCAAAATTAAAAGAAGACATAAAATAAAGATGAGGCCCAAGCCCAAAGCCCAAGCCCAAGCCCAAGAAGGCCAAAGCCCAAAGAGCCCAAGTCCATCCCATGAGGGGCAAGGCCAAGCTTTGAAATACTCTTGTATCGTTTTAGGAGGTGTGGTTATTAAATAAAGGAGTGTGAAAATGTAAAATAAAGTCACATTACCCATGTGACTTAGGAGAGTGGTGTAGGTGTAGTTTTTGGGAGGTGTCATAGTAGAAAAAGGTCACACCTCCCATGTGACTTGTTTTTGGTGGGAATTTCAAATGAGTTTATTTGAAATTTCCCACCTATTTTTCAGCACCTTAGGCTATAAATAGAGGTGCTTCCTTTGTAAAATTCAGATTGGAATTAATCTAAGTAAACTCTACTCAAATTTTGAGTGAACTTTGGAGAGCTTTTGGAGCCTTCTTCTCTAGTCTTATCTTGATGGATCATTGGAGTCCTCAAGTGGCGGCATCACTCTCATCTAGGAGCATTCCACACTTCTAGTGGCGAGATCATCCAACATTCTTCCATCTTCATGAGCACTCTCTTCTCCTTCCTTTCTTCTCTTTCTATTGTTTTTGTTAGCTTGTGTTCTTGAGTTTTGGTTTGGTGTTCTTGCTGTTTTTTTATGAGTTTTGGTTCGGCAATTTTATATTTCAATTCATTCATCTTGTTCCTTTGCTTTTCTTACTCTTTTGTTCGGTTCAATTTGACTAAAATTGGTTCATCCAAATGAGTTTGGGATTTGGTACTAGTTTTTGGTGAGTTCTTGTCTTAGAACAATGATCCAACTCTAAGAAAAGTGCCTCTATAATGTCCAACTCAAGGTGATTCCTAAGAAGGTCAAGAACCTTTCTCTTCTAAGCTAGTGGAATCACATCAGGTGATGACTGATCTACCGATCCAGAAGGTTCTGAAGAAGCCCGATGTGGTTGGAAGGATGGTGAAGTGGGTGGTCGAGCTTTCCGAGTTCGACATCAAGTATGAACCCCGGGGATCGATCAAAGGGCAAGTCTTCGCCGATTTCGTGGTCGAGTTGTCCTCCGAGGTGGCACAGAACACCGGGGGTGACTTTCGCTGGGTACTCTCTGTTGGTGGGTCGTCCAACCAGCTGGGCAGCGGGGCTGAGGTCATCTTGGAGGGGCCCAACGGAGTGTTGATAGATCAATCATTGAGGTTCGCTTTCAAAGCACGCAACAACCAGGCAGAGTATGAGGCTTTGATCGCTGGAATCTTGCTGGCTAAGGAAATGGGGGTAAGAGTGCTGATGGCCAAGAGCGACTCGCTGTTGGTCACGGGACAAGTCACTGGCGAGTTCCAAGCCAAGGACCCGCAGATGGCAGCCTACTTGGAGTACGTGCAGGAGCTGAGAAGATCTTTCGCTTCATTTGAAGTGGTGCACGTGCCAAGAGAACAGAATGCCCGAGCTGACTTGCTAGCCAAGCTCGCCAGTTCGGGCAAGGGGGGTAGGCAGAGGACTGTCATTCAAGAAACTTTGAAAGCGCCTCGAGCATTCGTGGCAGACCACCAAGTTCTCCATGTCTGCAGATCAATAGGAAGACCGGCGAGAAGTCATAGATCCCTAACGCAGGAAACTCTGAGGGCGCCGAGGGTCAGAGCGCGCCCAGCAGAAGAAGGGGCAAGATCGATGCAGATTTGCGCTGTCCACGAGCCAGACACGTGGATAACGCCTTACCAACGTTATTTAGCGGATGGTGTGCTTCCAACTGACTCAATTGAGGCCAGGAAGATAAAGAAGAGCTCCAGCAAGTTTACCCTTGTTGACGGTGAGCTGTACAGGTTTGGATTCACACACCCCCTTCTTGTATGCATACACGGAGAGAAGTGCACGAGGATTATGGCTGAGCTCCACGATGGAATTTGCGGGAGCCACATTGGAGGTCGATCGCTGGCGACAAGGACTATCCGTGCAGGCTATTACTGGCCCACGATGAGAGAAGATTGCAAGAGATACGCCCAGCGTTGCAAGCAATGCCAGCAGCACGCTGATTGGCACAAGGCACCCCCAGAAGAGCTGAAGTCGATTTACAGCCCCTGGCCGTTCCATACTTGGGGAATTGACATTCTGGGACCCTTCCCACTGGCGATCAGGCAGATGAAGTACTTGGTGGTGGCGATCGAATACTTCACCAAGTGGATCCAAGCGGAGTCAGTGGCCCAGATCACCGCACACAAGATCGAGAGCTTTGTATGGAAGAACATAGTGTGCCGGTTTGGTGTGCCTAAACGCTTGGTGTCAGACAACGGGACGCAGTTTGCAAGTCACCTCTTGAAAAAGTTGTGCGAAGAGGTGGGGATACAACAGGTGTTTGCATCTGTCGAACACCCACAGACGAATGGCCAAGTGGAGTCTGCCAATCAGGTGTTGTTGAGAGGTTTAAAGAGAAGATTGGAGAAAGCTAAGGGATCGTGGGCTGAAGAGGTACCCCGCATAGTTTGGGCATACCATACAACTTAGCAGTCAGAAACCCACGAGACCCCCTTTAGTTTGGTTTATGGATGTGATGCGATGATTCCAGTCGAAATCCAGGAAAGCTCGCCGAGATTCCAGAACTTCGTGGCGGAAGACTCGAACGAAGAAAGAAGAATGAATCTGGATTTGCTGGATGAGGTCAGGGAGGAGGCAAGAGTGAAAGCCGAAGCGGTAAAGAGAAGAGTTGAGCGAAGGTACAACTCTAAGGTGACGTCAAGGCAGTTTAGAAGCGGCGATCTTGTGATGAGGAAGGCCCATCAGTATGAGATGCAGAACAAGTTATCGCCCAAGTGGACGGGACCGTTCAGAATAACCGAGGCGCTCGGGAACGGCGCCTACCGCTTGGAGACATTAGAAGGAGGGGCGATTCCCCGCACTTGGAACGCAACACATCTCAAGTCGTATTACAGTTAAAGCCTTGTAAGTAAAGACGAATAGGATGAGATTCGAATAGTTTCTGTTAAAACAATTTCAAGGGGGCACTCTTTTTTCCCTGAGGAGGGTTTTTAATGAGGCCACCCAATAAAGAAGAGTTTTCCAAAGTTTAAAGCTTCTATGTTTGCATGCTTATGGCTTCGAAAGTTTTAGGAAAAAGGCCTTATTACTCGTATGTGATCTAGGGCAACAGTAAAATCGTATTGCATGCTTTCAGTTAAAAGTTTTAAAGTCCCCGTCGCTTTTCGGCGATCGGCGGCATAGTTAAGGTTTTAAAGTCCTCAGTGCGTCCAGGGAAGAGGAGATGTAACCCCTGGGCAAAGTAGAGGCACCAGATAAAGTCCTCCTCGACTTTGAGCGAGTGCAGGCGAGATCAGATGAAAAGACCTCTCTGCACCAGCAGATAGAGGCAAGATTAAAAGTCCTCAGTGCGTCCAGGGAAGAAGAGATGTAACCCCTGGGCAAAGTAGAGGCACCAGATAAAGTCCTCCTCGACTTTGAGCGAGTGCAGGCGAGATCAGATGAAAAGACCTCTTTGCACCAGCAGACAGAAGCAAGATTAAAAGTCCTCAGTGCATCTAGGGAAGAGGATATGTAAACCCTGGGCAAAGTAGAGGCACCAGATAAAGTCCTTCTCGCCGTTGAGCGAGTTCAGGCAAAATGAGCTGAAAGGTCAGGGCTGTTTGTGACCTTAAATGGTGGGAAGGGAAGGAAAATGCCTTCCCCCTTTAAGTGAAACAGCAACCATTGACCCAGTAAGACTAGATCACTGTTCTGAAACTCAGGGAGGTAGAGAAGGATCCGAAAGGTGCCTCTATCCCCAGATGAGGGAACGATGATCAGGTCAAGGAAAAGAAGAAAGGTAACATCGCCAGAGCCTTATGGCGTGAAAGATGAGACAGTAAAAGGGTTGTGCGGCGGGTACCAGATCAGAAGAGTTCCAGGCGATGACAGAAGTAGAGAGGATTTCACTTGGCAGATCAGGTAAACTGTATTTTAATACTAGTTTGAGTAAAAACCTGCTACCTAGTAAGTGATTTTATGTTACGGTTTGTTGCCTTAAGTTCACAAGTTTTGTTGAACGTCATCGCCGAAGAATTGGTGGTTGCTCAAGTTTACTTTGAGTTAACAGTTTGCCAAGTTTTTAAAGGTTAAACAACTTGCTCGAGTTAAAAGCAGTGCATGGAGGGTCAAGTTCACACAGTTGAGCAAGTTTCGCCAAACAAGGTATCACCTCTGACGATCGATGCCCTCTATGCACTTAGCGCTAGAGCGATAGGCAAGCAAAGTGAAGTAAAAAGAACGATGACTGATGAGTTGTTGGGTGGGTACGTTGCTTGAAGAACGATGACTGATCAGTCTTGCCTTGTCGGAGGAAACTTTTCCAAACAAATTCCTACGCAACAAGCTGGCAGACAGGCTACGCCTTGTCAGTCATCCAGTACAAAGCAGTGCACAAGGACTGTTAAGGACGAAGCTAAGGGAGTTGTTAGTCGCGATCAAAGTAGAGGCCAAGATCAAAGGAGGCAGATCACGCTAGGCCTAAGCTGGTTAACATTTAGTCGTGTGCAAAGGGAAAGACAAAGCTTAAGAAAATGCGGAGAAAGAGATATGCGACTGAAACTAGTATATACTAAGCGACAAAGTTTATACAAGTTCAAGTACAACAAATTATGCAGAAGTGTGAAATTACAAAGAAAAAAGAGAGAAAGAGCTCAAGGAGGAGGGGTGAGTTTTCCATCTACCACTTCGTGATAAATGCTGAACTGCGAGAGGTCCAAATCTGGGAGAACGCATCGGATCTGCTCAAGCGCCAGCTCGAATCCGTCAGTAAGGGCGTCAGCACCCACATTCATAAGATTGGCGTTCTCAGCCTCTAATTTTTGCTTTGAGGCCTCCGCAGCATTTTTCTCGGTGGTAAGGGCAGCAAGGGAAGAGGCAGCTTCTTCCGATTGGCCCTTTGCTTCAGACAGTTTGCCCACCACCTCCTCAAGTTTCTTCTCCCCAGTAGCGGCCGCTTCCCTGGTGGACTCGAGCTCCCCCACTAGTTGTGAGTTCAGTTGGCGTAGGGAGGAGGTCTCGGCCCGCAGTTGCACCACCTCGCAGTCCAGAGAATTGACGGCTTGCCCCATCAAGATCTCAGTCTTGATGGTCTCCTGGACCTGCGCTAGGTACTCTCCCCTGGATTTTTCCACCATGCCCCTCATCAGATCTACGGACCCTTGGGCAGCTTCGAAGTCACTTTGCAGTGACTCCTTGTCATGCTCAAGCTCCTTTACCCTCTTCTCCAGGGCTATTTGCTTGCGGTGCTGGGTGGAAAATTCCAAGGAAAGCACAATCTGCTTCGCCAGGTGCATGTCCACCTCCTCCCCGGTCCACTCGATAAGCTCCCGGCTGCGAATGAGCTGTCGAACCAGAGCAATGACTCGGCTGAAGTTCTCATTACTTGTTCCAGAGCCGCTCGGTCGAGAGCTGGTCCCACCACCTTCAGCGGTAGCAGCGGAGGTTGGCAGTGGGGGTGGCGACACGAGAGGTCCCGGGAGATCCCCCGAGCGAGCAGAATCACCCCCAGCAGGTGGAATGGATTGACCAAGTGGTTGGCCTGCTGGGGGAGGAGATGGCGATCGAGGAGTTGGGGATGGCAGTTGTTTGGGGGAGAGAGAGCATGTTGGCACTGGGGCAGGTTGAATAGAGAGGGGCGAGGGTGAACCTTCCTCTATCTCCACTACCTCAATCTCCCCAGGCTGAAGAGATGAAGCCCCCCCAACCGCTGGAAGTGTCCTCTTGCGGTGTATGAGAGGAGAGCCAGAGCTCTCCTCTTCGGTTGAGGGAGCAGGAGCAGCAGCAGCAGCAGATGAAGGAAAGGCCTTCACCAGCTTCCTTCTTTTCTTCCTGACTCGGGGCCTTCAGCTGGCGCGACCGAGAGAGGAGGGGCTGCAATAGGATCGGTGGTGGAAGAAGAGGAGCCAGTCCCTTTGGCCCCCTGGAGTTTGGCAAGCTCCAGCAAAGCTTTCCTCCTATCCTTCCCTGACATCGTATCTACATCGAAGGGAAAAAGAAGAGTTAGAAGGCCTAGTTATGCAAGTAAGTCAAAATGTATGCAAGCATGCATGAGAATGTGCAAGTATCCTAAGAGGTGGAAGAAGAAGAGCTACCTATGTATTTTTTCAGAGCCAACACATCAAACTCATGTTTGATGAGGAGTGCAGAGTTGTACTTGGCCCCCAGGAACAGCCCACGTAGCTCGCGCTCGTAGGGGGCCATGGCTTCGAGATCCCGGGGTTTCTTGAACTCAACCACAGGAACCCAGTAGAGGGGGTACCCCTCGAGCAATGTTGGACTTTGTGGGGTGGCAGATATCATGTAGAACCTGCCTTTCCAATCTTTGAAGGATTGCTGATACAGGCCCAAGAGCACCCGTCCAGCAACCCCGTTCAGACTAACCCAGGACCTGTCCCCAGGGTTCTTCGCCTCGAAGAAGTAGAGGAACACGTCCACGGAGGCGTTGTGCCCGAAGTAATTGCAGAGAATTTCAAATGCCCGGATGAAAGCCCAGGCATTTGGATGGAGTTGGCAGGGTGTGACGTTCAGCTCCATCATCAACTCCTTCTCGAAAAAGGTGAAGGGCGGGCGTAGCTTCAACCTTTTGAAAATGGCAGAGTAGACGAAGACGAAGGGCACCCCATTGGTGGTCCTATCGTCCGCGCAGATGGGCATCCCTCGAGGAGGAATGCAGACGCGGATGTTGAAGTCGTTCTCCCGATCGATGGCGCAAGAGGGCTCATCCGGGTCGCTGCTCAGGAGGGATTTTAGGTGCCCCTGCGGCAGCAAGGTAGAGGTTTCAGCGAGCAACGCCAGGGGAGCCCAGTCATAGACCCTGGCGTTGTCGTGGTAGGAGGTTGCAACGGGTGGTGGTGGAGCTGGAGCACTTGTAGAAGGCTGTGCACCAGAAGACGAGGCGATGATTCGAGCGGTCTGTTTCAAGCGAGCCATTGATAGATAGCTGCAGTGGGGGAAAAGCGAAAAGTCAGAATGAATGGAAGGAGAGGGAATGATGAATAGTTCGGTGAAAAACAGAGGAAGGAAAGGAGAGAAAGGTCCAGGTGGAAAGAGGAAGAGGGAGAAGCAGAGAGCAGAGTGAAGAGTGCGAAAACCCTAGCCTGGGTCGAGAAGAAGAAAAACGGGGAAGATGGATGCATGATGATGAAAGGGACGAATGCAATCGATGAAAAGAACCTAAATGGACCAAGAAAGAAGAAAAACCATACCTTTGAATGATCACGAAGGTTCTGCAGATAGAAAGCTGGAAGAAAGATGGAAGCGCAAGAGGGGATTCGCAGAGAGCCTGGGGGTTGATTGAAGAAGATGAAGAAACAGTAAAGGCGCGCGCCTATTTGAAAAGAAGGGAAGCGCTAGCGACACTCCACGCTGACCGTTGATGCGCCCACGTGTCGCGAGATTAAGGGAGGTATTCGTAACGTTAAAGGGCAGCACGTGAGGTAGCACGTGACGTGGGCCCACTTGCCACGTGGACCAAGGTCGCGACCACTTAGTCTCTTCGCTGAGAACGAGTTCACAGCTCGAGACTGAGGGGCTTGTGATCCGGTCGGTCATCGGTGGTTGATGACGTCAACAGAAGACAATCACGTGGACCACTCGTAGGGTGACACGTGGACTGGGTGACAGAGAGATCAGGGAGCAGATCATCCAAAGAGGTGATCGGTGGTCAGTAGTCAAGTGGCCATCGACAGACCAGTTGGCAGAGAAGTCAGGGGACAGATCACCCAGAACGGTGATCGGTGGCCAGTAACCAAGCGGTCATCGACAGATCAGTTCCCAGATGAACACCTGGGGGCAGAACGCGTGAAGCAATAGAGCACCGATCAGTCATCGGATGCATGGTCATCGGGGGCTCGTGTTACACGCAGTTAAGCTGGGGCTGAGGTTCCCAGTAAGAGCGTTACGCACGGACCTCGCATGAACATGTCTCAGAGAATCGTGCATGAGAGTGGCCTAAGGGGGGCTAGTAAACCGGTCAGTGATTGGTGACTCCCTCAACCCATTACGTGCATGACATCGCGAAGGGGGAATCGTTCGCACAGAGAGCAATGCCTGGTGAGTGTGCTTAGACCAGCCACACCTGGCGTTCTCCTGAGAGTATGCGATTTACCCAGATGAAGGGAATGCGCTAAGTTACTCCGCCAGGGGATAACTTAGACACGCAGTGAGAAGCGCTAGAGCCTTCAAGTAATGACAAGTGTGTGGTTAGTTGCATGCCTCCACGTGTCATCATCTGAGAGGGACGCGGTCCAGACAAAGGTGCACTCCGTGCCGCCGAAGGTACAGACAATCGCAGACACGCGCAGACACTCACGTTCTACTGATTCTGGAGGTACGTTGCCACAGAAAAGCACAACAGGGTTCTGACACATGCCAGAGAGGCATAACAGAATTATGTTAGGCGCAGGTACAGAGGGAGGCATAAAAGAGAATCAGAGTGAGATTCAGGGATATAGGTTTTTACACACATTGTTTTTCTAGTGATTCTGTGATCTGACTTGAGCGTCGGAGCGCCACCGGCCGCAGAGGCGCCACTGTGTGTTTTTCAGGTTCTCAGAGAGGCTATCTGTGGAGCGGACTTTGAGGGCACGTGGTGTCAAGCTGGTGAGGAAGATCGTGACGAGGCAATGCTCTTGCGCTAAGTCAACCGGCAGGATCAAGTGGCAATAGTTAAAGTTTTAAAGTCCCTATCGTTTTACGGCGATCGGTGGCAGTAGTTAAAAGTTTTAGAGACCTCATCGTCTTTTGGCGATCGGAGGTACCAGTAGTGCAAAAAGCCCTCAGCGTTCTCGTGCATTTTGAGGCAAGAGAAAAAGACCTCCTCGCCCTCGAGCGAGTGCAGGCGAGAATGTGTAAAAGACCTCCTCGCCCTCAAGCGAGTGCAGGCGAGAAAGAGTAAAAGACCTCCTCGCCCTCGAGCGAGTGCAGGCGAGAAAGAGTAAAAGACCTCCTCGCCCTCGAGCCAGTGCAGGCGAGAGAGAGTAAAAGACCTCCTCGCCGTTGAGCGAGTTCAGGCGAGAAAAAGTCCTCAGTGCATCCAGGGGGGAGGAGATGTACACCCTGGGCAAGTTGAGGCACCAGATAAAGTCCTTCTCGCCTCAGAGTGAGTTCAGGCAAGATAAAATCCTGCTCGTCTTGAACGAGTTCAGGTATGGCGTGAAGGGTGGAAGAAGATAAAGGATAACTGAGGTAGGTTCGAAGAGAACACCTCACTATCCAGGTCATTGTTCTGAAACTCAGGGAGGTAGAGAAGGATCCGAAAGGCGCCTCTACCCCCAGATGAGGGAACAATGATCAAGTTATGCAAAGAAGAAAGATAACGTCGCCAGTACCCTATGGCGTGAAGGTTGAGACAGTGAAGGGGTTGCGCGGCGAGTGCCAGAGCAGAAGAGTTCCGGGCGATGACAGAAGTAGGGGGCACTTCACTTGGCAGATCAGGTTCACAAGTTTTATTGAATGTCGTCGCCGAAGAGTTGATAGTTGCTCAAATTTACTTTGAGTTAACAGTTTGCCAAGCTTGTTGTAAGGTTAAACAGTTTGCTCGAGTTAAAAGCGGTACGTGGAGGGATAAGCTCAAGTATTGCTGAGTTCACGCAGTTGAGCAAGTTTCGCCAGTTGTGTTAGTTAAACCAGTTGATTGCGCAGCAGATGAGTTAGAGGACTATATATATATGCATATATGTGCACATGAGCATTGAACAAGTCACGTAAGCCGCCGGATTTTAAACCTCTCTAGTCTCCTCGTTGAACAAGTCGCAGATCGAGACTGGGGGGCTTGTGTACCGACCAGGTCATCAGGCATGATGACGTGTCTTGCACGTGCTCGGGTGAAGCGTGCTCAATGGAACGCGTAGGCCAGAAAAGATGAATGGTTTAGAAGTGGGCATAGTCGCCGATCGCTGAATTGGCGTTCTCCGATCTCTAGTGTGCGTAATCGGCGGTCGCCAGAGTTACGTCGTAGTCGCCGTATGAGGGTGCTAGGAGAACGGATGATCAGAGATCGCCCGGGAATGCTAGGAGATCGGGTGGTTTACACGCCGCCACAAGGAGCACATCGCCGGATCTCCCAGCAAACTTAGTTAAAGCTGTTGAAGGCTCAGAAGGGTAATTTCAAGCGTGTAAGTTCAGTAAGACGATTGTGGCACCAGCATGGGGCATGAAGGTCGAGTGGGTTGGAGGGAACACCTTGCTCATCAGCGACAGGATTCCCAGAGTGGACATTTGTTGGTGGCAAGGTTTCCCCAGCTAGAACATGCATGGTGTAGCAGAAAGGAGGGTGCCATTCACGATGAGCGATGTCACAGAGATGATGCACTTTGTTGCATCCGATACTCGCCTTGACGGGTGGTGTTTCACAGTGCATTATGTGCTAGGTTGCTCCTTGAGTTCAGGACTTAGCTGTGCGGCTGGTTACTGCGCAAGAATGACGTTCAAGTTGCCCCAATCCTAGATGATGACACGTGTAGGGTTGGGAGCAATGGAGAAATGACGCTCAAGTTGCCCTAGCTCAGATGACGACACGTGTAGGGCTGGGCGCTACCTGCTATCCCAGCCCAGATGGCGACACGTGCAGGGCTGGATGCGAGCCACGCGTCCAAAAGCATAACGGCCTGGAGAGAGAAGAAACCTAGCTATAAAGGTAACCTTAACAGAATCTGCAAAGGTACGTTTTTCATTACGGCTGATACTGCTAGGGTTGTGTGCCTATAGTACGGTCCTACAGAGCATATTCTCTCTTAGTTTTTGGGTGTTCTTGTCACTGATTTGAGCGTCGGAGCGCCACCGGCCGCAGAGGCGCCACTGTGTGTTTTTCAGGTTCTCAGAGAGGCTATCTGTGGAGTGGACTTGGAGGGCACGTGGTGTCAAGCTGGTGAGGAAGATCGTGACGAGGCAACGCTCTTGCGCTAAGTCAACCGGTAGGATCAAGTTCTTCTTTCTCCAAGTTGTTCATCTTTCTTCCAAGTTTTCTTGCTGTTTTTGTGTTTTAATATGATTTGAATGCTTGTTTATTCATTTCAATCGGTGGGTTTTGTTCAAAATTGTGCTTGAACATCTATTTTCAATTTTGTGTAGGATTCTTGATATCTTTGTGTTGCTGTTTTTTATTTTTAGGTATTTGAGTCTTGCTTGAAATTTCATTTGGGTCATATGATGTTCTTGAGTCTTTTCATTTTATGAATCCATAAGTTTTGTCTAAGTCATGTGTTTCCATATTTGTCAACAAATCCTAGTAGTACTCTTCTTGATTTATTTGTTTCTTGTTTTTTTTTTGTTTGAATGCTTGATCTGAAATCTCCTTTGTTTTGATCCTTTGGTGCTTTTTTTAATTTTAGTTCGAGTCTTATTTGTGTGCTAGATCCACACAAATTCCATCACATTTTTTTTCATTGTGTTTTTGTTGGTATATCATTCTGTTTTTTATTCCAGATTTCAGAATCCCCTGTTTTCACAAATCTGTTTGGGCTGTTTTGCTTTATGAAAATTAAATACATCATAAGCAAATTCTGAGCCTCTGGATTTCACTATATTGAGGTGTTAGAAAAAGAACAAAAAAAGGAATCAGTTGAAAAAAAGAAATAGAAAAAAAAGATAAATCTTACAAAAAAAAGTGTGCAATCCTGACGCTACATCTGGCGGTTTTGAGCACTGATTTTAAAAAAAATTATTAAAATTAATTGGTGCATGCGTTTGGAGTGAAACCAACGCCAAAAGTTTGTTAAGATCTTGATTTGTTTGTGTATCAATTTTCAGAAGCAAATACAAAAGAGCCAGCTCAGCATAAATCTTTAAAAGTCACGCATTCTGGACCACAACATTTTTCAGTGCTGCTGTTTTTGGTTTTTAAATCAAATCTAGTGCTATTCCTTAGGTTCCTTTTGTGTGCCATCCATTATTTGAGTGCCTTTTTATTTGCTTGTCTAATTTCATTTGAACTCTTTCTAGTTGTGTCACATTTAATTCCATTTGTGTGGTACTGTGTTTTCAAATTAATTTGTTTCTTGCTTTCTTTCTTTGACCTCTAAGCTTTGTGGTGGATTAAATATCAATTGGTACTTGTTGAGTGGGAATTGACCTGAGGGGAGTCTAGCTTTGCTTAATAGGTGCTGGATTGAAGAATTTAATTACCTAATTCCAAAAGGATAAAAGGCAAGGGGCAGCAACAAACACATACTAAATACACCACACAGCTCGGAAGGCCCAACAAAGAAGAAACAACAAAGGGAGTGCAATTAGAAAAACAACAAAGGGAGTGCCATTTAATTTCTTTGCAATTTAACTCTTGTTAATTACTTGTTAATCACGCAATTAGACGGTGAGTGTGTCTTCAAGGGCTCCAAGTGTCCAAGAAGCCTCACCTAGGGCCGACTAGCTTAAACTTTCAAGCTTAGCATTTGTTAATTGCTTTAATTACGCCAATTGCTTTTGTTTAGTTTCGCTTAATTGCTTTTGTTTAGCCTTGTTTAAAGCTTTGATAATTTGCTTTAGTTGTTAAATAGCTTGCATTTTTTTTTTTGTTGCATAAAAATTTGATTTCTACATCCTCATTGTGTTTTAAGTGATTTACCAAGAGAAAGATTTGTGTGAAGATCTTGAGGGATAGTTTTTGGCTAAGGCAAGACTTGGTATTTAAGTAGTCCATTGTGACTCACCTCTCTTACCTGGAAAACTACCTTCATTAACTTTCCTCATTTTTCTTAAAGTAAAATGTCTTCTCATTCCGCAAAGGCTATGGAAAGTGATATGAAGTCCATAAAATATCCCTTTTGAAACAACTTGCAAAGGATATTCAATTAATTTCCTATAGACAATTGGAGAATGAATCTAAAATCAATGAATTGACTAGAGCAAAGGAAGAGAAATCTCAAAATTTAAAAAAATCACACACTCATACATCTCACTCTAAAGATAATGAGTCTCTAGTGGAGGAAAGCCTTAGAATCAATGATTACTACCAACCACCCCCTAGAAGAACTAGGCAAAGAGAGCAAGAGAATCCAAGGGAGGTTAGGGTAGACCTACCTCATTTCCATGGTAAGGAAAACGTAGAAGTGTACCTAGATTGGAAGATGAAGGTAGATCAACTTTTTGCTTGCCATAAGGTAAGTGAAGAGAGGAAAGTGTCCTTAGCCACCCTTAGCTTTCAAGGAAATGCCATGTATTGGTGGACCTCTCTAGTGAGAGAAAGACGTCTTCATAGGGAGCCTCCCATTGAATATTGGAATGACCTTAGGGGAGCCCTAAGACGTCGACATATACCCTCCTACTACCATAGGGAGTTAATGGACAAGCTCCAAAGACTCCAACAAAAGAATATGAGTGTAGAGGAGTATAGGCAGAAAATGGAGCTCTACATGATGAGAGCATCTATTAGAGAAGAAGAGGACACCACCATAGCAAGATTCCTTAGTGGCCTCTCTCTTGAGATAAGAGATAGGGTTGAACTCCTTCCCTACCAAGACTTGAATGACTTGGTTCAACTTTGCATT
Organism: Phaseolus vulgaris; assembly: GCF_051622355.1. NCBI lineage: Eukaryota > Viridiplantae > Streptophyta > Magnoliopsida > Fabales > Fabaceae > Phaseolus > Phaseolus vulgaris. Next base: position 35,685,112 of record NC_143508.1, read on the forward strand.
AAAGTTGAACAAAAAAATTTGCGCAAAACTTCAAGTCAAAGGGTGGGTTCATACTCCAACTTTTATCCCAAGAAAGACTATAAAAGGGAAGGTAACACATCTAGAGAGAAACCAAAGGAAACTACCAAGCCCTTAGCAAAAGATGCCTCCACCCCACCCATCCGAACTAGGGACGTCAAGTGCTTTAAGTGCTTTGGGAGAGGGCATGTGCAAGCACAATGCCCAAACAAAAGATCTTTGTTCTTAAAAGGTGTAGACGAGTACACTAGTGGTGAGGATGAGCCAAGTGAGAGAGAGGAAGGGGGAGAGGATGAGATGGTAGCTCCATTAGAAGGAAAATTGTTAATGATTAGGAGAACCCTCAACAATCAACCTAGCACATCCATAGAAACACAAAGGGAGAACATCTTTCATACAAGATGTAATGTTTTAGAAAATATATGTTCCCTCATTGTGGATAGTGGATCTAGTTGCAATTGTTGTAGTGCTAGGATGGTTGATAAGCTCAATCTACAAGTAGTTCCTCATCACAAACCTTACAAACTACAATGGATCAATGAAAATGGGGAACTAAGTGTAGATAAGCAAGTGGAAATCAAGTTTTCCATAGGAAACTACAAAGACAAGGTTTTATGTGATGTAGTACCTATGGAAGTTTGCCATATCTTATTAGGGAGACCATGGCAATTTGATAAGAAAACCTTGCATGATGGTCTCACTAACGAGATTTCCTTCACCCATAAGCATAGGAAGTTTGTACTTAGTCCTTTACCACATTCTCAAGTGGTAAAAGACCAAATACAAATGAAACATAAGAGGGATGAGGAAAAAAAAAAGAGCGCAAGAAAAAGAGAAAATCCTTAGGGATAGAAAGGCGTGGGAGAAGAGTGTTCCTTCCCACGAGGTTGCTCAACAAGAAAAGCCTTTTGAAAACATCTTGGAAAATTTACTTCTTGTTGAACAACCTAGCTTAATCTTTTGTAAGGGAACACTTGCATGCACTGCCACAAGTAATGAACCTATGAGTCTACCTCCTCAAGTGGAAAATCTTTTGAGTGAATTTGAATATATATTCTCTAATGAGGGACCCAATGGACTCCCTCCCATTAGAGGTATAGAACATCAAATTGACTTAATTCCGGGGGCAAGCCTACCAACTAGGCCCGCTTATAGAACTAACCCCGAGGAAACCAAGGAGATAGAGTCACAAGTTCAAGACTTGTTGGAGAAGGGTTGGGTTCAAAAGAGCCTCAGCCCTTGTGTTGTACCTGTCTTGTTGTTGCCAAAAAAAGACGGAAAATGGCGTATGTGTTGTGATTGTAGAGCAATCAACAACATCACCATCAAGTATAGGCATCCAATCCCAAGGCTTGATGACATGCTTGATGAGTTACATGGGTCAACTATATTTTCCAAAATTGACCTTAAAAGTGGGTATCACCAAATTCGAATCAAAGAGGGTGATGAATGGAAAACCGCTTTTAAGACCAAGTTTGGATTATATGAGTGGTTGGTGATGCCATTTGGCCTCACTAATGCCCCTAGTACATTCATGAGGCTCATGAATCATACCTTGAGGGATTGTATAGGTAAATACGTAGTAGTTTACTTTGATGATATCTTAGTGTATAGCAAAACCCTATAAGACCATCTAAGTCACCTTAGGGAAGTTCTTCTAGTGCTTAGGAAAAATAGTTTATTTGCCAATAGTGATAAATGTACCTTTTGTGTAGATAGCATAGTTTTCCTAGGTTTCATAGTTAACAAAAGGGGGGTGCATGTTGACCCCGAGAAAATCAAAGTCATCCAAGAGTGGCCAACTCCGCAAAGTGTAAGCGATGTAAGAAGTTTCCATGGGCTAGCTAGCTTTTGTAGACGTTTTGTACCTAATTTTTCAAGCTTAGCTTCCCCTCTCAATGAACTTGTCAAAAAAGATGTTGCATTTTGTTGGAGTGAAAAGCATGAGCAAGCCTTTCAAAGGCTAAAAGCTCAACTCACCAATGCACAAATTCTAGCTCTCCCAAATTTTTCTAAAACTTTTGAGATAGAATTTGATGCATCGGGAGTGGGCATAGGTGCGATCTTGTTACAAGGTGGACACCCCATTGCGTATTTTAGCGAAAAACTCCATGGTGCCACCCTTAACTATCCCACCTATGACAAAGAGCTCTATGCTCTTGTGCGAGCCTTAAAGACTTGAGAACACTATCTTGTGTCCAAAGAATTTGTTATCCATAGTGATCACGAGTCTTTAATGTATTTGAAAGCCCAACACAAGCTCAATAAGAGACATGCAAAATGGATGAAATTTCTTGAACAATTTCCTTATGTAATCAAATACAAGAAAGGATGCACAAACATAGTGGCAGATGCTCTCTCAAGAAGGCATGTGCTCTTTTCAAAATTAGGTGCCCAAATTCTTGGATTTGATCACATAAAAGAGCTTTATCAAGAAGATCAAGAATTTTCATCCATCTATGCTCAATGTAAACATACAGCACAAGGAGGTTACTATGTGGCCGAGGGATATCTTTTTAAGAAAGGAAAACTTTGTATTCCCCAAGGCACACTTAGGAAGCTCCTTGTAAAGGAATCACATGAGGGGGGTCTCATGGGCCATTTTGGAGTTGATAAGACTCTAGATCTTTTAAAAGAAAAATTTTATTAGCCACACATGAGAAAGGATGTCCAAAGACATTGCTCTAGATGCATATCATGTTTAAAAGCAAAGTCTAGAACAATGCCTCATGAACTCTACAATCCCTTGCCGATTGCAAATGCTCCTTGGGAAGACATTAGCATGGACTTCATTTTAGGACTTCCTAGGACTGCAAGAGGCCATGACTCTATCTTTGTGGTAGTGGACCGTTTTAGCAAAATGTCCCATTTTATTCCTTGCCACAAGGTAGATGATGCTCAAAATATTTCTATGCTCTTCTTTAGAGAAGTGGTGAGACTCCATGGTATACCTAGAAGTATAGTATCCGATAGAGATCCCAAGTTTATAAGCCACTTTTGGAAAACTCTTTGGGGCAAACTTGGAACAAGACTACAATTTTCATCATCTTGTCATCCTCAAACGGATGGCCAAACCGAAGTAGTCAATAGATCTCTTGGAACTATGCTTAGGGCTATCATGAAAGGAAACCACAAATCTTGGGATGAGTACCTTCCCCATATTGAGTTTGCTTACAATAGAGTAGTCCACAAGACTACTAATGCTTCTCCTTTTGAAGTTGTATATGGATTTAATCCTCTCACACCTATGGATTTGTTACCTCTTCCTAACCCACAAGAATTTATGCATAAGGAAGGAGTAATCAAAGCCGATTTTGTTAAGAAAATTCATGAGAAGGTTAAACTCTAAATACAACAACAAAATGAAAAGTGTGCAAAATACAACAATAAAGGAAAGAGAGAAATAATTTTTGAGGAAGGAGACTTAGTTTGGCTTCACCTTCAAAAAGAAAGATTTCCCACTCAAAGGAATTCCAAACTAAGTCCCCGAGGTGATGGACCCTTTCAATTCCTCAAGAGAGTCAACAACAATGCTTACAAATTGGACCTACCTCTTGAATATGGAGTGCATGATACTTTTAATGTAATTGATATATCTCCATTTGTAGGTACCAATGAAGACAAGGACGACGTGGATTTGAGGACAAATCCTTTTCAAGGGGGAGGGGATGATGGAAGAGGGCCAAGCACAACCTCACAAGAAAGACAAGAGCCAAGACATGAGCATCCAAAGCCAAACCAAGAGCGTTTAGGGCAAAGGGAAGAGCGTCTAGGACCAATTACTAGGTCCATGGCCAAGAGAATCCATGAAGACTTGGACCAAGCTATGGATGGAAGAGAAAGCTATTTGTATATTCTGCATGAAGGCCCATCAAGAGTAGCTTAGTATTAGTTGTCGTGTAAATAGCACAAACTTGATTCCATGAGGATTTGACTTAGAGTTGCTACGTTTCTAGAAGATTTCCTTAATCTAGGGCCGACCATGTGCCATGAGTTCCTTGTGATGTCATTTGCATTTCATTTAGATTGCATTTGCTTATCATTAGGGTTAACCTTTATGGTCCTCCTTAGCTTATAAATGGGGGATCCAACCTCATGTATTTTTTAAGATTGAATAGAGTATTGTTATGCTGCCAAATTTGTGCCATACACTACTCTTTGCCTAGCATCTAGGTTTTAATATTCACTTCATCACCTTCAAAGGGGCTGGTCGAACCTCCCCAACTCCCCACTCTCATGCACCTTCAAGGCACCCATACTTCCTAGGAAGACCTTGCTTCATCTCCTCCACAAGCTTCCGCAAGTTCATCACCAAAACGCAAAGAAGAGCTCAAAGGAATGCCATCATTAGTAATCTAGGTTTGGTTACTTAGTGGATTCCCTAGTGGTTTCTTGGAAGACTGGATGTAGCTCTTGGTTTAAGAGTGAACTAGTATAAACTGTGTGTGCAATCTTTCTCTCTCTCTTAAACTCTTTAATTCTAGTTTGTATATTTGTCAACTGGTATAAACAACCAATTGTTTCTGCGAAACAACCGATTTTTTTCTGGTGCTATATTAAATTGCTTTGTGTTTTTGGCAAACTGAATTCTGAATAAAGTTTTCTTAAAGAAATTTAATTCTAGACTAAAATTTTTGCGAAAACCCTCTTTAAACCATTCACCACCCCTCTAGTTTAAAGTCATACATTCTAACAAACTATAGAGTAAAAACCTAAGGAAATTCCCCTTAGACATTAACTTAATCAAGTGGTTAAGTAGATGTGAAGGTTCATTTTACAAAGGCAAAAGGAAAATACAATTATATTGTGAAGATGATGACAAGATATGGTGCAAAATTACATAAGGAAAACAAAAGCAACATGTAAAAACCGAATAGCCATAAGGAAGCAAAATAAGGATGCTGCCACTTGAGAGCTCTCAAAAACTCACAAGATAAGACTAAGAGGAACAAGCCTCACTAGCATCTCACACAAAATGTGCAGACTAACTTTTCTCTATTTCATTCAACTTGTAAAATACACTAGATAGGCCTTCTATTTATATGTGAAGGAGCCTTGGAGAACAAGCTAAAGGGGTAGGATGGGAAAAGGGAAAAAATGGGCAGCATTAGGGTTTGACTAAGTCAATCCCGCATCCTAGTCTTGTCCTTCTATAAACTAGGTCAAAATGCCTTCAAATGGGTTAGGAACAAGCTAAAATGCTACCCGCACCCCCTATTATGCTAAAACTACCTTATTGTAGCCTATATTTGCTATTTGGACCCCCAAAGTGGGCCCAATTATTTACAACATAACTTTTCTCTTGTGGAAAAGACTAGAAGGATGAACTTCTGATATTCTGGTTTATAGCTTCTTCTTTTGTTGATGCTTTCTCGAGGTTTGGTGGGGCTCGATTTTGTATACTGAGATGACTGACCTTTTTGTGAGGTGTTTGATGTGTACTTAGTCATCTGCTGGTTGCTTTGGTTTATATCATGCCCCCCAGGTTGGAAAGAATTCGTCCTCGAATTTAGAACTCATGCAAATAACATAGTTAGTTTGTTCCCAGAGATGATATTTCTAAGTTTAGGTTGTGAAACAAACTTATGCTCATGAAGCTTGGGGAGTTCACATGGATGAATTCTAAATACAGGCCATGGTTGTAGAGAATGTTTAAGAAGGAGATGATTTGTTTGTGAAAATCCTTTTAGAAGTGGATAACCTTTAGGAGGTTTTTGAAGATCATCCCTAAACTTCTTTAACAAAGATGTCAAGTATTTAGAATTATTGGGGAATGAAAAAGAGAAAGAATAAGTATATCTAGGAGGTGCACTGATTTTTGTAGAAGTCAACAAGATGAGACCCACTTTACTTTCCTCTTCCTTTTCATTTTCTTTTTTGGCTGTTGTGTTAATTTGGTCTTGATTTACTTCTTGTAACATTGTGGTTCTTTTATTTGGACAAGTGACAGCTCTGTGCCTAAAACCTAAACATTTAAAACATTTTGTTCTTGAAGTTTTGGTGGGTGACTTAGGGGTAGAGGTAGAAGGATTGTGTTTAGAAACTTTTTGGTGAGAAGTGGTTTCTTTTGAAAAATTGGAAGGAGAAGTTTTTGTAGAATTTTTCTTTGTATTCTTCCATGAAGATTTGTAGAAGCCATCATTATGAGTATTTTTGAAAGTTGGTTTCTTCAAAAGTTGTGATTCCACCTTGATGGCTAGGTGAACCACTTTCTTTAAAGAAGAGTACTCATATAATTCTACAATATCTTGAATTTCTCTCTTCAAACCACTTACAAACCTAGCTACCTTTGACTCTTGATATCATGCATATTAATTTTAGTCAATGTTGTTTCTAAGTCTTTAAACTATTCATCTACCGTCCTAGGTCCTTTATGAAGTCGTTGAAGCTTCAACAAGAGTTCCTTCCTATAAGAAGGAGGAACAAACCATGCGTGCATACATGCTTTCAAATCTTTCCGAGAGACCACAATTGGCCTCTTGTTTAGCCCAATGTCCATTACAGTTTATTGCCACCATTGGTTGGCATAGTAAAAAAACTAGGGAAGCTAACCTAACCTTTTGGTCCTCGCTGATCTTATACACTTTAAGGACATGTTCAACTTTAGCTTCCCATTCTAAATACAAAGTAGGGTCATAGGACCCACTAAAACTAGGTAGCTTTACAAAATCAAAAGAATGTTGTGGTTGTGGTTGGTGTTGATGGTGTCGTTTGTCAAAATTGTTCAATCTCCATTCTTCCTCTTCTTCTTGATTTTGCCTCGCTTGAGCTTCTTCTAGTCGTTGCAATCTTTTCGCTAGTTTGCTTATTTTCTTGTCTTTGTGGACAAGTCGCTTCTTGACCTCCACAAGTTCTCCGTGGGCTTTGTGATATGATTGTGGTTTTGAAAATTCACCTAAAGACAAATGACCCATAACTTTTGCACAAAGGAACAAACAATTAGTAAAAACAAGTTAGAAAGAAAAAAAAAATCAAAGTTGCGCCACTTGTATCAAGATCACTCCAAGCACTCAAAGAAGAAAATTCTCCCTTTAGCCAAGGTCTCTCTTGTGGATGAAAAACTCTCAAGTGAAAAAGGTCAAAGCCTTCAACACTTGCTCAAAGTAAAATCACCACAAAACTTGAGGCAAAGAAATAAAAGACAAACAAGAAAAGCTAAACCAAATTGGAAAAGAGAATATGACAAAACTTGAAAAGGAAGACAAACAAGAAAAGACACACAAAAAGACTCTAAGAAACTTACTAAATTTTTAACTATGAAACTTTTGTTTAGAACTTCTTAAAGCAAAAGGATAATAAATTCCACAAAGGTTGAAAACAATTTGCCAACAATCAAGTTGAATCCATATTTGGAAAATGATTTTATTTGCAATTGAATCCTATAGATGCGTTTTCTTGAAATTGCTTTGCTATTTTTTTTATACTAATTTAACTTATGGAAATAAATGACCATAATTTGCATCATGCATATTTTTCAAGAACTTTCATTTTTCACAAAAAAAAAAATTGGTTGGATTCAATATAATTGAACACTTGAAATCATTTGTTTGGAACTTTAAATTTACTTCTACAAAAAACAAGTTTCTAATTACTTCGCAAACTTCAAAATTAAAAGCAATTAAGTAGAATCAAAACAAGGACTCCTAGAACACTAATGAACATAAGACTCAAAGTAAAAGGCAAGATCAATAAAAGACATAACAAGAAACATATTCAAAACGAAAAATGTTATGAATATAAAAAATGGCCAAATTTTTTTTTGCAAGAATTAAAGGGCTGGAAAATAAAAAGCAAGAAAATACTGACAAGAGTTTAAAGGTACTTGAATTTAAAGACAAGAAACTAAAGGTACTTGAATTTAAAGACAAGAATTAAAGGTGCTAGAATGTAAAAACAATGTAAAGTGCCAAATTAACTCAAGCAAATTAAGCATAAGTACCTAAGCTCTAATAACCACATGATGTGAGTTGATTTTAGGATTGTTCATTTAGGTGACACTTTAGATTTATGATTGAGATTTTAAGAAATTAAAGAGTGAAGTAGATGTGAAGGTTCATTTCACAAAGGCAAAAGGAAAATACAATTATATGGTGAAGATGATGACAAGATATGGTGTGGAATTACATAAGGAAAACAAGAGCAACATGGAAAAACCGAATAGCCATAAGGAAGCAAAATAAGAACATGTTTATGAATAGACTGGAATGATAATGGAAGGAAAAGATGAAGGAAAAGGAAACATATGAAAAATTGATGTGAGTTGATTAGGAGATTCATTAATTTGTGACACTTTAAGAACATGATGAGGAATTGACTAAAAGAAGACAAGGTGCAACACAATAAGGAGGCTTAAGGAAACATCAATGGAGTTCAATGCCTTCCAAATGATGAACCAAACTCATGAACATGAGTGCCATCTCCTTACATAACAAAATAACGAATAGGAAACTAGAATAGAATGCATAAATTGAATGGAAAGCAAGAACAACACATTAAACCGAATAGAAACACAATATAAAGCGAATGAACCGATTTAAATGAAGAATTAAGTGCAGAATTGAAAAGGAAACACAAGAACAATCAGTAGAATTGAAGAACAAGACAACACAACATATTTTGGAATTGAATGGAATGGAAAAACGGAATTACAAGATGAATGATAGGAAGAACTTATGTGAATGAAGCCATGGAAGGGAAGAACACACCACTTGAATGGTGATTGATCCAAGATAAGTGCAAGATGCCGCCACTTGAGAGCTTCCTAAACTCACAAGACAAGACTAGCTAGTAAAAGGAGAACAATTCTCACAACTCACACAATTTGTGTATAGTAACTTTTCTTCAAATTCCAAATCTGAATTTACATGAGCATAGCACCTCTATTTATAGTGTGAGAGGGCTGAAATTTAGGTGGGAAAATTCAAATGAAACTCATTTGAAATTGTCACCAAAAACAAGTCACATGGAAGGTGTGACTTCACATGGGAGGTGTGACTTGGTTTCTTTCTTTGGAACCTCCTAAAACTACACCTATATCTTCTTTTTATGTTACATGGAAGGTGTGACTTATCTTTGTACATTAACACCCCTTATATCTATATCTACACTTTCCTTTTATGTTCTACTAAAAACTACTCAAAAGAAATTACAAAAAGAGACATCAATTGATGCTCATATACTAATGCTTGTGCCCTTGCTCTTATTATCTTCTGAGGCATGATGGATGATGAGATCATGGGTTGGGCTTGGGCCTCAGATTGGGCTTGGGCCTCAGATTGGGCTTGGGCTTGGGCCTCAGTTTGAGAAGACTAATATGAAGAACTTCAAATGTTCTAGACCTTGTCCATTCCTCCTACTGATGAGGTCTTCTTGTGCTTAGTGAGATGACCCTTCATAGTTGGCATCCTTGATCATCTTCATGTATTTTGGATTCACATCATGCCCTCCAAGTTGGAGAAAATTCGACCTCGAATTTAGAACTCCTGCATATAACAAAGGCAGTTTGCTATCAAGTAAAACAGTGGAAGAAGAGAAAGGCAAACTTGACTTAGATTCATTAAGTGCAAGGAGATGATATGTAAGAATTCTAGCTACATGACATGTTTGTAAAGAATATTTGGGGATGAAATGTTTTGTGAAAAAGCCTCTTAGAAGGTGAGAACCTTTGGGAGGTGTTGGAAGAGCATGCCTAAACTTTTTAAGCAAAAATGTCAAGTATTTAGAATGTTTAAGTAATGAAAAAGATAAGGAAGGAAAACACCTTGGAAGTGAAGGGATAAGACTCATGGTATCTTGGCCTTCTTTTTCTCTTTCATTGTCACTTTTGGTTTTTATTTTAAGTTGGTCTTGTTTTACCGCATTTAACATTGTTGGTTGTTTAGTTGGACAATTGCCAGCTATATGCTCAAAACTTAAACATTTAAAACATTTGGTTTTTAAAGTTTTGGTGGGTGACTTAGGGGTAGAAGGATTTTGTGTAGAAAATTTTTGGGGAGAAGTGGTTTCTTTGGAAAAATTGGAAGGAGAAATTTGAGTAGAAATTTTGTTTGCATCCTTCCTAGAAGAGTTGTAGAAACCATCATCATGAGTATGTTTGAAAGTTGTTTTCAAAAGGTGTGATTCTACCTTTATGGCTAGGTGAACCACTTTTGTTAAAGAAGAATACTCATGTAATTTTACAAAATCTCAAATTTCTCTTCTTAAACCACTTACAAACATTTTGATCTTTGACTCTTCATTATCATGCATATTCATTTTAGTCAAATTTGTTTCTAAATCTTGAAAGTATTCATCTACCGTTCTATGTCCTTGATGAAGCCTTTGGAACTTCAACAAGTGTTCCTTCCTATAAGGAGGAGGAACAAACCTCGCACATACATGTTTTTAAATCATACCAAGAAACCACGGTTGATCTCTTGTTTAGCCCAATGTCCATTACAATTTTATGCCACCATTGGTTGGCATAGTCTAAGAAAGCTAAGGAACCTAACCTTTTGGTCCTCGGTGTCCTTATACACATGAAAAAATGTTTCCCAATCTAAATACAAAGAAGGATCATTAGACCCACTAAAACTAGGTAATGTTACAAAATTAAAAGAATGTTGTTGTTGTGGTTGGTGTTGACGGTGCCTTTTGGAAAAATTGTGCAAACTCCATTTGTCCTCATTTTGTTCATTTTGCCTTGCTTGAGCTTCTTCTAGTCTTTGCAAGGCATTAATCTTTGCTCCCGGTGATTAGGTTTGGCTTCACTTGAGAAAGGATAGATTTCCTACTCAAAGGAAGTCCAAACTTATGCCTCGCGGTGATGGTCCTTTTCATATCATTAAGAGGATTAATGATAAGGCCTATGAGTTAGATATGCCTGATACATATCTAGGTAGTAATTCTTTTAATATCAGTGATCTAACTCTTTTTTCCGCAGGCTTTCCAAATTCGTGGTCGAATTCTCTCCAACCCGGGGAGTATGATGAAGATCAAGTAGAGGAGGCACCTGAGGCCAAGGCTTTGGGAGATGAGCATCATTGGATGTCTCTTTTTGTAATTACTTTTGTGTAGTTTTTAGGAGAACATTAATGAAAGGTGTAGAGATAAAATAAGGTGTGGTAATGTGCAAAAACAAGTCACACCTTCCATGTGACATAAATAGTAGGTGTAGATATAGTTTTAGGAGGTGTCAAGGTGAGAAACAAGTCACACCTCCCATGTGACTTGTTTAGGCGTCAAATTTGAATGGTTTGTGTTTCAATTTTCACTCTTCTTTTGCAGCCCTCTAAACACTATAAATAGAGGTGTTTGGCTCTTGTAAAAGAATGAATGAATTAAAGTAATGTTACTATCCACAATTTTGTGTGAGTTGTGAGAATTGTTTTCTCCTAGCTAGTCTCATCTTGTGTGTGTTTGGGAAGCTCTCAAGTGGCGGCATCTTGCACTTATCTTGGATCAATCACCATCCAAGTGGTTTGTTCTTCCCTTTCATGGCTTCAAACACATAAGTCTTTCTTATTTCATCTTCATTTCCGAATCATGTTTAGTAAATTTTAATCAGTTGTTTGTGCTCATTTTTCTTGTTCTTTCATTTCAATAAGTTATTCTTGTTCATCTTGTGTTTCCTTTTCAATTATGCAGTTGGAGCTTGATTCTATTCGGTAATTGTGTTTCATTTCTTGTATTTGAATTCGGTTCCATTTTGTATTAGGTTTGTGAATCGGTTCTTTGTGAAATGACACTCAATCATGAGTATGGTTCATCATTTGGAAGGCATTGAACTCCATTGATGTTTCCTTAAGTTCCTCCACTTGTATCGAATTGTTTACCTTTGTTTGTAGCTCCTTTTTTTCATCATTCTTCACCTTTAATTGAGTTTTTTTCTTGGGCCTTTGGAAATGAACCTTCACATCTACTTAACACTTGTTAAGTTATGTCCAGTGGGGATTTTCCTTAGGTGAGTCACCTTAAATTGCTAAGAATCTTGATCCTAATTCTTAAAAAGTTTGAGAATGGTTGCATGCCACTTGGATGGTGAAATTACTCCAAGATAAGTGAAGGATGCCGCCACTTGAGAGCTCTAAAAAACTCACAAGATAAAACTTAGAGGAACAAGCCTCACTACTGTTTCCAAGCCAACTCTGTTTTCTTTCACAATGTAGGGCCTGGTGCATTAGCAATCTTCAGTTGTGTAAGCATGAATGAATAGTGAAGTAAACATTCCATTTTAGAGTCTAGGGCCCTGTAGTTGACATATAACTAGATAATTAAATTTCTTTAAAAAGTGTTTTAAAGGATAGAACCAACAGACTTGTTGGATAACCAAGATTTCCTGGTGAGTTTAATATGGTGAAGTAACAAAACAAGAATGCCCTCTACTCTGTTTTCATTATTAATTATTATTTCTTGCTTCTTTTTTTCCTCAAATGTAATCGAAATAGTAGTTCCAAACTTTGTTGTTTAATTTATATATGATGAAACAAAATTTGCCCCACTCAACTACTGATGCTACCCGGGTAACACAAATTTGCATGTTATTTGTTAAGTTGTGAAGATGTAATATTGTTATATTTTCAAAGGATTGAAAAATTATGATTTTTTTTCTGAGATTATATTTTAGGAATTCTAATATAAATTGACTAAATATTGCATGTGGTTGAGATTGGGAAAGGAAGCAAGGTGAAATACGAACTATATTTCTTTGCAAATTATATTTATTTTTATATTCTTAATCTTGAGTGGGCTAGACCCACTAAAAGGTTTCTTTTCTTTTATTTCTTTTTGAGAACTTAGTGTCTGAACAACCCTTGCAAACTAATATAACTCTTTTATTTTTTTCACAAAGCGTGTGTTTCACCTACGCAAAACAATTTTTTGTGGACTGTTTTGTGTTTATTAAATCAACACCATTAACATCTCATTTAATGCCCACGTAACTTATTAGCTTCCACTCTTTCACAATAGGTTTTTTGGCGACACAATTCAGACACAAATAACGTGTTAGTGTCAGCTTTTCTTATTTTGTGTTTGTTTATGACAAATTTAATTCATTATTTTCTTGTAGTGGGTGGATAGGCATGAAATAGATGATGGAAGATAGAGGAGAAAATATCATCTAAGAAAACTCTAAAGTACGATTCATGGACTAATGTTTCATGATTACTTCGTAATCGATGGAATACTTGTCTTAATTAATGTGGGAAAATCAAGCTTAAGGTTACTCATATTTTTCAAGGTGAAAGGAATGCGTGTGTTGATAAGTTGGATAATTTAGGATTTATTCATAGAGAATCATTTCATTGGTATAAGCAGTGTGCCGTTGCACATGGCCCTCACACCGCACCGCGTCGTCGTCTACAACACTCGCACCACCAGCGAACCATTGCGTCACCTACTGTAGCACCGTCGCACCTCTAAAAGCACTATTCCGTTGTCGCCACGCACAGGAAACCCTAGTTTCCAGAGCACATCATATGGATTTAACAATTTCTTGATTTACTTTGTTAGAATTCTTGTCTTTAATGAAAAATTAATTTACTATTTAAAAATAAATTTAAATTATAAAAAATAATTTTATGTTTGTAATATAATAATAAAGTAAAATAATAATATAATATTTAGAATATTATATATATATATATATATATAATAAATTGTATTTTAATTTGAATTAAAAAATAATAATATTAAATTTAAAATGAAAAGGTAGTGTCATTTGTCAATTCAAAGTAATAAATGAGACGACCATAATGATATGTGCTTTTACCAATTCAAAATAAAGTATGGTCTTCAACTAAAATGCACCATTCCTTTTTTTTTCGTGAATTCTTTCTCACTTCTTTCCTTTATCTTCTTCGTTTTCCTTCTCCCTTCTCCTTCTTCATTCTTCCACTGCAACACCCATTTAAAAGTGTCCTCTGACATGTCCACAAACTGGGTCATGTCCGACCCAACTAAATGTGTTTGACACCGTTTTGTACATGTGTTCGTCGTGTGTTCGTATCCGAAGCGCAAAAGCGAGATCGTGAAGGGTGTTCGGGCTTCATATATATATGCAATATACATATATAGAGAATTCCTTGTTTGTGTAGACAAATGTGTGTATTAATTAGCCGTGCTTCATTATTCTTAGATCCTTCAATGTTTTGTGGTGCAAAAGTATAACACGTCAAGCTAAATGAATAAATAAAACTATAAAAAAATTAAAGCAATAATATTTGTTGTGTTATATAACATTTTTGTTGCCCGCATTATTTATTGATCTAGCCAAATGTCGAATAGACGTCAATCTCATCCCTGAAACAATATTTGTCATATGAATAGTGTTGTTTCTCCTCTCTCTATAAGTTCTTCTTCATGTAAATAGTTTATTTGTCCTTTATTTAATGGTCATTCTTCGTCTTATACTTGCAACATTTAGTCTTCAAGTTTGTCTCTGTTGTTCTAGTATTGATCTTTTATCACTTATATTTTTGTTATGTAATCTATTAAAATGTGGAAAAATAATAAATATTAAAAAAATTATTTAAAAATTATAAAAATTAAATATTTATAATTATACAATTTTAAAATAACTAAATATTTATATTTATTTTTTAAAATAAGATTATATAATTTTTTTAATATTATTCTTTTATCAAACTACAATAAATAAAATTAAAGTTAATAAATAATAGGATAAACATAAAAGGGTATTTATATGCTAATTTTAATGGACAAACATAAGATGCTAAAATAAAAATACAAATAAAATATACTGAAATTCAATAATATATTGTTACATATTTAGAAGTTCTTAATTTTATAATAATTAATATATTAAAAATGTAAAATTATTAATAAAATCATTTTGATTTAAAAAAAAATTCAAATCAAATATTTTAATAATTTTATTTTAATTAAATATAAAATATAATAAATTTAAACAATATTTTATTATTTTTATATTGATATTTTATCACTTATATTTTTCATTTTATTATATAATAATTTGATTGGAACTGCTGTCGAAATGCTGGGTACGCAAGCATAAAAATCTAATATTTGATCAATTTGATTATCGAAAATTTCCATCAAATAATAAAATGAAAAATGATAATTTTCATCAAAGAATTAATAAAATAGAAAATGTTAAAGAACATAAAAGCGACATTACGATCTTGTTCCTACTAGGGAGATGGGATCTAGAGAATTATTGAAGTCTTCTTCTCCTTCCTTCGGTCGGTCAAGTTACTGGGTGATGAGCTAGGATTCCTCTCGTCCTCCTGCTTCTCCTTCGGCACTCGGTCTCGGGTGAACACCGGATGGTGGGGTACCTGCGAAGGCACTCCGACGCTCAAGTCAGTAAAGGGGTGGTCAGCTCTCATGTAGGTGAACAGTAAAAAATGGCATACCTTACTCCTTGGGATGCGTGTTATTTATATATTATTCTAATGGACCTACCTTGTTGGGCCCGCTTATCGGAGTGGATACCGCTTAGGGTTGTATTACCTAATTCTTAATGATGGATTAGCTTCACTGACCTTGGTTTGAGCATTAACGTTAATAGCAGTCGGCCGTCGGCCAAGTTTTCCTGGTATGAGTCGGCTATCGGCCAGATTTCCATGGTCTCGGTTGTCTCGGCCAGGTAGGCTGTCGGTCTCGTCTTTCGGCCAAGTCTCTCAAGTCTCGACCAGTTTTCCTTTAGTCTCGGTCAGGTTGGCCAGGTCTCAGGCAGCCAGATGAGTCTCGGGCAAGGAGACCAGGGATCGGCCTCGTCCATACCAGTACATATATTAATTGTTAAATGCAAGATCTGTGATTTGAATTGAATTGATTTAAATATAGAATTTAAAAACTATGCCAAATGTTTCTCGCAAAACTACGATGAACTTAATACTTAAGGTTCAGTAAATTTTATAATAAACACACCTATATTTATTAGATAATTAATATAAAATTTAATCAAATTATTTAATATCTTGTTATTCAATTTGTGTTGATCTTTATTATTTATAATTTTTATTTTGTAATGTAATTTATTAAGATGTGAAAAAAAGTAATAAACATTAGAAAAATTGTTTACAAAATTATAAAAATTAAATATTTATATTATTTTTAATTAGATAATTTAAAATAATTCACCTCACTGTTAGGGTTTCAGTTCTTCTTTGTTTGCTTGGTCTCTTTCTATTCACTTCTATTTTTTCTCACTTCTATTTTTTCTCAGATATGTATTGGGAAAACATTGTTTTGTGGTTGGGCATTCTTTTTCTCTTTGAATTTGTTTTAGAAAAACATTATTCTATGATTGCGTAGATGATGGAATTAGAGTACGTAATGACTTTGGATAAATTAAGTACAAGGCAAAGCAAAAGTAAAAGGGGCTTGAAATTGTAATGCATATATAAATGATGGAAAAACGTTCTTCTTCTATTAATGATCTTTGTAAAAAAAATTTGGATGAATGATGAAGGAGATATGATGAGCGGAAACATTACTCAAGAGGAGTTTTCACTGATTGAAGTGAATATACTGTTGACTCGTTTTAAAAAAAAAAAATTCTTTATAGCATGTCACATTTTTGCAAATTATACGTGGGCTTCTTCCCCACAAAAGAATTTTTTTTTTGACTGTTTCGTGTGTATTAAGTAGACACTATTAGCATTTTATTTAATGTCCATGTAACTTATTAACTTTCATCATTTCATTCTTTCATCGTAGGTTTTTTGGCAACATAATTCGGATACTAATAATGTGTTAGTGTCCACTTTATTTCATTTCTGAACATGCAACTAGATGTTTTTAGTACTTGAAAGAAATCAGGAGTGTCAAAATTTTATCTTCAAGGATAAGGTTTGAGAAAGAGAGAATGAAGATAACGGGGTGGATTTACATAAAAACTAAAAAAGTAATCAATAATTTTATTTACTTTTTATTTTAGTTCTTCAGTGAACAAATAAAACTCATATAAGCATAGGTTATTTCTTTCTCATGACTAACATAATAAATAAGATAAAAATAAAAATAAAAACTTTCTTTTTATAAATTATTTAACTTCTTATTATATTATTTTGTTATATCTTAAATGTAATTACTAAAGAATCTTAACATATCATGTGGAATTATATTTAAAATATATTTGTGTACCTATTTTGAAAAGCATAACAGCGTAAAAATCTGTATTGTTATTGTATAACTCTTTTCATATTTATTTAACAGCAAAAGATTTTGTTAGTTATAAATCAAAATATTTTAATATAAATTCAAAACATCATGGTCATATAAAAATCATCTAATATCAAGTTATTTAAAACTAAAAAATTGTTATTTTCCATTACATATCTTTATTCTTGAAATGAATTTGATGTTTCATATAAAAATTGTAAAAGTATTTAAAAATGGTTGATAAGTTGTTTAGATATCACATTCTTTCAATTACGAAATTTAACGATAAACTGAAACAAATTATTATCTTAATTTTTATTTAAAAAATAATGTACGAAATTGAAAATATACAGTAAAAATATGTGGGATGTGCTTGAAATATTGAATTTTTGTAGAGATAACGATGCAGAATATTATAAAGAAAAATTAATCATACAAAATTTTCACCAAGTTTATATTTCTCTAACGTGTGTATATATAAATATATATATATATATATATATATTATAAATAAGATAACAAAATATTTTTAATAAATTATTCAAATCTGGTTATAACTGTGATTATCTAAATCACAATATATTTAAAAAAAAAATCATTTTATATATATTTTTAAAATATATTTATATTTCTAAATATAAAAAAATCTATCATTTGAAAATTTTCTTATATAAAACCCCAAGCCCCCTCCCCTTCCTCACACTTTTTCTTATTCATCTCATTCCCTTCTCTCTCAAAACATATCTCTCCCTTCTCTCTATATTTTTTCTCTCCTTACAATCTTATTACAGACCATTTCAAATAGAGTAAGTATTTTATTATGCTAAAGATACATTCTTCTCTCATCTTTGTTATCAATATTGGTAGAATCAATTTAGAAAAGTCTTTCTCTCAACTATCAAAATTTAATAATGTTTGGATAACTTCTTTGAGTTCATAGATTTTGAAATATAAAATTTAAAATATATTTATATATTCCTAAAAAGTATTACATAACAATTCTATGATTTTAAAATTATCTTATATATCTTTGTCTTGCCATATTTAAATATTCAAATTACTTTTGATACGTTTACTTTTTTTAATAGCCTCCAATTAGGAAAGTAAAAGTTAAATATCAAAAAACAAAATTTCCTCTTTCTTTTCTTGTGTGAAACCTTTTTTTTTACTTCCTCTCCGTTAATAAAAGATACATGCATAATTTTTTTTGTTATTATATAACTGATGTTATCTTGTTTCTTATTTTTACTGAAACTTGTAACGATAGTAGATCATAATGTATTTTAAATTAAATTGAAACTATAATTTGAAATCTTACTTTAAAAAGAAATTCACTTATCATTTTTCAAAATATCTAATATATCATCAATTTATTTGTTTATAATTGATGAAAAAAGTTATTTCCTTAACTCAATCATCCCGATTATTTGACAACTAATTTTATCATAATACTAACTTTATATTTATTTTTAAAAGCCGATCACTTGAATTTGTTTTAAAAGCAAGCTCTGAACTTTAAAAAATTTCCTTATATCTAATCCACTCATCTATATATCTAATTTATTTATCTAGTATGTGTATTTATTTAATTCATACATTTATTCTATCTATCTATTTGTTTATTTATAAATAAGCATTATAAAGACACCATGACAAATGTACAAACTATTGATTTAAAAATAGGTGATAAATTAATTATATATGCAATTGTTTTAATTATGAAATTGAAGGATGTAAATTAAGACAAATGTGATCTTAATATGTAAAAAAATTAATAAATATAAAGTAGTAAAAAGAATAAGCTGATTTGGGATATGATTGCAATGTAGAGTATTATGGATGTAAAGTTTAGCAGAATGGATAAGAAAATTGGTGGGACAACTTGTGTCTACTGGCGAGCGGGGAGATGCAACAGAAATCCGTGCAAATTTCTACACAGAGAAACATCCTCATTACATGTTAATGCCAGAAGCAAATATTGTGGAAAAAAATCTCATTCATCCTCTAATAATACCTCCAAATATAACCCCAAGAAAAAATTGGTTAGAAAGAGAGGAGATGGGACAAATGTTGTTAAGGTGTCTAAGAAATCATCTACAAGTATATGCAAATATTGGACCAACAACAACTGTGTGTACGGTGAACAATGCCCTCATTTACATTCATGGTTTCAAGGTGATGGGTTTTCCACATTAAAAAAACTTCACCAACACAAAAAGGTAATAACTCTAAAACCACTATTATAAAATATATTTTGATAATATACATTTAGAATATTAATTCAATCAACATTGGTTTGATCAACTTTTGGACATCAGGCTATCACCGGAATTACGCTTCTGGCTGGAACCAACAAACTTTATTATGGAAGCACCGATGGAACCGTTCGGATATGGGATTGCCATACAGGTCAATGTCTTAAAGTCCTAAATTTTGGCACCCAAGTTAACTCTTTGATAAGTGAGGGGCCATGGGTTTTTGTTGGTTTGAACAATGTTATCAAGGTAAACACTTTTTTTTGTCCTTCTTTTATCTTAAATGTATGATAATGTTCTAATTATAGGAGTAGTATAACAAAACTTCTTACATGGATGTGTTTGTGGTAAAGGCTTTGAATACTAAGACCAATTTGGAGTTTACTCTTGATGGACCCAAAGGAAGGATCCTTCACATGACTGTTGGTAACAACATCCTTTTTGCCGGGGCAGAGGTAATCATCCACACAAAACTTCGATCTTATCTATGTCAAATTTTCCTAATATTTTTATTTTTATCTAGTTAGTTAACTACATCAGTTTTTTTGTTTATTAGATTAAGTATTCTTAAACTTTATAAACATTTTATACCTTTTACCCTACCATTTTTGTCCTAATTACTTACACTGCCAATTTTTTTTCTTTCATTAACTTCAAAACTCTTGCCTTTTCAACATTTGTTTCTAGTGTTCATTAATTTATGTATCATGTAATTATTAAAATTTTAGGATGGTGTCATTACTGCCTGGAGAGAAAGCTCTGAAGTTAAGTCTCCTTTTGAATTAGTTGCCTCACTAATTGGTCACACTAAATCTGTGGTTTGCCTAACTATTGGACGCAAGATGTTGTACTCCGGATCCATGGACCAAAGCATAAAGGTATGTGTGTTGTGAGTTAATGCAGAGATACTCGTTTCCTCTTGTATCATGTCAATTTTTCTTCAATTCAATTATCATTTACCGTCCAAATCTTATTACCTTGTTTTCTTCAGGTCTGGGACATGGATACATTACAATGTACAATGACACTCAATGAACATAATGATGTAGTCACATCCCTTATTTGTTGGGACGAATTTTTGCTGTCAAGTTCATCTGATGGCACAATTAAGATCTGGGCATGCATGGAAGAAGGAACTCTGACTGTGGTATATACACACACCGAACAAAGTGTAAGATGCCTAATCATTTGGTAGTATGTACATTTTAGAATGAAAAAAAAAAACTGATAATAATCATGAAGAAGTTGATAAATTCACTAAATTCATACATTTTGTATACAGGGCATTGTCTCACTTTTTGGGATGCCTAATGCAAAAGGCAAGCCAATATTGTTTTCCTCTTGTAAAGACAATTCAGTACGCATGTATGAATTGCCATCGTAAGTAAAATTTAATTCTACTTCTATCTCTAATTTTACATATTACTTTGTTAAACATTGTTTCATTCCTTAACCATGTTCTTTTCATATATAGATTTTCAGAGAGGGGTCTTTTATATGCTAAGAAAGACATTGCATCTTTCGAGTTAGGACATGATGGACTCTTCTTCACTGGCGATGACACTGGTTTGCTTCGTGTATGGAAGTGGAATGAGTTACCTAAGATGACATCTGATTGAGATGTTTTTTCTCTTCTTCATACATGAACTGATTTTTTCTTAATATTAAACAAAATACA
Source organism: Phaseolus vulgaris (assembly GCF_051622355.1). Taxonomy (NCBI): domain Eukaryota; kingdom Viridiplantae; phylum Streptophyta; class Magnoliopsida; order Fabales; family Fabaceae; genus Phaseolus; species Phaseolus vulgaris. Next base: position 35,706,193 of record NC_143508.1, read on the forward strand.
TTGTATGTAGAATTCTATATCAAATGAGAAATTACAATTTCATTTCTATCTTTAGTTTTATTTTTAAATTTTACCAAAAAATGTAAATGAAAATTTTCTTTATCTTAATATTAAACAATATTGAGTGTCAATGTATATTAAATGTGAAATTAAAATTCCATTTTCATATTTTAACACTTTTTACAATTCTATTTTTTCAAAATCACATATTTACATAAATAAGTTTAATTAATTTAAAAAAACGAAAACTATAAATTATAATTAAAAAAGTAATTATATTAACACACAAATTCATAATTTATATATTAAAGAACATGAACTTTTAAGAATTTTAACAGTAACATAATCAAAGTATTTATTATCAATTTTAGTTGTACATAGTAACTTCTCAAAATCTATCATATCATATTTTGCAAATATCACTATAAGAAACAAATGATTTTAAAGGGGTTTATTCTTACACTACCAAGGGTTAAAACTAGGGATGACAACATGAGTCGGGTCATGCGAGCCAGTCCGTAGCCCGATACCAAAAAACGTGGGATGGGCTCACTAATCTAGCTCGCTGACCCGCTTAGCCCGTCCCGCATAACTCTTAGCCCATGCGGACCAACAACGGGACAGACCAGGTGAACCCACTAACTCGCATAAATAAAAAAATTATTATTTTATTTTTTCTGCAAAAAAAAAAAGTTTACCCCACTCACCCATTATTGCAGTGTGACCTCTTTTTTATTTTAGTTTTAAAAAATTGAATTTAATGTACTAAGAAAAGAAATATTTTATTTTAATCATCTATAGGAGTTAATATTAAGAGTGATACTGGAATTAGTTTTAAGGAAAGTCTTATATTTAAAATTTGTTAATAAAAAAGTAATATAAAGAAAAGATTTCAATAAAATAGTTAAAAAATTAGTCACCTTCATTAAGATATTATGTATCAGAACGTTGATAGGATACTCTTATAAATTCATATACATATATAGGAAAAATAGATGCAAAACAAAACTTTAATTATTTTTAATCAAGCCTTCTAATAACCCTTACACTTGAACTCATATTTTTTTAATCTTAATTGAATGAATTGGAACATGAATAAAATTTTAAGTTTTCAAAAATATGAATGTTTTTTTTATAATTTGTGAAATTTTAAGTTTTGAAAAATGAAAAATTTTCTTATGTGGGCTGGTCCGTGGGTTACCTCTTATGCAGGACGGACTAGTGAAAGGCAGTTTCTTCCTGCACCCCTACATTTTTCTTCCTGCACCCTCACAAAGTTGCGCAAAGACAAAATTGTCCCTATATAAACTGTACATTTTCTTTTGTATTCCAGATTATGAAATTCGGTAAATTTTCGGATTGGCGCTTCTGGTAAATTTTCGGATTGGCGCATCCAGTAATCTCCCGGATTGATGCTTCCGGTAGTACATGAATGATAGTGTTAATCCAAAATTAAAAAAATACAAAACATCCATAATTGAAAAAACCATTCCGGATCCGCCAATCCATAATTCAAAATATGCATTCTGGATTCAGAAATCCATAATTGAAAAAAAATCATTTCGGATTCACCAATCTGTAATAGAAATTAGACTTCCGGATTCAGCAATCCGAAAATCAATAATTTATGCAAACTTTGCTTCCATTATTGCAGTGTGACCTCTTTTTTATTTTAGTTTTAAAAAATTGAATTTAATGTACTAAGAAAAGAAATATTTTATTTTAATCATCTAAAGGAGTTAATATTAAGAGTGATACTGGAATTAGTTTTAAGGAAAGTCTTATATTTAAAATTTGTTAATGAAAAAGTAATATAAAGAAAAGATTTCAATAAAATAGTTAAAAAATTAGTCACCTTCATTAAGATATTATGTATCAAAACGTTGATAGGATACTCTTATAAATTCATATACATATATAGGAAAAATAGATACAAAACAAAACTTTAATTATTTTTAATCAAGCTTTCTAATAACCCTTATACTTGAATTCATATTTTTTTTTTTATCTTAATTGAATGAATTGGAACATGAATAAAATTTTAAGTTTTCAACAGTATGAGTTTTTTTTTTTCTTCTTTTATAAATTATAAAATTTTAAGTTTTGAAAAATGAAAAATTTTCTTATGCAGGGTGGTTCGTGGGTTACCTCTATGTAGGACAGACTAGTGAAATGAGCACGTACTCCTTGCGCAGAGCGGATCAACTCGAATCTCATTTTGCGGGCCAATCGCGAGGTGGGCCTATGCGGGACAAGCCAACCCGCATTGTCACTCCTACTTAAAATCTCATTTAAGTCATTTACCCAGGGTTATCGGTTTTTAAACCCCAGGAAAAGTTTTTCAAAACCCATTGTTAAATAACACGGGTCTAGAACCTTCGTAAAATACCAAAACATATCAAGTAAACACATTGAAATTCAAACTCAAAATATGAGTTAAAAAACTATAAGGAAGCTTTATAAGAAGAATAATGGTATGAAGTACTATAAATGAAAATATAACATATTGTTCACAAAGAAAAAAATACGTGAAAAACCATTTCCACATATACTATATTCTTTAACAATCACATATGGTCCTCTTGATGTCTAGAATTTATTGGCACACTTTTTTTTATTAGAAACCTACAAAATATAAACATGTATCACGATTAAAAATGTAAATTTAAAAAATAAAAGAAGTTATTTAACTTTTTTAAACATTACCGATGAAGGATTGAATATAGTAAACTCAAGGACCTTGGTAATTTTGAAAGAAAAAATCATCATTGCTTGAAATCTTTTTTCACGTTCTTCATATTGTTTGTTTCGTTCAATCATTTTTATTTTTTCTTCATACAAAATTATTTATATTTCTTTCTCCCCTTATTAAGTTTCTTTGACGATTTTAATTATATTCGAAAATATGTTAATAAATATGTTATGTTGTTCTCCAATTATAATTAAAAAATATTTTTTAAAAATAATATATTTAATAAAATGTAAATTAAAAAAAAAAGAGTAAAACAGTTTTGTAAGTTATCTTTTGTTTATTTCTATTTCTAGTTTATCTTCTAACTTCTTCTTTGCAGTTAGCAACTGAAGAACAAAACCTGTACACTATGTTTTTGTTCTAATTTATAAAGGTTGTAATAACATTGAGAAACTCTAATTTGATCCAATCTCTGAAGATTCATTCTGTCTTAACATGTTTTTAATTAATTTCTTGAATATTATATATCTTATGTTCTACAGGAGAATTTTGAAGATGTGCAACAAGATAATGAAAATTTGAAGATGCAAATTGAGAAGCTGAAAAGGAAACACAAGACAAAGATTAATACCATGAAGCACTACGTTACTTAGAGTAAATTACCAGAGTTTGTACTGCAAGCAATGCATAGAGAGGATTTTTATGTAGCACACGGTGCAACTTCCTCATATACATACGATGATCATGCATGGATAGCAGATTTTGGAGCAATATATTAGCAGCATGTATGTGTTGATTAGTAATAAATAGTATATGTATGTATTCAACACGTTAATTTTGAGTCCGGGAGTGTCCGAACTTCGACAATTTTAATTTAGTTTTCAAATAATAGATATTGTTTTTACATATTGAATGCACTAATTCTGAGTCCGGAGGTGTCCGACCTTCGGCAATTGATGAATTCACAAAGGAAGGTCCTCCTACTAAGGTCGTTTGGTATCTTCCAATAATTCCAAGGCTTAAGTGTTTGTTTGCAAATACAAATGACACTAAAAACCTTAGGTAACATGCAAAGAATAGAAAATATGATGGACTATTTCGTCATCCAGCTGACTCTTTGCAGTGGAAGAACATTGATAAAGAATTTCCTGAATTTGGAAAAGAATCAAGAAAGTCAAGACTTGGATAAGCAACTGATGGAATGAATCTTTTTGTAAATTTAAGTAGTAATCATAGTTCATGGCCCGTTTTGTTAGTGATTTACAACTTACCTCTTAATTTGTGTATGAAATGCAAATACATGATGTTAATGTGAATTTTGGAACAATGAAGAAGAAGCAAACTATGAATGAAATATCGAATAAGAGATCAATCTTTTTTTATCTTCCACATTGGTGTAAGTTAGATGTCAAACACTGTATAGATGTAATGCACGTAGAAAAGAATGTGTGTGACAGTTTAATAGGAACACTTCAGAACATTAAAGGCAAAATAAAGGATGGTGTAAATGCATGTATGAATTTGATTAAGATGAATATACGAAAGGAATTGGCACCGCGAGAAGTTGGTAAATGTACATACTTGCCTGCAGCATGTTACACTTCGTCGAAGAAAGAGAAAACAAGTTTTTGTGAATGTCTTAAAGGTGTTAACGTACCACAAGGCTACTCTTCAAATGTTAAGATTATTCTATCTATGAATGATTTGAAACTAATTAGCTACATGATTGTCACATTCTAATGCAACAGTTACTACCGGTGGCTATTCGTGATTGATATCATGGTACATTTGGTTGTTCATCTTGTAAGAGAAACCAGATTGTGTAGGACACCAACAAAGACACCAACAAAGAAAGGTATGGAAACAAAAAAATCCAATGATTTTAATTCCAATAGTTATACTTATTTTGGTTGTGGTGAGCAAGGGAACATAAAGGAAGACTGCCCAAATAAAGAAAGCAAGGAAAAGAAGTCAAGCTACAAAGAAAAGAAGGGAAAGTGAAAAAGGGCCTACATAGCTTGGGATGAGAATGAAGTCTTCTCATCAGGCTCATCATCAAGTGCATATTCTCCGAGATGACGTCAGCTATTTTATCCTCTGACTCTTTACACAGCGAGGTGCCGAGCTTGAATTTCTTCCCATTTATCTCCCTCTCTCAAACCTCTCCAGTAGGCCCACGTTGTCTTTCATCACTGATGTCTGCCTCTACTATCCATCTTGACTCTCCTTCTTGGATGGTGACTACGTAGGTTCCCCTACGCTTTGTCAAACTGCTTTTGTAGCACTTTCATGCCATCTTCTGATCGACCTTTATCATAATGACCTTCCCTTTAGCCAAAGGCAACTTCATCTTCATGTGGGTGGTTGAGGCCATTATGCCTAGCCTATTCAAGGATGGTCGGCCCAGGAGCAGGTTGTATGCAGAAGACACGTTGACGACAATGTACTTGATGGTAATCGTCATGGCCACACTTTTGTATCAGCAAAGGTCGTCCTCAATTTGACATATCCTCACACCTCCACCTGGTTGCCTATGAAACCAACTAGACAACCATCATATGGCTTTAATTGGTGAGGGGATATTTGCAAATTGGTAAAAGTTCTCCAGAACATTACATCTACTGAGCTCCCTTGATCAATTAGGACTCTATTCACCTTACGCCTTACGATGATAATAGATATCACCACTGGATAGTCTTCATCGGGAAACACATCCTCCAAGTCGGCCCTTATGAAACAAAGGGAAAGCTTGGTAGATCGGTCGAGCACCCTTTCATATAGACACATTACCGCTCGGACATAACGTTTGTGCTTAGAGGCTGAGCTACACCCTCCAGAGAATACTCCAGTGATGGTGCTTAACTCTCCAAGGAATGGAGCTTCGTGCTTTTGCTTCGAGGATGTGGTTTCCACCTTCGACCTTTCTTGGCTGACCTCGAGATATTCTGTAAAGAAACCCTCTTTGACTAAGTTTGCCAGCTGGTAACTTAGGGTGATGCATCGCTCGATTCCATGTTTATAAGCTCGGTGAAACTCACATCAAATATCCCTTGGTGACCCCAAAAACCGGTCTGTCTTTTGGGGAAACTTCAATTTGTCTGACACTCTGGGCATGCCTATGAGTTCTTTGCAGGATATCTGAAATTTAGGTCTGATAGTTGTCTCTTCCATGGCCTTTGCCTTAGGTTCATCCTTCTTGGCGACATATGGGACGTACCTTTGGTCCGCTCTTTTCTCGATGGATACTTCACTGCTCCTGATAGAACGATCTCGATTGTTCTCCTTGTACTTGGGTTGTTTCAAACGTGAGCTGCCATTTTTCCTCAGCATGGCCTCCTCGACCTCGATATGGGTTGTAGCTCTTTCACACACCTCGGCTAACATCTCCGTCAGATACCTGATCAATGAATCGGTGAACGAGCTTGCTGTCATCCCTTGCACGAAAGCAATGACCACCATCTCTTCATCCTGAGTTTGAAGTCTTACTGAGACTGCGCATAATCTATTAAAGTATTCTTTAAGCAACTCCCCTTCCCTCTGTTTGACATGGAAAAGATCATACAATCGTGAAGGGTTGACCTTATTCACCGAGAATTGTTCCTTAAACATTTTAGAGAACCGAGGGAAAAAGGTAATGTGACCATCCAGGATTCCAATGAACCACTACAGAGTTGTTCCCGTGAAGGTACCCATGATCATCTTACATCGGATTGCATCTAACCCCAGAGATGATCATTTGAGCCCTAAACGCCTTTAGATGAGTCTTGGGGTTTTCCACCCCGGAGAAAAATACGATCTTGGTTGTGCTATAATGGGGTGGCACAGGCTCTTCAATGATATGTGAGAGAATGGCTTGGGGTCATCTCTTGATGATAAGTCTAGAGAACGTTCCCAGGTGGGACGTCGGCCCTGTCAGTGCAAGCTCCTCCGTAGCTCCTCCTTGGTCTTGCGCAACTCCTGATTGGCTTGCACAACTCCTCATCGGCTTACGCGTGCTCCTCCATATTTATTCGAGAGGCCTCAACCTCTGCCATAAGATGAGCATGACTCAACTGTGTTTCCTCTCGAAGGCGTTATTGGTCAGCTCGGGCTTCTACTCGTAATCGTTCTTGCTCAGCCCTAGCTTCTTGATGAGGACCTCGGAGAGAAGGCGCCTACTGACCAGGCCCAACCCATGACCTCAACATCCACCATACCTCAAAGGATTACTAGGAGCAGAGCACAGACTTTGGGTGTTGAGCATCAATTGGTTTCCCTATTTGTAATTTCAATAGAGTAAATGTCTTTTAGTACAAATAAGGGTGTGTGCCTAGTTTTTTAGCTCATGAAGCCTTGTAAGGGAGAAAGCTTAACCTAGCATCTAGAACTATAGGATGATTGTGCAACATTAACCTTAGTCAATAACCTAGGCCGCACCACATTTCCCTCTTCCCTTCTTACCCTCACTACTTGTTCTCCAAGGCTCCTCATATTATAAATAAGAGGCCTCCCTCATTGTATTTACAAGTTGAAATTAATAGAAGAAGAGTTACTCTGCACAAATTGTGTGAAGTGTTAGTGAGGTTTGAATTCCTCTTAGCATTTAGGTCTTATCTTGTGAGTATTGAGAGCTCTCAAGTGGCGGCTATCTTCACTTATCTTGGAGGCCAATCACACTCCAAGTGGCGTGTTCTACTTCTCAAATCCATCACATAAGCTTTCTCCTTCATTCATCTATTCTTCTATTGTCATTCCATTTTTACTCTTTGTATCATGTTCTTGTTTGGTTTTCCTTGTTTCCATTCGACAATTCTATTTTGTTTTTTTTTCTTGTTCTTTAATTTCACACCTTCTAGCATCATTTTCACCTTATAATTGTCTTTTCCTTTTGCCTTTGTGAAATGAACCTTCACATCTACTTAACCACTTGGTTAAGTTAATGTCTAGTGGGGATTTTCCTAAGGTCTTCACTCTTAAATTCCTAAAATCTCAATCTAAGTAATGTGTAACACCATAAAATGAACAATCCTAAAATCAACTCACATCATGTGGTTATCAGAGCTTAGGTTCTTATGCTTAATTTGCTTGAGTTGATTTGACACTTTTACTTTTCTTTACATTCAAGTACCTTTAATTTCTTGTCTTTAAATTCAAGTACCTTTAAATTCAAGTACCTTTAAATTATTGTCTTTATTTTCTTGCATTTTATTTTCCATCCCTTTATTTCTTGCAAAAAAAAATTTCGGCCATTTTATATTCATAGCATTATTTCGCTTTTGGATATGTTTCTCTTTATGTCTTTTATTGATCTTGCCTTTTGCTTTGAGTCCTATGTTCATTAGTGTTCTAGGAGTCCTTGTTTTGATTCCACTTACTTTGCTTTTAATTTTGAAAGATTGAGAAGTAATTAGAAACTTGTTTTTAGTAGAAGTAGATTTAAAGTTCCAAACATAAGATTTCAAGTGTTCAATTATATTGAATCCCAACATTTTTTTTTGTGGAAATTGGAAGTTATTGGAAAATATGCATGATGACAACTATGGACATTTCATTTCCATAATTCAAGTCTAGTAAAAACAAAAACAACAAAAGAGAAATGAAAACGCAACTTTGGGTATCAATTACAAAAAAACAAATTTTCCAAATATGGATTCAACTTGATTGGCTAATTGATTTCAACCATTGTGGAATTTTTTATCCTTTTGCATTAGCATTTTCTAAAAGAAAAAGTTTCATTGTTAAAAGTTTAGTAAGTATCTTAGAGTCTTTTTGTGTGCCTTTTCTTGCTTGTCTTCCTTTTCAAGTTTTGTCATAATCTCTTTTTCAAATTTGGTTTAACTTTTCTTGTTTGTCTTTTATTTCTTTTCCTTAAGTTTTGTGTTGGTTTTACTTTGAGCAAGTGTTGAAGGCTTTGACCTTTTTCATTTGAGAGTTTTTCATCTACAAGAAAGACCTTTGCTGAGGGGGGAAATTTCTTTCTTTGAGTGTTTGGAGTGATCTTGGTACAAGTGGCGAACCTTGATAGTGAATTTCTTACTAACTTCTTTTCTCTAATTGTTGTCATTTGTGTTTTATGGCTAATATTTCTTCAGGAGAATCTTCTAAACCCCAATCTCCCCAAAAGGCATTCCTTATGGGTGAATTGGCGCCGACCAAAAGATCCTTAACACAAAAGGATGGAGAGATAATACAAATGGAGGAGAGACTCCAAAGGCTTGAATCGGCCTATGATAGACCCCAAAGAGGAAGAAGATGGAATCCAAGACGTGAATCAAGAAGTTATCAACACTATGACAACCAAGAAGAAGAGGACGAATGGAGAGTGCATCACTTTGATGATAGGCGCCAACATGTGGCAAAACCTTCTTTACCTTTTGTAAAAATTCCTAGTTTTAGTGGGGAAGATGACTCCAATATTTACCTAGGATGAGAGGCTAAAGTTGAACAATCTCTAGTGTACATGAGGTCCAAGAAGACCAAAAAGTTAAGTTAGCTTCCTTAGAATTTTTGGATTATGCCATGCAATGGTGGCACAAAACTGTAATGGAAATTGGACTTAACAAGAGGCCAGTCGTGGTTGTTAGAATGTATGGCTTTAAACTAGAGGGGGGTGAATGGTTTAAAGAGGGTTTCCAAAATCTTTTAAGCCAAGAATGAAATTTACATCGAGAATCACTTTATTTAGAAATCAGTTTGCCAAAGCACAAAGCAAAAAGCACAGCACCAGAAAAACAATCGGTTCTTTCACAGAAACAATCGGTTGTTTATACTAGTTTTACAAATATCAAAACTGAAATTAAAGAGTTAAAAGATAGAGAAAACGCACATAGAGATTTATACTGGTTCACTCTAAACCTAGAGCTACATCCAGTCTTCCCAGAAACCACTGGGGAAATCCACTAAGCAATCAACCCTAGATCACTTACAACAAAACCAAAGAAGTGACCTTGATCCCCTCAAGACACACACTTCCTTTGGGCCAACACAACAACACTAAGAATGCTGATCTTGATCCCCTCAAGAACACACAACACTTCTCAGCAAACACACAAGGTTTCTTTCAACAGTACAAAGGATTACACTTGTTACAGAACAAATCTGAAATCAATACAAGATGAAAATCCTATTTCACATTGTTTGATCAATCTCAATCTCTAAGCAATTCTCAACTTTTTCTCTTAAGCAAAAAAATCAGTGAAAAACTCAAATCTGTTTTTCTGTAAATCATCAAAGTTGTTGTTTGTTATCAAATCTTAACAAACTATTCATTGCATTTAAAGATTGGTCAAAGCATTAAAAACTGGAGCGTAAACAGTTAGAAAATCATTTAATGCTCATTCAAAGCACAAAACAGTTTTCTGTTATGGTACCAAAACAAACAATCGGTTGTTTCCACGAATCAATCGGTTGTTTTGGTTTTGACAGCAAGTCAACCATAAAAACAGTTTTCATTCTTTCTAAAAACTCCTAAGTATAAAACAATCGGTTGTTTCGACAAAACAACAGGTTGTTTTTCACTTAGTTTGAGAAACACTTTTCTTTTAAAAGGATTGAGAATGCCTATGCTTTGGATTCAATCAAGAGTGGATTACACTTAAAATCTACCCCAGATCCTATCTAATAAGACAACACAACAACAACAAGCACATGTAGCCTTTCATCAAGCTTCAAAGGGTTTGGATTCTTCAAAGCTTGAACACAATTGGTTCAACAGTGGTCTCTTGGAAGGATTTGAAGTTATGCATGCGCGCTAGATTTGTTCCTCCACACTATAGGAAATAACTTTTGTTGAAGCTCCAACAGCTTCAACAAAGAACACAAAATGTGGATGATTATTTTAAAGAACTTTAAACAACATTAACAAAAATTGACATGCATGAAAGTGAGGAGTAAAAAATGGCTAGATTTGTAAGTGGCCTAAGAAGGGATATCCAAGATGTGGTAGAACTCTACGAGTACTCCTCTTTAGAAAAGTTGGTTCACCTTGCCATCAAGGTAGAATCACAAATTTCAAAGAAAACCTCTTTTAAAAATTCTCATAATGATGGCTTTTACCACTCCTTTTGGAAAAAACAAAAACAAGTCTTCTTCAACTTTTCCCTCCAATTTTGTTAAGGAGTCCACTTAGAAACCTATTGATTCTAAACCCTCCACTTCAACACCTAAATCCCCTACCAAAAAATATCAAGTAAAAATGCTTTAAATGTTTATGTTTTGGTCACATTGTTTCTAATTGTCCTTCCAAACGCAATATGATGATGCATGAAGGGTAGTCCTAAGTGACCATAGTTCCTAAAGATCTAGGTCTCCTAACCATTCTAGATCCCCAAGGCTTTGTTTGGATTAGAGAGTGTGGGGGAGTGAAAAGTTGAGGGTGTGGGGGAGTGGAAGTGTGAAGAAAGTTGAAGGTGTTTGGATTCGAGTATGTTAAAATAAATGTGTGAGGAAAGTTTATTGAAGTTTGTGAGTGATGGGATGGTTGTGATAAAATTTTAATTTTTTTTAATGTGTAAAAATGTAAATTTACGAATTTACCATTATCTTTAAAATATTTAAATAATAAAATATGAAATATAAAAATACAAGTCCCTTATCATTTTTAGAACATAAAATATTTTCATAAAAAAATTATAAATAATATGATAAGTGTGATTGGAAAAAAATAAAATTTACAAATCCATTTAATATATAAAAAAATTAATTAAGTATTTTAGATGATTAATATTATTTATTATTATATAATTTTTTAAAAAATAATTATATATATATATATTTATTAATAACATTATTAATATTTAATATAAATAAAATAAAATAAAAATAATTAATAATAATATTATTATTATTTATTAAAATTATTTGATTTGAATTTATTATCATTATTTTAAAAATTTATTTTAGTTAATATTATTATTTATAATTTTATTATTATTTTATAAATTAATTTTAAATATTATTATTATTTTAATATTTATATTATTAGTATTAATAATACTTTATATTATTATTATTATTATTATTATTTATTTAGGTATGTATAGTTTATTTTAAAAAAATAAATGATTTTAATTATCTTTTATTATATATATTGAGGGTAAAAATGTAAGTTAGAGAAGTCTATGCGGCTTTCTCTTCTCCCCTTCAACTTTCTCTTCATCAATGAGAGGCGCAAAAATCCACCCAACTTTCCCTTTCCACTTCCCTTCTCTCTCATGCATCACTTGAAGCAAACGCAAACCATTTTCTCATTTCCATCGTCGTGCACAGTACTAACGCGGAGGCAAACACAGGCCAACTGAGGAAGAGAGTGAGAGTCCATGTGAAGGCAACATATTAGTAGTGAGGCGTATGCTAGGACAAGTTTTAAAGCCTTTTGATGAAAGTCAAAGAGAAAATATTTTCCACACTAGACGCCTCATTAGTGATAAGTTATGTTCTTTAATTGTGGATGAGGGGAGTTTCGCAAATGTGGCAAGCACAAGAGTGGTAGATAAAATTGGATTGCCTACCTTCTCTCATGCCAAGCCCTATAAACTTTAATGGTTAAGTGAGGAGGGGGAAATCATAGTAAATAAGCAAGTCCTCGTAGCCTTTTCTATTGGTAAATACAAGGATGAGGTCTTATGTGATATTGTCCCTATGGAAGCTACTTATATTCTTTTAGGTAGACCATCACAATATGATAGGAAAACTCTTCATGATGGCCTTACAAACAAAATTTCTTTCACCTTCCATGGGCATAAGATCATACTAAAATCTCTCTCACCAAAGGAAGTCCATGAGGACCAATTTAAAATGAAAGAAAAGAGAGAGAAAGAAAAAGATAAACATAATTCTAAGAGAAGCCTTCTCATCTCACCACACGAGGTCAAAAAGGTAATGCCTTCTCAAAAGTCTATCTTCATAGCTTTTCCTAGGACCCTTAAGAGTGAGTTGGCGGTAGATAGTCCTCCATGCTTGGAAAATTTGGTAAATGAATTTGAAGATGTGTTTCAAGATCCCCCTAAAGGATTACCACTATTGAGGACCAAATAGACTACATTCCCGGTGCTTCTTTACCAAATAGGCCAACATATAGGACCAATCCAACCGAGGCCAAAGAAATTCAACAACAAGTAGATGAATTAATAGCTAAGGGGTGGGTGCAAGATAGCATGAGTCCTTGTGCTATGCCTGTGATTCTTATCCCTAAAAAGGATGGGAGTTGGAGGATGTGTACGGATTGTCACGCCATAAACAAAATAACCATTAAGTATAAACATCCCATTCCTAGATTAGATGACTTATTGGATGAGTTACATGAGTCTCAAATATTTACCAAAATTGATCTTAAGAGTGGTTATAACCAAATCCAGATTAAACCAGGAGATAAATGGAAAACTCCCTTTAAGACCATGTTTGGTTTATATGAGTGGTTAGTCATGCCTTTTGGCTTGACCAATGCTCCAAGTACCTTCATACGACTCATGCACCATGTTTTAAGGCCTTTCATTGGCAAATGTGTAGTGGTATATTTTGATGACATTCTTATTTATAACTTGTCTTTAGAGGATCATGAGAAGCATGTTAGGCAAGTGTTGGAGCCCTTAGGAAGGAGAAATTGTATGCTAATTTTTCTAAGTGTGTGTTTGAAATAGATCATATAGACTTCCTAGGGTTTGTAGTGAGTTCCAAAAGGGTGCATGTAGATAAGGAAAAGGTTGCAACAATTAGACATTGGCCAACACCCACCAATGTTAGTGAGGTACGAAGTTTTCATGGACTTGCTAGTTTTTATAGGCGGTTTGTGAAAGACTTTAATACCATTGACGCACCTCTAAATTTCATAGTAAAGAAGGATGTGGTGTTTGAATGGGGACAAGAACAAATAGAAGCTTTTGAAACTTTGAAAGATAAATTGACTAAGGCCCCCCTTTTAGCACTCCCTAACTTTGCTAAGACATTTGAAATAGAATGTGATGCCTTAAACATAGGCATTGGGGCTGTCCTCCTTCAAGAGGGCCACCCCATATCTTATTTTAGTGAGAAACTCAAAGGGAGACATCTCAACTACTCCACCTATGATAAAGAACTTTATGCTATTGTTAGCGCCTTGCAAAGTTGGCAACACTACCTTTTTCCAAAGGAGTTTGAGATACATAGTGATCATGAATCCCTTAAATATTTGAAAGGCCAAAGAAAAATAAGAAACATGCTAAGTGGGTGGAGTTCATTGAGCATTTTCCTTATGTGATCAAACATAAGCAAGGTAAAACAAATGTGGTTGCGGATGCTCTTTCAAGAAGGTATACCTTGCTAAATGTTTTGGATGTTCAATACTTAGGTTTTGATCACATAAAGGAAATCTATAAAGATGACCTTGATTTCTCTCTCATCTATCAAGAGTGCTCAAAAGGAGGACATAAAGACTTTTTCATACATGATGGTTTCTTTTTCAAAGGGAAAAGACTTTGTGTTCCCGAAGGGTCTTTACTACAATCTATTGTTAGAGAGGCCCATGAGGGTGGTCTTATGGGACACTTTGGGGTAGCTAAGACTTTAGACACATTGCAAGAGCATTTAGTTTGGCCCCACATGCACAAATCCATACATAGCTTTTATGACAAATGCATAGCATGTAGGAAGGCTAAGTCTAAAGTGCAACCCCATGGTTTATATACCCCTCTTCCCATCCTGACTATGCCTTGGGTAGACATCTCCATGGATTTTATTCTAGGTCTTCCCAAGACATTCAAATGTTGAGGTTCCTTATTTCCGGGAACCTAAGGGTGTGGGAAATTTTACTAACTCATATTGAGTTTGCCTATAATCGAGTAGTAAATTCTACTACCTCCCACACCTCTTTTGAGGTTGTGTATGGGTTCAATCCCCTCACACCTCTTGACCTCCTTCCTATTCCTGTACTTGATGAGGTGTTGTGCAAAGATGGTTTCTTTTAAAAAAGCTTCTTTTATTAAAGACTTGCACCACCACATCAAGTTGCAAATTGAAAGGAAGGTAGGCAAGTATGTTGAGCATGCCAACAAAGGGCGCAAGGCATTGATCTTTGAACCCGGGAATTGGGTTTGGCTTCACTTGAGGAAGGATAGATTCCCTACTCAAAGGAAGTCCAAACTTATGCCACGTAGTGATGGTCCTTTTCAGATCATCAAGAGGATTAATGACAATGCCTATGAGTTGGATTTGCCTGATACGTACTTAGGTATGTTGAACCAAGTGGTGTTCAAGCTTTGAAGAATCCAAAACCCTTTGAAGGATGTTGAAGGCTAGGCTGTGCTTGCTGTTGCTGAGTTGTCTTAGATAGGATCTGGGGTAGATTGAGTTTTGTAATCCACTCTTGATTGAATCCAAAGCATAGGCATTCTCAATCTTTTTAAAAGAAAAACTGTTTTTCAAGCTAAGTGAAAAACAACCTGTTGTTTTGTCGAAACAACCAATTGTTTTATACTTAGGTGTTTTTAGAAAAGATTGAAAACTGTTTTTCAAATCGTTAAGCTGTTAAAACCAAAACAACCGATTGATTCGAGGAAACAACCAATTGTTTCGAGGAAACAACCGATTGTTTGTTTTGGTACCATAACAGAAAAATGGTTTTTGTTTTGACTGAGCTTTAAATTATTTTAACTGATTACGCTCCAGTCTTTAATGCTTTGACCAATCTTTAAATGCAATGAATAGTTTGTTAAGATTTGGTAACAAACATCATCTTTGAATATCTTCAGAAAAACAGATTTGAATAAAGAACAATTAACACAAGTTTTTGAGTTTTTCAAAGAGATGAGATTGCTTAGAGATTGATATTGATCAAAGTGTGTGAGATAGGATTTCAGCTTGTATTGATTTCAGATTTGCTTCTATAACAAGTGTAATCCTTGTGTCTGTTGAACAAGAATCTTTGTGTGTTTACTGAGAAGTGTTGTGTGTTCTTGAGGGGATCAAGATCAACATTCTTAGTGTTGGTGTGTTGGCCAAGAGAAGTGTGTGTCTTGAGGGGATCAAGGTCACTTTCTTGGTTGTGTTGTAAGTGATCTAGGTTTGATTGCTTAGTGGTGTTCCTCAGTGGTTTCTGAGAAGACTGGATGTAACTTTGGGTTTAGAGTGAACCAATATAAATCTGTGTGTGCATTTTCTCTATCCCTTAACTCTTTAAATTCAGTTTTGATATTTGCAAACTGGTATAAACAACCGATTGTTTCTGCGAAACAACCGATTGTTTTTTTGGTGCAGTTGCTTTTTGCTTTAGATTTTGGCAAACTTAATTCTTTATCATTTGTTTCTTGAGATAATTTCTTTCTTAACTTAAAAGTTTTCGAAAATCCTCATTTAACAATTCACCCCCCTTTAGTTTAAAGTCATATATTCTAACAATTGGCATCAAGAGCTTGGTTCTTGAAAGTTATTCGAGTTGATCCAAAAATCTTTTTTTTTATGGCAGATAGACTACCTTTTGGGGAAGATGCTTCAATCAACAGACCACCTCTGTTTTGTGGTTTGAACTACCAATTTTGGAAAGTGAGAATGAAAATCTTTGTGGAATCACTTGACAAAGGAATTTGGGATGCAATTGAAAATGGTCCTTTTATCCCAAAGTTTGAAAAAGATGGATCCTCAATTGAAAAGCCTTGGTCTCAATGGACTGATTCAGAAAGCAAGAATGCCAAATTCGATTGATTGCCAAAAATATAATAACCTCTGCTTTGAATTCATGAGTTTTTCAGGGTCTCTCAATGCAAATCATCAAAAGAGATGTGGGACACCTTGGAGGTAACTCATGAAGGTACAAATGAGGTGAAGAGAGCTAGGAAGCATACTCTAATCCAAGAGTATGAGATGTTCAGACAAAGAGAGCCTACATAGCTTGGGATGAAAATGAGGTATCATCATAAAGTTCTTCATCAAGTGAAGATGAGAAAGCAAACATCTGTTTGATTGCTGAAGATGATGATGAATCATGTAGCTCAAGTGAGGTAAGTTCATGTGCTTCTTTAAATGAACAAAATTATAGTGAATTGCTTGAAGCTTTTTAAGAAACTCACGATGAAGCTAATCGATTGGTGTTTTCAAACAACCGATTGAAAGCACTGAATAGCTGGTTGGAAAAGAGAGTGTTGAAAAATCTAAAAATGATTTCAAAAATCTGGAAACACATTTCAAAAATTCTTCTTGCAAGTGTGACACTCTCATTTGCGAAAACTGTGAAAATCTTGAGAAAAAGGTACATTATCTTGTTAACACTGTGGACAAGCTTTCAAAAGGGAAATCTAACTTTGAGAATGTCTTGGCATATCAAAGATGTGTTTTTGGAAAGGTTGGTTTAGGTTTTAATCCACAAAACCAACAAGATAAGTTTTCAAATTTTTTTTCAAGAAAGCCAGAAAAACAACCGATTATTGTCTCGAAACAACCGGTTGTTACATGCTTTTATTGCATGAAAGAAGGGCCATTCGGTTAGATTTTGCAAAATAAGAAAGTTTTCTGTTCCTAGAGGCTACATGAAATGGATTCCTAAAGAATGTGAGGTTCCAAATGAGAAAAAGAAATCAATTGGATCCACATTTGTGAAGGGGCCAAATTTTGTTGCTTGAACTCATGCTTGTGCAGGAAATCTAAAGAAGTGTGAAGGACAGAGTCATCTGATCAAGCCTTTTGAAGAATAAGACCAACATTGAAGCTGAATCAATTTTCTGTATATATCCAAAAACCCTCAACAGTCAAAATGAGGCTTCTTGATCTCAAAGCACATGGCTCATTAAAAGAACAACACAAAGGATAAGACATTCTTTATCTCTGTTATTAATTTATGTTTTTAAGTTCTTTTACATGTTTGAATAATCTTCTTAAAGTGTTAAATTTCATTTGCTTTGATCTATTTATGCTCATGCTTAAATATTCAAAATGAGTTTACTGCTGCAGAAAAACAACCGATTGTTTTCTCGAAACAACCGATTGTTTTAAGTCTGACAGTACTGTGAAGAAACCAATTTAATTTCTATTTTGATTTTCTATCCGTTGCAGATCAAATTAAAGAGAGAATCCTTGGTCAATGAACCTGAGTTGAAAGTTGATCACGCTCAGAAAGAAGTTACAACAGTCATAAAGGAATATATTCCAAAATCTTGGAAATTCAAGAGTCTTAATGACTAGTCCAAGATCACATGTGAAGACCATGTGATTTTTAGTTTTTTCTGACGTTTTCTGTGCAGGGCATGGTCAAGTCCTCTCTCTCTCTGAAAATCTGGTACCACTCATGTCATTGAATATCTTATAATTCTGTTATTGCTATAAAATATTTTGCAGCTTATCTCTTCCACAAGAACAACCCATTGCAATATCTCTTGCAACATCTCTTGCAAAATCTATGAGTGAGGTTTTCTCTGTTGTTCATCTCTGCCATCATGGATTCAACTCCTCCCACCTCAAGAAGAGTCAAATCCAGAGTTGTAAGGTCTGGAGGAAGGCTTGAAGGATGGTTTTCTGGTGATAATGATCTAATTGTGAGATATAGATTTGAGACTAACACCAAAGTGATAAACAACCCTAAAGTTGTTTGCTTTGATTGGCTGAAAAGTCAAAAGCAGGACAATGTAAGAAAGCTCCTCAAAGATCAGTCCCTTAAAAAGTTCTTGGAGATGAAAGGGAATATCTATCCAGATTTGATAAGAGTTTTCTGCACAAATCTCAAGTTTGAGGGAAACAACCTTGTTTCTCATGTAAAAGGTGTAGATATGGAGATTTCACATGAAGTGTGGATTGCTGTAGCTGGTCTAAAGTACTTAGGCCTCAGAATTAACAAAGGGAACCTTGGTGTAGTGGAGGACTTCAACAAAGTTCAATACTACAAGAGCTGCTTGAAGAACCAAAATGCACAAGTTAGTACTTGTTCGGTTGGTGGCTTAAGACTTGATGAAAGATTGCTAACTCTCATTGTGACTTGGATTCTAACTCCAAGGGGAAGCAATCATTTTGTTCTCACTGAGGAAGATCTGGTGTACATCTTTTGCATTATGAAGAAGATCAGAATTAATTGGATACACATCATCAAAGAGCACATGCAAAAGGCAATGAGGTTATGTGACTATCGTTATCCATATGCTCTTTTGATTTCTAAATTTCTGCACTATTTTGAAGTGAACCTAGAGGATGAAACATCTGAGTTGGTGAAGTCAACTCAAGAGTGGAACAATGGATCTCTCAACAAAATGGGTTTCACCAAAGTAGGTGGCAAATGGATTAGCAAAGTTGGTGACTTTGGAGTCTCATCTAGTGCTATTGCTGATCATGAATGAGATGAACCTGCTGATATGGATTTTCAACATGAAGATCTACCTGAAGCATATCAAGATGCTGGACCTAGTGCTGGTGCTTGAAATCAAGAAGAAAGAATGAAATCCATGTCTTCTTTTGAAGAAATCATGATGAATAGGCTTGATAGCTTTGCGGAGAATCAAAGGAATCTCCATGATCTTTGTGTCAGCAATTTCCAGAGGATTGATAACAGGTTTGACAGTATGGATGCACGTTTCATGACTCTAGATGAATAGATTGAAGAAGTACAGAACCAAATCTTTGATCTTCAATATGTTGATGATGATGAATGAAGAAAAACAACCGGTTGATGTATCGAAACAACCGATTGTTTTTGGTGGTTGTATCAGTTTTCTATTCTTTCTGCTTTTGCTGTTTTAAATCTGTTGTACTAAGAACAATTATCTTTCTCATCTCTTCTTTTTTGTCTATTTGTCAAGACAAATAGGGGGAGATATATGCTGTATTTTGATTTCAGTTTTTTTTTTCTTTCAAAAATATTTTGGATGAGTAAAACCTTATAGGTTTTTGCTCCTATATTTTGTTTGATTGTTTGCTCTGATATTATGTTCTAAATTTCTATATTTGTTTTTGTGCTAACCAAATATCAGAAGTTCTGTGTTTTGCTTAAAACTGTGCTTTGAAGGAACTGCTTCAGATTCAATCAGGTACAACACAAGCATCAGGGATTTGTCTTCATCAAATAGGGGGAGATTGTTGTACCAAGTGGTGTTCAAGCTTTGAAGAATCCAAAACCCTTTGAAGGATGTTGAAGGCTAGGCTGTGCTTGCTGTTGCTGAGTTGTCTTAGATAGGATCTGGGGTAGATTGAGTTTTGTAATCCACTCTTGATTGAATCCAAAGCATAGGCATTCTCAATCTTTTTAAAAGAAAAAGTGTTTTTCAAGCTAAGTGAAAAACAACCTGTTGTTTTGTCGAAACAACCGATTGTTTTATACTTAGGTGTTTTTGGAAAAGATTGAAAACTGTTTTTCAAATCGTTAAGCTGTTAAAACCAAAACAACCGATTGATTCGAGGAAACAACCGATTCTTTCGAGGAAACAACCGATTGTTTGTTTTGGTACCATAACAGAAAATGGTTTTTGTTTTGACCGAGCTTTAAATGATTTTAACTGATTACGCTCCAATCTTTAATGCTTTGACCAATCTCTAAATGCAATGAATAGTTTGTTAAGATTTGGTAACAAACATCATCTTTGAATATCTTCAGAAAAACATATTTGAGTAAGAACAATTAACACAAGTTTTTGAGTTTTTCAAAGAGTTGAGATTGCTTAGAGATTGAGATTGATCAAAGTGTGTGAGATAGGATTTCTACTAGTATTGATTTCAGATTTGCTTTTGTAACAAGTGTAATCCTTGTATCTGTTGAACAAGAATCTTTGTGTGTTTGCTGAGAAGTGTTGTGTGTTCTTGAGGGGATCAAGATCAACATTCTTAGTGTTGGTGTGTTGGCCAAGAGAAGTGTGTGTCTTGAGGGGATCAAGGTCACTTTCTTGGTTGTGTTGTAAGTGATCTAGGTTTGATTGCTTAGTGGTGTTCCTCAGTGGTTTCTGAGAAGACTAGATGTAGCTCTGGGTTTAGAGTGAACCAGTATAAATCTCTATATGCATTTTCTCTATCCCTTAACTCTTTAAATTCAGTTTTGATATTTGCAAACTGGTATAAATAACCGATTGTTTTTTTGATGCAGTTGCTTTTTGCTTTAGTTTTTGGCAAACTGAATTCTTTATCATTTGTTTCTTGAGATAATTTCATTCTTGACTTAAAAGTTTTTGAAAACCCTCTGTAAACAATTCACCCCCCTCTAGTTTAAAGCCATATATTCTAACAAGGTAGTCATTCTTTAAATATCAGTGATCTGACTCCTTTCTCTGCACGTTTTCCAAATTCGTTGAGGAGTTCCCTCCCACCCGGGGAGCATGATGAGGACCTAGGAGAGAGGGCGCCTACTGACCATGCCCAACCAATGACCTCAGCATCCACCATACCTTAGAGTGTTACTAGCAGCAGAGCACAAACTTTGGGTGTTGAGCATCAATTGGTTTCCCTATTTGTAATTTCAGTAGAGTAGATGTCTTTTGGTCAATAACCTAGGCCGCACCACATTTCCCTTTTCCCTTCTTACCCTCACTACTTGTTCTCCAAGGCTCCTCCTATTATAAATAAGAGGCCTTCCTCATTGTATTTACAAGTTGAAATTAATAGAAGAAGAGTTACTCTGCACAAATTGTGTGAGGTGTTAGTGAGGTTTGAATTTCTCTTAGCATTTAGGTCTTATCTTGTGAGTATTGAGAGCTCTCAAGTGGCGGCTATCTTCACTTATCTTGGAGGTCAATCACACTCAAAGTGGTGTGTTCCACTTCTCAAATCCATCACATAAGCTTTCTCCTTCTTTCATTTATTCTTCCATTGTCATTCCATTTTTACTCTTTGTATCATGTTCTTGTTTGGTTTTCCTTGTTTCCATTCGACAATTCTATTTTGGTTTCTTTTCCTTGTTCTTTAATTCCGCACCTTCTAGCATCATTTTTACCTTATAATTATCTTTTCCTTTTGCCTTTGTGAAATGAACCTTCACATCTACTTAACCACTTGGTTAAGTTAATGTCTAGTGGGGATTTTCCTAAGGTCTTCACTCTTAAATTCCTAAAATCTCTATCTAAATAAAGCGTCACATTATAAAATGAACAATCCTAAAATCAACTTACATCATTTCTTCCCGAATTCGATCTTGCTCACGTCGATATTCTTCGTTTGCCTATTGGAGAGCCCTCATGGTTTCCATAATTTGCTGCAAGGCGGGGGCTTCGCTTCCTTCAGATCCCAATTGTCCTTGCCTCATGTTTCTCATTATGTGAAATGCTTAGTTGAAAATGTGGGTGGGATCAGGTTTTATCGGGCCCCATGATGGGGGCCAAATGTTCTTGCCAGCTGACCTTGACCGAACATGGAAATGAGCCTCGGGATGAAGCGACTTTGCTGGGTGTTGAATCAAGCTAAAAATGCTTTTTGACGAAGGGGGCTCCATCTGTTGATCACACTGCGACAATCAAGTCAATGAGAGCATTCAAACTATAAATCCATATCAATCTAGGGTTTAGAAAAGCTTATGTTTATTCGGGGTCTAAAACCCATTTTATAGACATTCTTTCAACAATTTTCATCAACCAGAATATTGTTTCAACAACAAGAATATAATCTCAACAACAATAATATAATTTCAATAGTAAGAACATTCTATTAACGTGCACCGTTATTTTTGGGTGCAATGCCACATTATTCCTAACAACTTTTATTTGTATATAAAAGACATATACTTTTTTACTAATTTTGCTACTCCTTTTGTTATTTTACTTTAATTATCTTTTTCGTATAGACTACCCAAAATTTGGGCCAATCTTGTAATGTGTCATTGGGCCCATACCTGCCCCAAATTGAGTTGGGTATTTCGCACATAACCTGTCCAACCAAGCTTACTACGCTTATGTGCTTGGGCTGAGGACCCGAGCACGTCTGACTAGTACAATTTTTGTTTTCTTTTTTCTTCTGATTTTAGTCTTCACGTTTTAGAAAATTTGCAAATCTACACACATTTATTTATTTATTTTTAAATTTTAATTAATTAAATTATTTCTCAATACTACAATAAATGAATATGTTTGGTTTAAGATTTAATTGGATCAAAATAAAAAGAAATAAGAACTTGATAAGTATTAGAATCACATTCATCCAGGCACAATCCAGGCCCTGCGGTTCGCCTTCAAGGCTAGTGACAATCAAGCTGAGTATACCTAAAGACGCTACTTGGCTACTTGGCTTATGCCCTATAGACGTTACTTGGCTGCCACCCTATAAACGCTACTTGGCTGATGGTTTGCTCCCACTGGAGCCAGCGGAAGCTAGGATCGTCAATAAAAACGCAAGTAGGTATATGTCTGGACATGGCTACACTCACCCTATCTTGTCTTGTGTAAGTGGTGAGTAGTGCACATGTATCATGGCGGAGGTCCATGAAGGTATATGTGTGAGACACATCGGCGACCGAACTCTCTCGTCAAAAGCCATTCGGGCAGGGTACTACTGGTCGACCATGAAGAAGGACTACACGAGGTACACACAACGATGCAAGTAGTGCCAACAGCACGTCGACTGGCATCATGAACCCCCGGAAGAACTGCGGTCGATCCATAGCAAATGACCTTTTCACACCTGGGGGATTGACATCCTGGGACTGTTTCCTTTAGCAGTTCGCCAGATGAAGTACCTCGTGGTCGCCATTGAGTACTTTACCAAGTGGATAGAGGTCGAGCCTGTCGCACAAATCACAACTCACAAGGTTCAACACTTTGTGTGGAAGAACATAGTTTGTCGTTTTGGAGTCCTAAAACATTTAGTGTCTGACAATGGCACTCAATTCGCAAGTCAGCAACTAGGCAAACTCTGCACGGAGCTCGGTATCAAGCAAGTGTTTGCATCGGTCGAGCACCCCCAGACAAATGGACAGGTCGAATCCGCCAACCGAGTCTTGCTCAGGGGTCTAAAGAGAAGGCTAGAAAAAGCTAAGGTAACTTGGGCGGACGAGGTCCGGAGAATTGTGTGGGCTTACCATACCAATCCCCAGTCCACTACCAAGGAGACACCTTTTAGCCTGGTGTATGGTTTGGACACCATGATTCCCGTTGAGATCCAGGAAATTTCACCTCATTTTCAGAACTTCGTGGTCGAGTTTAATGAAGAAAGAAGGGTAAACTTAGACTTGTTGGATGAGGTCAGGGAGGAAGTGCGTATCAAGGTCGAAGCCTTAAAAAGAAGGGTGGAGTATAAGCACAAGTTCAAGTTGAAACCTCGGCAGTTCCAGGTCTCCGACTTGGTAATGCGGAAAGCTCACCTCTACCAGCTGGAGAACAAGTTATCTCCCAAGTCGACTGGTCCCTTCCGTGTAACAGAGGTGCTTGGGAACGGAGCGTACGAACTCAAGACCTTGGAAGGTGGGACGATTCCCCGAACATGGAATGAAGCAAATCTCAAATTCTATTTCAATTAATCATATCATTGTACGCAATTAAGGGGACACTCTTTTTCCCTTATCAGGGATTTCTAATGAGGTCACCCAATAAAAAAGTTAGTGTAAAAATGTGTTTGCGATGTATTGTACAGTAAAGTAAGTGAACCTCTACATTGCCTTTATACGCCAAGGTCGAGAACAGTAAGGTTCAAAGTGGACATCTCCCTTGCCTTTATACGCCAAGGCCGAGAACAGTAAGGTTCCAAATGGACATCTCCCTTGCCTTTATATGCCAAGGTCGAGAACAGTAAGTAAACCTCTCCCTTGCCTTTATACACCAAGGTCAAGAACAGTAAGGTTGCAAGTAGACATCTCCCTTACCTTTATACGCCAAGGTCGAGAACAGTAAGTGAACCTCTCCCTTGCCTTTATATGTCAAGGTCAAGAGCAATAGGGTTCCAAGTAAGACGTCTCCCTTGCCTCTATATGCCACGGTTGAGAACAGTAAGTGAACCTCTCCCTTGCCTTAATACACCAATGTCAAGAACAATAGGGTTCCAAGTAAGACGTCTCCCTCGCCTTTATACGCCAAGGTCGAGAACAGTAAGTGAGCCTCTCCCTTTCCTTTATACGCCAAGGTCGAGAACAGTAGGGTTCCAAGTAAGACATCTCCCTTGCCTTTATATGACAAGGTCGAGAATTGTAGGGTTCCAAGTGAACCTCTCTCTACCCTGGTTTTATACGCGAAGGTCGAGAATAGTAAGGTTCCAAGTAAACATCTCCCTTGCCTTTATATGCCAAGGTTGAGAACAACATGTAAACATCTCCCATGCCTTTATATGCCAAGGTCGAGAATAGTAGGTAAACATCTCCCTTGTCTTTATATGCCAAGGTCGAGAACAATAAGGTTTCGAGTAAATGTCTCCCCTGCCTTTATGTGTCAAGGTCAAGAAAGGTAAAGTTCTTGGTAAAACTCCCCCTTTGGGTGAAAAAGCCAAGGTCGAGAAAGGCAAGGGAAACTAAGTGCAGAAGCAAGTTCGTAAAAGATCATGCTACTTAGATAGGAGCGATCATTGGCGCGCTGTTAGAATCGTTTCAAGTATACGAGTTAACCGAAGTTAGACACAATGTTAAGTTTGAAAACAATAAGGTGCTCATACATAGAGAGGTCAGATTGGAAAATGAATACTTTCATAC
The DNA here is from genome assembly GCF_051622355.1 of Phaseolus vulgaris. Classification (NCBI taxonomy): domain Eukaryota; kingdom Viridiplantae; phylum Streptophyta; class Magnoliopsida; order Fabales; family Fabaceae; genus Phaseolus; species Phaseolus vulgaris. The sequence continues at coordinate 35,731,395 of NC_143508.1, forward strand.
ATAAAGGTATACACAGAATAATCAGATGTTCATTAAGTTACAAAATGAAGATAATGGCAAGAAGATTCACCACCGTTATTCAGCATCCACCAATTGCCCATCGGCAATGGTCTTGTTCAAACCTGTTTGAGTAAGGTCCACCCCAGGATGCACGCAGGCAACCTAGGCCATGGCATCCTCAAAGCCCGTTGCATAGGAATCAACGACATCGCTAGTGAGCTCGTTTTTTGTCTGTTGGAAGAGTTCATCCTTGCGGACCATCTCCTCGTCTCTGTTGGCTAGCTCCTTCTTCAGCCCGTCCACTTCAGTGCGGAGGTCACCGTTTCTGGCGTACAGTCTCAAGGTCTCTTGAGATTTCTCAAATAAGAGGCCCTTGGTCTCTTGATCAGCCTTGCGAAGCTCCTCCACATCTAGTGTAAGACCAGTTACTCGGAATTTGAGCTTACTCGCTTGGAGGACTTCTTGGCTGGCCAATTCCTTTGCCTTCCGCATCTTGGAAAGAAGAAGGTTGGTCCCAACTAGGGTTTCCCCTAGTTTCCTTGACACGTGCTCCAACAGAGGGTCATCCTCAAATTTCTCTAGCCTCTCTTTAATTTGGGTAGAGTGCAACACTTTTTGGAGGATGGAGGACAGGTCGGCAGAGAAGTCCCACTGGTCTCCTTCTAAAGCACTTTCCCCTCTGCCTTCATGCCTTGTTATATCGCGAGGAGATGAGGCGTTGGGAGGACATTCCCTGTTGGAGGGGGCTCAGCCATCTGAATTTGATGGCACATGATTAGCGACGTCAACTTTGTGCTTCCTCTTGAAGACAAGACCTGAGAAGGTCTCCTCGTCATCAGAAGGGACGACCTCAACCACCATTTTCAGTTTCTTATCCTTAGCAGAAGGGCCTGGAGTCGTTTTCTTCTGTATGGCCACAACAACCAGGTGTTTCCTTTTCTGAGTGTCCAACACCATGCCTGTATGAGAAGGGAATCATGTAAGAATTGAAGTAAACACACACAGGCAAGAAAACACTAACAAGCGTAAGGGGAAGGGGATACCAATGTAAGCCTTAAGGGTTGTACTTGCATTTAATCAGCTTGACAGAGCTAAATACTACTTGGTGGTTGGAGAGGAAGTCGCACACCTCTCGTTCCCGTGGGGTTAATTCTTCAAGGCATATGGGTTTCTTGAGCCTCGGTTTTTGTGTCCAGTACAGGGGAAACCCATCCAAAAGGGTTGGATCGTTTTTGTTGTAGTGGATCTTGAAGAACTTACCCTTGAAGCTCTTGTACGATTGCTGGAAGAGAGTCAGCAGTACTCTCCCAACAACCCCATTAAAACTCACCCACAACTTTTGACCTGGGTTTTTGGCTCTGAAAAAATAAAGGAATACGTCCACTGACGGCAGATGGCCGAAGTGGTGACATAATATGGAGAATGCCCTAACAAACGCCCAACTATTTGGGTGTAGTTGGGCAGGGGCGACGTTGATCTCAGTGAGGAAAGCCCGTTCAAAACTGGCAAAGGGTAGACGAAGTAAGATCTTCTTAAAAATGGTGGAGTAGATAAAGCAAAACGGTCCCTCCGAGTTCGATGATTCATCACAGCAAACAGGTTCATTTACCTTACAAGGCACAACCCTCACGAATTTGTCGTGCTCTCTTCCAAAAATATGAGACTTGTGGGAACTCTCACTCTTCCTATACAACACTATACTTTCGCTGGTGGTAAACTTAGAGGTTTTCTCTAGGAGGTCACTAAAAGCCCAAGGGTAAAGGGTTTTGTAATTCGAGGTTGGTTGATCCATCTTACAGAGGAAAGCTAAAACAGAGAAGAAAAACAAAGGCAATACTCAAAAGAAGAAATGTGTGTGTTTTGTAAAAACAAAGCAAATGAGTAGGAAAACTGAGAACGATGATCGTAGGTACGAGAAATATAAACAGTCCCAGCACAGTTATAAGCAGATTAAAAGAATCGAAATGATAGGGCAAAGGCAGTTACAGGATAAAAAACGTACCTTGAAGTGATTATGCTTCGAGGAGACGAGGTATTTGGGAGAAGAGAATGGAGCGTTCGAAGCATAGATGTTTGAAAAGATACACAAAGAGGGAATGAAACAATGAAGGGAGCGTAAAATTCGAATGGTTAACGTATAAAGGGAAGCACAAGCGGCAACGCGCCCCGACCATTGATTTGGTCATGTGTACGTTGGGGTGAGAGTATGGTGAAACGTCACCTCGAGGCACTGTGCACGTCTTGTCACTCATTAGCCATGTAGGTCGCCATAGGCGAGCAGTTAGCCTCTTCACTGAAACAAGTTCCTGCTCGAGCCTGGGGGGCTTGTGTACTGGACCAAACCTTGGACATCAGCGTCGGCAACAGACATCGACACCTGTGGAGCAGGTCGGCTCGGTGGTCTGGTTGTGTTAGTGGGCCACATAAGTGAGCCCCCAGAGATGCGTGTGTTGAAACTCGTATATATGAAAGGCCTAGTCAGCGAGAAAGTGCATGCATGTGGTGTGTATAGTACATTCGGGTTAAGAGCGCTAGGGTTTTTAGGGAAAGTTACATGCATGATACGTAAAGGACTAGGGCACCTACAGAACATATGGGCCCCGCAGCGTTGATACACGAGTTGGTACCCTAGCGGCCATGTTGTTAAGATTATGCACTCCAAAGGAGAAGATTTTGTGCGGTTGTTGTGCTAAGATTGTGTAACAACGTAACAAAATGTCCTCCCAGTAAACCTAATTTCACTAGAGTGAGAGGGGGTTGTTACAATGAGGTAACCTAAAAGAAGTCTAAAAAAGGGAGTTGAGATCCCTGGTAAAGGTACACCGTTTCTAAGACTGAAACTACTATCTTATTTACTCATTGTTTCTTAGCCAATACTGAATTGATCGTCGGAGTGCAATCAACAGGTAGGGCCCCCTCTGTTTCAACGGAGCCGTTTCTCAACATCCAAGAGTAAGCACAGAATCCATCAGAAATAGGAGGAGCCACCGCTTGCCTTTGAAGTCAACTGGCGACTAGGTCAACCGGCGAGAACATTTATTATAACATAATGTATTTATTTTCAATGTATAGAAGGTTTGTCTTCAAAACTGTACTATCAAACTGCATGTTCACTTTATCATTCGTGTTTTTTTAAATGCCATACCTTATACTGTATATTTTTTGTTTACTTATTACTTGGGATGTTGTTTAAGGATGTGGTTGCCACATTTGTGGAAGACCATAGCAAATGGAGGTTCAGAAAGGTGTTTGTGCATAGATTTCTATAGAAGGTTGAGTGTTAGGTCTTATCCTAATCAATTCCTGCCAGAATTGTGTAAATTGGATGCGGTTAGAAGCATTTACTTCGTCTTCATTATGTTAGCCTTTTAGGCTAATAGTTTCCATTTGATTGAAACCATAACAATTGATATGTTTGTTGGTTTATTTCAAAATTGATATTTACTATTTATGTTTGTTAGCTGTTCAGGCTAATGGTTTCCCAATCATGAAAACTATAACAATTTAAATTTTTGTGGGTTTATTTGGGAATTGATATTTACGGTTAATGTTTATGTTTTTTTTTATGATGTTTAGTTAAATTAAAACCACATTAAAACCATGTCAGCTCTTCAAATAAATTCCATGTCTAGCTTTTTTTTGTTAATCGTCCATGAAATCAGATATTATATTTAGTTTTTGGTATTAGTTACACTCAATTAAATGTATAATTCCTTTTTGTTTTTAACTTCATATACTTTCAAAAGTTATTTACTTTTTATTTCAAAAGTTATTAACTTTTTAAGTTTCAAAAGTTATTAACTTTTTTCTCTGACATATATATCATACACAAGTAACTAATCCCATAAGTATTTTTATTAAGTGTATTAAGTCAAAAGTAATGAGACATAAGGAACTAATTATTCCTCCAAATGTATTTAAAAAATTGGCGGTAAAAGAAAGATAGTCTACACACTAAATAATTATAACAAAACAACATTTGCATCCCTGAAAATAGTTTGTTCTAAGCACAATACTCTCTGAACTTATGGAGGAACTCAAGAGTAAGGTTACTACAAGAAACAAAATTGTTACCCGTTCTCAGACAAATGGTAATGTATCAGGTAAAACAACTATATATTTAGGTTTCTTGAGCCATATATGCTCTTGATTTTCTTTGTGAACATCCAGATCAATGCAATTCTTATTCGTAAATATTATATCTTAGCTAAAACAATGAAAAAACATTTTATGATACAATATACTGAAAACATTCTTATATGTTTTTTTTTCTTTTTCCACCCAATAAATCCATTTTTTTTAATTATAGCATTATAATTTTTCAATTTATTGTTGTTTCTAATACATGTCATTCCAATACCATTAACTGTGATAAGTATTTGAGCTTAAATTGAATCTATGTTATCTTATTTTATATTTACATATATGTATAATAGAATCTATTGTTACTTGCAGAACATGTCATGCCTAACAGAGAACCCATAATTGAGATAAGCAATGGTGAGCTGAATTTTATGTTTTGTTTTAGTTTAAATTTCATATCTTACTATACAATTTTTATTTAATTTTCTAATTTATTTTCTTTAGTTTGTTGTCATGAAAATGCCACAAATGGAAGAACAACAAAATCAGTACATATCCTTATCTGAGACAAGTCATGGTGAACTTAATTTTATCTATTTTCTTTAGTTCAAACTACCTTATCTTATCTATATAATTTATTTTTTTAATTATTATTGTTTTAGTTTTGGATCTTGATGATGCAAATTGTGGCACAAGAAAAAGAAAAAATATACAGTCTGAATTACGCAATACAAATATCAAAAGACAAGGTACTATACCTATCTCTATATTACAATTACATTTAAAATTATCATTGTTAGAAATGAATTGATTGAATGGTTTAAATTTTTTTTTTCAATGTAATTACCTATTAAGTTTTTTAATTACATTATGTTCTTACAATGCATTGTTTACTAATTAATGCGTTGTTTACTAATTATATTACTGATTTTAATTATTTGTTTTAGGTCAAACTACTGGCAACTCAAGTCAGCAATTTTGTTGTCAATCATCTGGTATTATGGGCACAGATTATCCAGTTTGTGAAAACATGACTCCTAACAAAGAATTCAACATCATGCATTCAACTTCAAAAGTATTGTCATCAATGGGAACAATTATTAACGCAAAAATTAGCCTTACAAAACAGCTTCCTAGTGAGTTCATAATGCCTCATTCACTTAGGCTGATTACAATTTATATTAATAGTACATAATTAAACATATACTAATATAGAAACATGTTCTTTTGTTTGTATTAATATAGATGTTGCAAAAGATGCAGGAGGAAATAGCGAAAACTTAATTCCTGGGTTGCGCCGAAAAATATCACCCTAGAAGAGGTACCACAAATATAAATTTAAACAATGAATGATGTTGATACATTTATTCCTTCAATTCAATAAATTTGAAGCGTTTAAATGAATATATAAATATGTTTTATTTAAGATGACAAAAAGTCAATGCAAATTGATATTCTTATTGTCACTTACAAAATGTTTTAATACTTACTTAATTCCACTTTTGAACATATTTTGTACAAGTAATTTCAATCGAGAAAGTATATTTAATAACACAATAAACTTAGATAAGAGGTCCAGTACATACAGTGTTGAAATCCTGCAATCATGACTAAGAGCTTGAATTTTAAAGATGTGCAAAATGAAGCAAATTATGGTAATAATTAAATTTTAATTTATTTAATTGTTTGAAAAATTTATTTTATTGTTTTGTTGTTAGATGAGAGCATAGAAGTTCACACTTCCCAATTGTATTCAAAAGTTGAAAATGAAGGTGTATGTCTCTAACTGTAACTTTTGTATGCAAATTAAATACATTTATGTCAAGCTAATATATAACCTTATTTAATTTTTCAAAAATAGATATTGTTTCATTTGGAAACCTAATATTCAATGTGAATATTGTTTGGCCGATGTGTGGTATGAAGAAAGATCTCTGAAAACAAAGACTTACGTGAAGGTTGATTTTTCTATATGTTTCCAGAAAGGAAAAGTACAACTTGTTAGAATGTATGGCTTTAAACTAGAGGGGTGAATGGTTTAAAAAGGGTTTTCGCAAACTTTTAAGTCTAGAATGAAATTACTTCGAGAAATACTTGATTAAGAAATCAGTTTGCCAAAACACAAAGCAAATAAGCACAGCACCAGAAAAACAATCGGTTGTTTCGCAGAAAAACAATCGATTTTTTATACCAGTTCACAAATATAAAACTGAAATTAAAGAGTTTAAGGATAGAGAGAATGCACACAGAGGTTTATACTGGTTCACTCTTAACCAAGAGCTACATCCAGTCTTCCCAGAAACCACTGAGGAATCCACTAAGCAATCAACCCTAGATTACTTACAACACCACCAAAGAAGTGACCTTGATCCCCTCAAGACACATACTTCCTTTGGCTTCAACACAACACCACTAAGAATGCTGATCTTGACAACCTCAAGAACACACAACACTTCTCATCTACACACAGAGTTTCTTTCAAAGTACAAAGGATTACACTTGTTACATAACAGATCTGAAATCAATACAAGATGAAAATCCTATTTCACATTCTCTTTGATTCAGCAATCTCAAGGCAATCTCTAACTCTTTCAAAAGCAAAATCAGTGAAAAACTCAAATCTTTTTTTCTTTGATTAAAACTTAGTTGTTTGTTACAGAATCTTAACAAACTATTTATTGCTTTCAAAGACTGGTCAAACCATTTAAAACTGGAGCGTATTCAGTTATAAAATCATTTAATGCTCAGTCAAAGCACAAAACAGTTTTCTGTTATGGTCCCAAAACAAACAATCGATTGTTTTCACGAATCAATCGGTTGTTTTGGTTTGACAGCAAGTCAACCATCAAAAACAGTTTTCAACCTTTTTAAAACCACCTAAGTATAAAACAATCGATTATTTTGACAAAACAACAGGTTGTTTTTCACTTAGTTTGAAAAACACTTTTCAATTAAAAGGTTTGAGAATGCTTATGCTATGGATTCAATCAAGAGTGGATTTACACATAAAATCTACTTCAAATCCTATCTAAAGACAGCTCAACAACAGCAAGCTTGAACACACTTGATTCAACACAACTACCTTTCCTACAACAGCCTACTAAATTGAGGGTAAAGTTATGAAATGGTCAAGATATAAGAAGCCAACACTATCTAAAAATTATTAGAAGTTACAATAGTATGTTTTCATTTACTTCAATTGGAGATAAAGTTCAGTCTTCAGTAAATGATGGATTTGGACCTCCTCAATTTATTCTGCTTGGAGAAAACTATCATAGGATTGGAAGCTTACTCCCTAAGAGTGGATCAACTCCCAAGTTCACACAAATTTACATATATGATACTCAAAATGAAGTCTCAAACAGAGTATCTCACTTTGAGTATGTGTTACATTAGTTTACTTTATCTTAACCAAATTCATTTGTAAAATCATTTTGAAGTAAATATTTCTTTAAATTGTATGGAGGTCCAATTTAAAAGACTTGAAGTTTGATAAATCATTGATTCAAAATCTTATGAAGATGATTGATGAGAACAATGTTTTGGCAAAAAAATTTAGAAGGGTGAAAAATTTTGTACATACCGAGGTACATTCAGATTTTGGATTGAGGTTATTTAGACATCGGTTCAAAGATCCAAGAGTGTACAATAAGCCTACAACTGATGAGATAGTAGCGTTAATTATGGGTGATATGAGCAACATGGATGTAGGACGAGATATCATAGTAAAAAGAATTTTTGGACAATTGTTTAGATTGCATGAGACACGTACAACTTTCATCCCATTACAATATCCATTAATATTCCTCTTCGACGAGGATGGTATGAAGAAGATATTCCAATACGTAATTTTGGAAGTAATAGCAAAGAACGTAAAAGAAGTCGTATATCGTTAAGAGAATTTATTGCTTTTAGAATTCAAGAAAGAATCATTGAGTTCGGAAATGTAGTCCATTCACGTCGATTGTTTCAACGATTCTTGGTTGATGCATATACTATGGTTGAAGCTCAAAGATTGTCGTTCATAAGAGGGAACCAAAAAGCAATACATTGTTATATTCTCCATGGCGTACAAGAAGAAATGAATCAAGGAGAAACAAATTCTTTTGTAATTGGAAAGCGTATAGTCTAACCAACATCATTCACAGGAGGAATGAGGTACATGTTCAACAATTGCCAAGATGCAATGGCAATTTATAAATTTTTTTGGATATCCTGATTTATTTATCACTATTACCTACAATGTAAACTGGTCTAAAATACATGACTTTGTCACATCAAAAGGATTCAGTGTTGCTTATAGGCTAGACATAGTTTGCAGAGTTTTCAAGATGAAATTAGATCAAATGATGAATGACTTAAAAAGAGATGAATATTTTGGAAAATTCAATGCAGGTGATGACATTAATTGATATTTAAAAATTTCGTTGATATTTTATGTATTATAATTCAAATAATTTTTATCTTATTATAGGTATGTACATTGTGGAATTTCAAAAAAGGGGTTTGTCTCATGCCCACATATTACTATGGTTGGATGGAGAGAAAAAGTTAACAACTCCAACAGACATTGATGGAGTAATTTCGACAGAATTTCCACATGCAGATTTATATCCTAAATTTTCAAAGGCAGTTGCAACATACATGATACATGGTCCATGCGGAGCCGCTCAGTTTACCTCATCTAGCATGAATAATGGTAGATGTTCATAATTGTACCCCAAGAAATTTAAATTGTTAAGGATCGATATCCATGTTATAGACGTCGAGATAAAGGAATATTCATTCCTAAAAATGGAATTAAGTTTGACAATAGAAATGTTGTGCCATATAGCCCATTGCTACTACTGAGGTACCAGGCTCATGTTAACACGGAATATTGCAACAAATCCAATTCAATTAAGTATTTGTTTAAATATGTCAACAAAGGTCCAGATAGAGCAAATTTGAAAATTACTAATACTCCAAAAGACTCTACTGAGACACCAGTTATAGATGAAATTAAAAAATATTATGATTGTAGATATATATCTCCGTGTGAAATCGTGTGGAGAATATTTGCCTTTGATATTCATCATAGATGGCCTCTAGTTCAAAGGTTGATTTTTCATCTGTTTATGAACAACCAATTCTATTTAAATACAATGAAGAAATTGAAGAAATATTGCATACAAATGAACATAAAAGAACAATGTTTTTAGCCTGGTTTAAGGGTAACAAAATTTATCCAAAGGGGAAAATTTTTACTTATTCTCAATATTTTAGCCATTTTGTATGGATGGAAGAAGAAAGAGAATGGAAACAAAGGAAGACGGGTGTTAGTATTGGAAGGCTTACATATATTCCTTCTGGGTCAGGGGAATTATATTATCTTAGGTTATTGTTGAATTTTAAAAAGGGTTGTTGTGATTATGATAACATCAAGACTGTTAATGGTGTAATTTACAAAACATATAAGGAGGTTTGTTATGCAATGGGGCTATTGGCAGAGGATAAAGAATTTACTGATGCGATTATTGAGGCCAACAACCTTGCTTCAGGAATTCAGTTGAGAAGATTGTTTGTTACATCGTTACTCATGAATACTATGTCTAGACCTGAGGAAGTTTGGAACAATACTTGGAAATTGTTATCGGATGACATTGTATACCAAAAAGAAAAGAGTTTGACCTACCAGGTATAAATTTATGTTTTCTCAAAGTTTATAACATATTGTTTTCCTCAACGAATGACATATTGTTTTTTGCTAGGTCTTAGAATTGAAGATGGTCAATTAGAAAACCTTTGTCTTGTACAAGTAGAAGACTTATTACTTTCTAATGGTAAATCTTTAAAAGACTTTAACAGTCTCTATTCATTCAGATTCTTTTATTTATGAGAATAAATTTGTACCGTCCTGGTAGTCGGAAGTGATGACGTGGCAGCAAGCTATTGCGTAGGTGTGTTGAGTAGGGCCCTATCTGAAGGGAAGGAAGTCGGGGGGCTCGAGTGGTCGCAGGTATTAAGTTGGCGTGCTCCGGGCTCGTTTTGAGATGAGGTCGCCGGATGCGAACCCAGACGACCTCATGGTTAGAGATCGTCGAAACAAGGACATCGCCGAAGATGAAGTCAGATAGTCATTTCCTAGCTAGCCAGAGGATGAGGTCGGGAGGCAGCTTACTTGAACATACACGGTGAAGCAGGTAGAGTAGATCATGAAGGCGACCGGCGAGACCACAGGGAAGGTGTATATGAAGGCACCCGAACTCGCCATGCAGAAGAGATCACGCTCCAAGGCAGCCTTGCGCTCCATGCGTAAGTAACTTAGCCAAAAGCCTGAAGAGTAAGAAGTGGCGCCCAAGTCAAGGATGCTCCAAATGGTGACACGTGTACAGCTGGATGCGAGCCACGTGTCCAGATGTGTAACTGCCAGGAGAGAGAAAGTGCCCAGGTATATAAGAGTTTCCAACGAACTTTGAGGTACACACGCGTTTAGATTACTTCTTTACAACTGCGAGAACGAGAGTACGCTGAGAGAGAACTTTGCACGGTTCCTTAGAGTTCTTGAGTTTTTCTCTTAGTAATTGGTGATTCAGTCGCTGACTTGGGCGTCGGAGCGTGATCGGCCGCAGCGGCGCCGTTCTGTCTTTTGCAGGTTCTTGAGGTGGATCGCGGTGAAGGACGGAGGCTAACACGGCGCAGAAGTCGATCCAGGTTTGACGAGGCAAGGCTCCAGCGTTTTGGTCAACAGGCAGGATCATCAGGCGCCCACCGTGGGGCCGTGTAAAACCTATTCCCATCCACAGCGTGAATTCTTGGAGGTTTCTGCAGTTTCCGTGTGGTTGTGTACTGGTGCAACCATTTTTCGCCGTTCGTTCAAGCTTTGTTCGGTAGTTTCGTGTTTTCCACCGTTCCTTTGAGTTCTATTCTGTGAGGTGAAGTTTTTCGCTGCTTACGCAAGTTTTAATCGGTGAGATCTGAGTTTCGCCGTTCATTTGGATATTTGTGGAAGAAGTGGTGGTTTGTGGTGGAGTCGCGAGTGTATGTGAAGGTTTTGCTGTCGAAGTTGTGCTCCTGAAGTTCTTCAGAGTGTAGCGAAGTTCTGCCCGATTGTTTGCTGGATCGATCGTTGCTGAAGGTGGTGTTGTTCGTCGCTCATTGTGATCTGTTAAGTTTTCATGAGAAAGATGAGAAGCAACCGTTCAAGTCCAGTTGTGCCAGTTGCTGCTGAAGGCGCCATGACTATGGCGTAGATGGTGGAAATCATGCGTTCGCTGCAGGCGAATGTGGAAGCCTCGCGCATAGAGCAGGCAAGAATGCACGAGGACCTGGTCGCCTCTCGAGCCAAGAATGAAGAGCTCAGCAGAGTGACCGAGGAATTGCGTCAAGCTCTTCAGGAGCAGCGAGGGCGTCCAGTCGCTGAAGAGGTCGCGCCGTCAACGCCGCCTCGCGTTTTCCCTATGCCTTTCGCTCAGGTGATTACGGACACGCCTATCCTTGCGAGTGTAGTACCCGTGAAAGCTGTTTTTACCGGCGTGGAGGATCCTGAGGCACATCTCACCACCTTTCATACGCAGATGATGCTGTCAGGAGGATCGGATGCGGTGTACTGCAAGATGTTTGTAAGCACACTCTAGGGAACAGCGCTGGAATGGTTTGTGAGCCTGCCTACAGGCCACATAACCAACTTCCAACAGTTTTCGAAGATCTTCGTCGAGCAGTACATAGTGAACAAGGCGCCGCCTAGGGTGTCTTATGATCTGTTCGACATAAGGCAGTACCAGGGAGAGTCCCTCAGGGACTACTTGAATCGTTTTGGGGCGCAGATGGTCCGCTCGCCGGCCAAGGATGAAGAGATGTTGGTCTACGCGTTCAAGAAGGGCGTGCTGCAGGGACCCTTCTGCGAGGCGTTGATTAGAGCCCACCCCGCCACGTTTGCTGAACTTCGGCGACTTGCGGTGGCCCACATCGCCGATGAAAGTGAGGTCGCCGAGAAGAGGGGAAGCGTGGCCCCCGCTAGGCCACGTGCCCAGACCAGGATCCAGCCACAGAGGGTGCTGGAAACAGCGGCGGCCAAGAGGGATCAGAGGACTCGCCATCCTTATGACCCAAGGAAGAACAAGGGCAGGGGCCCAGGGCGCCCTCAACTAGCACGTCGGGAGTACAATCGCCCACCAAAATATAAGTTTGTGATGGGATTGGCGGATCTGATCGCCATCCCCAATATAGCAGCCAGGCTGAAGGCGCCGGAGAAGGTGGGCGACAAGGTGTTGGGACCAAAGCCAGACGCCTGGTGCGAATTCCACCAGGGCTTTGGTCACACCGTTGACTCATGTTTGGCTTTAGGATACCAGCTCGACGACCTGGTCAAGAGCGGGTTCCTAAACGATTACTTGCTGGATAGAAGGACTGGGGGCGCGTCGACCTCCCAGCCAGCAGGTGGTGAGAGCCAGCAGCACGAGATGCCTACCCACGGAGAGATCCACACCATTGCAGGAGGTTTCTCGGGTGGTGGATGCACCGCGTCGTAGAGGAAGAGGTATGCGAGGTCTGTGATGACGGTGGACATGTTCGAGGAACACTCGCCGGATGTGAACATTACATTCACAAAGCAAGATCTTCGGGACGTTGTGCCTCACGACAACGACCCTATAGTCATCTCGCTGGTTACGGCGGGAAGGAAGGTCCACAGGGTCCTGGTGGACCAAGGAAGCTCAGCATACGTGATGTTCTGGCCGACTTTCACGAAGTTGGAGTTGCCCCTTGACCAGTTGAGGCCCTATGGAGGGTGCTTGTATGGTTTCGCTGGCGATCAGGTGGAGGTCAGGGGGTACGTTGAGTTGAGAACTACGTTCACGGATGAGGCGGGCTCAAGAACAGAGAAAATCAAGTACCTCGTCGTGAACGCCCCTTCAGCATACAACATTCTGTTGGGAAGGCCCACGCTCAACAGAATAGGTGCTATACCCTCGACTAGGCACATGAAGGTGAAGTTGCCATCTAAGGAGGGGGTGGTGATCACCATCAAATCCGACTAGAAAGAAGCAAAGAAGTGCTATGAGAATAGCCTGAAGAGCAAGAGGTCAGTGAGTTACGTGACAACCATCCCGCCTCCCGGTGTGAAGCCCAGGCCGACGGTAATGGAGGAGACCGCCGGAAGCGACGTGGTGATGGTGGATGCTGAGTTAGGGGAGGAGAACGCCGGTCGAGAGGAAGAGGCGAGGAACCGCCTCGAGGAAGCGAGGGAGCTGGGAATCGCCAGGGCGGTGACCGCCAGGGAAACCAGACCAAAACTCGTCGAGCAGTGGCTCGAGAGGGAGATCGGGGGAAAGATCTTCAAGCTGGGAAGATCTCTGGAGGCTGAGCTCCAGGACCAGATCGCCAAGGTGATAGAGCGGCATCTGGATGCGTTTGCGTGGTCCGCTTCGGACATGCCCGGGATCGATCCCAACTTCTTGTGCCATCATTTGGCGATGGACAACCAGGTCAGACCGGTACGACAGAGGAGAAGGAAGTTCAACGAGGAGAGGAGGCAGGCGATTAGAGACGAAACCCAGAAGCTCCTCGCTGCAGGCCATATCAGGGAGGTGCAGTATCCTGAGTGGCTGGCCAACGTCGTGCTGGTGAAGAAGAGCAATGGGAAGTGGCGCATGTGCGTCGACTTCACTGATCTGAACAAGGCCTGCCCAAAGGATTCATATCCTTTGCCAAGTATAGATGCCCTGGTCGACAATGTTGCAGGGTGTAAGTTGCTGAGCTTCCTGGATGCCTTCTCGGGGTACAACCAGATAAAGATGCATCCTAGGGATGAAGAGAAGACAGCCTTCATGACCGAGAGGTCGTGCTACTGCTATAAGGTGATGCCATTTGGGCTGAAAAACGCGGGGGCCACGTACCAGAGGTTGATGGATCGGGTACTTGCACCAATGCTGGGAAGAAATGTGCAAGCATACGTAGATGACATGGTCGTGACCTCGCCGGAGAAGAGCAAGCACGTGGCGGACCTGGAGGAATTGTTCACCACAATCGCCAAATTCAGGTTAAAGCTGAACCCCGAGAAATGCATCTTTGGTGTGGAGGCTGGGAAGTTCTTAGGGTTCCTCTTAACTGAGAGAGGAATAGAAGCCAACCCTGATAAGTGTGCCGCCATCTTGGCGATGAGGAGCCCGACAACCGTGAAGGAGGTGCAGCAGCTCACGGGTCGGATGGCCACCCTGTCTCGTTTCGTGTCGGCTAGTGGAGAGAAGGGCCATCCGTACTTTCAGTGCTTAAGGCGGAACAACAAGTTTGCCTGGACGAAGGAGTGCGAAGAGGCTTTCATCAAGCTGAAAGAATACCTGGTGAGCCCGCCGGTTCTGTGCAAACCGTTGGTGGGAACCCCTCTCAGGTTGTATTTTGCTGTGACTGAGAGGGCGGTAAGTGCGGTGCTCGCCCAAGACCAAGATCAGGCCCAAAGGCCTATTTATTTTGTCAGTAAGGTGCTGTAGGGCCCCGAAATGAGATATCAGGCCCTGGAGAAAGCTGCACTGGCAGTAGTTTTTTCGGCGAGAAGGTTACGCCACTATTTCCACAGCTTCACGATACTGGTGATGACCGACTTGCCCATCCAGAAGGTTCTGAAGAAGCCCGACGTAGATGGGAGGATGGTGAAGTGGGCGGTGGAGCTGTCGGAGTTCGACATCAAGTATGAGCCTCGGGGTCCGATTAAGGGGCAGATTTTCGCAGATTTCGTGGTCGAGCTCTCGTCAGAAGCCACACGAGTTGAGGGGGACGACTTTCGTTGGGTGCTTTCGGTGGACGGATCGTCGAACCAGCAGGGCAGCGGTGCTGGGGTCATCCTGGAAGGGCCCAACGGTGTGCTCATTGAGCAATCCCTGAGGTTCGCCTTCAAAGCCAGCAACAACCAAGCAGAATATGAGGCGCTGATCGCCGGAATCTTGCTGGCTAAGGAGATGGGAGCTAGGGTGCTGATGGCTAAGAGTGACTCACTGCTGGTTACAGGACAAGTAACAGGCGAGTTCCAGGCCAAAGATCCACAAATGGCGGCTTACCTGGAGTATGTGCAGGAGTTGAAGAGTTCCTTTGCCTCCTTTGAAGTGGTGCATGTGCCCAGAGAGCAGAACGCCCGAGCTGACTTGCTAGCCAAGCTCGCCAGTTCGGGCAAGGGGGGTAGGCAGAGGACGGTGATCCAAGAAACTCTGAAGACACCCAGAGCATTTGTGGCAGATCACCTGGTTCTTAAGATAAGCAAATCGACGGAGAAAGCGGCGAGGAGTCACAGGTCTTTGACCCAGGAGACCTTGAGATCGCCAAGAATAAGGGCACGTCGGGGAGAGAAGGTGAACGTGGCACAGGTCTGCGCTACCCATGAGCCAGACACCTGGGTAGCACAGTACAAGCGATGCCTGGCGGATGGCCTTCTCCCGCTGGATCCGACAGAGGCTAGGAAGATAAAGAAGAATTCTAGCAAGTTCACGATGATTGATGGCGAGTTGTATAGGTTTGGGTTCACACACCCACTCCTGGAATGTGTGCACGGAGAGAAGTGTACAAGAATTATGGCAGAGCTCCATGAAGGGATATGCGGAAGTCACGTCGGGGGTCGAGCGTGGCCGCAAGAACCCTCCGTGCAGGTTACTATTGGCCTACAATGAGAGAAGACTGCAAGAAGTATGCGCAGTGCTGCAAGCAATGTCAGCAGCACGCCGATTGGCACAAGGCGCCTCCCGAGGAGTTGAAGTCGATTTACAGCCCTTGGCCGTTTCATACATGGGGGATCGACATCCTGGGACCATTCCTGCTGGCGATCAGGCAGATGAAGTACTTGGTGGTGGCGATTGAATATTTCACCAAGTGGATCGAAGCAGAACCAGTGGCTCAGATCACCGCACACAAGATCGAGAGTTTCGTATGGAAGAACATCGTATGCCGGTTTGGTGTGCCTAAGCGCCTGGTGTCGGACAACGGGACTCAGTTTGCAAGTCACCTGTTGAAAAAGCTGTGCGAAGGGGTGGGAATTCAACAAGTATTTGCATCCGTCGAGCATCCCCAAACAAATGGCCAAGTAGAGTCCGCCAATCGGGTATTACTAAGAGGCTAGAAGAGAAGACTAGAGAAAGCCAAGGGGTCGTGGGCTGAGGAGGTACCCCGTATAGTTTGGGCGTACCACACCACCGAGCAGTCAGGAACCCATGAGACCCCGTTCAGCTTGGTTTATGGGTGCGACGCAATGATTCCAGTAGAGATCCAGGAGAGCTCGCCGAGATTCCAGAACTTTGTAGCGGAAGACTCGAACGAGGAAAGAAGGTTGAATCTGGACTTACTGGATGAAGTCAGGGAGGAGGCGAGATTGAAAGCTGAGGCAGTGAAAAGAAGGATTGAACGAAGACATAACTCGAAGGTGATGCCAAGGCAGTTTAAAGAAGGCGACCTGGTGATGAGGAAGGCCCACTAGTACGAGATGGAGAACAAGTTGTCGCCTAAGTGGACGGGACCGTTCAAGATAACCGAGGCGCTCGGGAACGGCGCCTACCGCTTAGAAACGTTGGAAGGAGGGGCGATTCCTCGCACTTGGAACGCCACGCACCTCAAGTTATATTACAGTTAAGAATTTTGTAAGTAAAAACAAACACGAAGAGCTTTGCAATGTTTCTGTTGAAACAGTTTGAAGGGGGCACTCTTTTTTCCCTAAGGAGGGTTTTTAATGAGGCCGCCCAATAAAGAAGAGTTTTCAAATTTTAAAGTGTTTTAGATTGCATGCTTGTTGTTTTCCGAAAGTTTTAAAGAAAGACCTTGTCACTTATATGTGATTTAAGGCGAGTTGAAGTTATGTTGCATGCTTTCTAAAAAGTTTTTAAGTCCCTATCGCTTTTCGGCGATTAGCGGCATCAGTTAAAGTTTTAAAAGTCATCATCATCTTTCGGCGATCGGAGGCACCAGTTTAAAAGACCTCAACGCCCTTGCGCGTTTCGAGGCAAGGAAGAGTGAAATTCCTCAGTGCCTCCAGGGGAGAGAAGATGTAGCCTCTGGGGCAATGTAGAGGCACGAGCTAAAGACCTCCTCGCCGTCGAGCGAGTGCAGGCGAGAAAGAGAACAAGTCCTCAGTGCCTCTAGAGGAGAGAAGATGTAGCCCCTGGGGCAATGTAGAGGCACGAGTTAAAGACCTTCTCGCCGACGAGCGAGTTCAGGCGAGTTAAAGACCTTCTCGCCGTCGAGCGAGTTCAGGCAAGATAAAATCCTTCTCGTCTTGAACGAGTTCAGGTATGGTGTAAAGGGTGGAAGAAGTTCAGAGGGTGGCTAAGGTAGGTTCGAAGAGAACGCCCAGCCACCCGGTTCCTTGCTCTGAAGCTCAGGGAGGTAGAGAAGGATCCGAAAGGCGCCTCTACCCCCAGATGAGGGAACAATGGCCAAGTTGTGAGGGCAACAGGAAGCCTACATCGCCAAGACCCTCTGGCGATCAGATTCGGGCGGTGGCATAAGCAAAGGCCCATTTGATGGAGCAGATCAGGTAAACTGTCAGTTGAAGTGAAACTTGCTGTTTAGTGAGTAGTTTTACGACGAAGTTCGCTGCTTTAAAGTTTACGAGTTATTAGAATGTTGTTATTCGAAAGTTGATAGTTTAAGCAGCAAGTAAACAAGTTGCGCCCGCAGAATTGCTAAGTCAATTTCGTTTGAAGCAAATTGTACAAGGAGAGATAAGGCAAACAGGGAAGTTGTAAGAAGAAGCAGAAAAACTTTATAATACAGTGGCATCAGTTTAAATTACATGTACCAAAGGGGGAAAAATTATTACAAGTAAGTTGTGTAAGAGAAAGACAGATGAATAAGTGATGGAGGGAAGTAGCTAGTCTTCAGAGGGAACGATCTTCCCATCCACCACTTCATTGTTTAGCGACACCATGGAAAGGTCTAAATCAGGGTACTGGCATGCGAATTGCTCCAGGGCGGCGTCAAACCCAGTAGCGAGGATTTGGGCAGAGCTCAGCTCGAGTTCTTCAGTTTGCTTCTTGAGCCCCTCGGTCTGCTGTTTTAGTTCTTCAGCCCTCTCCCGAGCTTGAAGAAGGTCTTCAATAACCCTCTTGTTCTCCGCCTGCGCCTGGGCCAGCTCTGCGGCGATCCCTTCATTTTCCTTTTTGGCCTCAGCAAGCTTAGCCATGGTGTCATCTCTCTCTTTTTCAGTTTTCCCCAAGAGGACCTCCCGATCTACGGACCTCTTCTCAAGGCTTTCTACCTTGGCGGCATCTGCTTTAATCGACGCCTCCAAGTCAGCCACCTTGAGACGATAGGGGACCAGCTTGCTCTCCAGCTCAATTTTCTCTTGAGCTAAGAGGTGCACCCTATGGCGTAGATCGATGGCCTTCTTGCGCGCCACCCGCAGCTCGGTGCTCATAGCATCCTCCACTCGCGAATGGTCGATCTCCGCCAGCATAAGGTTGCAGGACAACTTCTCCGCCTCGATCCTTATCAGGCGATTCTCCTCTTGGAGAACGGAGATGTCGTCCTGGAGTCTCTTGCTGGAACTCTCCATAGCTTTTGATATGATGGAGGGGAGATCCTCTGCCATCATCTTGAGTTTTACTGAGAAGGGTTCCCACATCCCTTTGACCACAAGGGAAAGGTTTGCTCGTGGAAGCGCTGGGGGAGCCTGGTGCTGGTTCTCGCCACCACCTTCTTGAATTGGTTGGGGAGTTGGAGCTTCTTGGCGTGGAGGTGACGAGGGGGACTCGGTGATGATGATGGGAGAGTTGTGAGCACCTTCATCCCCACCTGCCGCAGCTTCGGCGATTGAGGTGGTTGAAGGAGGACCCCCTCCAGCAGATACAAATGGCATGGAGGCGCTTGGGGGGTTCTCCATGAAGTTAGGCTCAGTAGCCTCAACCACGGGAAGTGCAGCCGCCAAAGGAACTGCTTGAACCGGCGGTGTTGCAGCTGGGGGAGACGGCGGTGTTGGAATGGGAGCCGGTGGTGGGGACGGCGTTGATGTTGGAAGAGGAGGTGGAGCAGGTGGTGAAGAAGGCGCCACCCTTCTTCTTTTGGTGATGAGGCCATCCTCAGTTGCCTCATCGTCTTCTTCTTCATCCTCATGGACCACCTGAGGAGTTTTCCTCTTTGGCTTCCTGAGGATGAGCTTCTTGCGCTGTTGGGCGGGCAAGGCTTCTGAAGGAGCTGGGCCTTTGGGGGGCGATCTGCCCTGAGCAACGGCGATCTCCACCACTGAGTTGGGCACAGTTTGGGAGCCCGACGCCAACCCATGGGCTCGGGCGAGCGCCCTCAATTCGGCTAGTTTGCCTTTACCCAGCATGAGATCTGCATAATGAGAAGGTATACAGGTCAGCTCAAAGACAAAGATAAACACATGGGTAAGTATGCAAATTAGACAAACAAGTGGTGCAGAAAATAAAGACCAAGTCTAGTGCGCAACAGACAAGACGCCCAGGGATGGATAACAAAGTGCAACACGAGGCAAAGACTTAAGCGTTGAGATAAGCACTAACCTATGCGAGCCTCGAGTTGGTCTTCGAAGAACTCAAAGGAGATGAGCGCAGTGGTAAGGAAGGTGATGTTAGCGTCTGCCACGCTTTTCCAGAAGAGGCACAAGTCCTTATCCAAATCACCCATGTTGTCGGGGCTTCTTGGCTTTCTAAAGCTTCCCTTGGAGTCTTTATTTCCCTTGTTTACCCAATACAAGGGAAAGCCGTCGAGCAGCGAAGTCTCCCGATCATTCTGGCGCACTTGGACGAATTTACCTTTCCAATCCTTGTAAGATTGCTGGAAGATAGAGAGGATCGACCTCCCAGCAATTCCGTTCAGGCTCACCCAAAGGCGATCTCCGGGGTTCTTGGTCTTGAACAGGAAAAGGAACACGTCTACTGAGGCCGGTAGGCCCAGATGTGCGCACACAATTTGAAACGCCCGCACGAATGCCCAGTTGTTGGGATGGAGCTGGGCGGCGGCGATGTCGAGCTCGGTTAGTAGTTCCCGCTCGAAACGAGTGAAGGGGAACCTGAGTTTCACCTTCTTGAATAGGGTGGTGTACACTAAGCAGAACAACTCGCCGTTGTTCCCTTTGTCATCTGCGCAGACCGGCACATCGGGGGGACAAGGCAGCACCGTCAGTTTGTCGTCGTGCTCCTTGTGGAACGAAAGGTTGGGCTCGTCCCCTTTCTTCTATCGAAGCACTGCCCCAGCAGAATTTACTGAGGAAGTTTCCCTCAGCAAAGTTGAGGTGGCCCAGGGGTATAGCTTCTTGTAGTCTGGAGAGGCGTTGGAGGCTCCTCCAGCGACTGGTGGAGCAGCCTGAGCGGGGTTGGGGCGAGAGGTTGCAGGCCTCTCAGCCTGGGAAGAGAGAGCACCAGGTGCTCGCGGTGGGTTATGAGTCTGAGATGGAGGGTTTTGCGACGAGGGAGGGGGATTCGCGGTTATCTTTGTACGAACCATCGCGGGAACTACAAAGGAAAAAGTAAAAGAGAGGTGAGCGAAGGTTGCAGAGGTTGATCTAATTGTGAATGAAGGACGAAAAGCGAACGAACGAAAGTTCGTTGTGATGGAAGAAGTGGAAGGTGAAGCCCTAAGTTATGCGAAAAAGGGGAAGAAGAAGGAACAACCCACAGCGTATGCACCAGACAGTTAATGGATGATGCGAATCGGTTAAAATGCAGCAAACATCAACAGAAGAAGTAAAGGGGATACCTTTCAATGATCAGTCGAACGTTGAAAGGAGTTGGGGATTGAGAGGAGTTGAAGAGCGTCGAAGGTTGCAGAGGGAGTTCAGAACGTTTGAGAAGACAAAGAGGTGATGGAACAGTAGAAACGAAATGGGTTTAAGGGTTTTTCAAATGATTTTTGAAAGCGTAAACGACAACTAAAGTACAGCTGGATGCGAGCCACGTGTCCAGATGTGTAACTGCCAGGAGAGAGAAAGTGCCCAGGTATATAAGAGTTTCCAACGAACTTTGAGGTACACACGCGTTTAGATTACTTCTTTACAACTGCGAGAACGAGAGTACGCTGAGAGAGAACTTTGCACAGTTCCTTAGAGTTCTTGAGTTTTTCTCTTAGTAATTGGTGATTCAGTCGCTGACTTGGGCATCAGAGCGTGATCGGCCGCAGCGGCGCCGTTCTGTATTTTGCAGGTTCTTGAGGTGGATCACGGTGAAGGACGGAGGCTAACACGGCGCAGAAGTCGATCCAGGTTTGACGAGGCAAGGCTCCAGCGTTTTGGTCAACAGGCAGGATCAAAATTCATTATTGATGAATTAAATTATGACAAAATACAAATTATGACAAAATACAAATGATGACGAAATACAAATGTCTGAAATGCATGCTTCTCTTTTTCAATCTCTAACTGTGGAGCAACTGGATCTGTATGAGAATATAACGACAACAGTACTGTCACAAGTTGGTGGTTTTTTTTCTTATATGGTTAGAGTGGCCTGGGAAACACTTTTATGTGGAAAACTTTGTCTACTGCCATTAGATCAAAAGGGTTGATTGTGTTGAATGTAACTTCTAGCGGTATAGCTTCTTTGTTACTGCCTAGAGGAAAAACAACTCATTCTACCTTTTGCATTCCTTTGTTAATAAATGAACACTCAACCTGCAACATACCTCAAGGAAGTTTTCGTGCCAGATTTTTTATTGAAACTAAATTAATTATATGGGATGAAGCTCCAATGATTAATAGGTTCTAGTTTGAAGCTCTGGATAGAACTCTAAGAGATGTCATGAGGGCTAAGTGAAGAAAACGCTCTTAAACCTTTTGGTGGTAAAGTCATTGTATATGGAGGTGATTTTAGGTAGATATTGCCTGTTTTAAAAAGTGGATCAAGATATGACATTGTGAAGGCAAGAGTAAACTACTCTGAATTATGGAAACACTGCAAAGTCTTCAAACTTACAGAAAATATGAGATTAAACAGTGAAAAATCAAAGCAAACTACAACAGAAATAAAAGAGTTTGCAGATTGAATACTTCATATTGGTGATGGAGATATGAAGTTAAATGAGTTGGGACAAGCAATTATTGAAATACCACAAGACATTTTAATTCTAAATGTTGATCAACCTTTATTGCACTTGGTTGAATTTGTTTATCCAGGCTACATGCAAAATCTTAACTTTGATGGATTTTTTAATGATGGTGCAATATTGTGTCCTACTGTAGAATGCGTGGACCAAGTGAATGAGTTCATTTTATCCTTAATCCCCGAAAAATAAGTTTGCTATTTAAGTTCAGACACCCCTTGCCAATCTGATGAACAAGAAAATGCTCAAGCTGGGTGGTTTACAACTGAATTTTTGAATGAATCAAATGCTCCGGAATTCCTAATCATTGTATTAAATTAAAAATTGGAGTTCAAATAATGCTTCTAAGGAATATTGATCTAGCCAATGGACTTTGCAATGGAACAAGATTACAAGTAATTCACTTGGGGATGAATGTTATTGGTGTCAAAGTTATTTACTGGAAAAAATATTGGTGATAACATATTTTACTTGAATCAGGGTTGCCTTTTAAGTTTCAGAGAAGACAATTCCCAATATCTTTGTGCTTTGCTATGACAATAAATAAAAGTCAAGGTCAAACGCTTCCTAAAGTTGGTCTATATCTACCACGCCCAGTGTTTACACATGGACAGTTATATGTGTTAGAATATATGGCCTTAAACGAGAGGGGGGGTGAATTGTTTAAGAAAGATTTTCCTAAACTTTTAAGCTTAGAATGAAAATACTTCAAGAAAACCTTGATTAAGAATTCAGTTTTTCAAAACATAAAGCAAAAGCACAATACTGGAAAAACAATCGGTTGTTTTACCGAAACAATCGGTTGTTTATACCAGTTATTAATTAACAAAACTGAATTTAAAGAGATAGGGATAGAGAAATCGTACACAGTTGTTTATACTGGTTCACTCCAAACCTAGAGCCACATCCAGTCTTCTCAGAACCCTGAGGAAATCCACTAAGCAATCACACCTTGATCACTTACACAACAACCAATCAAGAAACACACTCTCCTTGGTCAACACACCAACACTAAGATTGCTGATCTTGATCCCCTCAAGAACACACAGCCAATCTCAGCAAAACACAGAAATGAATACTTGTTCAACAGAGTACAAGGATTACACTTGTTACAGAAGATAATCTGAAATCAATACAAGCAGAATCCTATTCCATACACTTTGATCAATCACAAACTTTTAGCAATCTCAGTTCTTTGAAAAACTCAAAACTCTTAAGAAAAACATGTCAAAGATTCTTAATTCTCAAATCTGTTTTTCTGAATATATTCAAAGATGTAGTTTGTTATCAAATCTTAACAAACTCTTAGATTGCATTAAAAGATTGGTCAAAGCATTTAATGACTGGAAGCAGTTAAATCATTTAAAGCTCAGTCAAACAGAAAACAGTTTTTCTGTTATGGTCCCAAAACAAACAATCGGTTGTTTCCTTGAATCAATCGGTTGTTTTGGTATTTAACAGTTCAACCATTTTAAAAACAGTTTTCAATATTTTTCTCAAAACCCCTAAGTACAAACAATCGGTTGTTTCAACAAAACAATCGGTTGTTTCAACAAAACAATCGGTTGTTTTAACTTAGTTTGAAAACATTTTACTTTCACAAAGATTGAGAATGCTAATGCTTTAGATTTAATCAAAGGGTGGATTACAACATATAAACTACCCAGAACTAAGCTAAACCAGCATAGCAACATCAAGCACAACCAAGGCTTCAACATCCTTCAAAGGGTTTGGATTCTTCAAAACTTGAACACCACTTGGTTCAACAATATGTTGCTATTTCCAGAGTAAAATCCAAGAAAGGGTTGAAAATATTGATTTTGGATGACAATGGAAATACCGGTAATTCAACTACTAATGTGGTTTTCAGAGAAATATTTGAAAATGTTTGAACATATTGTTACAGCCATATATATCAGGTATCAAAATTCTTTAATCCAAAACTATTTATATTTCTCATAACTTTGTTCTAATATATTAACTGGAAACCAAGAATTTTCATACGTCTTCTTTTTTGTAATAATATGTTTCTTCTTATTTTTCATAGTAAACCGATCAACATGACTATAATGGATTACCAAGAAAGGTATTCATCTATAACTTCTTAATAAATTTCATAATTTAAATTGTCTATAATTTTAGTTTGAGAATCTTTTTGTTTTGGATGGTTTTAATACAGGTATTTCATTGTAGTTAGTAACAAAGAAGGGGATATTCAGTACAAAAAATAGGAAGCTATTATACTTTATACAGATTCTATATTATAATATTTGTCACATATGTTGTTACTTTATACATCTATGTTACTTTATACAGCTATTATAATGCTTCCTAAATAAATTGATCAGACTTCCAATATGTTTGTTTTTTGTTATGTTTATTTCATTGCATAGGAAGATTTTGTAAGTATTAACTTCAACTATATATTTCTTTAAACTACTGAGACAACAGCTATGACAGGTACTCAATCATTCCTCATAATTTTAAATAGTTTCATGATTTTATTAATTATCCATGGTTATATTGAGATTTCTCTTTTATTTTTTACTTTTTGCAATAATGCACTTAACATGTTGTGCGAATTGAGATGTGTTGACATTAAATACAATATTGATCAACACCCACATTTTAGCACCTAAAGAAAAGTATCTATGTAGTCCATTTTGTATTTTCTTTAGTATGTTCTGTTCTTTTACTGGGTATTTCTTTTATTATCAAACTTTAAATTTAACAATACATCTGACTTCTTTTGTTTTGGAAATTATTTTACATTTTCCATGAAATTGATGATAAATTGTTGTATGGATTGAGCGTTAAATAGAGTTGGTCAAAAGTAGTAAAGTTGTTGCATTATTCTGTAAATAATTCAAGACATGTTGCATTATGTGACAATTACTATGTCAAAAGTATTTATTTAATAATATGAAAACAGCATATAGAGTTTTCCAAAATTATGCATACATGTACGAGTTTATAATTTAAGTTTTGGCTTGCTGTTTTTGGAATAATGTGTTTACCATTTTCTATGTAATTAACATGTATAAGGCAGCTACATGAATATATCATTTATAAAATTACTTTCTTCATTAGTTCGTCATGGACATTGTATCTAAAAGATTCTCAATGCTTTATCTTTTGAGGATATCAAATGAATTAAACATACATATATGAAAATAACATATCGGAGCTCATTTGGTTACCAAAAATGTCTAACAATAAGGTATATTTAGTTCATGTTTTTTATTATTTTTGTATTTTATAGATCTCATATAAGTATTTCATTATTTTGATAACATTGCATGTCTTTCAAAAAAATTGATATTGAGAGTTTTCAAAGTAAAACATGTTGATCAAAAGTGATCAAGGGCTTTGAAGAATCCAAATCCAAGTGTTTGATGCAAGGCTGAAGTTGTTGCGGTGTTTAGGATAGGATTTGGGTAGTTTAAAAGTGTAATCCACTCTTTATTGAATCTAAAGCTAATGTGTTTTTTAAAAACCTTTATGAAATTAAGTTTTTTTTCAAACTAAGTGAAAAACAACTTGTTATTTTGTCGAAACAACCGATTGTTTTACTCTTAGGTGTTTTTCAAAAGGTTGAAAACTGTTTTGGTTGGTTGACTTGCTGTCAAACAAAAACAATCGATTGTTCCATGGTTTCTTTGAAAATCCTAACAGAATTTTGTTTTGGTGGTTGAATGTGCTTTAAATGATTTCAACTGAATACGCTCCTCTATTAAATGCTTTGACCAATCTTTCAAAAGTATACATGGTTTGTTTATGTTTTAAAACAAAAAAAGAGAAACGAATTTTTGTTTTTCAGTTGTGATAAACATAGCTTTCAAGTTTTGAACATTCACATCAAGCTTTGGGTTTTCTCAAGAAATAGTGGAATAGTATTGCATCTGTATTGATTTCAGATTGTTCTGTAAATAAGTGTAATTCGTTCTGAATCTTCTGTATTTTCTGGTGTTTTTGCCAAGGAGTGGTGTGTGCTCTTGAGGTGCTCAAGATCAACATTCTTAGTGTGTGTTGTCCCAAAATGAGTGTGTTTCTTGAAGGGTTCAAGGTAACTACTTTGGTGGTTTGTGTGTAATCTGTTTTGATTGCTTAGTGGATTGCCTAGTGGCTTCTGGGGACTGGATGTAGCTCTTGGTTTAAGAGTGAACCAGTATAAACTGTTTGTGTATCTCTTGTTGAACAAGATGCTTTGATGTCTCTAAATCCAAGAGAAAAGCTAGAAGACCTTGTTGCTGGGTGTGTGTGTGTTGTTTGGTGTGTGTGTGTTGTTTAGTTGTTTGAAACTTGTTAATTCACTTCTTAAGATGATCCAAGTTCATTTGAATCTTTAACCTTTTGAAAATATGTGTTTTTAAAAAAGCTGTCAAACTTTCAACAGGTTGTTTTTCGAAATAAAAGGTTGTTTTACATTAGTAGTTTTTGAAAAAGGTTGAAAGTTGTTTGACTTGGTTGACTTGGTTGTCAAACCAAATCAATCGATTGTTTCGACAAAAAAATCGATTGTTTTCCTGAAAACCTTAACAAAATTCTGTTAAGCGGTTTTAATATTTTTAAATGATCCTAACTAACTTGGTTCCTTTATTAAATGTTTTTGACCACTTGGTGGGTCTATATAAAGGTGGTTTTACGCTCCTAATCTTGGAGTGAGAGAAAGAGTTTATCAAAACAGTTTTTCCAAGATTTGAAAGAGCTTTGGATCATTCTTAAGTGTGTGGAATAGGATTGGGTTGTAATTCTGATCTTTAAGTTTTGTAATACCCAGGTGTATTCTATTCCCTTCTTCCTTGATTATTGTATTTCTATAGTTGTGTTGCCAAAGAGTGTTGTGTGTTCTTAAGGTGTTCAAGATCAACATTCTTGGTGTGGTTTGCGAAAGGTAGTGTGTTTCTTGAGGGGTTCAAGGTCACTACTTTGGTGTGTGATGTGTGTAATATGGTTTTGATTGCATAGTGGATTACCCAGTGGTTTCTGGGGACTGGATGTAGCTCTTAGTGTAAGAGTGAACCAGTATAAATCTGTTTGTATGATTCTCTCTTTCCTTGATCTCACATATATCTGTTTCAAGTTGTTTTTATTAACTGCTGATAAAAAAAAACCAATTGTTTCGACAAAACAACCGATTGTTTTTCTGATATCATCTTAAAATAGTTTTGGGTTTTTGTTTCCTTGATTATTTTCTCTGTAATTTAGCATTGATTTTCATTATACCTTCAAAATTTGCTAAAATCCCTATTAAACAATTCACCCCTTCCCCGCTCTCGTTTAAGGCCATATATTCTAACAATTGGCATCAAGAGCTTGGTTCTTTAAAGATATTCAAGTTTTGATCCTAAATCTTTTTTAATGGCTGAAAAGTTTTCTTTTGGGGAAGGTGCCTGTTTAAGCAAACCACCTTTGTTCTGTGGTATGAAATATGAATTGTGGTGCATAAGAATGAAATTCTTTGTTGAATCTATAGATAGAAAAATCTGGAATGTTATTACAAATAACTATCTCATGCCTATATTTGAAAATGTTTCTTCTGAAAAAGAACATCTTGATTGTGTAGTTATGAACATCATTGTATCTGCACTTGATTCTAATGAATTGCTCAAGGTTTCATAATGTAGTTCTGCCAAAGAAATGTGGAATACCCTTGAAGAGTATCACAAGAATCCAAGGAGTGCCTTGATGGACAAAGAAGAATCTTCTGCTGAATCTTTCTCTTCAAAATCCAAAAAGAAGGTTTGTCTTATGACAAAACAAGAATTTGGATCAAGTCAAGCTGCTGGGAACAAAAACTGTCAATACTCAAGTGATGAGAGTGAAGAGGAAACATTTAGGTTGTTGTTTAAGAAATTCAGCAAGTTCCTAAAGAAGAGAAATAGCATAAGTGACTCATTCAACAGGTATGATAACAAGAAACCTACTCAGTTTAACACTAACAAATATACATGCTTTGGATGTGGTGAACAAGGTCATATTAAAACTGAATGTCCCAACAAAAAGAGGAAAAACTTCAAGACGCATGAGAAGAAAGGAAAATCAAGAAGAGCTTATAATGATGACTCATCAAGCTCCTCTTCAAGTGATGAAGAAGAAGCAAATTTATGTCTAATGACAAGACAAGAAAGTGACACAAGCAGTGTAAGTTCAAGCACTTCTATTAATTTTGAGAATTATAGTCAACTTCTTGAGGCCTTCAATGAGACTCATGAAGAAGCTAATAGGTTGTCCCTTTTGAACAAACGGTTGAAAGGTTTAAACAACTCGTTGGAAAATAGAGTCAAGATCTTGGAAGAAGAGTTGAACAATTCAAAAACTGATTTTGAAAATTTGGAAATGATTTACCAAAACTCTTCTTGTAAGTGTGTTGATTCAAGTTCTTGTAAAAATTGTGAATCTCTTCAAAAGAAGGTTCACTATCTTTTAAAAACCATGGACAAGTTTTCCAAAGGCCAATCTAATCTTGAAACCGTTCTTGCTTCTCAAAAATGTGTTTTTGGCAAGGCTGGGTTGGGGTTTAATCCAAACAACAAGAACAAATCTATTTCAAAACCCTTTTCAAGTTTCTTTGAAAAACAACTTGTTGTTTTATCGAAACAACCGGTTGAAATTTGGCATTACTGCATGAAAATGGGCCACACTATTAGATTATGTAGAGTAAAAAGGTATTTTGTTCCTAAAGGTATTTTGAAATGGGTTCCTAAGGTTTCTAAGGTTCTTACTAACATCATTGGACCCAAATTCATAAGGGGACCAAATCTTGCTTCTTAATATTTTGTTGTAGGTATCCTTGGCAGCCAAGAATTACTTTTGGACTTGAAGAGTGACTGCTAAAGGGAAAACCATCAAAACCAAAGTCTGTCTCTGTGCCTGTACTTTCAATTGTATATGTCTTGCAAGGTTCTTTGAATGTCAAGAGACATCCTTGGCACATGCATAGTGTTGATCAAAAGAGAAACTTCAAAGAGAGTATGTGTGTTTTCATTTCTCAATTTATGTAAATGTGCCTTGTGACCATATGAACATCTCAAAGTCTTCTTTTTTAGTGAATCTATTGGGGTTCTCTGTGCAAAGGTACGAACAAATTGCATACTGCATTTTCATCAATTTAAAAGATAATTTTTGGTTATGAAAAATGTTCTTTTTGCTGTCACAATAAAACAACCGATTGTTTCTGCGAAACAACCGATTGTTTTTCCTCTGGCACCTTTGTATAATGCTGTCAAGTTTGCTTATGCATGATTAAACCTATTTCTTTTTTTCAAATCTTGCTTTTGGATAAATATACATTGAGTGTGCCTCAGAGTATAATAATAAAAGATTATATCCTCTTGTTTTCTTGAAAGCTCTATGACATGTTCTATAAATGTTAAAATTGTTTGTACTACTAAACTGCTGTGTTATCATTCTGATTTCTGCTTTATACAACTTCTCATTTTCTATTTGTGAGAGCAAATAGGGGGAGTTGTTTGTGCTTGATTTGGTTGTATAAGATAGCTTTAAAATTGATGCATTATGTTGTTGCTTCTCTACACTTGAAAGCACTTGATTACTTCAATTTTTCTGGTTTTTCTGCTAATGTTGTATATGCAGAAAACTGGTTTGTGTGTGTCTTGTTATCTTGCTGCTATACTTGCTTTGTATATGCATCAAATCTGTGTTACAGGAACTTTCAAGTACAAGTGTTATGATGAAGAATGATTAAAGTAATGCTTATGGTTCAAGAGCATATACACCTTACTCATATTTTTGACAAGTCAAAATTCATGACCTATGTAAACAAACTTCAAGAATAAAGAGTCTGATCTGGTGTTGTTGATGGCTTATAACTATGGAGGAGTCTGTCCATGTGGTGTTTGATGAAATCATTCATAGTGATCAAAGTTCTACAAAGGTTTATGTAAAAGAAGATGAGCATAACATCACCTTGGAGAAGCTGGAATTCTGTCCAGAAAAACAACCGATTGATTATGTGAAACAAGCTGGATGAATCTGGAGTAATTACAAGGAACAAGGCAAGGCTTGTGGCTAAAGGTTATAATCAAGAAGAGTTTATCAAAATAGTTTTTCCAAGATTTGAAAGAGCTTTGGATCATTCTTAAGTGTGTGGAATAGGTTGGGTTGTAATTCTAATCTTTAAGCTTTGTAATACCCAGGTGTATTCTATTCTTTTCTTCCTTGATTACTGCATTTTTGTAGTTGTGTTGCCAAGGAGTGTTGTGTCTTCTTGAGGTGTTCAAGATCAACATTCTTGGTGTGGTTTGCCAAAGGTAGTGTGTTTCTTGAGGGGTTTAAGGTCACTACTTTGGTGTGTGATGTGTATAATCTGGTTTTGATTGCATAGTGGATTACCCAGTGGTTTCTGGGGACTGGATGTAGCTCTTGGTGTAAGAGTGAACTAGTATAAATTT
The DNA here is from genome assembly GCF_051622355.1 of Phaseolus vulgaris. Lineage (NCBI taxonomy): Eukaryota > Viridiplantae > Streptophyta > Magnoliopsida > Fabales > Fabaceae > Phaseolus > Phaseolus vulgaris. The sequence continues at coordinate 35,761,898 of NC_143508.1, forward strand.
GTTTGTGTGATTCTCTATTTCCTTGATCTCACATATATCTGTTTTAAGTTGTTTTTATTAACTGCTGGTAAAAACAACCGATTGTTTCGACAAAACAACCAATTGTTTTTCTGATATCATCTTAAAACAGTTTTGGGTTTTTGTTTCCTTAATTCTTTTATCTGTAATTCAGCATTGATTTTCATTATACCTTCAAAGTTTGCGACCCTCTTAAACAATTCACCCCCCCCCCCCTCCCCCCCCTCTCGTTTAAGGCCATATATTCTAACATCTCTCTCTTCCCTTAAACTACTTTAAATTCAGTTGTTAGTGCTTTACTGGTATAAACAACCGATTTTTTTGCATAAACAACCGATTATTTTGCAGAAACAACCGATTGTTTTTCTGGTACTTTGTTGTTTTGTGTTTAATTTCTTGGCTAACTGAAATTCTGATCTGGATTCACTCAAAGGATTTTGTTCAAGCTGAAAAAGTTTTCAAAAATCCCTCTTAAACAATTCAACCCCCCTCTCGTTTAAGGTCATATATTCTAACAAAACGTATACCTAACCCTAAAGACGTTTTCAAACTCTTGCATTTTAAACTCATTTATTACCCAATACTCTTTTTTATAATGTTCTATACTTCTCATTCGTAATAAAAAATAACAATTTATCTAGTATAACTGTCATTTTCAAAATATTCCATTCATCATTTCAATACCAAGAAATTAAAAAAAAAAATCATTCTTTTATGGTCATTAAAACTATTAATTATTACTTATTTGTTATTATTTATAAATCATACACCTTTCCACAATCAAACCATTAGTTTTTAATTTCTTCTATATTGTGTTTTTAATATAATAATAGTACATATTTTACATTTACATGATTCTTAATTCATTTAATTTTAACTTATAAATTATTGTAAAACTAATATTTTAATTTAATATATTACATTTTAGAAAAATATATTTATTTTAATAAATATTATTTATTTATTATTTTAAATTATAATTATATAATTTAAATATGAAATATTTAAAATATTCACAATATATTTTTTATGTAGACATTGTGCTCTGTTGCATTGGATTTATTGGATTTATGTGTTGCCTCATAAAAGTTTCATATTTCATAGTAAAATGCATACCTAACCCCTAAAACCTTTTCCAAACTACTGCATTCTAAACTAATTGTTTACCCAATGTTTTTTTCTATGGTTTAACGGTCATTTATTTAGGAACTTATTTAGTATAACGGTCATCTACAAAAAAAAATCATTCATAATATAAATACAAAGAAAATATGATCATTATTTCTATGGTGCATTTTTTAGACATACACGTTGTGCTCTGCTATATTGGATTTATGTGTTGCCTCATAAAACTTTATCATTTAATAGTAAAACGTATACCGTACCACTAAAGACTTTTTCAAATTCTTGCATTTTAAACTCTTTGTACAATGTTCTTTTCTATGGTTGTCTATACTTCTCATTCATAATCGAAAATAACAATTTATTTATTATAACTATAATTTCGAAAAATTTACATTTATCATTTCAATACAAATAAATTAAGCATTTTATCCTTCTTTTATAATTATAAAAACTATTAATTATTACTTATTATATATACATCGTACACCTTTCCACAATCAAACCATTAGTCTTCAATTTATTCTATATTGTGTTTCTAATATAATAATTGTATGTATTTTACATTTATATGATTATTAATTCATTTAATTTTAACTCATAAATTATTTTAAAACTAATATTATAATTTAATATATTACATTATAGAAAAATATATTTATTTTAATAAATATTATTTATTTATTATTTTAAATTATAATTATATCATTTAAATATGAAATATTTAAAATATTCACAATGATGCCTTTTTTCGGCAGACACTGTTGTTCTCTACTGGATGAGATTTATGTGTTGGCTCATAAAAGTTTTTCATTTCAAAGTAAAACGTATACCTAACCCCTAAAAAGTTTTCCAAACTAGTGCATTGTTTAACCAATGTTATTTTCTATGGTTTAACTGTCATTTATTTAGCAATTTATTTAGTATAACTGTCATTTCCAAAAAAAATTCATTCATAATTTCAATAAAAAGAAATTATGAACATCATTTCTATGGTGCATTTTTTAGATATACGTTGTGTTCTGCAGGATTAGATTTATGTGTTGCCTCATAAAAAGTTTATCATTTCCCAGTAAAACGTATACCGTACTCCTAAAGACTTTTTCAAATTCTTGCATTTTAAACTCTTTGCCCAAATTTCTTTTTTGTGGTTGTCTATACTTTTCATTCATAATCAAAAATAACAATTTATTTAGAATAACTATCATTTCCAAAAATTTACATTTATCATTTCAATACAAAGAAATTAAGCATTTTTTCCTTCTTTTATAGTTATAAAAGCTATTACTTATTACTTATTACTTATTATTTATAAATCTTCCACCTTTCCACTATCAAACCATTAGTCTTTAATTTCTTCTATATTGTGTTTTTAATATAATAATTGTATATATTTTACATTTATATGATTCTTAATTCATTTAATTTTAACTTATAAATTATTGTAAAACTAATATTATAATTTAATATATTATATTTTAGAAAAATATATTTATTTTAATAAATATTATTTATTTATTATTTTAAATTATTATTATATCATTTAAATATGAAATATTTAAAATATTCATAATGGTGCATTTTTTAGGCAGACACTGTGCTCTGTTGGATTGGATTTATATGTTGCCTCCTAAAAGTTTCTCTTTTCATAGTAAAACGTATACCTAACCCCTAAAAACTTTTTCAAACTACTGCATTTTAAACTAATTTTTTACCATATATTCTTTTGTATGGTTTAACTGTCATTTATTTAGAAATTATGAACATCATTTCTATGGGTCATTTTCTATACATACGTTGTGCTCTGCTAGATTATATTTATGTGTTGTCTCATAAAAGTTTATCATTTCACAGTAAAACGTATACAGTACCTCTAAAGAATTTTTCAAACTCTTGCATTTTAAACTCTATGCCCAATGTTCCTTTCTGTGATTGTCTATACTTCTCATTCATAATCGAAAATAACAATTTATTTAGTATAACTATCATTTCCAAAAATTTACATTTATCATTTCAAAACAAAGAAATTAAGCATTTTTTCCTTCTTTTATAATTATAAAAACTATTAATTATTACTTATTATTTATAAATAGTACACATTTCCACAATCAAACCATTAGTCTTCAATTTCTTCTATATTGTGGTTTTAATATGATAATTGTATATATTTTACATTTATATGATTTTTAATTTATTTAATTTTAACTTATAAATTATTGTAAAACTAATATTATAATTTAATATATTACATTATAAAAATATATATTTATTTTAATAAATATTATTTATTTATTATTTTCAATTATAATTATATCATTTAAATATGAAATATTTAAAATATTCACAATGGTGCCTTTTTTCGGCAGACACTGTTCTAAGCTGGATGGGATTTATATTTTGATTCATAAAAGTTTCTCATTTCAAAGTAAAATGTATACCTAAACTCTAAAAACTTTTTCAAACTACTGCATTATTTACCCAATGTTCTTTTCTATGGTTTAACTGTCATCTATTTAGCAATTTATTTAGTATAACTGTCTTTTCCAAATAAAATTCATTCATAATTTCAATACAAAGAAATTATGAACATCATTTCAATGGTTCATTTCTTAGACATACGTTGTGCTCTGCTACATTGGATTTATGTGTTGCCTCATAAAAGTTTATCATTTCCCAGTAAAACGTATATCATACCTCTAAAGACTTTTTCAAACTCTTGCATTTTAAACTAATTGTTTAGCCAATGTTCTTTTTTATGGTTTAACTATCATTTATTTAGCAATTTATTTAGTATAACTGTCATTTTAAAAAAAAAATCATTCATAATTTCAATAAAAAGAAATTATGAACATCATTTCTACGATACATTTTCAAGACAGATGTTGTGCTTTGCTGGATTAGATTTATGTGTTGCCTCATAAAAGTTTATCATTTCACATTAAAACGTATACCATACCTCTAAAGACTTTTTCAAACTCTTGCAATTTATACTCTTTACCCAATGTTCTTTTATGTGGTTGTCTATACTTCTCTTTCATAATCAAAAATAACAATTTATTTTGGATAACTATCATTTCCAAAAATTTACATTTATCATTTCAATACAAAGAACATAAGCATTTTATTCCTTCTTTTATAATTATAAAAACTATTAATTATTACTTATTAGTTATTATTTATAAATCTTCCACCTTTCCACTATCAAACCATTAGTCTTTAATTTCTTCTATATTGTGTTTTTAATATAATAATTGTATATATTTTACATTTATATAATTCTTAATTCATTTAATTTTAACTTATAAATTATTGTAAAACTAATATTATAATTTAATATATTACATTATAGAAAAATATATTTATTTTAATAAATATTATTTATTTATTATTTTAAATTATAATTATATCATTTAAATATGAAATATTTAAAATATTCACAATGATGCCTTTTTTCGGCAAACACTGTTGTTCTCTACTAGATGAGATTTATGTGTTGGCTCATAAAAGTTTCTCATTTCAAAGTAAAACGTATACCTAACCCCTAACAACTTTTCCAAACTAGTGTTTTGTTTACCCAATGTTCTTTTCTATGGTTTAACTGTCATTTATTTAGCAATTTATTTAGTATAATTGTCATTTCCAAAAAAAATTCATTCATAATTTCAATAGAAAGAAATTATTAACATCATTTCTATGGTGCACTTTTTAGATATACGTTGTGTTTTGCTGCATTGATTGATGTGTTGTCTCATAAAAGTTTATTATTTTACAGTAAAACGTATACCGTACCTCAAAAGACTTTTTCAAACTCTTGATTTTTAAACTCTTTGCCCAATGTTCTTTTCTGTGGTTGCCTATACTTCTCCTTCATAATCGAAAATACCAATTTATTTAGTATAACTATCATTTCCAAAAATTTACATTTATCATTTCAATACAAAGAAATTAAGCATTTGTTCCTTCTTTTATAATTATAAAAAGTATTAATTATTACTTATTACTTATTATTTATAAATAGTAGACTTTTCCACAATTACACCATTAGGTTGTATTTCTAAAAAGTTTTTGAACTAGAATACCCTCCATTGTCGGTATATTTTGCTCTCGTAAACCACTTGAGTGCTTCATTAATGTTTAAACAAAGAAAATGAACAACACAAACCTAGCAGAAATCATAAGCAAGAAAACACTAGATACATTCAAGACCATCATAGATCATGCGAAGGTATGTTTTCATTTTTATTTTCAACCAAATGGTTTCCAAAAGAATTTCTCCATATCTTTTTTTCTTTCTTTCTGTTTTAGGGTTAACTATTCTTTGACTCCATTCTCATATAATTCTTATATTATCATAGAATGATTTTTTTGTGGACCGGGTCTTTGGAATAATATTTGGTACAAAATTGGATCCTATATTTTGTCGATCAAAGAGGAAATATATTTAAGGTACGTTATAATATAGACCTCCACAATCCCTTGATCGTTTACAGTTGTGATGAAGCGTAACCTGTACGTGTTAAAAGAAGGATCTCATCAAATTCTCTTCCGTTATGTGGGGGAGAACTGTTTTGAAATAACAATATCTAAGGATAAGTTGTTTGAAGATACTGTCGTATATTTCTTTCTAGAAATTGAAAATCGAAGCTCATTAACATATCATGCACTTGTGCATTTTACACTAACTTTGACTTTTTCCTAAAGCATAGAAGTCATCTGGTATTTTTTATAACAGACTTTTAAATTGGGAAGTGGATGGAAGAAATTCTACAAGAAACACTTACTTCGGGAGAACGATAAAATTATTTTTGAGGCAGATGATGAGCATACATGACAACACTTTCGGGTTATCATTATGAAAATGATTTGATTGAAAGTTTATTGTAATATATTTGGAATTCAAGATTGTTTTTAAACTCGACATAAATTACAATTATTTATTTTTTATTAATATCATAATAATACTTCATAAATAATTATATAATGTATTTCTATTCCATGTTGTATTGTATAGATGAGTTATAATACTTTTTTTTGGTACATTTTATCTATATTTAGATTATGTAATTAATAATTGATATAATTTTGATTTATAATTATGGTAGAACATATCTAGTACGATATTAAATGTAATATATTAACATTATTTTTTTCACTTCTTTAATATTATAATATTATAAATTAAGTTTATAATTTTAAAAATATGATAGTGTGGTTAACTATTATTCGTTTCATTTTATCGTGTCGTAAATATTTAAAAATATTAATTAATCTTCAATTTTTTTTATATTGTGATTTTATTATAATAATAGTATGTATTTTACATTTATAAGATTCTTAATTTATTTAACTTATAAATTATTATATAATTAATATTATAATTTAATATATTACATTTTAGAAAAATTATATTTAAATATATGTAATTTATTAATTATTTTAAATTATAATATTATCATTTAAATAAATATAAAATATTATAAAATATTTAAAATATTCCCATGCGTTACACGGTCAAGATATTCCTGAAGGTTTCTATGTGTGCATCATGCCAATGTTTACTTTCCATTTCAGGTCTCAATTTCAAATACCGAAAAGTCATAATGTTTACTGTTTTCTGACGTGGTAATGGTTTGCAGAATGAGGATAGAACCTCTGGAAGCTTCGAACCTTACCCCAAACCTTTTATAATCTAACCTATCTGTTAGATAGAGGTTGTCATGTTTTTGGGACTTAGCTATGACCCAACTCTCAACATAAGAGAGATAGAGAATGATGTTGATAATTGCTAATCAATATGATTTGAGAAAGTTGCAGTAATCAATTTAATTTCGAACATTACGAAATCAATCAACTTAGTCATGAAATTCGATAGGTTAGTTTTAAGTAAGCATGATCCCTTCACTATGTTATTTAATATAATGATTAAAATTAAACTTTTTATGAGCAATATAAAATTAAAAGAATGAATTGTAGCTTTTGCCAACACTCTAAGCAACGTTTTAAAATTATGGTTGTTACCAAGGCTTTAAGCACCAATTTTAAACATATGGGCTTGCTAAAAACTATGTTGAAAATGTCACGACCACCTAAATCACGACACGACTGAAAAATTATTATCTAAATATTAGGTTATAGTTTTTATGCTTTAAACAACAATATTGTCTGATTGTCTAAAGTGTTATTTGTTTCTTAATTATTCTAATATTATATTAAGTAGTAAAAATTAAGTTTAATTCATCTTTATAAAATGTATATATAATTTGTCTATACATGTTTATTATGGAAATCTTCATGATATAAGAACACATTAAGATTCTTTTACCCATCAATAAACAATTCAGAATTAAAATATTTCCTACGCTCGACCTTGATAAAATTCTTAAATAGATGTAACATAAATAAAAATAATAATTATTGAGTACTTCAACATTAGTGATAGTTTACAAGTCTTTTTTTTATAATTGAGATATGCATTGAACAAGAATTAAAGATAAAGAGTAATCTCTCAAACATTATTTAAGCCTTCCACGTACTATGGAATAACTTATAAAACTTTTACTTGAGTAAATCTTGAAGCTTCTGACAAAAGTTATCAACACAAATGGACTCTAAATCAGGACTTACCAAGCAATTCCTCAATTTTGCATGATTTTCCCTGACTTCTCTGCCAACCTCATTCTCTTCATCCATCACAGTTTTCACTGCTTTGCTTACACTCTCCTTTGTGAACCAACCATCTTCTTCACCCTTCTGCACTTCAACCCCAACCTTCAAGTTGCTACCCATCATCCTTGCATTAATGATATGATCAGCATCTAGTTGTGGTAGTAACACCATTTGACACTTATTCACTAGTGCCTCAGTTAATGAACCAGCTCCACAGTGTGTTATGAAGCAACCCACTGATGAGTGCTCCAAAATCAACTGTTGTTGTATCCATCCACTGTGGACAATTCCTCTCCCTTCAACTCCTTCCTTAAACCCTTCTGGGAGTGCAGCTTCAATTGTCTCAAACCCAACAGGAACTTTCACAACTGCCAAGAATGGAAGTCCTGTAAGTTCAAGACCCAACAACAATTCTTGGAATTGACCATGTGGTAGTTTCCATTCACTCCCAAGTGCACAGAAAATCACAGAACCATCCTTGAAACCTCCAAGCCATGCACTCCAGTTTTCCTCCAAAACAGTGTTAGGTGGCTCAGGTATGATGGGTCCTGAAAGGAGAACAGACTTCCCTAACTGCTCTGCAAGGTAGTCAACATAAGGCCCTTCAATTTCTCTACAACCTTTGAACCCAATTGCATCTGATAGCATTAAACCATATTCGAAGCGATCATAGAAGAGAACACCGCTACCAAACTCCCAATTCCTTTTAGAAGCAAGGAACTTGGCTTCATCCAGATGAAGCTTGATGGATGACACAGGATACCCAGGAGGGGGTTGCATAAGATCACTTTGTGGGGACCTAATGTAAGATACTGTGGCAGGGCTAACAATGAAGTATTGAAAGGATTTGATCCCCAAACGAGAAGTGATGTTTGGTAGCCAATATGTGAAGTCAAAGAAAACAATTTGCGGCTTTAAATCTAGGAGGAGAAGCTCTATATCCTTCTCAGTGCGGTCCATAGCCGTCATAATGAGTGGACCTAAAGAAAAAGACACATCGGAAGTGGTTTCTGCACCATGAGGAAGACCTTCAACATGAGGAACATTGATAGGGAAAAAGGTGATCAGATCTGGGAAGAGGTTGAATTGCTCTAACTTGGATTGTGTTCTTGTGGGGATGAAGAAGGAGATTTTGTGTCCCCTCTTTGCTAACTTGTTGGAGAGGTGGAGAAATGGAGTTAAATGTCCCATGGCAAACCATGGAAACATTGCTATGTGCAAAGAAGAAGAATCCATTTTTTTTTTCTCTGTTGATCAATTTTCAGCTTTTCTGCTCTTTCAAACACATAAAGCCAACTTCTGCACATCAATCAAGTTATTAGGAAAGAATGCAATAATTAGAAAATATGTGAACCCAATCAATCCACGTTGCTTAACAATAAAAATTCATTTACTTCACAAATTAATAAAATAATATTTTAATCATATAATTTACTTTTTAATTTAAAATATTATTTTATTATTATAATGTGCTGTCTAGAATATGCTTTTACTGTTTAATATAAAATAATCTTTTCCTTTTTAAATCCCAAATTTTAGGATGATAATACATTAACATACTTTACACTAAAAATATAACCCTTACATTCTAATAAATTAATATTTTAACAATTTTTATTTTATTTTTTAATTTAAAATATTATTATATGGAGTTGTATAACCCTTACATTCTAATAAATTAATATTTAACAATTTTTATTTTTATTTTTTAATTTAAAATCTATAATATGGAGTTGTGAAGTGTGTGTATTTTACTGTTTACTCTTTTAAAGAAAAGTTTTTCTATTTTTTTATTATTTGATTTGATTTTAAATATTTGTGGTTTGATTGTGACTTGCACCTGGTATACCAAACCATTATATTTAATCAACAATTATACTATAGAATAATATATAGTGAAATTTATTTTAATTTAGTTTTAATTTATAAAAATAAATGAGTATTGTTGATAAAACACGATGACAAGTAAAGAAAAACAAAAATATTTAATAAAACCTGATGAGAAGTAAAGAAAAACAAAAATAGACGGGACACAAATTAAAAAAAAATCTTACGTTGTAATGTAAGAACCGTAAAAAAAATGACAATCCGAAACCTCCTCCCCACCACCTTTTTTTTCTCTCTCTTTTTCTCCTTTTTTTTCTTTTCATTTTCTCTCACATACCTCATCTATTTTCAAAATCTCATCCATGTGAAAATCTCATTAGGTGGAGTCAAGCTACATTTTCATCCTATCATATTTTCAAACATAATAAGTTCATTTTTACTCTAAAGATCAATTATTCTATGTTTTTCTCTATGATTTAGTCATCAATCTTAGTGGGTCCAGTTGTGAAAAGTGTTTCTCTCAACTTGATTAAGCTCATACTAAAATTTAATAATTTTTGGATAACTTGCTCTAGGCCTGTTTGAGGTAGAATTTCCATCAGAATAAGGAATTACAGGTAAGGGAAGCTAACTTTAATTTTTAATAGCACCCTAGGCTAGAAGATCTAGATGTGGTCCCAATATTCAATTTCTCTTGCAGAGATGTGTGTTTATATATTGTGTTGTTTGTTTATATATTATTTAAACTTGTAGAAATATTAGATTTTGATGGTTTAGTATTTAAATGTTGTTTTTTAATGTTAAATAGACTTTTGAATGTTGTGGATCGCGTTTTAAATGATACTGTATGATGAAAATGGTATGGAATTGAATTCATACATTTGGGATAATGTATGGAGTGATGTTTGTTGTATATTAAGTATTGATGCCTATATGGTAATAGAGATCTTCGAGCTTCACTAATGATTTAAGTCACATAGACTAAGATATCCGGAGGTGGTGAGAAGCTGATGGAGGAGTTCATGCACACCATGACATATGAGATGCACGACTTGGGTTGTATTGAACTTACCTTGATCCTTTCTCTTGGATACCCTGATAATCTTTGGATTAGGTGTTAGTCTCTAGTAGGACTTACTTAATACGGGTCTTTCGGAAGACGTTTGTTGTTATTATGTTTGTTGAATATCTTGGATGTGTGTAAATCCATGTGAGATCTATGTGATTATTTTATGTTGGGATTTGAAGAAGATTGAATAATTGAGAAATTGATTCATGTAATTTGGTTTTCTCTTTTGATTTAATTGTGTATATTATAAAATCTTATTTTCACTAGCTTACCCTTATTTTTCTTGTTGTGTTGTGAACTGCAATGACGGTACTTACTACAAAAAATATATTTATTAGGATGGGCCAAAAACGGACACTATATATAAGAAACAGAACAAAACTATAATTATCGTCAACTTAGCGTTTATTCAAATTTGGAAGCTAATATGCTCGACGTAAAAGTAGTGGGGGATGCATGAGACACTTTTTGCATAGGCCTAGCCTACATGGTTCCCACAAGAAATTATATTTTATATTTGTTTATTGAAAAAAAAACATGGGCTAAGCCAACGGTATAGCCACACAATTTTGAATATGCGTGAGCTTAGCCTTCACGTTGGCCACAAAAAATTATATTTTTATTGTCCACTCAAAGAAGCATGGGCTTAGCCTACACTTGCCACACAATTTTTAAAAAATCATGAGCTTAACCTATATGTTACCCACATAAAATTATATTTTATATTGTTTTTTTGAAGAAGCGTGGGCTTAATCTACCTAAGAGCCACACAATTTTTAAACATGCGTGGACTTAATCTACATATTTTACACAATTTTTAAACAAACATGAATTAAGCCTTCACGTTATACACACAAAATTATATTTTATATTTTTTTTTCTGTGTAGTCGACGCTACACATGCTACAGATTTGGTAGTTGTGACAGTGTTTATCAGTTGTGACAGTATTGGGCTTTGATTTGCGTTTTAAATATTACAGTTAATGAAAAAAAGTTTTAAATCACTACAAAAAAAATCACTTTTAGCGACCACCAAATTCGGTCGCTAAAATCACTATAATCGGTCGCTAATCATATCTGCGACCGAAACAGTCACCAAATAAAGATGGAAGCGAAAACCCTGGTCGCAAAGCCGTTAGCGACCGAATTATAAAGTGGTCGCTACTTTGCAACCGAAATTTCGGTGGCTAAATCGGTCGCAGAGAATTTGGTCACCAAAATTTAGAAACTAAATTAGCAACCGAAAATTCGGTTGCTAAGTTTGTCGTAGATAAATTTAGTCACCAAAATTTGAAAACCAAATTAGCAACCGAAATTTCGGTGACTAAATCGTTCGCAGAAAATTTGGTCACAGAAATTCAAAATCCAAATTAGCTACCCAAATTTCGGTGGCTAAATCGGTGGCTGAATTAGAAGGTGATAGCGACCACCATTTTCGGTCGCTAAAAAGAAATCTTTTGGTGACTATTTTGGTGGCTAAATGGAGACTTATACAGCGACGGATTTGATTTCGGTGGCTAAATAGCCACCAAATCAATTTCGGTGGCTAAATAGCCACCAAATCAATTTCGGTGGCTATTTTTATTTGTATTATTAATACCAATTTAAAATGGTATTTTGACCATTTTATAAAAAAATTCAGACCTGCTTATAAAGATACTCAAAATTCAATCAAGCTAAATTGTAATGAACTTCAAATACATAGTTTAAGAAGAAGTTGTGCTCAAATTAAAGGTAAATCATACTACACAACTAAAACTGTTGAAAACTAGTTATGTACCGCCCAGGTAGTCGGAAGTGATGACGTGGCAGCAAGCGATAATATAGGCATGTTAAACGGAACACCTGGCTGACAGAAGGGAAGGAAGTCGGGGAGCTCGTGTAGTCGCCAATCGTTAAGTTGGCGTGCTCCGATCTCCAGCATATCTAAACCGGTGGTCACCAGGCTTGTGTCGTAGTCGCCGGATGCGAACCCAGGCGACCAAGTGATCAGAGATCGCCGAGAGGAGGACATCGCCGAAATATCAGGAAAGCTTGTTCAAGGCTTTCAAAGGGCACGAGTGCGAAGGATGAAATTATCAGATGATCATTCCCCAGCTAGCCAGAGGTTAAGGCCAGAGAACAGCTTACCAGAACATACCCAATGAAGCAAGTGAAGTAGATCATGATGGCGGCCGGCGAGACCACAGATAAGGTGTACATGATGACGCCCCGTACGCGCCACACAGAAGAGATCGCGCTCCAAGGCAGCTATACGCCGAGTTACTCCTTGCATGGGTAACTTAGTTGAACAGCCTGAAGAGTAAGAAGTGACACTCAAGCAGAGGACGCTCCAGATGGTGACACGTGTACAGCTGGATGCGAGCCACGTGTTCAGATGTGTAACCGTCAGGAGAGAGAAAGTGCACAGGTATATAAGAGATTCTAACGAACTTCTGAGGTACGCGCGCGTTTAGAACACTTCTTTACGCTTGAGAATATTTGAGGACACTGAGAGAGTTTTTGCACGGTTCCTTTAGTTCTTAGTTTTCTCTCTTAGAGTTTTGGTGGTTCCGTCACTGACTTGAGCGTCGGAGCGCGATCAGCCGCAGCGACGCCACTTTGTCTTTTGCAGGTTCTTGAGGTGAATCAAGGTGCGAAGGACGGAAGCTAGCGTGGTGCAACGCCGATCCAGAGGAAGAATACCTTTGACGTGGCAAGGCTCTTGCGTTCTGGTCAACCGGCAGGATTATCAGGCGCCCACCGTGGGGCCGCGTAAAACCTGTCCCCATCCACCGCGTCAGTTCTTGAAGTTTCTGTAGTTTCTGTGTGGTTGTGTGCTAGTGCAACCATTTTCCACCGTTCGTTCAAGTTTTGTTCAGTGAATTCGAGATTTCTGTCGTTCGTTGGGGTTTTAATCGGTAGTTTGAAGTTTCCACCGTTTGTTCGAGCTTTCGATCATTTCTCTTGAAGTTTCTTGCTGTTTGCGCGGTTTCCAATCGGTTGGTTCGAAGTTTTACCGTTCGCTCGCGTTTCTGGTTGGCGAATCGGGAGTTTTGCTGGAGGAGTGGTAGTCTTGTGGTGAAGTCGCAAGTTTCTGTGAAGGTTTCGACGTCCGAGTCTATCGGCGTGCTGTTGTGGTTGCGTTTTTTATAGTTCTTAGGAGTTCGGGAGTTTCTGACCGATTGATTGCTGGATCGATCGTTTGTCGGAGAAGGTTTTGATCGTTGAAGTTTGGTTTGCTGAGTTTTCATGAGAAAGATGAGAAGCAATCGTTCAAGTCCCGTTGTGCCAGTTGCTGCAGAAGGCGCCATGACCATGGCGCAGATGATGGAGATCATGCGTGCGCTGCAGGCAAATGTGGAGGCGTCGCGCATAGAGCAAGCGAAGATGCATGAAGACCTGGTCGCCTCTCAGGCCAGGAATGAAGAGCTCAGCAAAGTGACTGAGGAGTTGTGTCAAGCTCTTCAGGAGCAGAGAGGACGCCCAGTTATTGAAGAGGTCGCGCCGTTATCGCCACCCCGCGTTTTCCCTATGCCGTTTGCTCAGGCGATCACGGACACGCCTATCCCCGCGAGCGTAGTACCTATGAAAGCTTCTTTCACCGACGTGGAGGACCCTGAGGCACATCTCACCACGTTCCACACGCAGATGATGCTGTCAGGAGGCTCGGATGCTGTATACTGCAAGATGTTTGCGAGCACGCTCCAGGGAACAGCGCTGGAATGGTTTGTGAGCTTGCCTACAGGTCACATAACCAATTTCCAGCAGTTTTCGAAGCTTTTCGTCGAGCAGTACATTGTGAACAAGGCGCCACCTAGGGTGTCTTATGACCTGTTCGACATAAGGCAGTACCAGGGACAGTCCCTCAGGGACTACTTGAATCGTTTTGGAGCACAGATGGTCCGCTCGCCTGCTAAAGACGAGGAGATGTTGGTATACGCCTTAAAAAAGGGCGTGCTGCCGGGACCTTTCTGTGAGGCGCTGATTAGGGCTCACCCCGCCACGTTTGCTGAAGTTAGGCGACTTGCGGTGGCCCACATCGCCGATGAGAGTGAGGTCGCCGAGAAGAGAGGGAGCGTGGCCCCTGCTAGGCCACGTGCCCAGACAAGAATCCAGCCGCAGAGGGTGCTGGAGACGATGGCGGCCAAGAAGGATCAGAGGACTCGCCATCCTTATGATCCCAAGAGAAACAAGGGAAGGGGCCCAGGGCGCCCCAGGGAGTACAATCGCCCACCAAAGCACAAGTTTGTCATGGGGTTGGCGGATCTGATCGCCATTCCCAACATAGCAGCCAGGCTTAAGGCACTTGAGAAAGTGGGCGACAAGGTGTTAGGACCAAAACCGGACGCCTGGTGCGAGTTCCACTAGAGTTTTGGTCACACCGTCGATTCGTGTTTGGCCCTGGCATACCAGCTCGACGACCTGGTCAAGAGCGGCTTCTTGAATGATTACCTGCTGGACAAGAGGACGGGGGGCGCGTCGAGCTCCCAGCCGGCGAGTGGTGAGGGTCAGCAGCATGAGATGCCAACCCATGGCGAGATCCACACCATCGCTGGAGGTTTCTCGGGTGGTGGATGCACTGCATCACAGAGGAAGAAATATGCAAGGTCTGTGATGACGGTGGACATGTTTGAGGACCACTCGCCAGATGTGGACATCACGTTCACAAAAGAAGATCTCAGGGACGTTGTGCCTCACGACAACGATCCCATAGTTATCTCGCTCGTCACAGCGGGAAGGAAAGTCCACTGGGTGCTAGTGGACCAAGGAAGCTCGACAGATGTAATGTTCTGGCCGACTTTCACACAGTTGCAACTACCCCTTGACCAGCTAAGACCCTATGGAGGGTGCTTGTATGGTTTCGCTGGCGATCAGGTGGAGGTCAGGGGGTACATCGAGCTAAGAACAACGTTCACGAATGAGGTGGCCTCGAGGACGGAGAAAATCAAGTACCTCGTTGTGAATGCTCCCTCAGCCTATAACATTCTGTTAGGGAGACCAACCCTCAACAGAATAGGAGTTGTGCCCTCAACTAGGCACATGAAGGTTAAGTTACCGTCAATGGAGGGGGTGGTGATCACTATCAGATCTGACCAGAAGGAGGCGAAGAAGTGCTATGAGAATAGCCTCAAGAATAAGAGGTCAGTAAGTTACATCACCACGACCGCGCCTCCTGGTGTGAAGCCCAAGCCAACAGAATGGCGGGTTATTGATGCGGCGATGGAGGTGGCCGCCGGAGGCGATGTCACCATGCTGGATGTTGAGGTTGAGGGAGAGAGCGGCGGACGAGAGGAAGAGGCGAGGAACCGCCCAGAGGAAGCGAGGGAATTGGGAATCGCCAGGGCGGTGATCGCCAGGGAAGCCAGACCCAAACCCATCAAGGAGTGGCTCGAAAGGGAGATTGGGGGAAAGGTCTTCAAGTTGGGAAGATCTTTGGAGGCTGAGCTCCAAGACCAGATCGCCAAGGTGATAGAACGGCATCTGGATGCTTTTGCATGGTCTGCTTCAGACATGTCGGGAATTGACCCTGATTTCTTGTGTCACCACTTGGCAATGGACGTACAAGTTAGACCAGTGCGGCAGAGAAGAAGGAAATTCAACAAGGAGAGGAGGCAGGCGATCAGGGATGAAACGCAGAAGCTCCTCGCCGCATGCCATATCAGGGAAGTCCAGTACCCTGAGTGGTTGGCTAATGTCGTGCTGGTGAAGAAAAGCAATGGGAAGTGGCGCATGTGCGTCGACTTCACTGACTTGAACAATGCTTGCCCAAAGGATTCGTACCCTTTGCCAAGCATAGATGCCCTGGTCGAAAGTGCAGCAGGGTGCAAGTTGC
Source organism: Phaseolus vulgaris (assembly GCF_051622355.1). Classification (NCBI taxonomy): domain Eukaryota; kingdom Viridiplantae; phylum Streptophyta; class Magnoliopsida; order Fabales; family Fabaceae; genus Phaseolus; species Phaseolus vulgaris. The sequence goes on from NC_143508.1 coordinate 35,778,415, forward strand.
TGAGCTTTCTGGACGCCTTCTCGGGGTATAATCAGATAAAGATGCATCCTATGGATGAAGAGAAAACTGCCTTCATGACTGAGAGGTCGTGCTACTGTTACAAGGTGATGCCCTTTGGGCTGAAGAATGCGGGGGCCACGTACCAAAGATTGATGGATAAGGTACTTGCACCAATGCTGGGAAGGAATGTGCAAGCGTACGTGGATGATATGGTCGTGACCTCGCCAGAAAAGAGCAAACACGTTTCAGATCTGGAGGAGTTGTTCACCACAATCGCCAAGTTCAGATTAAAACTGAACCCCGAGAAGTGCATTTTTGGCGTGAAGGCAGGGAAGTTCTTGGGATTCCTCTTAACTGAAAAGGAATAGAGGCAAATCCGGATAAGTGTGCTGCCATTTTGGTGATGAGGAGCCCGGCTACCGTGAAGGAGGTGCAGCAACTTACAGGTCGGATGGCCGCCCTGTCTCGTTTTGTGTCAGCTAGCAGAGAGAAAGGCCATCCGTATTTCCAGTGTTTGAGGCGAAACAACAAGTTTGTCTGGTCGAAGGAGTGTGAAGAAGCCTTCGTAAAGCTTAAAGAGTACTTGGGCAAGCCCGCCGGTTTTGTGTAAACCCTTGGTAGGAACCCCTCTCAGGTTGTATTTTGCTGTGACTGAGAGGGCGGTGAGTGCGGTGCTCGCCCAAGATCAAGACCAGGCTCAGAAGCCTATTTATTTCGTCAGCAAGGTGTTGCAAGGTCCGGAGGTGAGGTATCAGGCCTTGGAGAAAGCTGCACTGGCTGTGGTATTTTCGGCGAGGAGGTTGCGCCACTATTTTCACAGTTTTACAGTGCTGGTGATGACCGACTTGCCCATCCAGAAAGTCTTGAAGAAGCCTGACGTAGCTGGAAGAATGGTGAAGTGGGCGGTGGAGCTGTCGGAGTTCAACATCAAGTATGAGCCCCGAGATCCGATCAAGGGGCAGATTTTCGCCGATTTTGTGGTCGAGCTCTCGTCGGAAGCAGCACGAGTTGAAGGGGATGATTTTTGTTGGGTGCTCTCGGTGGACGGATCGTCAAACCAGCAGGGTAGCGGTGCTGGAGTCATTCTAGAAGGGCCCAATGGCGTGCTGATAGAACAGTCCCTGAGGTTTGCCTTCAAAGCCAGCAACAATCAAGCAGAGTATGAGGCGTTGATCGCTGGAATCTTGCTGGCTAAGGAGATGGGAGCTAGGGTGCTGATGGCTAAGAGTGACTCGTTATTAGTCACGGGACAAGTAACAGGCGAGTTCCAGGCCAAGGATCCACAAATGGCGGCTTACTTGGAGTATGTGCAGGAGTTGAAGAGTTCCTTTGTCTCGTTTTAAGTGGTGCATGTGCCCAGAGAGCAGAATGCCCGAGCAGACTTGCTAGCCAAGCTCGCCAGTTCGGGCAAGGGGGGTAGGCAGAGGACAGTGATCCAAGAAACTCTGAAGACGCCTAGAGCATTTGTGGCAGACCACCTGGTTCTTCAGATAAGCAAGTCGACGGAGAAAGCGGCGAGGAGTCACAAGTCCTTGACTGAGGAGACCTTGAGGTCGCCGCGAATAAGAGCATGTCGGGAGGAGAGGGTGAACATGACGCAAGTCTGTGCCACGCATGAGCCAGAAACGTGGATAACCCAGTACCAGCGCTGCCTGGCAGATGGCCTTCTCCCGCTGGATCCGACGGAGGCTAGAAAGATAAAGAAGAGCTCCAGCAAGTTCACCATGATTGATGGCGAGTTGTACAGGTTTGGGTTCACACACCCCCTCCTGGAATGTGTGCACGGGAAAAATGTACAAGAATCATGGCCGAGCTCCATGAAGGGATATGTGGAAGCCATGTCAGGGGTCGAGCTCTGGCTGCAAGAACTCTCCGTGCAGGCTATTACTGGCCAACAATGAGGGAGGACTGCAAAAAGTATGCGTAGTGTTGCAAGCAATGTCAGCAGCACGCCGATTGGCACAAAGCGCCTCCAGAAGAGTTAAAGTCAATTTACAGCCCTTGGCCGTTTCATACGTGGGGAATTGACATTCTGGGACCTTTCCCATTAGCGATCAGGAAGATGAAGTACTTGGTGGTGGCGATTGAATACTTCACCAAGTGGATTGAAGCAGAACCAATAGCCCAGATCACTGCACACAAGATTGAGAGCTTTGTATGGAAAAACATTGTGTGCCGGTTTGGTGTGCCTAAGCGCCTGGTGTTCGACAATGAGACTTAGTTTGCAAGTCACTTACTGAAGAAGCTGTGCGAAGAGGTGGGAATTCAGCAGGTGTTTGCATCCGTCGAGCACCCTCAGACAAACGACCAAGTAGAGTCCGCCAATTGGGTGTTGCTAAGAGGCTTGAAGAGAAGGCTAGAGAAAGCCAAGGGATCGTGGGCTGAAGAGGTGCCCCGCATAGTTTGGGCATACCACACCACCGAGCAGTCAGGAACCTACGAGACCCCGTTCATCTTGGTCTATGGATGTGATGCAATGATTCCAGTGGAAATCCAGGAGAGCTCGCCGAGATTCCAGAACTTTGTGGCGGAAGACTCGAACGAAGAAAGAAGGTTGAATCTGGATTTACTGGATGAGGTCAGGGAGGAGGCGAGAGTAAAAGCCGAGGCAGTGAAAAGGAGAATTGAACGAAGGTATAACTCGAAGGTCATGCCAAGGCAGTTTAGAGAGGGCGACCTGGTGATGAGGAAGGCCCACCAGTACGAGATGGAAAACAAGTTATCACCTAAGTGGACAGGACCGTTCAGAATAACCGAGGCGATCGGGAACGGCGCCTACCGCTTAGAGACATTGGAAGGAGGGGCGATTTCTCGCACTTGGAACGCCACACACCTCAAGTTATATTACAGTTAAAGCTTTGTAAGTAAAAACGAACATGAAGAGATTTGCAAGCTTTCTGTTAAAACAGTTTGAAGGGGGCACTCTTTTTTCCCTAAGGAGGGTTTTTAATGAGGCCACCCAATAAAGAAGAGTTTTCAAAGTTTAAAGTTTCTAAGATTGCATGCTTGTTGTTTTGAAAGTTTTAGAAAAAGACCTTATCACTCGTACGTGATTCAAGGCAAGTTTAAAGTTATGCTGCATGCTTTCTAAGAAAAAGTTTTAAAATTGACGGCATCAGTTAAAGTTTTAAAGTCCCCATCGCTTTTCGGCGATTGGTGGCATCAGTTAAAGTTTTAAAGTCCTCATCGTCTTTCGGCGATCGGAGGCACCAGCGACGACTAAAGACCTCAGCGCTCTCGTGCGTTTGGAGGCGAGAAAAGAAAGACCTCCTCGCCCTCGAGCGAGCGCAGGCGAGAAAGATTAAAAGACCTCCTCGCCCTCGTGCGAGTGCAGGCGAGAAAGAGAAAATGTCCTCAGTGCATCCAGGGGGGAGGAGATGTATACCCTGGGCAAGTTGAGGCACCAGATAAAGTCCTTCTCGCCGTCGAGCGAGTTCAGGCCAGATAAAGTCCTTCTCGCCGTCGAGCGAGTTCAGGCGAGATAAAGTCCTTCTCGCCGTCGAGCGAGTTCAGGTGAGAAAAAGTCCTTCTCACCTCAAAGTGAGTTCAGGCAAGATGAACTGAAAAGTCAGGGGTGTTCGTGACCTTAAAGGGCGGGAAAGGAAGGAAAGCGCCTTTCCCCCTTTAAGTGAAACATCAATATTGACTTAGTAAGACCAGAGAAGACTTCCACGCTTGTAGGCGGTGTGAAGGCAGATAAAATCCTTCTCGTCTTGAACGAGTTCAGGTATGGCGTGAAGGGTGAAAGAAGTTTAAAGGATAGCTAAGGTAGGTTCAAAGAGAACACCTCGCTATCCGGCTTATTGTTCTGAAACTCAGGGAGGTAGAGAAGGATCCGAAAGGCGCCTCTACCCCTTAGATGAGGGAACAATAGCCAAGTTATGAAGGCAAAGAAAGCTTACATCGCCAAAACCCTATGGCGATCAGAAGAATTCCAGGCGATGACAGGGGTAAAGGCTAACCTTGCCGGGCAGATCAGGTAAACTGTATTGTGATACCAGTTTAAGTTAAAACCTGCTGCCTAGTAAGTAACTAATTGCCTTAAGTTTGCAAGTTATGTTAAATGTCATCGCTTGAAGGTTAATGAGTCGCTCAAGTTTACTTCGATTTAACAGTTCGGTAAATTGTTATGAGATTGATGGTTTGCTCAAGTTCAAAGCGCGAGTAAGAAAGCAGATGAAGGTTAAAGAACGCGAAGTAAATAGAAAAACGAGGTGCAAAAAGCATAAGAAGTTATATAAAAGCAGTATCAGTTCAAATACATAAGAAGAAAAATTACAAGTAAAGTTTGTACGAACAGAAATAAGCACTAAGTCTCAGAAAACAAGTGATGGAGGGAGGTGATTAATCTTCAGAGGGCACGATCTTCCCATCCACCACTTCGTTGCAGATGGACACCATGGTCAGATCAAGCTCGGGGTATTGGCAAACAACTTGCTCCAGGGCAGCGTCAAACCCGGCGACAAGGACTTGGGCGGAGCTTTGCTCGAGCTCTTCGGTTTGTTGCTTCAGCTCGTCAGCTCGTTTCTTCAACAATTCAGTTTCCCCGCGAGCTTGAGCATGGTCTTCAGCAACCTTTTTTCCTTCGTCCCGCGCTTGCGCCAGCTCTGCAGCAGTTTTCTTGTTTTCCTCTTGAGCTTTGGCGAGCTCAGCCATGGCGTCTTCCCTCTCCTTCTCGACCTTCCCGAGGAGGACCTCCTGATCAGCTGACCTTTTTTCAAGGTTCTCCACCTTGGCCGCATATGCTTTTATTGATGCCTCCAAGTTGGCCACTTTGAGCCTGTAGGGTACCAGCTTACTCTCCAGCTCAATTTTCTCTTGAGCTAGGAGGTGTAGTTTCTGGCGCAGATCGGAGGCCTCCTTGCGTGCGCCCCTTAGCTCAGCGCTCATGGCATCCTCCAGCCTTGAGTGGTCGATTTCTGCCATCATCAGGTTGCAAGACAGTTTTTCTGCCTCAATCCTTATCAGGCGGTTCTCGTCCTGGAGCACTGAGTTCTCGTCCTGAAGCCACGTGTCGAGCGATTGGAAAAAGGGGTTTGGTGGAGCGTCAGAAAAGGCAGAGGGTACGAACGTTTGGAATTTCGTGCCAGCGCCACGTAGATCGACAGTGATGTGACCTCTTAGTCTTTTCGCTGGACAAGTCTTCACTTAAGACTGGGGGCTTGTGTACCGCCCAGGTAGTCGGAAGTGATGACGTGGCAGCAAGCGATAATATAGGCATGTTAAACGGAACACCTGGCTGACAGAAGGGAAGGAAGTCGGGGAGCTTGTGTAGTCGCCAATCGTTAAGTTGGCGTGCTCCGATCTCCAGCATATCTAAACCGGCGGTCACCAGGCTTGTGTCGTAGTCGCCGGATGCGAACCCAGGCGACCAAGTGATCAGAGATCGCCGAGAGGAGGACATCGCCGAAAGATCAGGAAAGCTTGTTCAAGGCTTTCAAAGGGCACGAGTGCGAAGGATGAAGTTATCAGATGATCATTCCCCAGCTAGCCAGAGGTTAAGGCCAGAGAACAGCTTACCAGAACATACCCAATGAAGCAAGTGAAGCAGATCATGATGGCGGCCGGCGAGACCACAGATAAGGTGTGCATGATGACGCCCCGTACTCGCCACACAGAAGAGATCGCGCTCCAAGGCAGCTATACGCCGAGTTACTCCTTGCATGGGTAACTTAGTCGAACAGCCTGAAGAGTAAGAAGTGACGCTCAAGCAGAGGACGCTCCAGATGGTGACACGTGTACAGCTGGATGCGAGCCACGTGTTCAGATGTGTAACCGTCAGGAGAGAGAAAGTGCACAGGTATATAAGAGATTCTAACGAACTTCTGAGGTACGCGCGCGTTTAGAACACTTCTTTACGCTTGAGAATATTTGAGGACACTGAGAGAGTTTTTGCACGGTTCCTTTAGTTCTTAGTTTTCTCTCTTAGAGTTTTGGTGGTTCCGTCACTGACTTGAGTGTCGGAGCGCGATCGGCCGCAGCAGCGCCACTCTTTCTTTTGCAGGTTCTTGAGGTGAATCGAGGTGTGAAGGACGGAAGCTAGCGTGGTGCAAAGCCGATCCAGAGGAAGAATACCTTTGACGTGGCAAGGCTCTTGCGTTCTGGTCAACCGGCAGGATCAAGTTAAAAGAGTCAAATCTATGATATAATTCAACATATAACTAATCTTCTTCTGAACTGTCATCTCTACTCTGGTCTCCTTTATGATGTCCACTGGTAGTAGGATCTGAAGATCCTGACGCGGGATTATTCATTTGAATGTGTTGTAGGATGAGTTGCATCTTCTCATCTTGTTTGCGCATGCGTTCACTTTGCTCTTCATGAGTTTTCATCAATAGCTCCATCTTTTCTTCAAGTGTCCGCTCCTTGACACGTTTTGTCATAAGTTCATCATTTAGCTTTTGAATAATCTCACGCATTTCTTCTATTTGATGGACTACTGGAGCTTGACTTGCAGCAGAGTGAGCAGTTGTTGAACTATTAAACCTTTTGCTCAATACACCAAGACCATAGACATTCCCTTTTTTATTTCCACTTCCAACAACATCAATGTATATTTCATTGTCATCAATAGAGGCAACATGAGAGTTTTGCGAAGATGCGCTTTCAAGCATTTGCTGTTGTTGGGCTTCTTCTCGACGTTTCTTATATTTCTCCTGAAAATGAAGTCAAATTGATTATTGCGAAGAAAACATATAGTAAAAATTAAACTATAACAAATTTTAAACATACCGCAAGGTCGCGAGTCTTGTCATTGACCCATTCTCCAGTCTTCAATTTCTTTGTTCTCTCTACAACCTCCCAAGCAGTTGGTTGTCGTTCAAGCTCTTTAGTCTACATAAATTCAATAAAAAGATATAATAGATTGTATTTAAATTAAATATAGAAAGAGAAGAAATATAATAATATTACCATTTTCTCAAAGTGAGCTGCGGTAGATATGGAACCACCACAGTAGGCTGAGGCTCCCTTCTCAACAGCCCGATTCGCCTTGGCAATAACACTCTTGTTCTGGAATTCTGTAGAACTCCAATGCTGGTCCAAGGTTGCTCGAACAAGTTGTGGAATCCAGGTCCCCTTATATTGACCATGCCGAACTTTACTCATAGCATTTTTAAAGATACGGGAGGCTTTTGTATCAAAAATGGATCTAATGAGTTGGTCTTGTTCCATATCCCACCTATACTCTTTCTGCATGTAAAATAAATTAGAAAAAAAACATTGTAGAAAAATAAAATATCATTTTAAATGTAATCATAACTCAAATTACCTTGAACTCTCCAAACCATCTATCTCTAAGCTCAAGACGAACCTTCTTCCAAGTGGGACTGGGTTCATCATATTTTTGCTTGATGATTCGTGAGATTACATTGGAAGGTCCATTTGCAGGTGAAAAACTATGTTCAAAACATATTGTCAAAATGATATATGAAAATTAGATCATATTTACGAATTACAATTAGATTAAAATATACTTACTATGAAAATTAGATCATATTTACGAATTACAATTAGATTAAAATATACTTACTCTCCTCTTTCTGCATGAAGCCAGGGTCTTTGATCAACTACATTGCCAGACTCATTGTCAGGTGTAAGAGAGTCTTGTATCGGTGAAGGTTGATTCATAGTTGGCTCTGTAGAAAAGGTAGTAGGATTTGATTCTCCTACATGATGTTCAATATCTTGTCCGTGAAGTGTAGGAAGTGGGGCGGCTCCTTCATAAATAGGATGTGTAGACTCCATAGTTGTTGGAAAAACAAACGAAGGGGGAATGTTGGTATTGGGTAAAGATATATCATCAACACGAACACCTCGACCACCACGATTAGGTGGTCTACGACCACCACCTCTACCCCTTGGTGTCATCTACAAGTAAAAAATATTACATATATAAATTAATACAATAATCAAAGTGGATCAATCAATTTTGAATAAACAAATAAAGTAATCATGATCAAAAGACTCAAACCTGATTGTGTTTTCTACAACCAAATATGTCAACCAAATATGTCAGTTATCTTCCCTGTTATTCACTACAATTATGGGAAACCACAATTTGTCCACCAATAATAATTAGGCATGAATCCCTCTTGATAAAGATCCCACCCAACTTGATCCACATACTTGAAAACTTTACAACTACATTTAATACAAGGACATCTTAACATTTCACCTTGTTCTTGAAACTTTTCTTGACTAATAACATATTGTAGGAACTCATACACTCCTTCTCTAAATTCCTCTGTCAGATGTTTGTTTCTGTCCTATCTTTTATACATCCACTTCCTACCTTCGGGGATTTCCATTAATGCAATCTGACTACAACAAATTCTTAATGTATACACTTGTTTTAGGAAAGAGAAAACAGAACACTGAATGGAGAAAGTAAAAATTGGATGCAAATATGAAAGTATTGGGTTGACAGGAAGAGAAACATGCCTTTGTTGGTTCACTTTGTAACTGATCTTGGGAGGCGGTTCTATTATTTATATAGAGCTGCGGCTATATATATTTTTCCTATAGACAAGAGAGATGAAGAATATCATATTGAATCAAAAGATCATTAAAATAAGTAAAACTAGCTTCAGCCTAATAATAAAGGTTTAGTCACCATCATCGAAAACTAATAAAAATTGAGATATAATCAACCATTGATTAGCCATATTGCCAACAGTTTCATCCTGGTATCATACAAAAGAATAAGAAAGAAGAAACTACAAACTAAGGAAATGAATGCAAAGGCAAGTTTAGAACAGAGGGAAAAATCTTTCACCTTTTATTTTTTAAAGTTCAACCATTAATTTGGTCCCTATAGTTGAACAAACTTTACATTTTAGTCTCATGTAAAGATCATAATTTTAGTCTTATACATACTATTGTAATCTCTTTTAATTTCTATGAATTTAAACATTGAGACTAACAGATTAAAAATGGTATGAATAAAAACTAAAAGTAATCGAAATAATGAGTGAGATAATGGCCTTTTTTTTAATATTGATTGTGATTTTTCAGTAAAAAATAAATTTTATGCACTCTGTTCTAAAATGACATCAATTGGAATGGTATCCAAAATTAGTAAATAAGGAAGAATTTTGGAGAGTTAATTGCATATGAAAGATAAAACACCACATTGCACAACATTAATGTAGTAGTATAAACAGACACATGTAACAATGATAAAACAAGATAATTTTGTAACTCCAAAAGGTTCACTCTAAGAAAGGTGGAGTAAAACACAACAATACTTGAGAAAAAGAAAAATACCTGAGGAACAACAATTGCTAGATTTAGAACTCCTATGGCCAATCCTGCATAACCAACAGGCATCTTGAGATCAGAAACATTAAAAGACCAAATATTCAGGATATCAAAACTATCTACAACTAATACCAACCTTGGCCACCTCCTGAATCAGCCGTCAACTCTGCTGTGACAGCAAATGGAACACTACAGGATTGATTGCTTAGTGGAATTCCTCACTCCAACTTGCCAATTGTAATTGTAGAACTTGCTTTATGTATATAAACATTTTTATCATATACATGTATGATTAGTTTATGTAAACTACATTCCAAAATGACTATATTTTGCAGTTTCAACCCAAAGCTAGCCCTCAAAAAGCTTCAAGGGAAAAAACTGCTATTTGTTGGGGATTCACTGCAAAGAAACCAGTGGGAGTCTTTTGTCTGCTTGGTAGAATGGGTCATACCTCATAAGCATAAATCTATGAGACTAGCTCATTCGGTCTTCACTGCCAAGGTATTGATATATTGATTGAAATGATGGTCAAATATGTTTACTCAACTCAAACAGCTATTAACTAGAACAAAACTTAGATGCAATTTTACATATGCTTTTGCTGTTGTTTTCCAATCAGAATTGGAGTTTCACTTCAAAAGGAAGAACTAAGATGAAGCTTTAAGAAAAGAAAAAAGCCAAAAGAATATGACTCTAGGGGTAGCTATTTTCAATCAATCATATAGCCAAAAGACAGGCATACCGTTCGCTCGCACCGTTCGCCTCCGCACGGCTCCGCTCACACCGTTCGTCTCTGCTCGGCTCCGCTCACACCTCCGTTCGCCTCTGTTCGTACCTCCGTTCGCACCACGACCATTACCTACAACTTCCTCCTCCTCCGACCACAGCTGCAACTTCCTCCTCCTCCGACCACCGCTGCAGCTTCCTCCTCCCCCGACCACCGCTGTAGCTTCCTTTGCACCTTTCTTCACTCCTATAAGCAATTTTGGGTATTTCGTGCCCTAACAACACCTGCACTTCCAAATAACTCCAAAGCTTAAAAAAAACAAATTTCAAATTAAAAAATATTAAAAAATATAGCATTTGTGTAAAATTAAAAGTAAATATTAAATAAATATTTAAATATCCATGATAGTAAATATGGATATTTTAATAATTAAAATTTAATAATTAAAAAACTATTTACAATTTAATTCTAAAAATTTATTTATTTTTATAAAATTAAAGTTATTTTAAAGATATCATTTTATTTAAATTTAATTATATAGCATAATTTACTTTTTTTTAAAGGATTAATTTTATTAATAATAATATTTTGTTATGTAATTTTATTTAGAATTTTTATTTGAGCTGATATTTTAAAAAGAATATTTAATAAATTTTATTTAAATTTAAAAAATTACAAATATATTTGACATATATTTTTTAATAGAAAAAGAAACCAGTAATACAACTAATTATTTTTTAAACGGATGAGTACTCATTAATATTCAAAAGTGTGTGTGATCCTTGTATAGTTTTTTAAAATAAAAATGAATTATTATTATTATTAATAGTAGTAAAATAAACAATTATATTTAGCGACCAAAAGAAATTCGGTGGCTAAAAAATAAACGTATTTGGTAACTGATTCAGTGGTAAAAATAAACAATTATATCTAGCGATCGAAACAAAATCGGTGGCTAAAAACTAAATAAATTTGGTGGCTGATTCGGTGGCAAAAATAAACATTTATATTTAGCGACCAAAAGAAAATCGGTGGCTAAGAAGTAAACATAATCGATGGCTAATTCGGTGGCAGAAATAAGCAATAAAGTTTAGCGACCGAAATAAAATCGGTGGCTAAAAAATAAACATATTTGGTCGCTAATTCGGTTGCAGATATACTTTTCCCAATTTATTCGAAACAACCACCAAGCGACCAATGGTTTTGTCGCTCTCATATTCGGTCGCGGATTCGGTCGCAAAACTAACTAACATGATAAATAATTCAATCGGTCGCTATTTCGGTCGCAAATCTAACACTACGAGTATTTGGTGACTATTTCGGTTGCAAATTGTGACCACTAATTTTCGGTGACTAAATTGTGTTTTAAAAGTTTTATATTGGTGAGTAAAACTTGACTTACATGTGTGAAAATGACTCAATGATTGAGATCATGCAAAAGGTGTAATATATATTAAAATTTAATTTGCATGTAAATTTAAAAGGTGTAACTGATTGAAAGGGGAAAAACAATAATGTTCTCAAATAAATAATATATAAAATACACTTTTAAAGATTTTATACATAATAATTTATAATTAAATAATGGTATAAACATTTCTGTACATTCTAATTAAATTTTTAAACTAATAAACCCCTTCCTTCATGTATAAAATTGAAATTTGAAACATTGGAACACTTTATTTAAAAATTATGCTTGCTAACCATGCTTATCCATCCATTAGATATACAATTGTTGCCCATAAATAGAAAAGTTATGCACTTTAATTATTGTTGACAAAAGACTATGTTGCATTTATGTTTCTTTTCAGAGGTTGATTGAAATCATAATTTCAAAACATGTCATATTCACTTCAAAAGTTCCTTATCCAATAATTATGTACAGTATATGCACACACCAACGCAAATGAACAAGCCAATATAAATACCCTAGTTGACTCCTGGATAGCCATTGGAAATGAATCCAGATCATCTTTAGCTGCAATTATCAGGCAGGGCACTTCAAAGCCAGTACTTTCTCCATGACTAGCAATTTCAACCAGGGGTTCAGATGATGTTCTCCATGAAGATTCATCAGACCTGAAATGAATATCTTGTCAGCTATATACACATTTTTTGCAAGCATTTAATGAGTTGTCCACACAACATGATCACGAAATGAAAGTTAATTTAAAATACAGTTGACGAGTTTCCATTTTAATCAGTGATTTTTTTAATGCATAACATGCAAACCTTGAGCATCTTACTTCTAAGCTGTTTTAAAACTTATGTTTGAAAGTCACAAATCTTAATGGCTAACCAGAAATTATTTCCTTTTCAGCTTATAATCTCTTTTACGAACCTCATCCAAATGCACAGCAGATTATTCCAAGTGCTTACAAGTTACTATGCTAAAATATAGCATATACGCTAAAAATATCAGAAACATGTTGTTGTGCCTGGAAAACTTTATAAGACCTCTTCTAAATAAGTTATTTAACAGAGAAATTTATCCTCTACTGGTGCATATACTAACAAAGATAATCCATAACTTTAATCATATAATGATCTTTGATAGTGTCACCTGTCATGAAAAAAATCTGTAATGTCACATGAGGCCAAAGACTCCTTATTGGACAGGAGCCTCCTAACTCCATCTACAGGAATCTCTCTTAGCATGTTACGTTGAAAATAGAAGGAAGTAGAACAAAAGGAGAAAAACTAAGGAAAGAACTAACTAAGATAAAGATAAAACTATAATATTATTCTCTACCCTTTTTCCAACCATGAAGGCCATTATAAGAGATAGTTGTACCTCATGTAACAGAAAACATAAAGCATAAAGCATAACAAAAATATATTTTTCCTACACCAAAATGACAACTCATTGCTTCTAGATGTAATCTCTAAATCTGATGGGTTTTACTCTGCTTCTAATGGGTCTAGGCTGTCTATCAATTGCCTCTTCCTTTGAGAAAACCTTGTCCTCAAGGTTGAGACTTGAAATTGCCGAAGTGGATGGGATCTCTTGGACCGTGAGAGAGAATGGGGTTGTGTGGTATAATGAGTTGGATGGGTTACAATTTGCTGATTTGGGCTTGGGTCCGTGGTATTAGTTGAAATCACTTTTTTGGGTTGGAATGAAGTGGAAACGTTGGGCTTTGGTGTAGTGGGCTTGGTACCATGCGAGTCTAGGACCGTTGGGTCAGCGGAAGAGTTATGTGTGTGGCTTACAATTGGCTGGGAATTTGAAAGAGCATGGTGCGGTGAGTGGTTTACAGCTGGAGTGGCATTGGAAATTGGAGTGTCACGTGATGCTGCTGGTTGATGGGACATTGAAAGGAGTGGTTTTGGTGCATGGGTTACAGTTGGTTGAGCTTTGGGAAGTGTAGGGTCGCGTGCAAAAGAGGGTGGTGACAGTTTAAGTGGGGCGTGGATCGTAGATGGTTGCCACGTGTTTGCAAGTGCGACTTTTATGGGTGATTTAGTTGGGTTTATCTTTAATGAGTTAAGAGGAGTATTGGAAGTCTCAGAATGTGAAGTATAGTTTGGGAAGAGAGTTGGGAGGTCGTGGGTTGGTACTGGTGGGTTCTCTGGTTCGAGAGGGAATTTGAAATGCAACGGTGGAGTTGGGCCGTGATAAGGTTTTAGAAAGGAGATGTGGAAGACTGGATGGATACATGATGACGAGGGAAGGAAAAGTTCATATGCCACTTCATTGATGCGACATTTAATGGGACAGAGACCAAAGAATCTTTGTCCAAGCTTATTGTGAGTCTTGGACGAGAGTGATGTTTGGCAGTAAGCTTGCCGTCGGAGAAGTACCCAGTCGTTTTCCCTGAAATTGTAATCAAGTCTTGATTTGTTTGTTGATTCTGCCATTCTTTGTTGTGTTGTTTTCAGCGTGGCTTTTAATTGCTGCAGCATTCGCGCACGCTCCTGTAATGTGGTATCCAGTGTTGGTTCTGCGGCAGTTCCTGGAACGTAATCTGGAATGGAAGGAGGCGATCGTCCATCCAGAGCCTAGAAGGGTGTAATTTTGATGGCCGAGTGGTGTGAGGAGTTGTACCAAAACTCCGCAAGGTACAAATAGCAATACCATGTTCGTGGATTTTCGCTGGTAAAGCACCTAAGGTAAGCTTCTAAACAGCGATTTATAACTTCGGTTTGACCGTCAATTTGGGGGTGAACTTTAATTTTGTGCCTTGCAGATGAAACAACTCATTCCAAACACGGCTCTGGAACACTGGATCACAGTCTGGAATGATGGATTTAGGGACTCCATGTAACCTGCAAATTTCAATAGAAAAACGGTTAGCTAAATGGGTGGCTGTGAAGGACGTGGGAAGGCCGATGAAGTGGGCTGATTTGGACAGCCTGTCACAGACATGTTGAACCAAGTGGTGTTCAAGCTTTGAAGAATCCAAACTCTTTGAAGAATGATGAAGGCTGGTTGTGCTTGTTGTTGCTGTGTTGTCTTTTAGATAGGATCTGGGGTAGATTTAATATGTAATCAACTCTTGATTGAATCCAAAGCATAAACACTCTCAATCCTTTTAAAAGAAAAGTGTTTTTCAAACTAAGTGAAAAACAACCTGTTGTTTTGTCGAAACAACCGATTGTTTTATACTTAGGTGTTTTTAGAAAAGGTTGAAAACTGTTTTTCAAATGGTTGAGCTGTCAAAACCAAAACAACTGATTGATTCGTGGAAACAACCGATTGTTTGTTTTGGTACCATAACAGAAAAATGGTTTTAATGCTTTGACCAATCTTTAAATGTAATTAATAGTTTGTTAAGATTTGATAACAAACAAACAACTTTGTTTTACAAATAGAAAAATAGATTTGGGTTTTTCACAACTTACAGATTTTGAAAGAGTTGAGATTGCTTAGAGATTGAGTTTGATCAAAGAGTGTGAGATAGGATTTTCTGCTTGTATTGATTTCAAATTTGTTCTGTAACAAGGGTAATCCTTGTATCTTTTGAAAGAAACCTTGTGTGTTTGCTGAGAAATGTTGTGTGTTCTTGAGGGGATCAAGATCAGCATTCTTAGTGTTGGTGTGTTGACCAAGAGAAGTGTGTGTCTTGAGGGGATCAAGGTCACTTCTTTGGTTGTGGTGTAAATGATCTAGGATTGATTGCTTAGTGAATTCCTCAGTGGTTTCTGAGAAGACTGGATGTAGCTTTGGGTTTAGAGTGAACCAGTATAAACATCTGTGTGCATTCTCTCTATCCTTAATCTCTTTAAATTCAGTTTTTTATATTTGCAAACTGGTATAAACAACCGATTGTTTCTGTGAAACAACCAATTGTTTTTCTGGTGCTGTTGTTTTTGCTTTGTGTTTTGGCAAACTGGATTCCTTATCATTTGTTTCTCGAAGTAATTTCATTCTTTGCTTAAAAGTTTGCGAAAAACCTCTTTAAACCAGTCACCCCCCCCCCCCCTCTAGTTTAAAGCCATCCATTCTAACAATTGGCATCAAGAGCTTGGTTCTTGAAAGTTATTCAAGTTGATCCTAAAACTGTTTTTTAATGGCTGATAGATTACCTTTTGGGGAAGGTGCTTCAATCAACAGACCACCTCTGTTTTGTGGTTTGAACTACCAATTTTGGAAAGTGAGAATGAAAATCTTTGTGGAATCACTTGACAAAGGAATTTGGGATGCAATTGAAAATGGTCCTTTTGTCCCAATTTTGAAAAAGATGGATCTTCCATTGAAAAGCCTTGGTCTCAATGGACTGATTCTGAAAGCAAAAAGGCCAAGTTTGATTGCATTGCTAAAAACATAATAACCTCTGCTTTGAATTCAGATGAGTTTTTCAGGGTCTCTCAATGCAAATCAACAAAAGAAATGTGGGACACCTTGGAGGTAACTCATGAAGGTACAAAAAATGAGGTGAAGAGAGCTAGGAAGCATACTCTAATCCAAGAGTATGACATGTTCAGAATGTTCAAAGGTGAAACAATTGCTGAAGTGCAGAAAAGATTCACGCACATCATCAATCATCTCATGAGCCTTGACAAGACCTTTGAAAAGGAAGAGCTAAACATCAAGATTTTGAAATGTCTTGATAGAGCATGGCAACCTAAGGTAACTGCTATATCCGAATCCAAAGATCTAACATCCTTGAGTATGGCTTCTTTGTTTGGCAAGCTTAGGGAACATGAGTTAGAGATGAATCGACTCAATGTTCAAGAAAGCGAAGACAAGCACGTAAGGAGTATAGCCTTAAAAGCTTCCAAGCACAAAGGCAAACAAGAATCCAGTGATGAGGAAAACCTTAGCTTGCTATCCAGAAAGTTTAGCAAATTCTTAAAGAGGAACCACAACAAGGATAACAACAAAGATAGGTATGGAAACAAGAAATCTAATGATTTTAATTCCAATAACTATACCTGTTTTGGTTGTGGTGAGCAAGGTCACATAAAGGCAGATTGCCCAAACAAAAGCAAGGAGAAAAAGCCTAGCTACAAGGAAAAGAAGAGCAAGACAAAGAGAGCCTACATAGCTTGGGATGAGAATGAGGTATCATCATCAAGCTCTTCATCAAGTGAAGAAGAGAAAGCAAACATTTGTTTGATTGCTGAAGATGATGATGAATCTTGCAGCTCAAGTGAAGTAAGTTCTTGTGCTTCTTTAAATGAACAAAATTATAGTGAATTGCTTGAAACTTTTCAAGAAACTCACGATGAAGCTAATTGATTGGTGCTTAAAAACAACTGAATGAAAGAACTTAACAGCTGGCTAGAAAAGAGAGTGAAAGAACTTGAAGATGAGATTGAAAAATCTAAAAAGGATTTCAAAAATCTTGAAACACATTTCAAAAATTCTTCTTGCAAGTGTGACACTCTCATTTGCGAAAATTGTGAAAACCTTGAGAAAAAAGTGCATTATCTTGTTAATACTGTGGACAAGCTTTCGAAAGGGAAATCTAACTTTGAGAATGTCTTGGCATCTCAAAGCTGTGTTTTTGGAAAGGCTGGTTTAGGTTTTAATCCACAAAACCAACAAGATAACTTTTCAATTTTTTTTTAAGAAAGCCAGTAAAACAACTGATTGTTAAGTCGAAACAACCGGTTGTTACATGCTTTTATTGCATGAAAAAGGGCCATTCGGTTAGATTCTGCAAAATAAGAAAGTTTTCTGTTCACAGGGGCTTCATGAAATGGATTCCTAAAGGATGTGAGGTTCCAAGTGAGAAAAAGAAATGATTTGGACCCACATTTGTGAAGGGGCCAAATCTTGTTGCTTGAACTCATGCTTATGCAGGAATTCTAAAGAAGTGTGAAGGACTGAGTCATCTGATCAAGTTCTTGGAAGAAAAAGACCAACATTGAAGCTGAATCAATGTTTTGTATCTGTCCAAAGGCCCTCAACAGTTAAATGAGGCTTCTTGATCACAAAGCACATGGCTCATTGAAAGAACAACATAAAGGATAAAACCTTCCTTATCACTGTTCTTAATTCCTATTTTTAAGTTCATTTTCATGATTATATATCCTCTTTAAAATACTCAATTTCATCTGCTTTGAATTCCTTCTACTCATGATTGAAAATTCAAAATCAGTTTTATTGTTGCAGAAAAACAACCGATTGTTTCCTCGAAACAACCGATTGTTTTGAGTCTGACAGCACTGTGAAGATTTCAATTTAATTCCTTTTTGAATTTCTATCTGTTGCAGATCAAATTAAAGAAAGAATCCTTGGTCAATGAACCTGTGTTGAAAGCTGATCACGCTCAGAAAGAAGTTACAACAGTCATAAAGGAATATATTCCACAATCTTGAAAATTTAAGAGCTTTTATGACTAGTTAAAGATCACATGTGAAGACCATGTGATTTTCTGCTTTTTCTGACGTTTTCTGTGCAGGGCATGGTCAAGTATTCTCTCTATGAAAATCTGGTACCCACTCATGTCATTGAATGCTTTATGATTCTGTTTTTGCTATAAAATCTGTTGCAGCTGATCTCTTCCACAAGAACAACCAATTGCAACATCTCTTGCAATTCTTGTGTGAGCTTCTCTCTGTTTCTTCTCTGCCATCATGGACTCAACTCCTCCCACCTCAAGAAGAGTCAAATCCAGAGCAGTAAGGTCTGGAGGAAGGCTAGAAGGATGGTTTTCTAGTGATAATGATCTAATTGAGAGGTATAGGTTTAAGACTAGCACCAAAGTGATAAACAACCCCAAGGTTGTTTGCTTTGATTGGCTGAAAAGCTAAAAGCTGAACAATGTCAGAAGGCTCCTCAAAGATCAATCCCTCAGAAAGTTCTTGGAGATGAAGGGGAATATCTACCCAGATTTGATAAAACTATTCTACACAAATCTCAAGTTTGAGGGAAACAACCTTGTTTCTCATGTAAAAGGTGTAGATATGGAGATCACATATGATGTGTGGACTGCAGTAGCTGGTCTAAAGTACTCTGGCCTCAGAATCAACAAGGGGAACCTTGGAGTAGTGGAGGATTTCAGCAAAGTCCAATACTACAAGAGTTGCTTGAAGAACGAAAATATTCAAGTTAGGACTTGTTCGGTTGGCGGCTTAAGGATTGATGAAAGGTTGTTGGCCCTAATTGTGACTTGGATTTTAACTCCAAGGGGGAGCAATCATTCTATTCTTATAGAGGAGGACCTGATGTACATCTTCTGCATTATGAAGAAGATCAGAATAAATTGGATCCACATCATCAAAGAGCACATGCAAAAGGCAATGAGGTTAAGTGACTATCATTATCCATATGTTGTTTTGGTTTCTAAATTTCTACTCTATTTTGAAGTGAACCTAGAAGATGAAACATCTGAGTTGGTCAAGTCAACTCAAGAGTTGAACAATGGATCTCTTAGTAAAATGGGATTCACCAAAGTAGGTGGCAAATGGATTAGCAAAGATGGTGATCTTGGTGCCTCATCAAGTGCTGCTGCTGATCATGAAGAAGTTGAACATGCTGATGATATGGATTTTCAACATGAAGATCAACCTGAAGCAAATCAAGATGTTGGACCAAGTGCTGGTGCTGGAAATCAAGAAGAAAGAATGCCAACCATGTCTTCTTTTGAGAGATATATGGTCAATAGGCTTGATGGCTTTGCGGAGAACCAAAGGAATCTCCATGATCTATGTGTCTGCAATTTCCAGAGCATTGATAACAGGTTTAATAGCATGGATGCACACTTCATGACCTTAGATGAACAGATTGAGGCAGTTCAGAACCAGATCTTTGATCTTCAATACGCTGATGATGAGTAAAAAGGAAAAACAACCGGTTGATGTATCGAAACAACCGATTGTTTTTGGTATTTGTATCAGTTTTTCTGTTTTTAGCTTCTATTGTTTAAATCTGATGTATTAAGAACAATTATCTTTTTCATCTCTTCTTTTTGTGTATTTGTGAAGACAAATAGGGGGAGATTTATGTTGTGTTTGGTTTTAATTATCTTTTTCAGCAAAACAGTCTGTATGGGTGAAACCTTATAGGTTTTTGCTCTTTTTTGTTTTGTTTTTTGCTCTGATATTATGCTCTGAATTTCTATTTTTGTTTATGTGCTAACCAAATATCAGAAGTTCTATGCTTTGCTTAAAACTCTGTCTTGCAGGAACTGTTTCAGATTCAATCAGATATAACACAAGCATAAGGGATTTGTCTTCATCAAATAGGGGGAGATTGTTGAACCAAGTGGTGTTCAAGGCCTTTGAAGGATAATGAAAGCTGGTTGTGCTTGTTGTTGCTGTGTTGTCTTTTAGATAGGATCTGGGTAGATTTAATATGCAATCCACTCCTGATTGAATCCAAAGCATAAGCACTCTCAATCCTTTTAAAATAAAAGTGTTTTTCAAACTAAGTGAAAAACAACTTGTTGTTTTGTCGAAACAACCGATTGTTTTATACTTAGGTGTTTTTAGAAAAGGTTGAAAACTGTTTTTTAAATGGTTGAGCTATCAAAACAAAACAACCGATTGATTCGTGGAAACAACCAATTGTTTGTTTTGGTACCATAACAAAAAAATGGTTTGTGCTTTGACTGAGCATTAAATGTTTTTCCAACTGTTTACACTCCATTTTTTAATGCTTTGACCAATCTTTAAATGCAATTAATAGTTTGGTAAGATTTGATAACAATCAAACAACTTTGTTTTACAAATAGAAAAACAGATTTGGGTTTTTCACAACTTACAGATTTTGAAAGAGTTGAGATTGCTTAGAAATTGAGTTTGATCAAAGAGTGTGAGATAAGATTTTCTGCTTGTATTGATTTCAGATTTGTTATGTAACAAGTGTAATCCTTGTATCTGTTGAAAGAAACCTTGTGTGCTTGCTGAGAAGTGTTGTGTGTTCTTGAGGGGATCAAGATCAACATTCTTAGTGTTGTTGTGTTGACCAAGAGAAGTGTGTGTCTTGAGGGGATCAAGGTCACTTCTTTGGTTGTGGTGTAAGTGATCTAGGTTTGATTGCTTAGTGGAATTCCTCAGTGGTTTCTGAGAAGACTGGATGTAGCTCTGGGTTTAGAGTGAACGAGTATAAACATCTGTGTGCATTCTCTTTATCCTTAATCTCTTTAAATTTAGTTTTTTATATTTGCAAGCTGGTATAAACAACCGATTGTTTTTCTGGTGCTGTTGTTTTAGCTTTGTGTTTTGGAAAACTGGATTCCTTATCATTTGTTTTTCGAAGTAATTTCATTCTTGGCTTAAAAGTTTGCGAAAACCCTATTTAAACCATTCACCTCCCCTCTAGTTTAAAGTCATCCATTCTAACAAGACAACCCAGATGACTGTGTTCCCAAAAGATGAAGGTAGGTGCGTGATGAAATCTATAGTTAGTTCTTCCCACGGTTAGGTTGGTATGGGTATGGGTTGGAGTAGACCAAAAGGTTTCTGATGTAATGATTTGTTTTGTTGGCAGGGTAGGCATTCCTTGATATACCTTTTGGTGTCGCGGTACATACCAGGCCAGAAAAGGGTGGTCGCAAGCCTGGCCATGGTAAACTTGATGCCCGAGTGGCCGGCGGTGGGAGAGGCATGAAACTCATGGAGTATGGCTGAACGAATTTGCTTGATGGAAGGAACGTACAATCGTTGAGCATGGTATAGAAGGTTGTGGTGAAAACTGTAATTGGTGTCAGGTAATGAAATTAATCTGTGAACCTCTTTTTCTCCCATTTTCGTCTTGTAATAATCTTTTAATTATTTGAACATGTTCGGAATTGGCGAAGATATGGCAAAGAGGAGAGAATGGGTGGCCGGGACAAGAAATTTCCAGCTTGAATTTGGTAGTTTGGGCGGTATCGGATGTCAAAACTGTATCCAAGCAGCTTGGTAGCCCACTTTTGTTGTTCCGGTGTGTGGCATGCATTGGTGAGTAATTCCTTTAAACTTTGTTGGTCTGTTATTATTGTGTACCTATGAGATAATGACGTCACTTTTTGACTGCTTCTGTTATAACTAGCATTTCCTTGACATATGCTGAGCTAGCTTGCATTTTTGGGTAAAGTTTCTTATTGAAGAAAGCAATGGGGTGACCTTCTTGGGAAAGCACAACTCCAATTGCTATGTTGGAATCGTCGGTCTCTACCACGAACGGTATGGAAAAATTTGGAAGACTCAACACCGGAGCTATAGTTAGGATATTTTTCGATTTTGTAAAGGCCTCCTCTGCATTTGTATTCCATGTAAATGTTGATGATTTGAGTAACTCTGTGAGTGGCGAGG
Organism: Phaseolus vulgaris; assembly: GCF_051622355.1. Classification (NCBI taxonomy): domain Eukaryota; kingdom Viridiplantae; phylum Streptophyta; class Magnoliopsida; order Fabales; family Fabaceae; genus Phaseolus; species Phaseolus vulgaris. The sequence continues at coordinate 35,800,094 of NC_143508.1, forward strand.
CAAGAGTGGCATAACCGCGGATGAACTTCCGATAAAATCCCGTAATACCCAGAAACGCACGTAGGGTAGTAAGGGATGTAGGTTTAGGCCAAAGTATGATAACCTTGATTTTATCTGGATCTGGAGCCACTGTGCCATCTTCCAAAAGATGGCCTAGGTGTGAGACTCTGGTTGTGGCAAACACACATTTTGATTCCTTAACAAAAAATTTATGAGTGTATAATAATTGAAGGATCAATGTGAGGTGGTGAATGTGTTCTTGCATGGAGTTGTTGTAAATGAGAATGTCATAAAAAAAAACTAGGACAAAGTGTCGTAGATGGGGCCTGAGTAAATCATTCATGGCTGCCTAGAAGGTAGATGGTGCATTAGCAAGGCTGAAAAGCATCACTAAGAACTCATAATGGCCATTAAAGGTTCTAAAAGCGGTCTTGTGGCAATTTGTAGAATTAACTCAAATCTGGTGGTAACCTGAACGTAGGTCAACTTTGGTGAAAACCTTGGCAATGGTCAATTCATCCAACAATTCATCAATAGTTGGGATAGGAAAATGGTCTTTAATAGTAATGGCGATTATACCTCTATAATCCACACAAAAACGCCAGGTGTCATCTTTCTTTTTTATGGGGACAACTGGGGATGAAAAAGGGCTTGTGCTGGGGCAGATAATGCCTTCGTTGAGCATTTCGTGAATGAGGGAGGTCATGGTGTGCTTGTGAGCATGTGGGTAACGGTAGGGTTTAATGTTAACTGGGGCTGAGTGTGGAATAAGGGGAATGTGATGATTGTGGGGTATGTGTGGAGGTAGTCCATGGGGAGAAGAGAAAATTGAACTATATGTTTGTAAAAGATGGGATATAGTTGGGGGGTTGAATAATCAGTGAGGGCTGGATGGTGATGGCAGTGGGTCAATAATGAAGAGATGTAGAGAAATGACATTTATGTGTAACATGTGACAAAAATGAGTGAAGGAAGCTTGACTGCATAGCATATTTGTAGCGTCGTGTAGTGTAATGGGTAACCCATTCTGGGTAAAAAATAGTTGCGGCTTAGAAAAATCATCCATTAAGGGGCCCAAAGAACACAACCAGTCCATTCCCAAGACAACATCAGCCCCTTCGATAGGTAAGAGGTAAAAGGAAATGGGAAATGTGTAGGTATGTATAGAAACAGGGACATCTGGGCAAAAAGAGGAGCACTGAATTTTGTTGCCATTACCAACCATAACTGAGAAAGGTGTGATAGAAACGGTGCAAAGTTGAAGGTGAAGGGTCAAATGGGGTTGAATAATGTTATGGGAACTTCCAGTATCTATGAGAATGGTAACATGAAGATGCCCAATGTAGCCATCAAAGGTAAAAGTATGGGTTGAGGGAGCTCCACATAAGGCTTGGAAGGAGAGGTGAATGTGTGTAGGTGTATTTGTGGGTTGGTCGTTGAAGGTGGTAGGATAATCTTCCATAGTGTTTTCTTCAGGAAAATTGTGACTTAGTAAAAGAAGAAAACGATGGGTGGTGCACTTATGCCCTGGAAATTTTTTTTCATCACAGTTATAACACAAACCAGCGGCTCTATGCTCTTGAAGTTGGGTTGATGTGAGTTTTTTATAGGTATGGAAGGGGTTACATGTGGTGTTGTAGTGGGAGACGGAGAGGAACGTGGTGAGGGTAATAAATGATTGGATGGTTGGGGTAAGGTATGGAATAAATGAAAAGACCATTTAGAATCATGGATTTTAGATTCTAAAAGCTTGGCTAGGCCCATGGCCTAGGTGATGGAAGTGGGTTGCAAAACTGCTATTTCTCTTCGAATTTTCGGGAGTAGGCCAAATATAAAACAGTTAAGTATCATCTCTGGATGTAAGCCCATCACTTTGTTGCAAATTTTCTCAAACAGTTTTTGATATTCCGCAACTGTGGAGGTTTGGCGCAGCTTAAACAGCTTGCCCTGATGATTTTCATATGTTGAAGGCCCAAAGCGAAGTTCTAGGACACGGCTAAAAGAAATCCAGTCAGTAAGTTGATGATTTTGGTACATCCATTTAAACCAACTGAGTGCATCACCTCTCATGTAGAAGGTAGCCATATTCAAACGAGCATCCCAAGGAATATTATGAAATTGAAAAAATTGGTCAGCTTGGAATAACCAATCTAAAGGGTCAGTGCCATCAAAGAAAGATAGTTGTATTTTTGGTGGTCGTATAGGAGAAAAAGAAGGGGGCATAATCGTAGGTTGTGTGGTTGTTGGTCCCAATCGGTTGTGGAATAGAAGAAGTGGTATCCAGGGAAAATTGGTGGAAAGGAGAAGTAGGGTTTGTATGGGGTGGGAGTGTGGTGGTTTGTGAGGACAAAGGGGGAAAAACTAGGGAGGGTATTAGTGAGGATATCCTGTTTGGATTCCCAGACAGATTGTCGGGACTCCTGATCTCTTTGGAGAGCCAATTGGTTTGCTTGTGTGGTGTGTAGTTCATCTTGAAGGTTGGCTAGTTTGTCAAGGATGGCTTTAAGGGCTTCCTCCATATCCTTGGTTGATTTGGGAGGCATGTAGGGAGTTCAATGAAAGCACCAAAATGTTACGTTGAAAATAGAAGGAAGCAGAACACAAGGAGAAAAGCTAAGGAAAGAACTAACTAAGATAAGGATAAAACTATAATATTATTCCCTATCCTTTTTCCAACCATGAAGGCCATTATAAGAGGCAGTTGTACCTCAAGAAAGCATAAAGCATAATAGAAATATATTCTTCCTACACTAAAATGACAACTCATTACTTCTAGATGTAATCTCTAAATCTGATGGGTTTTACTTTGCTTCTAATGGGCCTGGGTTGTCTATCACAGCACAACATATTTTTTGTTTTCCTGCGAAAGATAAGATTTACAAGAGACGAAACAAAAGTTCAAATATATAAAATGAATAAAATAGGAGCAGGTAGCAGGTACTGCAACAGGTGAGAAAGACAATTTTTTTTTCCCAATAAGTAGTACTAGTAGCTAACGAAAGATGACAACCAAGTATCTTACCATTGAAATATCAACAACATTTACACCATAATGATCTTCATTGGTTGGATTGTAACTTTCAGAATATGGCCTGCATTATTGATTCAACAATAGTAAGGTATAAGGTGTTGGAAACTATAACATCAAGGTAACACAAAAAAGGAAAAACCTTCCAATAAAAGAATTCAATAATGCAGATTTTCCGACCTTCCTTTTCCCAAAAACAAACCGCTGCAAAACATTTCTATCTGAATGTTGCTTCTTGCGATCTAAACGCCTCCTCCTAATTTAAAACTATTTTGGCTCTTGCTTTAAATGTTTTTTAACAACTGATTGAAGTTTATATAATTTGTTTTACGCTCCTAGTTGTAAAGGACTTTTAAGATAACACTTTCAAATCAGTTTTTCCAAGATTGCTTCAAGCTCTGGATCTTTTCTAAGAGAGGAGTAAGATTGTGTTGTATCAAGTTTGTTTTCATCTTTGATCATTTCCATGTGTATTCCATTCTTTCATCTGATTACTGTATTTATGTAAAGACTGGTGTAGTGCAGATTTACAGGGTGTTTTGAGATTTGTGGTGTTGTTTGCCAAAGGTGGTGTGTATTCTTGAAGGGTTCAAGATCACAACTTTTGTGTGTTGTATGTAATCAAGGTTTTTGATTGCTTAGTGGAATCTCATAGGTTTCTGAGGACTGGATGTAGTTATTGGTAAAGAGTGAACCAGTATAAAATCTCTGTGTTGATCTTTCTATCCCTTCTCTCCTTTAAATCTGTTATTGCCTGTTATTGCCTTGTTTTTAACACTGTTGATAAAAACAATTGATTGTTTTGCAAAAACAACTGTTGATTTTCTGAAATCACAGTAAAAATAATTTTGATTTTGGCTAAACTGATTCCTACTTCATTAATTCCTCATTGGCTTTCATCCTACCTTAAACATTTGCGAAAATCTTTCATAAGCAATGCACCTCCCTCTTGTTTAAAGCCTATAATTCTAACAATTGGCATTAAGAGCTAAGTTCTTGAAAGTCATTGAAGTTTCTGATTGTAAAATCTTTTTTCATGGCTGAAAAACTATCCTCTAGGGGTGCTTCAATTAACAGGCCACCTCTGTTTTATGGTTTGAGTTATCAGTTTTGAAAGGTAAAAATGAATATCTTTGTGGAATCAATTGATAAAGGAATTTGTGATGCCATTGAAAATAGACCTTTTATTCCAAAAGCTGAAAAATATTATATTTCTATTGAAAAACCTTGGTCCCAATGGACTGAGTCTGAAAACAAAAATGCTAAGTTTGATTGTATTGCTAAGAACATGATAACATTTTATCTAAATTCTGATGAGTTTTTCAGGGTATCACAATGTGTTTTAGCAAAAGAAATGTGGGATATTCTTGAAGTTACTCATGAAGGAACCAATAATGTAAAGAGATCAAGAAAGCATGCTATAATCCAGGAGTATGAGATGTTCAGAATGCAAAAAAGGGAGACCGTTATTGATGTTCAAAAAAGATACACTCATACTGTCAACCATCTCATTAGCATAGGAAAGACCTTTGAAAGGGAGGAACTCAATATCAAGATCCTCAAGTGTTTAGACAGATCTTGGCAGCCCAAAGTCACAGTCATATCTGAATCCAAAGATTTAACAACCTTGACAACAACTTCCTTGTTTGGAAAGCTTAGAGAACATGAATTGGAGATGAATAGGATGAATGATCAAGAGCATGAAAACAAGAATGTGAGAAGCATTACTTTGAAGACTGTTGGTCACAAAAACTATCAAAAATCAAGTGAGGATAGTGATGGATAAACACTTAGCTTGCTGACCAGGAAATTCAGTAAGTTCTTGAAGAAAAACAACAATAAGAACCAATCCTCCAACAGGTATAACAGTAAGAAACTCAATAATTTTAATACTAACAATTATACCTGTTGAACATTAGCTTTGATGTCTCCAAATCTATGTGGATTGCTTGAAGTCTTTGATGATAGGTTTCTGTGTGTGTTCTGGGTAGTTTGAATTTGTAATCCACTCAAAGAATTGATCCAAAGTTGTTTGATTTAAATCCAATTGAAAGAGTTGTTTTCAAAGAGAAGTGGAAAAACAACTAGTTGTTTTATCGTTTCAATTGGTTGTTTTACACTTAGTGTTTATGAAAGGATTTGAAACTAGTTTGACTTTGCTATCGAACCAATTCAATCGTGATGATTTCCGTGACATGGTTGCTAAACAATGTGAAGGAGTTACAACAATTGATAAGTGGAAGGAAATTTTTTGTTCCACATGATATTCCTTCTCTAGTACTTGAATTGTTCTCAATGGATGATACACATCAACAAATGAACGACGTTAATGATATTGACGCAGGAGAAGATGAACAAGGTGGGGGAATTGAAAAAAGTAACATGTTCTCCCAAATGAAACACGTACTCAAAATTCGTGTAAGACCTCTATTATGTAAACACCTTGGACAACATATTAAAGGAAAATAAGGAAAAATTCTTAGTCGTATTGTGAGTTGATGTGTTTATTGTATTTTTTTTTATTTTTTTGCCCTTGCATGAATGGAAAGTGGTTGTAAATGCCTAGTACATTATTTATCAGTTTAACATTGTACACAATTTTTTGGGTCAGTACTATATATCCAATTCTACTGAATCTTATTAGCAAAACATGCATCTACTAATGTATTTAATACTTCACTTGTATCCATGTGTGTACTCATAGGATCTTTTTGTCATCTCCCATGAATCATGCATCCAAGAAATTAACCATAACAATGCAAATTGACTAAGAAACCAAATTTTAAGACAAGGAAGACTTTCAATCATGCATTCAAGTACAACCTCTCACAAAAACCAATTTTCCAGAAAATCAACAAATTAAAACAACTGGTACAAAAAATTAAAAAAGAAAACTTTTATTGATTAGAACCTTAGAACTTAATGGGGAATTACAAAGGAATCAACCAAAATGAGTTTAGCCTTCTATGTAGAGGAAAAACAAGAATAATACAAAAAAAGAAAATAATACTAGGTTTAGAGTGTGTTGTGTGGCTATGAGACATGATCCAATAGCTCCCCTCATTCTTCCTTTGAAGTCTATTTTATAATCTTCTTTTATTTGCAAAAATCGGATTTGAAATTTGCCTCATGATATTGTTTTGCAATTATCAAATGATTCCTTTCTCTATTTTAAATTATGAAGTAGATATCTTTATTCCAAATATGTCCCAGATTTTATCATCAACATACACAATCAGAAATATAAACTTGCTCCCACTGACCTTCAGATATATGTACTAATCAACAATGTTTTCCTTTAAAACCAAATGACATAATAGTATCACTGAACTTAAGGTATCATTGCCCGTAAGCTTGTTTAAGTCCATATATTGATTTCTTAAGTTCACACACCATGTGTTCCTTTCCTTTCCTTCTTCAATGGACCTCATTGGTTGGTCCATATAAACATCCTCTTTTAAATTTACATTAAAAAAGGTAGTTTTAACATTCATATATGCAACTCAAGATCATAATGAGCTATTAATGCCATGATAATTCTAAAGGAATCTTTCTTAGAAACAAGTGAAAATGTTTCCTTATAGTCAATGTCATCCTTTTAAGTAAAATATTTGGCAACAAGTTGAGCCTTGTAACGTTCGATATTGTCATGAAAGTCACATTTAGTCTTAAAGACCCATTTACACCCAACTATTTTGCATCCTTCTAGCAATTTCGTAAGGTCCCACACATCATTTTGTATCATTGATTGAAGCTCATCCTTCATTGCATTTAACCACTTAGAATTATCACAATTGATGACTTCTGAAAATGAAAATTGATCATTATCAAGGCTTATGTAATTTTCTGACACTTGTAGATAAATCACAAAATCATTCGAAAGAGCAGATTTTCTTTCTCTTTGATATCTTAATATTATTTCTTGTTGTTGTTCTACTACAGGTTCATTGTTAATTTCGGGATCATTAATTTGGTTTTCTTCTTAATCGTTGTGTGATTCAACAAGATCAACAAGATGAGGAACAAAAATTCCTAAAGTAAAGGTACTAGTTAAAGGAATTTGTACTTAACTTCCTTAATCTTCCTTAATCTTCACATTTTGTGAAGCTTCACTCTCACTAGTTTCACCATTCTCAATGAACCGAACATTTCTAGTTTAAAGAGTTCTTGTATTATGTATAGGATCGTAAAACGTATACCTTTTTTACTTTGTTGGATAACCAATGAAATATGCACTAATTGTTCTTGCATCCATATTTTTTTCTTGCGGATTGTATATTCTATTTTTTGTTTGACAGCCCTAAACATGCAGGTGTCTAAAACTAGGTTTCCTACATGTCCATAATTCAAAAGGTGTCTTTTGAATTGCGTTACTAGGAACCATATTTAACAAATACATTGAAATTTTTAAAGCATACATCCACAATGATATACGTAAATATGATTACTTAACATGTGCCTAACCACATCCAATAAGGTTTGATTATGCCTTTCTAACACAACATTTTGTTGTGGTGTACCTGACATTGTGTATTGAGCACAAATACCACGTTTCTCAAGGAATGTAACAAATGGACCAGGGTGTTTTTCACTTTCATCATATCTTCCATAATATTCACGACCTCTATCTGACCTAATAATTTTAACCTTTCTAACTAATTGTCTTTCCACTTCCTTTTTATAAATTTCTAAGGCATTTCACTACTTTAGATTTCTCATGTAGTAAATAGACAACCATAACGTGAAAAATCATCAATAAAGTTGATAAAGTACCTTTCTTTGTTCAAATAATTTACATCAAAAGGTCGACATATATCATTGTGTATAATTTCAAAAAGTTGAGTGTTTCTTGTGGCTCTTTTCTTTTTTGTGTTTTGTTTGTTTGTCTCTAATACAATTCACACATACATTAAGATCAGTAAAATCTAAATTTCACTAGTGCAAAAAGAAGAAAAGGGTACTCTTTATTTAGTGCGGCTTTTGCGCTACCCGCTTTTGTAAAAAACGCGGTGGCATTTTTGAAATTATTTTGATTTACAAATGCGGCTATTTGTATAGCCACATTCGTAAATCAAGCGCTTTGATTTACGAATGTGGCTATTTGTATAACCGCACTTGTAAATCAAAGCGTTTGATTTACGAATGCGGCTATTTGTATAGCCGCACTTGTAAATCAAAGCGCTTGATTTACGAATGCGGCTATTTGTATAGCCACACTTGTAAATCAAAACGTTTTGATTTACGAATGCGGTTTTACCTTTAGCCGCATTTGTAAATCCTTTTTTGCCCTAAATTTTGAAGTGCGCCACTCACAATTTCATACTTTCTTTCTCATCTTTGCTTTCGTTTCGTGTTTGCGCTCTAAATTCATCTCCTTCTACTGCATCTGCATTCCATTTATGCCAATGTAAGTTTCTTGAGCTCTTTTTCTTCCTCTTCATCTTCACAAATATATGCATAGATGTTTTCGTTTTTCCTATATATGTTTTTTTCCTTGCATTGGTGATCTCGAAGCACTATTTCATTGGCTGGTAGTCATTGCTCCGTGGTTGCTTCCCTATCCGTCGCCGCTGCTGGCGCTCCCGTGCCACTCTTCATGTATAAATATTTTTCATTTTTCTTACATTGTTTGGTTTCTTGCATTTCTCAGTACTCTTTCATTGCCTTTGTGGGTTCTTGTGGATTTTTTGGTTTGCTCCGTCGCTGCTTCCTAGTCCGCCACCGCTTCCGCTGTCGTCGTCGTTGCTGGCGCTCCCGTGCCACTCTTCATCAACGTTGCCTTCACACAAGATTGACGATGTTTTAAATTTTTTGAATTTTTTTTTAATGTTTTGGCATATACAAGTGCGGCTATATAGCAAATTTAGAAATAGCCACACTTATAAATGGTATTTACAAGTGCGGCTATATAGTCGCACTCTTATCTCTTCGATATACAAGTGCGTGCTGATCAAATGCGACTATACAACCGTCCTTATAAATTTAAAATAGCCGCACTCGTTTTGTCTTTCTGCACCAGTGTTTGGAAGTTTTTCATTCTTTACTAATAATTGCATCCTTTCTTTGTAAATGTGTCTCATACATTTATGCCACAAGTAAGCAAAATATCCATTCATTAAACTACATTTAGTGTCAACATTATGATGCAAGATCATAAGAGTTTCAACATTTAAATTATCAAGATTCAATTTATATAAATCATCATAAAGTGTACCAAATTCAATCATACAAGTACGCTTATACAGACTAAAACAACATCAAGTTGAGACAAGGAAACTAAATTCCTAGAAGTATTAGGTACATAAAAAGCATCAAACAAGTCTGAATAAAATCCAGTTTCTAGAATTAAACAATAAGTCCCGATAGCTTCCATTAGAACCTTCACTCTATTCCCCGTGCAGAAAAAACTTCTCATTTCAATTTATGATCCAAGTTGAAATGAATCTTTGCATCATATTAGAAACATGAGTTGTATATCCAGAATCAATCCACCAAGTATTATGTGGAACTTCAGATAAATTTGATTCAAAACATACATAAGCATTATGGTTACATTTCTTTTCAAATGAAACTTTAATAAAGGACTGATAAGTGCCAAATTTCAGTAATATTTCATATTAAAATACAGGTACTTATGGATATTAATTGATAAATAAACATAAAATAACCCCTAATTTATGAATCTATACCTTTTTACATATTTTGTGATTTTAATTTGAATAAGAACGATTTATTTCTAAATTTGTGTTAATTTCAGGATTTTAGGGAAGAATGGAGATGATTAGGCAAAAGGAGAATATACAAAGGTAAAAAGGGAAAGTTGGAATGCACCATTACTCACCAAAGCTCGCCCAAACTCGCCTAAGCAGGATTGATGACTTTTTACGGCAAGTGCACCGCTTTGTCAAAAGTAATAATTGTCCCTAAGGACGGATATCGATCCCACAAGGAACAGTGAATTATCAAGTACAATAATCGCTAAATATAAAACAAAACAATTAAAAGTGTACTGAAAGTGGTTGGGTTGGCGATGATCAATAAGAAAACAAACAAAGAATTAGTTGTTTCAATTGGAAAAATAGGGATTAGGTTTCATCTCTCTCACTCTCATGTATTTTGATTAGGATGTCAATATTAAGTTTTTAATTGAAATTGATGCTCGTATAAAAATCATTTATATCGATTCCTCGCATATAAAATCCTTAAGAATGTTCCCTAACTATCGATCCTTCACATTATTATAAGAACAACTTCGAACAAAGCTCATACGTTAATAGCAATTAACATTTCAAGTTTATTCCTAGCACTCAAATATGCTAAGTATTGTTGTTTAGGTCCAAACCCTAAAAATACCTCCCGGTCAGATTTAAGATTCTCAATTTGTCACAAAAAAATAAAAGTAAAACAACAATACCAATAATCAATCAAGAACTGAATATTAATATATAAGATATCACCTCAATACATAAGAGTTTGAGCAGATTACTCCCAATCCCAAATGGTAGAATTAGCCACGCATACTTCTATCACCTTCCATTCTCCCAATTGGGTTACAATTCACTCTATGGTGTTTTCCTCTCAATCTGCTGGCCTATGGTTGAGCCTCTAGCCCTCTATTTATCCTAGTTTTCTAGGGTTAGGTTGTTTATTGTGTCGCGCTAATGGGCTAAATGATAAAACATAAAAAGGGCCCAATCTTTCTTTGCATCTTTTTCCATTCTGGGACCTTCTATCTCTATCTTTTTAGCTCCAATCATTCATCTTTAATCCAAATCTCTAATCTTCCTTAGAAATCTGCAATTAACACCAAATTTGGGAATAAAATACTCTTATTCAAATAAAGATCATAAAAAATGTAAAAAGGTATAAATTCATAAATTAAGGATTATTTTATATGTAAATTAGCAATAAATCCTCATAAGTGCCTATATTTTAATATGAAATATTACTGAAATTAGACACTTATCACTCTCCCCAACTTAGAATCTTGCTTGTCCTCAAGCAAAGTGAATGAATATATTTGAATTTAAATATCAAACAGCTTAATTCACTAAACAACAAATCAAATTAGAAACTTATTATGCTTCCAAATTCAAATATAGAAAATTATAGACACAATCAATTTTCCAGGATCAAATCAAAACAAATAAATGACAATTCATCAAGGAATATCTTCTCATATGCTCACGGGTAAGTGTTTCTCTATATTTTCACTGAATCATAACAAATCACAGTTGCTTTTCATTTCATCTTCAAATCACAAACATATTAGAAACATGAATCTTGAGGTCTTTTCCATGGTTGTAATGAGGCTGGGCTTCCAAAAAATATTGGTTTTTCTTAGATAACAAAATGCACATCTTAAAGAAGAAGAACATACCTACAATTCAATTATAGAGAACATATATGTTATCTAATTACCACTTTCTTTCGATGTCACCTTTTTCCTCATTTTCTTTCTTTTCATGATTTTCATGAATTTTTTATCTTTTTTTTATTTCTTTTTCTTCTTCTGTTTCTCTTCTTTTTTTAGTTTTGTTTTCAATAATAGGAAAAGATTCTTCCTATTTTCAACTTTTTGAACTTTCAAAATCAGAACCAACCATTTCCTTTTCTATATGTATTGCATCTATGTTCTCCTTCCTTAGACATGCTAAAGGGTAGAAAATTATATCAATAAAGGTTAAGGTGCAATATTAACAAAAATTTTCCTAGCCCAAAGGGGATATAAAAAAAATGAAATTCTAATATAAAGGTTGGCTTTTTGGCCCTGGCTCCTAATTAACACAAACAAATGCCTCAATCATCTTCATGCTCTTTTATGATGCAACAAAAATAAAAATTAAGCAACCACAACTGTCAATTCATCAGTAAAACTCTCAAAACTGTTTAAGGTTCACACACTCACTTGGTTTAAATGGTCTCATTCCTTTTTGTCTTGTCATTATCTGTCCTAATCAATCATCCTGTTAAATTTTCATGTATCATATTTGAACTACATTTGAATAGGGATTCAATCATATTTTCTTTTCTAACATGTGTCTAATTCATCTCACTATTTAATATTTAAACACAAATTCTTTTTTCCACAATTCAAAATTACTATTCTAGTTCTTTTTTATTTGAAAAAAAAATAAACTAGAAAACAAAAAAATTAAAAATGAAATTTAGTCAAGAAAGATAATTCAAGACTTAAAATTACCAAACTAATAAAACAGGAAATTTATTCAAAATAAGCAATAAAAACAAACCAAACAAATAAGCAAATAAATAGAAAACAAAATAACCGAAAAATAAAATAAATAAAATAAGAAAAAATTCAAATAACTGAAAAGAAAAGAGAATTAGAGAGATAAAACCATATTTTTGTTCAATCCTCTCTTCTTAAGAAGTCATCCAGCATTTTGTTAAAAATTTTATCTACAGTCTTTCTTCATTTGCTGGATCTGCCCCCCTGAATAATAGAACCTGTCCCCAGGTCAAAAATACATAACCTGCAAAATGATTAGGAGGCATATAGGATTTTTTTTTTTTTATTATTATTATTATTTACTTTTTTTATATATAAAATCAGCAAAGGTAATAAAACAATATAAAACTAAAATGTGGACTGGGTTGCCTCCCAATAAGCGCTCTTTTAACGTCATATAGTTTGACGCCTATGTCTTTATGAGTCATCTAAAAGGATTAACATAGTGAGTGTTTCCTGTTCATTACCCAAGTAAGGCTTTACCCTCTGACCATTTACAACCCAACTTTTGTGTGATTTTGGTTCTTCTAACTCTATTGCTCCATAAGGCTTTACCTCTTTCACAACATAAGGACCTGACCATTTAGATTTTAACTTTCCAGGAAAAAGTTTCAATCTAGAGTTGAATAAAGCACAGATTGCCCAGGGTAAAAATTTCTTTCCACAATCTTCTTGTCATGATATTTCTTTGTGCGTTCCTTATAAAGCTTTGAGGAACTATATGCGTTTAACCTCATCTCTTCAAGTTCATGGATTTCCAGTTTTCTCTTTTCCCCAGCCGCTTTAGCATCTAAATTTAGTGTTTTTAATGCCCAATATGCTTTATGCTCTAATTCCACCGGAAGATGACAAGCTTTCCCATAAATCATCTGAAATGGGGAAAGGCCAATAGGAGTTTTAAATGCCGTTCTATACGCCCACAGAGCTTCATCAAGTTTGATTGACCAATCTTTCCTTGATGCAACCACTGTTTTCTCTAATATTTTCTTGATTTCTCTGTTAGAAACTTGTGCTTGCCCATTTGTCTGTGGGTGGTAGGCTGATGCTACTTTATGACTAACCCCATAATGCTCTAACACTTTCTTCAATTGGATATTACAAAAATGAGACCCACCATCACTTATCAATACTCTTGGAGTGCCAAATCTGCAAAAAATATTCCTTTTAAGAAATTTGATGACTGTCTTGGAATCTGCATGTTGTGCTGGAATTGCTTCCACCCATCTAGAAACATACTCAACTGCCACTAGTATATATTCATTTGAAAAAGAAGATGGCAAAGGCCCTATAAAATCAATGCCCCAAGAATCAAAGACTTTAATTTCTTGAATATTTTGTAATGGCATCTCATGTCTTCTAGAAATGCTTCCTGTCCTTTGACACCTATCACATCTTTGTACTAATGCATGTGTATCTTTAAACAACGAAGGCCATAAAAAACCTGATTGAAGAATTTTTGCAGCTGTCTTTTCCCCATTAAAATGTCCTCCATATGCTGAATTATGGCATTGCCATATAATTTTATTTGCTTCATCTGAAGAAACACATCTTCTCAGCAAATTATCTGCACCCATTTTAAACAAATGAGGATCATCCTACACATAATGATTGGCATCCTTAAAAAATTTTCTTTTTTGATGCCAGTCAAAATTCTCCGGGATTGTTCCAATAGCTTTAAAATTGGCCATGTCTGCAAACCATGGCCTCTTTTTGATTATCAGTAGCTTCTCATCTGGAAATTCAGCAAGAACCTCCGGCTCTAATGTGGTTACCTCATCATTTGCTAGTCTTGATAAATGATCTGCTACATTGTTCTCACATCCTTTCTTATCTTTGATCTCCAAATAAAATTCCTGCAACAAAACTATCCATCGTATAAGTCTTGGCTTAGAATCTGCTTTATTCAATAAATATTTTATTGCAGCATGATCAGTGAAAACAATGACTTTAGAACCTATCAAATAAGATCGAAATTTCACAAGTGCATACACTATAGCTAGTAGTTCTTTTTCTGTTGTGGTGTAATTACTTTGAGTTTCATTCAAAACTTTACTTGCATAGTGTATTACTTGAAAAATTCTTTCTTTCCTTTGTCCTAAAACTGCTCCTATTGCATAATCACTAGCATCACACATTATCTCAAAATTAAGTTTCCAATCAGGAACAGTTATGATAGGTGTAGAAATGAGTTTTTCTTTCAAGATATTAAAAGCAGTTAAACAATTATCATCAAATTTAAAAGGAGTATCCTTATTGAGAAGGTTGCACAGGGGCTTTGAAATCTTGGAGAAATCTTTAATAAATCTTTTGTAAAATCCAGCATGCCCTAGAAAACTTCTAATTCCTTTGATGTTGACTGGTGGAGGTAACTTCTCAATGACATCAACTTTTGCTTTATCTACCTCCAGCCCTTTATGAGAAATTTTATGGCCTAAGACAATTCCTTCAGTGACCATGAAATGACATTTCTCCCAATTTAGCACAAGATTTGTCTCCACACATCGCTTCAGTACGAGATCAAGATTAGCTAAACAATCATCAAAAGAAGATCCAAACACAGAAAAGTCATCCATAAAAACTTCAATGCATTTCTCAATCATATCTGCGAAAATAGCAAACATACACCTTTGGAAAGTTGCTGGCGCATTACATAAACCAAATGCCATTTTTCGATAAGCAAAAACGCCAAATGGGCAAGTAAATGTTGTCTTCTCTTGATCTTCTGGATTAACCACAATTTGATTAAATCTTGAATAACCATCCAAAAAACAATAATATTCTTTACCTGCCAATCTTTCTAACATTTGATCCATAAAAGGTAATGGATAATGATCTTTCCGCGTAGCTTGATTCAGTTTCCTATAATCAATGCACATCCTCCATCCTGTAACAGTTCTTGTAGGAATTAATTTATTTTTTTCGTTATAAATAACTGTCATACCTCCTTTCTTAGGTACCACCTGTACCGGACTAACCCACGCACTGTCTGAAATGGGATAAATCATTCCTGCTTCTAAAAGCTTTTGTACCTCCTTTCTAACAACCTCCTTCATGGAAGGATTTAAGCGCCTTGGTGGTTGAGCCACAGGTTTGAAATCTTGCTCCATGTGAGTTTTATGCATGCAATATGCTGGGCTTATACCTTTCAAGTCAGCAAATGTCCATCCTATAGCTTCTTTATTTGCCATCAACACTTTTATCAACTTTTGTTGTTCCTCTTTGGATAAATGGTTGCTTATGATAATTGGTTTCTCCCCATTTTCTTCAAGAAAAACATATTTCAAATGAGTTGGCAACTGTTTCAACTCTATTTTCTGAGGGGTGTTGGCTTTGTTCAGTTCTAATTCATCAAAAATCCCTTGTTGAACTTCTTTTGTCTTTCCCAGCTCTAACAAACATTCCTTGACTTCCTTCTCCCCACAGTCCTCACAATTTTCATTATCATTTAAGACTGCTTTCATCAATGAATCATCTATAAATATTTCTCTGTGATTTTCCAAATACAGTTCATCCAGTGCATCCATCCTAAAACAATCATTCTGATCAATCGGATGTTTCATTGCTTCAAATACATCAAAGCTAACTTCTTCATCCTGCACTCGAACCTTCAACTTTCCTTCATCCACATCAATCATAATTTTTGCAGTCTTCATAAATGGGCGTCCAAGAATAAGAGATACTTCAACATCTTCCTCTATGTCCATGATCACAAAATCAACTGGGAAGTAAAATTTGTCTACCTTCACCAAAAGATCATTTACTATCCCATGTGGATATTTTATTGATCTGTTAGCTAATTGCAGTGTCATCCTTGTAGGCAGAATTTCAACATCCCCGATTTTCTTCAACATAGATAGTGGCATCAGATTTATGCTTGCCCCAAGATCTAGTAATGCTTTGGCCACTGTAAAATTTCCTATTGTGACTGGCAAAGTAAAACTCCCAGGATCTTTAGATTTTTGTGGCAATGATTTTTTAATAATGGCACTACATCCTGCTTCTAGCTCCACAATTCCTTGTTCTTTTAATCTTCTCTTCTTGGTCAACAAATCCTTCATAAATCTGGCATAAGTAGGCATTTGTTCCAAAGCTTCAATGAACGAAATACTTATCTCTAGTTGTTTTAGAATTTCACAGAATCTGATAAACTGTCCTTCTATATTCTTTCCGGAGAGAGCATGTGGATAAGGTAAATCTACAATTGGAACACTTCTTTTTTCATTCTCTTTTTCCTTTTTTTTCTTTTCTTCCTGTACCCTCTCATTTTTTTCTTTCACTTCTCCCTCTTCACTCTTGTTTTTTTCTTCCTCTTCTTTTTTTTCTTCCCTATCAATTTTTCTTTCTTCACTCTCTATGTCTCTTTCCTTACTTTGTAGATTATCACCAATCCCCTTTCCTACAACTACTCCACTTCTTGTAGTGATTGACTTACATTTCTCCCTGAGTTCCCTCAACTCTTGTGTAAGTTGCTTAATTTGTGTCTCAAAATTCCCAACGTTCTTCTGCACAACCAACATGCTGTGTGTAAATTTTTTTGTAGAATCTTCCATTTTGCTCATTCTCTCTTGGGACACATGATCTAATAGTTGGAGTTGTTGAAAAGTTCCTTGCTTTCCTTGATCTTCCATGTAAAACGCTTTTTCTTCAAAAGAAATATTTTGGTAAGCACATTGCTCACTGGAATGCTCACCTCCACACAGTTCGCACCTTAATTCTTGATTCTGCCTTTGAATAACATGTAATTGTTGAGGCAATTTCGCCATTTGTGTGGTTAACTGCTCAACCTGTTGTGTCAAAATTTGATTTTGAGCCAATAATGTATCTTCAATCCATCCTTTCTTCCGAGTACTTCGTCCATCATACTGGTCTTGAGAATCTGTTGATGCCAATCCATTAATAATTCTCGTTGCTTGTTCGGCATCAAGAGTCATCATTGTGCCACCAGCTGCGGCATCTAAGAGCATCTTCATATCAAATTTGAGACCATTAATGAATATGCTCAGTTGAGCAATGTCTTCAAACCCATGATTTGGGCCTTTTCTCAATATCATCTTAAATCTTTCCCATGTCTCACAAAAAGACTCCTCTGCTCCTTGTCTGAACATAGAGATTTCAGACTTAGCTTTAATGTAGCGAGAGATTAGAAAAAATCTTTGCAGAAATTTTTCTTCTACATCCTCCCAGCTCGTCAGGCTCTGATTTGGAAGTGAACTAAGTCAATCCTTAGCTTTTCCTGCCAATGAAAAAGGAAACAAGCGCATACAAACATTATCAACATCATCTGATTCAAAGCCCATTACTCCCACCAATTCATAAAATGTATTCAAATGTGAATATGGATCTTCATGCTCCATTGCTGTGAATTGATGGGCACTGATAAGAGTAAGAAAATTGGGATTTATTTCCAAGGCCTTAGCGGTAGCAGGTATTGCGATACTAGAATAATGTCGTGGTCCTTGGTATATGACATAATCTCCAAGTGTCTTCTTGGCTTGTTCTTCTGCCATGTTGCTTCCTAAAATATTAGTGGGAAAGAAGAAAAAAAATAGAGTATATTTTTATTTTAATTTTTTTTTAATTTTATTTATTTATTTATTTTTATTTTTTTAAAAAAAATAAACAGAAATTTAAATTTCTAACTAAAATAAAATCAATAACTTCCTAAACTATAAATTAAAACTTAAAATAAAACAAAACAAAACACTAAATGACACTAAGAAAATAAAACAAAGATATTCAGAAAAAAAAAAATATATATATATATAACAAAAATAAAAATAAAAATAAAAATATATAAATAAAATAAAAACTAAAACAGAATAGAAGAAAACAATGAAGACGAGAAATAACTAAAATCAAGAAATAAAAACAGAATAAACTAAATACTAGAAATAAAAACAAAATAGAATAAAACAAATAAAACAAAACGTAATCAACTAACTAACTTATTTTAAAGATACTACGTAAACTAACGTAAAAATAAAAGTTAAAACTAGTAATAGATAAATAATTAAAACAAATAAATAAAAACTACCTAAACCTAAATAAAACTACGTAACTAAACCTAAAAATTACTAAAATAGAATAAAATCAAAATAAATAGAAATAACTAAAATCAAAATAAGAATTAAAATAATAACAGCAAATCAGCAAACTAAAATAAAATCAACTAAAAAAAAAATCTGTACAAAAAATTAAATATTAAAATCAAAACAATTAAAATATTCACAATATTTAGGGTTAGGTTGTTTATTGTGTCGCGCTAATGGGCTAAATGATAAAACATAAAAAAAGGCCCAATCTTTCTTTGCATCTTTTTCCATTCTGGGACCTTCTATCTTTATCTTTTTAGCTTCAATCATTCATCTTTAATCCAAATCTCTAATCTTCCTTAGAAATCTGCAATTAACACCAAATTTGGGAATAAAATACTCTTATTCAAATAAAGATCATAAAAAATGTAAAAAGGTATAAATTCATAAATTAGGGATTATTTTATATGTAAATTAGCAATAAATCCTCATAAGTGCCTATATTTTAATATGAAATATTACTTATATTAGACACTTATCAAGGATCTCGCTCAAGTTAGCCCTATCTCACTCCAGTGACGTTGGGCCTTTTTTCGTGTAACTCGCCCAGGCGAGCCCAATAACACCCAAGCGAGAAGTCACTTAGCCCAAGCCAATTAGGTTAAATAGGAGGCTTCAAGCACAACCCTAGAAAAGCAGTGATTGAGAGGAAACCACAATTGACTGAGTTGTAATCCAATAGGGAGAATGTGAGGTGTTAGAAACTTTAAAGTAGGCAACCGTCAAGGAGAAACATCCTATACCTTCTTTTCTTGATCTCCCTATTTGTAACCGTCAACATGTGTGGCTAATTCTATCCTTTGGGATTGAAAGTAATCTGTTCGAACTCTTATGTATTGAGGTGATATTGTTCTTGATTGATGATTGGTATTATCATTTTGTTAGTAATGCTTGTTTGACATGATCTCGAAATTTAGATTTGACTAGAAAGTACTTCTATGTTTTTAACCCAAATGATAATGCTTAACATATTTGAATTCTAAGAATAAATTTGAAATCTAGTTCACTCCAATCAGAAAAATTCAATCCATTAAAGATTGGAACAGATATATGTAAATATATATTTATTTCATGTCATTATATATTTTACCATGCCTAGCTCCCCGAAAACAACGTTCGATTTGCATGTGTTAAGCATATAGCTAGCGTTCCTTCTGAGCTATGATTGGGAATCTTTTACTCTTGCATTCAAAATAAAAAAAAAAATTGCATGAATTAGAGTGCACATCATAAATTTGAATGCAAAAATTGCATCAACACTTAAGGACACATTGATTGTAGCGGAAATGGAATTTATGATTTCAATTTGGAATCAATTCATACGAACAGTACAAAAGCATTCTTTACTTTATGTTTTTCATTTTCCATGAGATTAGGTGTTCATTAGTTTTATATATATATATATATATATATATATATATATATATATATAACCTCTCACATTAACTAATAATTTTTTTTAATATTAAATCACGGGTTCAAATCCAAAAATTATTTCACATTACTCATATTATTTAATTAATTTACATAACTTTGTAATAGGGTGTTCAGTAGTTGTGGCACCCAACCTCCATATGCAATATCTCTTTCTTTAATTCATCTTTAACTCTTGCTCCAAACCCTTCTAGCATAGCTTCTTCAATAGACTCAAATCCATCAAGGGGCTTAAGTCCTAAAAGAAATGAAAAACCTCTTAGTTTAAGACCAAGCAACACTATATAAAAAAATCATTAAAAAAAATTAATTTTAGAGATGAAAAATATTAGTTATTATATTAATTAAATTAAATATTATTTTAGACTAAAAAAATTATTGATATCTAAAGCAGTGTTTATTATTAATAAAATTTATAAACAAGTTTCTAAATAATTTGTTTAATTAGCTACCAAGATTTTAGCTACAAATTTTAGAATCTAAAGTAGTTGGTAGCTAAAACCTTGATAGTTAATTAGATATCAATTTAGAAACTAGTTTATAAATTTTATTAATAATAGAAACTACCTTAGCTACCAATAATTTTTTTAGCTTCTAAAATAGTATTTAATTTAGTAAATATAGTAACTAACAATTTTTTTTCTCTAAAATTGGTTTCTATTTAATTATTTTCTTGTAGTGACAACTCTTGAAGTTGATTTTGTGGTAACGAGTTTTCGCTTCCATAAGCACAAAAAATAACAGAACCCACATTGGGTCAAGTCGTACCATGTCAAGTCGAGTTGTGTCAAGTCCACGTCTAATCGAGTAGAGTCGATCTCACTTCTAATTGAGTTGAATTAGCCCACATCAAGCCGAGTCGAGTTGGGCAACGCAACTCCTAGTTGAGTCAGACAATTTAGGTTGAGTCGAGTTGTGCTCATTTTGGACTGAGTCTAGTCGGGTCCATGTTGGGTCTAGTTCAAATTAGCCATGTTAATTTAGGTTGAAATAGCCTCAACCAAGGTCAAACCCACATCGCAAAGTTTTGAGTTATGCTAAATCCAAGTTGGGTTGGGTCGCCCAAGTCGAGCAAATGGTAAAACTTAATTAATGATCAATTTATAATTAATGTAAAGTATTTAGGGATCAATTTGGAATTTAGAATATTATAAGGACTCGTATAATCTTAAAAAAAAATAGAAGTTAATTGATGTTGAGACCATGGACAATTTGGACAATCTGCCCAAACGGTCTGTTAAGTCAGTAGATGGTATATATGACTCATTAGATGGTATGTTAAAGGTTCTAATAATGTTTTGTACAACTGCAATACACAATAGATTCTCTAAGCGTTCATAACATGCATTCACGATAGACAATCTACTAAGACTTGTTATTTGCATAAAAGAATTTAGACTAAATGTCTTATTTGTGATTTTCTATACTTTATTTGTGATTTACCGTGGTTAAATGAAAGATGCAGTATAGAGTAGATCTTCTAAGCATATACAATTTTTTTCATGCTAGACAATCTAATGAAGATGTTGAACAAGTACCAAGTTTCTTTTATTATAACAATTAAATAGAATCTTACAAATCATATATATACTAAAAACGTGTTCAATAAAAAAAATATTATATCAAGAAACGAGAAGATTTCAATATGTGAAATGATTCTATTTAACTCTATTTTTCATATATATTTAAAATCAATCTTTTACTAAACAATTTTTTTTCAAATTCACTCATGCAAATATCTTTTTAATATATTCCAAATACCTCTAAATCTTTTTTTAACATAAAAAATTTGAAAAATTTAAAATCTCAAGTACTTTGTTTGCGGTATCACGTATTATCTAGAACAAAAATAATTCTTATTATGTTTTGATTTGTTTTACTAAATCATAAAGCAAATACTTAGGTTCTTAAACAAATTTGAAGAAAAAACAAATTGAAAGATTGTAAATTCAAATCGTCTATTTTCAGCATCTAACACCAAAACGATGAAGATGTTTCAATATTCAAACTCAACCAATTCAGGTATCAAAGGTGAAGAACGAAAGCAAGACAAGGGAAGCAACAAAAACTATAGTAATCATCTTGCTAAAAATACAAATGTTGCAATGAGCGTCTAATCGGGTCATTAGAGCGTCTAGACTTTTGGGTTGAGTAAAACACTATTGTAATTCTTCACATTCTAAAATTATATCCTTTTGAGCTTTGTTTGTACTTTCTTTGAGAGTTTTTCTTGTTTTCTTGAGAATTCTTCATCTTAAAGGAAGGTTAAAAAGGTTTAAGAGGTGCAAATACTCGTTTTAACTTAGAATATTTGTTGTAACTTAGAGAAATACGAATATTCATTATAACTTAAAAATATGAAAATAATCGTTATAATGTTAATGAAGAATCTTAAGCAACATAGCATATAAACCATGTAACAACGTAATACAAATGTGAAAGTCGTAACTTAGATACATCGTATATTTATTAGAAAAAAATTCAAACGCGGGAGTCATAACAATCACTTTTGGCTTGCGCTAGATTACAATCAATGAGTAGGAGAGAGATAGTTACGTGGCACGACAGTTTTGTCAAGTGATGAAGGGCAGAGAAAATTGAAAACCGTGATCGAACAAATTATTAATGTGATCAAAGATAAAAATGTGAAGTTAATTTTTTTTTTCTTTCACGTTTTAAAAAATCATTTCAATAATTATCTTTTAATAATATAACAATATAATAAAATATATCATATTTAAATTAAAAAAAAATTAAAAATATAATTAAAATTTTGATATTGTTAATTGTTAAATAATTAATTTTTTTAAATATTAAAATCTATTTATTCAATTTAGAAAAGACAAATGTTTGCTAGAAAAGATTTAAAAAAATTCAAATTCAAAAAAATCTCATATTTACGTAACATTTCTAAAAACTAACGTTTTCAAATAAATTTATTATGATTCCAAATAAATCATTTATATAAAGCATATAAAAAAATATTTTTTTTCTCAAAATAAAATAAAAATTTGAATAATAAAAGTAATATGTTATTATCAATAATATATTTTATAAATCCAACAAATTTATTTATTTATAAAATTAATAATTTATGAGATTCATAAATTTCAAGCATAATTTTTTTTTTTTTTGCATACGTAGTGTCTTTTTAAAATGATTCAAAATTTTAAAACCTTCAACATAAAAGTTATAAACTTGCGAAATAGTTATATATTATTAATATAGTAAAACTTAACAGTATCTTTTATTGATCATTTACATCCTTATTTCTTTCTTGTTAGAATGTTAATAACATTCTTTAGAAGTTTTTCCTACATAATGACGAGAAATTTACAAACTTCAACCTTGTAACCTGATTAATAAAGTACATACTCACAATAATATACACTGAATACATGCAATATAACAAAATACTATCATCAAAAGTGATCTCGCAGGTGATTCGAACGTCGAAGGATTCACCACGTCAAACTCTGTCTTCCACAAGAACGCTCCAAGCAAACCTGCGAAACACAAGAAACGGCACCTCTAGCGGCCGATTGCACTCCGACGCTCAAGTCAGCCTTACAAAACCACCAAAGAACTAAGAACTAAGATTCTCAGCGAGACTCGTGTGCACTATGTGATTCTCTCTCTCTGTGTAAACTAGTAACTTGCAAGAATGAATCTTACCTTTCTCTGCAAGAGCGCAAAATGCCTTTATATACTCTGTTGCGCACCTAAGTTATTCGTGTATGAAGTAACTTAGCGCGTTTCTTTCACTAGGTGTCTCGTGCAACCTCAGCGTGAATACCAAGTGTGGCTTGGCTAAGCGCACGCACTAGGCATCACCTACTGTGTGACCAATCACCTAGGAGAGCACCAATCACCGACTGGCTACTAGCTCTCTTAGACCACCCTCATGCACAACACTGCAAAGCACATAACTTTTCCTTTCTCTGATACTCTGCCACACAAGGCTCGTAACGCAGCGCTCTCGCTAGGAATCACCCCTCAGTCCCAGCTTAACCGCGCGTAACACGAAGACCCGATGACCATCGCTCACCCAGACGACCGATCGATTCATCATAGCGCCACGCCTTCTGCCTCATGGCGCTTATCTAGGCGCTGATCGCGCATCCTCTAGGGCCACCGACCACCCACTGATCACCGATCATCCCCTGGGTGACTTTCTCAAAGACATATCTGCTTCCCTGGCCCACATGTCCCACTAGGAACGGTCCACGTGGCTATCTGTTGCTGACGTCACCGACTACCGATGACCGACCGGATCACAAGCCCCCCAGTCTCGAGCTGTATACTTGTTTTCAGTGAAGAGACTAAGTGGTCGTCCTCAGTGGCCACGTGGCAAGTGAATACACGTCACGTGCCACATCACGTGCTACGTTTTGAGTGACGTTGCGCCTTCCTCCCTTAATCTTGCGACACGTGTACGCATCAACGGTTAGCATGAAACGTCGTTTGCGTTTCCCTTATTCAAAACTTACGCGCCTTCACTGTTTCATCACCTTCTCCAACACTTTTTCTCTGAATCCCTCGAACTTCCTCTCTGCGATTCATCTTCCCCAATCTTCAAGCTTCTAGAAACCGTTTGCGATCAACAAAAGGTACCCCTTTTCTTTATCTATGGCATATTTCAATACCTTCTACCGATTGCATCATCCAATAACTGCATTGTGCATACGTTGTGGGTTGTTTTTCTTTCCCTGCACTGCACCAGGGTTTCTTCTGGTTTTTCTGCGTTTTCACTTATTCTTCTTCTTCGTCGCTTTCGTTTCTCTACTCCCTTCAAATCGTAGCATTTTCGCTTCCTTCGCCTTCCTCTTGTTTTTCATTGATCCCTCATTTCTTCTTTCTTTCTCCATTGTAGCTACTGGACAATGGCTCGCACCAAAACCACCGCACGTCTTGCTTCATCTTCTGGTGCACAGTCTTCCGCAAGTGCACCGCCATCGCCTTCGACGAGTGTGCCCCCTTCGGCGAGTGCGCACCCCCGAGTGGCGCTTTCTCAACAAGACTACGCACGGGTGTACCAGTGGGCTCCCCTCCACCTGCTCGCCGAGACGTCTACACAACTCCCTGACAACCATCTCACCAACCTGCTAAGCAGCGACACCGACGAACCCACTTGTGCCCTTGACAGGGAGAATGACTCACACTTGAACGTGTGCATTCCCCCTCGAGGCATGCCGATATGTGTGGATGATAGGGCCACCAATGGGGTGCCCTTTACCTTCATCTATTCTGCCATTTTCAAGAGGTTGCGCCTCCGACTTCCTTTCACCTTCTTCGAGAAGGATCTCCTTACCGAGCTGAACGTGGCTCCCTGCCAACTCCATCCAAACGCTTGGGCCTTCATCCGAGCGTTCGAAATTCTCTACAACCATTTCGGACACCCTCCCTCAACAGACGTCTTCCTCCACTTCTTTGAGGCCAAGAACCCAGGCGATCGGTCGTGGGTAAGTCTGAATGGCGTGTCTGGGAGGGTGATCTTGGGCCTATACCAGCAATCCTTCAAGGATTGGAAGGGTAGGTTCTACATGATCACCTCCAACGAGCACAACCCGACTCTACTTGAGGGCTTCCCACTCTACTTGTTCGCTTCCTTGACTCCTTATGCACTAACCCCTTGCCATGTTTAACTGATGCAGATATGACTTCTAACAAAGAACGACGACAAAAGTTGATCGCGCTAGCCAAGATCCGACGAGCTGTCGGGTCGTCTTCTGGAACTGAGGCTACCGTCGAGCCTATCCCTGCCTCCTCCATCTCGGTCGCGCCAGCTGAAGGCCCCGAGACCAGGGGTGATAAGAAGAGGAAGCGGTTGGTGAAGGCTCCCACCACCGTTGTATCTATCGAAGAGGAGAGCTCGAGGCCTCCTTTAGTTCAACGTCGAAGGAGAGGAGCCGAGGGCGATGAGGGAGGTGCTTCTCCAACCCCTCCAGCACAGGTTTCTCCCTCACGCCCCCCTTCTCCAGCCCCTATTCCTTCTCCAGCACCGGTTTCTTCCCCGCCCCCAGCCAGCCAACCCCTCACACGACCATCTCAAACTGCTGGGAGCGGGGCTGCTTGCTCGGAGGGAACCTCTCACCCCTCGAGCTCACCATGCCCTCAAGCTTCTGCCGCCACGACCGAGGGTGGTGGTGAGAGTTCCCACCGAGCCTCGGGTTCCAGCACCGAGGGGCTCACCAGGGTCTTCCAGTTGACCAGGCAGCTGATCCAAAACTGCGAGCTGGTTAAATGGAGCGGAAGCGAGGTGGACCTTCACCTGGCTCGTCAACTGGTTCTCTCCTTGGAGTTCTCTACCCAGCATCGCCGCATCGAGAAGCTGGAGGGACAGATGGGTGAGCTGATTAACCAGAAAGAGTAGCTGCAAAGCGACTACGAGGCCCTGCAGAGAACCAACGAGATGCTGAAGGATATGGTGGAGGAAGCTAAGAGAGGGCGTGCCCTGCAAGTCCAAGAAACCATCAGAACGGAGATGATGATGGGGGACGCCGTTGCTGCTCTCGACGCTGATCTGGTGGAGACCACGGGGAGGGTCATCCAACTCGAAGCTGAGAACGCCTTCTTGCGCCAACAGAGTGCAAACCAGGCGGAGGTTCTCGCAGTGACTGAGAGGCGCGCCAACGATCAAAGGTCCAAGCTCAAGGAGGCCGAGTCCACCGTCGCCACCCTGATCACTGAAAAACTCGTTCTCGAGACCGATAAGGTTGAGCTTGAAGCTGAGAAGGCCAAGCTTTGGGAAGAGGCTATTGATACCTTTGCTGATGGGTTCGACTTGGCCCTTGAGCAAGTGAAGTGCGTCTTCCCGGAGGCTGACTACTCTCAATTTGCTATGGACTTCGAGGTGGTGGACGGCAAGATCGTTCGCCCTTGATCGCTTGTTTATCTAGTTTACATTTCTTTGTATATAAACTTTTGAATGTAAAAACTTTGATTGCATATAACATGCCACTTTCCTCTTACTATTCTTCTGTTGTGTATTTCTTTAGTTTTTATCTCTTGCCATGCATGATTAACTGCTAACCTGCTTGAACTTGGCACGAAACTTTACTGTACTTGACTTCTTTTATCTCTAACTTCGATCACAACGAACAACACTTGATAACTAATCTGGTGTAAGAACTTGTCTAAAACTTCGTAAACAATGCTTTAACCGCCGATAACCGATCAGATTGTTGTAGCTACCCACTCATCAGACATCGCGCCTCTACTTCCACCTTATATCTTTCTAGATTGCTTGTCGCTCCAGCGCTAAGTGCATAGAGGACTCCCACACCGATCGGTCAAGGATGATGCCTTGTTTGGGGAGAAGAGTGTTTCTCGATGACCCCTCTTGCCTGCCCCAAGGCCATCAACCCTTAACACGTCAGGTCGTACTTCCACCTTCTCACTCCTGGGGTGAGAAGGGTTTTTGACTAAGAGTTTTACTGCGCCAATATTGATGCTATGCCACTTGGGTAAGGGCGTTTCTCGAAATCCTTCCTTTCCCTTCTTGGGCTTACTAGCACCCCTGGCTTTTCGAACCTTAGCTGCCTGCACTCACACTTGGGGTGAGGAGGACTTCAAACCGGTTGCCATGCTCGCACCTGGGGCGAGGAAAGCTTAACTGATTACATGCGCTCGCACCTGGGGCGAGGAGGATTTTAACTTTAAAACTTTGCAAAATTTTATACTGATAACTTCTTTTTTATTGGGTTGGCCTCATTAAGACCCTCTTCTAGGAAAAAGAGTGCCCCCTGAGCTGTTCAAACTGTTTATACTAGCGCGAAAGCGCGACTACTTTACATTTTCAACTAAAATAGAACTTTAAGTGTGTGGCGTTCCACGTCCTGGGGATCGCCGATCTCCTCCCAGCACAACGACCTCCGATCGCTTCTCGTCCACACCCGGCGGTGGTGTCGAGGTAACATGGCACACACTTCTTTGCTGCTTGAGGTTGTTCTCGTAGCAGCGCCTAGCTTCCTTCTGGTCCGACTTGATGATGATTACCGCCCCCTCCATCGACGGCAACTTCAACTTCATGTGCCTCGCCGACAATACAACTCCCAACCTGTTGAGCGTCGGCCTTCCCAATAGTATGTTGTAGGCGGATGGAGTGTTGACCACTAGGTACTTAATATTTTCAGTGCGGGCCACGGTCCCATCCGTGAACGTGGTCCTCAGCTCTATGTAGCCTTGTACCTTCATCTGGTCCCCTGGGAAGCCATACAAGCACCCCGGGTATGACCTCAGATGATCAAGGGACAGCTGCAGCTTGTTGAACGTCGGCCAGAACATCACGTCCGCCGAGCTTCCCTGGTCCACGAGGACCCTGTGTACCTTTCTCCCTGCCGTGACGAGGGAGATGACCATAGGATCGTTGTCGTGGGGCACAACGTCCCGGAGATCCGCCTTTGTAAAATAATGTCAGCATCGAGGGAATGATCTTCCACCAAGTCGACAGTCATCACCGACCGAGCGTACCTCTTCCTCTGAGAGGTTGTACATCCTCCTCCAGAGAAGCCCCCCGCGATCGTGTGCACCTCCCCGTGCACAGGTACCTCGTGCTGCGGATCTTCTGCTGGTGGCCCCGACGCCCGATCACCATGCGTCTCTCGCAAGTAATTGCTCAGAAAGCCACTTTTTACCAACTCCGCGAGTTGGTGTCCCAACGCCAAACAGGTGTGGAGTGAGTGGCCATAAGCCTGGTGAAACTCACACCACACGTTCTTCTTCCTTCCGAGCACCTTGTCAGTCTTCTCTGGCGCTCGCAACCTTGCCGCTATGGCTGGAATGGCGATCAGCTCCGCCAATTCCACCACAAAGTCAAACCTGGGGGGCGCGTTGCTCTCCCTCGCGCGCCCCTTGCCTTGGTCCTTCCTAGGCTCGTAAGGGCGATGCTTCCCCTGAGCCTTCTTTCCTTCTTTGGCCTCATGCACCCTCATCGGCTGCTGAGACCTGCTCGGTCCTCCACGCGACTTGGTCGGGGTTGCGCTTCCCCTCTTCTCAGAAACCTCTGTTTCTGCCACGATGTGCGCTACAGCACGACGCCTAATCTCTGCGAAGGTGCTGGGGTGATTTCTGATCAAAGATTCACTGAAAGGGCCCGGCAGAACCCCTTTCTTGAATGCATGCACCAGCATATCTTCATCTTTACTGGGCAGCCTCACTACCTGAGCTCCAAAGCGACTAAGGTAATCCCTAAGGGACTCACCTTGGTTTTGTTGCACGTCGAACAAATCATACGACACCACTGGGCGTGCCCTGTTCATGCCCTGTTCATGATATACTGCTCCATGAATAACTTGGAAAACTGTTGAAACGAAGTGATGTGGCCATCTGGTAGGCTCACGAACCACTCCAAAGCAATCCTGCTCAGGGTGCTCATGAATAGCTTGCAATACACTGCATCTGAGCCCCCAGAGAGCATCATCTGGGTGTGAAACGTTGTCAGATGCGTCTCTGGGTCCTCCACCCCTGTAAACGAGGCTTTCACCCCCACCAAGCCTGGTGGCACCACTGCACTCATAATCTCATATGAGAAAGGCATGGGGAAAGTCCTGGGGGGAGACGGTGGCGGCACCACCTTTCCTTCGCTGCGCGTTCCTTCTGCGCTTGCAGCGCCTTCGCAACTCTTCATTTACTCTGTCCAACTCCTCATTCCTGCCCTGTGATGCAGCCAAGTCCGCCTGCATCCTTTCTTGTTCCATTCTTGACGCTGCCACATCATCTTGTAGCACTCGCATCATTTCCAGGACCTGCACCATTGTCATGGCTCCTTCTTCAGCTGATGGCGCGGATGAAGTTTGCCTTGTCTTCCTCATTTTCTCAGTAAAGAATCTCAAGAACAAACGAAAACTGACAGCAAAGGGTGGATGGGATCACAAATTCACACAGGCCCCACGGTGGGCGCCTAATGATCTCGAAGGTGATTCGAACGTCGAAGGATTCGCCACGTCAAACTCTGTCTTCCACAAGAACGCTCCAAACACTCCACAAGAACTCCAAGCAAACCTGCGAAACACAACAAACGACGCCTCTAGCGGCCGATTGCACTCCGACGCTCAAGTCAGCCTTGCAAAACAACCAAAGAACTAAGAACTAAGAATCTCAGCGAGACTCGTGTGCACTCTGTGATTCTCTCTCTCTGTGTGTAAACTAGTAACTTGCAAGAATGAATCTTACCTTTCTCTGCATGAGCGCGGAATGCCTTTATTACTCTGTTGCGCTCCTAAGTTATTCGTGTATGAAGTAACTTAGCGCGTTTCTTTCACTAGGTGTCTCATGCAACCTCAGCGTGAATACCAAGTGTGGCTTGGCTAAGCGCACGCACTAGGCATCACCTACTGTGTGACCGATCACCTCTGCTTTGCACCATGCACGTCATGGGCTAGGAGAGCACCAATCACCGACTGGCTACTAGCTCTCTTAGACCACCCTCATGCACAACACTGCAAAGCACATAACTTCTCCTTTCTCTAATACTCTGCCACACAAGGCTCGTAACGCAGCGCTCTCGCTGGGAATCACCCCTCAGTCCCAGCTTAACTGCGCGTAACACGAAGACCCGATGACCATCGCTCACCCCAGACGACCGATCGGTTCATCATAGCGCCACGCCTTCTGCCTCATGGCGCTTATCTAGGCGCTGATCGCGCATCCTCTAGGGCCACCGACCACCCACTGATCACCGATCACCCCCTGGGTGACTTTCTCAAAGACACATCTGCTTCCGTGGCCCACATGTCCCACTAGGAACGGTCCACGTGGCTATCTGTTGCTGATGTCACCGACTACCGATGACCGACCGGATAAAAAAGAATCACAAAATTTACAAAAATAAAAGAAGTATTAAAAAAAGAACAAAATGATGATATGGATTACAAATTTCAAAATCATTTATTCAAAAGGGTTTGAGTGCATTCATTTGTATTTAACAACCCTTTTGCATGATTGTCATTTTCAACACCACCATAAACCTCTCTTAGCTAAATATAAGTGATATATAGTGAATTACTCCAAGCAAATTTATCCAACCATATATGGGTGTTTCTCGTTTCAACGGTTTTACCAAGAAGGTAAAACCCTATACAAAGGCTAACACTTATGTAAACACGTGAACTTTATGTTGTTCTTAGGCAGAGTGATGCATGAAGTGTGTGTAACGTGACCTCAATGGAGGAGGCCAAAGTACAATTATCTAATCTCAATGTTAATAGTTAATCAGAATAAGTGGTGACTTGTGTAGGAATAAGTGCATGACGTGTGTGTAAAGTGATCTCAGTGGAGACACCAAGGTCAAGTTGTTTAATCTCAACGTTAATGTAGTTAGTCACAATATGTGGTGACCTGTGTAGCAATAAGTGGTGACCTGCTACCATTTTTCTGCATAATAAGGTAATTTTTGGAAATTTTAAACTTTGTTTTGTTCTTGGGTGGGGCGGTTCATGAGGTGTGTGTAAAGTGACCTTAGTGGAGAACACCAAGGTCAAGTTCTGTAATCTCGATGTGAATGTAATTAATCAGTAAGTGGTGACTTGTATAGGAATAAGTGATGACTTGCTACCAAGTTTCTACACCCTGATCAAATTTTTGAAAATCTGAGCTTATTGTTGTTCTTGGGGGGGTGGTGCATGAAGTGTGGGTAAAGTTACCTCAGTGGAGGACACCAAGGTCAAGTTTTGTAATTTCAGTGTCAATGTAGTTAGTGATAGATACACTAAGTGATTACCTAGGTAGGAATAAATGGTAACCTGCTACCAAGTTTCTGCATAGTGAAGTAATTTTAGAAATTTTGAGTTTTATGTTGTGCTTGGGTGTGGTGGTGCATGAGATGTGTTTAAAGTGACCTCAGTAGAGGACACTGAGGAAAAGTTCTCTAATCTTAGTATAATGTAGTTACAAAGTAAGTGGTGACTTGTTAGGAATAAGTGGTGATCTGTTATCAACTTTCTGCACACTGAAAAAATTCCCAACATTTTTTAGCTTACTATTGTTGTTCGGTGGGGTGGTGCATGAGGTCTGTGTGAAGTGACCCTAGTGAAGGACACCATGGTGAATTTCTCTAATGTCATTGTATAATTATCACAATGAACAAGTCAAACCTGTAGTTGTGTACAATATTTATAATTTATGTTTTAGGTTAGACAATTTTATTAGTTAATGTTGGTATGTGTTAGCAATGTTACATTCTTCAAAATGTTTAAAGTAATCAATTTCATTTTTCATGTGATAAATAAATTTCGCACGTGATAAACAAACTCAATTCACCTTATTCATCATCCTTCGTAACTACTCTGCAAAATTACTAAGTTGAAAAGATATTATTATAATTATTATCAATATTATTAATCTTAACATTATTATTAATAATATTATCATCAAAATTAGTATTAGTGTATTAATATTAAAATTAAAATTAAATTAATATTAATAATAATATTAAAATTAAAATTAAATTAATATTAATAATAAAATTAAAATTAAAATTAAATTAATATTAATAATAATATTAAAATTAAAATTAAATTAATATTAATAATAATAATATTATTATTAACGTTATTATTATTATTATAATTACTATTATTATTACTATAATAATTTTAATAATAATAATCAATAATAATAATATTAATATTAATAACAAGAAACTAAAACAAAACACAAACTTAAAACAGAAGTTGCAGAAAAAGAAAAGCATAGAAGTTGCAGACAAAGAAAAGCATGTGATGTCTTAAAATATTAATATTTGTTGCCAGATCATCGGATCGGTTGTATACTGGCGTACATATTATATGGTTGTCTAAATATCGACACCCTTATCACAAATATCTTGTAGCTGTTGACAGAACCTATCAACACATGACGATTCTAGATTGTCGCTCAGTAAGAAATTCCTGAGTTTGGCATGATTTTCTCTTACTTCTCTGCAAACCACATTCCCATCATCCATAACAGTTTGCACAGCTTTGCATACACTTTCTTTTGTGAACAACCCATCTTCTTCACCTTTCTCCACTTGCACTCCAACCTTTAAGATCATACTCAACATCTTTGCATTCATGATATGATCACTACCAAGTCGTGGTAGCAGCACCAACCCACACTTGTTAACAAGCGCTTCTGTCATAGAAGCAGCTCCACAGTGTGTTATGAAGCACCCAACAGAAGGGTGTCCCAAAATCAATTGTTGCTGCACCCAACCTCCATATGCAATCCCTCTTCCTTTAACTCTTTCTTCAAACCCTTCTGGCAGAGCCTCTTCAATAGACTCAAATTCATCAGGGGGCTTAAGTGCTGCAAGAAATGGAAAACCTGTTAATTCAAGACCAAGCAACAACTCTTGAAGCTGATTTTGTGGTAACGGGTTTTCGCTTCCATAAGCACAGAAAATAACGGAACCCGGGTTGAATCCCCCAAGCCATGAAACCCATTTTTCCTCTAAAGTGGTGTTTGGTGGCTCAGGTAAAAGTGGCCCCGAAAGTAAAACAGGCTTCCCATACACAGTTTGAAGATACTCAGCATATGGCCCGTCAATTTCTCTGCAACCTTTGAATCCAATTACATCCGCGGAGCGGAAACCTTTGTATGCCCGATCGTACAGGAGAACACCACTTCCAAACTCCAATTTCCTTATTGCAACGAGGAACCGAAGTTCATGTAGCTGAAACTTGATGCATGAATCAGGGAACCCCAGAGGAGGTTCCATTAGATCAAGTTCAGTTAATTCTCTTCCTTGGCTTCGTCTTGGTTCTTCTACAAGGTATGCAGATGATAATGGGTGAAGCATGAGGTACATGACACTCTTGATGCCTAGGCTCCGAGACAAGTTGGGTAGCCAATGTTGGAAATCGAAGAAAACAATTTGCGGGTTGAGATCCCTGAGGAGAAGTTCAATGTCCTTCTGTGTGCGATCCATGGCGGTGGCCAGAAGTGGGAATAAAGAGAAGGGGATGTCTGAAGTGGTCTCAGCATGGTGAGGAAGGCCATGAACATGAGGAAGTTTGATGGGGATAAAGGTGATGAGATGAGGGTGGAGATTGAGGTGGTGTAGTTTGGTTTGTGTTCTTTGTGGGACTATAAAGGAGATTCTGTGGCCTCTCTCTGCTAATTTGTTGGAGAGGAGAAGATTAGGGGTGAGGTGTCCCATAGCAAGCCATGGAAAGATTGCTATGTGCAAAGGAGCAGCACTTGCAGCATCCATAGCTGTTGGAGTTATTTGCTGATCGCCTTTGAATGCATGGAGAAAGCTAGGCTATGTATAATCTATATCAAAAGATGCCTATTATAAGGTCACCAGCATTCTCAAAGTCATTATCGTACTTAGTTTCGTAGTGCCGTGTCTTCATGTGGAAAGAAACGAAGAAAAAAAAATCCTTTTACAAAAATGGAACAAATTTTAGAAGATTTTTATTAGATTTGTCAGACTTTTTAAAACCACCACTTGTCACGACTTATGTAATCTTAAAAAAAAAATCATTTAATAAAAATTAATTTTAAAAAGTATTAATTATTATTTTTATTAAATTAAATATTATTTTAAAAATTAAAATAAATTATTAGTATTTAAAATAATTTTTAAATTGATATCTAATTAAATATCAAGATTTTAATTATCAATTATTTTAGATATTAATTTTTTTTTATGTATAAAATGATATATAATTTAATATAAAATAATAACTAATAATTTTTTATTTTTAAATTTAGTTTTTATTTAATATGTTTTTTAATATATCTCATCAAAATTTAATGTGCACATATTAATAAGTAACTTTTAATATGTCATTATAATTGATTTGAAAGTTATATTATCCTTATTAGAAAATAAGTGACTCTTTGGAAAATCAGATGTATATGTGGAAGTTCACTGCACACCAAAATTCATTTTTTTTTATTCTTTTGACTTTTATGTACTAGTGAAAAAGAAAAAAAAAATTGAGAGAAATTATTTAATGGAAAAGTAACCTGTGGTAAAAAAAAATTATTTATAGTTCTTAATAATTTTCGTCATTATTATTGTATTGGTGAGACTGATCCAAGCACTTAAGTGTAGTAGTTCGGCTTAAGGTAGATAATGGGTCCTAGGGTTTGTCATGAGGTCGGTCCAGATGATCGACAATTCATATTAAGCAGATAATTAAAAACAAAATCATATGGTGAATAATTGAGGTAATTAAGCATATATATATATATATGTTTATATATATTAAATGTAAATAAAAATAGTTAGGAATAATGTTGCATTGTACCCGAAAAATAAAGGTACACACTAACGAAATATTCTTGTTGTTGAGATTCAATTCTTGTTGTTGAAATAATATTTTGTTTGGTGAAAATTGTTGAAGGAATGTCTATAAAAGGGGACTAAGCCCCTGAGTAAAGGTAAGTTTTTCCTGAGGACTATACATTAATACAAATTTTATAGTTTGAATGCTCTCACTGACTTGATCGTCGAAATGTGATCAGCAGGTGGAGCCCCCTTCATCACAAAGTGTCTTCATCTCGATTAAATACACCAAGCAAAGTCGCTTCAACCCAGAGCTCACTTCCAAATCCGATCGAGGTCAGCAGGCGAAAACAATGATTCATAATTAAAAAACCAGGCACATGGTTCATTGAACTTCTCTTTTCTTTAATTTTTTTAATAGAAAAAAAACTTCAAGAGAATAGTAGTAAGTTGATAACTTGCAAAACTTTAGTATTCAAATTTTATTAAATTATTTCTCCTATAGAACAAAGATGTTTGATAATTATATGTTTTGTATCTTTCTTGCTAGAGTGGATTCTTATTCATCCTAGTGACATATTTATTATTACAAGGAAATTACAACATTCACTAGTACAAAAAAGTTCTTTAACGACGGTTAAAAATATCATATAAAAACGGTTAAGGAACCATTTTTATATTGGGTGTCGTTATAAATAAGTTGTTTATAACGACGGTAGCTGGCGGGGTGGTTTTGTCGTGAGGTGCGGCGATGCTGTGGCTCTGTCAAAAAAGCAGCGGCGTTGTGGCTCTGTCGTGAGGTGCAGTGGTGTGGTGGATGAGTACTTTGCGATGGTGCGGTAGAGCTGTGGTGCAGCAGAGCAACGATGAAGAGAGGAAGAAGAAAGGAAAGGGTGAATGAAGGAGTGAAGATGACTGAAAGTGCGGAAGAATGAAGGAGTAAAGAAGATAGTGAAGGCGCAAACA
The DNA here is from genome assembly GCF_051622355.1 of Phaseolus vulgaris. Lineage (NCBI taxonomy): Eukaryota > Viridiplantae > Streptophyta > Magnoliopsida > Fabales > Fabaceae > Phaseolus > Phaseolus vulgaris. The sequence goes on from NC_143508.1 coordinate 35,836,084, forward strand.
ACAAATTTAGGAAGAGAACGAGATAAGGTAAAATTTTGTTTTGATAATGATTTTTAATATAAAGAAGGTAATTAAATCCAAATTTAAAACTGAAACTATAAAGGGATATTGAAATTTTTCCGAATATAAATTCCTAAATTTTGTTATATAATAGTGAGTTGTGTCACAATTTGTTGATATAATCATTTAAATTTGTCTTTTATGAATGTACTATCATCGTACTTAGTGTTTTGTATGAACATATTCTGAAACATCTACAACATTATTAATTTATTAATTTTTTACTTTAATATTATTGTATATTATCATTGAAAAAGTAATTCATTTTTTTTTACTTTTGTATTATCATAAATATAGAGTCTACCAAGTTCTGTCATGGATGGTAAACAATGTAGTAGTGCATATGTCTCTAGACGTAAGCTTTGATCACATGTGTGAAGAAGTTGTAAAGGGAGGGATGAATATGTTTAAGGTGTGGTTTCTGGAAGATAATATGGTCCTTCTTGCGTCAAAGAGGGGTGAGCATATGGATTACCTGATTAAGCATAATAAAGAATGGTTTGAGAGTCTTCTTGAGAATATAGGTCCTTGGTCTGAAACCTTGGTAGTTGACCACAAAATTGCTTGGATCATATGCTATGGGATCCCATTTCCGTTATGAAATAAGGATTGTTTATCAAAAGTGGTGGGAGAGATGGGTTCATTGGTATCTATTGATGAAGCCACAAAGACATGGGAAATTTTGGAATATGCAAGTGTACAAGTGTGGATGCTCAAGCCACACAACGCAAGGGTATCAAAGAGTTTCAGAATTAATGGTATTGTTTACACATTTACATCAAATAAGAGACTCCAAGCAAGGAAGGAAACCCGTGTAAATGCACCTACAACTAGTATGCCTCTTCTGAAAGTGTCCAGTCAGAGGACTCATTCATAATGGAGACTAATATGTCTATGCAGAGTTATGAAGGAAAGGATAGGCAAGGGGAGAGGCATTGAATTAGCCGGAGAAGACTAATGGAGGAGGAGGGGATAGGGAAGCACAAAAGACAAGAGCAGAGTATAAAGAGGAAGAGTTAGAGCTTCTTTTTGGGATGCAGGCGGAAGGTAATCCTATAAGCACAAATGAGGCAATGTCCACAGGGAAGGCGTCTTATTTTGTGTCCCACGGAGTCAACACAGTCTGTCTACTTAACCTTGTACAAGTTGCAATGTTTAACCTAATTGAGGCAGTTGAGGCCTCTAGAGGCAATCATACAAGGACCAGTGTAAGTGAGGCCCAATCAAGATGGGTCGCAGGCCAATTGAGGGGGGTGGAAGTGGAAACGTGTTGGACAACCCAAATTGTGAAGGAGAGGGGGGTACAAAGGGCTGAAGGTGGGTGAGGTTGGAGAGTGGGAAAACTCAGTTTGGAAATGGCGACTTAGATGGAGGAGAACCATATTTGAGTGGGAATCATTCTATATCTTTGGACAAAGGGCTGAAGGTGGGAGAGTGGGAAAACTCAATTTGGAAATGACGGCTTAGATGGAGAAGAACCAGATTCCAGTGAGAATCCTTACAAGAAGAAGAAATGTTAAGGCTTATATATATCCACAGGTTTTCTGAACAGGGAGGCACTGGACCGTCAGTTGTGCGGAGGTGACATCACAGGAATTTTAATCTCCCTCCCGTTCCCAACCTCCCAAAGCACGTTATCCTCAAAATTTTCTTTCCACCCGTAAACCTCATCACCTCCTTCAAATCCCTCCACCCCAAGGAGTCTAACCTGTACCTCCTTTGATCCCTTAGATTTCTCCAACCTCCATACTTAGAATCCACCACCTCTTTTCACAGTCCCTTTGACCTCTCGTAGATGACATGTTTAAGTGGAAGGAACAGTAAAAAAAAATTGTTTAGTTTTGACCTTTATAAAGAAAATAAACTTCGTTGATGTAATTGACATATACCAATATAAATTAACTTTATAACTTATTTTTATGACAATTGAAATAAACTTGATTAATTAGATGTTTTTTATTGAATATATATTTAAATACGTATAAATATATTTTAAATTTGATAAAACTTAAACATAAATTAATTTTTCAGACATAATTTGATACATTTTTTTGTTGGTGGCTGCTTATTGAATAGTCTTATCTTATATCAATTACACTTATGTCTATATTGATGTATGGAAGGATTCTAATTATAAAATCAAATTGGAAGGATATAACTTTATCAAGAAACAATTATATATAATCTTTTAAGTATTTTTCTTTAATAAAATTTGACACATTCCTAATGTATTGGATATATATATATATATATATATATTAAAAATTATTTTATATTTATTTTGTACATTTCAATATTAACTTACCAATATTATTTAATAAAAATGAATTAATAATATTATTTTTCAACCACATAAATCAGATGGTGGTACTCATATTTCTGTTTATAAATTTAATCCCAATTGGAATATCTCTTGGTCTACACTCCTATCATACTTGTTTGCATTGTCTTTGGAGAATGTAAAAATATTTGTTAAGTAAGTAAACTTTTTTCACACTCTCATAGTCACTAATGATTGTGCATAAAAAAAATTAAATAATTTTATAATAGAGAGAGTAAATCTTCTTCTAATTTTATCTATGTGTTCTAATTTTAATTTCTAAAATATGATGCATCAATGTTTATTTGGAGAACTCATTTTTACTTTGTATCCATTGATAAGATTATCAATTTTTTTCTTAAGACAGAAAAGAAGTATATATATCTTTTTGACACAAAATTAGCATGTACTAATTTTCCGACACAAAATTAGCATGCACTCCACTTAGCACAATTCTTGTTTTTTCAAAGAATCAACTCATTTAAGTGGCTATTGAGAGAATAAAAAAGAAAATGAAAAAAAAAATAATAGGGTGAATAAGTATATGTTATGAAGGAATTTATTTTACTGTTTATAGATGCATATTTTTAAAGTAAACTGTGTGAGCTTGTTCAAACTAAGCTACTTTTTAGTTTCTTACGAGACTCCATCTCCAACTCCAAGTGTTAAACAGTTATTATAATTACTGTAATTGAATACTTAACTTGAGTTAATTCATTTTCAATCAGGTAAGATATTTTAAAAAAAATAAGGACTTCAATTATTAAATAAATTTAAACAGAGTGTGTAAATGATCTCACCTCAACTACATCATTTACAGGATAAATTTATCTTAAAACTTATTGAAATAAAAGTTTCTTATATAGATAAAAGTTTCATTTCACGTATACATTAGATCTAAAATTTTTATAATATTGAAATTATTTAATTTTCCATTCATATATAGAATTAAAATAATATAATTTTTAATTATATAACTAAAATATCTTATTACCTTTTGTTATTATTGTTATTTAAAATTTATATATTTAGTACAAATAAATAAATGTAATATATATGTCCTGGTTATATAAAATCTATATTGAAATATTCCTAGACTATTTAGAGCAATAGAACATTAGTTTTTTTTTTTTATCTGCTGAATAAATAAAATTAAAGGGGATAGATAGAATAAAGGAATAGCTCTAAAGAGAGAATTTAGGTCTAAACAGTGGTCTCTTACCATAAGACTCGAATCCAAATCTTTTCAATGACTAAGGAAGTTCTTTGATCATACTATCATTATCATTTTTATTATAGTTATTATTATTAAATATTAATATTGTTAATATTTTTAGTAATAGTAAGTATAATAAAAATCACAATAATACTAAAAAAATTTGTTTAGTGTGGTGATTAAATTTTATGTTATTACTCAAGGAACACAAACAATATTAATACTATTGCACAGTTATTCGAAGTCTCCCTAAACAAGATGTATTATTTTCTATGAGGTCATCATTGTAACCATTCCTCTGATAAACACTCTATCTAATATGCTATTAGCAGATCCACTCGTTTTATACCAAGTATATTTTCTTCAAAATGGTACCCCAAACCTTTAATCTCACCAAAGTTACTACCTCTCTGTTTTTCTCCTTTCCTCTCATTTCAAGATCTTACGACATTAAAATCACCAATTAAACAACATAAACCAACAGTTTATTTACTTTAATATTTTCTCCTATGACAAATATGAACCATTTACCAATTACAGAGTTATGGCATTGGAAAATATCTTTGTTTCATATTGTTAGAATATCCCACCCCATTTTCAGGTTCATTCTGGACCAACCTATGTTGTTATCCTAAAATTGAGTAACATTCAACATCACTAACCACGCAAATTGAGTTTAGGCGAAAAGATTTTCTTGAAAGAAAGGGTATTAGCTTTAGACCCTTTCTTAGTTTTTATATGGATTGGAACACTTTTAAAGTGTCTCCTCTTTATATTTATTGATTCTTTATTGATAAAAAAAAATTACTTAACTAAAAAATTTCTTGAATACATATTTCAGCTCCCTCCTTGATAATTAAACCCCTTAGATATCTAGATTTAATACTTTAATCTAGCCTTCTTCAATAATTTAATTTACATATTTCTAATTACGTTCTTTTATCGGTAAAGAATAAAAATATATAGTAATATTTCTAGTTACGTTAGTATTTAAATTACATTGTAATATTATAATCAGCAAATTACATTTTGTGTTGTGAATAAAAAAAATTCTATAAAAAAAAAGTATTGAATAGAGCTAAAGAATACAAAGCTGGAAAATATGGATACATGAGTTCCAACTTCTAAACCTCACAAGAGAAAGAATTGAGATGTTGTATAATATATTTTAATATCATTATACAGCCAGAGATTAGGATAGAAAGGTTTAGAATAAGGTAGATGTCAGTTTTGCTAAGATAGCTACAGTAAAAGCCCTGCAAAACAGACCCAACCTCTTTCTCCAACTGCACACAATATCTGATTTAATTTTGACCACAAGCACTGCATGTTCATATGTTTTGAAGCACTTACCAATTCTGCGGCATAGAAGATAAATCACAAAACCATAACATAGTCTAAGATGTAGCATATCAACAATATCCCAGAATTCACTTATTTTCTTTATCAACAATAAAAAAAATTAATGAAATATTTAAAAAATACTTTAATTCTTATACAAAAGCTAATAATTGTAACTCATGTACGAATTGAATCCTCTATATTTTTTTTTATCAGAAATCACTAAAAAAAATTGCTTATTAAGATGGGTCAAAAAGGGATACAAACTATAATAAATGGACGCAAAAATGTAGTATCATACATGCTTCCTCGTAAAATTATATTTTATATTGTTTATTTAAAGAAGCGTGAGCTTAGCCTACATATTGACCACATAATTTTTAAACAAGCATGGGCTTAGTCTACATGTTGTCTACACAAAATTATATTTTATATTATTTATTCAAAGAAGCGTGAGTTTAGTCAATGACCACACAATTTTTAAACAAGCGTGAGCTTAACCTTCATAATTTTATTACATATTTAAAAATTTAATTTATATATATATATATATATATATTATGTTTGCGTGGGCTTAAGCTACAAAATTTTAAATTTTTATTATTATTTATAGTTTCAGTTGTGACTGTTCGACCCACGTAATTTTTTTATTTATTTTTGTTTATGTCCATATAGTCCACGCTTAACCACACTTTATTTTATTTATTTTTAATAATGAAGACTTAGTAAATACTATTTAGTGTTCACAACATCATCTTCACCTTCTTTTGCAGCTAATTTAGCTTTTTGGTATAGTGAATACGAAAAAAAAAACACATATTCACAGAGTCCATATAACTAAGCCCAAAATAACATGTGTACAGTATAACCAGAATTCACAATGATATGTTACATATACTAAAGATAAAAAAGAGATAAAAAGAAAGTGGACTTTAGACTATGATTTTGTTTTATTAATAAAAGAATAAAGTTAATAAACTAGAGTATTAGAAATATATCAACTCTTAAAAAAAATACGGATAAATATACTCCTCTCGCCTCATTACTAAAACTGAAACCCAAAAAGCTGCATAAAAACTAACATTGAAAGCACCAACATAAGTGCAAAAACTTAGCAATCCTGAGGAGGAGAAAAAGGAAAACATTGCAGTAACGCCACCTTTGGAAAGGGTCTGCTGCACCCTTCTTTGATACCTCTAACAAAAAACTAGGTTGTTCCTCTTTCATCATAACATACACAGAATCCCTCAGCATCGCTGTTGTCATATGAATTCAAAAAGAAGAGTTCCAAATCCTCAATCTGAATTCTACCCAAAAAAAAATTATTGGTAAGTAATTAGATACTATTTAACAATAATAGAAAATAATTTATAAATTAATATTTTTTTAGTTTTTAAAATGATTTCGAAACTAAATTCTTTTAGTAACCAAATAAGCATTAACTACTTGACCAGACAAGTTATTTGATCAAATTATGATTTTTATTATATTTAATATTATTAATATAGTTTATATTATTATTATTAATATAATTATTGTACCGCCCTGATGGTCGGGTGTGATGACGTGGCATCCTGCTACAGTGTAGGCGTGTTGACAAGGCGCCAAGTTGGCAGAAGGGAAGGAAGTCGGGGGGCACGCGTAGTCGTCAGTTGTTAAGCTGGCGTGTTCCGACTTCCAGCTCACCAGAATGGGCGATCGCCAGGTTGAAGATGAAGTCGCCAGATGTAGACCCAGGCGACCAAGCAGTCGGAGATCGCCAGAACAAGCACATCGCCGAAGATGAAGGAGAAGCAGATTATGAAGGCGGCCGGCGAGACCACAGGGAAGGTGTATGAAGGCCCCTAACTCGCCAGTTCCAGTAGAGATCGCACTCCTAAGTTAGCTATGCACTGGGCAGTACCATGCATAAGTAACTTAGCCAAAATGAGAGCAGAAGCAGCGCCAAGTCAGGGAACCTCCAGATGATGGCACGTGTACAGTTGGATGCGAGCCACGTGTCCGAGTCTGTAACTGCCAGGAGAGAGAAAGCCACCAGGTATATAAGAGTTCTTAACAAACTTTCTGAGGTACGCACGTTCAGTTCATACACTTTACGCTTGCAAGTGATAGAGCTGATTGTGAGAGAGGATTTGCACGGTTCTAGTTCTCTTAGTTTTTGATGATACCGTCACTGACTTGAGCGTCGGAGTGCGATCGGCCGCAGCGGCGCCGTATCGTTTCTTTGCAGGTTCTTGAAGTAGATCCCGGAGAGGAACGAAGGTGAGGAGCGATGCGCACGTCGATCCTTTGACGAGGCATTCTCCAGCGTTCCGGTCAGCAGGCAGGATCATCAGGCGCCCACCGTGGGGTCGTGTAAAACTTGCTCCCATCCACAGCGCAAGTTTGGAGGTTTCGGAGGTTTTCTGCGTGGTTGTGTGCTGGTGCAACCGTCGTTCGCAGTTTCTTTGAGTTTCGTTCGGTGAATCTGCGTTTTGAACCGTTCGTTTGGCTTTTCGATCGGTGGAGTAGGGTTTTCTGCTGTTTACGCGTAATCTGTTCGGTGGAAGTTCGAGCTCTTTCGTTTGTTTGGTTGTTCGCGGGAAAACGGTGGTTTTTGGTGAGGTTGCGGTTTTCGTTGAAGGTTTGCGGTGTTCTTGAGTTCTTGCGCAGTTCTTGAGTTTTCTCCGATTGATCGCTGATTCGATCGTGGTTGAAGTGTTGTTTGCTGTATTCTTGTGGTTCGCTGAAGTTAATGAGAAAAATGAGAAGCAATCGTTCCAGTCCCGTGGCGCCTGTCGCTGCTGAAGGCGACGCCGCCATGACCATGGCGCAGATGGCAGAAATGATGCGTTCGTTGCAGGCAACTGTGGAAGCCTCGCGCGTAGAGCAGGCAAGGATACATGAGGACCTGGTCGCCTCTCGCGCCAGGAACGAGGAGCTCAGCAAGGTAACTGAGGAGCTGCGTCGAGCTCTCCAGGAGCAACAAGGACGTTCTTCTGCTGAAGAGGTGGCGCCGTCGACGCCACCTCGTGTTTTCCCAATGCCTTTTGTTCAGGCGATTACCGACACGCCTATTCCCACGAGCGTGGTTCCGGTTAAGGCTGTCTTTACCGGCGTGGAGGATCCAGAGGCTCATCTGACCACGTTCCACACGCAGATGATACTGTCGGGAGGGTCAGACGCCGTCTACTGCAAGATGTTCGTGAGTACGCTCCAGGGAACGGCGATGGAGTGGTTTGTGAGCCTGCCTAACGGCCACATAACCAATTTTCAACAGTTCTCGAAAATCTTTGTCGAGCAGTACATTGTGAATAAGGCACCGCCCAGGGTGTCCTATGATCTGTTTGATATAAGGCAGTACCATGGGGAGTCCCTCAGAGACTACCTCAATCGCTTCGGAGCGCAGATGGTCAGATCGCCGGCCAAGGATGAAGAAATGCTGGTCTATGCCTTCAAAAAAGGCGTGCAGCCAGGGCCGTTCTGCGAGGCCTTGATCAGGGCTCATCCAGCAACGTTTGCTGAAGTCAGGCGACTTGCGGTGGCCCACATCGCCGACGAGAGTGAAGTCGCCGAGAAGAGAGGCAGCGTGGCTCCCGCCAGGCCACGCGCCCAGACCAGGATCCAGCCGCAGAGGGTGCTGGAAACGGCGGCGGCAGCCAGAAAAGACCAAAGGACTCGCTATCCTTACGACAGGAGAAATAAGGGAAGAAGCCAAGCGCGCCAACAACCAGCGCGCCAACAACCAGCACGCCGGGAATACAATCGCCCGCCTAAGCACAAATTTGTCATGGGACTAACGGACCTGATCGCTATCCCCAACATATCTGCTAGGTTGAAAGCGCCTGAGAAGGTGGGCGACAAGGTGTTGGGGTCAAAGCCGGACGCCTGGTGCGAGTTCCACCAGTGTTTTGGCCACAACCTGGACTCGTGTTTGTCTTTAGGATACCAGCTCGACGATCTGGTTAAGAGCGGGTTCCTAAATGACTATCTGCTGGACAGGAGGACGGGGGGAGCGTCGAGTTCCCAGCCAGCAGGTGGAGAAGCCCAGCAACACGAGATGCCTATCCATGGGGAGATCCACACCATTGCAGGGGGTTTCTCAGGTGGTGGATGCACCGCATCGCAGAGGAAAAAGTATGCGCGATCGGTGATGGCAGTGGACATGTTTGAAGATCACTCGCCGGAAGTGGACATTACGTTCACAAAGCAGGATCTTCGGGACGTTGTGCCTCATGACAACGATCCCATAGTTATTTCGTTGGTTACGGCGGGAAGGAAGGTCCACAGAGTTCTGGTGGACCAAGGAAGCTCGGCAGACGTGATGTTCTGGCCGACTTTCACGCAGCTGGAATTGCCCCTTGACCAGCTAAGGCCCTATGGAGGGTGCTTATATGGGTTCGCTGGCGACCAGGTGGAGGTCAGGGGGTACATTGAGCTGAGAACCACGTTTACAGATGAGGCTGGGTCGAGGACGGAGAAAATCAAGTACCTCATCGTAAACGCCCCCTCAGCGTATAATATCCTGTTGGGAAGGCCCACTCTTAACAGGATAGGTGCCATTCCGTCGACTCGGCACATGAAGGTGAAGTTGCCGTCCATGGAAGGGGTGGTGATCACGATAAAGTCTGATCAGAAAGAAGCGAAAAGGTGCTATGAGAATAGCCTGAAAAACAAAAGATCAGTGAGTTATGTAACAACCACCCCGCCTCCCGGTGTGAAGCCCAGACCGCCGGTAACAGAGGAGGCCGCCGGAAGAGACGTGGAAATGGTGGATGCTGAGCTGGGGGAGAGGAATGCTGGCCTGGAGGAGGAAGAGGTGCGGAATCGCCCCGAGGAAGCAAGGGAACAGGGAATCGCCAGGGCGGTGATCGCCAGAGAATCCAGGCCCAAACCTGTCAAGCAGTGGCTCGACAAGGAGATCGGAGGGAAAATCTTCAAGCTGGGAAGATCTCTGGAGGTCGATCTCCAGGACCAGATCGCCAAGGTGATTGAGCGGCATCTGGACGCGTTTGCTTGGTCCGCTTTGGACATGCCCGGGATCGATCCCGACTTCTTGTGCCATCATCTGGCGATGGACAACATGGTGAGACCGGTGCGACAAAGGAGAAGAAAATTCAATGAGGAGAGGAGGCAGGCGATCAAGGACAAAACACAGAAACTCCTCGCTGCAGGCCACATCAGGGAAGTCCAGTACCTTGAATGGTTGGCAAATGTCGTACTGGTGAAGAAGAGTAACGGGAAATGGCGCATGTGCGTCGATTTCACCGATCTGAACAAAGCTTGCCCAAAGGATTCGTATCCTTTACCAAGCATTGATGCCCTGGTTGATAGTGCTGCAGGGTGCAAGCTGCTGAGTTTCCTGGATGCTTTCTCGGGCTATAATCAGATCAAGATGCATCCCATGGATGAAGAGAAAACAGCCTTCATGACGGAGAGGTCGTGCTACTGCTATAAGGTGATGCCGTTTGGGCTGAAGAACGCGGGGGCCACGTACCAGAGGTTGATGGATCGAGTACTTGCACTGATGCTGGGAAGGAACGTGCAAGCCTACGTCGATGACATGGTCGTGACCTCGCAGGAGAAGAGCAAGCACGTTGCGGACTTGGAAGAATTGTTCACGACGATCGCCAAGTTCAAGTTAAAGCTCAACCCGGAGAAATGCATTTTCGGCGTGGAGGCTGGAAAGTTTTTGGGTTTTCTCTTGACTGAAAGGGGAATAGAAGCTAATCCAGACAAGTGTGCCGCCATCTTGGCGATGAGAAGCCCGGCTACAGTGAAAGAAGTCCAGCAGCTAACAGGTCGGATGGCAGCCCTATCTCGCTTCGTGTCAGCTAGCGGAGAAAAGGGGCATCCCTATTTTCAATGTCTGCGGCGCAATAACAAGTTCGCTTGGACGAAAGAGTGTGAGGAAGCTTTCGTCAAGCTGAAGGAGTATCTGGCGAGCCCGCCGGTTCTGTGCAAACCGCTGGCGGGAATCCCTCTCAGGTTGTACTTCGCTGTGACTGAGAGGGCGGTGAGTGCGGTGCTCGCTCAGGATCAAGATCAGGCTCAGAAGCCTATTTATTTTGTGAGCAAGGTGTTGCAGGGCCCAGAAACGAGATATCAGGCCCTGGAGAAGGCTGCGCTGGCTGTGGTGTTTTCGGCAAGGAGGTTGCGCCACTACTTCCACAGTTTCACAATACTGGTGATGACTGACCTGCCCATCCAGAAGGTCTTGAAGAAACCTGACGTTGCGGGAAGAATGGTGAAGTGGGCAGTGGAGTTGTCAGAGTTTGACATTAAATACGAGCCCCGAGGCCCGATCAAGGGGCAAATCTTTGCAGATTTTGTGGTTGAGCTCTCATCGGAGGCGACGCGGGTTGAGGGAGACGATTTCCGTTGGGTGCTTTCGGTGGATGGATCGTCGAACCAGCAGGGCAGCGGTGCTGGAGTTATATTGGAAGGACCCAACGGCGTGCTGATCGAACAATCTTTGAGGTTTGCCTTTAAAGCCAGCAACAATCAAGCAGAGTATGAGGCGCTGATCGCCGGGATTCTGCTGGCCAAGGAGATGGGAGCTAGGGTGCTGATGGCTAAGAGTGACTCGCTGCTAGTCACAGGGCAAGTAACAGGCGAGTTCCAGGCTAAAGATCCACAAATGGCGGCTTACTTGGCGTATGTGTAGGAATTGAAGAGTTCCTTTGCCTCTTTTGAAGTAGTACATGTGCCCCGAGAGCAGAATGCCCGAGCTGACTTACTTGCTAAGCTCGCCAGCTCAGGCAAGGGGGGTAGGCAGAGGACGGTGATTCAAGAAACTCTGAAGACGCCAAGAGCATTTGTAGCAGATCACCTGGTCCTTCAGATAAGCAGGTCGACGGAGAGAGCAGCGAGAAGCCATAAGTCTTTGACGCAAGAAACTCTGAGATCGCCGAGAGTTAGAGCATGTCGAGGAGAGAAGGTGGACGTGATGCAGGTCTGCGCCACCCATGAGCCAGACACTTGGATAACGCAGTACAAGCGGTGCTTGGCAGATGGCATCCTCCCGCTGGATCCAACAGAAGCTAGGAAGGTAAAGAAAAATTCCAGCAAGTATACGTTGATTGATGGCGATCTGTACAGGTTTGGGTTCACTCACCCACTCCTGGAATGCATACACGGCGAGAAGTGCACGAGAATTATGGCAGAGCTCCACGAAGGTATATGTGGAAGCCACGTCGGGGGTCGAGCTCTGGCCGCGAGGACTCTCCGCGCAGGCTACTATTGGCCATCCATGAGAGAAGATTGCAAGAAGTATGCCCAGTGCTGCAAACAATGCCAGTAGCACGCCGATTGGCACAAGGCACCTCCCGAGGAGTTGAAGTCGATCTATAGCCCTTGGCCGTTTCATACTTGGGGAATCGACATCCTGGGACCTTTCCCGCTGGCGATCAGGCAGATGAAGTACTTGGTGGTAGCGATTGAGTATTTCACCAAGTGGATTGAAGCAGAACCAGTGGCCCAGATCACTGCACACAAGATCGAAGGTTTCGTATGGAAGAACATCGTGTGCCGGTTTGGAGTGCCTAAGCGCCTGGTATCAGATAATGGGACGCAGTTTGCAAGCCACCTGTTGAAGAAGCTTTGCGAAGGGGTGAGAATTCAACAAGTGTTTGCATCCGTCGAGCACCCTCAAACAAATGGCCAGGTGGAGTCAGCTAATCGGGTGTTGTTGAGAGGTTTGAAGAGAAGGCTTGAGAAAGCCAAGGGAAGTTGGGCTGAGGAGGTGCCCCGTATAGTCTGGGCGTACCACACCACCGAGCAGTCAGGAACCCATGAGACCCCGTTTAGCTTGGTCTATGGGTGTGATGCCATGATTCCAGTGGAGATCCAGGAGAGCTCGCCGAGATTCCAGAACTTCGTAGAGGAAGATTCGAACGAAGAGAGGAGGCTGAACCTGGATCTGCTGGATGAGGTCAGGGAAGAGGCGAGGTTGAAAGCTGAAGCTGTGAAGAGAAGGGTTGAACGAAGATACAACTCTAAGGTGATGCCAAGGCAGTTTAGAGAGGGCGATCTGGTGATGAGGAAGGCCCACCAGTACGAGATGGAGAATAAATTGTCACCCAAGTGGACTGGACCGTTCAGAATAACCGAGGCGCTTGGGAACGGGGCCTACCGCTTAGAGATGCTGGAAGGAGGGGCGATCCCTCGCACCTGGAACGCCACACACCTGAAGTTGTACTATAGTTAAGAGCTTTGTAAGTAAAGACAAACACAAATGTTATATTACAATGTCTCTGTTAAAACAGTTTCAAGGGGGCACTCTTTTTTCCCTAAGGAGGGTTTTTAATGAGGCCACCCAATAAAAGAAGAGTTTTCGAAGTATAAGGTGTTTTCAGATTGCATGTGTGCTATTTTCAAAAGTTTTGAAGAAAGACCTTGTCATTTGTACATGATTAAAGGCAAGAAAAGATATATCACGTGCTTTCTAAAGGGTTTTAAGTCCTCATCGTTTTTCGGCGATTAGAGGCACCAGCTAAGTTTTAAGTCCTCATCGTTTTTCGGCGATTGGAGGCACCAGTTAAGTTTTAAGTCCTCATCGTTTTTCGGCGATTGGAGGCACCAGTTAAGCTTTCAAAGTCCTCATCGTCTTTCGGCGATCGGAGGCACCAGATGAAAGACCTCAACGTTCTCGCGCGTCCTGAGGCAAGTAAAATACCTCCTCGCCGTCGAGCGAGTGCAGGCGAGAAAGAGAAAAAGTCCTCCGTGTTTCTGGGAGCGAGAAGATGTAACTCCTGGGGCAATGAAGAGGCAAGTTAAAGACCTCCTCGCCGCCGAGCGAGTGCAGGCGAGAGAAAGAAAAGGTCCTCAGTGCATCCAGGGGGGAGGAGATGTACACCCTGGGCAAGTTGAGGCACCAGATGAAGTCCTTATCGCCGTTGTGCGAGCTAAGGCCAGTTAAAGACCTCCTCGCCGCCGAGCGAGTGCAGGCGAGAGAAAGAAAAGGTCCTCAGTGCATCCAGGGGGGAGGAGATGTACACCCTGGGCAAGTTGAGGCACCAGGTAAAGTCCTTCTCGCCGTTGAGCGAGTTCAGGCGAGTTAAAAGACCTTCTCGCTTACGTGCGAGCATAGGCAAGATAAAATCCTTCTCGTCTCGAACGAGTTCAGGTATGGCGAAGAGGGTGGAAGAAGCTTGAAAGGTGGCTAAGGTAGGTTCGAAGAGAACGCCTAGTCAGCCGGTCTTTTGCTCTGAAGTTCAGGGGGGCAAAGGAAGATCCCAAAGGGCGCTTCTACCCCAGATAAAGAAACGATTGCCAAAGCATGAGGCTAGGGAAGGCTGATGTTACCAAGAGGTCTTGGCGATCGGGAAGAGTTTAAACGACGGCGAGAAGGTTGAAAGACTTGTTTGATAAAGCAGGTCGAGTGGGACGTTGTTTGAGCCAATGATTGAGTTACAGTTCGTTGCTTGAAGGGTATTCTTGCAATAAGGTTAGTTGCCTTAAGAGTACAAGTTGTTTAAAGTGATTTTTGCTTAAGTTTGAATTGGCTCGAGGCGGTTACGTCAAAAGTCGCGTTTGCAAAATCACTAAGTTAAATCCGACAAAGTTAAACATGCAAAGAAGGTAAAGCGCTTAAAGAAGTCAAGAGAGTGAATACCCAAGCTTTGTCATCGAGATAAGTATTTGATAAAAGCACACATACAAGAGTTTTTACAGAATAATACGAGGGAAATCATAAAGTAGCAGATGAGGTGGAGTTGATTAGTCTTCAGCAGGAACGACCTTTCCATCTACTACTTCGTTGTTCAACGACACCATGCTGAGGTCAAGATCGGGGAATAGGCATGCGAATTGTTCCCGAGCGGCTTCGAATCCAGCAGCCAGAATCTGAGCAGAGTTTAGCTTAAGTTCTTCAATTTGCCCTTGAAGTTCTTCAACCTGTTTCTTGAGCTCTTTGTTCTGCTGCTCCAGCTCTTCAACCTGTTTTCGGAGTTGTTCGTTGGTCTCTTGAGCATGGAGAAGGTCGTCAGTAACCTTCTTGGATTCCGTTTGAGCTTGGGCCAACTCAGCAGCCATCTTTCCTTTCTCCTTGTTTGCCTCGGCGAGATCAGCCATGGCATCGTCCCTCGCTTTTTCTACTTGCCCAAGTAGCTTCTCGCGGTCGATCGACCTCTGCTCCAGTTTTTGCACCTTGGCGGCGTCAGCTTGAATGTGAGCCTCCAGGTCGATCGCCTTGGTGCGAAGAGGCACGATTTTGCTTTCCAACTCGACCTTCTCTTGGGCAAGATCGTGAACTTTGCGGCGAAGGTCAGCAGCTTCCTTGCGCGCCAGCCTGAGCTCGGTATTCAGGGCATCCTCCACTCGGGAGTGATCAAGTTCTGCGAGCGTCAGGCTGAATGACATTTTCTCCACCTCGACCTTCATTGTGCTATTTTCAGTCTTGAGGTGGTAGAGATCGTCTTGAAGCCTCCTGGTGGAGCTCTCCACAGCCCTCGTTATGATCGATGGGATATCCTCTGCTATGGTTTTAAGTTTGGCAGTCAAAGGTTCCCACATCCTTGTGACTTCAAGGGAAAGGTTTGCTGCTTGGAGAGGCGCCAGGGGGGCTTGTTGAGGGTTCTCGCCGCCACCTTCCTTGGCAATATCTTCAGTGGTTGCTTCCTGGCGTGGCGACGCAATCGAGGATTCGGTAATCAGGATTGGAAAGGTATGAGCCACCTCATCCCCGATCGGAGCATTTTCTGCAGCTGAAGCGTTTGAAGGGGGGCCCCCTCCAGCTGACACGTATGGCGTAGAGGCGCTTGGGGGGTCCTCCAAGAAATTTGGCTCTTGGGCCTCAGCTGCAGGTGGCGCAGTGGCCAGTGGAACTGCTTGGACTGGTGATGAAGGAGCTTGTGGTGTTGGCGATGAGGGAGGAGGAGTAGGCGTTGATGGTGGTGTTGAGGTTGGAAGAGGGGGTGGGGCAGGTGGTGAAGATGGTGCCACCCTTTTCCTCTTAGTAACGAGGCCATCCTCGGTGACCTCGTCGTCCTCTTCTTCCTCCTCTTGGACGACTTGGGGGGCTTTCCTTCTGGGTCTCTTAAGGACCAGCTTTTTGCGTTGGGCGGGTTCCTTCGGTGGTGATCGCCCATGGACGATGGCGGCCTCCACCACTGAGTTTGGTACTGTTTGAGAACCGCTCGCCAACCCGTGGCTTCGGGCGAGTGTCTTCAATTCGGAGAGCATGTTCCCGGGCAACATGTCGTCTGCATGGAATGAAAATGCGCGAGTTAACTCGAGGGAAACGAATAAGTGCATAAGTGTAATAAAGCAGCAAAGCAGGTAGTATATGCAGGAAAGGTAAAATCAAAGTCTTGCGCATAACGCACAAGACGCCCAGAAACAGCTAAAACAGAAGCAATGTCAAGACAAGAGTGTAATGTCCTAACCTATTCGGATATCTAGCTGATCTTCGTAGAATTCAAAGCATATCAAGGTGGCAGTGAGGAATGATACATTGGCGTCCGCCACCTTCTTCCAGAAGAGACAAAGGTCTCTGTCCAAAGCTCCCATGCTATCAGGACTTCTGGGCCTCCTGAAGCAGCTCTTGGACTCCTTTTTCCCCTTGTCCACCCAGTACAAGGGGAAACCGTCAAGAAGAGAGGTGTCCTTGTCGTTTGCACGTACTTGGACAAATTTCCCCTTCCAGACTTTGTACGATTGCTGGAAGATGGTAAAGATGGATCTCCCAGCAATCGCATTAAAGCTGACCCACAGGCGGTCTCCTGGGTGCTTGGCTTCAAAAAGGAATAAAAACACGTCCACCGACGCGGGCAATCCCAGGTGGGCGCACGTGACTTGGAAGGCTCGAACAAACGCCCAGCTGTTGGGGTGAAGCTGGGCGGCAGCAATGTTGAGCTCAGTCAGAAGTTCCCTCTCGAATCGAGTGAAGGGGAACCTGAGCCTGACCTTCTTGAACAGGGTCGTGTAGACAAAGCAGAAGGGCCCGTCGGCGCTTACTTTGTCATCAGCACACACGGGCAGGTCGGCGGGGCAAGGCAGCACCATCATCTTTTCGTCGTGCTCCTTGTGAAACGATTGGTAGATCTCGTCTCCCTTAGTTAGCCGCAAGACTGCTCCCGCGGTGTTCACAGAGGACGTCTCTTTTAAGAGGGTTGGGGTGGCCCAAGGATATAATATGTTGAAGTCTGGCAGAGGGACGGGGGCTCCTCCAGCATTAGGTGGAGTCGCCTGGGCCAGAGCAGATTGGGAAGATGCAGGCCTCTCAGCCTGCGAAGAGGAAGCGCCACGAACTTGCGTTGAGTCGTGTGCTTGTGAAGGAAGGTTTCGTGCTGATGGAGGGGGGTTCGGGGTAATCTTGGTGCGAGTCATGATGGCAGCTGCAAAGGAAGAAGAAAGGAAAAGTAATCAGGGGGGTTACGAAGGCTGACTCGATCATAGAAGGAAGGTGAAAGACGAACGAATGTGAGTTCGTTGCGACGATCGACAAAGCCCTAAGTTACGCGGAAAGAGAAATGGAAAAACAACCCACAGCGTATGCACCAAGCAGTTACAGGATGATGCGAATCGGTAAAAATGCAAGGAAAACCAGCAGATGAAGGAAAGTAATTACCTTTCGATGATCAGGAAGTCGATGGAGGAAGATGGTGATCTGGAGCGTTGAAGAGCGTTGAGAGTTTTCGCAGAGGGAAGTTAGAGCGTTTGCAAGCAAGAAGAAAGTGATGGAACAGTGGAACGAAATGGGTTTAAGGGTTTTTCGAAATGGGTTTAGGAAGCGCAAACGGCAAATGAAGAGAGCCGTTGATGAAGCCACGTGTCGAGCGATGAGTGAGGGGTTTGGTGGAGCGTCAGAGCAGTAGAGGGTACAACCGCTTGGAATTCCGCGTCAAGGCCACGTGGATCGATGTTAACGAAGGCTCTTTCAGTCTTTTCACTAGACAAGTCTTCGCTTAAGACTGGGGGGCTTGTGTACCGCCCTGATGGTCGGGTGTGATGACGTGGCATCCTGCTACAGTGTAGGCGTGTTGACAAGGCGCCAAGTTGGCAGAAGGGAAGGAAGTCGGGGGGCACGCGTAGTCGTCAGTTGTTAAGCTGGCGTGTTCCGACTTCCAGCTCACCAGAATGGGCGATCGCCAGGTTGAAGATGAAGTCGCCAGATGTAGACCCAGGCGACCAAGCAGTCGGAGATCGCCAGAACAAGCACATCGCCGAAGATGAAGGAGAAGCAGATTATGAAGGCGGCCGGCGAGACCACAGGGAAGGTGTATGAAGGCCCCTAACTCGCCAGTTCCAGTAGAGATCGCACTCCTAAGTTAGCTATGCACTGGGCAGTACCATGCATAAGTAACTTAGCCAAAATGAGAGCAGAAGCAGCGCCAAGTCAGGGAACCTCCAGATGATGGCACGTGTACAGTTGGATGCGAGCCACGTGTCCGAGTCTGTAACTGCCAGGAGAGAGAAAGCCACCAGGTATATAAGAGTTCTTAACAAACTTTCTGAGGTACGCACGTTCAGTTCATACACTTTACGCTTGCAAGTGATAGAGCTGATTGTGAGAGAGGATTTGCACGGTTCTAGTTCTCTTAGTTTTTGGTGATACCGTCACTGACTTGAGCGTCGGAGTGCGATCGGCCGCAGCGGCGCCGTATCGTTTCTTTGCAGGTTCTTGAAGTAGATCCCGGAGAGGAACGAAGGTGAGGAGCGGTGCGCACGTCGATCCTTTGACGAGGCATTCTCCAGCGTTCCGGTCAGCAGGCAGGATCAATTATATTAATAATAATAATATAAATTATATTAATATTATTAATAATAATAAGTATAATAAAAATCATAATAATACAAAAAAATTTGTCTTATTAGTAGTTAAAGTTTCTTTGGTCACTGAAGGAACTTGGTTTTGAGTCCCATTCAATGTAAATTTTATTTTACTTTTCACTTCATGGTGTCAAAGTTACATACGGAATTCGTATGTAATATCTATTTTTCTTGTAGTGTTTTGCCAATAGTATAGAAATTGAAAAAAATTCCCCAATTGACTATTATTCATTTTATTTCCCAATATAGAATCGTGTACTGATCACATGTGTGAATTCGGTTTTGGGGGCTGAATTCTCACCTATTATTTTGTTTTCGGTATAAAAATCCTCTTAGAATTCAGATTGTAACCGTAAAAAAAAAAAGCGTTTTTTTCCCCACCCCACACAATCATTTTTCTTCTTTTTTTTTTCTTCCAAATCACTTTTTCTCTCTACTAACTTCTCTCCTCTCCCTTCTCTTTTAATTTCTCACTTCATACCTCATCTATTTTAGAATATGATCATACAACGCTCTAGCTGAGGAGTTAAGGAACATTTCTACCCGATCAGAATTTCAACCAGAGTAAGTTCATTTTTGCTCTAAAGATCCTTTCTTCTTTATTTTTCCTTAAAAATTAGTCATCAATCTTGGTGGAGTCAGTTGAGAAGTTTAATCC
This sequence comes from Phaseolus vulgaris, assembly GCF_051622355.1. Classification (NCBI taxonomy): domain Eukaryota; kingdom Viridiplantae; phylum Streptophyta; class Magnoliopsida; order Fabales; family Fabaceae; genus Phaseolus; species Phaseolus vulgaris. The sequence continues at coordinate 35,855,431 of NC_143508.1, forward strand.
TCCCAACTTATTCTACTATATACTGAATTTTTGTTATGTTTGGATAATATTACAAAATAGAACAGAGATGAACAAAAGGGAACAGAGATGGACAAAAGAGTAAACTGAAGACAAAGGATATGAGAATGAATATGTCTTCTTTCTTTTTATTCAAATCAAAACAAATGGTTTGAATATATATAAGTAGTACACTCATTCTAGGGTTTAACTAAACAAGGAAATAATCAAGAATTAAATACTAGAATCATAACACACAAAGATAAAATAAAGGTTATTCCCCTCTATAAATAGAGAAATAACTGATAATTAGAAAAGACACCCAATTATTTCTTCTATAAAGAGAAGCAACTGATAATTAGAAAAGACACCCAATTATTCTTCTCTATAAAGAAAAACAACTGATAATTAGAAAAGACTGACTCCTAATTAATATTAGGATCCTTCTGTAACTCTGGTATCCGTATCCTTTAATACCCCGCCACAAGCTAGAGAGCAAATATTGATGAGACCCAGTGATGGAAGAGGCCCAAGCACAAGCCCACATGCAAGCCCACCAAAGGGTAGAATTGGGCCAACCCTAGAGTTATGGCCAAGAGGATCCAATAAGACGTTCTTTTACATGTTCAAATGCCATAAACTCTAGTGTAGAGTAGACTTTAATTTCTTGTCAAAATTAGCATAGGAACTTTATTTGTAATTTTTCTTAGAATTAATTTTGGCACCTAAAACACCAACCTAGGTAAACTTAGAGTTTCTAAAAAAACCTCTAAATTTACCAAGGCCGATCTAGAAAGCCCATGGAGGGGGTGAGCATACAAACTAGACACACCCCTCCCCATGTGCTCATTTAGGCTCCACTTTTGGGAGGGAATTCATTTGAATTTCCCTCCACTTTCTTTTGAATTTCCAGCCCTATAAACACTATAAATTGAGGTGCTTGACTCTCATTTTGTAAGATTAAATTGAGTATTGTTATGCTGCCAAACTTGAGTCATACTTTACTCCCTTGCCTAGAATTTAGGTCTTAATCTTCAATCCTTTCACCTTCCAAAGGGGCTGGCTGAACCTCCCTAAATTCCTACTGTTCATGCACCTCCAAGGCAGCCACACCTCCTAGGAGGGCTTTGTTCCTTCAACAAACCACAAAGCTTCCGCAAACCACCCAAAATTCACAAAAGAGAAGAGCTCAATGCCATCACCCAGCTTGGAACAAATATTATTAAAAGATTGAGGACTTAAAGCTTTGGTATAAATATCAGCCAGTTGCTCTGTGGTGGAAATGGGAAGCAAATGGATGAGACCCTTCTTTAATTTTTCCCTGACCACGTGACAATCTATTTCTATATGTTTTGTACGTTCGTGAAATACTGTATTTGCTGCAATGTATCTTGCTGAGTCATTGTCATAGTATAAAAGAGATGGTTGCTCAAAATGAACTTTGAAATCTTGAAGAAGATAAGTTAGCCATTGAATTTCACATGTAACAGTGGCCATTGCCCTGTATTCAGCTTCATAAGAACTCTTTGATATTGTTCCTTGCTTCTTTGATTTCCAAGATATGAGAGAATTCCCAAGATGCACACTAAAACCAGTCACTGATTGTCTTGAATCACTGCAGGTGCCCCAATCACTATCACAGAAGGCTTTGAGATGAACATAAGTAGTGGAAGAGAAAAATAGACCAAGACTTGGAGCCCCTTTGATATATCTAAGAATTCTAATCGCTGCATTATAGTGAACAATTGTAGGCTTAGCAAGAAACTGAGAAAGTTGTTGAACAGAAAATGTTATGTCAGGTCGGGTATTAGTGAGATACATAAGCCTTCCAATCAATCTTCTGTAGGCTTGAATATCTGTGAAAGGAATACTTCCAGTAGAAGAGAATTTCTCATGATTATCAATAGGAGTGGGTGCAGGTTTGCAGGCTAAAAGACCTGCATCGGTTAATAATTCCAATGCATATTTCCTTTGATTTACCATTATTCCTGTCTTACTTCTTACTACTTCTAGACCAAGAAAGTATCTTAAATTCCCAAGATCTTTAATCTTGAATGTCTGATTCAAGGCTTGTTTGATTCGAACAATCTCTTCTTTATCATTTCCTGCCAATACTATATCATCCACATATACCAATAATGCTGTAAAAGATCCTTCAGAAGAATTAATGAACAAGGAATGATCATTCATAGATTGAGTATATCCAATAGAATGCAAAAATGATGACAGTTTGACAAACCATTCTCTGTTGGCTTGTTTAAGGCCATATAAAGCCTTTTATAGTTTACAAACTTTTCCTGGTGGAATAGAAGTCAATCCAGGAGGAACAACCATGTATACATCTTCTTTCAAATCTCCATGTAAAAAGGCATTGTTTATGTCTAATTGTTTCAATTCCCAATTATAAATAGAAGCTAAAGAAAGAAGCAACCTTATGGTGGTCATCTTTGCTACTGGAGAGAAAGTATTGAGGTAGTCAATGCCTTCTGTTTGTGTATATCCCTTTGCCACTAACCTTGCTTTATACCTTTCAATTGTTCCATCAGCCTTATATTTTATTTTGAATACCCATTTGCAACCTATGGCAGCTTTGTTCTGAGGCAGAAGAGCAGTCTCCCAAGTTTGATTTGACTCTAAAGCAAATATCTCACATTGTATAGCTTTTCTCCAACAGTCATGTTTCACAGCTTCAGAATAAGTGTTTGGCTGAACACGTGAAGAAAGATACATAACAAAAGTTTTGTAAGAAGGTGATAAATTGTTATAAGACAAAACAGAATTCAAAGGATATTTAACGCTTGAAGATGTACTGGAAACATTAAGATTACAATGATAATCCTTTAAATACTCAGGTGATTTTTTTATTCTTGTGCTCATTCGGACAAATGGATCTGATTCAAAACTTTGTTCTATATCATGATTTTCATTGAGGTTTTGGTCTATATGGGAACAATCTTCTTCTGAAACCTCAATTTGTGACTCACAATTATTATCACTGCTATTTTGAACATTATCACAAGGTGTATTATCACAAGGTGCAAGAATGGCTTCTGATGGCTGACTTAAGACAAATTGATCTTCAGCAAACAAAATTTGATCATTAACGTCGGGACTGTTAGTTTCATTGCTAGTATCTTGAACCCTTTGGTATGGAAAAACATGTTCATAAAAGATAACATCCCTAGACAAAAAATTTCTCTTGATTGAATATTCAACAAAATATATCCTTTTGTCCCCCGTTGAAAACCAATAAAAACACCTTTTGATGCTCTTTGATCAAATTTTCTTCTATTTGTTGACAAGGTGCTAGCATAACATAAATAACCAAACACCTTTAATCCATTAAAATTTGCATCAGTTTTGAAAAGCATTTCATGAGGAGAAGAATAGTTTAAAACAGGTGTGGGAAGCATGTTTATAATATGCGCAGCATGTATCACAGAATATGACCAATAAATTTTGGGTAAATGAGATTGTATCATAAGAGCTCTTGCTACATCTAATAAATGACCATGTTTCCTTTCAACTATACTATTTTGTTGTGGAGTATTGATACATGATGTTTGATGTATTATTCCTTTACTGACAAAAAAATTAGTCATGAAAAATTCAGTTCCATTATCACTTATTATTTTTATTGTTGTCTCAAACTGTGTTTGAACAAAAATAACAAAATTTTCCAAAACCTTAACAACATCAGATTTTTGTTTCAAAAGAAAAATCCATGTGTACCTCGAATAGTCATCAACTATGGTTAAGAAATATTTATGACCATGAATTGATGGTATTGAGTATGGTCCCCAAACATCTACTTGAATCAAATCAAAACATTTTTTTGATTTAGATGTACTAATAGGAAAAGAAAGTCTTTTTTCCTTTGCAAAATGACAAACATCACAAACAAAAGATTTGTTATATTTAACAAAAGGAAATTTATTCTTGATAACATAAATACATTTATTTGAAATATGACCTAATCGAAAATGCCAAAGGGTTTCTAGATCACTAGCACTGACATTAACAGTATTGATGGTATGTGTACATTCAAGGGGTTTAATTTGAAATTTCTGGTAAGATGGGATCCTGAGTATATAAAGTCTATCTTGCGTCTTAGCGATTCCAATCATTTTCATAGTTATTTTGTCCTGAATGTGACAACCATTAGAGTCAAAGGTAAGAACACAAGATAGTTTATCAATCAATTTTGCTACGGAAAGAAGATTAAAATTGAAGCAAGGAATGTACAAAACATTATCTATGACATGATTTTGATTGAGAAAAACACTTCCAGAATAATTGGCAATGACTTGATTTCCATTTGGTAATTTGACATAAATAGGATCAATTTGATGATATAAAGTAAAATAAGTTAAGGATGAACAAATATGATCAGTAGCACCACTATCAATAATCCAAGAACTAAAAGAAGAAATAAAAGTATTACCTGTTTGATTGGAGGGATTGGAGGGAATAATAGAGACTTGATTAGAAGCATTGCCATTGAATTTGGTTTGTTGTAAAAGAGCTAACAATGTTTGATACTGCTCAGGAGTAAAACCAATATGTTGAGACTCCACTTCTGACTTTGAACCTTCACGATTCTGCTCATTATTATTGAAATTTGTATTCTGAAAAACTGCATTAGTATGACTCTGATCATGATTTTGATTTTTGAACTTGAAATGAGGTGGAAAGCCATGCTTTTTATAGCATGTATCAATGGTATGTCCTGTCCTTCCACAATGACTACAAATTTTGGAAGTATATCCTCTTCCATTGCTTCCTCTTCCGTATCCAGCACCTTTGCCATAGGTTGTAGCATTGTTTTTATAACCTCCTTTGCTAGTAGCAATCATTGCCTTGGATTGATCACCAAATATTTGCCTTTCTTGTTGTGTAACAAGAGAGCAAACTTTATTCAAGGATGGCAAAGGGTCCATCAATAGAATTTGAGTTCTCACAGTCGAATAATTATCATTTAGCCCCCTTAGAAATTTGATAATCTGGTCTTGTGTTTTATATTTAGAAACATTCACAAGAGTATTGCATTTAGAGGCACATGAAGAAGCGGATAGCGGGCGAAAAAGATCAAGTTCATCCCAAAGAATTTTTAACTGAGTGAAATAGTTTGTAACAGTCAACTCACCTTGTTTAAAAGAAGAAATCATCTCCTGGATATCAGAAATACAAATCATGTCTCCTTGTGAGAACCTTTCCTTTAAATCATTCCATATGTCAAAGGCATTGTCCATACAGATGATGCTCTACGCGATGGATTGAGAAACAGCCTTGAGAATCCACGAAACAACCAACATATTGGCTCTCTGCCATGTTGGAAACAATGATTTGGTACGATTGGGAGCTTTTATAGTTTCATCAATGAAACCTATTTTGTTATTTGAAATTAGGCTTATTTGAAACGAACGAGACCAATGATGATAATTTGGTCCCTCAAGAATAATAGGGACAATAAGAAAGGAAGGATTATCTGATGAACTAACATGGTAAGGTGAACTAAGATCTTGTGAGGGATCATCAACTTCACCCATGAATAAATGTAACAAGTACAGCTCTGATGATCAGAGCTCTGATACCATATTACAAAATAGAACATAAATGAACAAAAGGGAACAAAGATGAACAAAAGAGTAAACTGAAGACAAATGATATGAGAATGAATATCTCTTCTTTCTTTTTATTCAAATCAAAACAAATGGTATGAATATATACAAGTAGTACACTCATTCTAGGGTTTAACTAAACAAGGAAATAATCAATAATTAAATACTAGAATCATAACACACAAAGATAAAATAAAGGTTATTCCCCTCTATAAAGAGAAATAACTGATAATTAGAAAAGACACCCAATTATTCTCTTCTATAAAGAGAAGCAACTGATAATTAGAAAAGACACCTAATTATTCTTCTCTATAAAGAGAAACAACTGATAATTAGAAAAGACTCCTAATTAATATTAGGATCCTTCTGTAACTCTGGTATCCATATCCTTTAATAGATAACTTGGATTATGCCTGTAAATCTTGAAGCTTATCCAAACTGTGGGGAATAAAATTCTAGAAGTTGCTTGGAAAGAAAGAAATTGAGGCAAGGGAAGCTAAATTTAATTTTTAATAGCACCCTAGGATAGAAGATCTGAATACGGAGGGGACGTGATCCCAATATTCAATTTCTCTTGCAGGGATGTTGTGTGTTTATATATTGTGTTGTTTGTTTATATATTATTTAAACTAGTAAAAATATTATATTTTGATGGTTTAGTATTTAAGTGTTGTTTTTTCTGTTAAATAAGATTTTGAATATTGTGGATTGCGTTTTGAATGATATTGTATGAAATTGATGTCATACATTTGGGATAATGTATGAGTTGTTATTTGATGGTACATTAAGTATGAAAAGCCTATGTTTAACGGAGATCCTCTAGCTTCACTGATGATCTAAGTCATGTAGACTAAGATATCAGGTGGTGAGAAGCCGAGAGGGAGCTCATACACACCGGGTCCCACTGTAGACACTCGGTATTGGATGTTTGAAATGAAATCCAATGATTGTGATTGAAAATAGATCCATGTGTGGTCTATATGAATGATAAATTGATATTGAAATTTTATATGACAACATTTAAAGAAATATTTATAAGTGATTTGTTTAATTGATTCTTTTTCCAAAAATTAGAGATAAGATATGAAATTTCTTTTCATTAGCTTACGCTTGCTTTTCTTGTTGTGTTTGAACTGTGATGATTGTACTACGTACATGAGCAGATGACCATACAGGTGTTGGAGGTTCTGGAGGACATTAGGATGTTCTTTTGAATTGTATATTGTAAATATTTGTGTTTCCATAAGTCCTAATCATGTATTAGGAATGTTTTGAAAAATCCCAAATTTGTATAGAAACTGATACAATTTTTATTGTAATAGTTATATGTAATTTATGGAGTGTTACACTGATCAAATTTTGAGTCCAGTTTTGAATTTTTATATTTTACTTTTAATTTTTCCTATTTTAAAATTAATAAATTACATTACCTGTAATTTTATTTAACATTTCAACCTACATTTTTTAAAATCATATCAAAAAATTTAAGTTACCAATAAAAAAAAACATCCACAAAAATTTAACATTTCCTTCTATATTTTTAAAAGTTTAATCAAATTATATTCAACCTTACATAATTTAATAATTTTTCCTTTCATAAATTATTTAAAATAAATTCTCTCTGTTTTTAATTAAATTTTTCATAACATCTTTCTTACCTATTTTAAAACGTTTAAGACGTCAAAATTCTGAAAAATATTTTTAATTAAAATATTCAAAACATTTTTTATTTGAACACTGCAATAACAGATTAATGGTTGAGGATTGTGTAGCTGAATCTGAACGTATATGGGATGCGGGTAAACATCTAGGGGTGAGGTGTTCCGGGGAGGAGGTGAATATCGTTGTTGAATTGAAAAGTATGGAGGAAAGGGATAAGGAAATAAAGAAGAATGCCGAGGTGGGTACTAGTCATGTTGAGTTATGATCATCTTAATCTTAATATCAGAGGCTTGGGAGGGGGTACGAAAGCTAATTACTTGAAACATTGTATCGCCAAGGAGGGGGTGGAATTTGTATGTCTGCAGGAGACAAAAACTGTATCTTTCTTTGATAATCGCTGTTTCTCTCTTTGGGGGGACAGTAATATAGGTTGGGTGCATTATGAAGGTGAAAATGGTGCAGAGAGCATCTTATCAATGTGGCATAAAGATAAATTATGTTATCATTCGCATGTTGTCGGGATAGGTTTCATTGCAGTAGTAGGCCAGCACATTAATTCTAATTGTTTGTGTCTCGTGGTAAATATCTATGTAGCTTGTAACCTCAGTGCAAAAATTTCTCTATGGGATGCTATAACATCACTGAAGAGGAGTTATCAGAACATGGCTGGATGTTTTTGTGGAGGCTTTAATGCTGTAAGAAGGGAGGATGAAAGGAAAGGAATCAGAATTGGGTCAAGCCAAAGGAAGGAAATAAGAGGCTTCAATAGTTTTATTGATGAAAACAGTATGGTGGACATCCCAACTGTGGGCAAAAAATATACATGGTTCAAACCAAATGGAACCGCTAAAAGTAGGTTGGATAGAGTCCTAGTTTCTGAAGAATGGATCCAGACCTGGCCATTCTACAAGCAATATGTGCAACAAAGAATTGTGTCCGATCACTGCGCTATTGTGGCAAAGTCTTGGGACAAAGATTGGGGCCCAAAACCTTTCCGCTCCATAGACGCTTGGTTCATGGAGCCTGGGTTCAAGACGTTTGTGAAAGAGAAATGGGGGTCGTATAATGGACAGGGAAACAACATATCTAGTCTTAAGGAGAAACTAAAATATTTGAAGGCAGACCTCAAAGTTTGGAACAAGAATGTGTTTGGATGCTTGCAGACAAATCAAAACCAAATCTTGAAGGATATTGAGATCCTTGACGCTAGGGACGATAATGATGTCTTAGAGGAGAGCGATAGAATAAGAAGAATGGAATTACTCAGCCAACTGAGCATGATTGATAATAAACTGGACTCTCTCGCAAGGCAAAAGGCAAGAACAAACTGGCACAAGTTTGGGGACATGAATTTCAAATTTTATCATACGGCCATCAGGTGGAGAAGACTTAAAAATGAAGTCAAGGGTGTGCAGGTCGGGGGGCAATGGTGTGAGGAACCGGAAGTAGTTCGTAGGGAAGCTAAGGCTTTGTTTGAAAAGAGGTTCACGGCTACACAAGACTTCGGAGTAAACTTGGGCTCTGTGGAGTTCAAATCCCTCCCTCAGGAAATCAGCCTGAGAATGGTCTCGAGTTTTACAGAGGAAGAAGTGAAAGAAGCTGTGTGGCAGTGTGAAGGATCAAAGAGTCCAGGGCCGGATGGTTTCAACTTTACGTTCATCAGGAATTGCTGGGATATCCTCAAATCTGATGTTATGGAAGCTGTAAACTTGTTCCAAGATACTAGGGTTATACCAAAAGGTTGTAATGCTTCCTTCATTGCTTTGGTACCTAAAGTGTGTGACCCCCTGTCTCTGGATCAATTCAGGCCTATATCCCTTGTAGGTATGTTCTTTAAGATCGTGACTAAGGTTTTAGCTGGTCGTATGAAGGATGTTCTTCATTTGATTATCGACGAAAACCAATATGCTTTCTTGAGGAATAGAGGCTTGTTAGACAACGTGCTAGTGGCCAATGAGGTGGTGGAGGAGGTTAGGAGGAATAGAAGGAGTGCTCTTTGCTTCAAGGTGGACTACGAGAAAGCTTACGATTCGGTAAGGTGGGACTTCTTATTTGATATGTTGCAGAGGCTAGGCTTTCATAGTAAATGGGTAAGGTGTGTTAGAGGATGCCTAGAATCGTCTTCCATTTCAGTGCTCGTTAATGGAAGCCCTACAGAGGAATTTAAACCATCAAGAGGATTAAGGCAGGGTGATCCTATGGCGCCTTTTCTGTTTCTTGTGGTTGCTGAAGGTTTAGCTGGTTTAGTGAGACAAGCATCTAAGCAAAACATGCTAACAGGTGTGAAGGTGGGGATGAGGGAAATAGAATGCAGCATGCTTCAATTTGCAGATGACACTCTCTTCCTGTGTGAGGATTCTTTCCTTAATGTTTTCACTATAAAGACGATTCTCAGATGCTTCGAACTAGTTTCTGGTTTGAAAATCAACTTCTACAAATCCAAATTCGCTGGGATAAATGTGGACAGGTTTACCTTGGAGACCTACGCCAAGACTCTTAATTGCAACACAATGCGGATACCTTTCAAGTACTTGGGGTTAGAAGTAGGAGGTAATCCAAGGAAGGTACAATTCTGGGAATCGGTTGTCAACAAAGTCAGTGCTAGACTTAGTACTTGGAAAGGGAGGTGTCTATCCATGGCAGGTAGAATATGCCTAATAAAATCAGTCTTCACCTTTATCCCTCTTTTCTACCTGTCCTTCTTTAAAGCCTCGGTCACGATTTGTGAGAGAATCAGAAATATTCAGAGAAGTTTTTTATGGGCGTGGGGTAGAGATAATAAATCTATACCGTGGGTAAGTTGGGGGAACATTTGTAAACCCCCTGAAGAAGGTGGTCTTGGTATCAAGGATGTCAGGAAGTTTAACTTTGCCTTAATGGCGAAATGGAAATGGAGGTTGATGAGTGACGAGAAAGGGAAATGGAAAGATATTCTGGAGTCCAAATACTCAACGATATCTAGTTATAACAATGCACGGCCTTGCTACCACTCTTGGTGGTGGAGAGATTTAGAAAAAATATGTAGGGAGGGTAATGGGGAAGGTTCGTTCCAACAAGCTATTACATGGAATGTTAAATCTTGGGACTTAGTGCGCTTTTGGGAGGATCCATGGGTTAATAACAAAAGTCTCAAGGAGTTATACCCTAGGTTGTTCTCTATCTCTCTTAATCAAGGGATGAAGGTGGGTGAGACTGGTTATTGGGACAGTTTTGGGTGGCGATGGAACTTAAACTGGAGAAGGGAGAGATTCCATTGGGAATCCATTCTGGAGGATGAGTTATTAGAAGTTTTACATAGGGTTGTTATGCATAAGGAGGCTAAGGACTTTATCTCTTGGAATGGGGATCCCAAAGGTTTTTTCTCGGTAAGATCAGCATATGATCTTTTAGCTAACCAAGGAATCGGACCAGTTATGATGTTTTTAGGCTGTTATGGAAGACCAAAGCTTTCCCAAAAGCTTTAGTAACAGCCTGGAGAATCCTCTTGGACAGAATCCCAACTCGCCAGAATCTTGTGGTACGAGGGATTATGGTGAACTCTCCTTTGTGTGTTTTATGTAATCAGTCAGTAGAAACTACTCAGCATCTGTTCTTGGATTGTATCTTTGCTTACCGTGTTTGGATGCTCTGCTATACATGGATAGGTGTTATGGGTGCACACAACAGGGACTTATGCAACCATTTTCTGAATTTTCATCTGTTTAATTTGAACGAGAAGTAGAACCAGGTCTGGAAGGGAGTGTGGGTGGCCAATCTTCGATGTATATGGGAGCATAGGAACAATGTGATCTTCAAACAAGGGGTCCCTGACCATGAGGAAACCTTTCAAACAGCTCAACTTATGTCTTGGCTTTGGTTGAAACATAGGGAAGGGTCTTTTTCATATGCCTTTTCTGATTGGCTTTTAAATCCCATACAATGCATGCTGGGTGTACGCTGATTATTTATGGCAGAAAAGGCGGTTGTTGAAGGTTTGTTCAAGCCAAAACTAAATGAAGCAGGGTATCCAAGTGGGTTTGCGATAGGGAGAAACCACAATTGAAGGGGAGTTCGCTGGTCATGTTGGGTGTTATTTGTGGGCCTCTCGATGCTGTGTGCAAGCTGTTTGTACAGCTCTTCATGAGAATCGGTTCTGTTTTTGAGGGGCCAATCTCTTTCTGCTTTGCTGGACAAATGGTCCCTGTTTCATGCTTGCTATTATGAATCCAAGCTGAGTAGAAACTGTTACAACTTGGGGATGAAAGATGATCGCCGGTCGCCGAAATTATGCAAAAGTCAACATGATCGCTGGTCGGTGAAAACGGCGATCTCAATGTGTGCGTAGTCGGTGGTCGCCGAAGGTATCCAAAGGTCAACATGATCGCCGGTTGATGAAGCGGCGTTCTCCATGTCAACATGATCGTCGATCGATGAAGCGGCATTCTCCATATGTGTGGAGTTAGACAAGGTCAACTTGATCGCCGGTCGATGAAACGGCGATCTCCATGCATGCGTAGTCGGCGGTCGTCGAAGTTATGCAAAGGTCAACATGATCGTCGGTCGATGAAACGACGATTTCCATGTGTGTGTAGTCGGTGGTCGTCGAAGTTGGTCAACATGATCGCCGGTTGATGAAGCGGCGTTGTCACCATGATCGCCGATCGATGAAGCGGCGTTCTCCATATATGTGTAGTCGGTGGTCGCCGAAGTTATGTAAAGATCAACATGATCGCCGGTCGATGAAACGGCGATCTCCAGGTGAGCGTAGTCGGTGGTCGTCAAAGTTGGATGAAATAGGAAGTCCACTTCCAGTCACTGTATATGGGTTGGGATACCCCTGAAGTATCCCTTTAATTTTATTTATTCATTGCTGATAAAAAAAAAATGTACAATATTTTTTAATTGTTTCACTTAAAAAAAAAGAATTCCCTTTCAAAATTCATCTACCATGAAATTTATCATGGCTGAAAATTTAGATAATTATTTTTTATTAGCAAAGAATAAAATAAAATAAATTATAATTACTTACTGTACTATACTTAGACTCAACTCCACTCCAACACCGAGAACAATATTAAAAAGGTTCCTCCAAAATTCAAAACTGCACCTAGAAATTGACAATCAAATTCGAGAAGGATTTTCGTGTTGGAATTCGATTTTCTGATAACCAAATTCTCGATCTTTGAACAGTAAACAATTTTATATTGAGAAATAAAAGGAATACTGGTCCAGTTATTTCCGTATTATTATGAAGGAAAGTTAAATATTTTTCGTTTCTTTTATAATTTTATTCTCAAAAGACACTTTAGAAAATTAAAAATAATTTAAATTATCATTCTAACCAAAGAGTATGATAATATCAAGCATAAGAAAAGAATAAGTAACAACTTCATTCATATATTGTGGACTTCTAAATAATTTTGTTAATGAATTCAACACTATAAAGAAATATCTAGGTGTAACCTTTCTTCTGTGTTTATTACACACGATAAAGCACCATCTCTTCAATTTTTACTTAAATTTTAATGCAGATAATACATTATCTGAAATATATAATTAATAAAGAAATTAAGATGGAAGCATTAATGTAGCATTGAGATGGTGAAGTAGGTTATGTAATTATTCTTCTATTATACACTTAACTTAACATATACTTATACTTCTAACAAACATCACATACACTATAATACACAATACAATATCTCCCTATATTTATATATTCATTATTAAACACTTATAAATATTAATAATTGTTTTTAAGTTGTTCTGACCGGCTCGACGTCGGTCGGAGTAAGGATGAGCTCTCTTCGGATGAGGTGCTTGGTGAATGACCTCTAGGCTTCAGCAAACCGATCTCTTAGGGATGAGGAGGGCTCCACCTGCAATTACACTCCGACGCTCAAGTCAGTGAGAGCACTAAATATAAGGTATATGATAAAATATGTTGCAAAGATGCAAGTTGAGATACTCCCTGTAGGTGGTCGTCTATTTATAAGCGTCTACGAGCTTGGATTTCAGACCTGGGTTTTTCCAGGAATTAATGTGTCGTTTCTCAGTATCTCTCTATAAAATATGGATATAAAGCATGTAAATCAGAATAGTTAATCAGCATAATTAGGGATACCGAGGATAACATTCATTACGTTATCGGGGATATGAGCATTTACATTTATTACGCTATCGGGAATATGTGTGTGCAGGAAAAACGTTATACTTTCCTTTAGTGGAATTCGTTCCTTGCTGTCCTGTCGCGCGATACCGAGCCAAAGCCAAAACAGGTCGTGTTTTTGGGCTTGTTCATTCGGTTTGTGGCCTATGCCAAGTTCTCACATCATCATTTCCCCTACATGGGTCCTTAGTGAGCTCGGCCAAATACCTACCCGATTCGGGACAGGACACAACCCCTTAGCCTTGGGCCGAGCCTACGAGGCGCAAAGGCTAAAGCGTTATTGGGTTATCCGAGCGAACTATCATTATGGATAGGTCGACAAACTTCCTAGCTATGTGAAGGACAGTGGTTCGTCCACATTTCACTTCGTGTGGGTCTGTGAGAAAATCGGCAAGCTTCTTGGCTCACCATGAGTGTGAGTATGTGGAGAGGTCAACAAACTACCTGGCTCACCATGAGTGTATGTGGAGAGGTTGGCAAAATTCCTGGCTTACCATTGGTGTGAGTACGTGGAGAGGTCGGCAAACTACCTGGCTCACCATGAGTGTGAGTATGTGGAGAGGTCGACAAACTACCTGGCTCACCATGAGTGCGAGTATGTGGAGAGGTCGGCAAACTACCTGGCTCACCATGAGTGTGTGTGGAGAAGTCGGCAAAATTTGTGGCTTACCATTGGTGTGATTACGTGGAGAGGTCGGCAAAGTTCCTGGCTTACCATTGGATTCTCAGCCAAGGAAAAGGCCAATCTTCAAAGGTGAGAGATGGTTGCTAGCGTTTGATAGTCGGTCACCGAGCTAACTTTGAGAGCGGGAAAACCTGTTTTTTAAAGTACAACTCATGCGGGCCCGCCGCTCAAGGTTGTCACTTCGGAGAGACGTGCGACAGGGGCTCATTAAATGCCTGGACACGTGTCGCACGCCCATAGGCCGACGACCTAGCTTCCCTTGGGACGTTTTTCATTAACCCCAAGGGCTTTATTCTTCTATTTTTGCCCATTCATCTCCTTTCTCTCTGCCCTAAATGTTTCATCTTGATCCTTTGGCTTCCCTTCGGTCTCACTCTTAGGTAAGCTCTAAACCCTTCTCCCTTTGGTTGGTGTTCTCCTTTTGCATAGTGCTTGTTTAGGCCTAAGAGGGTTTTTGGGCCTCCTTAGGTTTGCTCTGCCCGGTTTCCTTCTCCTTTTGCGCTTTGGTAGCCCAACCCCTTGTTTTCCATATATGAGTTACGTTGCTCTGTTTCCCTGGGCGAAAAGGGACCTTCTGAGGGAGGTTTCTTCGTATACCACTCCTTCTACACTTGAGGTCCTGCGGGAGTCGTTCTTTTTGAGCAAGACCGATGAGAGCTTGATAAATGCATGCGTTTATGGTGAAGGTGAACCAGTTTGTAATGACGAATCCGGCGACCCCCATGGCCCATTTTGCTTCATCTACGACACTTGTTTTATTAAGCTAGGAGTGCGTCTTCCTTTCGATTTGTTTGAGAAGGAGTTTCTGACCGAGCTGAACATTGCGCCTGCCCAACTGCACCCGAAAAAGCTGGGTTTTTTTTGCACAGATTCCGCATTTTGCTTAATTCTCTCGGCCTGTTGCCGACCTTAAACATTTTTTTTTTCGAACTAAAAATCTCCTCGAAGCAGTTGTGGGTTTCATTGAGTGGTGTCGGTGGGAGGGGATTACTAACCTTTTTTCAGTCTTCTTACAAGAACTTTAAGGGTCGTTTTATCAAGATTCGACCATCAGTAGTATGCCCGACACTGCTGGAGGGCTATCCACTATATTGGGTCCCAAAGCCGAAATCTCACCACGCTCTCCATATGGACGACCTGAACCCTTACGAACAGAGTGTCTGCGAATTCCTTGATAACCTGGGTGTCATTTTTGAAACCCCAAAAATTCTGACACGCGAGTACCGGGCTTCTGATCTTAAGAAATATATTGGTATAGTTTTTGGCCCTGGTCTCGTCTCCTTTGGTGCGGGCTTCTTTTATTGTTTGTGTGGACTTCTTGTATCTTGACTATATTCCAAAATTTCTCTGACGTAGTTTTGTTGTATTCTTTCCTCTTTTTTTTTTTTTTTTTTTTTTGTGTGCAGAAAAACAGATGGTCTCTTCTCTTTCCAAAATCAAGCTCGCCCGCCGATTGAAAGGGATCAAAGCTCCCCAACCTTCACTCGTTGCCGACGATGGTGGGTCGAGCCCCTTTGTTGTTGACTCGAAGGATGTAGAGCGTACTACCTCTGGATGTTAATATGAAAAGGAGGAGAGCTGAAAGGTCGGTTCGATTGGCCCATTCTTGCTCAGATGACCGTGCTCCAGACGTTGAGCCCATCATGGTGGATAACTGGGTGCCCGGGTCAGGATCTGGAACCAAAGAAAGCTTCTAGGATACCTCTTTCGATTTCTTGGGGCACAACAAGCTGAATAACTAGTTGGAGTCGGATGTTTCCCGTTTCCAAGGTATGAGGGCCGATGCTCTTGGTGGTTAAGTGGAGTGTTTGCTTAGTCGTGCGAACATGCTAGTTAGCATGGGCAATGTCAAGACCCAGAGGAATCTGGAGCAGATCAATGAGCTTACGCATCGTGTGGAAGAGCTTCAAAAAGAGATTACTCGTCTCCAAGCCGCGGTAATTGAGGTGGATCGGCTTCGCACGGCGGAAGGCCAATGGACCCAGGAGAAGGCTGACTTGTTCCTCCAGATTCATCGTTTGGAGAAGGAAGTGACAGCTCGGGAGGAGGAAATACACGAGTTGAAAGGGAAGATCGCTCGTCGGGAGTCTGAGTGGGCGACCAGCTCCGAGGCCATGAAAAATGACATAGCCAATTCGTACGTTGTTGGCTTCGAAGCAGCCATGGAGCAGGCATGCATTACTCATCCTGGCGTGGATTTTTTTGAGGTCAACCCTTGCTATGCGGTGGTTGACGGCAAAGTTGAGAAGGACATCTGAGTTCGTAACATTCTGTTTTGATGTACTTAAGGCTTCTTTATTTTCTTGACTTTGCTGTGCTTGTGTGTTTGACAAAGCTCTTTATGATAACTTGTTTTATCTTGCCTCAAGAACTATCTCGTAACTTGAACTCAAATGAACCCGCATTCGGGTATATCGAATACTGACTGTTCGCGTCTTGCGCTGATTGCAAGTGTAACCAAAACCCCATTTTTATGTAAATAATTGAAATTGAACTGCTTCGGTTCGTTTTCAAAAGGAATAATTTATCAAGAATTCAAGGTCCAAACCCTTGAGATCGGTCAAGTCGGTCCAATGCCTGACAGACCCTTGTAGGTCGGTCAAGTTGGCCCAATGCCTGGTAGACCCTTGTAGGTCGGCCGCGTTGGCCCAATCAATTCCTGGCAGTATCCCAACTCATTGAGAATTCAGGGTCCAAACTCTCAAGGTCGGCCAAATCGGCCCAATGCTTGGTAGACCCTTGTAGGTCGGCTACATCGGCCCAATCAATTCCTGGCAGTGTCACAACTTATTTAAGAATTCAGGGTCTAAACCCTTGAGGCTGGCGCTCGTTATATGCGCTACCATATTAAGATTATGGAATTTGATTATGACTAAACTGCTCGGGTTCGTTATGTACGCTACCAGATTAAAACTCTGGAATTTGATTACGAACGAACTGCTCGGGTTCGTTATGTACGCTACCAGATTAAGACTCTGGAATTTGATTACGACCAAACTGCTCGGGTTTGTTATGTATGCTACCAGATTAAGACTCTGGAATTTGATTTCGACCGAACTGCTCGAGTTCGTTATGTATGCTACCAGATTAAAACTCTGGAATTTGATTACGACCGAACTGCTCGGGTTCGTCAAGAATTACAAGCAACAAGGTATTCAAAACTAGCAGCTTTATTATTTCAAGATGACCTCGTTAAAAACCCTTAGAGAAAAATTTCAAAAAACTCAAGGGAAAAGAGTGTCATACTGCTATTGCAGGGAAGTTCCGACCAATGAAATTTAAACAAACTAACTGAAATAAAATTTCAAAACTCGAGGCATTCCAAGTGCGTGGGATGACTCCTCCGTCTAAGGTCTCCAGCCGATAAGCTCCATTCCCACGACCTCACGTATCCTGTATGGCCCTGACCACTTCGGCGATAGCTTGTTCTCCATTTGGTAGGGCTGGGACCTTCGGAGCACTAAGTCTGAAACCTTGAACTGTCTGGGAAATAGCTTTGTTTTGTGTTGCCTTTCGACCCTTCTTTTGAGAGCTTCTGAGTGTATCCGGGCATCCTCGCGGAGCTCGTCGATGGTGTCCAGATTAGCCCGGCGTCCCTCGTCTGAGCCTTTTTCGGTGTGGCCTCGGACTCGTTAGGAAAACTCTTGAATCTCAATAGGAATCATGGCGTTTGTCCCGTATACTAAGCTAAAAGGAGTCTCCTAGGTTGTAGACTATGGGTCATATGGTACGACCATAAGATTCTAGGGATTTCGTTGAGCCAATCGCCTTTTGTTTTTTCTAACCTCCTTCTCAGCCCCCTTAACAAGATCCCGTTCGCCGCTTTCGCCTGTCCGTTGGTCTGTGGATGTTCGACTGAGGAAAACACCTTCCGAATTCTGAGTTGTTCACAGATCTCTCCTACCTGACGGCTGGCGAATTGTGTCCCGTTATCCGATATGAGTTGCTTCGGCACCCCGAAACGACATACTATATTTCTCCGTAGGAAACTTCGTACCTTCTGTGTCGTTATTACCACCACAGGTTCTGCATGTATCCATTTCTTAAAATACTCAATGGCTACGATTAAGTACTTAAGTTGGCGTGCCGCATGAGGGAAAGGTCCCAGGATGTCTATACCCCATGTGTGAAATGGCCATGGGCGAGATATCGAGTGTAGCTCTTCTGCAGGGAGATGGTGCCAATCTGCATGCTTCCGACATTGTTCGCATTTTTCGCATACAAGTGACAATCGACCTACATGGTTGGCCAATAGTAGCCTGCTCGGATAGCTTTGAGCGAGAGGGCTCTCCCGTTGATATGACTTTCGCATGAGCCTTCGTGTAATTCAGATAAAATCCGAGCAGACTGCTCTTCATCTACACAAGTTAGAAGTGGGTGAGTATACCCACTTCTAAAGAGGTGACCGTCAAGCAAGGTGTAGCGCTTTGCATTCCTCCTTATCATCTTTGCGCATTCCGGTTCGGTTGGTAAGATACCGTCGGATAGATATAGTGCATATGGAGTCATCCATGTCTCCTTCGTCCCTGTTTCGATCGCGTTAACACATTCTTCCTGCGCATCACCCATTGTTACCCTCGGCGCTCTCATGGTCTCTTGTATGACTGTTCGGTGGGTTCCTCCCTTTCCAGACGTCGCCAATTTTGACAATAGATCGGCCCTGGAATTTTGTTCTCGTGGCACATGTGTGAGCTCAAAAGAAGTGAAGTTGTCCGCCAGAGTTTTGACGTAGTTTAGATATAAAGCAAGGTGAGGGTCTTTTGCCTGGAAATTTCACGTTATCTGTCCGACAATGAGCTGTGAATCGCTTTTTGCTAACAGGCGTCAGACCCCCATCTCCTGCGCAAGCAATATTCCGGCGATCAGGACTTCATACTCCGCCTGGTTGTTGCTTGTTTTGAAAGAGAAACGGAGTGCCTGTTCTAGCAAAACCCCTTGCGGTCCTTCTAAAATGATACCGGCACCGCTGCCCTTTAGCTACTGGAAAATATTTTTTTTATGCAAACTGTGCTTGATGTTAACTGATTTAACTGGAATGATATAGAGCGAACTGGATTATGAAATTTAAACCACAGAAACTTCAAGATGTTAACTCAATAATGGCACTGGAATCACTTAAAAACAGTAAACCAATTAATTGAGATAAATTTTTCAAAATCGCTGCCAGATTACCGTATTCTTTTCGGCAGAATTGTACACTTTTTTTATTTTATTTATCATTTTTTGTGTACTTTGAATTTTTGAGTAATTCTTTTTTCTACTCTTTTCTAACACTTTGAATATCACAAATCCAGAATTTCATAATTTTCCAGTGAGTAAATCAATTGCAATAAGGAAAAACAGTAAGCACGTTTTCAGAAACAGAGGAATCCTAATAGGAATGAAAAACAGAATTATGAACTAGCAAAGACATAATGGAAAATGATGTATAGGAACTTGTATAGGTCTAGAATACAAGTATGAACTCAATTCTAAAACAGAAAATGCACAAAGGATCAATATCAAATTCAGAAAATTATATGACACTAAAGCAAGAAACAATAAAATCAACAAAAGTACTACTAGAAGTGATGACAATTATGGAAAAACAAGACTAAGACAAAACTTGTATGGATTCAAAAAGGAAAATACTCAAACATATGATAGGCAATATAAAGAAAACAGCAAGCAAAACTCAAATAAGCCTAAAAACAGAAAAGTAAATTGCAAGAAAAATTAAAGAGCTCTTGAAATTAAAGTGCAACACAACTCAAAATTTAAACAAGAACACACCTAAACTCTTGATACCACATGATGTGATTCCAATAGCAAAGAAGAGAATGATTCTTGACATTCTTAGGAATCAGCTTAAGTTGGACAATAGTTAGGCACTTTTTCTTAGAATTGGATCAATGTTTTAAGTCAAGAACTCACCAAAACTAGCACCAAATCCAAACTCATATGGAAGTTCCTCATACTGTCAAATTGAACCAACAAAAAGAGGTAAAAATCAAAAACACCAAATAGAATTGAATAAGAACAACAATGAACCGAAAAAAATGAATTAAAAGGCAAGAAAACTGAATAAGAGTGCTGGAATTATAAAAGTACCGAACCAAAACATAGAAAAGAAGAACAGCTGCTGGAAAAACCGAAAGGCCGAACCAAAAAAACTCAAGAACACAAACTCAAATCATGAACAACAAAAGAGAAGAAAGGAAGGAGAGGAGAAAGCTCATGAAGATGGATGTATGGTTGGATGATCACGCCACTAGAAGGATGGATGCTCCTAGATGAGTGTGCAAGCCGCCACTTGAGGAAACCATGGATCCATCAAAATAAGACTAGAGAAGAAGGCTCAAAAGCTCTCCAATGCTCTCTCAAAATTTGAGTATAGTTTCTCTAATTAAAATTCAATTCTGAAATGTACAAGGGCAGCACCTATATTTATAGCCTAAGGGTGCTGAAGAACAAAGCTAAGAGAATTCAACATTCCCTCCTAAAGCTATTAGAACCGGTGCCTAAACCAAGCATGAGGAAGGTGTGACCTCTTCCTTCACTTTGGCACCTCCTTTTCTACTCCTACACCTATCTACTAACACACACCCCCTCCTAAAGCTCCTAACTAAAGACTAAAAGATGCTATAACAATAGAGGTTTCTAATGTTTCCCTCTAAGAACCTTCAACCAAAGAAATTACAAAAAGAGAAAATAATTGTCCCCTAGCTCCTAAAGCTTTGAACATGCTTCTTGTAAGCCTTTGAGGTGGGCTTTGAACTCCATGGGCGTCCTCTATTTGTGCCTCTACCTCTTCTTGATCTTGTTGATTGGCCTCCATGTCCACTTGAGCTTGATCTCCATCAGGGATGGTAGTTTCATCTTCAAATGGTGAGATGAGACGACCACTCGTAGTTGGTTTAAAAAGACGGCCGTCGTAACAACAAATCATATGAGGATGGGGTATTCACTACAATATATCTAATGTCGACCGTATTGGCTTCTTCTCCATCTGTGAAGGTCGTCCGGAGGTTCACGTACCCTCAGACTTCCACCTGTCCCCCGTTGAATACGATGAGGGTTCCTTCGAAGGGTTGGAGCTGGTCTCAGGGAATCCATAATCCTTCAAAAGTATTCCAAAACATGACGTCAACTGAGCTTCCCTGATCTACAAGCACTCTGTGCACATTCCGCCCCATGGTTACAACAGTGATTACCACTAGGTCATTTTGATGGGGCCACACATCTTTGTGATCTGCGGCGGAAAAACACAGGGTAGGGGTGATGGATGACTTCAAGTCCATCGTTTCCAGCACCAAGCTCACCTTGGAGTAACGCTTCCAACTTGCCGACATTGATCCTCCTCCTGAGAACCCTCCAACGATTGTGTTGAAGTCTCCCAAGACGGGAGTCACATGGTTATCTTATGCCTCGGTCTTACAGACGATCTCGTTGCCAGCTTTAGGCTGCAAAAATTTTTGGAAGTGTCCCTTCTCCGCCATACTTGTTAACTGGTGTTGCAGCGCTTGACATCTGTCCGTATCGTTACCGCGTGCTTGATGGAAAGCGCACCATGCAGATTTTCGAGGGCCTAACACATGGTCGGTTTTTCTTGGGAATTCTAGCATGGCAGATACTTCTCGGTCCTCTAACAAACGAGCCAGGGACACGGTCAAAGGTAGGGAGGGTTTTGGTGGTGGCAGCGGTAATCGCGCAGACCTTTCACGAACGCGTCTACCACCATCTCGTCCCTAGGGTTCTGGACGCACACGGATATTTCGCAAAAATGATTCAGGAACTCTTTCAACGGCTCGCCCTCCTTCTGTGTTATGTCAAAAAGGTCGGCTATCCTCGGTGGTCTGACAATGTTGGCCGCAAACTGTTCCTCAAATAGTTGGGAAAATTCCTGAAATGAACTTATTGCTCAGTCTAATATCCCGCTAAACCATCTTAACGCTATTCCAGTAAAAGTTGCTTGCAACAACTTGCACCGGACCGTGTCCGAGCCCCTGGAAATCAACATCTGGGCCTGAAAAACCTTGAGATGGGTCTCTGGATCCTCGACCCCTGAGAAGGGGGGAATTTTCGGCATTACAATGTGTTGTGGGATGGGCTCGTCCATGATCGTCTAGCTGAACGGCCGGGGGTCGGCCCTTCTCCTTTTGTCGACAGAAATGTCAGGCACCTGCCTCGGCTGCTCTTGGCGCATCCTTCTCAAATCTTCATTTCCTTTTTGTAACTCCTCATTCCTTCTGAGGTTTTCTTCCACCAATCGCCTTGAGGCCTCGGCATAATCTCTCAGCCTCTGTTGTTCCTCCAGGGATTCGTCCCTTAGCCTTTGCTGCTCAGCCAGGGATTCCTCCCTCAGCCTTTGCTGCTCGGCCAAGGATTCGTCCCTCAGCCTTTGCTGCTCGACCAAGGATTCGTCCCTCAACCTTTGCTGCTCGGCCAAGGATTTTGTACAGAAGCGTTCATGCTCGTGCTGGAACTCCTGAGCTCGTCGTTTGGATTCCTCAATTTCGTGTTGCAGGACCTGCATGGCCTCTACCACTTGCTGTAGAGTCATTTCTTCTCCGTCCTCCGACACTAATGTTTGTCTGGTCCTCATGATGTAGGTGTTGGTTCTCCTATATAGTAACAACTGGGTTGTGGGTACAATTTTTAACAGGCCCCACGGTGGGCGCCAAAATGTTCTTTCTGACCGGCTCGACATCGGTCGGAGTAAGGATGAACTCTCTTTGGATTCCCTTCTGTTGTTCGGTCGCCTAACGGATGAGGTGCTTGGTGAATGGCCTCTAGGCTTTAGCAAACCGATCTCCTAGGGATGAGGAGGGCTCCACCTGCGATTACACTCCGACGCTCAAGTCAGTGAGAGCACTAAATATAAGGTATATGATAAAATATGTTGAAAAGATGCAAGTTGAGATACTCCCTGTAGGTGGTCGTCTATTTATAAGCGTCTACGGGCTTGGATTTCAGACTTGGGTCTTTCCAGGCATTAATGTGTCGTTTCTCAGTAACTCTCTATAAAATATAGATATAAAGCATGTAAATCAGAATAGTTAATGAGCATAATCAGGGATACCGAGGATAACATTCATTACATTATCGGGGATATGAGCATTTACATTTATTACGCTATCGAGAATATGTGTGTGCAGGAAAAACGTTATACTTTCCTTTAGTAGAATTTGTCCTGTCGCGCGATACCGGGCTAAGGCCAAAACAGGTCGTGTTTCTGGGCCTGTTCATTCGGTTTGTGGCCTATGCCAAGTTCTCACGTCGTCAGTTTCCCCAGATGGCCCTTAGTGAGCTCGGCCACATACCGACCAGGACATAAGTATATTTATGTTTCTCAAAATTGAAAACAGAATTCTTCGTACCTAAATTATTCAACAAAATTTTTCAAATTGCTCTTCAAGTGCATGAAACAATAATATAACCTTTTAATTCCAACTATTATAAGTAAGTTCGTCAATACAAAGTAAGTTCACTCATTTGCGTATAAGTTAATTTAAAATTTAAGTCAAAATTAACTTGATTTTGATTTTTCTCGAAATCCTCCCTCCTCATTTTTTTTAGCAGTACCACCCTTTAATGAACCAAAATTAAACCGTAAATGCTATACGTACCTTAAATACAAAATTCATTAAATTAATCATAAATTAAATTTAATTATCTCTTTTAATTTAATTCGCACAATTATTCAGTTATATAAAGCACTCTTAGAGTAAAATTATTCAGCTACATGGAATGTAATATAACTTTGATTAAATTTTTTTATTAGAGTAAAAATTATAACAAAGTCTCAAAATAATGTAGGAAATAACAAAAATTAAATAAGATTTCTTAATAACTAAAATGACCTTTAGTTTCACAGCTCAGCTCGTCAGAATTACATTCGATTTATCTCTGTTCTGCCAGCCATTAAGGTGTCTTCTTCGATATATACTCACCAAGAAATAATTAAATTAAATTTTTAAGAAAATATTTGTGAAGAAAAGTAAAATCTATATTTTATACTAAATATAACTTTACAGAGAAAAACAGCTCATCATAATGATAATATTTTGCTTGAAAATAATAACTTTTTGTTATGATAGCATTTTTTTGTCTTAAAATTAATTTTCAAATCTTTTGCATAAGATCAAGAAGTTATAGCAAGTAAACGTTAATTCATATATTGCATTGTTTTTCTGTACAAAAAGTGATTATTTAGTGTAAAATATAGATTTTACGAATAACCTAAGATAATCTGGCAAACACTAAAAATTACTACTTTTATTGGAAAGCATTTTTTTTACAATTTTAATCTAATTATTTTCTTGATAAGTCCAAAAATGAAGAAAAGAAGAACTTTAATGTTGTGGCCTCCACCACAGTTATAAAACCAATGAAATTCTGAACTGCTAAAGTAACAGGGTGCAGTAACCAGCAGTTGCTACTGTTTTGCAGAATAGCTTGCGTTTGTAACCTAATTCAGCATCTAATGCATTGACGTTAACTTCATCTCAGTAAAGTTATTGAATTCATTGGATCAATGGTACACATTTCAATGTTTTCTTATAAGAAATTATGATGAATTTTCATGCACAGTTGAATAACAATCAAATTTGACATTTATGCTCAAAACCTAAGAAGTTGCAAGACATGGTCGTAAATTTGAATCTAACCATGCATGTTTGTAATGTTGTACCAATCAAACTCACAAATTATTTATTTTCATCTGCATCAAACATAAGTATCAGACACAGTAATTATCGAAATTATGATTTTTAAGAAAGTTTATCTTTTCTTTTTCCACCGCACATTACTTTTCTCTGTCCAATAATTTGCAATCTTTATTTATTATCAATATTAATAATTTAATTAGCAATAATCAATAAACCTCTGTCATATCAAATTTCAATGTTATTATTGTTAGAATATGACCTTAAATGAGAGAGGATGAATTGTTTAAGAGGGGTTTCTGAAATTTTTTTGAGGTTTAACAAAATTCTTAGTATGAATCCAGAACAAGAATGAAGTTAGCCAAGAATATAAGCAATTAAATAGCAAAGTAACAGAAAAACAATCGGTTGTTTCTTCGAAAGAATCGGTTGTTTCTTCGAAATAATCGGTTGTTTATACGAGTAAAGCTTAAAACAAAATTAAATGAGTTCAGAGTAAGAGAGAGATACACCAACAATTTATATTGGTTCACTCTTAAGCCAAAAGCTACATCCAGTCCCCAAAAAACCGCTGGGTAATCCACTAAGCAATCAAACCAGATTACAACACACAAACCACCAAAGTAGTGACCTTGAATCCTTCAAGAAACACACTCCCTTTGACAAAACACACCAAGAGTATTGATCTTGACCACCTCAAGAACACACAACAGTCCTTGGCAACACAACACCAGAAATACAGTTGGTTTAGAAGGGATTACACTTGTTCACAGTACAAACTGAAATCAATACAATTGCAATCCTATTCCACTCTCTTTGAAAACCCAAAGCTTGATGTGAATGTTCAAATCTTAGAATCAACTTTGCCGCAACTGAAAAACTCAAATCTGTTTCTCTTGCTTGTTTGAAAACATAAACAAACCATTTATATTTTCCAAAGATTGGTCAAAGCAATTAATGAAGGCGCGTATTCAGTTGAAAAACATTTAAAGCACATTCAACAACCAAAACTGAATTCTGTTAGGATTTTCAAAGAAAGAATCGGTTGAAACCACGAAACAACTAATTGTTTCGCTTGACAGTTTAGTTAACCAAACTAAAACAATTTTCAACCTTTTCAAAACTCCTAAGAGTAAAACAACCGGTTGATTCGATAAAACAACAGGTTGTTTTTCACTTAGTTGGGAAAACACTTGATTTCAAAAAGGTTTTAAATCACATTAGTTTTAGATTCAATAAAGGAGTGGATTCACATTCTATTCTACCCAGATCCCTTCCAGAAACAAAAGCAACACCAACCTTTCATCAAACACTTGGATTTAGATTCTTCAAAGCACTTAATCACTCTTGATCAACAATCTCCCCCTATTTGATGAAGAAAAATCCATGGCTGCTTGTGTTGATCTTGATTGAATTTGAAACTGCACCTGCAAAACAAAAACTATGCAATCCAGAGCATCTCTCATAGCAGGTTATGATCATACACCAACTAGTTTTCTGCATAATCACAAAAGCATAAAAACCAGCCAAAACAAACAATATATCAGACAAACAACCGATTTTTTTCACGATTCAATCGAGTGTTTTTATCAGCAAAAGCAAAGTCAACTTGAAAACATAAATTAAAGAGTTATAACAGTTTGTAGAGCAACACAGAAACCTATTCTCCCCCTATTTGTCTTCACAAATAAACTTTATGCATATAAAACAATTTAAAAGAGATTTTGAGAGTCAAGAATGCCTAACTCAAAAAACCTATCTTTTGGCAAAGATTTTGTAAATATATCAGCAAGTTGTAGTTTTGTTTCAATGAACTTCATCTCACAATCTCCATTGTTCACATGATCTCTTATGAAGTGATGACGAATCTCAATGTGCTTTGTTCTTGAGTGCTGAATCTGATTTTTGGTGAGATTTATAGCACTTGTGTGGTCACAAAGTAAAGGAACCTTGTTGATCTTCAATCCAAAATCTGCAAGTTGCTGTTTAAGCTAAAGAATTTGTGCACAACAGCTCCTAGCAACAATGTATTCAGCTTCTGCAGTAGAAAAAGCTACATAAGCTTGTTTCTTACTATGCCAAGAAATGAGACTTGATCCAAGAAGATGACAAGTGCCACTTGTGCTTTTTCGAATCAGCTTACACCCTACAAAATGAGAATATGAATATCCAATTAAATGTATAGGAGAGTAAGAAGGATATTGTTTCTGCCGGTTAACTCGCTTCGCCGGTTGACTCTAACGATAGTCTTGGCCCTTCTATCTTCGCTTGAGAATCGTACTTCCTTGATCAAGAAATCTCCCACCTGCAAAGACAAAGGGGCGCCTTGACGGTCATTTGCACTCTGACGCTCAAGTCAGTATAAGGGCAAATAAACACCAAGTGTATAAAGTAGTTTCAGTCTTAGAAACTCCGTACCTAGGGTTCTTGGCACCCTTTATATAGGTTGAAACTAGGGTTTACCTTTATGCTGTTACCCTTGTCTAGGGTTCCTTGGGAAATGTCCTTGCGCCGCTATTTACATAATCTTAGCGTATCTGGCACATAAAACTTCCCTTAACTGGAGTGCAACGAATAACAGAGTGGCCGCCTGGGTACCAACTTGTGCACCTAATCTCTGGCGCCATCTATTTCTACGGGTGCCCTTAGTATTCACGTGCCATGCATGCAACTTACCCTGGAAACCCTAACCCTAATGGGCCTTAGTGCCTCCCAGGATTATTCACTCGTGTCCTACCTGTATCCGCCATACACACCACATGCATGGGTCTTTCGTGACTTAGGCTTCCCATATATCTAATGTCTTAACTGTTAACTTAGTATAAATCTATGGTCCACCTTACGTGGCCCTTTACATCGCTACCGCAGGCCGTCGATCTTCAACATCGGAATCTATGGTAGCGATGTCCAAAGACTGACCAACCCCCTGATAAGTGTGTCTGGGGCCCACCTTACATGTCCCCTTTCCATTACGAGGCATTGATGTGCGATGTCTGAGGTCAGTCACTGGGGACAATTACCGAGGACTAGTCGGTACACAAGCCCCCTAATCTCGAGTTGTAACTTGTTTCAGCGAAGAGACTAAGTGATCACGCTGGGTGACCTACGTGGCACTGGGTAAAGAGTCGTGAACAGTACACCGAAGTGACGTCTCACCAACTTTTTAAACCAGCGTACACGTGGCAAGATCAACGGTTGGGACTTGTTGGCGCTTGAACTTCTTTGTGCACTGTTTCCTTATTTAATATGATCCATCAAGAACCTTCTCCAGTTCCTCCTTCAAACTCTAACTCAGTCTCGTCTCCATCCCCTGTTCCACCTACAATACCAACCCCTCCTCCTTTCGCCTCCGTCTATAAGTCCCTATACCACAGGGAACCTGCTGATGGAGATCAAGCTCAAGTGGACATGGAGGCCAATCATCAAGAGCAAGAAGAGGTTGAGGCTCAAATGGAGGACGCTCATGGAGTTCAAAGCCCACCTCAAAGGCTTACAAGAAGCATGTTCAAAGCTTTAGGAGCTAATGGACGTTTGTTTTCTCTTTTTATAATTTCTTTGTTTGAAGGTGCTTAGAGGAAAACATAAGAAACCTCTTTTGTCAAAGCATCTTTAGGTCTTTAGTTTAGGAGTCTTAGGGGGGGTGCGTTTAGTAGAGAGGTGTAGAGGTAATAGGGAGGTGCCAAAGTGAGAGAGGAAGTCACACCTTCCTCATGCTTGGCGCCACTTTCATGTATTTGGGGGGAATTTTGAATTTAATTAGCTTTGCATTTCAGCACCTCTAGGCTATAAATTAAGGTGCTGCCCTTGTATTTTTCAGATTTGAATTTTGAATTAGAGAAACTCTACTCAATTTAAGAGAGAATTGGAGAGCTTTGTGCCTTCTTCACTTATTCTTATCTTGAGAGTTCTTTGGTTACCTCAAGTGGCGGCTTTGCACACTCATCTTGGAGTCTCCATCCTCTAAGTGGCGTGATCATCCAACCATTCCTCCATCTTCATGAGCTTTCTCTTCTCCTTCCTTCCTTCTCTTTTTATGTTCATGTCTTAGCTTGCTTCCTTTGCTTTTTCAGTTCGGTTTTTTAGCTTCTATTGCTATATGCTTCGGTCTTTTACTTTCTGCCGATTCATCTTTGATTCTTCTTCTTTTCTAAGCCTAATTGTTCGGTGCAATTCTATTCTTATGCATTTTGTTCGGTGCTTTTGTCTTTTCAATCAATTTGTTCGGTTCAATTTGACAATACATGGAACTTCCATATGAGTTTGGGTTTTGGTACTAGTCTTGGTGAGTTCTTGATCATAGAACCTTGATCCAATTCTATCATAAAGTGCCTATCTCATATCCAACTCAAGATGATTCCTAAGAATGTCAAGAATCATTCATATTGTGCTATTGGAATCATATCATGTGGTATCTAGAGTTTAGGTGTGTTCTTGTTTAATTTTGAGTTGTGTTGCACTTTTAATTCAAGAGCTCTATAATTCTTGTTGTTTACATTTCTGTTTTTAGGCTTATTTTCAGTTTTCTTGTTGTTTTCTTAATTGTGCCTATCATATGTTTGAGTATTTTCCTTTTTGAATCCATACAAGTTTTGTCCTAGTCATGTTTTTCCATAATTGTCATCACTTCTTGTAGTACTTTTATGGAATTTTTTGTTTCTTGCTTTGGTGTCATACAATTTTCTGAGTTTAATATTTGATCCTTTGTGCATTTTCTGTTTTAGATTGAGTTCATACTTGTATTTTAGTATACATCATTTTCCATTATGTCTTTGCTAGTTCTTAATTCTGTTTTTCATTCCTGTTAGGATTTCTCTGTTTTCTGAAAATATGCTTACTGTTTTTCCTTATTGCAATTTATTTACTCACTGGAAAATTCTGAAATTATGGATTTGTGTTCTTCAAAGTTTTAGAAAAGAGTGGAAAAAATAATTACTCAAAAATTAAAAGTACACAAAAAATGATAAATAAAATACAAAAAGTGTACAATTCTGCTGAAAAAAATACGGTAATCTGACAGCGATTTTGAAAAATTTATCTCAATTAATTGGCTTACTTTTTTTGCGTGATTCCAGTGCCATTTTTGAGCTAAGATCTTGAAGTTTCTGTGGTTAAAATTTCATAATCCAGTTCGCTTTATTTCGTTCCAGTTAAATCAGTGAACATCAAGCACAGTTTGCATAAAAATATTTCCCAGTTGCTCTGTTTTTGTTTTCTTCATCTACTCTAGTGCTTTTCTTTAAGTATTCTTTTGTGTGCCTACTTTTTCATTGAGTTCCTTATTTTCTTGCTTGTCTTTTATTCATTACTCTTTGAGTTTTTCATACATCTAGTATTCCTTTTGTTATAGCCTTTTTTTGCTTATACCTTTTCTTGTTTGTCTTTTCATTGGTTTTGTTGTGATTGGCTTTGAGATTGGTGTGCCTTGCTTTGACATCTTTCATTTGAGGATTCCTAAGGCCTCAAGATCAGCTTGGTGCAGGGATATTATTTCTTTGAGAGTGATTTTCAGGCCAGTTTCACTTCGGCAATTTGGTTGCCAAATACATTTTTGCTAACTTTGTTTCTTAACTTGTTTGCTGTTTTTTGTGTTTGCTGTTTTCATTTGCAAATGGCTGGCTATTCAAGTGGTGAATCTTACAAGCAACACTCTCCTTCCAAAGCTTCAGTCCTTGGTGAATTGCATGAAGCTCAACGCACCATTCGGTGTTTGGAAGAAAAATTGCAAAAGATAGAGGTGCAACAAGCTAGGCCATCTCACTCTATCAATGGTGGGCATCATTCACATAGACCTTCTTCAAGAGGTTCTTCAAATGACTTTGGCCGTGAGGAGGACCATAGGAGAAGGCAAACTCCACCTCAATTCCATGGACATAGACATCACAATCAAGGGGAGAGACATCACCGTGGAATTGGACACTACCAAGATGCAAAGGCTAAGCTAGCTTCGGTCAAGCTTCCTTGTTTTAATGGCTCTAGTGATCCTAATTTGTATTTAGATTGGGAGGCTAAGTGTGAAAAAATATTTGAGATCCATGAGATCCAAGATGAGCACAAGCTTAAGCTAGCCACCTTAGACTTTAGTGATTATGCCATGAAATGGTGGCATGGTATTGTAAAGGACATTATCTATCACAAGGGTCCTCCCGTGGACTCTTGGAACTCTTTAAAGGATCAAATGCGCGCTAGGTTTGTGCCCCCACATTTTAGGAAAGACCTCATGTTGAGACTCCAACGGTTTCAACAAGGCACGCTAAATGTGGATGAATATTACAAAGAGTAAGAAACGCTTTTGCTTAAAGTTGAATTAGAAGAAAGTGAGGAAGCTATGATTGCTAGGTTTGTGAGTGGTCTAAGGAAGGATATTCAAGATGTTGTTGAGTTACAAGAGTATTCATCATTGGGTTCTTTAGTTCATCTTGCAATGAAGGTGGAAGCCCAACTTGCTAAGAAAAATTCTTTCAAAATTTTTCCCAATGATGGTTACTACACCAATTCTTGGAGGAATAAAAAGTCTTTTTCAAAATTTCCTTCTAAAGATTCTTCTTTCAAACCCAAGGAACCTAAGCCATCTACTTCTAGGCCTAAATCCCCAATTAAATCGTCTAGAAAGAAATGCTTTAAGTGTATGGGTTATGATCACATTGCGGCTAATTGTCCTTCTAAAAGGAATATGTTTGTGCATAATGGCATTGTTATGAGTGAGCATGATACGGATTCACCTAGGCATTCTTCACCTTCTAGGGCGTCTAGTGAGAATGAGAGTGAGAGTCCACTTGAAGGAGATTTGTTAGTTGTGAGAAGACTTCTTGGACAAGTTTCACAACCTTTTGATGAAAGTCAAAGGGAAAATATTTTCCATACAAGATGTCTTATTCAAAACAACATTTGTTCTTTGATAGTGGATGGGGGTAGTTGTGCTAATGTGGCTAGTACAAGAGTAGTAGATAAACTTGGATTGCCTACTATCTCTCATACAAAGCCCTACAAATTGCAATGGCTTAGTGAAGTAGGAAAAATTGTTGTGAATAAACAAGTCCTCATCCATTTCTCTATTGAAAAATACAAAGATGAGGTATTATGTGATGTTGTGCCCATGGAAGCTACACATGTTCTTTTGGGAAGGCCTTGGCAATTTGATAGAAAAGTTTTTCATGATGGCTTTTCCAACAAACTTTCTTTTGATTTCCATGGTCACAAGGTTATTTTAAAATCTCTCTCTCCTAGAGAAGTCCATGAGGACCAAATCATCATGAAAAAAAAGAGGGAGAGTGAAAAAGATAAAAAAGATAAGAGTTCTAAGCCTACACTTCTTGTGTCTAGGCATGAGCTTCAAAGGGAAATAGTGGCTCACCATCCTCTTTTCTTAGCCATCCCTAGAACTCTTAAGTTAGAACCATTTGTTGATAGTCCTCATTGTTTGGAAAATTTGGTAGAAGAGTTTCAAGATGTGTTTCAAGATCCTCCAAAAGGACTTCCACCTTTGAGAGGGACTGAGCACCAAATTGATTTGATACCGGGCTCTTCCTTACCAAATCGTCCAACCTATAGGACCAATCCAAGTGAAACCAAGGAAATTCGCCAACAAGTTGAGGCTTTGATTGAGAAAAGGTGGGTTCAAGATAGCATGAGTCCTTGTGCTATGCCTATCATCTTAGTGCCTAAAAAAGATGGCACATGGCGAATGTGTTCGGATTGTAGGGCCATCAATAACATTACAATTAAGTATAGGCATCCTATACCTAGGCTTGATGATTTGTTGGATGAATTGCATGGTTCAAAAATCTTTTCAAAGATTGATCTTAAAAGCGGCTACAATCAAATTCGTATCAAACCGGGTGATGAATGGAAGACGGCTTTTAAGACCAACTTTGGTTTGTATGAGTGGTTAGTTATGCCCTTTGGTTTAACTAATGCACCAAGTACCTTCATGCGCCTCATGCATCATGTTCTTAGACCTTTCATTGGTAAGTTTGTTGTTGTTTACTTTGATGATATTCTCATTTATAGCTTATCTTTAAATGATCATAGAATGCATGTTAGGCAAGTTTTAGAAACCCTTAGGAAGGAACATTTGTATGCTAACCTTGCTAAATGTATGTTTGCTCTTGATCATATAGAATTCCTAGGGTTTGTTGTGAGTAGCAAAGGGGTCCATGTGGACAAAACAAAGGTGATGGCCATTCAAAATTGGCCTACACCGAAAAATTTGAATGAAGTCCGAAGTTTCCATGGACTTGCTTCTTTCTATAGAAGATTTGTACCAAACTTTGGTACCATTGCTGCACCTCTCAATGATATAGTGAAAAAGGATGTGGTTTTTCAATGGGGAGAAACACAACAAAAAGCTTTTAAGACTTTAAAAGAAAAATTGACTAATGCTCCCATCTTAGCCCTTCCTAATTTCACTAAAATATTTGAGATTAAGTGTGATGCTTCAAGTATAGGCATTGGGGCTGTCCTCCTTCAAGAGGGCCATCCCATAGCTTATTTTAGTGAGAAGTTGAAGGGAAGTCATCTCAATTATTCCACTTATGATAAAGAATTATATGCACTTGTTAGGGCTTTGTTTACTTGGCAACACTATCTTTCGGAGCCCGAAGGCCCCTTCTATTTTATCTATTCCACAGTCTTTCGGAGACTTGGTCTTCGATTACCCTTCACCCCCTTCGAGTGAGCACTCCTAACCGAGGTAAACGTCTCCCCCGCCCAACTGCACCCCAACAACTGGGTGTTTGTGAGGGCCTTTCTAATTCTCTGCCACTGCCTTGGCCGTACGCCATCGGTGGATGTATTTCTCTTTTTCTTTGAAGCGAAGAGCCCAAGCAAGAAGCTGTGGGTCAACTTCAATAGCGTCGTTGGGAGGGTGCTGCTAACGCTCTTCCAGCAATCGTACAAGGGGTTTAAGAAGCACTTCTTCAATGTGCGATGCAATCGGAGGGACCCTGCTCTTTTAGATGGGTTTCCCTTCTACTGAGCGGAGAAGCCGAACCTCCAGAAACCCAGGTGCCTTGAGGACCTTCCCCCCTAGGAGCGGGAAGTATGTGACCTCCTGTCTAGCCTCCATACCCCACTTAGCACGTTGGAGTTGCTCAAACTTGAGTTCAACCCCAAGGCCCTTAGGAGTTACATCGGTACCCTTTCTCATTCCTGTCTTATCTTTTCCTGCACCCTTACTTGCTTTATTATTGTTACCTACGTTCCCTGACTTATTCGTCGTCTTTGTGCAGATATAGGCTTCAACAAGGATAAAAAGAAGAAACTGGCCGAGCTGCTTGCCAAACGTAGGGCGACCGCTGCTGGTGTGAGCACTTCAATGCCAATAACTCCTCCAACCTCTGCCACTTCTGCCCCCAACACCACTGAGCCAGCCCTTGTCGATAGGCAGAAAGGGGTGGTGGCAGTGGTTGTTGATTCCGAGGATGAGGATACCTGTACAAGCCTTGTCTTCAAGAGGCCAAGGGTGGGCGAAGCCGCGACGCCCTCCCATTCTGTATCTGGCGAGCTCACTTCGGTCTTCAGGGATAACCCCCCAAGTGCTTCCTCCCCACACGATCTTATTGTACATGAAGGTGAGGGGGAGACCACCCCTGAAGACTGATCAATGCCCCCCGCTCCCGAGCTCCCTGTGCTTCTTCAACAAGCCCTCAAGCGCTTTCAAGACAAGGAAATGTTGGAGAGCTTGAGTGGTAACCTCCTCCAAGACCGCGTGGCCTACGACCTTGGAGACTTCCTTGTCGCATCCAGCCTTGCGCTAAGTAAGGCTCAAGAAGCAGAAGAACTAAAGGCTAGGATGGCGAAACTGGAGGAGGAGCTGGCCCTCAAGACCAAGGTCTTCTCCAACCGCGAGACCGCCATGTACCAGGAATTGGCAAGCCTTTGCCAATCCGAGAAGGACGTCAAGAAGCTTCTTTTTGACAAGAGCCACGAGGCCGTTCAACTGTAAATGAAGATCTTGCCCCTTTACAACAAGGTGATAGACCTGGAGGAGAAGGTCGAGGGGATGCAGGCCAAAATGGCCAAATTGGAGGAGAGGGCCACCTAGCGCGAGGTCCAGCTGGGGCAGGTGGAGGGGAAACTTCCTGAGAAAATCGAGCTCTTCAAGAAGACGAAGGAGGAGCTCAACAATGATGTTGTCGATGCTTACAGTGAGGGGTTCCAAGATGCCATAGCTCAGTTTTCCTGTGTGCATCCTGAGGTGGATCTTTCCCATTTCAGTGAGGCCAAATGCGTTGTTGATGGGCAACTCGTGCTGAGAGAGTAACCGCCCTGTAATTCTGTCTTCTTGAAGAAAAATTTGCCCCTTGCATATGTATATATATCTTTATAAGCATTTACCTTTCCTTTTACTATTTGTCTTAGTTGCTTTGGTTTACCTTTATGTACCTTTACTTGCATTGACTTCAACTAACAGTGCCTTCGACATAGGTTTACCTTTTAGGTAGCACGCTTTTAACCTCATAAACTCCTCCTGCTGTTTTTGATCTTCTTCTTGCGAAGTAAGGCTACCTGTTGATCTCATCCCTACCCCCTCAGATCGACAGGAATGTCTTGCTGGTAACATTGGAAAATCACACCACTCTCGTCCTTGGCTTACAAACAAGGGAGAAATGTATCCTCCCTATCTTGGCTCTGCACACGAAGGTAGGGGTGAACTTAACCGGTGAGCCATGTTGTTCAACCCTGGAGTTACTACACAAGAGGGAGGCTCCCTAAGGATCCATACTGCCCCCATCTTGGTGTTTCTAACTCGGGCGAACGAGTCTTACCAACCTTATCCTTGCCATAGAAAGTCAAGGGACAAGTCTGAATAACCGACCGCGACCCTGCTATAAAAAGTCAAGGGACAGGCCTTCAACGTTTGAACCATACTGTTCTCAGCCTTGGTAAACTTGCGCAAGAGGGAGGTTCACCAAGGAACCATACTATTCCCGACCTTGGCGCATTACTTCAAGGGAGAGGTTTATTAACTGACGAACCGTACTATTCTTCACCTTGGTGAACTTACACAAGAGGGGCTTATTGGGGAACCAAACTACCTCCGCTCTTGGTGTATCACTTCCAGGGAGAGGTTCATTATTTGTACTACACACACATCTCTTAACTGAATAACTAAAATTTTATTTGGGTGACCTCGTTCAAAAACCCTTATGAGGGAAAAGTGTGTCCCCTAAAAATGTGTACAATGCAAAACATCTTTAACTAAAATAAAACTTAAGATTGGTCGCGTTTCAAGTACGAGGGATCGCGCCACCCTCTAATGTTTCGAGCCTGTATGCTCCATTCCCAAGGGCCTCTATCACTCTGAAAGGACCAATCCACGTGGGGGATAACTTGTTCTCTAGCTGGTACGGGTAGACCTTTCGCATCACCAGGTCCGCGACCTGGAACTGTCGAGGTTTCAGCTTGGAGCTGTATTTGTACTCCACCCTCCTTTTCAAGGCTTCAGCCTTAATCCTTGCTTCCTCCCTTGCTTCATCCAGTAGGTCCAAATTCACCTTTCTCTCTTCATTGGACTCCTCGATCACGATGTTCTGGAAACACGGCGAGTTCTCCTGGATTTCTACCAGAATCATTGCGTCCGACTCGTACACCAAGCTAAAGGGTGTTTCCCTGGTCGTGGACTGGGGAGTAGTGTGGTAGGACCACACAATTCTAGGAACTTCTTCCGCGCAGGCTCCCTTGGCTTTGTCTAGCCTTCTCTTCAAACCTCTGAGCAGAACTGGGTTGAAAGACTCGATCTTCCCGTTTGTTTGGGGGTGTTCAACTGATGTGAACACTTGTTTCACTCCCAACTTTGTACATAACTTGCCCAATTGTTGGCTTGCAAACTGGGTACCATTATCAGACACCAATCTCTTCGGGATTCCAAAGCGGCATACTATATTTTTCCACACAAAGTGTTGGACCTTGTGGGCTGTGATCTACGCCACTGGCTTAGCCTCGATCCACTTTGTGAAATACTCTATGGCAACCACGAGGTACTTCATCTGCCATACTGCCAAAGGGAAAGGCCCAAGAATGGCAATCCCCCAAGTATGAAATGGCCATGGGTTGTAGATCAACCTCAACTCCTCTGGAGGCGCCTTGTCCTAGTTAGCATGTTGTTGGCACTGTTTGCACCGCTGGGCATACCTCGTGCAATCTTCCCTCATGGTTGGCCAGTAATACCCTGCACGAATGGCCTTTGACGAGAGGGATTGGTCGCTGATGTGGCTACCACATATCCCCTCATGCAGTTCTGTCATAATTCGCGTGCATTGCTCACCACTTACACACACCAGGATAGGATGGGTGAACCCATGCCTGAATAACTTCCCATCGATCAAGGTGTACTTGTTCGAATTTTTCTTAATTTTTCTGGCTTCTGTGGGTTCTAATGGGAGTACTTCATCAGCCAAGTAGTGTTGGCAGGGTGTCATCCAAGTTTCTCCTGTTTCGACTTGGTAAACATGCAATGACATCTCCCCAACAACCGAGTACACGCTTACTCTAGGCGTTTTTACCATTTCCTGTGTTAATGACCGATGACTCCTCCTCATGCCTTCCAATGTGCTGATCTGGTGGACTTCTGCCATGTTGTCCGCGGTAGTTCGAGGTGTCTTCAAGGTCTCCCGAATCACTGTCCTCTGCCTGCCCCCCTTGCTTGAACTAGCGAGCTTTGCAAGAAAGTCTGCTCAGGCATTTTGCTCTTTGGGAACACGAATTAACTCGAACACCTCAAACGTCTACTTCAGAACCTGGACATACTCTAGCTAGGCGGCCATCTGAGGATCTTTATCTCGGTAATCCCCCGTGACTTGACCTGTGACTAACAAAGAGTCACTCTTTGCCAGCAAACCTTTCGCTCCCATCTCCTTGGCCAGCAGCATTCCAGCGATGAGGGCCTCATACTCTGTTTGGTTGTTACTGGCCTTGAAAGCGAACCGTAGGGCCTGCTCAATCAACAACTCATCTGGTCCTTCCAAGATGAAACCAACCCCACTACCTTGTTGGTTTGAGGAACCATCTACGGAGAGCACCCATCTGAAACTCTGGACGTAGTGGCGAAGTCTTCGCGCTGACAACACTACTGCCAGAGTTGCTTTCTCTAGGGCCTGGTATCTCACCTCTCGCCCTTCCAACACCTTGTTGACGAAGTAGATCGGTTTCTGCACTTGGTCTTGTTCTTGCAGCAGAACCGAACTAATTGCCTTCTCTGTAACTTAGGCGAGGGGGAGTACCTAGCTCTGGCTTGCACAATAGTAATGGACTAGCCAGGTACTCCTTCAGCTTTACAAACGCCTCTTTGCACTCCCGGGTCCATACGAACCTATTGTTTCTCTTTAGGCACTGGAAATAAGGATGCCCCTTGTCTCCTCCTACTGATACGAATCTGGACAGAGTAGCCATGCTCCCTGTCAACTGCTGCACTTCCTTCACTGAGATTGGGCTTCTCATGGCTATTATTGCAGGGTTCGCTTCTATCCCATGTTCAGTGAGTAGGAACCCCAAGAACTTTCCTGCCTCGACCTCGAACACACACTTCTATGGGTTCAGTTTCAGCCTATACTTCGCTATCGTGGTGAACAGCTCTTCCAGGTCTGCCACGTGCTGCTCCTTCTGCTGGGAGGTGACCACCATGTCATCTACATATGCTTGGACAATCTGTCCTAACATGGGCACTAATACTCTGTCCATCAACCTCTGGTAGGTGGCACCTTGTTGAGGTTTGTGAAGTCAACACACATCCTCCACTTCCTGCTCGCCTTTTTCACTAACACCACATTGGCCAGCCATTCGGGGTACTGAATCTCCCTAATGTGGCCATCCTTCATCAGTTTCCCCGTCTCTTCGCGCACGACCTGATGCCTCTCCTCGTTAAACTTTCGTCTTCTCTGACGAACAGGTCGGACCTGGGGATCCATGGTGAGACGATGACACAGGAAGTCAGGGTCTATGCCAGGCATGCCAGAGGCAGACCACACGAAAGCGTGAAGGTGTCGTGCTATGACCTCAGAAATCTGATCCTGCGACTCTTGGCTTAAAGACTTGCTAAGCTTGAACATCTTCCCCCCGATCTCTCTCTCCAGTACGTCTCGGCGGGCTCAGGTCGTCTCTCCCAGGCGATCTCTGCACGAGTGACCCCTTCTTCCCTTGGAGGTTCGGTAGTAGCAGCGAACACCCCTCTCTTCATCTTAAGGCTATTTTCGTAACACTTCTTAGCCTCTTTCTGGTCAGACTTGATGGTGATCACCGTACCCTCAAGGGAAGGCAACTTCATCTTCATATGCCTTGTGGAGGCAATCGCTCCAATCCTGTTCAAAGCATGTCTACCTAACAATATATTGTAGGTTGATGGAGCGTTAACAATAAGATACCTGATGTTGGCAGTGCGTGAAGTTGTGCCATCCGTAAAGGTCGTTCTCAGCTCTATATGCCCACGCACCTCCACCTGGTCTCCAGCGAAGCCATACAAACATCCAATATATGGCCTCAACTGGTCTGGAGACAACTGCAGCTTGTTGAAGGTCGACTAGAACATCACTTCGGCCGAACTTCCTTGGTCTATGAGGACGCAATGCACCCTTCTCCCTACTGTGACTAGTGAAATCACTACCGGGTCATTGTCATAGGGTATGACATCTTGGCGGTCGGCCTTGGTGAAGACGAGGTCGACATCGGGGGTTTGATCTACCTCCTGTACCTCTATTGCCATCACCTCTCATGCGTACTTCTTTCGCTGGGAGGCGGTGCACCCTCCTCCTGAAAATCCTTCAGAGATCGTGTTGATCTCCCCGTGAATGGGCACCTCGTGTCCCTAATCTGCCCCTGTGGTTATCAACGCTTGATCATTCTGCTGCTCTTGAAGATAATCCTTTAAGAAACCGCTCTTCACTAGCTCTTCTAGTTGGTGTGCCAGGGCCAAGCAATTGCGTATGTAATCACTATGTTTGGGATAGTGATTAGCTCCTTAAGCTCCACTCAAAAATTATGCTTTGGGGGCGGATCCCTCTGTGTGCGTGTTCCCGCTTGGAACTGTTTGTAGGGTTTTCCCACTCCCTTCTTCTCTGTGGTCGCCTCATGCACCCTCATGGGCTGAGGTCGTCTTGCTGCTCGAGATCGGATAGGACCGACAAGACCACGTTTCTCCGTTACTCGATTATCTGCAGCGATGTGCACCAACGCCCGATGTCTGATCTCGTCTTCGGGTAGAACCTCAGCAATGATTCACTGAAAGGTCCTGGCAACATTCCCTTGACAAAGGCATGTACTGTCATGGCCTCATCCGTGGGTTTCAACCTTCCCACCTGGACCCCAAACCTGTTCAAATAGTCTTTCATGGACTCCCTCCAGTATTGTTTAATGTCGAAGACATCATAAGAAAACCGGGTGGGGGCCTTGTTAACAAGGTATTGTTCCCTGAACAACATCGCAAACTGGTTGAAGGTGTTGATGTGTCCGTCGGGAAGACTAACGAACTACTCCAACGCCGCGCCTGTTAACGTGGGATCCTCCTGTAAACATCATCTGAGTATGGAACGCCGTGAGGTTGGCCTTTGGGTCCTCCACACCTGTGAAGGAGACCTTCGGGCCCAGAGACATGGTTGGTAACGCTGTGTCTATGATCACTTGTGAGAACGACATGGGACGTGCCCTGAGTGGTACAGGTGGGGCACGTTCATCCACCGCGCGCTCCCCTACTTGTTGCAAATCTCTGCGCAATTCCTCATTGGCCCTGCGCACGCGTGATGCGACAATTTCAACCCTAGATGTTGCCACCTCTGCTTGGAGAGCATGCATAGTCTCCAATATTTGTTGCGTAGTAACGTTGTCCCCTCTAGGGGTCACAACACCTGTGGCTACAACTGATCCTTGCCTTGTACTCCTCATATCGTTGGTAAAACTCTCAACAAGATTGTGAGTGGGACCTTGCTTTAACGGGCCCCACGATGGGCGCCAAATGTTCCTGCCGGTTGACTCGCTTCGCCAGTTGACTCTAACGATAGTCTTGGCCCTTCTATCTCCACCTGAGAATCATACTTCCTTGATCAAGAAATCTCCCACCTGCAAAGACAAAGCAGCGACTTGACGACCGTTTGCACTCCGACGCTCAAGTCAGTATAAGGGCAAAAAACACCAAGTGTATAGAGTAGTTTTAGTCTTAGAAATTTCGTACCTTGCTAAGGTTCTTGGCACCCTTTATATAGGTTGAAACTAGGGTTTCCCTTTGTGTTGTTACCCTTGTCTAGGGTTCCTTGGGAAACGTCCTTGCGCCCCTATTTACATAATCTTAGCGTATCTGGCACATAGAACTTCCGTTAACTGGAGTGCAATGAATAACAAAGTGGCCGCCTGGGTACCAACTTGTGCACCTAATCTCTGGTGCCATCTATTTATGCAGGTGCCCTAAGTATTCACGTGCCATGCATGTAGCTTACCCTGGAAACCCTAACCCTAATGGGCCTTAACGTCTCCTAGGATTATTCACTCGTGTCGCTCCTGTATGCACCATACACACCACATGCATGAATCCTTCGTGACTTAGGCTACCGCAGGCCGTCGATGTCCGATCTCTTCCTCTTTTGGCGAGGTCTGATGTCGATCTTCAACATCGGGGTCTACGGTAACGATGTCCAAAGACTGACCAACCCCCTAATAAGTGTGTCTGGGGCCCACCTTACGTGGCCCCCTTCCATTACCAGGCACCGATGTGCGATGTCCGAGGTTAGTCATTGTGGACGATGACCGAGGAATGGTCGGGACAGATACCATAGACCAACATTGGTTGTTCCTTTGAGATATTTGAGAATCCTCTTTGCAGCCTTGAGGTGAGATTCCTTTGGATTTGCTTGATACCTTGCACAAAGACATACGACAAACATGATATCCGGTCTACTTGTTGTGAGATAAAGTAAAGAACCAATTAAACCTCTATATTTTGTTTGATCTACCCCTTTTCCAGCAGCATCTGCATCCAT
Organism: Phaseolus vulgaris; assembly: GCF_051622355.1. Classification (NCBI taxonomy): domain Eukaryota; kingdom Viridiplantae; phylum Streptophyta; class Magnoliopsida; order Fabales; family Fabaceae; genus Phaseolus; species Phaseolus vulgaris. The sequence continues at coordinate 35,897,148 of NC_143508.1, forward strand.
ATAACAGCTTGAAGGCATAGATGTGCTAGCTTCTTTGCAACTCTCCATCTTAAATTTCTTAAGGATTTCTTTGCAATACTTTGATTGGCATAGGAAAATTCCATCCTTTGATTACTTAACCTGCAACCCAAGAAAGAATGAAAGCTCTCCCATCATGGACTTTTCAAATTCACTTTGCATGGCAACAACAAACTCCTCACATAAACTATCTTTGGTAGCACAAAAAATGATGTCATCAACATAGATTTGGACCAAAATAATTTCAGAATTTGCTCTTTTGATGAAAAGAGTCTTGTCAATCATCCCTCTTTCATAGCCATGAGATAAAAGGAAGTTACTAAGCCTCTCATACCACTCCCTTGGAGCTTGCTTAAGCCCATACTGTTGAACAAGATGCTTTGATGTCTCCAAATCCAAGAGGAAAGCTTGAAGACCTTGTTGTTGGGTGGGTGTGTGTTGTCTAGTTGTTTGAAACTTGTTAATTCACTCCTTAAGTTGATCCAAGTTCATTTGAATCTTTAACCTTTTGAAAAGATGTGTTTTCTAAAACAGGTTGTTTTACCTTAGCTGTTTTTGAAAAACTTGGTTGACTTTGCTATCAAACCAAAACAATCGATTGTTTCGACAAAACAACTGATTGTTTTCCTGCAAACCTTAACAGAATTCTGTTAAGCGGTTTTAATATGTTTTAAATGATCCTAACTAACTTGGCTCCTTTATTAAATGCTTGTGACCACTTGGTGGGTCTATATAAAGTTGGTTTTACGCTCCTAATCTTGAAGTAACAAAAAGACTTTATCAAAACAGTTTTTCCAAGATTTGAAAGAGCTTTGGATCATTCTTAAGTGTGTGGAATAGGATTGGGTTGTAATTCTGATCTTTAAGCTTTGTAATACCCAGGTGTATTCTATTCCCTTCTTCCTTGATTACTGTATTTCTGTATTTGTGTTGCCAAGGAGTGTTGTGTGTTCTTGAGGGGTTCAAGATCAACACTCTTCGTGTGGTTTGCCAAAGGTAGTGTGTTTCTTGAGGGGTTCAAGGTCACTACTTTGGTGTGTGGTGTTTGTAATCTGGTTTTGATTGCATAGTGGAATACCCAGTGGTTTCTGGGGACTGGATGTAGCTCCTGGTGTAAGAGTGAACCACTATAAATTGCTTGTGTGCTTATCTCTTTCCCTTATTTCACATATATCTGTTTTAAGCTGTTTTTATTAACTGCTGATAAAAACAACCGATTGTTTCGACAAAACAACCGATTGTTTTTATGATATCATCTTAAAACAGTTTTGGGTATTTGTTTCCTTGATTCTTTTCTCCGTAATTCAACATTGATTTTCATTATACTTTCAAAGTTTACGAAAATCCCTCTTAAACAATTCACCCCCCTTCTCGTTTAAGGCCATATATTCTAACACATGCAATGCCCTTTTCAACTTAAAAACATGATTGGGATGTTGATGATCCTCAAAGCCCGGTGGTTGATCAACATACACTTCTTCATTGATAAATCCATTGAGAAAAGCACTCTTCATGTCCATTTAAAAGAGTTTGAATCCACTCATACAAGCAAAAGCTAGCAGTAGCCTTACAACTTCTAATCTTGCAACAGGAGCAAAGGTTTCACCATAGTCAATTCCTTCTTCTTGATTGTAACCTTTGGCAACTAGCCTTGCCTTGTTTCTAGTAATCACACCAACCTCATCTAGCTTGTTTCTGAAGACCCATTTAGATCCAATGATGTTCATCTCATCTGTCTTGGGGATAAGAAACCGCACATCATTCATAGCAAACTGATTCAACTCTTCATGCATTGCATCCACCCATTTTTCATCTTTAAGAGCTTCTTCAATTGATTTTGGTTCAACTTGAGAGACAAAAGCAGTATGCCTGCAAAAGTTTGAGATAGAACTATGTTTAGAAACACACTCTTTTATCTGCCCAATAATGTTCTCCACTGACAGATCTCTTGGAATTCTCCATTCTTTAGGAAACTCATTCTACTGCAGAATTTCAACCGGTTGTTTCCATGGACCAATCAATTATTTTTCTGGATAGCAATCCAGTTTCTGCATAATGATGTTCTATTCATCCTCTTCAGTGCTGATTTTTGAGGGTTTTAAGACTTTGTGATCAACCTCATTAAATACCACATGAACAAATTCTTCTACAATCATGAGCCTCTTGTTGTAGACTCTATAAGCATGACTATTTGAGGAATATCCAATGAAAATGCCATTGTCCGCTTTTTCATCAAACTTTCCCAGATTTTCTTTCCCATTATTAAGAACAAAACAGCTGTATCCAAACACTCTTAGGTGACTAATGTTTGGCTTCCTTCCATTGAGGAGTTCACAGGTTGTTTTTCTGGACAACAATCCAGTTTCTGCATAATGATGTTCTGTTCATCCTCTTCAGTGCTGATTTTTGAGGGTTTTAAGACTTTGTGATCAACTTCATCAAATACCACATGAACAGATTCTTCTACAATCATGAGCCTCTTGTTGTAGACTCTATAAGCATGACTATTTGAGGAATATCCAATGAAAATTCCATTGTCCGCTTTTTTATCAAACTTTCCCAGATTTTCTTTCCCATTATTAAGAACAAAACAGCTGTATCCAAACACTCTTAGGTGACTAATGTTTGGCTTCCTTCTATTGAGGAGTTCATAAGGTGTTTTCCTCAAAATTGGCCTTATTAACACTCTATTCATCACATAGCAAGAGGTGCTAACAACATCAACCCAAAAATACTTGGGTAGGGAGGATTCACTTAGCATGGTTCTTGCTAACTCCTTAAGAGATTTATTCTTTCTCTCCACTACACCATTCTGTTGAAGAGTTCTTGGTGCAAAAAAATTGTGCAAGATCCTTGTCTTCTCACATAATTTTCTGAATTTCTCATTTTGAAATTCCCCTCCATGATCACTTCTTGTTGAGTCAATACTGTTGTTCCTTGTGTTTTGTAAACCTCTACCAAGCTTTTTGAAGGCAGAGAAAGCATCACTATTTGATTCCAAAAAAAATGTCCATGTGTACCTAGAAAAATCATCCAAAATAATAAGAGCATAATAGCTGCCACCAAGACTCATGGTTCTTGAAGGGCCAAACAAATCCATGTGGAGTAGCTCAAGGGGTCTTGAAGATGAAACAACATTTTTAAGTTTCAAGGAATTTTTAACTTGTTTCCCTTTTTGACATGCTTCACATATGTGGTCTTTCTCAAACTTAAGCTTGGGCAACCTTATCACAAGATCTTTTGAGATTAATTTGTTTAAGTGATTCATGTGCATGTGAGTTATTCTTCTATGCCATAACCAAGATTCATCATGTTTAGAAAGAAGACAATCAATGGAACAAGGAGAAGAGATATCTAAGAGATAAACATTGCTGATTCTTTTACCAATCAACATTACCTCCTTTAAGTTGGGAAGGCAGATTTCACAAGAGTTTGATTTGAAGATGACTTGATAACCTTTGTCACACAGTTGGCTAATGCTAAGCAGGTTGTGCTTTAGTCCTTCCACATACAAGGCATCATGGATTAACAATATACTCTTGTCTCCTATAGAGCCTCTTCCATGAATCCTTCCTTTGTTATTGTCTCCATATGTCACATGCCCTTCTTGTTTGAGGATGATGTTCACACTCTTAGATTTATCTCCAGTCATGTGTTTTGAATAGCCATTGTCCAGGTACCACAGTTGCATGTTTTCCATCAATTTTCCCTACAAAAGGCAAGTTCAAGTGCAAAGATTTGGTCCCCATACAAATGTGGGTCCTTTTGATTTACATTCATCACTAGGAACTTCAGAATTTTTGGGAATCCATCTAATAATACCTTTAGGAAGAGAATATGTCTTAATTTTACAGAACCTAACCGAGTGGCCTCTTTTCATGCAGTAGAAACATGTAACATTCGATTGTTTCGATTTTTGAATCGGTTGTTTTTCTGGCACTTTCGAAAAAGAGTTTGAAAACTTGTTCTGTGGATTAAAACCCAATCCAGTTTTTCCAAAAACACAATTTTGAGATGCCAAGACACTCTCAAAGTTGGATTTACCTTTTGAAAGCTTATACACAATTTTTACAAGGTAGTGAACCTTCTTTTCAAGAGATTCACAGTTTTCACAAACAAGAGAGTCACACTTGCAAGAAGAGTTTTTGTAAGGCATTTCAAGATTTTCAAAATCTGTTTTTGAATTTTCCAATTCTTCTTCCAGTGCTTTGACTCTGTTTTCAAGCCAATTGTTCATTCCTTTCAAACGGTTGTTCAATAGAGCCAATCGGTTAGCTTCTTCATGAGTTTCTTTAAACGCTTGAAGCAATTGACTATAGTTTTCAACATTTAAGGAGGCACAAGAACTTACACTACTTTCACTGCTTGAATCATCTTCCTTTTAGCCATCAAACAGAGATTGGCCTTTTCAACTTCACTTGAAGATATGCTTGATGAGTCATCATTGCAGGCTTTTCTTGATTTTCCTTTCTTCTCTTCTTTGTTTAGTCTTTTAGCTTTAGTATATCCATGCTCACCATATTCAAGGTATGCATAATTTTTAGTTTTAACCTTGATAGGGTTTTTGTTATCATACCTTTTGGATGAGTCTCTTTTGCTGATTCTTTTCTTCAAGAATTTTCTGAGTTTCTTAAACAGCATGCTAAGCACTTTCTCTTCATTCTCATTTTTCCCTTCATGAATGACTTCTAAAGTGTCCCACATTTCTTTAGCTGATTCACATTGCGAAATCCTAAACATTCATTGGAGTTTACAGCAGATGTTATGATATTCTTGGCAATGCAATCAAATTTGGCCTTTTTACTTTCTTCATTAGTTCATTGGGACCAAACTTTTTAGTAAAAGATCCAACCATTTCAATTTTAGGAATGAGAGAACCATTTTCAATTGCATCCCAAATTCCTTGATCAATAGATTCAACAAAGATTTTCATTCTAGCTTTCCAATACCGATAATTCAAATCGCAAAACAAAGGTGACCTGTTAATTGAGGCACCCTCCCCAAAAGGTAGTTTTTCAGCCATAGAAAAAAGATTTTAGGACCAAACTTGAATATTTTTCAAGTACCTTGCTCTTGATGCCAATTGTTAGAATATATGGTCTTAAACGAGAGGGAAGGTGAATTGTTTAAGAGGGGTTTTTGAAAACTTTTTGAGGTTTAACAAATTTTTTTGTATGAATCCAAAACAAGAATCAAGTTAGCCAAGAATATAAGAAATTAAACAACAAAGCAACAGAAAAACAATCAGTTGTTTCTTCGAAACAATTGATTTTTTATATCAGTAAAGCTTAAAACAGAAAAAAAAATGAGTTCATAGTAAGAGAGAGATACACCAACAATTTATATTGGTTCACTCTTAAGCCAAGAGCTACATGCAGTCCCCAAAAAACCACTGGGTAATCCACTAAGCAATCAAACCAGATTACAACACACAAACCACCAAAGTAGTGACCTTGAATCCTTCAAGAAACACACTCCCTTTGACAAAACACACCAAGAGTATTGATCTTGACCACCTCAAGAACACGCAACACTTCTTGGCAACACAACACCAGAAATAAAGTAGGTTTAGAAGGGATTACACTTGTTCACAGTACAAACTGAAATCAATACAATTGCAATCCTATTCCAGTCTCTTTGAAAACCCAAAGCTTGATGTGAATGTTCAAATCTTAGAATCAACTTTGTTACAACTGAAAAACTCAAATCTGTTTCTCTTGCTTGTTTGAAAACATATAAAAGCCATTTATATTTTCCAAAGATTAGTCAAAACAATTAATGAAGGAGCGTATTTAGTTGAAAAGCATTTAAAGCACATTTAACAGCCAAAACTGAATTTTGTTAGGATTTTCAGAAAAACAATTTGTTGAAACCACAAAACAACTGATTGTTTGGCTTGACAGTTTAGTCAACCAAACTAAAACAGTTTTCAACCTTTTCAAAACTCCTAAGAGTAAAACAATCGGTTGATTCGACAAAACAACAAGTTGTTTTTCACTTAGTTGGAAAAACACTTGATTTCAAAAAGGTTTTAAATCACATCAGTTTTAGATTCAACAAAGGAGTGGATTCACATTCTATTCTACCCAGATCCCTTCTAGAAACAAAAGCAACACCAGCCTTTCATCAAACACTTGGATTTGAATTCTTCAAAGCAATTATTCACTCTTGATCAACAATTATTTTTAGTGTTATATAATAGTATTATTATGAGTAATAATATTATTAATTAAATATATATATATATATATATATATAAATCCCCTGAGTAGCAATATTATTAATCAATTCTATTATTTTCATAGGTATATTTCTATTATAGTTAATAACTTGTAGTATTTATAATACAAATCAATATGATACATTATTTACAAAAAAATCAGGATAAAATATTATATTTATTAATAATTACTATAAAAAATTACTAAATAAAAACTAATTTTAGAGAAAAAAATAATTAGTTGTTATAATTATTAAATTAGATATCATTTTAAAGACTAAAAAAATTATTGATTTCTAAATTTACTTCTATTGATAAATAGTTTCTCAATTGGTATTTAATTAGCTATAAAAAATTTTGTTATCATATGCAATAAATAAAAAAATTGCCTTGTAGTCTTCCTTAATTCATATGAAAGTTTCATTTAAATTAATTAAGATAGTTACAGTACTGAAACAATGGCTAACATATTCATTCATATTTTGTCCGTAACACCTCAAAAATACATCTAACTATTTAAATACACGTTCTACATTTTTTTATACAAATTTAGAGTGTTTCAAAACATTCCTAATACATGATTAAGACATATAGAAATACAAATATTTACAATATAAGTTTCAAAATATGAACCCTAAACCTCTTCATACCCTTCGACACCTGTAAGATCATCTGCTCGTGTACGTAGTACAGTCATCGCAGTTCAAACACAACAAGAAAAAGCAAGGGTAAGCTAGTGAAAATAGAATTTTATAATATACACAATTAAATCAAAAGAGAAAACCAAATTACAGGATCAATTTCTCAAATTATTCAATTTTCTTCAAATCTCAACAATAAAACAATCACATAGATCTCACATGGATCTACACATCCAGAATATTCAACAAACAACATATTCCGGAAGACCCGTATTAAGTAAGTCCTACCAGAGACTAACCCCCGATTCAAAGATTACCAGCGAATCCAACAGAAAGGATCACGGTAAGTTCAGTACAACCCAAGTCGTGCATCTCATATGTCACAGTGTGCATGAACTCCCCCATCAGATTCTCACCATCTGATATCTTAGTCTATGAGATCTCTGTTACCACATAGGCATCAATACTTAATACACAACAAACATCAGTCCATACATTATTCCAAATGTATGAATTCAATTCCACACCATTTCATCATACAATATCATTCCAAACACGATCCACAACATTCAAAAGCTTAATTAACATAAAAGAAACAACACTTAAATATTAAACCATCAAAATCTAATATTTTTACAAATTTAAATAATACATAAACAAACAACACAATATATAAACACACAACATCCCTGCAAGAGAAATTGAATATTTGGACCACGTCCCTTCCGCATTCAGATCTTTTATCCTAGGGTACTATTAAAAATTAAATTTAGCTTCCCTTACCTTAATTGCTTACTTTCCAAGCAACTTCTATAATTTTATTCCCCATAGTCTGGATAAGCTTCAAGATTTACGAACCTAATGCAAGTTATCTAAACAGAACAAAAATTAAGTATATAGTAGAATAAGTTGAGAGGATTAAACTTCTCAGCTGACCCCACCAAGATTGATGACTAAATCCTAAGGAAAAAAAGAGAACAAAGGATCTTTATAGCAAAAATGAACTTACTATGTTTGAAAATCTGATCGGGTATAAATTTTCCTTAACTCGACAGCTACAACGTGGTCCGATCAGATTCTAAAATAGATGAAGATTGGGAGAGAAAATTAGGAGAGAGGGAGAGAAGAGAATATGAAGAGAGAGAGAGAGAGAAAGAAGAAAATGGCACGAGGGAGGCTCTGTAGCTTTTTGAAAAAGAAAAAAATATGTGTGCAGGTGCATGGGGTTGTTTTGTTTTTTAAAAAAAGTGCTCTTACATTATCTCCAACTACAAAAAATTTCGTCCTCGAAAATGAACTTACCAAGAAAGAGATTACGGTATGATGCTCAAATCTCCTCTTCAATTTCCCAAGTGGAGTCTCCAGAGATGAGATCCCACAATACTTTCACCATGGGAATATTTCTTCCACGAAGTTGTTTCACTTGTGAATCTAAAATTCTAATTGGCTTCACTTCAAATGACAGATTTTCTTTAACTTGGATGGAATCAGACTCTAGAATGTGGTTGGGATCAGGTACATACTTTCTTAGCTGGGATACATGGAAAATATTGTGAATGTTAGCTAAAGGAGGAGGCAAAGCAATTTCATAAGCCACAGGACCTATTCTCCTGAGAATTTGATAAGGTCCTATGAACTTAGGAGTCCATTTCTTGGATTTAAGTGTTCTTCCTACACCAGTGAACGGTGTAACTCTAAAAAAAACAAGCTCAACCGTAGAAAATTCTAAAGGTCTTCTTCTTTGATATGCATAAGACTTTTTCCTGCTGAGAGATGTTTTCAATCTTTCTTGAATCATTTTGACTTTCTCATTGGTTTGTTGTATTAATTCTGGTCCAATTAACACACTCTCACCATCCTGAAACCAACACAGAGGTGTCCTGCACTTTCTTCCATACAATGCCTCGAAAGGAGCCATTCCTATGCTAGCTTGGTAACTATTATTATAAGTAAACTCTACCAAAGGTATAATTTCGTCTCAACTGCCCAAATGATCTAACACACAAGTCCTAAGAAAATCCTAATGGAAGAGGCCCGAGCACCAACCCTTTGAGAGGCCACCAAAATGCTACCTTGAGGCAACCACTAGAGTCATAGTCAAAGAGGGGTCAAGAGGACACATTTTACATGTCATAGACTCTAGTGTGTCATAGTTTTTCTTATTTTTCTAGTCAAAGTAGCATAGTTTAAATATTTTTGTAAATGTGTTGAAACATGCAAAGTGGTACCTAAAATGCTAACCTAAGTTTAATTAGAGTTTCCTACTCCTAATTAAACTTAGGTCCAGCCCACAATTAGCCTAAGTGGAGCATAAGGTTTTAGAACTCCTAGCACATGGAAGAATTCTAGAACCTACCTCACATGTGCTGAATTTTGGAAGCCACCATCCCATGTGCTCCCATGTGCCATGTGCTTCCATGTGCTCACACTTGCATGTAATTTGGCTAGCATTTCATTTGTATTTGGCTCTTCAAATTCCAGCCCTCCAATCCTACATAAGGAGGTGCTTGGCTCTCATTTTGGTAAGATTGAATAGAGTATTGTTATGCTGCCAAATTTGAGCCATACACTACTCTTTGCCTAGAATCTAGGTTTAAATCTTCACTTCATCACCTTCAAAGGGGTTGACCGAACCTCCCCAATTCCCCACTCTCATGCACCTTCAAGGCACCCATACTTCCTAGGAAGGCCTTGCTTCATCTCCCCCACTAGCTTCCGCAAGTTCATCACCAAAACGCAAAGAAGAGCTCATAGGAATGCCATCATTTGGTATCATGAGCTATGGTTCTTCAAAGATGAGTATCTCTTTGCAATTTTCTTTTTGAGTTCTTCTTTCTCCAATTTGTTCATCTTTATTCCAAGTTGTCTTGCTGTTTTTCTGTTTTTAATATGATTTGAATGCTTGTTTATTCATTTCAATCGGTGGGTTTTGTTCAAAATTGTGCTTGAACATCTATTTTCAATATTGTGTAGGATTCTTGATATCTTTGTGTTGCTATTTTTATTTTTAGGTATTTGAGTCTTGCTTCAAATTTCATTTGGGTCATATGATGTTCTTGAGTCTTTTCATTTTATGAATCCATAAGTTTTGTCTAAGTTATGTGTTTCCATATTTGTCAACAAATCCTAGTAGTACTTTTCTTGGTTTATTTGTTTCTTGTTTTTGTTTGAATGCTTGATCTGAAATCTGCTTTGTTTTGATCCTTTGGTGCTTTTTAATTTTTAGTTTGAATTCATATTTGTGTGCTAGATCCACACAAATTCTATTACACTAATTCCATTGTCTTTTTGTTAGTATATCATTCTGTTTTTTTATTCTAGATTTTCAGAATCCTCTGTTTTCCACCATTCTGTTTTGGCTGATTTTGCTTATGAAAATTAAATACAACATAAGAAAATTATGAGCCTCTGGATTTCACTAGATTGAGGTGTTAGCAAAAGAACAAAAAAAGAATTAGTTGAAAAAAAGAAATAGAAAAAAAAGATAAATCTGACAAAAAAAGTGTGCAATCCTGACACTACATCTGGCGGTTCTGAGCACTGTTTTTAAAAAACATTATTAAAATTAATTTGTGCATGCGTTTGGAGTGAAACCAACGCCAAATTTTTTTTAAGATCTTGATTTGTTTGAGTATCAATTTTCAGAAGCAAATATTAAAGAGCTAGCTCAGCATAAATCTGTGAAAGTCACGCATTCTGGACCACAACATTTTGTTTCAGTGGTGTTGTTTTTTGTTTTTTAAATCAAATCTAGTGTTATTCCATAGGTTCCTTTTTGTGTGCGATCCATTTCTTTGAGTGCCTTTTTATTTGCTTGTCTAATTTTCATTTGAACTCTTTCTAAGTTGTGTCACATTTAATTCCATTTTTGTGGTACTGTTTTTTTCAAATTAATTTGTTTCTTGCTTTATTTCTTTGACCTCTAAGCTTGGTGGTGGATTAATTATCAATTGGTACTTGTTAAGAGGGAATTGACTTGAGGGGAGTCTAGTTTTGCTTAATAGGTGCTGGATTGAAGAATTTAATTACCTAATCCCAAGAGGATCAAAGGCAAGGGGCAGCAACAAACACATACTAAATACACCACACACCTTGGAAGGCCCAACAAAGAAGAAACAACAAAGGGAGTGCAATTAGAAAAACAACAAAGGGAGTGCCATTTAATTTCTTTGCAATTTAACTCTTGTTAATTACTTGTTAATCACGCAATTAGATGGTGAGTGTGTCTTCAAGGGCTCCAAGTGTCCAAGAAGCCTCACCTAGGGCCGACTAGCTTAAACTTTCAAGCTTAGCATTTATTAATTGCTTTAATTACGCCAATTGCTTTTGTTTAACTTCGCTTAATTGCTTTTGTTTAACTTCGCTTAATTGCTTTTGTTTAGTTTTGTTTTAAGCGTTGATAATTTTGCTTGGGTTGTTAGATAGCTTGCATTGTTTCTTGCATTAAAAATTTGATTTCTACATCCTCATTGTGTTTTAAGTGATTTACCAAGAGAAAGATTTATGTGAAGATCTTGAGGGATAGTTTTTGGCTAAGGCAAGACTTGGTATTTAAGTAGTCCATTGTGACTCACCTCTCTTACCTGGAAAACTACCTTCATTAACTTTCCTCATCTTTCTTGTACCGGCCGGGTCATCAGGTATGATGACGTGGACAAGAGAAGGGTAGGTGGTCAAGAAGCCAACATAGTCGCCGCATGTAGAAGCGGCATTCTACAGTGTACGTAATCGGTTCTCGCCGAGACGTGTCACTATCCGAGAAAAGACATCGCTTAAACGGACATCGCCTAAGACATCGCCTAAGTAAGACATCGCCTAAGTAAGACATCGCTTGAGTAAGACATCGCCCGAAGAGTCAACCCGCATGACGTAAGCATTTCACAGAGAGGGGGCCCACACGATGGGATAACCCTAAGTTGGGTGGCGGTACTGTGGGTCCCTCTGCACAGAATAAATGATCGAGTCAAAAGGGCACGTGGCAATGCCCACGTGCTCACTAAAGGTATCCAGGGAAGGCTGCATGCATGACACGTGTTTAATTAGGGCGCTCGAACAGTATGATGGCGCGAGAAATACAGCGCTCAAGTTAGAGCCCAAGTGGCCATAAGGTTATACATTGCACTCCAGATAAGGGAAGTCCATGGGCCAGATACGCTAAGATCCTAAAGATAGCGGCGCAAGGACCTTCTCCAAGGAACCCTAGATAATAGCAAGCAACGCAGAGGTAAACCCTAGATTTTCACCTATATATAGGGCACGAATAAGCCCTAGAGAGGGACGTTTTTTCACAGTTGCATGAGTTTTAACCTAGTTTTCATAAAGTCATTCAGAACAGTAGTCCCTAGTTGTTCTTGACGGCACACCCAGCTGTGGAGACAAGGCAGTTAGGGCCACACAGTTTAGTCACACAGTTCCTGTTGTTGAGATTATTATACAGTTTCTAGTTACTTTGGTGTTTCTCGCTAGCTGACTTGAGCATCGGAGTGCAAACGGCCGCGAGGGCGCCCCTTTGTTCTTCTTTTTCAGGTACACACAGACGAGGCAGAACGAAGGTGCCCTTGCTCGTTAGAACAAAGCCACGCATAAAGACGACCCAGGTCAACCGGCCAGAACATCTGGCGCCCACCGTGGGGCCGATATAAACATCGGTTCCACCACACAAGCTTTCAGTTCCAGATTCCAACACTTAGATAAGTCGAGAGGATCCCCAGAGAGCCATGACCTCCCGACCAGCACGCGCTAGGAGTGAAGAGATGACCCTACAGCAGCTCATGGGCATGGTGCACGGGCTACAAGACGCAGTGGCAGCCTCGAAAGTAGAACAGGAGCGCATGCTGGCGGACCTGACAGCTTCTCAAGCAAGAAGCGAGGAACTCCACCGCACCAACGAGGAGTTACGCCATAGATGGCGTGGCAGAGACGAACCGGAGGCTGCATCCCCACCCAGGGAATTCACAACACCATTTTCACAGGCAATCTTGGAGACGGCAATTCCCAATACGTTCACAGGACCCAAAGCGACCTTCACGGGAATGGAGGATCCCGAAGCACACCTCACGGCGTTCCACACACAGATGTTGCTGGTAGGTGGTTCAGACGCCGCTAGGTGCAAGCTTTTCATGAGCACCCTGACAGGGATGGCCATGGGCTGGTTCATCAGCCTCCCAGAGGGCCACGTCACGTCCTTCGCCCAACTTTCACAACTATTTAGAGAGCAGTACCTAGCCAACAGAACTCCCGCCCCAGTCTCGTACGATCTTTTCGACGTCAAGCAGTTCCAAGGCGAAACCCTAAAAGAGTACATAAGCCGCTTTGGGGCACAGGTAGTGAAAGTAGGCACCAAGGAGGTACCCATGATTGTATACGCATTCAAGAAGGGGGTGCTTCCCGGATCTTTCAGTAAAACGCTTAACCGCAGTCGCCCCAAAACCTTCGCCGAGATAAGGCGACAAGCGGTAGAACATATTGCCTCAGAAGGTGAAACGTACGAGAAATGCACAACCACTGTGCCAGCACGCCCCAAGGTACAGATACGCACGCAACCTGTTTGGGTTCACCAAGCCGTCATAGAAAGGAAACAATTTGACAGGAAACGCGCTTACGAGCCACGGAGGACCCAACCTAAGGGTCGAGTAGAGGAAGGGAGAGAAGCAAGCAAGCCGCCGAGGCACAACTTCGTGATGGAACTTAAAGATCTGATTGCGGTACCCAGCATAGCCGATAGGTTGAGGCCGCCGATTAAAGCTGACAAGGTGTTGGGACCTCGCAAGGAGTCGTGGTGCGAATTCCACGAAGCATTCGGGCACCATATTAACAACTGTCTGGCGCTTGGCTATCAGTTGGATGAGCTCGTGAAGAATGGTTTCCTGAAGGATTACTTGGTGGAGAAACAAGCGGGACGACCATCAGGCTCGCAACCGGGGGGCAGTGAGGGGCAGCAGCACGAGGCGCCCGTTCTCAGTGAAATCCACACCATAGCTGGTGGGTTCTCGGGTACGGCGTCGCAGCGTAAAAGGTATGCGAGGTCCGTAATGTCAGTGGAAGTTTTTGAGGACCATTCGCCCGATGTGGACATCACGTTCACTAAGGAAGACCTCAGGGATGTTGTGCCGCATGACAACGATCCCATTGTGATCTCGCTCGTCACGGCAGGGAGAACGGTTCATCGGGTCTTGGTCGATCAAGGGAGCGCGGCAGACGTGATGTTCTGGCCGACCTTCGAAAGGCTACAACTATCTACGGACCAGCTGAGGCCATATGGGGGCTGCTTATACGGTTTTGCGGGTGATAAAGTCGAAGTCAGGGGATACATTGAGTTAAGAACAACGTTCACAGATGGGGCCGCCTCGCGCACGGAGAAAATCAAATACCTTGTCGTGAACGCCCCCTCAGCATATAATATCCTATTGGGAAGGCCAACACTCAATAGGATAGGAGCTGTACCCTCCACGAGGCCTATGAAGGTTAAATTACCTTCAATGGAAGGGGTGATCGTCACCATCCGATCTGACCAAGAAGAGGCAAAGAGATGCTACGAAAACAGCCTCAAGAACAGGTGATCAGTGTGCCATGTGACCACAACACCACCTCTTGGTGTGGGGAATGCGCAGGAAAGCCGACGGGCTATGGATACAGTGTCAGAGGGGACCGCCAAAGGCGACGTGGTTATGGATGTGGCATTGGAAGCAGCCACCAAGGGCGACGTAACCATGGAAGATGTCGAGCCGAGGCCTGAGAGCAACGCTGGAGTAGAGGAAGAGGAAAACTGCCCAGAATCCGCCAGGGAGTCAAGCATTGTGAGAGCATTGCTCGCTAGTGAGAAGAGGCCTCGGCCAGTTGGAGATTGGCTCGAAAGGGAGATCGGCGGCAAAACTTTTAAGTTGGGAAAAACTTTAGACGGCGAGACACAGGAACAGATCGCCAAGGTGATAGGCAGGCATCTGGACGCGTTCGCGTGGTCTGCCTCGGATATGCCGGGAATCGACCCCGATTTTTTATGTCATCATCTAGCAATGGACCCTCAAGTCAGACCAGTCCGACAAAGAAGAAGAAAATTCAATGAAGAAAGGAGACAAGCGATCAGAGATGAAACACAAAAACTCCTCGAGGCGGGCCACATCAAGGAGATACAGTATCCGGAATGACTCGCCAATGTTGTATTGGTAAAGAAGAGCAATGGGAAATGGCGAATGTGTGTCGACTTCACAGATCTAAACAAAGCCTGTCCAAAGGATTCCTATCCTTTGCCAAGTATAGACGCCCTAGTGGACAGCGCAGCAGGGTGTAAGTTGTTAAGTTTCTTAGACGCATTCTCGGGGTACAACCAAATTAAGATGCACCCCATCGACGAGGAAAAAACTGCCTTCATGACGGAGAAGTCGTGCTATTGCTACAAGGTGATGCCTTTTGGGCTGAAGAATGCGGGGGCCACGTACCAGAGACTGATGGATAAAGTGCTTGCACCTATGCTTGGGAGGAACGTTCAAGCTTACGTTGACGATATGGTCGTAACACCCCTGGAAAAAAACCAGCATATTGCCGATTTGGATGAGCTGTTCGTTACGATAGCCAAATACAAACTGAAGCTGAACCCTGAGAAGTGCATATTCGGCGTGGAAGCGGGAAAGTTCTTAGGTTTTCTCTTGACCGAAAGAGGGATCGAAGCAAACCCTGACAAGTGTGCGGCCATTTTGGCGATGAGGAGCCCTGCTACGGTTATGGAGGTGCAGCAGCTCACAGGTCGGATGGTCGCCCTGTCGCAATTTGTGTCTGCTAGTGGAGAGAGGGGTCACCCGTATTTCCAGTGCTTGAAAAGGAATAATAGGTTTGTTTGGACGAATGAGTGTGAAGAGGCTTTCGTGAAACTCAAAGAGTACTTGGCGAGCCCGCCGGTTCTGTGCAAACCTCAAATGGGAGCGCCCCTCAGGTTATACTTCGCCGTAACCGAGAAGGCGCTGAGTGCGGTGCTCGTCCAGGACCAAGATCAAATTCAGAAACCCGTTTATTTTGTCAGCAAGGTGTTGCAGGGCCCAGAAGTGAGATATCAGGCTTTGGAGAAAGCAGCACTGGCAGTAGTGTTTTCGGCGAGGAGGTTGCGCCATTACTTCCAGAGTTTTACAGTGTTGGTGATGACCGACTTACCTATCCAGAAGGTTCTAAAGAAACCATATGTGGCTGGAAGAATGGTAAAATGGGCGGTAGAGTTGTTGGAGTTCGACATCAAGTATGAGCCCCGGGGACCGATCAAGGGACAAATCTTCGCTGACTTCGTGGTCGAACTGTCTTCTGAAACAGTGCAGAACGCCGGAGATGGTTTTCATTGGGTGCTCTCAATGGATGGGTCCTCTAACCAGTTGGGCAGTGGGGCCGGGATAATTCTGGAAGGACCCAACGGCGTGTTGATAGAACAGTCCCTAAGGTTTGCCATTAAAGCCAGCAATAACCAAGCGGAATATGAGGCTTTGATCGCTGGTATCTTGTTGGCAAAGGAGATGGGATCAAGGGTGCTGATGGCCAAGAGCGATTCATTGCTAATCACAGGCCAAGTAACTGGTGAGTTCCAGGCTAAGGATCCGCAGATGGCAGCTTATCTGGAGTATGTGCAGGAGTTGAGGAGGTCTTTTGTTTTGTTCGAAGTAGTGCATGTGCGAAGAGAGCAGAACGCCCAAGCTGACTTGCTAGCAAAGCTCGCCAGTTCGGGCAAGGGGGGCAGGCAGAGGACCGTCATACAAGAAACCCTGAAGACACCTCGAGCGTTCGTGGCGGACCACCAAGTTCTCCAAGTCTGCAAGTCAAGGGAAGGGATGGCGAGGGGTCATAAGTCTCTATCTCAGGAGACCTTGAGGACGCCAAGGGTTAAAGCGCATCCAGTGGGAGAGACAAAGATGACACAAGTTTGCGCCGTCCACGAGCCGGACACATGGATAACGCCATACCAGCGCTACATGGCAGATGGCGTACTCCCAATGGACCCGACGGAAGCTAGGAAGGTAAAAAAGAACTCCAGCAAGTTCACCCTCATCGATGGCGAGTTGTACAGGTTTGGGTTCACACACCCCCTTTTAGTATGTGTGCATGGAGAGAAGTGCACGAGAATTATGGCCGAGCTCCATGAGGGGATTTGCGGGAGTCACATCGGAGGTCGAGCCTTGGCGACAAGAACCATCCATGCAAGTTATTATTGGCCGACAATGAGGGAAGACTGCAAGAGATATGCCCAACGTTGCAAGCAGTGCCAGGAGCACGCCGATTGGCACAAGGCGCCCCCGGAAGAGTTAAAGTCAATCTACAGTCCCTGACCTTTCCACACATGGGGAATCGATATTCTGGGACCCTTCCCATTGGCGATTAGGCAGATGAAGTATTTGGTTGTGGCAGTCGAATACTTCACGAAGTGGATTGAAGCAGAACCAGTAGCCCAGATCACCGCGCACAAGATTCAGAATTTTGTGTGGAAGAATATTGTGTGTCGTTTCGGTGTGCCCAAGCGTTTGGTATCAAATAACGGGACTCAGTTCGCAAGTCACCTGTTGAAGAAGCTGTGCGAGGATGTTGGAACTCAACAGGTGTTCGCTTCTGTGGAACACCCACAAACGAATGGGCAGGTGGAGTCAGCTAATCGGGTTTTATTAAGAGGTTTGGAGAGGAGATTGGAGAAGGCCAAAGGATCTTGGGCTGAGGAAGTTCCCCGTATAATATGGGCATATCATACCACTGAACAGTCAGGAACCCACGAAACCCCGTTTATCTTGGTGTACGGGTGCGATGCGATGATCCCAATTGAAATCCAGGAAAGCTCGCCGAGATTCCAGAACTTCGTGGCAGAAGACTCGAATGCAGAAAGGAGGATGAACTTAGATTTATTGGATGAGGTCAGGGAGGAGGCAAGGGTAAAGGCTGAAGCAATAAAGAGAAGAGTCGAGCGCAAGTACAATTCTAGGGCAAGGCCAAGGCAGTTCAGAGATGGTGACCTGGTAATGAGGAAGGCCCACCTGTACGAGATGCAGAATAAATTGTCACCCAAATGGACGGGACCGTTTAGAATAATAACTGAAGCACTCGGAAACGGCGCCTACCGTTTGGAAACACTGGAGGGAGGGGCGATTCCTCGCACTTAGAACGCTACCCATCTCAAGTTTTATTACAGTTAAAGCATTGTAAGTAGCAGTTAACTCGAACAGTTAAGTGAAAACAGTTTTTCAAGGTGGCGCTCTTTTTCCCTAAGAAGGGTTTTTTAATGAGGCCACCCAATAAAGAAAGTTCGAGTCTATCAAGTTTTCCCAGTTATTGAGTTTGCATGATTATCATTTTAAGTTTTCAAACAAAAGACTTAGTCGTCCTTGTGTAAATTTAGGGCAGATTCAGATCGCATGCATAAAGTTTTTTAACTCCTCATCGCCGCTTGGCGATCAGAGACACTAGTATAAAATTGTAGACCCTCATCGCCAGTCGACGACCGGGGATGATAGATAAAAGTCCTCATCGATGCCTGGCGATTGGAGGCACAAGTTAAGTTGTAAACCTCCCTGCTCATTGGCAATTGGAGGCGCTAGTATAAAGATTTTAAGTCCTCATCGCCACCTGGCGATCGGAAGCACAAGTATAAAGTTTTTTTTTTTTTTTTGTCGCCACCCGGCAATAGGAGGTGAAAGTTAAGTTTTAAGTCCTACTCGCCTAGAACGAGTATAGGCGAGAAGAGAATGAGAAGTCCTACTCGCCAAGAACGAGTATAGGCGAGAGTTCAGAGCAAAGTGACAGGTACGTCCAGATGAGTTAAAATCCGGGCGCCTAGTCCTTGAGCAGGGGTTAAGGGATTCCTTCGGGACGCCCCCTCCTCAAGTATGAATAGCTGGCCCCGGTACCAGATGAGTTAAAATCCGGGTGCCCAGTCCTTGAGCAGGGGTTAAGGGATTCCTTCGGGACGCCCCCTCCTCAAGTATGAATAGCTGGCCCCGGTAACAGATGAGTTAAAATCCGGGCGCCCAGTCCTTGAGCAGGGGTTAAGGGATTCCTTCGAGACGCCCCCTCCTCAAGTATGAATAGCTGGCCCCGGTACCAGATAACAGTTCAAACCCAGGCGCCTACTCCTTGAGCAGGGGTTAAGGGATTCCTTCGGGACGCCCCCTCCTCAAGTATGAATAGCTGGCCCCGGTACCAGATGAGTTAAAATCCGGGCGCCTAGTCCTTGAGCAGGGGTTAAGGGATTCCTTCGGGACGCCCCCTCCTCAAGTATGAATAGCTGGCCCCGGTACCAGATAACAGTTCAAACCCAGGCGCCTACTCCTTGAGCAGGGGTTAAAGGATTCCTTCGGGATGCCCCCTCCTCAAGTATGAATAGCGAGCCCCGGTACCAGAGAATGTCCTCCTCACCCTCGAGTGAGTTCAGGCAAGATGAGATTAAAAGTCCTCAGTGCATCCAGCGGAAAGGTAGCCCCTGGAGAAGTTGAGGCACCAGATAAAGTCCTTCTCGCCGTCGAGCGAGTTCAGGCCAGATAAAGTCCTTCTCACCTCAGAGTGAGTTCAGGCAAGAACAGAATACAAGGCCTCTTTGCTTAAGCAAATTGAGGCAAGTTCGAAAGACCTTAGTGCAGAATCAGGCCAGCCCAGTTTAGGTGATGGCCTAGAAATACATATGTCACTTGGCAGATCAGGCAAGCGAGATTTCAGATACTAAAAATGACTCTCGCCTACTGCTCAATAAGTAATTTCGTGTCAAATGTTATTACTATAGACTAACCGTTTGTTTAAAATAAGTTGATTGCCAGAAAATTAAGCATCAGTTTGCGCTAAGTTAATTGGGTTAAGTGAGAGCCCACCAAGTTATCAAGCGATCGCACAACAGATAAAAGATAAACCATGTGCATATGTTAACACGGTCCGAGTAAAAGAAGACATTACAAACAAATTCGTTGCACAGAGACAGAGGTTGAATATTTAAGTCTTTCAGAATGTTTCTAAACAAGACGTCAAGTGAAAACGTTAATCGGAGGGTACAATTTTGCCGTCTACCACTTCATGGCAAATTGAGAACTGGGAGAGGTCCAAGTCGGGGTAAGTACAAGCGAACTGCTCCAAGGCCGCGCCGAACCCGGAAGTCATAACGTTTGCGGCACTGAGGTCGAGTTCTTCAATTTGTTTCTTCAGTTTTTCGTTCTCCTCAAGCGCCTGGGCAAGTTTTGCTGCAGATTCGCTCAGCTCCTTATCTTTCTCGCTCAGTTCCTTGGCCTTTTGGTCCTTGTCAGTTTCGATTTTTCCCAGCAGATCCTCCCTCTCAATTGACTTGGCCTCGAGCTCATCCGCGTAGGCCTTTTTAGCCTTGAGAGTCTCCTCAAGGTCCGTTATCTTCTCCTGCTGATGCACGAGTCTGCCCTCGAGTTCGGTGACCTTTAAGAGTTTGGCGTTGAGCTTTTGGTCTAGTTCAGCACTGTTTTTGCGTTCGCTCCGCAACTCGTCCTTCAGAGCATTCTCTACCGTGAAAACTTCAATCCCCGCATCGTAAGATCACGCTTAAGTTGTTGGACTTGGTCCTTCGCAACACTGGCTTCGGATTCATACTGGCTCAAGGAGTCCCTTAAAGCCTCGCCCATCATCTGGTAAAGGCGTTTCTCTACGCACTCGGTAGTCATAGCGCTAAGGTAAGCGGTGTGGGCTTTCAAGACCTCCTCGACAGAGGCTGGAAGAGCAGGGATCGAAAGAGGAGTCGAGGGTTGGTTCTCGCCGCCACCTTCATAAATATGGACGACCAGGGGAACATCAGGACATGGCGGCGACACGTCTGGCTCCACTACAGGCTGGGGAGACCATTGAATGTCCGCAGTCTGCTCCAGAACGCCTCCAGCAGCTGAGGTGTTTGATGGTAGAGCATCCCCAGCGCTCTCAAAGGGTGTAGAGACGCTGGGGGGATTCTCTGTGTAATCTGGGCCCGTACTCTCGTTTGCGGGTAGCTTGGTGATGGTTGCCCTGTTCCTTTTACAGATAAGTCCATCTTCAGTGCTCTCGTCATCCTCCTCATCCGACACCATTGTGGGATTCTTCCTCTTGGCCCTCTTTGGCGGCAGTTTCTTTCTCACAGGGGCAGGAGGGGCGATAAGGGAAGATGAGCCCACGGGAGGAAGCTCGCCTCGGGCAACGGCGGCTTCCGCTACAGAATTCTGGACGGTTTGAGAACCCGCAGCGAGTTTGTGGCGTTTGACTATAGAACGCAGTCTGGCCATGTGATCTTTCCCCAACATTGTGTCTGCACGAAGTGATCAATGTTCACAAATCAACCCAGTTACAGATACAGGTAATTGGCAGTACAAGAGTAAGCGCAGGATAGTGTAATACGAACGAATTTGATAAAGAAGTAAAGCAGACTTGGCACAGGAAGAAAAATCCAGATGGAGTGGAGGGACAGACCTATGTAAAAGTCTAGTTGATCCTCACAGAATTCGAACTTGATAATTGAGGGAGTGGGTAAGGTAGTATTGGTGGAGGCAACTTCTTTCCAGAAGTTGCACAAGTCTCTATCGAGCTCCCCCATCTTCTCTGGACTCCTAGCTTTCCGAAAATGATCCTGGGAATCCTTTTTTCCCTTGTCAACCCAGTACAAGGGGAACCCATCGAGAAGTGTGGGACTCTGATCATTACAGCAAACACGAATGAACTTACCCTTCCAATCCTTATAAGATTGTTGGAAGATGGAAAGGATGGATCTCCCAGCAATCCCATTGAAGCTTACCCATAGGTGGTCCCCCGGGTTTTTGGCCTCAAACAGAAATAAGAACACGTCTACAGAGGTTGGATGGCCTAGGTGTGCACAAACAATTTGGTATGCCCTGACAAACGCCCAGCCGTTGGGATGCAGCTGGGCAGGGGCAATATCAAGCTCGGTCAGGAGCTCCCTCTCAAAGCGAGTAAAGGGGAACCTGAGCTTAACCTTCTTAAACACGGTTGCATAAACAAAGCAGAAAGGGTAGCCATCGTTGCCATCGTTATCAGTACAAATAGGTTCCCCGGAGGACAAGGACGAATAACAACCTTGTCGTCATGCTCCTTATGGAATGTGAGGTGGGTCTTATCTCTCAAGTGAAGAATATCGGCCTTAGAGTTAATCAAGGAAGTCTCGTTCAGCAGAGCTGGAGGAGCCCATGGGTACAACAGTTTGTAATCAGGAATGGGGCGTGCGGTGGCGCTAGTTTGTGGGGAAGTTGATTGCGATTGGTTGGGACGAGAGGGCGCAGGCCTCTGAGCCCGGTTTGAAAGGATGCCAGGGTCCCTAGGTGGGTTACGAGATGTGGAGGGGTTTCCTGATGAAGGTTGTTTGCGAGATTTTGGAGGAGGGTTTCGAGAGGGGGCAGGGGTTGCCCCTGTACGAGCCATCGAGAACTGCAGGAAAGACGAAAGGAAAGTAAGAAAAGGAAAGCGGAGGGTCGCTAAAAAGAATGATTCGATTCGAAAAACAGGAAGGGAAATCAGCATGAACAAAAAGGGTCGCAGAAAGGGAAAGAAAAACCTAAAACGCAGGAAAAAGCAAAACAGAGAACAAACAGCCCGCAACGTATGCTTCAAGCAGTTAAGGGATGATGCAAGTCGATCAAAATGCGGTGAGCACCAACAAAGTGATAAAAGGTTTACCTTTTTTATGATCGAAGGAGCGCGCGAGGAAATGATGATTAGGGAGACGAAGCGTTCACCAGAGCGTATCGAAAGTTTGAAAGTGAAGAAGAAAGATAATGTAACAGTGGAGAGGCGCGAGAAGTTTAGAGTTTCGAAGGTTACGGGAAGCGCAAACGACATGAAAAAACAACCATCGATGAATCCACGCGTCATTTGATGGGAGGGGGTTGGTGAAGTGTCAAATCAGTAACCGGCGTGCGCATTAGCGCGCGAAGCCACGTAGATCGCCGAAGTTTAACTTATCCTCCTCGAGTCATCAAGGGCGATGACGTGATCAAGTAGTGCGAAGGGGCGGTCTGCAAAATGTACACGACCGCCAACGGGGTCGTCGTCGAACGAAAGATCAGGCGGTCTGACATCGCTACAAGTAGTACGTCGCCAACCATCCCAATGAGCTCGGGCACGATAATGCTGAAGGTTCGAATAGGAAAGCTCAAACGGGAAGGCATCCCTCACAAAAGCGAAGGCCGAGCAGAGCCATAAACGAGGCAACCAGAAACAGGATGTTTAAGGGATGGGAAACAAACAAATGCTATCTAAGAAATTCACGCCGAGCATAGAGGCAATATCGGAGTGACGCGCGCGGCGTGGCAAAGAACGCAAGCATGCAAGATAAGTTGAACAGCATTCGACATAAAGAAAAGCGTAGAACCAATGTTAAGGTTACAGACGAAGTTTGTAACATTTGCAAAATGGAATTATAGTCCTATACACATCCTAATATCTGCGCAAAAAGCAAGAACACATCACTCATCGGTGGTCCCAGGCTTCGAGCA
Source organism: Phaseolus vulgaris (assembly GCF_051622355.1). Classification (NCBI taxonomy): domain Eukaryota; kingdom Viridiplantae; phylum Streptophyta; class Magnoliopsida; order Fabales; family Fabaceae; genus Phaseolus; species Phaseolus vulgaris. Next base: position 35,920,460 of record NC_143508.1, read on the forward strand.
ATACGACGAAAAAGCCCCGTCTCCGAACCGCAAAGCCCGAGTCAGAAGCGTCCTCTGATGATCGCTTATCTTTGAACCTACGTGAAAGAAAGGAATAAAGTATAGTAAGAGACATACGCGAAACAAAGCATTTCTAAGCAATATCATACAAGAGACCCAACAAGAAGTGGGAAGGTCATGAGAAAAGCCTCACACACATATATATCTTTCCAGAAGCTCGGCATTATGCTCCAAGCTTATTAAAGCAGTCGCATCAAATCCTCCAACACCCGCCAGGATCTTGCAAGCTTCCTGATCCCTTGAAGACAGTTTCTTAAGGGGTTTAGATTTCAAGGTTCTGGCGTCCTTTGTCCAGTATAAAGGAAAGCCGTCCAGAGCAGAAGGCACCAAGCTGGAACAGCATACCTTAAAGAACCTGCCTTTCCACCCTGTGAAGGCTTGCTGAAAGGGAGTCAAAAGAATCCTACCAGGGACATTGCTAAGAGTTACCCAAAGATTGTTTCTCTGCCTCTTCACCTCAAAGAAGTGAAGAAAAATGTCCACAGAAGGCGCACATCCAAGGAAGCCAAACAAAATGTCAAAGGCCTTCACGAAGGTCCAACTGTTAGGGTACAATTGGGCTGGAGCGGTGTTCATCTCCGTTAACAGCTCCCTCTCGAACCTGGAAAAGGGAAGGCGTACGCCGACGCACTTAAAAACTGCTTGGTAAAAATAGAAAAAGGGGACCCTGTTATTGGATCGTTCATCCCCGCACACCGGCTCCCCCATGGAACAAGGGAGCACGACGATGTCATCATCGTGCCTCTTTGCGAAGGCACAATGGTCGTAGGAACACGCTTCCCCCACGTGTTCCCTCAGGGCCCTAGTAGAAAGTAAGCAAGAATACTCGTCAAGGAGTTCACTCGAAGCCCAAGGACAAAGGTCCTTGTGACTCACTCGGGAGGAAGATGGGTTGGTGGACATTTTAGTGTGTGCTGGCAGTAAGGAAACTGGAGGTCAAGGGTTCAGTAACGCAATAGAAGGAAAGGTCGCAAAGAAAGAACGTGGAACAAGGAGTTCTTGGGAAGAAGATGAATAGTGCAAGAAAGATAGGAAAGAAGTAGAGTCAATAAGTTGAGATGCGGGGTTTTCAAGATTCAAGCCTCACGATTGAAGCGGTAAAGCAAGCGCCTTGTGAGTGGGCCACGTGTCGCGAGGTAAAAGTACGGATTAAAGTGTCATCTGTCTCACTCAGAGAATATCACATCGTCAGAGTCCTTGAGGGTACGTTGCGCCGGCGATACAGAAATGTCACGTCAATCGATCGGAGGATGACATGTCATCAAAATGCCGCAAGGGCAGTAGGGGGCAAGCTTTACTCTTTTCGCTCAAAGCAAGTTATCAGCTCAAGACTGGGGGGCTTGTGTACGGGCCGGGTCATCAGGTATGATGACGTGGACAAGAGAAGGGTAGGTGGTCAAGAAGCCAACATAGTCGCCGCATGTAGAAGCAGCGTTCTACAATGTACGTAATCGGTTCTCGCCAAGACGTGTCACTATCCGAGAAAAGACATCGCCTAAACGGACATCGCCTAAGTAAGACATCACCTAAGTAAGACATCGCCTGAGTAAGACATCGCCCGAAGAGTCAACCCGCATGACGTAAGCATTTCACAGAGAGGGGGCCCACACGATGGGATAACCCTAAGTTGGGTGGCGGCACTGTGGGTCCCTCTGCACAGAATAAATGATCGAGTCAAAAGGGCACGTGGCAATGCCCACGTGCTCACTAAAGGTATCCAGGGAAGGCTGCATGCATGACACGTGTTTAATTAGGGCGCTCGAACAGTATGATGGCGCGAGAAATACAGCGCTCAAGTTAGAGCCCAAGTGGCCATAAGGTTATACATTGCACTCCAGATAAGGGAAGTCCATGGGCCAGATACGCTAAGATCCTAAAGATAGCGGCGCAAGGACCTTCTCCAAGGAACCCTAGATAATAGCAAGCAACACAGAGGTAAACCCTAGTTTTTCACCTATATATAGGGCACGAATAAGCCCTAGAGAGGGACGTTTTTTCACAGTTGCATGAGTTTTAACCTAGTTTTCATAAAGTCATTCAGAACAGTAGTCCCTAGTTGTTCTTGACGACACACCCAGCTGTGGACACAAGGCAGTTAGGGCCACACAGTTCCAATTGTTGAGATTATTATACAGTTTCTAGTTACTTTGGTGTTTCTCGCTAGCTGACTTGAGCGTCGGAGTGCAAACGGCCGCGAGGGCGCCCCTTTGTTCTTCTTTTTCAGGTACACACAGACGAGGCAGAACGAAGGTGCCCTAGCTCGTTAGAACAAAGCCACGCATAAAGACGACCCAGGTCAACCGGCCAGAACATTTCTTAAAGTAAAACATTTCTATACACAAAGCTTTAGTCATGTCTTCTCACTCCTCAAAATCTCTTAAAAGTGATGTGAAATCCTTGAAATCTCTTTTAAAACAACTTTCCAAGGATATTCAATCAATTTCATCTAAAAAATTGGAGTATGAGACCAAAACTAATGAATTGACTAAAGCAAAGGATGAGAAGTCTCAAATTTCAAAAAAATTACATTCTCTTGCATATAACTCTGAAGTTTATGATTCTTTTGGGGAAGAAAGTCTTAGGATTAATGAATATCATCAACCATCCCCTAGGAGAGCTAGAAAAGAGAGACAAGAAAACCTAAAGGAGGTGAAGGTAGAGCTACCTCATTTCTATGGGAAAGAAGATGTAGAAACATATCTATATTGGGAGATGAGGGTAGAGCAATTGTTTGCTTGCAACCATGTGAGTGAAGAAAAGAAAGTACCCTTAGCTACCTTAAGTTTTCAAGGTGATGCTATGTATTGGTGGAATGCCCTAAAAAGAGAGAGACATCTCCACAAGGACCCTCCCATTACATATTGGAATGACCTTAGGGGAGCCTTGAGATGTCGCCATATTCCCTCACTTTACAATAGGAAGTTGATGGACAAGCTCCAAAGACTTCATCAAAGAAATATGAGTGTAGAAGAATATTGGCAAAAGATGATGTCATATATTAAGAGGGCAAGGATTAATGAAGAAATTCATACCACCATATCTAGGTTTTTAAGTGGTCTCAAACTTGAGATAAGAAACAAAGTTGAACTTTTATCTTATAGAGATTTAAATGACTTGATTCAACTTAGCATTAAAGTTGAAAAACAAATTTTGAGAAAACAATCAAGTAAAAAACAAAGTTCATACTCTGTATCTTATGACAAGGATGAGTTCCAAAGAGGGGAAGAACATATAAAAGAAACATCTATAAAACTTTCCCAAAACCTAGCCGAGCATATCTCACACACTCAAGCTAGAGAAATTCAATGTTTTACATACCTTGGTAATGATCAATTAGCATCTCAATGTTCCAATGAAAGATCTATGATCTTAAGGGACAAAGATGAGAATAGTAGCCAAGAAAAAGAAGCTAGTGAGAGTGATGAAAATGTAAAAATGGAAAATCAAGAGAAAACCCTTGGAAAGCAAAAGGCGTGGGAGAAGAGTGTTCCTTCCCACAAGGTCATTCAACAAGAAGGAAAAGTTGAAAATACCTTTGAAAAAATGCTTCTTGTTGAACAACCTAGCCTTACCTTTTGTAAAGGAACACTTGCAAGCCTAGTAAAAAAACAAGAATCCTTAAAAGAGGCTTGCATAGATAAAAATGTAGTAGATTATTTTTCATATGTGCTAAGATCTCACCAAGTGAAGGTCAAGTTATCTATAGGCATCTACAAAGACAATTTTTTACGTGACGTAGTGCCTAAAGAAACTTGTCATGTCTTATTGAGACAACCATTGCAAAGAATTAAAATTTTCATGAACAAAGGTTGTATCAACGAGACTACCTTCACACGTAAAAGAGAAATTCTTTATAAAGGAGAACTCATGGGCCAAATTAGAGTTGATAAAACTCTAGAGCTTTTAAAAGGAAAACTCTTGTCACCCATGAGAAAAGATGTTCAAAGACATTACCCTAGATACATTCCTTGTTTTAAAAATACATCTAAGGCGATGTCTCATGAACTCTATACTCCTTTACCTTTTGCAAATGATCCATGGGAAGATATAAAACTAGATTTTATATTAGAGCTTCCTTGGACCATAAAAGGTATTGATTCCATTTTTGTGGATAAGCTCTTCTCTAGAGAAGTAATGAGACTTCATAGTTTACCTCTAAGCATAGTATTGAAAAGAGCTCCAAACTTTGAAAAGCATTTTTTGAGGATACTTTTAGAAAAACTTGGAACTATGTTATACTCTTAAAATTCTTATCATCCTCAAAAGAATGGTCAAACTGAAATTGAAAATATAGCTCTTTCTACTATACCTAGAGTAATCATGAAGTGCACACACAACTCTAGAGATGAGCATGCATACAATAGAGTAGTCCACAAGACTACTAATATTTCTACATTTGAAATTGTATGTGGACTTAATTCTCTTTCTCCTTTTAAGTTGTTACCATTTTCTAAAGGATTTGTGCCTAAGGAAAAAGTAACAAAGATTGAAAATTTTAAAATGAGGATTAGAGAACACATACAACGATCAAAAGAGAAATATTGTAAAAAGTTGCCAAAAGCAAAAGAAAAACAAAAATGGCAACTTCATAAAATTGATTTATATATAACTACTTCAACTAACTCATTTGCTTTATTCGATAATTCCCCTACATGGAAGTTTGATCCGGGAGGACAAGCATAGTTGAAGAAGCAAGAGGCTGATATCCGAGATCAACACTATGGATCTGAGGATAGATTTTCTCAAGAAGGAGGAGATGATGGACACCATCCAGCCATATACATCCATCTCCCTAGCCATGAAGAAGAAGAAACAATGGATTTGAGGACAAATCCTTTTCAAGAGGGAGGGGATGATGGAAGAGGCCCCAGCACCAACCCTTTGAGAGGCCCCAGCACCAACCCTTTGAGAGGCCACCAAAATGCTACCTTGAGGCAACCACTAGAGTCATAGTCAAAGAGGGGTCAAGAGGACACATTTTACATGTCATAGACTCTAGTGTGTCATAGTTTTTCTTATTTTTCTAATCAAAGTAGCATAGTTTAAATATTTTTGTAAATGTGTTGAAACATGCAAAGTGGTACCTAAAATGCTAACCTAAGTTTAATTAGAGTTTCCTACTCCTAATTAAACTTAAGTCCAGCCCACAATTAGCCTAAGTGGAGCATAAGGTTTTAGAACTCCTAGCACATGGAAGAATTCTAGAACCTACCTCACATGTGCTGAATTTTGGAAGCCACCATCCCATGTGCTCCCATGTGCCATGTGCTTCCATGTGCTCACACTTGCATGTAATTTGGCTAGCATTTCATTTGTATTTGGCTCTTCAAATTCCAGCCCTCCAATCCTACATAAGGAGGTGCTTGGCTCTCATTTTGGTAAGATTGAATAGAGTATTGTTATGCTGCCAAATTTGAGCCATACACTACTCTTTGCCTAGAATCTAGGTTTTAAACTTCACTTCATCACCTTCAAAGGGGTTGGCCGAACCTCCCCAATTCCCCACTCTCATGCACCTTCAAGGCACCCATACTTCCTAGGAAGGCCTTGCTTCATCTCCTCCACTAGCTTCCGCAAGTTCATCACCAAAACACAAAGAAGAGCTCATAGGAATGCCATCAAATCCTCTAAGGACTGGATAGTTATCTCTGATTGTCCATCAGTTTGAGGATGATATGTTGAACTAAGTCTGAGTTTAGTCCCCAAAGCTTCTTAAAGTTTTTTCCAGAATCTAGAGGTGAATCTAAGATCTCTATCTGAAACTATGTTGGAGGGTACACCATGCAATCTGATTATTTCATCTATGTAAATCTAAGCCAACTTCCGCATAGAGATTCTCAAGTCTATAGGTAGGAAGTGTGTCGTCTTTGTCAACCTATCCACTATGACCCAAACAGAGTCATGCTTCCTCAAAGTATGTGGTAAGTGGGTAACAAAATCCATTGAGATATTGTCCCAATTCCACACTGGAATGTCTAACTGAGTTAACATGCCTTCAGGTCGTTGATGTTCAATCTTTGATTTCTGACAAGTCAAGCAAGCAACTACAAACTTGGCTACATCATTCTTCATGCCATGCCACCAATAAGACTTCTTCAGATCTTGATACATCTTGTTCATTCCTAGATGTAAACTAAGTTTGCTTTTATGACCTTCAGATAACACTGTTTGTTTTAGTTCATTATCCTCTGGTATGCATATTCTATTTTTGAATCTCAAAATACCATCCACTCCAAAAGAGAAGTCTTTAGATTTGTCAGTATTTAATAAGCCCATGATGTTCTTCAATTTTGAATCTTCCAACTGCTTTTCCTTCACCTTCTCGAGAAATTCATTAGTTATAACAAGTGTATTACAACTAATGCAATTTGAAGACATGGAAACATCCAAATTCATACTCCTGAAATCTTCAATCAATGCTAGCTCTCTAATCAGAAGCGAAGAAATTTGTATCTTTTTACGACTCAACGCATCTGTAACAACATTTGCCTTCCCAGGATGGTATATTAGGTGGAAATCATAGTCCTTTAAAAATTCAATCCACCTCTTTTGTCTCATATTAAGCTCCTTTTGATCAAACAAATACCTCAAGCTTTTATGATCACTAAACACATCAAAACTAACTCCATAAAGAAAATGTCTCCATATTTTTAAAGCAAAGACAATTGCTGCCAATTCTAGATCATGAGTTGGATAATTTCTTTCATGCACCTTTAACTGACGAGAAGCATAGGCAACAACTTTCTTATTCAGCATTAGAGCACAACCCAATCCCTGATAGGAAGCATCACAAAAAATTTCAAAAGACTGATTGGTATCAGGGATTGTCAATACAGGAGCATTAGTCAACCTTCTTTTCAACTCTTCAAAGCTTCTCTCACATTGTTCAGTCCATGCAAAAGGATAATCCTTTCTAGTTAATTGGGTCAAAGGAACCACTATTTTAGAAAAGCCTTCAATAAATCTCCTGTAATATCCTGCTAACCCGACAAAGCTTCTAATTTCTGTAACAGTTTTAGGACGTTCCCACTGAAGTACAACCTCCACTTTAGAAAGATCTACTAATATTCCCTGTGCATAGATGAAATGTCCTAAAAATTGTATTTCTGACATCCAAAAGTCACATTTTGAAAGTTTAGCATATAACTATTTTTCTCTCAAAATGTTCAGGACAATTCTAAGATGTTCTGCATGTTCTTCCCTTGTACGAGAATAGTGTTAGAATGTATGGCTTTAAACTAGAGGGGGGTGAATGGTTTAAAGAGGGCTTTCGCAAACTTTTAAGTCTAGAATGAAATCACTTCGAGAAAACTTGAATCAAAATTAAGTTTTCCAAAAACACAAAGCAAATAAGCACAACACTAGAAAACCAATCGGTTGTTTCGCAGAAACAATCGGTTGTTTATACCAGTTCACAAATATAAAACTGAATTCAAAGATTTCAAAGGACAGAGAGATTGAACACGCAAGTTTATACTGGTTCACTCTTAACCAAGAGCTACATCCAGTCTTCCCAGAAACCACTGGGAATCCACTAAGCAATCAACCCTAGATTACTTACAACACCACCAAAGAAGTGACCTTGATCCCCTCAAGACACACACTTCCTTTGGCTCGACACAATACCACTAAGAATGCTGATCTTGGCAACCTCAAGAACACACAACACTTCTCAACTTTACACACAGAGTTTCTTCAAAGGTACAAAGGATTACACTTGTTACAGAAAAGATCTAAAATCAATACAAGATGAAAATCCTATATCACACTCTCTTTGATCCAAGCAATCTCAAAGCAATCTTTAACTCTTTCAAAAGCAAAATCAGTGAAAAACTCAAATCTGTTTTTCTTTGATCAAAACTAAGATGTTGTTTGTTACAAAATATGAACAAACTATTTATTTCATTCAAAGACTGGTCAAAGCATTTAAAATTGGAGCGTATTCAGTTATAAAATCATTTAATGCTCAGTCAAAGCACAAAACAGTTTTTTGTTTTGGTCCCAAAACAAACAATCGGTTGAATGCTCGAATCAATCGATTGTTTTGGTTTGACAGCAAGTCAACCATCAAAAACAGTTTTCAACCTTTCTAAAAACACCTAAGTATAAAACAATCGGTTGTTTCGCAAAACAACAAGTTTTTCACTTAGTTTGAAAAACACTTTTCTTTAAAAAGGTTCGAGAATGTTTAAGCTTTGGATTCAATCAAGAGTGGATTTAACACAAAATCTACCCCAGATCCTATCTAAAGACAGCTCAGCAGCAGCAAGCACATCTAGCCTTCCATCATCCTTCAAAGGGTTTGGATTCTTCAAAGCTTGAACACACTTGATTCAACAATCTCCCCCTATTTGATGAAGACAAATCCCTGGTTGCTTGTGTTGGAATTGATTGAATCTGAAGCAGTTCCTGCAAGACAAAGTTTAAGCAAAGCACCATATCTTTGATATAGGGTTAGAGTAAAAACAGAAATAGTATATCAGCAGTTTAAAAACTAGCAGAAAAATGTTTACTTAAACACTCATAAACCACATAGAGTTTTGCAGAAATTAAAAGATAATGAAAACAACACAACATAAATCTCCCCCTATTTGTCTTTGCAAATAGACAAAAAGAAGAGATAAAAATATAATTTTTCCAGATCATACAGAAATTTAAAACAGAAGCAATTAAATTCATACAAGACCAAGAACAATCGGTTGTTTCGTGAATTCAACCAGTTGTTTTTCTTTTAATCTTCCTTGCCATACTGAAGTTCAAAGATCTGATTCTGAACAACTTCTATATGTTCATCCAGGGTCATGAACCGTGTATCCATCTTGTTGAATCTGTTGTCTATATTTTGGAAGTTGGTTACACACAAATCATGAAGATTTCTTTGATTCTCGGCAAATCCATCAAGCCTATTGACCATATATCTTTCAAAAGAAGACATGGATGGCATTTCATCTCCTTGACTCCCTACACTGATTCCAGCACCTAGATTGGTTTCAGGTTGCTCTTCTTGATGAAAATCCATGTCAGCAGCGTGATCTTCTTCATCAAAATCAGCAGCTGCAACACTTGATGAGGCACCATGATCACCATCTTTGCTTACCCATTTGCCACTTATTTTTGTGAATCACATCTTGCTAAGAGAGCCATTGTTCATCTCTTGAGTTGACTTAACCAACTCAGATGTCTCATCCTCAAGATTCTCTTCAAAATACAACAGAAATTTAGAGATCAAAACAACATAGGGATAATGATAATCACTTAACCTCATGGTGTTTTGCATGTGCTCTTTGATGTTGCGAATCCAGTTGATTCTGATCTTCTTCATAATGCAGTAGATGTACACTAGGTCCTCTTCTGTTAGGACAGAATGATGGCTCCCCCTTGGGGTAAGAATCCAAGTTACAATAAGAGCAAACAACCTTTCATCTAGCTTTAAGCCTCCAACCGAACAAGTTCTCACTTGGGCATTTTGATTCTTCAAGCAACTCTTGTAGTATTGGACTTTGTTGATATCCTCCACTACTCCAAGGTTTCTCTTGTTGATTCTTAGACCAACATATTTCAAACTAGCAACAACAGTCCACACATCATAAGTGATCTCCATGTCAACTCTCTTCACATGAGAAACAAGGTTGTTTCCCTCAAACTTGAGATTGGTGCAGAACACCCAAATCAAGTCAGGGTAGATGTTTCCCTTCATCTCTAAGAATCTTCTTAGAGATTGATCTTTGAGCAGCTTCCTCACATTATCTAGCTTTTGGCTTTTCATCCAATCAAACGAAACAACTTTGGGATTGTTTATCACCTTTGTGCTAGTTTGAAACCTATACCTTTCAATGAGCTCATTGTCTCCAAAAAACCAACCCTCTAATCTCCCTCCAGAACTCACTGTTCTGGTTTTGACCCTCTTTGATGTAGGAGGAGTTGATTCCATGACAACAGAAAAAGGGGTAAAGAAGACTCACACAAGGAGAGCAAGAGTTGTTGCAAGAGATGGCTCAATTGGTTGTTCTTGTGAGAGAGAACAGCTACAACAGAATTTAAAGAAACACTGCACCAAACTGCATTCAATGACGTGAGTGGGTTTTAGTTTTTCACAGAGAAAAGACTTGATCAAGACTTGCACAAAAAATGTCAGAAAAAGCATAAAATCACATGGTCATTACATGTGATCTTTGACTAGTCATAAAAGCTCTTAAATTTTCAAGATTTTGGAATATATTCCTTTATGACATGTTGTAACTTCCTTCAAAACATAAACAGGCTTTCAACACAGCTTTATTAACCCAAATCCTTTCGTAATTGATATCTGCAACAGACAAAAATTAAAAAGAAATTAAATTTATTCTTTCACAGTGCTGTCAGAAACAAAACAATCAGTTGTTTCGCAGAAACAATCGGTAGTTTTTCTGTAGCAGCAAAACAGATTTTGAATTTTTAATCATGAGCAGAAAGGATTCAAACCAGATGTATTTGAACATTTTAAAAGAGATATTTAAGCATGAATGTGAATTTAAAAAGGAATTAAAGATAGAGATAAGTAAGGTCTTATTCTTTATGATGTTCCTTCAATGAGTCATATGTCTTTTGATCAAGAAGCCTCTTTTGACTTTTGAGAGCCTTGGACTAATACATAACATTGATTCAGCTTCAATGTTAGTCTTTTTCTTCCAAGAACCTGATCAGATGACTCAGTTCCACATATTCCTCTAGATTCCCTGCATAAACATGAATTCAAGCAACAAGGTTTGGTCCCCTTACAAATGTGGGTCCCTTTGGTTTACTTTTATCATTTGAAACCTCACAACCTTTAGGAATCCATTTCATAAAGCCTCTGGGAACAAAATTTTTTCTTATTTTGCATAATCTAACAGAATGACCTTTCTTCATGCAATAAATAGAGGTGTTATGCTCATGTAAATTCAGATTTGGAATTTGAAGAAAATTTACTATACACAAATTTTGTGAGTTGTGAGAATTATTCTCCTTCTACTACGCTTATCTTGTGAGTTTGGGAAGCTCTCAAGTGGCGACATCTTGCACTTATCTTGGATCAATCACCATCCAAGTGGTGTGTTCTTCCCTTCCATGGCTTCTGTTCCGGCCGGTTGACCTGGGACGTCTTTGTGCGCAACCCTGCCCGCCAGCTAGGGACACCTTCCCTCTGGTTACCCGGGGATACCTGCAAAGAAGGACAAAAGGGCGCCCTAGCGGCCGTTTGCACTCCGACGCTCAAGTCAGCTAGCAAGAAACACCAAAAACTCTACACCTCCGTATCGGAGCACCGTGAATGGCACTCTGAAGATGGTAAAAAGAACTATGTGTTGTGTATCTTTTCTCCCTCTGGCAAACAACCTTTCTCTAGTCCCTTGTGCGTAGCCTCAATACTCGAGCAAGCAACTAGAGTGTATTCTGGGAAAATCTGCCAAAAGTTCGAACCAACCCCGTCTCCAACATCCAAGGTTCTATTTAAACGACTCTAGCATTTAAAGCGTCTTAAAGTGCATTTAAGGTTATGAAACGTTCAGCGCCTTTAAGACGTTTAAACCGCTTGGAGCATTTAAAGTACCTTAAACGCTTGAAACATAAACTTTATTAAATAGCTTTAATTACCTTATACCTGACAAATTGATGTTTCTGTTCTGACTTGGCTGCTATTACACGTGGAGGGCCTCACAACACCGTGAACCCACATGGGGGTATTTCCTCGTGTGAGTCCTCCTACCTGGGAACGCATCTGCGCGAGGGGTGACTTTTTGGGTGCCAACTCATGCCCCCAAACCTCTAGTCACTTGCTTTGAGAGCGTATCTACCTTCCTCTCGTACCCTGCACCTGGCGACCCCTGGGCGTGACCCTTCTCATGAGTCGTAACTATCCCAAGGGCCTCTCTGGGACGACATGGGCACTTCACGAGTCAGATTGCTCTCCACTGGCGCTATTACTATGGCCTTGGAGCCACCTTTCTCTTCTCTTTATTGCTACCCCGGGTTATCGGGGTTTGAGGCCTTCCCACGGCGCCACTCCCTCCATGGTCTTTCCTACCCATGGGTATCGGGGAGCAACACTGTGGTTGCCTTGCTCTTGTGACATTTTACCTTGGCGGCGCCCTACCTTGGCGACGCCTGCTCTAGGCGACGTCTTATCTTGGCGATGCTTCCTCTTGGCGACCCCTTGCCTTGGCAATGCTTGCCCTTGGCGTCGCCTCACCTAGACGGCGCCTTATGTTGACTTTGACCTCGACGCTGACTTTGACCTTGACTTTGTCAACGCCTAGGTACGGGACGGTACACAAGCCCCCCAGTCTTAAGTTGATGACTTGTTTTCAGCAAAAAGACTAAGGCCTCGCCCACGCCATCCACGTGGCATCCTGGTGACGTGTCATTCTTGCTGACGTGACACTCCTCAAACTATTGACGTGACATTCTCTGAACCATGGGGGTGCTCTTAATGGCTGATTGGACATCCTTTGAGATGGGGAAAGCACCACCTTTTGGGGCCACACTTAATCGCTTGCCACGTGGTTCATCATGCGGTCAGCCTCACAAGCCTCTTGCGCTCCCAGCTAGCACCTAATCCTTCGACACGTGGCTCAATCGCACGGTCCCAAATTAGCACCTCTTGGGTTGCAAATGTAACGTTTAAAAGACTTCGAAATCCCGCGCCCCAAACATTGTTCTATTCACTCTTTCGCATTGTGCGCTACTGTTCATCTCTCTTTCTCTGAAATTCTAGCGATCGTTATTCCCTCTGCGCTTCCTCAACAATCACCGACCCACACATTCAAAGGTATGATTTTTCTACCTCCATGGCTCTTCTTCTTCATTGCGTTGCATTGCTGTGTATGAATTGCCTGGGACTGTCTGTGCTTCCGTATTTCCACATTTCTTTCTCTCATCGTGCTTGTACGCTCTCTTCTCCCCCTTTCTGGGTTTCTTTGCGTGGGTGGCATTTTCTAGGGTTTCTCTTCCCCTTTCTGCCTTGACATCGCTTGTTAAAACCCCTTTCCTTTCTTCTTTCTTCAGCTATTTATCCGCATCATGGTGCGCTCGAAACCGAAGTTCAGTTCTCCCCCCAAGATCAACTACAAGGCCTTCTATAAATGGGCCTCTGACGATCTCTTAAACGAATGCACCACCTTGACAACCATCGAGGATGTGGAGAACCATCGGGGTGACCCTCATTTATACAACTGCAACGCCTTCTGTCGCACCCACGATGCCCACATCTCCGTCCGCCACGGCACACCGGGGGAACCCGTTTGTGTGGATGATAGATCCAGGGGTAGGGCCCCCTTTTTCTTCATGTACCAAACGGTATTCAAACGCGTTGGTGTGCGCCTTCCATTTACACCCTTCGAGAGGGAACTCCTCACGGAGATCAACACGGCCCCCGCCCAGCTACACCCTAATAGCTGGGCCTTCGTCCGGGCCTTTCAAATTCTCTGCGGATATCTGGGCGTTCTTCCTTCTGTGGATGTCTTTCTTCATTTCTTCGAGGTGAAGAAGCAAGGGAAAAGCCTCTGGGTGAGCTTTTCCGGGATCGCCGGCAGGATCATCCTCTCCCTCTTCCAGAACTCATACAAAGGCTGGAAAGGGAAATTCTTTAGGGTGTGCTACGCCAAACAGGACCCCACAGCCTTGGATGGCTTTCCCCTATACTAGACAGAGCACCCCAAGCTGCTCAAGCCTAAGGCCCTAGATGAACTGTCTTCCGCTGATAGAGGGGTATGTGAGGCCTTGGCTGGCCTGGGGATTGTTTATGACACGCTGAAGCTCATAGCGTGTGAGTACAACGCGCACACCGTGTCCACCTATTTTGGTAGGGAGGCTCATTCCTTGTTGCCTTTTGTCCTTCCTTTCTTATCTGTGCTTTATTGCATCATGCTTGTACTGTTGGACTTCTCCACATGTCTCCCTCATTGCTAAGTGTTCGTTTGTACTCTTTCTATTTCATTTACCTGCATGCCTTGTGGATCTGTATAACTGGGTGGTGGGATTGGTACTCTGTGCTTTGTGTGTAACTGACGCCTTGCGCTTGGCTTGGTGTGGCTTTAACTTCTGTTCTTTGGTTTGTCTGAGTGCAAGATCAGTGATGGATTCATCTAAGAGGATGGTCCTGGCGAGGGCACTGAAGGCTGCTCGTGCCCCCAAGGCTGGCGCCTCCACCACCCCCATTGCTGACCCAAACCTCCCATTATCCTCGCCCTCTCCAACACCAACCACCGCCGCAACTCCACTAGGCTCGTCTTCACCACCTCCACGTGGCCCCCAAACACTCCAAACACCTAATTCACCTCCTCCCATCGCCGCAGTCCCACTGGCTGTGGCCTGATCACCTGCTTCAGCCCCCCTTGACAAAGGGAAGAGGGTGCTGGAGGTCCTCTCCGATGACGAAGACTCCGGCGGTGGGGTGATCTTCAAGAGGAGAAGGGTTGCTAAGGTTCCCATCCTACCAGCAGCATCCCCACAGGGAGGGGAGTCCTTCAGAGACAATCCCCCTAGCGCCACCTCTCCCCAACCCACAATAGTCCAAGAGGAAAAAGACGATGGGGCCGAGTCTGCTCCACCTCCATCACCAGCCGAGGTCTCTGCTGTTCCTGCCCCCGTTCCTGCTGCCCTAGAGCTTATTGCCATTCCTCCTCCAATCATGCATCTGATGAGGGGCTTCAACGGAGGGTTGATGCCAGAAGGCTCCGACAGGAGAGAAGGAATGCCCTATCATTTGGGAGCCTTCTTGGCCGTGGCCCTTGATTGGCGCGCCCAAGCTAGAAATGTTGCTTCAAATACACGAGTCCTCCAGGCCCTGAAAGAAGAAGTGGTCACTCTAAAGGGGGAGAAGGAAGCTTTGGGACGCCAAAATGAGGCCTATCAAGCCTCTCTGAAGTTGGCCCAAGAGGCCAAGGAGGAGGCTGACAGGCAACTGGATGAGGCGATGGAATTTCAGGCTGATTTCTATGTCCGGGAAGTGTCTCTCCAAGTTCAAATAACGGATCTCCAGGACATGGCTGAAGCTTCTCAAGAGCTTCAGAAGGACTTGGAGGTTCAGTGCTATGGGCAGGTAGAAAGACTGGAGTGGATGGAGGAGGAGATGGCTACCAAGGCCAAGGCATTGGGCCTTCTCCAGGTTGACCACGACAAGCTGCAAACTGAGGTCAACAGGCTCCGAGTTGGGAAGGAGGCTCAAGAGAAGCAGGTGGCCTCCGGGGACTCTACCATCGAGGAGTTGGAGAAGGTCAAGAAGGCACTCATTGATGACATGGTCGGCACCTTCGAGGAGGGATTCAAGGAGGCTTTGGCCCAGGCCGCCTGCGAGAACCCGGGGATCAATGTTTCTAATTGCGATCCCACCCACCATGTCGTCGATGGGCAAGTCGTGCCTCTCGAATTGGATGGCTGAAACGCCAACTCTCAGCTGCCACCTTTACCTTTTGTGCTTTTTATTCGTTCTTGCTAACCTTTGATAAACTTGTAAATATTTTGAACCATTCGCACTTTGTTGGAACGACGAGTTTTGTATAACGATTTCATACTTCCGAGACGTTGAGCGTTGTTTGCCTGATATCTTCGCCTTCGTTCTTCATTTTTGTATGCTTCAATTGCTTTACCTATACTTTACCTATTTCTTTCGCTGCGTTGGGCGATCCTGTACGTGCGGCGTACGCAAAAGTCGAGACCTGCTCTGGGACTACACTCTTGGGACAAGGTCGCACTTCAATGCCCACACCCATGGAGAGGCCTGTCTAACAGCGTCGTATCGTCCATGGAGTGTCTTAAACATCAAGGCGATCTGTCCTTGAATTCTTGGTGCTTGGCGCCCACGCCTAAGGAGAGGTCTGCTACAGCAGCACCGTATCGTCCTCCGGGTGTCTAGAAACGCCGATCACCGGGAAGGCTCGAAGCCCCCATGGGGTCACTCCCTCCATGGTCTTTCCCTCCCATGGGTATCGAGGAGTAACCCTGCCGGTGGCTCACTTGGCTTTTGGCGATCTCGTCTCCCTCCGTAGTCTTTCCTACCTGTGGGTATCGGGGAGGCGATGCCGCTGATGAGTCGTTTGGCTTCAAGGCTCTCGTCTCCCTCACCCAGTATAGTGGAAAACCATCCAGGGCGGAAGGCACGAGATTGGAACAGCAAACTTTGAAAAATCTACCTTTCCACCCTGTGAAGGAGTTTTTGAAGGGAGTTAGGAGAACCCTGCCGGTAACATTGCTGAGGGTCACCCAGAGGTTGTTCCTTTGCCTCTTCACCTCAAAGAAGTGAAGAAAGATGTCAACCGAGGGAGCACACCCCAGAAAGCCATGATGCGGATAAATAGCTGAAGAAAGAAGAAAGGAAAGGGGTTTTAATAAGCGATGCCAAGGCAGAAAGGGGAAGAGAAACCCTAGAAAATGCCACCCACACAAAGAAACCCAGAAAGGGGGAGAAGAAAGCGTAGAAGCACGATGAGAGAAAGAAATGTGGAAATACGGAAGAAACCAACTTTCAAATATACTCATAATGATGGCTTATACAAATCTTCATGGACGGATACAAAGAAAAATTCTACAAAAACTTTTCCATCCAATTTTTCGAAAGAAACCACTTCTCACCAAAAAGTTTCTAAACACAATCCTTCTACCTCTACCACTAAGTTACCCACCAAAACATCAAGAACAAAATGTTTTAAATGTTTAGGTTTTAGGCACATAGATGCCAATTGTCCAAATAAAAGAACCACAATGTTACAAGAAGTAAATCAAGACCAAATTAAAACAATAGCCAAAAAAGAAAATGAAAAGGAAGAGGAAAGTAAAGTGGGTCTCATCTTGTTCACTCCTACAAAAATCATTGCACCTCCTAGGTATACTTCTTCCTTCTCTTTTTCACTCCCCAATAATTCTAAATACTTGACAACTTTGTTAAAGAAGTTTAGGAATGATCTTCAAAAACGTCCTAAAGGTTATCCACTTCTAAAAGGATTTTCACAAACAAATCATCTCTTCCTTAAATGTTCTCTACAGCCATGGCCTGTATCTAGAATTCACCCATGTGAACTCCCCAAGCTTCATGAGCATAAGTTTGTTTCACATCCTAAACATAGAAATATCATATCTGGGAACAAACTAACTATGTTATTTGCAGGAGTTCTAAATTCAAGAACAAATTCTTTCCAACCTGGGGGGCATGACACAAACCAAAGCAACCAGTAGATGACTAAGGACACATCAAGCACCTCACAAAAAGGTCAGTCATCTCATTATACAAAGTCGGGCCCCACAAAACCTCGAGAAAGCATCAACAGGAGAAGAAGCTATAAACCAGAATATCAGAAGTTCTTTCTTTTAGTCTTTTCCACAAGAGAAAAGTTATGTTGTAAATAATTGGGCCCACTTTGGGGGTCCAAATAGCAAATATAGGCTACAATAAGGTACCTTTAGCATAATAAGGGGTGCGGATAGCATTTTAGCTTGTTCCTAGCCCATTTGAAGGCATTTTGACCTAGTTTCTAGTAGGACAAGCCTAGAATGCGGGATTGACTTAGTCAAACCCTAATGCTGCCCCTTTTTTCCCTTTTCCCATCCTAACCCTTTAGCTTGTTCTCCAAGGCTCCTTCACATATAAATAGGAGGCCTACCTAGTGTATTTTACAAGTTGAATGAAATAGAGAAAAGTTACTTTGCACATTTTGTGTGAGATGCTAGCGAGGTTTGTTCCTCTTAGTCTTATCTTGTGAGTTTTTGAGAGCTCTCAAGTGGCGGCATCCTTCACTTTTCTTGGAGTCATTTCACCATCCAAGTGGCGTGCCACCATTCTCAAATTCCATTTCTCATAAGTTTCCTTTTCCTTCATTCTTTCCTTCCATTATCATTCCATTTTATTCATAAACATGTTCTTATTTTGCTTGCTTATGGCTATTCGGTTTTACATGTTGCTTTTGTTTTCCTTATGTAATTTTGCATCATATCTTGTCATCATCTTCACCATATAATTGTATTTTCCTTTTGCCTTTGTGAAATGAACCTTCACATCTACTTAACCACTTGGTTAAGTTAATGTCTAGTGGAGATTTTCCTTAGGTTTTCACTCTTTAGTTGTCTTAAAATCTCAATCATAAATCTAAAGTGTCACCTAAATGAACAATCCTAAAATCAGCTCACATCATTATGCAAGGAGAAAAACCATGCAGCGGTATGATCTTGAACAAATATGATCAATAGTTGCCAATGACGTGTATATAACATATCAGTTAGTTTCTCTTATTTCAATAATTTAGTATAACTTATTTAATAAATATGGACTTACTCATTGATATACAGAGCAAAATAAATTTGTTTTCCTCCATTTTTTAAGGTAGTGGTGATGTATGTTTGTGTGTCTGGCTTCTTGTTTCCAAGTGACCGAATGAGTTAAGGGTCTAAAAACCCATATTTATCTTGTTTCTCCTCATTTAGGCATAATCCACAAATATATAACCTAAATTTCAATAAGTTATTACTAATATGTATAATAAATCAAAAGTATAAACATTTTAATAATTGAACTTACATGATCCATAATTGCAGAACTGTTATGTTAATCTCCTGATTTCTGAATGCAAGGTCCAACAACTCAAACATGCGAAAGTACAATGGTATATCACTATGCCTTCCAAAAACATTGGCATCCCATGGAACCTCTAGGATGGTTGTATCTAAAGTTGTAGCAACTTCCACCAATGCTGCCACAAAATCATCAATGGAGAATTTTTTTCTTCTTTTGCAGATCCAGTTTTGTCTTAAGTTCCTGCTACTCATCAACAAAGAAATAAATAATTACATTAGTTATAATATAGTATATTTGATATATAATCCTATTAGTGCTAAGATATATCGTAGAGTCTGATATATCTGATGTTCGCACACGAACTGCAACATCACCATAAAGGACCTTCTACATTGTGTCCTTTATCAAATTAGAAGGAATAGGGACATTGTGTAACATTGTGACCCCTTCATAACACTTAACTAGGGCAACGAATCGGGTGGAAGAATCATAATCAACATATAACTCGCATAGGCTATTTGAGCCAAAGTCATCCCCCGATAGATAAACCGCCAAGCAACTCCCTTTAGTGTTGACTCTCTTAATAGGAGGTGGGTTATCTTGTACTATAGTTGGTGGTTTTTGCTAGAGTCCTAAACCCTCCCACCGCTTTTCAAACTCCCTATTCATCCCCTTATTAAACTCCCCCATTAAGCTCTCTCTAATCTCTTGGGTTTTCTCGTCCTTTATCTGTTGCCATAATTGTAGCAAATGTTCCTGGCTAGGTTTACTGAACGAATGTTCCTTTCTATGTGATGAGGGTCCAAAGTATGACTGAATCCCCACCCCATATCCAGTAACACAAACACGTCTAGGGTGCTCAGGTCGTCCGATAGCAACATCAAGAATATCCTCGTGACCAAATGGATTAAAAGTCCCATGTGTTGTTTGCTCAACAAATCCTACATCAAATGAAAATAAATTTTCAAAATTCAACAAACATTGAATATAAAATAACCCATAAAGAACATATTTCTTGCAATTCGTTCAGTTATTCATTGCGATTCCTCATAAGTCCATCTGTCTTATGGCTTTAGACGGGCAATCTTCCATTTCTTATGTCAGGATGGTCGGGATGGAGGCTTCAAAGAATCTACATTATTCCCTTCCTCAATAGAAGCAGAACGTGCTTTAATCTTTTGTTCAAGCAACTTCAGCTCTAACATCTTATAACCACCATGGGACAATAATTGTGCGTTATTGGATTTTGCTTTCTTCCAAACATCCTATCATCGACACTCAAAAGTTAATACTACATTAATATAAACTACATCCAAATAAAAGAAGCGATATTAACCTACCATTTTGCAGTTTCTCGGATCTTCACAACTGCTGCCAAGTTTCTTCATCAAGGCATGCATATATTTGTACAAGGATATTCTTCTTTCCTTGCACCATATATATAAGTTGTTGTCAATTTTTATTTAAATTGACGAAACTTGACACTCACCCAAGATAGAACCTTCGCTCTCAAGGTTTTCACATTAGGGATAATTAGTTCATAAACAAACTTCAGATTGAACAACGTATCACAAACATCAGATTGAATACAGTAAAAACAATTACATACCAGAATGTCTTGCCAAATCATATTTCTCTCGTGCTCGGTGAGGTGATCCCAATAATCAGTTAGGATAGAGATCTTTTCGCGAGCAACTACTCCGAGATAACTGCTAAAATTCTTTGCATTTGGCCCAGTGGCCACACCAGCGTTGACATCAATAACAAATGACAACTTTTTACCTTTATTTATCTTCATACACATGGTCTTTAATCTAGTAAGTCCTCTACCAGGAACTTCATCATCTGCCATGTTCTTGTTATCAAACAAATATGATAAGCATCAAGAATATGAAATATAATAAAAATTATATATTGTAAAACTAAACTCGAAACACATGCACATACAAATGTATATTCCTTCGTCATGATCATTTCGAGTTGCATGTACAACATCCTCAACATCCTCATACTTTTATTTTATCGTTATTCTTGTAAGTGATTCAATCTCACAAATGTCATTGTTTGGTTCTTCATCTTCTAGGTCACTATGTTGCTTTTTTCCATGTAGCACAACAAACCAGTGTTCAGACGTAGGATCTTGGATATAGATAACTTGGGAAGCTTGATATGCCATTATGAATAGTTCGTCATGATAACTTATCTTTAGAAAGTGAACCAAAGTCATTCTTGATTCATCAGCTTTGACACTTGTCTTATTGTCAACCCATTTGCATTTGGAAATGGGTACAATAAAATTGGTATAATTAACTTCCCAAATCTCTACTATGACACCATAATAAGGCATTGATCCCACAACAGGATTTTAAAATTCTGAAGTTGAAAACTGCATGGACTCTGCCTCCAAAGTGACTCCACTATTTTGCATTGTACTCCTATCATCTCGAGACTTTGAGTAAAATAAAAAACCATTTACTTCATATCCAAAACAACATAAAACATCAAACTTTAGACCGTTTGCAAGCCATGTTAATGTCTCAGATGCTGATGGATCATTCAAGATTTGTTGCTTAAATCATGATATGAAAGTTTTATTATGCTCAATTAAAATCGATTTTTTTTATTGCCTTGGATTCTTATATTTGACAATTTCTTTGTGTGTATCTAAGTATGGTAACACCTCATCAGTGTTATTCAGGTTATACAAATGTGCTTGCAGAACCTCTTATCTAGATTTTCTTATGATATGTACACCTTTTGAATATTTACTTATCAATCTACGAGAGGGCTAACATTTTTCAAGAACTCCTGTAGATTTGGTTTTTGACAAGTATTGAGAACATTTTTCAATAATGGAAGCTTCCAGACAACATTAATTCTTCACATATCCCTTCAAAATCTTCATGTGTTGTTCAGTTGGATACATCCATCGCATATAAACTGGCCTACATAATCTGATTTCTCTTACAAGATGACAACTAAATGTACCATGATATCAATCACAAATAGCCACCGGTAGTAATTGTTGCATTAGAATGTGACAATCATGAGACTTTAAGCTAATTAGTTTCAAATCATTCATAGATAGAAGACTCTTAACATTTGAAGAGTAGCCTTGTGGTACATTAACACCTTTAAGACATTCACAAAAACTTGTTTTCTCTTTCTTCGACAAAGTGTAACATGCTACAGTCAAGTATGTACGTTTACCAACTTCTCGCGGTGCCAATTCCTCTCGTATATTCATCTTAATCAAATCCAGACGTGCATTTACACAATCCTTTGTTTTGCCTTTTATGTTCAGAAGTGTTCCTATTAATTTGTCACACACATTCTTCTCTATGTGCATTACATCTATACAGTGTTTGACATCTAACTTACACCAATCTGGAAGATAAAATAAGATTGATCTCTTCTTCCATATTTCACTCACAGTTTGCTTCTTCTTCATTGTTCCAAAATTCACATTAACATCGTGTATTTGCATTTCATACACAAAGTAGGAGGTAAGTTGTAAATCACTAACAAAACAGACCATGAACTATGATTACTACTTAAACTTCCAAAAAGATTCATTCCATCAGTTGCTAATCCAAGTCTTGACTTTATTGATTCTTTTCCAAATTCAGGATATTCTTTATCAATGTTCTTCCACTGCAAAGAGTCAGCTAGATGACGAAATAGTCCATCACATTTTCTCTTCTCTGCATGTCACCTAAAGTTTTTAGTGTCATCTGTATTTGCAAACAAACGCTTAAACCTTGGAATTATTGGAAGATACCAAACGACCTTAGCAGGAGGACCTTCCTTTGTGAATTCATCAATTGCCGAAGGTCGGACACTTCCAGACTCGTAATTAATGCATTCCTATGTAAAAACAATATCTATTACTTAAAAACTAAATTAAAATTGTCGAAGGTCGGACACTCCCAGACTCATAATTAACGTGTTGAATATATACATACACTATTTATTACTAATCAACACATACATGCTGCTAATATATTGCTCCAAAATCTGCTCTCCATGCATGATCATCGTATGTATAGGAGGAAGTTGCACCGTGTGGTACATCAAAATCCTCTCTATACATTTCTTGCAGTGCAAACTCTGGTAATTTCCTCTATGTAACGTACTGTTTGATGGTATTAATCTTTGTCTTGTGTTTTTTTTCAGCTTCTCAATTTGCATCTTCAAATTTTCATTATCTTGTTGCACATTTTCAAAATTATCCTGTAGAACATAAGAAATATAATATTCAAGAAATTAATTAAAAACATGTTAAGACAGAATGAATCTTCACAACCACAAATATTGATACCATAATTGTTTCCTTTAATTGGGAGGCATAAAATTAGCGGAATATAATTATATAATAGCGTATTCTTCGTAAAAGTATTACCAATATAGTTAGGCATATGGGCTTGTGGGGTTTGTGCCTCAATCTGTTTAGCTTGTGGTTAATGAGCTATTTTATATTCATTTAGTTTTTATTTTTATTAATGTATTTGTATAATTATTATTTGATATTTGATTACTATGTATTATGTAGTTGATTAGTATTTGAATGTTTTTTCACGTAAAAATATAATGTTTTTTTATGGATTATTGGATATTGGATATTAGACATATTTTTTATTTTTTTTTGTGATTTATTTTATTCAAATAGAGATGAAGGATGTGGATGATAATTTTCTTTAGTTTTGATTAATTTTAATAATATTTATCGTGCAATCTCATTAATTATAAAGCAAATCAACATAGATTGGATTAAATTAGAGTTTCTCAATGTTATTACAACCTTTATGAATTAGAACGAAAACATAATGTACACGTTTTGTTCTTGAGTTGCTAACTACAAAGAAGAAGTCATAAGATAAACTAGAAATAGAAATAAACAAAAGATAACTTACAAAACTGTTTTACTATTTTTTTTAATTTACATTTTATTAAATATATTATTTTTAAAAAAATAAATTTTTAATTATAATTGGAGAAGCATATTTATTAATATATTTTTTAATATAATTAAAATCGTCAAAGAAACTTAATTAAGGGGAGAAAGAAATATAAATAATTTTGTATGAAAAAAAAATAAAAATAATTGAACAAAACAAACGATATGAATAACATAAAAAAAGATTTCAAGCAATGATGATTTTTTTCTTTCAAAATTATCAAAGTCGATTGTCTTCTGAGTTTACTATATTCAATCCTTCATAGGTAATGTTTAAAAAAGTTAAATAACTTCTTTTATTTTTTAAATTTACATTTTTAATCGTGATACATGTTTATATTTTGTAGGTTTCTAATCAAAGAAGTGTGCCAATAAATTCTAGACATCAAGAGGACCATATGTGATTGTTAAAGAATATAATATATCTAGAAATAGTTTTTGACGTATTTTTTTCTTTGTGAACAATGTGTTATGTTTTCATTTATAGTACTTCATATCATTATTCGTCTTATAAAGCTTCCTTATAGTTTTTTAACTCATATTTTGAGTTTGAATTTCAATGTGTTTACTTGATATATTTTGGTATTTTACGAAGGTTCTAAACTCGTGGTATTTAATAGGGGTTTTGAAAAACTTTTCCTGGGATTTAAAAACCTGTAACCCTGGGTAAATGACTTAAATGAGATTTTAAGTAGGAGTGGCAATGCGGGTTGGCTTGCCACGAATAGGCCCACCTCATGATTGGCCCACAAAATGTGATTCAGGTTGATCCGCCCTACGCAAGGAGTAAAAGCTTATTTCACTAGGGCAGTTTCTTCCTGCACCCCCATAATTTTGTAATTTTCGAAACTGACCCCACAATTTCGGGATCTGGGAGTTTGTTGCGGATTCATCAATCCGAAAGTGAATCATGTTGCATTCCGGATGAGTGGGTGTTCTGGAAGCAAAGTTTGCATAAATTATTGATTTTCGGATTGCTGAATCTGGAAGTCTAATTTCTATTACAGATTGGTGAATCCGAAATGATTTTTTTTCAATTATGGATTTCTGAATCCAGAATGCATATTTTGAATTATGGATTGGCGGATCCGGAATGGTTTTTTCAATTATGGATGTTTTGTATTTTTTTAATTTTGGATTAACACTATCATTCATGTACTACCGGAAGCATCAATCCGGGAGATTACTGGATGCGCCAATCCGAAAATTTACCAGAAGCGCCAATCCGAAAATTTACCGAATTTCATAATCTGGAATACAAAAGAAAATGTACAGTTTATATAGGGACAATTTTGTCTTTGCGCAACTTTGTGAGGGTGCAGGAAGAAAAATGTAGGGGTGCAGGAAGAAACTGCCTTTCACTAGTCTGTCCTGCATAAGAGGTAACCCACGGACCAGCCCACATAAGAAAATTTTTCATTTTTCAAAACTTAAAATTTCACAAATTATAAAAAAAACATTCATATTTTTGAAAACTTAAAATTTTATTCATGTTCCAATTCATTCAATTAAGATTAAAAAAATATGAGTTCAAGTGTAAGGGTTATTAGAAGGCTTGATTAAAAATAATTAAAGTTTTGTTTTGCATCTATTTTTCCTATATATGTATATGAATTTATAAGAGTATCCTATCAACGTTCTGATACATAATATCTTAATGAAGGTGACTAATTTTTTAACTATTTTATTGAAATCTTTTCTTTATATTACTTTTTTATTAACAAATTTTAAATATAAGACTTTCCTTAAAACTAATTCCAGTATCACTCTTAATATTAACTCCTATAGATGATTAAAATAAAATATTTCTTTTCTTAGTACATTAAATTCAATTTTTTAAAACTAAAATAAAAAAGAGGTCACACTGCAATAATGGGTGAGTGGGGTAAACTTTTTTTTTTTGCAGAAAAAATAAAATAATAATTTTTTTATTTATGCGAGTTAGTGGGTTCACCTGGTCTGTCCCGTTGTTGGTCCGCATGGGCTAAGAGTTATGCGGGACGGGCTAAGCGGGTCAGCGAGCTAGATTAGTGAGCCCATCCCACGTTTTTTGGTATCGGGCTACGGACTGGCTCAGATGACCCGACTCATGTTGTCATCCCTAGTTTTAACCCTTGGTAGTGTAAGAATAAACCCCTTTAAAATCATTTGTTTCTTATAGTGATATTTGCAAAATATGATATGATAGATTTTGAGAAGTTACTATATACAACTAAAATTGATAATAAATACTTTGATTATGTTACTGTTAAAATTCTTAAAAGTTCATGTTTTTTAATATATAAATTATGAATTTGTGTGTTAATATAATTACTTTTTTAATTATAATTTATAGTTTTCGTTTTTTTAAATTAATTAAACTTATTTATGTAAATATGTGATTTTGAAAAAATAGAATTGTAAAAAGTGTTAAAATATGAAAATGGAATTTTAATTTCACATTTAATATACATTGACACTCAATATTGTTTAATATTAAGATAAAGAAAATTTTCATTTACATTTTTTGGTAAAATTTAAAAATAAAACTAAAGATAGAAATGAAATTGTAATTTCTCATTTGATATAGAATTCTACATACAATGTATTTTGTTTAATATTAAGAAAAAATCAGTTCATGTATGAAGAAGAGAAAAAACATCTCAATCAGATGTCATCTTAGGTAACTCATTCCACTTCCATACACGAAGCAAACCAGTGTCATCGCCAGTGAAGAAGAGTCCATCATGTCCTAACTCGAAAGATGCAATGTCTTTCTTAGCATATAAAAGACCCCTCTCTGAAAATCTATATATGAAAAGAACATGGTTAAGGAATGAAACAATGTTTAACAAAGTAATATGTAAAATTAGAGATAGAAGTAGAATTAAATTTTACTTACGATGGCAATTCATACATGCGTACTGAATTGTCTTTACAAGAGGAAAACAATATTGGCTTGCCTTTTGCATTAGGCATCCCAAAAAGTGAGACAATGCCCTGTATACAAAATGTATGAATTTAGTGAATTTATCAACTTCTTCATGATTATTATCAGTTTTTTTTTTTCATTCTAAAATGTACATACTACCAAATGATTAGGCATCTTACACTTTGTTCGGTGTGTGTATATACCACAGTCAGAGTTCCTTCTTCCATGCATGCCCAGATCTTAATTGTGCCATCAGATGAACTTGACAGCAAAAATTCGTCCCAACAAATAAGGGATGTGACTACATCATTATGTTCATTGAGTGTCATTGTACATTGTAATGTATCCATGTCCCAGACCTGAAGAAAACAAGGTAATAAGATTTGGACGGTAAATGATAATTGAATTGAAGAAAAATTGACATGATACAAGAGGAAACGAGTATCTCTGCATTAACTCACAACACACATACCTTTATGCTTTGGTCCATGGATCCGGAGTACAACATCTTGCGTCCAATAGTTAGGCAAACCACAGATTTAGTGTGACCAATTAGTGAGGCAACTAATTCAAAAGGAGACTTAACTTCAGAGCTTTCTCTCCAGGCAGTAATGACACCATCCTAAAATTTTAATAATTACATGATACATAAATTAATGAACACTAGAAACAAATGTTGAAAAGGCAAGAGTTTTGAAGTTAATGAAAGAAAAAAAATTGGCAGTGTAAGTAATTAGGACAAAAATGGTAGGGTAAAAGGTATAAAATGTTTATAAAGTTTAAGAATACTTAATCTAATAAACAAAAAAACTGATGTAGTTAACTAACTAGATAAAAATAAAAATATTAGGAAAATTTGACATAGATAAGATCGAAGTTTTGTGTGGATGATTACCTCTGCCCCGGCAAAAAGGATGTTGTTACCAACAGTCATGTGAAGGATCCTTCCTTTGGGTCCATCAAGAGTAAACTCCAAATTGGTCTTAGTATTCAAAGCCTTTACCACAAACACATCCATGTAAGAAGTTTTGTTATACTACTCCTATAATTAGAACATTATCATACATTTAAGATAAAAGAAGGACAAAAAAAAGTGTTTACCTTGATAACATTGTTCAAACCAACAAAAACCCATGGCCCCTCACTTATCAAAGAGTTAACTTGGGTGCCAAAATTTAGGACTTTAAGACATTGACCTGTATGGCAATCCCATATCCGAACGGTTCCATCGGTGCTTCCATAATAAAGTTTGTTGGTTCCAGCCAGAAGCGTAATTCCGGTGATAGCCTGATGTCCAAAAGTTGATCAAACCAATGTTGATTGAATTAATATTCTAAATGTATATTATCAAAATATATTTTATAATAGTGGTTTTAGAGTTATTACCTTTTTGTGTTGGTGAAGTTTTTTTAATGTGGAAAACCCATCACCTTGAAACCATGAATGTAAATGAGGGCATTGTTCACCGTACACACAGTTGTTGTTGGTCCAATATTTGCATATACTTGTAGATGATTTCTTAGACACCTTAACAACATTTGTCCCATCTCCTCTCTTTCTAACCAATTTTTTCTTGGGGTTATATTTGGAGGTATTATTAGAGGATGAATGAGATTTTTTTCCACAATATTTGCTTCTGGCATTAACATGTAATGAGGATGTTTCTCTGTGTAGAAATTTGCACGGATTTCTGTTGCATCTCCCCGCTCGCCAGTAGACACAAGTTGTCCCACCAATTTTCTTATCCATTCTGCTAAACTTTACATCCATAATACTCTACATTGCAATCATATCCCAAATCAGCTTATTCTTTTTACTACTTTATATTTATTAATTTTTTTACATATTAAGATCACATTTGTCTTAATTTACATCCTTCAATTTCATAATTAAAACAATTGCATATATAATTAATTTATCACCTATTTTTAAATCAATAGTTTGTACATTTGTCATGGTGTCTTTATAATGCTTATTTATAAATAAACAAATAGATAGATAGAATAAATGTATGAATTAAATAAATACACATACTAGATAAATAAATTAGATATATAGATGAGTGGATTAGATATAAGGAAATTTTTTAAAGTTCAGAGCTTGCTTTTAAAACAAATTCAAGTGATCGGCTTTTAAAAATAAATATAAAGTTAGTATTATGATAAAATTAGTTGTCAAATAATCGGGATGATTGAGTTAAGGAAATAACTTTTTTCATCAATTATAAACAAATAAATTGATGATATATTAGATATTTTGAAAAATGATAAGTGAATTTCTTTTTAAAGTAAGATTTCAAATTATAGTTTCAATTTAATTTAAAATACATTATGATCTACTATCGTTACAAGTTTCAGTAAAAATAAGAAACAAGATAACATCAGTTATATAATAACAAAAAAAATTATGCATGTATCTTTTATTAACGGAGAGGAAGTAAAAAAAAAGGTTTCACACAAGAAAAGAAAGAGGAAATTTTGTTTTTTGATATTTAACTTTTACTTTCCTAATTGGAGGCTATTAAAAAAAGTAAACGTATCAAAAGTAATTTGAATATTTAAATATGGCAAGACAAAGATATATAAGATAATTTTAAAATCATAGAATTGTTATGTAATACTTTTTAGGAATATATAAATATATTTTAAATTTTATATTTCAAAATCTATGAACTCAAAGAAGTTATCCAAACATTATTAAATTTTGATAGTTGAGAGAAAGACTTTTCTAAATTGATTCTACCAATATTGATAACAAAGATGAGAGAAGAATGTATCTTTAGCATAATAAAATACTTACTCTATTTGAAATGGTCTGTAATAAGATTGTAAGGAGAGAAAAAATATAGAGAGAAGGGAGAGATATGTTTTGAGAGAGAAGGGAATGAGATGAATAAGAAAAAGTGTGAGGAAGGGGAGGGGGCTTGGGGTTTTATATAAGAAAATTTTCAAATGATAGATTTTTTTATATTTAGAAATATAAATATATTTTAAAAATATATATAAAATGATTTTTTTTTTAAATATATTGTGATTTAGATAATCACAGTTATAACCAGATTTGAATAATTTATTAAAAATATTTTGTTATCTTATTTATAATATATATATATATATATATATATTTATATATACACACGTTAGAGAAATATAAACTTGGTGAAAATTTTGTATGATTAATTTTTCTTTATAATATTCTGCATCGTTATCTCTACAAAAATTCAATATTTCAAGCACATCCCACATATTTTTACTGTATATTTTCAATTTCGTACATTATTTTTTAAATAAAAATTAAGATAATAATTTGTTTCAGTTTATCGTTAAATTTCGTAATTGAAAGAATGTGATATCTAAACAACTTATCAACCATTTTTAAATACTTTTACAATTTTTATATGAAACATCAAATTCATTTCAAGAATAAAGATATGTAATGGAAAATAACAATTTTTTAGTTTTAAATAACTTGATATTAGATGATTTTTATATGACCATGATGTTTTGAATTTATATTAAAATATTTTGATTTATAACTAACAAAATCTTTTGCTGTTAAATAAATATGAAAAGAGTTATACAATAACAATACAGATTTTTACGCTGTTATGCTTTTCAAAATAGGTACACAAATATATTTTAAATATAATTCCACATGATATGTTAAGATTCTTTAGTAATTACATTTAAGATATAACAAAATAATATAATAAGAAGTTAAATAATTTATAAAAAGAAAGTTTTTATTTTTATTTTTATCTTATTTATTATGTTAGTCATGAGAAAGAAATAACCTATGCTTATATGAGTTTTATTTGTTCACTGAAGAACTAAAATAAAAAGTAAATAAAATTATTGATTACTTTTTTAGTTTTTATGTAAATCCACCCCGTTATCTTCATTCTCTCTTTCTCAAACCTTATCCTTGAAGATAAAATTTTGACACTCCTGATTTCTTTCAAGTACTAAAAACATCTAGTTGCATGTTCAGAAATGAAATAAAGTGGACACTAACACATTATTAGTATCCGAATTATGTTGCCAAAAAACCTACGATGAAAGAATGAAATGATGAAAGTTAATAAGTTACATGGACATTAAATAAAATGCTAATAGTGTCTACTTAATACACACGAAACAGTCAAAAAAAAAATTCTTTTGTGGGGAAGAAGCCCACGTATAATTTGCAAAAATGTGACATGCTATAAAGAATTTTTTTTTTTTAAAACGAGTCAACAGTATATTCACTTCAATCAGTGAAAACTCCTCTTGAGTAATGTTTCCGCTCATCATATCTCCTTCATCATTCATCCAAATTTTTTTTACAAAGATCATTAATAGAAGAAGAACGTTTTTCCATCATTTATATATGCATTACAATTTCAAGCCCCTTTTACTTTTGCTTTGCCTTGTACTTAATTTATCCAAAGTCATTACGTACTCTAATTCCATCATCTACGCAATCATAGAATAATGTTTTTCTAAAACAAATTCAAAGAGAAAAAGAATGCCCAACCACAAAACAATGTTTTCCCAATACATATCTGAGAAAAAATAGAAGTGAGAAAAAATAGAAGTGAATAGAAAGAGACCAAGCAAACAAAGAAGAACTGAAACCCTAACAGTGAGGTGAATTATTTTAAATTATCTAATTAAAAATAATATAAATATTTA
Source organism: Phaseolus vulgaris (assembly GCF_051622355.1). NCBI lineage: Eukaryota > Viridiplantae > Streptophyta > Magnoliopsida > Fabales > Fabaceae > Phaseolus > Phaseolus vulgaris. Next base: position 35,951,578 of record NC_143508.1, read on the forward strand.
ATTTTTATAATTTTGTAAACAATTTTTCTAATGTTTATTACTTTTTTTCACATCTTAATAAATTACATTACAAAATAAAAATTATAAATAATAAAGATCAACACAAATTGAATAACAAGATATTAAATAATTTGATTAAATTTTATATTAATTATCTAATAAATATAGGTGTGTTTATTATAAAATTTACTGAACCTTAAGTATTAAGTTCATCGTAGTTTTGCGAGAAACATTTGGCATAGTTTTTAAATTCTATATTTAAATCAATTCAATTCAAATCACAGATCTTGCATTTAACAATTAATATATGTACTGGTATGGACGAGGCCGATCCCTGGTCTCCTTGCCCGAGACTCATCTGGCTGCCTGAGACCTGGCCAACCTGACCGAGACTAAAGGAAAACTGGTCGAGACTTGAGAGACTTGGCCGAAAGACGAGACCGACAGCCTACCTGGCCGAGACAACCGAGACCATGGAAATCTGGCCGATAGCCGACTCATACCAGGAAAACTTGGCCGACGGCCGACTGCTATTAACGTTAACGCTCAAACCAAGGTCAGTGAAGCTAATCCATCATTAAGAATTAGGTAATACAACCCTAAGCGGTATCCACTCCGATAAGCGGGCCCAACAAGGTAGGTCCATTAGAATAATATATAAATAACACGCATCCCAAGGAGTAAGGTATGCCATTTTTTACTGTTCACCTACATGAGAGCTGACCACCCCTTTACTGACTTGAGCGTCGGAGTGCCTTCGCAGGTACCCCACCATCCGGTGTTCACCCGAGACCGAGTGCCGAAGGAGAAGCAGGAGGACGAGAGGAATCCTAGCTCATCACCCAGTAACTTGACCGACCGAAGGAAGGAGAAGAAGACTTCAATAATTCTCTAGATCCCATCTCCCTAGTAGGAACAAGATCGTAATGTCGCTTTTATGTTCTTTAACATTTTCTATTTTATTAATTCTTTGATGAAAATTATCATTTTCCATTTTATTATTTGATGGAAATTTTCGATAATCAAATTGATCAAATATTAGATTTTTATGCTTGCGTACCCAGCATTTCGACAGCAGTTCCAATCAAATTATTATATAATAAAATGAAAAATATAAGTGATAAAATATCAATATAAAAATAATAAAATATTGTTTAAATTTATTATATTTTATATTTAATTAAAATAAAATTATTAAAATATTTGATTTGAACTTTTTTAAAAATCAAAATGATTTTATTAATAATTTTACATTTTTAATATATTAATTATTATAAAATTAAGAACTTCTAAATATGTAACAATATATTATTGAATTTCAGTATATTTTATTTGTATTTTTATTTTAGCATCTTATGTTTGTCCATTAAAATTAGCATATAAATACCCTTTTATGTTTATCCTATTATTTATTAACTTTAATTTTATTTATTGTAGTTTGATAAAAGAATAATATTAAAAAAATTATATAATCTTATTTTAAAAAATAAATATAAATATTTAGTTATTTTAAAATTGTATAATTATAAATATTTAATTTTTATAATTTTTAAATAATTTTTTTAATATTTATTATTTTTCCACATTTTAATAGATTACATAACAAAAATATAAGTGATAAAAGATCAATACTAGAACAACAGAGACAAACTTGAAGACTAAATGTTGCAAGTATAAGACGAAGAATGACCATTAAATAAAGGACAAATAAACTATTTACATGAAGAAGAACTTATAGAGAGAGGAGAAACAACACTATTCATATGACAAATATTGTTTCAGGGATGAGATTGACGTCTATTCGACATTTGGCTAGATCAATAAATAATGCGGGCAACAAAAATGTTATATAACACAACAAATATTATTGCTTTAATTTTTTTTATAGTTTTATTTATTCATTTAGCTTGACGTGTTATACTTTTGCACCACAAAACATTGAAGGATCTAAGAATAATGAAGCACGGCTAATTAATACACACATTTGTCTACACAAACAAGGAATTCTCTATATATGTATATTGCATATATATATGAAGCCCGAACACCCTTCACGATCTCGCTTTTGCGCTTCGGATACGAACACACGACGAACACATGTACAAAACGGTGTCAAACACATTTAGTTGGGTCGGACATGACCCAGTTTGTGGACATGTCAGAGGACACTTTTAAATGGGTGTTGCAGTGGAAGAATGAAGAAGGAGAAGGGAGAAGGAAAACGAAGAAGATAAAGGAAAGAAGTGAGAAAGAATTCACGAAAAAAAAAGGAATGGTGCATTTTAGTTGAAGACCATACTTTATTTTGAATTGGTAAAAGCACATATCATTATGGTCGTCTCATTTATTACTTTGAATTGACAAATGACACTACCTTTTCATTTTAAATTTAATATTATTATTTTTTAATTCAAATTAAAATACAATTTATTATATATATATATATATATATATAATATTCTAAATATTATATTATTATTTTACTTTATTATTATATTACAAACATAAAATTATTTTTTATAATTTAAATTTATTTTTAAATAGTAAATTAATTTTTCATTAAAGACAAGAATTCTAACAAAGTAAATCAAGAAATTGTTAAATCCATATGATGTGCTTTGGAAACTAGGGTTTCCTGTGCGTGGCGACAACGGAATAGTGCTTTTAGAGGTGCGACGGTGCTACAGTAGGTGACGCAATGGTTCGCTGGTGGTGCGAGTGTTGTAGACGACGACGCGGTGCGGTGTGAGGGCCATGTGCAACGGCACACTGCTTATACCAATGAAATGATTCTCTATGAATAAATCCTAAATTATCCAACTTATCAACACACGCATTCCCTTCACCTTGAAAAATATGAGTAACCTTAAGCTTGATTTTCCCACGTTAATTAAGACAAGTATTCCATCGATTACGAAGTAATCATGAAACATTAGTCCATGAATCGTACTTTAGAGTTTTCTTAGATGATATTTTCTCCTCTATCTTCCATCATCTATTTCATGCCTATCCACCCACTACAAGAAAATAATGAATTAAATTTGTCATAAACAAACACAAAATAAGAAAAGCTGACACTAACACGTTATTTGTGTCTGAATTGTGTCGCCAAAAAACCTATTGTGAAAGAGTGGAAGCTAATAAGTTACGTGGGCATTAAATGAGATGTTAATGGTGTTGATTTAATAAACACAAAACAGTCCACAAAAAATTGTTTTGCGTAGGTGAAACACACGCTTTGTGAAAAAAATAAAAGAGTTATATTAGTTTGCAAGGGTTGTTCAGACACTAAGTTCTCAAAAAGAAATAAAAGAAAAGAAACCTTTTAGTGGGTCTAGCCCACTCAAGATTAAGAATATAAAAATAAATATAATTTGCAAAGAAATATAGTTCGTATTTCACCTTGCTTCCTTTCCCAATCTCAACCACATGCAATATTTAGTCAATTTATATTAGAATTCCTAAAATATAATCTCAGAAAAAAAAATCATAATTTTTCAATCCTTTGAAAATATAACAATATTACATCTTCACAACTTAACAAATAACATGCAAATTTGTGTTACCCGGGTAGCATCAGTAGTTGAGTGGGGCAAATTTTGTTTCATCATATATAAATTAAACAACAAAGTTTGGAACTACTATTTCGATTACATTTGAGGAAAAAAAGAAGCAAGAAATAATAATTAATAATGAAAACAGAGTAGAGGGCATTCTTGTTTTGTTACTTCACCATATTAAACTCACCAGGAAATCTTGGTTATCCAACAAGTCTGTTGGTTCTATCCTTTAAAACACTTTTTAAAGAAATTTAATTATCTAGTTATATGTCAACTACAGGGCCCTAGACTCTAAAATGGAATGTTTACTTCACTATTCATTCATGCTTACACAACTGAAGATTGCTAATGCACCAGGCCCTACATTGTGAAAGAAAACAGAGTTGGCTTGGAAACAGTAGTGAGGCTTGTTCCTCTAAGTTTTATCTTGTGAGTTTTTTAGAGCTCTCAAGTGGCGGCATCCTTCACTTATCTTGGAGTAATTTCACCATCCAAGTGGCATGCAACCATTCTCAAACTTTTTAAGAATTAGGATCAAGATTCTTAGCAATTTAAGGTGACTCACCTAAGGAAAATCCCCACTGGACATAACTTAACAAGTGTTAAGTAGATGTGAAGGTTCATTTCCAAAGGCCCAAGAAAAAAACTCAATTAAAGGTGAAGAATGATGAAAAAAAGGAGCTACAAACAAAGGTAAACAATTCGATACAAGTGGAGGAACTTAAGGAAACATCAATGGAGTTCAATGCCTTCCAAATGATGAACCATACTCATGATTGAGTGTCATTTCACAAAGAACCGATTCACAAACCTAATACAAAATGGAACCGAATTCAAATACAAGAAATGAAACACAATTACCGAATAGAATCAAGCTCCAACTGCATAATTGAAAAGGAAACACAAGATGAACAAGAATAACTTATTGAAATGAAAGAACAAGAAAAATGAGCACAAACAACCGATTAAAATTTACTAAACATGATTCGGAAATGAAGATGAAATAAGAAAGACTTATGTGTTTGAAGCCATGAAAGGGAAGAACATGCCACTTGGATGGTGATTGATCCAAGATAAGTGCAAGATGCCGCCACTTGAGAGCTTCCCAAACACTCACAAGATGAGACTAGCTAGGAGAAAACAATTCTCACAACTCACACAAAATTGTGGATAGTAACATTACTTTAATTCATTCATTCTTTTACAAGAGCCAAACACCTCTATTTATAGTGTTTAGAGGGCTGCAAAAGAAGAGTGAAAATTGAAACACAAACCATTCAAATTTGACGCCTAAACAAGTCACATGGGAGGTGTGACTTGTTTCTCACTTTGACACCTCCTAAAACTATATCTACACCTACTATTTATGTCACATGGAAGGTGTGACTTGTTTTTGCACATTACCACACCTTATTTTATCTCTACACCTTCCATTAATGTTCTCCTAAAAACTACACAAAAGTAATTACAAAAAGAGACATCCAATGATGCTCATCTCCCAAAGCCTTGGCCTCAGGTGCCTCCTCTACTTGATCTTCATCATACTCCCCGGGTTGGAGAGAATTCGACCACGAATTTGGAAAGCCTGCGGAAAAAAGAGTTAGATCATTGATATTAAAAGAATTACTACCCAGATATGTATCAGGCATATCTAACTCATAGGCCTTATCATTAATCCTCTTAATGATATGAAAAGGACCATCACCGCGAGGCATAAGTTTGGACTTCCTTTGAGTAGGAAATCTATCCTTTCTCAAGTGAAGCCAAACCTAATCGCCGGGAGCAAAGATTAATGCCTTGCAAAGACTAGAAGAAGCTCAAGCAAGGCAAAATGAACAAAATGAGGACAAATGGAGTTTGCACAATTTTTCCAAAAGGCACCGTCAACACCAACCACAACAACAACATTCTTTTAATTTTGTAACATTACCTAGTTTTAGTGGGTCTAATGATCCTTCTTTGTATTTAGATTGGGAAACATTTTTTCATGTGTATAAGGACACCGAGGACCAAAAGGTTAGGTTCCTTAGCTTTCTTAGACTATGCCAACCAATGGTGGCATAAAATTGTAATGGACATTGGGCTAAACAAGAGATCAACCGTGGTTTCTTGGTATGATTTAAAAACATGTATGTGCGAGGTTTGTTCCTCCTCCTTATAGGAAGGAACACTTGTTGAAGTTCCAAAGGCTTCATCAAGGACATAGAACGGTAGATGAATACTTTCAAGATTTAGAAACAAATTTGACTAAAATGAATATGCATGATAATGAAGAGTCAAAGATCAAAATGTTTGTAAGTGGTTTAAGAAGAGAAATTTGAGATTTTGTAAAATTACATGAGTATTCTTCTTTAACAAAAGTGGTTCACCTAGCCATAAAGGTAGAATCACACCTTTTGAAAACAACTTTCAAACATACTCATGATGATGGTTTCTACAACTCTTCTAGGAAGGATGCAAACAAAATTTCTACTCAAATTTCTCCTTCCAATTTTTCCAAAGAAACCACTTCTCCCCAAAAATTTTCTACACAAAATCCTTCTACCCCTAAGTCACCCACCAAAACTTTAAAAACCAAATGTTTTAAATGTTTAAGTTTTGAGCATATAGCTGGCAATTGTCCAACTAAACAACCAACAACGTTAAATGCGGTAAAACAAGACCAACTTAAAATAAAAACCAAAAGTGACAATGAAAGAGAAAAAGAAGGCCAAGATACCATGAGTCTTATCCCTTCACTTCCAAGGTGTTTTCCTTCCTTATCTTTTTCATTACTTAAACATTCTAAATACTTGACATTTTTGCTTAAAAAGTTTAGGGATGCTCTTCCAACACCTCCCAAAGGTTCTCACCTTCTAAGAGGCTTTTTCACAAAACATTTCATCCCCAAATATTCTTTACAAACATGTCATGTAGCTAGAATTCTTACATATCATCTCCTTGCACTTAATGAATCTAAGTCAAGTTTGCCTTTCTCTTCTTCCACTGTTTTACTTGATAGCAAACTGCCTTTGTTATATGCAGGAGTTCTAAATTCGAGGTCGAATTTTCTCCAACTTGGAGGGCATGATGTGAATCCAAAATACATGAAGATGATCAAGGATGCCAACTATGAAGGGTCATCTCACTAAGCACAAGAAGACCTCATCAGTAGGAGGAATGGACAAGGTCTAGAACATTTGAAGTTCTTCATATTAGTCTTCTCAAACTGAGGCCCAAGCCCAAGCCCAATCTGAGGCCCAAGCCCAACCCATGATCTCATCATCCATCATGCCTCAGAAGATAATAAGAGCAAGGGCACAAGCATTAGTATATGAGCATCAATTGATGTCTCTTTTTGTAATTTCTTTTGAGTAGTTTTTAGTAGAACATAAAAGGAAAGTGTAGATATAGATATAAGGGGTGTTAATGTACAAAGATAAGTCACACCTTCCATGTGACATAAAAAGAAGATATAGGTGTAGTTTTAGGAGGTTCCAAAGAAAGAAACCAAGTCACACCTCCCATGTGAAGTCACACCTTCCATGTGACTTGTTTTTTGTGACAATTTCAAATGAGTTTCATTTGAATTTTCCCACCTAAATTTCAGCCCTCTCACACTATAAATAGAGGTGTTATGCTCATGTAAATTCAGATTTGGAATTTGAAGAAAAGTTACTATACACAAATTGTGTGAGTTGTGAGAATTGTTCTCCTTTTACTAGCTAGTCTTGTCTTGTGAGTTTAGGAAGCTCTCAAGTGGCGGCATCTTGCACTTATCTTGGATCAATCACCATTCAAGTGGTGTGTTCTTCCCTTCCATGGCTTCATTCACATAAGTTCTTCCTATCATTCATCTTGTAATTCCGTTTTTCCATTCCATTCAATTCCAAAATATGTTGTGTTGTCTTGTTCTTCAATTCTACTGATTGTTCTTGTGTTTCCTTTTCAATTCTGCACTTAATTCTTCATTTAAATCGGTTCATTCGCTTTATATTGTGTTTCTATTCGGTTTAATGTGTTGTTCTTGCTTTCCTTTCAATTTATGCATTCTATTCTAGTTTCCTATTCGTTATTTTGTTATGTAAGGAGATGGCACTCATGTTCATGAGTTTGGTTCATCATTTGGAAGGCATTGAACTCCATTGATGTTTCCTTAAGCCTCCTTATTGTGTTGCACCTTGTCTTCTTTTAGTCAATTCCTCATCATGTTCTTAAAGTGTCACAAATTAATGAATCTCCTAATCAACTCACATCAATTTTTCATATGTTTCCTTTTCCTTCATCTTTTCCTTCCATTATCATTCCAGTCTATTCATAAACATGTTCTTATTTTGCTTCCTTATGGCTATTCGGTTTTTCCATGTTGCTCTTGTTTTCCTTATGTAATTCCACACCATATCTTGTCATCATCTTCACCATATAATTGTATTTTCCTTTTGCCTTTGTGAAATGAACCTTCACATCTACTTCACTCTTTAATTTTCTTAAAATCTCAATCATAAATCTAAAGTGTCACCTAAATGAACAATCCTAAAATCAACTCACATCATGTGGTTATTAGAGCTTAGGTACTTATGCTTAATTTGCTTGAGTTAATTTGGCACTTTACATTGTTTTTACATTCTAGCACCTTTAATTCTTGTCTTTAAATTCAAGTACCTTTAGTTTCTTGTCTTTAAATTCAAGTACCTTTAAACTCTTGTCAGTATTTTCTTGCTTTTTATTTTCCAGCCCTTTAATTCTTGCAAAAAAAAATTTGGCCATTTTTTATATTCATAACATTTTTCGTTTTGAATATGTTTCTTGTTATGTCTTTTATTGATCTTGCCTTTTACTTTGAGTCTTGTGTTCATTAGTGTTCTAGGAGTCCTTGTTTTGATTCTACTTACTTGCTCTTAATTTTGAAGTTTGCGAAGTAATTAGAAACTTGTTTTTTGTAGAAGTAGATTTAAAGTTCCAAACAAATGATTTCAAGTGTTCAATTATATTGAATCCAACCAATTTTTTTTTTTTGTGAAAAATGAAAGTTCTTGAAAAATATGCATGATGCAAATTATGGTCATTTATTTCCATAAGTCAAATTAGTATAAAAAAAAATAGCAAAGCAATTTCAAGAAAACGCATCTATAGGATTCAATTGCAAATAAAATCATTTTCCAAATATGGATTCAACTTGATTGTTGGAAAATTGTTTTCAACCTTTGTAGAATTTATTATCCTTTTGCTTTAAGAAGTTCTAAACAAAAGTTTCATAGTTAAAAATTTAGTAAGTTTCTTAGAGTCTTTTTGTGTGCCTTTTCTTGTTTGTCTTCCTTTTCAAGTTTTGTCATATTCTCTTTTCCAATTTGGTTTAGCTTTTCTTGTTTGTCTTTTATTTCTTTGCCTCAAGTTTTGTGGTGATTTTACTTTGAGCAAGTGTTGAAGGCTTTGACCTTTTTCACTTGAGAGTTTTTCATCCACAAGAGAGACCTTGGCTAAAGGGAGAATTTTCTTCTTTGAGTGCTTGGAGTGATCTTGATACAAGTGGCGCAACTTTGATTTTTTTTTCTTTCTAACTTGTTTTTACTAATTGTTTGTGTACCGCCCTGGTAGTCGGAAGTGATGACGTGGCACCAAGCTACAGTGCAGTCGTGTTAACAAGGCGCCAGGTTGACAGAAGGGGAGGAAGTCGGGGGGCTCGTGAAGTCGCCAGTGATTAAGTTGGCGTGTTTCGATCATTAAGCATACCAGGCGATCGCCCAGTAGAAGGTGAAGTCGCCAGATGTAAACTCAGGCGACCAAGCGATTGGAGATCGCCAGAGCAAGCACATCGCCAGAGATGAAAGTGGTGCAGATTATGAAGGCGGCCGGCGAGACCACAGGGAAGGTGTACGAGGGCACCCTAACTCGCCAGTTCCAGTAGAGATCGCGCTCCCAAGTTAGCTATGCACTGGGCAGTACCATGCATAAATAACTTAGCCAAAAAGAGAGTCAGAAGTAGCGCCCAAGTCAAGGAGGCTCCAGATGATGGCACGTGTACGACTGGATGCGAGCCACGTGTCCAGGTCTGTAACTGCCAGGAGAGAGAAAGTGACCAGGTATATAAGAGTTCTCAACGAACTTTCTGAGGTACGCACGTTCAGATTACACTCTTTACGCTTGCGAGTTCTAGAGCTTACTGTGAGAGAGAACATTGCACGGTTCCTTGAGATTTCCTGAGTGTTCTTGCTCTTAGTATTTGGTGGTTCGGTCACTGACTTGGGCGTTGGAGTGCGATCGGCCGCAGCGGCGCCGCTCTGTTCTTTTGCAGGTTCTTGAGGTGGATCTCGAAGAAGGACGGAGGTTCGAAGCGGTGCACGAGTCGATCCTTTGACGAGGCAGGTTCCAACGTTCTGGTCAACAGGCAGGATCATCAGGCGCCCACCGTGGGGCCGTGTAAAACCTGTTCCCATCCACAGCGCGAGTTCTTGGAGGTTTTCGTGATTTTCTGTGTGGTTGTGTGCTGGTGCAACCGTAGTTTGCTGTTCGCTTGAGATTTGTTCGGTGTTTTCGCATTTTCCACCGTTCGTTTGGATTTTTGTTCAGTGAAGTGAAGTTTTCTGCTGTTTACGTGCGATCTGTTCGGTGGGATTTGAGTTCCCTCGCTCGTTTGGTTATCTGTGGGAGAAGTGGTGGTTTCTGGTGGAGTTGCAGGTTTGTTTGAAGGTTTGCGGTGTTCTTGCGGAGTTTCGTGCAGTTTTTCCGATTGATCGCTGAATCGATCGTGGCTGAAGTAAGTGTTGTTCGCTGCATTCTGTGATTCGCTAAGTTTCATGAGAAAAATGAGAAGCAATCGTTCAAGTCCGGTTGCGCCCGTCGCTGCTGAAGGCGCCGCCGCCATGACCATGGCGCAGATGGCGGAGATGATGCGTTCGTTGCAGGCAACTATGGAAGAATCGCGCATAGAACAGGCGAGAATGCATGAGGACCTGGTCGCCTCTCGCGCCAGGAATGAGGAGCTTAGCAAGGTGACTGAGGAGCTGCGTCAAGCTCTTCAGGAGCAGCAAGGGCGTTCTTCTGCTGAAGAGGTTGCGCCGTCGTCGCCACCTCGTGTTTTTCCTATGCCTTTTGTTCAGGCGATTACTGACACGCCTATTCCTGCGAGTGTGGTTCCTGTTAAGGCTGTTTTCACCGGCGTGGAGGATCCTGATGCTCATCTCACCACGTTCCACACGCAGATGATGCTGTCAGGGGGATCAGACGCCGTGTATTGCAAGATGTTCGTGAGCACGCTCCAGGGAACGGCGCTGGAATGGTTTGTGAGCCTGCCTAACGGTCACATAACCAGTTTTCAACAGTTCTCGAAGATTTTCGTTGAGTAGTACATTGTGAATAAGGCACCGCCCAGGGTGTCTTATGATTTGTTTGATATAAGGCAATATCAGGGAGAGTCCCTCAGAGACTACCTGAATCGCTTTGGGGCGCAGATGGTCAGATCGCCGGCCAAAGATGAAGAAATGCTGGTCTATGCATTCAAGAAGGGCGTGTTGCCGGGACCGTTCTGCGAGGCGTTGATCAGGGCACACCCCGCCACGTTTGCTGAGGTTAGGCGACTTGCGGTGGCCCACATCGCCGACGAGAGCGAGGTCGCCGAGAAGAGAGGAAGCGTAGCTCCCGCTAGGCCACGCGCCCAGACCAGGATCCAGCCGCAGAGGGTGCTGGAGACAGCGGCGGCCAGGAGGGATCAGAGGACTCGCCATCCTTATGATCCAAGGAAGAACAAGGGTAGGGGCCAAGGACGCCAGCAACCAGCACTTCGGGAATACAATCGCCCGCCTAAGCACAAGTTTGTCATGGGATTGGCGGATCTGATCGCCATTCCCAATATATCCGCTAGGTTGAAGGCGCCAGAAAAGGTGGGCGACAAGGTGCTGGGACCAAAGCCAGACGCTTGGTGTGAGTTTCACCAGGGTTTTGGCCATACAGTGGACTCGTGTTTAGCATTAGGATACAAGCTCGACGATCTGGTAAAGAGCGGGTTCCTAAATGATTATTTGCTGGACAGAAGGACGGGGGGCGCGTCGAGCTCCCAACCGGCAGGTGCTGAAGCTCAGCAGCACAAGATGCCCACGCATGGAGAAATCCACACCATTGCAGGGGGTTTCTCAGGCGGTGGATGCACCGCATCACAGAGGAAGAAGTACGCGAGGTCTGTGATGACGGTGGATATGTTTGAAGACCACTCGCCAGAAGTGGATATTACATTCACCAAGCAAGATCTCCGGGATGTTGTGCCTCATGACAACGATCCCATAGTAATTTCGTTGATAACAGCAGGAAGAAAGGTCCACAGGGTGCTGGTGGACCAGGGAAGCTCGGCAGATGTGATGTTCTGGCCGACTTTCACGCAGTTGGAGCTGCCCCTCGACCAGCTGAGGCCCTATGGAGGGTGTTTGTATGGGTTCGCTGGTGACCAAGTGGAGGTCAGGGGGTACATAGAGTTAAGGACAACGTTTACAGACGTGGCGGGTTCAAGAACGGAAAAAATCAAGTATCTGGTTGTAAACGCTCCTTCAGCGTACAACTTCCTGTTGGGAAGACCCACGCTCAACAGGATAGGTGCCATACCATCAACCCGGCACATGAAGGTGAAGTTGCCGTCCATGGAGGGGGTGGTCATCACCATCAAATCCGATCAGAAGGAAGCAAAGAAGTGCTATGAGAATAGCCTGAAAAACAAGAGATCGGTGAGTTACGTAACAACCATCCCGCCTCCTGGTGTGAAGCCCAGATCGACGGTAACAGAAGAGATCGCCGGAAGGGACGTGGAGATGGTGGACGCAGAGCTGGGGGAGGGGAATGCTGGTCTGGAGGAGGAAGAGGCAAGGAATCGCCCTGAGGAAGCGAGAGAACTGGGAATCGCCAGGGCGGTGATCGCCAGAGAAACCAGACCAAAACCCGTCGAGCAGTGGCTCGAGAGAGAAATCGGGGGAAAGATCTTCAAGCTGGGAAGGTCCCTGGAGGTTGAGCTCCAGGACCAGATCGCCAAGGTGATTGAGCGGCATCTGGACGCGTTTGCATGGTCCGCTTCGGACATGCCCGGGATCGATCCCGACTTTTTGTGCCATCATCTGGCGATGGACAACTTGGTAAGACCAGTGCGACAAAGAAGAAGAAAGTTCAACGAAGAGAGGAGGCAGGCGATCAGGGACGAAACAAAGAAACTCCTCGCTGCAGGCCACATCAGGGAAGTTCAGTACCCTGAATGGTTGGCAAATGTCGTGCTGGTGAAGAAGAGTAACGAGAAATGGCGCATGTGCGTCGATTTCACTGACCTGAACAAGGCTTGCCCAAAGGATTCGTATCCTTTACCAAGCATAGACGCCCTGGTGGATAGTGCTGCAGGGTGTAAGCTGTTGAGCTTCCTGGATGCCTTCTCGGGGTATAATCAGATTAAGATGCATCCCATGGATGAAGAGAAGACAACCTTCATGACGGAGAGATCGTGCTACTGCTACAAGGTGATGCCGTTTGGGCTGAAGAACGCGGGGGCCACGTACCAGAGACTGATGGATCGAGTACTTGCACTGATGCTGGGAAGGAACGTGCAAGCGTACGTCGATGACATGGTCGTGACCTCGCCGGAAAAGAGCAAGCACGTTGCAGACTTGGAAGAATTGTTCACGACGATCGCCAAGTTCAGATTAAAGCTTAATCCAGAGAAATGCATTTTCGGCGTGGAGGCTGGAAAGTTTTTGGGTTTCCTCTTGACTGAAAGAGGCATAGAGGCCAACCCTGATAAGTGTGCCGCCATCCTGGCGATGAGGAGCCCAGCTACGGTGAAGGAGGTTCAACAGCTAACAGGTCGGATGGCAGCCCTGTCTCGCTTTGTGTCAGCTAGCGGAGAAAAGGGTCATCCCTATTTTCAGTGCTTGAGGCGCAATAACAAGTTTGCGTGGACGAAGGAGTGCGAGGAAGCCTTCGTCAAGCTGAAGGAATATCTGGCGAGCCCGCCGGTCTTGTGCAAACCGCTGGTGGGAACCCCTCTCAGGTTGTATTTTGCTGTAACTGAGAGGGCGGTGAGTGCGGTGCTCGCCCGGATCAAGATCAGGCTCAAAAGCCTATTTATTTTGTGAGTAAGGTGTTGCAGGGCCCCGAAACGAGATATCAGGCCCTGGAAAAGGCTGCGCTGGCTGTGGTATTTTCGGCGAGGAGGTTGCGCCACTATTTCCATAGCTTCACCATTCTGGTGATGACTGACCTGCCCATCCAGAAGGTCTTGAAGAAGCCTGACGTTGCAGGAAGGATGGTGAAATGGGCAGTAGAATTGTCAGAGTTTGATATTAAATATGAGCCTCGAGGCCCGATCAAGGGGCAAATCTTTGCAGATTTCGTGGTTGAGCTCTCATCTGAGGCGACGCGAGTTGAAGGGGACGACTTCCGTTGGGTACTCTCGGTGGATGGATCGTCGAACCAACAGGGCAGCGGTGCTGGAGTCATTTTGGAAGGACCCAACGGCGTGCTGATCGAACAATCTTTGAGATTTGCCTTCAAAGCCAGTAACAATCAAGCAGAATATGAGGCGCTGATCGCCGGGATTTTGCTGGCCAAGGAGATGGGAGCCAGGGTGTTAATGGCCAAGAGCGACTCGCTGCTAGTCACAGGGCAAGTAACAGGCGAGTTCCAGGCTAAAGATCCACAAATGGCGGCCTATTTGGAGTATGTGCAGGAATTGAAGAGTTCCTTTGCCTCCTTTGAAGTAGTACATGTGCCCAGGGAGCAGAATGCCCGAGCTGACTTGCTAGCTAAGCTCGCCAGCTCAGGCAAGGGGGGTAGGCAGAGGACGGTGATTCAAGAAACTCTGAAGACACCGAGAGCATTTGTGGCAGATCACCTGGTTCTTCAGATAAGCAAGTCGACGGAGAAAGCAGTGAGAAGTCATAAGTCCCTGACGCAAGAGACTTTGAGATCGCCGAGAGTTAGAGCATGTCGAGGAGAGAAGGTGAACATGACGCAGGTCTGCGCGATCCATGAGCCAGACACCTGGATAACACAGTACAAGCGATGCCTGGCAGATGGCCTTCTCCCACTGGATCCGACAGAGGCTAGGAAGGTAAAGAAAAATTCTAGCAAGTACACATTGATTGATGGCGATCTGTACAGGTTTGGGTTCACTCACCCACTCCTGGAATGCGTACATGGCGAGAAGTGCACGAGAATCATGGCAGAGCTCCACGAAGGTATATGCAGAAGCCACGTCGGGGGTCGAGCTCTGGCCGCAAGAACTCTCCGTGCAGGGTATTACTGGCCATCGATGAGAGAAGACTGCAAGAAGTATGCCCAATGTTGCAAACAATGCCAACAGCACGCCGATTGGCACAAGGCGCCTCCCGAAGAGTTGAAGTCGATCTACAGCCCTTGGCCGTTTCATACGTGGGGAATCGACATCCTGGGACCTTTCCCGCTGGCGATCAGGCAGATGAAGTACTTGGTGGTGGCGATTGAGTATTTCACCAAGTGGATCGAAGCAGAGCCAGTGGCCCAGATCACCGCACACAAGATCGAAGATTTCGTGTGTAAGAATATTGTGTGCCGGTTTGGTGTGCCCAAGCGCCTGGTGTCAAACAATGGGACTCAGTTTGCAAGCCACTTGTTGAAGAAGCTGTGCGAAGGGGTGGGAATTCAACAAGTGTTTGCATCCATCGAGCACCCTCAGACGAATGGCCAGGTGGAGTTAGCTAATCGGGTGTTGCTGAGAGGTTTGAAGAGAAGACTAGAGAAAGCCAAAGGAAGCTGGGCTGAGGAGGTACCCCGTATAGTCTGGGCGTACCACACCACGGAGCAGTCAGGAACCCATGAGACCCCGTTCAGCTTGGTCTATGGGTGTGATGCAATGATTCCAGTAGAGATCCAGGAGAGCTCGCCGAGATTCCAGAACTTTGTAGAGGAAGACTCAAATGAAGAGAGAAGGCTGAACCTGGATCTACTAGATGAAGTCAGGGAAGAGGCGAGATTGAAGGCTGAAGCAGTGAAGAGAAGGGTTGAACGAAGATACAACTCGAAGGTGATGCCAAGACAGTTTAGAGAAGGCGACCTGGTGATGAGGAAAGCCCACCAGTACGAGATGGAGAATAAACTGTCGCCCAAGTGGACAGGGCCGTTCAGAGTAACCGAGGCGCTCGGGAACGGCGCCTACCGCTTAGAGACATTGGAAGGAGGGGCGATTCCTCGCACTTGGAACGCCACGCACCTAAAGTTGTATTACAGTTAAGAAGCCTTGTAAGTAAAGACAAACGCGAAGTTATATTACAATGTCTCTGTTGAAACAGTTTGAAGGGGGCACTCTTTTTTCCCTAAGGAGGGTTTTTAATGAGGCCACCCAATAAAGAGAAGTTTTCGAAGTACAAGTTGTTTTAGATTGCGTGCCTGTTGTTTTCAGAAAGTTTTGAAGAAAGACCTTGTCACTTGTATGTGGCTTAAGGCAAGTTAAAGATATGTTGCATGCTTTCTAAAAAGTTTTAAGTCCTCATCGTCTTTCGGCGATCGGAGGCACCAGTTAAAAGTTTTAAGTCCTCATCGTCTTTCGGCGATCGGAGGCACCAGTTAAAAGTTTTAAGTCCTCATCGTCTTTCGACGATCGGAGGCACCAGTTGAAAGTTTTAAGTCCTCATCGTCTTTCGGCGATTGGAGGCACAAGTTAAAGTTAAAGTCCTCATCGTCTTTCGGCGATCGGAGGCACCAGCTAAAAGACCTCAACGCCCTCGCGCGTCCTGAGGCGAGTTAAAGACCTCCTCGCCGTCGAGCGAGTGCAGGCGAGGAAGAGCGAAAAGTCCTCAGTGTTTCTGGGGGCGAGGAGATGTAACCCCTGGGGCAATGTAGAGGCACCAGTGAAAAGTCCTCAGTGTTTCTGGGGGCGAGAAGATGTAACCCCCGAGGCAATGTAGAGGCAAGTAAAAGACCTTCTCGCCTATGAGTGAGTTCAGGCAAGATAAAATCCTTCTCGTCTCGAACGAGTTCAGGTACGGTGTTAAGGGTGGACGAAGTTTGGAAGGTGGCTAAGGTAGGTTCGAAGAGAACGCCTAGCCACCCGGTCTTTTATTCTGAAGTTCAGGAGGGTAGAGAAGGATCTGAAAGGCGCCTCTACCCCCAGATAAAAGAACAATGGCCAAGGCATGAAGCCAGAAAGAAGTTGATATCGCCAAGAGTCTTTGGCGACCAGGAAAAGTTCAAGCAGCGGCGAGAAAGTTAAAAACCCATGCTGATGGAGCAGATCGGGTGAAGAAATATTTTAAGCCAGTAGTTGAGTTGAAGTTCGTTGCTTGAAGAGTGATTTTACGTTAAGGTTAATTGCCTTAAGATTACGAGCTGTGAAAGTGATTATTGCTTGAAGTTGAAACGGTTCGAAACAGTTAAGTGCGAGATCGGGCCTACAAAATTACTAAGTTATTTTTGCTAAAGTAAAATTGCGCAAGGAAAGTTGAAGCAGGCAAAGAAATTGCAGAAAGAAATATAAAGGCAATTTCATTAAAGTAAATACTAGTTCAAAGCACATGGACAGGAAAATATGAAGGTTATTACAATTGCACAAAGAAAAAGCATAAAGGTGATGGATGAGGGGAAATTGATCAGTCTTCGACGGGAACCACTTTCCCATCCACCACCTCGTTGTTCAAAGACACCATGCTAAGATCCAGATCGGGGAACAAGCATGCAAACTGTTCCCGTGCAGTAGCGAATCCAGCAGCCAGAATTTGGGCAGAACTCATTTTAAGATCTTCAATCTGCTTCTGGAGTCCTTCAGTTTGCTCCTTCAGCCCCTTATTCTGCTGCTCCAGCTCTTCGATTTGTTTCTTGAGTTTTTCGTTGATCTCTTGAGCTTGGAGAAGGTCTTCAGCAACCTTCTTGGATTCCGCTTGCACTTGGCCCAGTTCAGCAGTGATTTTCCCTTTCTCTTTGTTGGCCTCGGCAAGCTCAGCAATGGCGTCGTCCCTCGCCTTCTCCACCTTACCCAGGAATATCTCCCGATCAGCAGACCTCTGCTCCAGTTTTTTTACCTTGGCGGCGTCAGTTTTTATCGAAGCTTCCAAGTCAGCCACCTTAACGCGATAAGGCACAATTTTGCTCTCTAGTTCGATCTTTTCTTGAGCCAGTTGTTGTACCTTATGGCAGAGTTCAGTGGCCTCCTTGCGCGCCAATCGGAGCTCGGTGCTCATCGCATCTTTTACTCGGGAGTGTTCAATCTCCGCGAGCGTCAGATTGAAGGACAACTTCTCCACCTCAACCTTCATGGTGCTGTTCTCAGTTTTAAGGTTGAAGAGGTCGTCCTGGAGCTTCCTGGTGGAGCTCTGCACCGCTCTAGTTATGATGGCGGGGATGTCTTCTGCTATCGTCTTCAGCTTAGCAGATAAAGGCTCCCACATCCTCGTGACCTCAAGAGGGAGGTTTGCAGCTTGGAGAGGCGCTGGGTGGGCCTGTTGTTGGTTTTCGTCGCCACCTTCTTTAGTTGGTTCTTCAGTAGGCGCTTCTGCTCATGGTGGCGACGTCGGGGACTCGGTGATCAGAATCGGAGAGGTGTGGGCAACCTCATCCCCGATTGGAGCAACATCTGCGGCTGAGGCGTTGGAAGGAGGTCCCCCTCCAGCTGATACATATGGCGTGGAGGCGCTTGGGGGGTCCTCCAAGAAATTATCTTCGGCGGCCTCAACCGCGGGTGGTGCAGTTGCCAATGGAATGGCTTGGACTGGGGAAGCAGAAGCTGGTGGAGATGGCATTGTTGGAGGTGGAGCAGGCGTGGATAGCGGTGTTGAGGTTGGAAGAGGGGGTGGGGCAGGTGGTGAAGAAGGTGCCACCCTCTTCCTCTTTGTAACGAGGCCATCTTCGGTGACCTCGTCATCTTCTTCCTCCTCCTCGTGGACTACCTGGGAAGCTTTCCTCTTGGGCCTTTTGAGGACAAGTTTTTTACGCTGGGCGGCGGGTTGGACGTCGGAGGGAGCTGGGCCCTTAAGTGGCGATCGGCCCTGTGCGGCGGCGATCTCCACCACAGAATTTGGCACTGTTTGAGAGCCCGTTGCCAACCCATGGAGTCGGGCGAGCGTCCTCAATTCAGCAAGCTTGTCCTGGCCCAACATGTTATCTGCATAAGAGAAAAAATGCATGGGTTAGTTCAGAGAGAAGATAAATGCATAAGGCAGTATGCAACAGCAAAGCAGACAAATAGTGCAGAAATATAAAACCAAAGTCTTGCGCACAACGCACAAGACGCCCAGAAACAGTTAACAGAAGCAAGTATTAAAACAAGAGGCTCGAATGTTCTAACCTATTCGAATTTCGAGTTGGTCCTCAAAGAATTCAAAGCAGATCAGGGTGGTGGTGAGGAAGGTGATGTTGGCATCCGCCACACTCTTCCAAAAGAAGCAGAGATCCCTGTCCAGTGCACCCGTGCTATCAGGACTTCTGGGTCTCCTGAAGCAGCTCTTGGACTCTTTGCTCCCCTTGTTTACCCAGTACAAGGGGAAGCCGTCGAGTAGGGAAGTGTCCTTGTCGTTGGGGCGCACTTGGACGAACTTTCCCTTCCAGTCTTTATAGGACTGCTGGAAGATGGAGAGGATCGACCTCCCAGCAATCCCATTCAAGCTCACCCATAGGCAGTCTCCTGGGTGCTTGGCTTCAAAAAGGAACAAGAATACGTCTACGGATGCTGGCAACCCCAGATGGTCGCACATCACTTGGAATGCTCGCACAAACGCCCAACTGTTGGGGTGGAGCTGGGCGGCGGCAATGTTGAGCTCGGTGAGGAGCTCCCTCTCGAAACGTGTAAAGGGAAACCTTAGTTTCACCTTCTTGAATAGCGTTGTGTAGACGAAGCAGAAGGGCCCGTCATTGCTCGCCTTATCGTCGACACAAACGGGAAGATCGGGGGGCAAGGTAGCACTGTCATCTTCTCATCGTGCTCCTTGTGGAATGATTGATGAAGTTCATCCCCCTTCTTCAACCGCAAAACTGCCCCCGCAGTGTTCACAGAAGATGTTTCCCTCAGCAGGGTCGAGTTGGCCCAGGGATACAATTTTTTGAAGTCTAGTGTGGGGACGGAGGCTCCTCCGGTGACTGGCGGAGTAGCCTGGGCCAGGTTGGGGCAGGAAGGTGCAGGCCTCTCAGCCTGGGAAGATGAAGCACCGCGTGCTCGCGGTGGGTTGAGTGCTTGAGAAGAAGGGTTTCGCGATGAAGGAGGAGGATTCAGGGTGATCTTGGTGCGAGTCATGATGGAAGCTGCAAAGGAAGAAGAAAAGGAAAAAATGATCAGGGGTCACAGAGGCTGACTCGATCATGGAAAAATGGTGAAAAACGAACGAACGTAGGTTCGTTGCAACGATTGACGAAGCCCTAAGTTACGAAGAAGGAGAAATGGCAAAAGCAACCCACAACGTATGCACCAGGCAGTTACAGGATGATGCGAATCGGTTAAAATGCAGGGAAAACCAGCAGAAGAAGAAAAGGAAGTACCTTTTTATGATCAGAAAGGCGATGAAGAATGTTGGTGATTCAGAGAGTTGAAGAACGTCGAGAGCTTTTTCGCAGAAGAAGGTTAGAGCGTTTGTGAATACGAAGAAAAGTGATGGAACAGTGTGGAGTGAAAATGGGTTTAAGGGTTTTTCGAAATGGGTTTGGGAAGCGCAAATGGTAACTGAAGGTAACCGTTGATGAAGCCACATGTCGAGCGATGGGTGAGGGGTTTGGTGGAGCGTCAGAGGAGCAGAAAGTACAACCGCTTGGAATTCTGCGTCAGGGCCACGTAGGTCGGTGTTGACGTGACTCTTTCAGTCTTTTCGCTGGACAAGTCTTCGCTTAAGACTGGGGGGCTTGTGTACTGCCCTGGTAGTCGGAAGTGATGACGTGGCACCAAGCTACAGTGTAGTCGTGTTGACAAGGCGCCAGGTTGACAGAAGGGGAGGAAGTCGGGGGGCTCGTGAAGTCGCCAGTGATTAAGTTGGCGTGTTCCGATCATTAAGCATACCAGGCGATCGCCCAGTAGAAGGTGAAGTCGCTAGATGTAAACTCAGGCGACCAAGCGATTGGAGATCGCCAGAGCAAGCACATCGCCAGAGATGAAAGTGGTGTAGATTATGAAGGCGGCCGGCGAGACCACAGGGAAGGTGTACGAGGGCACCCTAACTCGCCAGTTCTAGTAGAGATCGCGCTCCCAAGTTAGCTACGCACTGGGCAGTACCATGCATAAATAACTTAGCCAAAAAGAGAGTCAGAAGTAGCGCCCAAGTCAAGGAGGCTCCAGATGATGGCACGTGTACGACTGGATGCGAGCCACGTGTCCAGGTCTGTAACTGCCAGGAGAGAGAAAGTGACCAGGTATATAAGTGTTCTCAACGAACTTTCTGAGGTACGCACGTTCAGATTACACTCTTTACGCTTGCGAGTTCTAGAGCTTACTGTGAGAGAGAACATTGCACGGTTCCTTGAGATTTCCTGAGTGTTCTTGCTCTTAGTATTTGGTGGTTCGGTCACTGACTTGGGCGTTGGAGTGCGATCGGCCGCAGCGGCGCCGCTCTGTTCTTTTGCAGGTTCTTGAGGTGGATCTCGAAGAAGGACGGAGGTTCGAAGCGGTGCACGAGTCGATCCTTTGACGAGGCAGGTTCCAACGTTCTGGTCAATAGGCAGGATCAGTTTGTTCCTTTGTGCAAAAGTTATGGGTCATTTGTCTTTAGGTGAATTTTCAAAACCACAATCATATCACAAAGCCCACGGAGAACTTGTGGAGGTCAAGAAGCGACTTGTCCACAAAGACAAGAAAATAAGCAAACTAGCGAAAAGATTGCAACGACTAGAAGAAGCTCAAGCGAGGCAAAATCAAGAAGAAGAGGAAGAATGGAGATTAAACAATTTTGACAAACGACACCATCAACACCAACCACAACCACAACATTCTTTTGATTTTGTAAAGTTACCTAGTTTTAGTGGGTCCTATGACCCTACTTTGTATTTAGAATGAGAAACTAAAGTTGAACATGTCCTTAAAGTGTATAAGATCAGCGAGGACCAAAAGGTTAGGTTAGCTTCCCTAGTTTTTTTACTATGCCAACCAATGGTGGCAATAAACTGTAATGGACATTGGGCTAAACAAGAGGCCAATTGTGGTCTCTCGGAAAGATTTGAAAGCATGTATGCACGCATGGTTTGTTCCTCCTTCTTATAGGAAGGAACTCTTGTTGAAGCTTCAACGACTTCATAAAGGACCTAGGACGGTAGATGAATAGTTTAAAGACTTAGAAACAACATTGACTAAAATTAATATGCATGATATGAAGAGTCAAAGGTAGCTAGGTTTGTAAGTGGTTTGAAGAGAGAAATTCAAGATATTGTAGAATTATATGAGTACTCTTCTTTAAAGAAAGTGGTTCACCTAGCCATCAAGGTGGAATCACAACTTTTGAAGAAACCAACTTTCAAAAATACTCATAATGATGGCTTCTACAAATCTTCATGGAAGAATACAAAGAAAAATTCTACAAAAACTTCTCCTTCCAATTTTTCAAAAGAAACCACTTCTCACCAAAAAGTTTCTAAACACAATCCTTCTACCTCTACCCCTAAGTCACCCACCAAAACTTCAAGAAACTTTATTGTTAAATTACAAACATAAAAATATTTTTTATAATTTAAATTTATTTTTAAATAGTAAATTAATTTTTCATTAAAGACAGGAATTAATTTTTAAAAAAAATGATTTTATTAATAATTTTAGATTTTTAATATGATTTTTAAAGTAATTATTATAAAATTAAGTACTTCTAAATATGTAACAATATATTATTGAATCTCAGTATATTTTATTTTTATTGTTATTTGTATTTTAATTTTATTTGTATTTTAGCTTCTTATGTTTTTCACTTAAAATTAGTATATAAATACCCATTTATGTTTATCCTATTATTTACTAACTTTAATTTTATTTATTGTAGTTTGATAAAAAAAAATTATATTAAAAAATTATATAATCTTATTTTAAAAAATAAATATAAACATTTAGTTATTTTAAAATTGTCTAATTAAAAATAAATATAAATATTTAATTATTTTAAATTGTTTAATTAAAAATGAATATAAATATTTAATTTTTAAATAATTTTTCTAATATTTATTATTTTTCCACATTTTAATAGATTACATAACAAAAATATAAGTGATAAAAGATCAACACTATAATAACAAAGACAAACTTGAAGACTAAATGTTGTAAGTAGAAGATGAAGAATGATCATTAAATAAAGGACAAATAAACTATTTACACGAAGAAGAACTTATAGAGAAAGGAGAAACAACATTATTCATATGACAAATATTATTCCAGGAATGAGATTGACGTTTATTCGACATTTGGCTAGATCAATAAATAATGCAGGTAACAAAAATGTTATATAACACAACAAATATTATTGCTTTAATTTTTTTATAGTTTTATTCATTCATTTAACTTGACATGTTATACTTTTGCACTACAAAACATTGAAGGATCTAAGGATAGTGAAGCAGGACCAAGTAATACACACATTTGTCTACACAAATAAGTAATTCTCCGTATATGTATATTATATATATATATGAAGCTCGAACACCTTTCATGATCTTCGCTTCCGCGCTTCAGAGCATATCGGACACGGACATGCGACGAACAAATGTACAACACGGTGTCAAACACATTTAGTTGGGTCGAACATGGCCCAGTATGTGAACACATCGGAGGACACTTTTGAGTGGGTGTTGCAGTGGAAGAAGGAAGAAGGAGAAAAGAGAAGGAAAACGAAGAAAGTGGAGGAAAAGAGTGAGAAAAATTGACGAAAAAACAAAAAAAAAAAAAAGCAATGGAGCATTTTAGTTGAAGACCATACTTTATTTTGAATTGGTAAATACACATGTCATTGTGGTCGTCTCATTTATTACTTTGAATTCACAAATGACACTGCCTTTTCGTTTTAAATTTAATATTATTATTTTTTAATTTAAATTTAAATACAATTTATTATATAATTATATAATATTTTATATATTTTTATAATTTAAATATTATATTTTTATTTTACTTTATTATTAAATTACGAACATAAAATTATTTTTTATAATTTAAATTTATTTTTAAATAGTAAATTAATTTTTTTATTAAAGACAGGAGTTCTTACAAAGTAAATCAATAAACTGTTAAATCAATATGATGTTGATGGAAGAGGTCCAAGCCCATGATAGAAGAAGCCCAAGCCCAAATACAAGTTCAAGCTTCAGCTCAAGCCCAACAAATAGAAGATATGGGTCAACTAAGCATCATTGGATGTCTCTTTTTGTAATTACTTTTGAGTAGTTTTTTAGTAGAACATAAAGGGAGGTGTAGATATAGATATAAGAGGTGCAAATGTATAAAGATAAGTCACACCTTCCATGTGACATAAAAAGAAGGTGTAAGTGTAGATTTAGGAGTCAAACACGGTGTCAAACACATTTAGTTGGGTCGAACATGGCCCAGTATGTGAACACATCGGAGGACACTTTTGAGTGGGTGTTGCAGTGGAAGAAGGAAGAAGGAGAAAAGAGAAGGAAAACGAAGAAAGTGGAGGAAAAGAGTGAGAAAAATTGACGAAAAAAAAAAAAAAAAAAAAGCAATGGAGCATTTTAGTTGAAGACCATACTTTATTTTGAATTGGTAAATACACATGTCATTGTGGTCGTCTCATTTATTACTTTGAATTCACAAATGACACTGCCTTTTCGTTTTAAATTTAATATTATTATTTTTTAATTTAAATTTAAATACAATTTATTATATAATTATATAATATTTTATATATTTTTATAATTTAAATATTATATTTTTATTTTACTTTATTATTAAATTACGAACATAAAATTATTTTTTATAATTTAAATTTATTTTTAAATAGTAAATTAATTTTTTTATTAAAGACAGGAGTTCTTACAAAGTAAATCAATAAACTGTTAAATCAATATGATGTTGATGGAAGAGGTCCAAGCCCATGATAGAAGAAGCCCAAGCCCAAATACAAGTTCAAGCTTCAGCTCAAGCCCAACAAATAGAAGATCTGGGTCAACTAAGCATCATTGGATGTCTCTTTTTGTAATTACTTTTGAGTAGTTTTTTAGTAGAACATAAAGGGAGGTGTAGATATAGATATAAGAGGTGCAAATGTATAAAGATAAGTCACACCTTCCATGTGACATAAAAAGAAGGTGTAAGTGTAGATTTAGGAGGTGCCAAAGAAAGAAACCAAGTCACACTTCCCTTGTGACTAGGAATTGGCTCCTCCCTCCACTTTCATTTGAATTTTCAGCCCTCTAAACACTATAAATAAGAGGGCTTGGCTCATGTAATTTCAAGATTAATCTAATAGTGAATTGTTGCCAATTTTGTGTCAATCTCACTACTTGTCTCCTACCTCTCTAGGATAGACAATTGATCTTCAAACTTTCATTCTACCAAAGTGAGATGGCCTCACCACTCACACTTCATACCTAACCTTCACCTCCAAGGCAACCATCATCTCCTAGGAGAGCCTTGTCTGTGCACATCCATTGAGCTTCCGCAACTTCACCAACAATTCTCCAAAGAATGAAGGCACTCTTCCATCATTATAAAATTATTTTTTAAAATTTAAATTTATTTTTAAATAGTAAATTAATTTTTTTATTAAAGACTGGAGTTCTAATAAAGTAAATCAATAAATTGTTAAATCAATATGATGTGCTCTGGAAACTAGGTTTCCAAAACTAGGTTTCCAGAACTAGGTTTCCAGAGCATGGCGACTACGGAATAGTGCTTCTAGAGGTGTGGCGGTGCTACAGTGGGTGACGCGGTGGTTCGCTGGTGTTGCGAGTGTTGTAGACTACGATGTGGTGCGGTGTTAGGGCCCTGTGCAGCGGCGTGCTGTTTTGCGTTTGTGCGATGGTGCCTGGGCGACGTAGCGCGGTAGTTACTCGGCTGGTGCGCAGCGTCTGCTGGTCTAGAGTGGCCGACGACGGTGACTATAAAGTGTGGTGGTGGCTCGTGCGGCGGCGGAGGGTAGTGAGTGTTGGTGGATTGCGCGGTGGTGTGTCTTGCGAAAGTTCTCAGCGACATCTTGTTTGCCTTCTGGAATGACGGAGGGCTCTGCGGGTTTCCTCATTCCATGGGCTTGTTTGATGGATCGGGAAGTATCTCCTAATAAAAAAGTATATGCTATGCTTGGTCAAAGGAAGACTTTTGCTCAGGCTTTTGGAAATACATGTGACATTCCTTTGTCCCAGTTACCTACTCCTTGTATTAAGGGAGACATGATTGTTGTTCGGATTGTTGAGGCAAATTACTTGGTTGGTCTTGAGGATTGCAAGACCCATCTTGATGGTCGGGTTATTCTATCTAAGGGGGATAAACCTCTCACACACCTAGATTTAACTAAAAAGTTGCAGCCGGTGTGGAAAGCTCATGGACCATGGAAAGCAATTCCTCTTGGGAAGGGTTTCTATGAGTTTGAGTTCGCTTCTTTAGAAGACATGCGATGGACCCTCGGGATGGGTTCCTTGAAGTTGTCTTCTAGCTTCTTGAGACTGTTTACCTGGACAAAAGACTTTGTCCCAGCTACCACGAAGAGTACCAAAACTCAGGCCTGGGTTAGAATCTACCATTTGCCTTTGGAGTATTGGAAACCAAGGACAATTTTCCATCGTCAGAGGTCTTGGTACTCCTTTGTCTTTGGATTAGCATACTATGAGAAAGAATATCGATATGTTTGCTAGAGTGCTAGTGGATATTGATATATTGTCCCCTCTTCCCGATCACCTCTTGGTTGAACGTCTAGACTTTACTTTTGTAGCTGGTGTGGAATATGAATGGCTCCCTCCATTTTGCTCTCATTGTAAGATGATTGGGCATGAGCTTGCTTAGTGTCGGGCGATCCATGATTAGGGTCGTGTTCCTGAGCATCAACATAAACCTTCTCAGAAGATACCTTCTGATGAACAAGAATAGAGGATGTTGTGGCTCCTAAACAACGTAAAGAGTATTGGAAGAAAGATCCGTAGCCAAAGCTCGTGGAAGGCCCCACTAATAAATTAAAAGTTGATGCTCCTGGTGGGGCTAATGCAGGGTCATCCTTGGGTCACCTTGTTTCTCATATTTTTGCGGAATTTTAGCAATTTTCGTTTCTTTTATATGTGGCTTCAGAACACTTCATGTTTGAAGCTTATTCATGATTCTTTGGCTAATAAGATTGTTGGTTGTCCTATGTTTATTTTGAAACATAAGTTAAAAAGGTTAAAACATGAGCTCTGAGACTGGAATAAAAATTATTTTGGTAATATTCACATTGCAGTTCTTCTTAAGCAGGTTATCCTACTTGGTATTCAACAAAGCTTAGAGACTGCTAGTTTGTCTAATAGTGATGGGCTTCTCTATCAAGAAAAGATTGCTAAGAACGAGCTTGATCACACTCTTCACTATCAATATTTGTTTTGGAAAGAAAGGGCTAAGATGTTACGGTTCAAGGATGGAGATCGAAATACTGTTTTTTTTTTCATGTTGTGGTGAAAATAAGAAATAATTCTAGTGTGAATCATCGTCTACGGATTGATAATGAGGTTACTGAGGATCCTAAAATCATCGAGGATCATATTTTGAACTTTTATAAAAAAAATTATGTTGAGTCTATTTCTAATGTTTCAGATACCGACAATATGGAATATTTATATTCTTGAGATGGTTTCCTTTGAGGGGAATATGATGTTGATTAAATGTCCTTATTTTTATGAAATCAAGAATGTTGTTTTTAATCTTAATGGTAATAGTGCTCCTAGTCCTGATGGTTTTGGTGGTGTTTTCTATCATTCTTGCTGGGAAATTATTGGGACAGATGTTTGCAATGTTGTTCAACATATTTTAAACAAAACTGGGTTCTCCCTAGAATGAACAGTAATGTGGTATTTCTTATTCCTAAGGTTCAGGGTGTTGATTCCATTAAAGATTACAGGTCAATTGTTGTTGTTAATTTCAAATTTAATATTAATTTCAAGATACTGGTAGATAGGCTTGCACTTGTGGCTACTAGAATCATTTCTCCTAATCAATATGGGTTTGTGCAAGGTAGACAGATTCAGGATTGCACTGGTATTGCTTCGAAAGCTATTAAAGTAAAAGAAAGAATAAGGTAAATCTCTTGTGTATATTGAACACATAGGGTTATGTTTATATAGGAAAAGAAACATATGGGTTAAGCCCATTACATAAATATGAAATATGTAACAATATCTATAATATCTCATAATATGTAACACTATCTAATAATATCTAACACTCCCCCCTTAAGCTGGTGCATATAGATCATATGTACCCAGCTTGTTACAAATGTAATCAATCCTAGGCCCTCGTAAGGGTTTAGTAAAAATATATGTTGATTGATTATTTAAAATAACAAACTCAGTCTTGATATCTCCCGATATAATCTTTTCTCGAATGAAATGACAATCAATCTCAATATGTTTGGTCCTTTCATGAAAAACTGGATTTGAGCTAATATGAAGAGCAGCCTGATTATCGCATATAAGTGTTATTTAAGTGACCTCTCCAAATTGCAATTCTTTAAGTAACTGTTTAAGCCAAATAAGCTCACAAGTAGTCGAGGCCATAGCTCTATATTCTGCTTCTGAACTAGATCTTGCCACAACACTTTATTTCTTGCTCTTCCAAGAGATCAAGTTATCACCAATGGAGACACAATAACCGGAAGTTGAACTTCTATCAGATGGAGATCCTGCCCAATCAGCATACGAATAACAAACGACTTTAGTATGGTTATTATGACCATATAACAAACCTTTTCCAGGAGAGCCTTTAATGTACTTCACTATACGAATGACTGCATTCCAATGATCTTCACTTGAGAATTAAGAAATTGACTCACCACACTGACTGCAAAGGAAATATCAGAACGAGTAAGAGTGAGATAGTTCAATTTTCCAACTAATCTCCTATACTTCTCAGGATCTGAAAGAGGCTACCCCTGATTGGGTAGAAGCTTGACATTGGGATCCATGGCAAAATCAACAGATTTCGAATTCATCAACCAAATTTCCTCCAAAATATCCAATGCGTATTTTCTTTGAGAGATAACAATACCAGTATTGGATTGTGCTACCTCAATCCCTAAGAAATATCTTAGTTTGCCAAGATCTTTGGTCTGAGATGCGTATTCTGAAAGTGTTGACAAAGGTGTTGTTTTACTTGTGAGATGCCATGGTGATCACTGCCTGTAAGAACAATGTCATCAACATATACTACAAGATAGATACACCCAACACTCAAGTGACGATAAAAAAACTGAATGATCTGCTTCACTGCGAGTCATACCAAATTGTTGAACAACATTGCTAAATTTTCCAGACCAAGCCCTGGGAGACTATTTGAGGCCATATAAGGATTTGCGAAGACGACATACCAATCCAGAGGAATCCCCCTGAGCAACAAAACCGGGAGTTTGCTCCATATAAATTTCTTCCTGCAAATCCCCATTAAGAAAATCACTTTTGACATCCAGTTGATAAAGGGGCCATTATTGAAGAACAGCCATAGCTATGAATAGGCGAACAAATGTCATCTTTGCCACTGGAGAAAAAGTATCTCCATAGTCTAAACCAAAAATTTGGGTATAACCCTTAGCCACAAGACGAGCTTTGAGACGATCAATAGTACAATCAAGACCAACTTTTACAGCAAAAATCCACCTGTAACCAACAACAGATTTCATAGATGGTGAAGGAACAAGTTCCCAAGTTCCATTATTCTGAAGCGCATTCATTTATCAAGCATGGCCTGACGCCAACCAGGATGAGCTAAGGCATCACCTATAGATTTCGGAATGGATACATAAGAAATAGACGAAAGGCAGGTATAAAAGGGTTGAGATAGTCTATGGTAAGTCAAAGCAGTATAATGTGGAGAGGGATTACGAGTATAACGTATACCTTTACGGATAGCAATAGGAAGATCAGGTTTAACTGTCAGAGGTTCAACTGTAGGAGCTGGAGGGGGATGAAGTGTTGGCACCAGAATAGAGTCTGCTGATGGATGATGAGACGTTTGACGACGACTATACACCTAAAGAGTTGGTGGCGGTGGTGAATCGTTAGGTGCACTAGGCACAACAAGAGGAATATTAACTTGATTAGATGAAGAAATTGAAGGAGAAGGACAAGACTTAAAGTAAAAGGAAGATTCATAAAGGTGACATCTGCTAAAATAAAATAACGGTTTAAAGAAGGTGGGAAACATTTATATCCTTTTTGTGATATAGTGAACCCTAAAAAGACACATTTGTGTGACTTAGGAGATAATTTATCAAGACCAGGACTAAAACTATGAACAAAACATGTGGATCCAAAAACTTTGGGAGGTAAAGAATGGAGAGGGTCATGTGGAAATGAAATAGAATGAGGAATTTTTTTATCTAAAACTGAAGATGGCATGCGATTAATGAGATAACATGCACTAAGAACAACATCACCCCAAAAACGCTGAGGAACATCACCATGGATTAAAATAGTACGAGTTGTTTCAACAAGATGTTTATTCTTGTGCTCAGCTACCCCATTTTGTTGAAGTGTATAAGCACATGAAGTTTGATGAAGAATACCATGAGAAGCCATAAATTTTTTAAAAGAATGAGAAAGATATTCACGTCCATTATCACTGCGCAAAATTCGGATGGAAATTCCAAATTGATTTTTAATTTCATTGTAAAATATTTGAAATATAGAAAATAACTCAGAACGGTTTTTCATTAAAAAGACCCAAGTACATCTTGAATAATCATCAATAAAAGTAACAAAATACTGAAATCCTAAATTAGACTTAATATGACTTGGTCCCTAAATGTCAGAGTGAACTAAGGCAAAACGAGATGAAGCATGTTGTGAACTACTAGGAAAAGAACTACGAATGTGCTTCCCTAACTGACACGACTCACACGATAAAGTAGACACATTAGACAAACTTGGAACAAGTTGCTGCATCTTGGCAAGACTAGGATGACTTAATCGAGCATGAATGAGAGATGCAGAATCCATAATCGTGCCAACTTGTGCAGAGATTTGTAGTTGATAAAGTCCATGAGACTCACATCCAATGCCAATCATCCGTCCCGAAATTCGGTCCTGTAAAGTAACAGAATCTTTGGTAAAAGAAATAACACAATCAAGGGAACGAGTGAGACGACTAATGGATAATAAGTTAAATGGAGACCCAGGGACATAAAGAACATTATCAATAAATAAAGAAAAAAAAAGATTAATAGTACCAACACCATGTGATGGTACCCTATATCCATTGGCCATGGTAACCGAAGATAAATAACCCGTAGTAGATAGGGAAGAGAAAAAAGATTTATTACCAGTAATGTGATTAGTGGCACCTGAATCTAGAACCCAAGGGCCAAGGGAAGTGGAGTGAGTGAGGCCAACAAAAGATGTACCTGAATGTGCAACAGAAGCCGTGGAACTAGGGTTCTAACGATCCTCATACCATTTAAGAAATTCATTGAAAATAGTAGGCTAGCCTGGGGTATCAATTGAAGTATGGTCCATGGTAGAAGGTTGCACAGGGGCAATTTGAGCAACTGCAACAGATCTAGGAGGACGACCATGTAAGGCATAACATCTGTCAATTTTGTCGCCAAGTTTGCCACAATGGTCAAACTTGTGATGCCCTTTGCTCGGGTTGTGAGGGCGAGTACGATCATTATGCTGAGAGACTAAAGCAAAAGAGTCATCAACATGAGACGTTATATCAGTGGTGTGTTTACCTAGCATGCGCAAAAGGGTAGAACAAGTGGAAGTAAAATTGGGCACAATAGGAGATCCCAAAATTTGATCACGAACGTGAGAATAATCATCAGAAAGGCCATGTAAACCCAATAACATGAAGAACTAGGATCTTTGTTCTAGTTCTTGAGAAGGAGTAGGGGCAGGAGGTAATAACTCATTAAAATCATGAAGAAGAGCATGAAGTTTACCCAGATATTCCGCCATTGTACCATCAAGACATTTGGGAGCAACAATTGTGAGAAGATTTTGACAAAGACCATAAAGACGTTGAGTATCATTGGTGTATAATAATTTTGCTTGTTCCTAAACTTCTGAACATGTCTCAGGTACAAAAAATTTGTTTTAAAGATGAGTGAATGGTCAATTGGATAACAATGCATAATTGAGCATCAATTTTCAACCATCGGGAAACCTCATTTTCAGCAACAGTAGGATGAGTAAGATGATCAACATAACCTTGACTCTTAAGGCATAATTTAATATTTGATGTCCAAGTGTCATAATTGGTTCCATCCAATTTGTCAATGGAAAGATGAACATTGACGTAATTAGTATAAATATATGGATCTGGCATAATAACTGTGGAAGAAGTCATAGTGGTAGAGATAGCGGAAGAAGCCATAGTGGCAGCGGAAGCGAAAGAAGCCATAGAAGATAAGGACAAATCCAATCACCGGTTAATTGGCCGCAGCAACAAAGATGAAGGATCCGGCAGCGATTCCGGCAGCGTCTCCAGTGGAGGCTCCGACGAGATTTCGGCGACGACTCCGGCGAGATTCCAGCGGCGGCTCCAACGAGATTCTGGCGAGGGTCTGGCGGCGACTCCGACGAGGTAGTGGCAGCTCCGGCGAGACAGTGGGGCGATGGCTGGAAAATTCCAGTGAATAGTGGGTTCAATAAAAATTGAACCCTAAACCCTAACCTTATACTCTAGATACCATATTAAAGGAAAAGAAAGAATAGGGTAAATCCCTTGTGTATATTGAACACATAGGGTTATGTTTATATAGGAAAAGAAACATATGGGCTAAGCCCATTACATAAATAAGAGATATCTAACAATATCTATAATATCTCATAATATCAAATAATATCTAATTATATCTAATAATATCTAACAGGTTGCATAGTGAAATACTCAGTGGTTTGATTGAGGACTGGATGTAGCTCTTGGATAGAGTGAACCAGTATAAACCTTGTGTGTAATTCTCTCTATCTTTTCTCTCCATAACTGTTTGATATTTTCCACTGTCATAAACAACCGGTTGAATCGTTATTTTAACCGATTAAATTTTTTATATTTGTTTCTGTTTGGTTTTTTTATTAGCTTTCTAAATTGCTTTTCTGAGTTGATTGTTAAAGTTTCATTCTAAGCAAAGTAATTGTGAAAAGCTTTTGAAAACAATTCACACACCCCCCCCCCTCTTGTTCTAGCCATCGATCCTAACAATAATATGATCAAATATAGTCTGTGTAATTTTTCATTAAATGGATCTTACACTCGACTAAGAGTTCATTTGTTAAAACTTACGGGAGTAGGAGTTAGAAGTTGTCCAAACATGACCCTATCAAAACTTGTTGAGTTCAAAAAAATAGACAATGAAGCAACATTGGAAATAGAGGGTTTGAAACAAGAAAGTGTCCCTCTACCACCTGTATCTGATGAAGGAAATCAGACTAACAGTCATGTTAGCCCAAAATTCAGAGATTTTTTACAAGCTGCTTTCAATGTTCAAGCGAGAGATACTCTTGATTACGAAATTGCGATAATGTTTTATTCTTCAAGAGTACCATTTTATTTAGCAAGAAGTCCTTATTATAGAAGTGTATTTTCTTATGCAGCTAATACTTCTAATCTAGTGGATATGTACCACCTACATATAATAAACTGAGAGATCCTTTACTTTCAAAGGAAAAAAGTCATGTAGAAAATATTTTGCAACCTATGCGAAATTCATGGAATCAGAAAGGTGTAACAATTGTTAGTGATAGGTGGAGTGATCCTCAAGGAAGACAACTTATAAATTTCATGGCTATCACAAAGAGTGGACCAATGTTTTTTGAAGTCAATAGATGGGTTTGGTGAGACAAAGGCAAAGATTTTATTGCTAAACCCATGAGAGATGTAATTATGGAGGTTGGAAACGTGGTACAAATTATAACTGATATTGTATGTAAGGCAACGAGTATGCTCATAGAATTAGAATTTCCTTCAATCTATTGGACTACTTGTGTAGTGCACACCCTCTTAAGCTACTTGGACAACCATGTTCTTCTTTTTGTTGTGAAAGAAATGGGAGTACCTACTCTTTGATACATTATCTGAAAAGAAATAAGATGGCACCTAAATGTGCAAAGGATATAGTATTTATCCATAGTAATATTCGTCTTCTTTCAAGAAATTCCTCAAAATACAAAGAACTGGAAACTAAATTGTGGGATATTGTAGGAGATGATTTTTCATTGGATGAAATTGAAATTCTTGAGATTGCTAGTTTATCTCTTGATGATCCAAAATTAGAAGTTGATTTTTCAATGAGGACGAACAAATGTAAAATTCAAACATTATAATTTAAATAATTTTATCTTTTGTTAGACTTTTTTATAAATGTTTCTTTTAATTTTTTAGATTAGGAAGTTGTTTTGTCCGGGTGACCTGGGTCGAGAACTAGTGGTGGATGCTTTCTTATGCTGTCTTTGAAACTCCTGAAATTCTCCAACGGAGGGTGCTCCACCTATAGATTACACTCCGGCGATCAAGTCAATGAGAGCATTTATATATTATAGTGTAGTGTAAATAGCGTAGAATCAACTTACATTGTAACTAAGGTCTCAAGGCCTTTTTATAGCACTTGTCAAGAGTTGATAACTGCATAGTTAATCTGTTAATATTTCCCCTCGTACATTGGGGTCATATCTTTGTAGACTATCGTCTCTAACTGGGTTTTTTCTTGTTCAAACAACTAATTGAATCAGTTATAATGCACATTTATTGTTTGGGCCCTATTAATTTTACCAAAGATGAATGTTCGTTTGGAGCTATTGGGCCTTTTCGTACTTGGGCCGACTTCCGATTCAAAAAAATATATTCAACATTTATAATTGTCGCTCTGGCTAATGGGTCGAGCACCCGAGTGTTCGGACTACGGGCCGAACATACCGAATAGTAAGTGTTTGGGTTATGGGTCGAGCATATCGAACTATACAGTTGCCTATTAACGTATTTTTCAGTTGTTAAGGCTGACATCTTTCGGGGTCATTAGGCCTATTATTGTTTGGGCTGAGCTATCTATTTGGTTTTTAAATTAAGTGGACCAAGATCAATACAAAAGTATATTAGTATATTTTAATAATATATATATAATGTGTCCCGTGTCTTATATTTTTTTAGTTTAGTTGTATCTTTGTATCTGTGTCTGTGTCGTATTCGTGTCTGTGTTTGTGTCTATGTCTCATAGTTATTTTAAAAAAAATTATTCATAATTGACATTCTTTCACAGGAAACAAAATTTGTAAAACAATGGAAAACTTGGAAGGATGATCAATCACTTCATTGGTTAAGTCAATCGACGCCAAGGTATAATGATTTTACATAATGATGATAATGATAATAACATTTTTTTATTCATTTGAATCACAATTTTCATTTTAGGTTTTGTACTGGACAGGAGTGCTCGTGTGCTCGGTACCTCGGTCTAGGTATAGTCAACTTGGCTTTGGGCCCAAAGGCAGGTCATGGGCTCGACCCAGTTTCGTTGGTAAGCTGGGGGAGAATAATATAAATAGAGAAAATAATAAGTTTGGTCATATATTAACATAAAGTTATTAGTTAAGTGTATATGTCAATATATATTAAAGCTGTTAGAATAGAATATATGTGAATATACCTAGAGTTGTTAATTGAATACATAAAGTTGTTAATAAGTGGAGATCACAAGAGAATAAAGATGCACGGGATTCTCTTCTGTTGTTAGCACCGTGAGTAAAGGTGCCCGTGGACACAACGTCGAGTGATGCATAGCTCTGGGTCATCAACTAGCGAGCTTGGAGAAGGAAGGGTTCCTGAAGGAGTACCTTGAGGCTGATCAGGAAGAGCCAAAGGGAGAAGTTGCCATCAGGGACCAAGTGCATGAGGCACCAGTCCATGGAGAGTTAAACACCATCTCGGGAGGATTTTATGGAGGAGGGATCTCTGCTTCCAAGCGTAAGCGATACGCGCGAGTAGTGATGTCCCTGGAGGCGAGGAGACCTGACCATCCACTAGAGCCTACTCTCTGCTTCACGAGCTTTGACTTCGAAGATGTGGTCCCTCACGAGGATGATCCAGTGGTGACATTTGTTGTCACCGTGGTAAGGAAGGTACACAAAGTTCACATTGACCAGGGGAGCTCGATTGACGTGATGTTCTGGTCAACATTCAATAGTTTGTAGTTATCGCCCAACCAGCTGAGGTCGTAAGATGGGTGCTTGGTTGGCTTCGCGGGAGATCAGGTGGAAGTGCGAGGGTACATAGAGCTGAGAACAACTTTTTCTGATGGCACCTCTGCTAGGACGATTATTGTAAGGTACATTGTGGTTAATGCATCTTCAGCCTATAATTTGCTTTTAGGGAGACCTTCTCTGAACAGGTTGGGTGCGGTAGCCTCAATGACACACATGAAGCTGAATTTTCCTTCTCTTGAGGGAGGAGTAATTACCATCAGGTCTGATCAGAATATGGCACAAAAATGCTACGAGAGTAGCTTGAAGAACAAAAGGGGAACATACTCAATCACTATTCAGGTGGGAGTGCCAAAAGGGATCGTGGAGGCTGGAGTTTCTAATGAGAGGCGACATGGACCTGTTGCTGAGGTTCAGAAAAGGGAAATAGAAGGGAAGAAGTTCAGGCTCGACACCTCGCTATGTAAAGAGTTGCAGTATAAGATAGCGGAGGTGATATCAAAGCACATGGATGCTTTTGTATGGTCATCTGCAGACATGCCCGAGATAGACCCAGAATTTTTATGCCATAAGCTTACTATGGATGAGAAGGTCAGGCTAGTGTACCAGAGGAGGAGAAATTTTAACGAGGATAAGCGCATGTTCATCAAAGAAGAGACTCGGAAGCTCCTGAATGTTGACCACATAAGGGAAATCCAATACCCTGAGTGCTTAGCAAATGTTGTGTTGGTGAGAAAGGCTAGCGGAAAGTGGAGGATTTGCATCGACTTCACCGACCTGAACAAATCTTGTCCCAAGGATTCTTACCCGCTTCCAAGCATAGACTCCTTGGTAGACAGTGCCTCGAGTTGTCAGTTGTTGAGCTTCATGGACGCGTGCTTGGGGTACAACCAAATTCGTATGCACCCATGGGACGAGAGCAAGATTGTCTTTATGGCCGAGTTCGCAAGCTACTGCTACAAGATCATGCCCTTTGGCCTTAAAAATGTTGGTGCCACTTACCAAAGGTTGATGGACAGGATCCTCGCCCCAATGCTTGGGCGAAACGTACAGGCATATGTAGACGACATGGTCGTCACATCCGTAGAGAAAGACTAACACATTGTTGACTTAGAGCAGCTATTCACGACAATAGCTAAGTATAATTTGAAGTTGAATCTAGAAAAGTGTGTGTTCGAGGAAGAAGCAGGGAAGTTCCTTAGGTTTTTGCTGACTGAAAGGGGTATAGAGGTGAACCTGAACAAATGTGCTACAATCATAGGGATGAGAAGCCCTACCAAAGGAGCTCCAGTAGTTAACTGGATGCATGGTTGCCCTATCTTGTTTCTTGTCAGCTAGTGGAGATAAGGGGTATCCATATTTTCAGTGACTCAAGAAGAACAACCGGTTTGTGTGGACTGGTGAGTGTGAAGAAGCATTCACCAAGTTGAAAGAGTACTTGGCCAATCCCCCTGTTCTTGGTAAGCCGCTTCCAGGTACCCACATTCGTCTTTATTTTGCGATCACAAATCGGGCAATCAGCTCGGTCATTGTGCAAGATCAAGATAAGGTCTAGAAGCCGATCTACTTTCTGAGTAAGGTATTGCAGGGACCAGAAACATGATACCAAGACGATCCACATTTGATATAAAATATGAACCCCGGGGGTTGATTAAGGACCAAATGTATGCTGATTTCATGGTAGAGCTTGCATTAGAGGATCCTCAGCCTGATCCAAATGACTTCCAGTGGGTCCTTTCGGTAGATGGATCCTCCAATCAACAGGGGAATGGAGTTGGGATCATTTTAGAAGGACCAAGTAGGTTGTTAATCAAGCAAGCCTTGAGGTTCGCCTTCAAACCAAACAACAATCAAGTTGAGTATGAGGCCTTGATAGCGCGAATGTTGCTAGCCAAGGAGTTCGGAGCACGAAGTTTATTGGTGAAGAGTGACTCGTTGCTTGTTACTGGGCAAGTCACAAGTGAGTATCAGGTCAAGGATCCACAGTTAGCCTCGTATTTCAGGTATGTCATGCTTTTAAAAGCAGCTTTCTCTATGTTTGAGCTCGTTCATGTCCCTAGAGAGCAGAACTCCCGAGCAGACCTGTTGTCCAAACTAGCAAGCTCAGGGAAGGGAGGTCGACAAAGGTCAGTCATTCAGGAGACCTTGAATTCGCCTAGAACCGCAGAAGGGGGTCTTGGGGTAAGCTCAGAAAAGGGGAGAAGGCATTTGTCGATGACCCAAGAGACCCTGAAAGTTCCTAGGATAACCACCTATGGTTTATTGGGAGATGACTCTCTTGAGGTCCTACAGGTCGACACCACAGAGACTTGGATAACCCCTTACCAGCGTTACTTAGCAGATGGTTTGCTTCCTGCAGAACCTACAGAGGCTAAGGCAGTTAAGAGGAATGCGGGGAAGTATACCCTGATAGATGGCAAGTTGTTCTGTCACGGATATACACACTCAATCCTCACTTGCGTGAGTGGAGATCAGTGCACTCATATCATGGAGGAGCTTCACGAAGACATTTGTGGAAGCCATATCGAAGGAAGAGCTCTCTCGTTGAAGGTCATCCGAGTTTGGTATTATTGGCCGACTATGAAGGAGGATTGTGTGAAGTATGCATAAAAATGTGAGCAGTGTCAGAAGCATGTTGATTGGCATCACGCACCAGCTGAGGAGTTGCGGTCAATTTATAGCACGTGACCTTTCCATGCCTGGGGAATAGACATCTTAGGTCTTTTCCCTTTGGCGATACATCAGATGAAGTATCTCATAGTGGCAATTGAATACTTCACTAAGTTAATCAAAGTCGAGCCAGTCGCACAAATAACTGCTCACAAGGTGTAGCATTTTGTGTGGAAAAATATTCTATGGCGTTTTGTGATCCCCAGACACCTAGTGTCCGACAACAGAACCCAATTT
Organism: Phaseolus vulgaris; assembly: GCF_051622355.1. NCBI lineage: Eukaryota > Viridiplantae > Streptophyta > Magnoliopsida > Fabales > Fabaceae > Phaseolus > Phaseolus vulgaris. The sequence goes on from NC_143508.1 coordinate 35,990,289, forward strand.
GCAAGTCAATAGTTGTGTAAGCTATGCTCAGAGCTCGGCATAAAGTAGATATTTGCCTCGATAGAACACCCTCAAAGAAATGGCCAGGTTGAGTCAACCAATAGAGTCTTGATGAGAGGGTTAAATAGGAGATTAAAGAAGGCCAAAGGAACTTGGTTAGAAGAAGTTCCCCAAATTCTGTGGGCTTATCACACCACTCCTCAGTCAATAACTAATTTGATGCCCTTACTTTCTCATACAATAATATTAATAATGGAAATTATTATTAATAATAATTTTGTGTGTGTGTGTATATATATATATATATGTAACATATCATAATTTAAAGAATCATAAATAATATTAAAACTATCTAAATAAATTAACTTAAGTAACAAAATTAATTTAAATTAATAAAATTATACTTATATATAAGGGTAAATTTGTAATCTTACAATTTACACTATTCAAAATAATTTAAAATACTCTTACAACCATCACATCACTCACGTATCACAATAAACTTTCTTCACACATCCACTCTAACATACCCTAATCCAAACATACTCACTTTTTTCACATTTTCTTCTCACACTCTCACTCTCCCACACCCTCAACTTTCCACTCCCCAATCCAAACAAAGCCTTAAAGACCTGCCTGGAGGTGGTCTCCTCATCTTGATCTGTTGAAGTTGGGGCGACGATCACGAGAGTTATGCTTTGTTTGAGGGGTTCATCAGGCAGGGAGGTCGCATCCCTCATCCTTTTTGCCATTGCTTCCAGCTCTTTCTTACTTATGCGGGACAACATTATTTCTGCAATAAAGACAAGTGAAGGGTTAGCAACAATAGTAAAGTTAGTCACACCAAGGGTAGGGAATGATGAGTACCATTATAAGCCTTTAAAGCAGCATGAGTGAACTATTTGTTCAAAAGGAAGGCAGTGTCAAAGACAACCTTCAGGTTCGTCAGGAATTTGCAGACTTTCTGATCTGAAGGGGGCAAGTCTTCTAGGCGTCGAGCACTCCGGATTAGTGGTTCTTGGGTCCAATACAAAGGAAACCCGTCTAGAAGGTGTTGAATCAAGTGTGTTCTAGCTTTGAAGAATCCAAATCCTTGAAGTTTGATGGAAGGCTGGATATGCTTGTTGTTGCTGAGGTGTTTTAGAATAGGATCTGGGGTAGATTATCTGTGTAAATCCACTCTTGATTGAATCCAAAGCTTAAGCATTCTCAAACCTTTTTAATTGAAAGTTTTTTTCAAACTAAGTGAAAAACAACTTATTGTTTTATACTTAGGTGTTTTGAGAAAGGTTGAAAACTGTTTTTTGATGGTTGACTTGCTGTCAAACCAAAACAACCGATTGATTCGAGCATTCAACCGATTGGTTGTCTTGGGACCATAACAGAAAACTGTTTTGTGGGTTTACTGAGCTTTAAATGATTTTATAACTAAATACGCTCTAGTTTTAAATGCTTTGACCAGTCTTTGAAAGCAATAAATAGTTTGTTCAAATTATGTAAACAAACAAGAACTGAGATTTAATCAAAAGAAAAACAGATTTGAGTTTTTCACTGATTTTGCTTTTGAAGAGTTGAAGATTGCTTTGAGATTGCTTTGATCAAGAGAGTGTGATATAGGATTTTCATCTTGTACTGATTTCAGATCTTTTCTGTAACAAGTGTAATCCTTCTGTACCTTCTGTAAACTTTGTGTGTGAAGCTAAGAAGTGTTGTGAGCTCTTGAGGTTGTCAAGATCAGCATTCTTGGTGGTGTTTTTGCTGAGCCAAAGGAAGTGTGTGTCTTGAGGGGATCAAGGTCACTTCTTTGGTGGTGTTGTAAGTAATCTAGGGTTGATTGCTTAATGGATTCCCCAGTGGTTTCTGGGAAGAATGGATGTAGCTCTTGGTTTAAGAGTGAACCAGTATAAACTTGTGTGTGCAATCTCTCTATCCCTTGAACTCTTTAATTTCAATTTATATTAGTGAACTAGTATAAACAACCGATTATTTTTCTGGTGTTATGCTAAATTGCTTTATGTTTTTGGCAAACTGAATTCTTAATCAAGTTTTCTTGAAGGAATTTCATTCTAGACTTAAAAGTTTGTGAAAACTCTCTTTAAACCATTCACCCCCCCCCCCCCCCCCTCTAGTTTAAAGCCATACATTCTAACAATTGGCATCAAGAGCTTTGTTCTTGAAATTTATTCAAGTGTGATCCTAAAACTGTTTTTAAATGGCTGATAGATTACCTTTTGGAGAAGGTGCTTCAATCAACAGGCCACCCTGTTTTGTGGTTTGAACTACCAAATTTGGAAACTCAAAATGAAAATCTTTGTGGAATCACTTGACAAAGGTATTTGGGATGCAATTGAAAATGGCCCTTTTGTTCCAAAATTTGAAAAACATGGATCTTCCATTGAAAAACCTTGGTCTCAATGGACTGATTTTGAAAGCAAGAAGGCCAAATTTGATTGCATTGCTAAAAACATAATAACTTCTACCTTGAATTCAGATGAATTTTTCAGGTTCTCTCAATGCAAATCAGCAAAGGAAATGTGGGACACCTTGGAGGTAACTCATGAAGGTACCAATGAGGTGAAAAGAGCTAGAAAGCATACTCTAATCCAAGAGTATGAAATGTTCAGAATGCTCAAGGGTGAGACAATTGCTGAAGTTCAGAAGAGGTTCACTCACATCATCAATCACCTCATGAGCCTTGAGAAAACCTTTGAAAAGGAAGAGCTAAACATCAAGATCCTCAAATGTCTTGATAGGTCTTGGCAACCTAAGGTAACTGCTATATCTGAATCAAAAGATCTAACATCATTGAGTATGGCTTCTTTGTTTGGCAAGCTTAGGGAACATGAGTTAGAGATGAATAGACTCAATGTTCAAGAAAGTGAAGACAAGCATGTGAGAAGCACTGCCTTAAAAGCTGTCAAGCACAAAAGCAAGCAAGAATCCAGTGATGAAAGTGATGAAGAGAACCTTAGCTTGCTATCTAGAAAGTTTAGCAAATTCTTGAAAAGGAACCGCAACAAAGACACCAACAAAGAAAGGTATGGAAACAAAAAAATCCAATAATTTTAATTCCAATAACTATACTTGTTTTGGTTGTGGTGAGCAAGGGCACATAAAGGCAGATTGCCCAAATAAAGAAAGCAAGGAGAAGAAGTCAAGCTACAAAGAAAAAAAGGGAAAGTCAAAACGGGCCTACATAGCTTGGGATGAGAATGAAGTCTCCTCATCAAGCTGATCATCAAGTGAAGAAGAAAAGGCAAACATATGCTTGATTGTTGAAGGAAATGATGAGTCATGTAGCTCAAGTGATGTAAGTTCATGTGCTTCTCTAAATGTTGAAAATTATAGTGAATTGCTTGAAGCTTTTCAAGAAACACATGATGAAGCTAATCGATTGGTTCTTTCAAACAACCGATTGAAAGAGCTTAACAGCTAGCTTGAAAAGAGAGTTAAGGAACTTGAAGAAGAGCTGTAAAAATCAAAAAGGGATTTTGAAAATCTGGAAACACATTGCAAAAACTCTTCTTGCAAGTGTGACACTCTCATTTGTGAAAATTGTGAAAATCTTGAAAGGAAAGTGCATTATCTTGTGAGTACTGTGGATAAGCTTTCAAACGGAAAATCCAACTTTGAGAATGTCTTGGCATCTCAAAACTGTGTTTTTGGAAGAGGTGGTTTAGGTTTTAATCCACAAAACAAGCAAAATAAGTTTTCAAAGAATTTTTCAAAACAGTCAGTAAAACAACCGATTGTTAAGTTGAAACAACCGGTTGTTGCATGCTTTTATTGCATGAAGAAAGGTCATTCTGTTAGATTCTACAAAATAAGGAAATATTTTGTTCCCGGAGGCTTTATGAAATGGATTCCCAAAGGTTGTGAGGTTTCAAATGATAAAAATAAACCAAATGGACCCACATTTGTAAGGGGACCAAACCTTATTGCTTGAATTCATGTTTATGCAGGGAATCTAGAAGAACATAAGGAACTGAGTCATCTGATCAGGTTCTTGGAAGGAAAAGATTAACATTGAAGTTGAATCAATGTTATGTATCTGTCCAAGGTTCTCAATAGTCAAAAGAGGCTTCTTGATCAAAGACATATGACTCATTGAAGGAACATCATAAAGGATAAGACATTCCTTATCTCTATCTTTAATTCTTTTTAAAATTCATATTCATGCTTAGTACCTCTTGTTAAATGCTCAATTTCATCTACAATGAATCTTATCTACTCTTTCTTAAAAAATCAAAAATTGTTTTGCTGCTGCAGAAAAACAACTGATTGTTTCCTCGAAACAACCGATTGTTTCCTCTCTGACAGCACTGTGAAAGAATGGATTTAACTCTTTTTGAATTTTGTCTGTTGTAGATCTTAATTATGAAAGAATCCTTTGTCAATAAAGCAGAGTTGAAAGTTGATCACGCTCTGGAGGAAGTTACAACATGTCATAAAGGAATATATTCCAAAAATCTTGAAAATTTAAGAGCTTTTATGACTAGTCAAAGATCACATGTGATGACCATGTGATTTTCTTCTTTTTCTGACGTTTTCTGTGCAGGTCTTGGTCAAGTCTTTTCTCTCTGAAAACTGAAACCCACTCACATCATTGAATGCAGTTTGGTTCTTTTTTTCTTTAAATTCTGGTGCAGTTGTTCACTCTCACAAGAACAATCAATTGAGTCATCTCTTGCAACATCTTTTGCTCTCTTTGTGTGAGTCTTCTTTGCCTTTTTTCTGCTATCATGGAATCAACTCCTCCCACTTTAAAGAGGGTCAAAACCAGAGTTGTGAGGTCTAGAGGGAGATTAGAGGGCTGGTTTTCTGGAGACAATGAGCTCATTGAAAGGTATCGCTTTGAAACTAGAACAAAGGTGATCAACAACCCCAAAGTTGTTTCCTTTGATTGGTTGAAAAGCCAAAAGCTAGATAATGTGAGGAAGCTGCTCAAGGACCAATCACTAAGAAGGTTCTTGGAGATGAAGGGAAACATATATCCTGATTTGATTCGGGTGTTCTACACCAATCTCAAGTTTGAGGGAAACAATTTTGCTTCTCATGTGAAGGGAGTTGACATGGAGATCACTCATGATGTGTGGACTGTTGTTGCTGGTCTAAAATATGCTGGTCTAAGAATCAATAAGGGAAATCTTGGAGTAGTAGAGGATTTTAACAAAGTCCAATACTACAAGAGTTGCTTAAAGAATCAAAATGCCCAAGATTTTATGTTGTGTTGTCTTTCATTATCTTTTTGTGTATGAGTGTTTAAGTAAGCCTTATTTCTGCTGGTTTTAATACTGTTGATATACTGCTTCTGTTTTTGCTCTAACCTTCTATCTGAGATATTGTGCTTTGCTTAAAATTTGTCTTACAGGAACTTCTTTAGATTCAATCAAATCCAACACAAGCAACCAGGGATTTGTCTTCATCAAATAAGGGGAGATTGTTGAATCAAGTGTGTTCAAGCTTTGAAGAATCCAAATCCTTGAAGTTTGATGGAAGGCTGGATATGCTTGTTGTTGCTGAGGTGTTTTAGAATAGGATCTGGGGTAGATTATCTGTGTAAATCCACTCTTGATTGAATTTAAAGCTTAAGCATTCTCAAACCTTTTTAATTGAAAGTGTTTTTCAAACTAAGTAAAAAACAACTTGTTGTTTTATCGAAACAACCGATTGTTTAATACTTAGGTATTTTGAGAAAGGTTGAAAACTGTTTTTTGATGGTTGACTTGCTATCAAACCAAAACAGTCGATTGATTCGAGCATTCAACTGATTGTTTGTTTTAGGACCATAACAGAAAACTGTTTTGTGCGTTGACTGAGCTTTAAATGATTTTATAACTGAATACGCTCCAGTTTTAAATGCTTTGACCAGTCTTTGAAAGCAATAAATAGTTTGTTCAGATTATGTAAACAAACAAGAACTAAGATTTAATCAAAAGAAAAACATATTTGAGTTTTTCACTGATTTTGCTTTTGAAGAGTTGAAGATTGCTTTGATCAAGAGAGTGTGATATAGGATTTTCATCTTGTATTGATTTCAGATCTTTTCTGTAACAACTGTAATCCTTATGTACCTTCTGTAAACTCTGTGTGTGAAGCTAACAAGTGTTGTGTGCTCTTGAGGTTGTCAAGATCAGCATTCTTGGTGGTGTTTGTGTCTTGAGGGGATCAAGGTCACTTCTTTGGTGATGTTCTAAGTAATCTAGGGTTGATTGCTTAGTGGATTCCCCAGTGGTTTCTGGGAAGACTGGATGTAGCTCTTGGTTTAAGAGTGAACCAGTATAAACCTGTGTGTGCAATCTCTATATCCCTTGAACTCTTTAATTTCAGTTTATATTTGTGAACTGGTATAAACAACCAATTGTTTCTACGAAACAACCGATTATTTTTCTGGTGTTGTGCTAAATTGCTTTGTGTTTTTTGCAAACTGAATTCTTAATCAAGTTTTCTTGAAGGAATTTCATTTTAGACTTAAAAGTTTGCGAAAACCCTCTTTAAACAATTCACCCCCCCCCCCCTCTAGTTTAAAGCCATACATTCTAACATAAGGGTCGGATCTCCTTTGTTGCATCGAAAGAGCGTGAGCAAAGCTCTCCCAAGGGCACCGTTTAAGGATACCCATAGTTGGCGGATCTGATGGTTGTTTGGCCTCAAAAATAAAGAAAAAACTCCCACAGTCGGCGAAAGGCCGAGCCAAGAACAAAGAATGGTGAAAGCACGAATGAATGCTCAGCTATTCGGGTGTAGCTCGACAGAAGCTACATTGAGCTCGGTTAACAACTCTTTTTCGGAAATAGATAAGGGGAGGCGCAAAAGTACCTTTTTGAAAACGGTGGCATAAAAATTACAGAATGGACCATCGGGTTCCGAGGATTCATCGCAACTCATCCTCCCTACATGAAATTATTCTTAGAAATCTATCATGTTCTTTACCGAAATGACAACCACTTCTTAAAGCTACAACATTTTCACGAGGTATAGGAGGAGGTTTCATTTAAAAGGTTTCGGGATGCCCAGAGGTACAAGGTTTTGTAATCCATTGCAAATTATATCTAGAACAAGCATAAACACGAAACAGGCACAAGCATTGTTCAAACCAAGTAGTGTGAGCAATTTAAGAGTAAAATAAGGGTACATTCTAGAACCATACAATGCAATCTGCCAATAAGCAACGATCATCGGCAGGAAATGATAAATCCAGAGAGAATCCCATCTCAGGTAATATGATTAATAATATGAATGCTCTATGATGAGCTCAGGGAGAATAATCGACAAGAAGAATGTTCGATGATGGAGAAAGGTAAAGAGAAAATACCTGTTATGATAAGTGATTAAGAGGAAGGAGTTTCTTTGCTACGGAAGATCTTAGGTGCGTGAGAGTTTCTGGAGTGAGGAAGAGGAAGCGTGGAGAAAACGCTGAGAAGTATGAAAGGGTTTAGATGTTTAAGAGAAATGAAACAGTAAAATGAAAATAAGTTTTTGAACGTTGGGAATGCCAAGTGGTAACGCTTTCCTACCATTGATGAGGATGCCATGTGTACATTTTGGATTGAGTGTGGTGAGATGTCACCTCAGAAACGCTTCGTGTACCGTGCCTCGCCTACCCGCTAGAGAAATCGTCCTGTCAGCTCCAAAGCACTAGAAAGCCATGCTCAAGCTTGGGTACTGGATAGGAGTGATCGTGTGCTCGGTACCTCGGTTTGGGTATGGTCGACTCGACCTTGGTCCCAAAGGCGAGTCATGGGTTCGGCCCAGTTTCGTTGGTAAGCCCGAGGGAGAATAATTAAAATAGAGAAAATAATAAGTTTGGTCATATATTAATATAAAGTTGTTAGTTAAGTATATATGTCAATATATATTAAAGTTGTTAGAAAATATATATTAAAGCTGTTAGAATATAATATATGTGAATATACATAGAGTTGTTAATTGAATACATAAAGTTGTTAAATAAGTGGAGAGCACCCAAGAATAAAGGTGCACGAGATTCTCTTTTTTTGTTAGCACCGTGAGTAAAGGTGCATGTGGACAGATATTTTCCTGTTGTTAGCACCCAAACATGAAAGGTGCGGGTGAGCAGGTGGTTTTCTGTTATTATTTTATGCTTTCAGTAGAGATTATAATCTCGTGAGTTAAAATATTTAGAGGAATAACTATAAAAGGGGCTTGAGACCCCCGGTAAAGATATGGTGTTTCTGAATACTAAACTTAAACTAAATACTTATATTATTTTGTATGCTCTCACTAACTTGATCGTCGGAGTGTGATCAATAGGTAGAGTCCCCTCTGTCCCAATGGAGCCACGTTCCAGTGCAACGAGAAGACGTAGAACAGAATCTAGAGGAGACAGGTTAAAAGCGGAGCTTTCCACCCAAGTCAACCGACGAGAGAGTGAATTGGCGAGAACCAGTTCTTTCTTTACAAATTTATGGATGACGTGTTCTATACATTTACTCAATTATTATTATAATTTAATAATAAATATATTCACTAACAAAAACTTTACTTCTTTTGAATGACATGAAAAATGAAAGGCATACTGAATACCAATCTTTATTTGGTGTCTAAGAATTTATTATTGCAAAACCACGACATTGTAAATTAGTACTTTCTTCTTTAGAACATGTGTATATAGAAATATATGTTATAATTTTGCATGATATTTATAAATTTACAATATATAACTACTATGTTTTCAATCACAATATATCACTAGGTGTACTTATATAATTTATGTAGCGTCTCGTGTGTATTCGTAGTTATTAAAATAAATTATAAATTTATACCCAGCTCACACTTGTATTTCCGTTAATATTGATAATATTAATAAATTAGAAAGATAAATAGTTTATTGATTTGAAATCTTTATAACATTTAAAAAAAATATTTTTAACTAAATAAAGATATATATCTAAGTGACGGGGAATCGAATCCCCGTCAGTACCGTGGGAGGGTACTATGATACCACTACACCAGATGCGCTTTCAGATGTTAGTATACTTTAAAGTTATTAATTATAGATGAAACGTTTGAAATTGTTTGAGAGAATTGGTTATCGTAAGTATAGAAAGCAAAAGTTATATGGAAATCATAGAGATTACATTGAAATATCATTAATCTAACTGCTATCATATCTTACCTTATTATAAGTATAAAAAATAGTTTTGAAGCTACAAATTCTAAAGATACATGAAAATTATATGTGTAAAAAGAGTTAAAATTCATTTTAAATATTTATGATGGAAATAGTTTTGATTAAATTGAACTTAGTTTCATTTCAATTCAATGATTGGATTTAATTTATATTGTTTTTCAAGCAACCCAACCCAATCTTGATTTGATGAAGTAATCAGGTTAAAAAATTAAAAATATATTCTGAAAAAAAGAGAGACAGGAATAACTATTTTTAGAACTTAATAAAAGTGTCTTAAACAATAAATAAATAATAGTCAGCTTAAATTATTATTATTATCTTTCATGTTATATAGTTGGATTTATCTTCTTCTTTTCAACCTAATCCGATCTTAATTTGGTCAAGTAATTAGGTTGAATAGTATATATATATATATATATATATATATATATATATATATATATATATATATATATATATTCTAAAGATTTAAAAAAATAAATTAAAAATTTAGAATAATGATTATTTTTAAAACAAAATCAAAGTATATATACAGTAAATAAATAACATCAATGAATCATATGATTATTGATTCCATGGTTCCTATAATTGATATTATTTTTATTTTTTTAACCTTATTAACGTATTACCCAATCCAATTTTCATACACACAATTTAAGAGCTCAACCCAATACAAGTGTAATTTCACCTTTAACTCTTTAATTAAGGTTTAAGGTATATTAGTTCAAACTTGTCACGATTAAAATAAACTCATTGTCTCTTACACCAACTCCCTTAATTACATTGATGATTAAAAAAATTAACTTTTCAAAATCACCATAATTGCTAAAAATACGGAATATAATATTATCTCTAGAAATTATGCCTTCTATTTTGATGTAAATATATTTATAACAATTTATTTTCATCAAAAAATAAAAATTCTCCACCAAAATTATCTCTAAAAATTTATAAAAAAATAATTACTTTAAATTAAAGAACTTTAAATTTTATTTTAAAAAAAAAGAATTTGAAATTCTTTGTACTCTGTTTTCTCTCAAATTCATATCAAGACTTCATAGACCTGAGTAAAGTTAATACGTGATACTTGGATAACATTTTTTTGAACTAAAAGTGAAAGTTAAAGTGTATTTTATGTTCCTTTTGGTCCAATGTAAAGGCGTGAAGTGATCTGGCACTGTTTGTATAAACCTCATTTTCTTCTTATTTGAACAAATGTAATTTTGAGGTTCCAAGAATGATACGTTCTGCAACCATATATAGTACATATACAGATGCATGTGGGACTTTACTTTTTCTCAGGAAGCTTCTCCAGTAACTCTGGTATCACCTCAAACAGATCTCCAACAAGTCCATAATCGGCGACCTGCAATTTAACACACATCACATAAATTAGTCAAAAGGGTTTTCGTTCACTACTTAAATACTCTATCTTAATGTTTGCTTTTCATTTAAAATTTTGCTTAAGAAAGTCATCAGATACTCCAAATTTCAGTATGTTAGTTTTTACACTCCATTAATGCCCTCTCTCATTCATTGCATACGTCTTATGTTTTTTAACGCAAGAAATAATTAGAAACAGAGTAAAACTTCTCAAGTGTCAATTACTTTGAAATGGAGAGTAGCTTGATCCCTTTAAAAGAGAGGCATTACCTGAAATATAGGAGCATCGGCATCATTGTTCACAGCAACAATGACTTTGGAATCCCTCATCCCTGCTAAGTGCTGAATAGCTCCAGATACACCGAAAGCCAAATAGAGCTCAGGGGCAACTATCTTTCCAGTTTGCCCTACCTATCAAATTTCCAAAGGAAACATGGACATGAGAACACTATATTATGCCATGAATAGAAGTTAAAGTGCTCACTCAGATTCAATACAACGCCCATTACATGCATATATACAAGACAAAAAAGTGTGTGTTCATCTTGCAATGCATTCAGTTGGTATGTGAACTCTATCTAAAATTCTGTCTCTGTTGCATTAGCAGCATAATTAGGGGAGCCAAGGTTGTAAAAAGAAGAATATGAGACTTCATTCTTTTTTGCTCGTTCAGCTTTGATTTTGTATGTGCAAGAATGTGTGGTAGGATGGTAATCTAGAAAGGAAGTAAAGGTGTCACCTGGAGATCATTAGCAACATATCCTGCATCAACGGCAGCACGAGTGGCACCAACTATGCAAGGGTGAGAACGAAGTTAGCAGATTCTACTTAATTCGTATAACAAAGAATAAAATGTAAAAACTGATGACAATGGAACCAGCCATAGTGTCTCAAGAAGACAAGGATTTAGATACTAAGATTTTCCATCCTATCAATAACCTAGGAATTTAAATCAGGGAGCACATGAATTCTGCAAAAACAGAAATAACAAGTCTCTAGCCATTAAAATAAGTCCCATAATAGCATTTATAGAAATAATACCAGCAGCACCAAGTTTCTTGGCTAGATCTTCTATCAATTTAAAGTTCTCAGCACTCTTTAGTGCTCGGCCACCAGTAACTACAATCCGTGCATTCCCAAGATCTGGTCGTTCATTATCCTGAGCAGTTTGAGATACATATGTAGACTTGCCCAGATCTGCCCAAAGAAAGAGAACAATTTAAAATTCTTTCATCATAATGGAGGTTCAAGTATCCAAGTCTGACAGGGTAGTAATCGATCAAATTGATGTAAATGAGGGAGACTAATTATATGTGAATTGTTAACCTATTGCTCTTCAAGCATCCAAGCAGGATTTATATTAGACACAGAAAATAAATATTTTATTAATTATAAACCATATAATTACATTCTCAACTTCTCTATTTATAACAACCACACTCCTAAAAAAGAAAATAAAAATCAGCTCAAAAGAATGTGTAGATTTTAGGGACATTTTTCCCAATTACTATAGAGATATTAGGATAATTTTAACCTAGTAATCCCCTATTCACAACACTCTCCCTCAAGTTGATGAATGAATATTGGCCATTCCCAACTTGCCTACAAGATTTTAATCTTCCCTGAGGAAGTCCCTCAGTGAAGATGCTTGCTAATTGAAGTCATGTAGGAACATGGGTTCAGACCTCTATTAAGACTATTTTCGATGAATTGCTTGTCAATTTCAATATATTTGGTTTTTTCATGTTGTACTGGATGTGTTGCATAATCAGGAGAATTATGTTATAATTAAGTGCAGATTCCATTTTATATTTATTAGGACAAATTTGTTAGTAATTTGATTTTATTTGATTTGTACAGCTTTAAACACCCATTATTTCTGGCTTTCATTGCCTATTATTTCTTTCCTTAATTAGGTTGTAAAACCGTCTATAAATAGAGACTATAATCACATTTGTAAGATATCTCAGAAATATATTTCATCTATTTCTTTCCACTTGGTATCAGAGCTCCTGATCTGGGAGACTCTGCTTGATCTATTTTTTTTAGCAGCCTTCATTGTTGTAATCATTTTCCTTGACAGTCTTCATTGCTGTAATATTTTCCTTGACAGCCTTCATTACTATAATCATTTTCCTTGGCAGCCTTCATTGCTGCAATTTTTTTTTTTTTTGAGAGCCTTGATTGCTGCAACTTTCTATTTTCCTTATCTTTTCTCCATTGACCGCCACCACCACCTTGCACCATTGACCGTTACTGCCACCACCATTGACCGTCGCCGACCACCACCACCGACCACAACCTCCGTCGCTCGCCGGAAACTGCACCGCTCGCCAGAACTGCCACTGCTCCCCGGAAACTGCCGCCGGCCGCCGGAAACCGCCACCGAAAAATTTTTCCGGCAGATTTTTTTTTTGTGAACAAGATCAAATTTTGCCAATCTGAAAAACTCAGTTGGTTTTGAGCTCTCATGGACTCCCTTAGTAAGCCATCTAGCTATTGTTCCTTTACTATGAGTGGTAAGAGTACTAGTTTTTTATCCTTTAATGCTTCTAGTACTGAAAATATCTGGATTATAAACTCTGGTGCTACTGATCATATGACACCTCATTCCTCTTCTTTTTCATCCTACACTGCTTTATCCGGTAACCCATATATTACTGTTGCTAATGGTTCCACTACCCCCATTAATGGCCGTGGTAACATTCACCTTCAACCTTCATTTCCTTTAAAAAATGTGCTTCATGTTCCCAAACTATCCAATAACCTCTTGTCTATTCAAAAGATTACCCAAGATTTAAATTGTGTAGTGGTATTTTTCCCTTCCCATTGTGTTTTTCAGGATCTTGCCACGGGGAAGACTATTGGAATTGCTAAAGAGCATGGCAGGTTATATTATTTACAGCATGAAGAAAGTAAAAGTGTGCTAGACTACAGGCACACACTTATAATCTTCAGCAAGGTTGTGAATCTTGGTCATCCTCTCAAATATGGCTTCAACACAGACGTCTTGGTCATCCTCCATTTAGTACCCTAAAGTCCTTATTTCCTGTTTTATTTACAAAAGTGTCTGCTGAGTCATTTCATTGTGATGTTTGTCAGTTTGCTAAACACCATCGGACAACTTTTCCTCCCAATGGTAATAAAAGTTCTAAACCTTTTGATCTTATTTATTCAGATGTATGGGGACCTTCACCTATTCCTAATATCTCGGGTGCAAAATGGTTTGTTTCATTTATTGATGATTGTACTCGGGTTACTTGGATATTCCTCATGAAAGATAAGTCTGAAGTTTTTCACTTATTTGTAAAGTTTTACAGAATGATTCAAACACAATTTGAAAGTCCAATTAAGAGATTGCTTTCTGATAATGGAAGAGAATATGTGAACCAAAACCTTTCCAAGTTGTTCATGAATTAACCTGTGTGGACACTCCTCAACAAAATGGGGTTGCTAATAGGAAAAATCGTCATCTCCTTGGGGTTACTCGAGCTTTACTTTTCCAAACATTTGTTCCTAGATCTTACTGGGGGAAGCCGTCCTGACTGCCACTTATTTGATTAATAGATTACCCTCTTTGGTTTTAGATATTCAGGTTATGACCACAGTCTATCCTTCTATTCCCATGTTGAATAGTCTTCAGAATCGTGTCTTTGGTTGTCCTGCTTTTGTCCATGTTCATAGTCCTTATCGGGGTAAGTTAGATCCTCGCGCCATCAAATGTGTCTTCATCGGTTATGCCCCCAACAAAAAGGGGTACAAAAGTAGATGAATACATTCAGAAGTTTGAACAAGCACCGCAAACAGGAGATGAACAGCTGTTGGGATATTTCTTTGTTGGGTTACAGTCCAAGATTCGAACCAAATTAGACCCCATGATCCCAAGGAATTAATGAGAGCCATGGAAATTGCGCTGGATGTGGAGGAATCCTTCAAGGAAGAAAAAGGGGGCAACAATGGGTATAGGAATAACGCTTCCTATGGACGTTATCAAGGAGGTACGGGAATAACAGCCCGCACAGAAGTGTATAGGGGAAATAGTGGGCAGGTTTCGTCTAGCTTGGCTAGCAATGCAAGAAAGAAGTCCTTCAACTCAAGTAGAGAGGTTCGATCAGGAGGAGTTGCAAAAGAAGGTTCAAGAAACAAGGGGTCTAGGACCCTTCCCTATCCTGAATATGTGCGACGAAGGGAAGAGGGAAGATGTTTCCACTGTGGAGGGGCATATGGTCCAGGGCACCGTTGTCCTGAAAAGTATTTGCGGGCAATCATTTGCGTAAAAGATGAGGGAGTCCCTGCAGAGGTAAATCAAGGTATACTGGGGCAGATTGAGGAGAGTTTGGAGGATGAAGAAGAGGAGAGGGAGTGTCAACAGATGAATTTATCCATTTTTTCTATTGGGGGTCTAACACAACCCAACACCATGAAGTTACAAGGGAAAGTGAAAGGAAGAATAGCGTTGGTGTTGATTAATAGTGGGGCTAGTCACAACTTCATATCTGCCGAGTTGGTTAGCCAATTGGGATTACCAGTTGAGCCCACACCATCGTATAACATGAGGTTAGGTGATGACCATAAGAAAAGAGTGAGTGGGTGTTGTCCAGATGTGGAGGTGAACCTGGGAAATTATATGCTTAAGGAGGCCTTTTTCCTATTTGAGCTACGAGGGGTGGATGTGATATTCGGAGTAGCATGGTTGGCAACTTCGGGCAATGTGAAAGTCAATTGGAAAACATTGACAATGAATTTCTGCATTAAAGGTCAAAAGGTGCAAATTAGAAGAGACCATAAGTTATCTAGACTTTGGTGACTCCTAAAGCTTTAAAAAAAGGATAAGGAGATCGAAGCGGTGTTCCTGATATGGGGAACAGAGAGTGTTGACCAGCCAAGTACAGATCAACCTGGGAGTGACAAGGAGATCGTTGGGCTAACTTTGAAGCAGACAACAGAATTGAATGATGTTTTGAAGGAATGTGAGGGGGGTTTTGAAGAAACCAAACATTTGCCACCCAACAGGGAGATTAATCATAAGATCCCAATTAATGTGAGACCTTATAGATACCCACATTTGCTGAAGACAAAGATAGAGAAACAGGTTGAAGAAATGCTGAAGGCAGGGATAATCAGACCCAGCAACAACCCTTATTCAAGCCTTGTGATTCTAGTCAAAGAGAAGGATGGCAGTTGGAGGTTTTGTGTGGACTATAGGGCCTTGAATAAGGCAACCATTCCGAATAAATTTCCGATTCCAGTAATAGAGGAATTGTTGGACGAATTGTTTAGGGCACATTATTTCTCCAAGGTGGATTAGCAGGCTAGCTATCACCAGATTCGTATGCATGAATCTGACATACAGAAGACTGTTTTTCGTACTCACCATGGACATTATGAATCGCTAGTTATGCCGTTTGGGCTAACTAATGCACCTGCTACTTTTCAGTGCACCATGAATAACATTCGTCATTCTTACTTGAGGAAGTTTGTGTTGTTTTTTTTATGATATTCTGATGTACAACAGCACGTGGGAGGAGCATATTACACATTTGAAACAGGTTTTTTACACATTTGAAACAGGTTTTAAAAACTCTCAAACAGCACCAAATTACGCAAATCACAAAAAATGAGTTTGGTAAACACGAAGTACGGTATCTGGGGCATGTAATTTCGGGAGAGGGAGTTCAGATGGATCATAAGATTTCAGTTATCATGCAATGGCAACTCCCAAATCCTTGAAAGCTTTGAGAGGGTTTTTAGCCTCACGGGTTACTATAGAAAATTCATCTATAACTATGGAAGAATGGTGAGACCTTTAACATAGTTGTTGAAAAAGGGGAATTTTGCGTGGACGGAAGAGAGTACAAAAGTCATGCAGCAGTTAAAGAATGCGGTCACTAATGCTCCGGTGTTAATGATGCCAGATTTCAGCCAATCTTTTTGCATTGAATGCGATGCTTCAGGCACAGGTTTGGGAGTGGTGTTGTCCCAAAATAAAAAACCTATTGCTTTTTCCAGCAAGGCTTTGGCAGAGACTTCTCTGACAAAGTCTATATATGAGAAGGAATTAATGGCCTTGGTATTAGCAATTCAACATTGGAGGCCTTACGGCTAGGACGGAAATTTACGGTATACACGGATCAGAAGAGTCTAAGGTACTTACTGGAGCAAAGAATCACCACCCAGAACCAACAGTACTGGTTAGCAAAATTGTTGGGTTATGAATTTGACATTGTGTACTAAACGGGAGCATCTAATAAGGTGGCAGACGCGTTATCACGAAGACTGGAGGAGGAAGATGAAGGGGTTGTGGAGATCAATGTTCTATCCAAACGTTATTGGCGGGACATTGAGTTAGTAGAAGCAGAGAATCAGCAAGATCTAACTTTAAAGAAAATCATGGAGGAACTAAGGATCAGTCCAGAGTCACATAGGAATTATACCCTGGAAAATGGAAGACTCCATTACAAGGGCAGGATGGTCTTATCATCATCTTCGAGTTGGATTCCCAAACTACTCTAGGAATACCATACTACTCCTATGGGAGGACATTTAGGAATTTTTCACACCTATAGAAGAATAACTCAATCCTTGCATTGGATGGGCATGAAGAAGACCATCACTGAATATGTCCATGCCTGTGCGGTGTTCCAGCAGAACAAGTATCAAGCGAAGGATTGCTTCAACCGTTGCGATTCCAAAAGCAATTTGAGAAGAGATAAGTATGGATTTCATTGTTAGACTTCCTAAATCATGCGAGAAGGATGCAATTTTGATGGTAGTAAGTATGGTCATTTCATTCCTTTTAAACATCCGTATTTAGCTAGATCAGTCGCACAGGTGTTTGTTAAAGAGGTGGTGAGATTGCATGGCATTCTAGCTTCCATTGTCAGTGATAGAGACTCAACGCTTCTAAGTCTTTTTTGGAAGGAATTATTCAAATTGCAGGGGACGACGCTGAGGATGAGCACGGCGTATCATCCAAAAACGGATGGTCAAATGGAGCTGTTAAATAGAACTGGAAAGATATTGCTACATGGGAGAATGTGGCAACCATCAAGGAGCAATTTCCAGATTTCAACCTTGAGGACATGGTTGTTTTGACAAAAGGGAGTAATGTTAGGCAAGAAAATAAGTATCGTATATGGAGGGTGTATCATAGAAGTAAATTTAAAAATAAAGGATAAGGGGGTTAGTAAGTTAGTTACATGGGGTCTTTAAATAAAGACCAACCTGGTATGGGAGAGGTTAGCTGATTTGTATGAGTAAAGTGTTGACAGGATAATACCTGTGTGAAAGGAACTATTTTCCTTTGTAATTCTTTTGAGAGTTTTGTAACAGTGTTGGAATAAAAATAGAGTTATTCTTTCTTTTAACTGTGTTCTTTGAGAGACTCTTGGTTTTTCTTTTTGGGAACCTATCAATCCTTCACACACACCTTGAGCAAGGGTTTGAAATTCAGATTCTACACTTGAACGAGATATTTTATCTTATTTTCTATTGCTTCTCCAGGTGACCAAACTTTCTCCCAAGAAAATATAGTACCCAAAGGTAGATTTTCTACCAATATATACTTTCAAGGTCAGAGTGTCTTTCTTCCAAAATACTAATCCCTTTCTTGGGCTTGACTTCAAGGATTGAAGAATTTTGTCCTGATTACATGTGTTTTTCTCTCCTAAAATAATCATGTTATTCAAATAGACCAATCATAGTGTAAGCTTACTTGTAACGGAGTGCTTTATGAATACAATATGAATCTCCTTGAATTTGCTTGTATTCTAAGGAAGTTATGGCTTTTGTAAATCTCCCAAACCATACTCTTGGAGATTGTTTAAGACCATATAGGATCTTCTTTATGAGGCTTATGTTATTCCTTCCACTATCAGTTTCAAATTCGGGAAGAATCTCCAAGTACACTTCTAAAGCTCCATGAAGAAAGATATTCTTGACATTCAATTGGTGCAAGTCTCATCCAAAATAAGCAGCTAGAGCAAAAACAACTTGAATTGTGTTCATCTTCTCTACTATAGGAGAAAAAGTCTCCTCATAGTCAATTCCATAAGTTTGAGTGTACCCCTTTACAACCACTCTAGCTCTATACATGTCTACTAACCCATTTGCACCCTACGACTCTTTTATCTTTTGGTTTGTCAATAATCTCATATGTTGAGTTTCTTTCAAATGCATCCATCTCCTCTCTCATGGCTTGAGTCCAATGATTCCTTCTCATGGCTTTTTGAATTGAGATATGAATCTTAATGGCATCAATGATAATAATAAAGCTTCGATGTTTATTAAAGTGATTGTCGGTGCAAACATAATCAGATACAGGATATTTAACACAATCTTTTTTCCTTTCTCAATGTAATTGGTAAATTTTGAGTAACACTTACCTCGTCACTGTTACCTTCAAGATTTCACACCTCTGAGTCAAACAATTGTTCTTGCTTCAAAATTAAAGTAAATTAAATCAAAAGGAAAATTACTCTTTTTATTGCTACTGGGATATGATGTACGACAATGCTTTGACAATTAACAAATATCACATTTGAAAGACTCAGCAGATTCTTTGGTAAACCGACGAAAGAACGAAGATTTGATAAGACTAAATGAGGGATGTCCAAATCGTCTATGAGGAAGCCATATTTCAGAATTTGCCAATGTTTTTGTTGTTGCTCTTTGTCTTATGAGTTCACTTGTTTTGGGGTCCTTGGACTCCAACACATACAACTCACTTTGTACCTTGGCAATTAAAACCATCTTCCTCATGGCAAGGTCATAAAAGATGCAATAAAAGGAGAGAAACGTTATTGAACAATTCAAGTCTTTCGTAAGTTTTTGTATAAAGATAACACTATTGACCAGTTGTGGGACATATAAAACATCCTTTAATTCAATTGATGATTCTAACATTATATTCCCAGATCCACTTATAGGTATACTATCGCCATTTGTAACTGTGATGAATTGTTCTTTATTCATTTTAACATATGAATTAAAAAACATAGGAACGGAGTCATACGATATGTTACTCCTAAATCAAGAATCCAAACATCATGAGATACATGTCCAACTGTATTGAATGAACTCTTACCTCTATGGACAAGGTACACAATCCAAAAGACTTACTCATTGATTTGATTGTTGTTCTGAGACGATCAAGTTCCTTCCTATAGGCTTTCATATCAAGATCTAGTTGAGAAGGAACACTGGGTTGATTTGTTTCTTTGTGTTTTGAGATAGTATTGCTTGTCCATTTTTGTGAGGTTCCTTTGTTGTTTCCGATGCATTCTAGTACTTTGTCTCTCGCAGGAGTTTAAAGCAAGTTTCTTTAGTATGCCTAGATCATTTACAGTATGAGTAGTATTCTCCATGGTTGCCTTTTGTAGTAGGCTTTCCTCCAATGTTTGATCCATTAACCTTCAGTGTTAGATCCCATAATGACTTCTTTGTTGCAAGTGGCCTCGATTGTCCCGTGGCATTGGTCAAGTGAGTCAAGTCACAATTGAATCTTAAGTAGAAAAAGTTGCACTCTGACTATGAACTATAACTTTTGATCAAGTGGTAACGCTCGATCTAACAATTGGTGTCAAAGCTAAGGTCATAAGTTTGATTCCCAGTAGAACATATGTTAAGGGAGAGATTGTTGCAGGTTGCATTAGTTGTCTCACGATGAAGGCCCAAGTGGACCAAGTCACAATCGAAAGTTTGATTCCTAGTGGGATAATTGTTGAATGTCAGATTTTGCAAATGACATCAATTGTCCCAGGTGGGCCAAGTCATAATTAAATCATGGTGCTTGGATTGTTATGCACTTTTGTACAAAGAGTTGCACTCTGACTATGAGCTATAACTTTTGACCAAATGGTAAACAATCGATTCAACACCTTTTTCCTATTGTCATGGCAAAGCTTGTACGACAATGGCTTCAACATAGATATTTAAAGATTCTTCTTCATCTTTCAATGGCTTCAACAACATGTACGACAACATCTCCTTTGCGTATCTTCAAATTTCGGTACTTATCTAGTTCGATCCACAACTCATTCAACAATTTGTAATATTCTGATAATGAGAGAGAACCTTGTTTGGTATTAAATAGTCTATTTTAATTGTCATAACAAGCAGAAAAATCCTTTTTCATTAAAAAGATGTTATTTAGGTCATCCCAAATTTCTTTATAGCAGAAGAATAGAACAATTTCAATTTATCTAGGGGACCATGGAATGTTACATCCAAATCATGATCAATGAATCTTCATTATCTCAAATCTCAAAAAGAGGGTATTTAACCTTGGTCCTCCTTGATTGTCTTTCTAGAATCCTCCTTAGGTACTAGCTCCATTGCAAATAATTTTGGCCATCAAACCGGTAATGACCCATTTTGAAGATTATTAAGATCTATGAAGACAACGAAGCATGATTGTGGCGGTGGCAACAAAAACAGATACCCCAAGATCAAGAGCTCTGATGCTAACTTTAATAATGCAAGAGAGGAGAGAAATATTTTATTAATTAAAATCATGATAATTACATTCTCAACTCCTCTATTTATAACAATCACACTCTCCTAAAAAAGGAAATAAAATCAACTGAAATGAATGTGTAGATTCTAGGGATAATTTTCCTAATAACTACAATATATCAGGATATTTTTATCATAATAATCCCCTATTCACAACAAAAGTGTACTTTTTTTCTCTTTCAATTTTCCACAAAATAAAAAGTCCATGCACCAGAAACAAAATAACAAACCTTCGTCCAAGGTTGAAAGGTCAACCTGAGATATTGAAGCCTTATTAGAGTCAACTGAGTTTTGAGGAACAGGAAAAGATGTGGATCTAATTGTTAATATACAAGGATTGGCACCAGTATATCGAACAGTACAAAGTGCATTTCCAGCATATATTGGCCTATACAAGAAATCACAGTCTCACATTTAGTTAGACAAAGAACCCATCATGTATTCATACTAGAAATAGAAGCAGGATCATAATGAATTGCTCAAATACAATAGGGGTGCTGCACAATCAGCTGCAAAAACCACAAAAAGGAAAAAAAGATGCATACCTATCTCTTCAACTATAAACATGCCTTACCACATGCAAACTCATTTATTTTAAATTTCTAAAACTAAGATAATTGCAGTAGAGGTCCATTTCAGAAAAAGAAGGAACCTTCATTTGTTCACTTTTTCTACTCTTTATTTAGGTAGCCTTAAGAAAGCGCAGAAAAAAATTCCCTATATATGAACCACCATCCATAATGTATCACTTCAGTACCACCTACGAGTCGGATTATCACTAGTTCATATCTATTATGATGTCTTATTATCCAGAGCCAGAAGTTATCTATAGCATACATGCTCTGATTGCAATACCTTCCCAGAATTCAAAAGTCCCAAGATAATACAGGTTTTTCAGTTGTCTACTCTCTCTCTGGACTTCAACTTAGTATAAGATAAGATCTCTAAGCAGTCAATGCTTTGTTTACAAAATGTTTTTATAATCATAAAAAAAGAAAGAATGAGAAAACTATCAACAGCATTGATTACTGAGCAGAAGAAAAGCTGACCATACTAAAACTGGGATGAAGTGAAACATGCTGAGGTTCATAGCTAAGGCACCAAAAGTTAATCTTTCCAGGCTGAGATTTTTAATATTGTTGCGCAAATAATCTTTCCAATAATTCATAATATTAAACAGTAGTGAAGATTAAGAATATGATGCATCTGTGGTAATTTTATCATTACTTTAAAAGCCTTAAAAGTTTAGAAGCCAGATGTACATTGGAGTGGACTAGATGGTACAGAGGTTTCTTTTTAGATACAGTCCAAAATCAGGGAGATCTTCCATGAAATCCATGATATGAACATGAGTAATGCATGGCAAAGGCTAGAATAGCAGTAGCATGGCCCCATCATTACAATAGCTTAAACAGTCAATAACTCGCACAATGACAATACCAAACAGGGAATCTTGGTTAACTAGCAAACAACCAATAGCATGGAATTTACACAATAAAAACAACAATTTCATGCTACCAAAAAGTACAAGATAAAAGCTAGCAGTACAACCCAACCCATCCATGATAGATTTCATAGTAGGTGACCAGCATCACAATTTGCAGCAAACAACCAGGTTCCAGTTATTAAAACACAAAAAAGAAAACACAGAATATCATACCTAACAAAAGTATTGGAATCAGAAATTCCAGTAACATCGGTAATTGGAGAAACATCTAAAAGAGCAGCGGCCCGTGGCATTACATTTTTCCCAAAAGAATTTGCAGCAGCAAATATGTGAGAGTAACCACCACTCTGCTGAACCAAATGAACTAGTTTAGCCCAAGGCTCTGCCAGAGGGTTCTTGAATTTATCAGAATCTGCCACGAGCACCTACACCACAAGCAGCACACCCACACCAACCATCAAAAATCCTGAAATTCAATCTTCCTTTCCAATACATATCTTCACAAACATAACCCACAAAACCCTAAAATTAGCTTATGCATAAGAAGTTAATTTATTTTTTCTTTATATTTTATTGTCCTAAAAGTTTTAACAGGGAAAAGCTCATCCAAACAGCCCTTCATAATCTAAAAAATAAGTTTTCCCGAACACCCCTTAAATATATAAACCCATGGATTCATTCTTTTCTTTATAATCACTAATATCTTTCTTTCACAGGCAAACTTGTCCAATTTAATTAAAACCATTGTTGACTGCAAAACTCTCTTTAAAACAGTTGTATTTTTTTTTTACTTTCAAACAAAAAGAAAAACTTGTAATCGAAACCATTGGTTAACTTAGAACCACTTGGAGCTGGTAGTTACTTTAAGAATTAATTTGAATAAAAAAAATCATAATTACATTTTTTTTTTTTTAAATGAACGTTTGGGTTACCTTGGAGATCGAAGGGTAGGACGAAGCAGCGTGCGAAGCAGCTTGATGAAGAGAAGGACCGGAACCGGCCAAGAGCACCGCAACGGAAGAGTCAGGGTCGGGAAGACACGTGGCAGCGGCAAGTGCAGAGAGAGAAGGGGGTTTGAGAACGCCACCTTCGTGTTCCGCCACAACGAGCGTGCTACCCTACAACACCACCACCACAGTGAATAGCATAACACACAGAAGAAGAAATGAACCAAAATAGCTTTCTTTTTTTGGGGGATGAATCGTTACGTGTCGAAAAATGGAGTGGCCAGCGAATGCGGGGCACGAAACGGCGCGTTTCTTGATCACTCCGAGCAAGGCGCGAGTGGCCATTGATTCTTAACGGAAGGGTGCGGGTGGCGCTGACAATTGCTTTGGGTTGCGGCTGATGGTGAAGGGAAAGAAACGGTGTCGTGTTGAGGTGGGAGAGTTGTAAGATGATGATGACGATGAAGATGATGATGATGATAAGTATAAGGATGGTGCTGACGTGTTGTTGTGTTTTAAAATGTTTGTTCAATAACTGGTAGCATGCAATGTGCTTGAGGAATGGAGGTTCTCGCCCTTTGGTTGGGGTAGGGAAAACGTTGCCTAACAGAGAGGGTGGTGAAGAAAATGAATTTGGCAAATGCTTCGTACAGGCAATCATTTTTAACCTCCACTCAAAATATTTTTTTAATTTCCAAAAAATTTCTTTATTCCGAAAATAAAAATATATTTCAGAAAAATAAATTCGAAAGAGGTTATTAAGTTTAGAAATAAAAATTCGAAAAAAAATCAAAATTTTATTCTGGAAAAAAAATCCGAAATTAAAAATAATACATTCTAGAAAATGAGATCCATAAGAGAAATTATCTTGTTCTGAAAATAAAAATCTAAAAATAAAAATGAAAAGCCTATACCGAATAAAAAAAATTCGTAATATAAAAAATTCGTTCCAAAACACATATTCCAGAGAAAGAATTCATAAGGTATTTTTATATGCACCTATTTTTTTAAGACATTTTCGTCTTTTACGCTAGAATCGGGTGCAATAATATCGTGCAGAAAGTAATAGCTCATGAATTTTAGGTTCAATCGTACTTTTTTTTTAAGTTGAGATTAAGGGTTAGGGATGACTTTCCCATCTCCATCTCATGTCCAAAACTAAAGAGTATCCGATCTCTACTTTTAAATATTAATTAATTTAAATAAAAAATAAATAAAAAGTTCTCTTTTTTAAAAAAATTATAGTTATATAAATATCGAATAAGCGTCAAATAATTGTAGAAAAATAAAAAATAATCAAAAACATCTTTATAAAAATTATAAATTAAGGATTAATTAAAAGTTAATGTAATTTTTTATTATACTTAATCAATTAAAAGTATTTTAATAATTTAAAATAAAAATAAGGATGAGAACATAAACAAACTTAATGTGTAAATATATATTGTAATCTTTCTTCATAATTTAAAAAGTTAGATATTATTCATATTTATAATTAGATAAATTTCTAAATAAATTAGGGGTAACAAAATTGGTTAGTCCAATATATTTTGACCTGGCTCTGGTTTGCCAAAAGTAGAAAGGACGGGTTATCCGTCAAGGTTATACGGATTGAAATTGGTAACTCGTCCGTCATAGGGTTGGCGAACCAACTCACCACTTTTAAAAGCATGAGATACCTCTTTAAGAGTGTCAAAAACAAAAGAAGGTCGATCCACCAGCATGTGGTCAGAATGACAAATTAGGCTGATCGAGTTAACACGGACTGACGGGTTCAAAAGGTTGACTACTCCGCCTAAATGATGGTGGGCTCGTAAGTTGGTCCGTCAAATCCGACCCACCTTGTCATCCCTAAAATAAACACCTTTAAAATATAATTAGGTAAATTTTTAGACAAACAAATTTAGCATAGTGAAATAAAAAATAATAATAATCTACCTAAGTTAAAATTGATTTATAGAAATTTCATAATTTAAGGTTTAAATACAATTGTGATTTTCTTAATATACTTTTCAGTTTTTATTTTTCTAAATGTATTTTTTTTTCTTGTATAAAATATTATTGTTTTGATCTTTACACAATCTTTTTAAATGAGAATGTGATAAACGAAAATTTGACGTTGAGTTAACACATATCATACTTTATACTTTGTTTACTACTTTCTTGTCAAGGCATGAAAAAAATTTAAAATACTAAAATTTTTATATTGTAGAAACTTATTAAGGCAATAATTCAACACTTCAAAATTTTAATTAGTATTTTAAAATAATTAAGTGTAAAATATGATTATATAGTTTGTATGTAAGATAATAATACTATAAAAACAAAAATCATATAAGATACGACTAATCATATAAGATACGACTGATATTTATTGAAAAAATTTAAAAATTAAATTATAATATAATTACATTTTTTTTATTTGTCGGTTTTTCACAATATTAGAAAAATATTTTTTTTATAGTTGTAAAATGGAAATATTGTTGAGATCCTTTACTTAAATAATATAAAATTATTTTCACCAAATAATAACTATTTATTTTTTACTTGTATACGCTGATAGGGTTTAGATAGTACTTGGAATTGGTTGTAACAATTGTCTTTGATCCCTCGGTCGCTCCTCTTTCGTTCTTCTTGTACTCGCTCCTTCATGCTCGGTCGTTCCTCCTTCGTTCCTCTTGTGCTCCTCCACTCTTCATGTGCTCACTCCTTGGTGCTCAGTTAGGAGTTAACCTGTGAAAGGTTCTCTAACAATTAAGTAAGTGCTCTGTATAAATGTATTATGTATTGATAAAAGCGTACCTTATTCTTCTGTAGAAGGCTTATTTATAGTGTTTAGTAGTGGGCTACTTTATTCATGCCCCATATTTGGCGTGTATCTTCAATAAAACAGTCTTATCTTATTTATCTCATAGCTCCCGAATTTATCGGGGTGCAGTCCGAATTTATAGGGGTGTTACTTTGATTTGTAGGATGTTATCATACTTATCCTTTGTTTTGCTATTTAATGTAGTTAGTCACCCAATCGGTCGGGTCAGCAATGTCGAGTGACGTGGCTCGTTCGGCTTCAACCTGTACATTTTGACCCCAGGCTCGATGAAACATTATTCAGAAGAGTCAAGATGTGCTTGCTTGGTACTTCGAGGTATGAAGTGACTGTTACGCATTAAATGCATTGTGTCAGATATGAGACATGTGTCATTCAACACATCGTTCGAGTTTCACTTTATTTGATCAAGAGATCTAACAGTCCACTTGACTATGTCGATTTGAGGGCAAACGTTGATAGAAAAACACTCTTCTTCTAGTAGTGATCTTTGTAATTTCTTCTTTGGATGGATGACAAAGGAGGAGCGGGAGAATTAAAGAAACTAAATAGGAGTTTCCGTGGATTGAAGTGGAGTTAGAAATTTGTGAGAGTGAGAGGTGGCTGGGGCCAACTCACTAGGAAAGAGTCTAGGCTAAGTCTTGAAGGAGACTAACCTAGGGAGAACTTAAAAACAAGTATAATGGCCAAAAATAGGCAGCATTTCATTACTAATTCCAAGTTGAAAATACATATATAAGAGACTCCTTTTTATAGGAGAAAGTCTCTCAAAACCTCTCAAATGAAAGTGTGACAAGTGTCACCACCTTATTGGTGCAAATCCTCTCCGTTAAGGAGAAGACATATGGAGTCTCATGCCTTCCTTGCCTACATTTCTATTTTCACCCCTCTTTTACTATTTTACATTTTAATTTCTTTTCTATTTATATTGTTCTCTACTTTGGCCTAAAATACAAGGACCAAACTTCCTAACTACTCTATACGTTTTTTACAAGGCTAAGAAGAAGAAAAAGACTCTACAAACTCTTCATTAAAACTCGATTTTCGCCTATCTTTTTGGTCGAAAGTTTCGAGGCTAGACGGTTGCCAACAAACATTCTGACCTATTGGATTTAAATGAATTTAACGGTGAACGTTTCGTTCCCTCGTCCTTAAAAACTACAAATAGAAGCTCATTTTGAAATTTCTTACGTTTTCACTTGCTTGCTCCGAGTCTGAGTGCAAGAGGAATTTTCAAGTGTCGAGCTTCGTATTGAGTTTCCAATCTTGTCTTCAAGAGGTTAGTGATGGCTTCTTCTGAGTCTCTGCGCATTCCTTCATGATCTACGTATTCTGAATGAACAGAATCCAACCCTAATGAGGTTAGGAATGTGGCTTGTTTGAGTCAGGCGGTCGACCTTGCTAGTCGATCGCCTCGTCATTCTAGTTATGATGGGTTGACCCACGCGTCCTTGATATTTCGACCAATTTTCGTGGTTCATCTGCCATGGATGGATTCATTTCTAGAGTTTCAAAGTTAAAACATGACTCCTCACCGGACATGATTGCAATCGATAGTTGTAGTCATATCGATCGGGTCTGTCACGATCAAGAAAATGGTCCTTAGAACTTTTTCCATGTATATACCTGTCTTTTTACTGGTTTGCATGTGACTTTGCCTTTTGATGAATTCACAATGGGTGTCCTTAGGATCCTCAATGTAGCTCCCACACAACTTCATCCTAACTCGTGGGTGGCCCTCCAAGCCTTTAGGCTTATCTACGATGTTTTTGGTCTGAGGTCGTCCCTACAACCTTTTTTTGTTTTATTACAATTCTCGGTCGGCCCACCCGTGGGCTGACTTTCTTTGTCTAGTTGTTCGAGTAGCATTCTTTTTGCACCCTATACTTCTTCGTACAAAAATTGTAAAGATAGATTTTTCAAAAAATTTATTGAGCCAGATGACAAGCCCTATTTTTATGATTTCGAGGGTAAGCCAAAAGTTTCCTTTTCACTAGACTCGATCGCCCACCCCCTATAAGTCGTGGCCAATATCATCCATGACCCCTCTAGATAAAGAGATTTTTCATGTATTTGACCAACTTCTGAATAGACTCCTTACTCAGAGAATTTTGGTTGTATACCAATCGCCCCACCATTCACTAGTGCAAAAACATAAAACAAATGCGGCTATTTCGAATTTATAAATGCGGCTTTATAGCCGCATTTGACCAACACGCACTTGTAAATCAAGAAATATAAATGCGGCTATATAGCCGCATTTATAAATACCATTTACAAGTGCGGTTATTTGCTTTAACCGCACTTGTATATGCCAAATCATTAAAAAAAATAAAAATTTTAAAACATCGTCAATCTTGTGTGAAGCCAACGTTGATGAAGAGTCATGGGAGCGCCAACAGCGGTGGCGGCAGCAGAAGCGACGGCGAACAGGGAAACAGCAACGAAGCAAACCAAAAAATCCACAAGAAACCACGAAGACAATGAAAGAGTATTGAGCAATGCGAGAAACCAAACAATGTAAGAAAAACGAATGTCAGCCAACGAAACAGTGCTTCGAGACCACCAATGCAAGGAAAAAAACATATATAAGAAAAACGAAAAACATTTATGCATATATTTGTGAAGATGAAGAGGAAGAAAGAGAGTTCAAGAAACTTACATTGCACAAATGGAATGCAGATGCAGCAGAAGGAGACGAACTCAGAGTGCGAACGCGAAACGAAGGCAAAGACGAGAAATAAAGTTTGAAATTGTGTGTGGCGCGCTTCAAAATTTAGGGTAAAAAAGGATTTACGAATGCGGTTAAAGGTAAAACCGCATTCGTAAATCAAAAAATTTTGATTTACGAATGCGGTTATTCAAATAACCGCATTCGTAAATCAAGCGCTTTGATTTACGAATGCGGTTATACAAATAGCCGCATTCGTAAATCAAGTGCTTCGATTTACGAATGCAGCTATTCAAATAACCGCATTCGTAAATCAAAATAATTTCAAAAATGCCACCGCGTTTTTTACGAAAGCGGGTAGCGCAAAGCCGCACTAAATAAAGTGTATCCTTTTCTTCTTTTTGCACTAGTGATTGAGTGAATTTTTTCGATATGTAGCGTTTAAATTGTTAGTATTTTATTCACTTTGTTGACCGTGCTTAATTTTTTGTTTGTTTGTAGGAGTAATGACGCAGACCGACCCTGATGTTGCTAACATGTTGAAATAACTACGTCACCAAGCAATAGAAGGGATCGCTCGAAATGGTTGGTGGGGGTTCGTTCAGGCCCATCATTGACTTGGTGCCACCTTCAAGTGGTGACAAACGACTGAGGAAGTCGAAAAAGAGGGGGAGATCCGAGCAATCTCCTTTTCGTACTACTCCCCAACCATCACTGGAAGTTGGGTTGTCCTCCCTGTTACACGAGAGACTTCATCTTGCTCGGAGCGTGCAACATGTACCCCGAGGAAGAAGATATCATCATTGTTGCACATGTCGAAGACATGGTGTTCTCAATGGTGGAGATGATGATCAGGTCGCTCGTCCTTGGTCAGGCGCTTGGGACTGAGGTACAAAAGGACTCAGTTGCTGCCATGGAAAAAAATGAAGGTGGAGATGGCCAAGTCATAAAGTTCCCTAAAGGCGACCCTAGAGGCGATGGGTGCCCTGGAAGAGGAGTCGCATCGAGTCAAGGTTGATCTTGACAGCGTAAGGGCTTGGAATGCCACATTGGAGGCCGAGATGCAACTTTGTGAACAAGGTTGAACTGAAGCGACCAAGGCGCACGAGGAGTTGATGACCAAGCATAAAGTCTTGGAAGACGAATTAGAGCATTATCAATCATTCCTCCTTCACATTGACAAAGAGAGATTTAACCAAGGGCTTTGCCAAACGGCATACTTCCATGGCATCCTTGTTGACGACGACCGATACGATGATTCTAAGAATGTTATTGTTCTCAGTGATTAACTTTCTCACGGTTGACTCTGGTGACAAGCTCTAACTCCGGTCTGTCTCCTTTGGAATCTGTTCTACGTCTTGTTGTACTGGAACGTGGCTCTATTGAAATAGAGGGGGCCCTAATTGTTGATCACACTCCGACGATCAAATCAGTAAGATCTTACTTAAATTGAAGAAGTAATTCGTTTCAGACTTAGAAACAACGTCCCTTTACTTGGGTCTCAAGCCCTCTTTTATAGTGTATCTCTTGTAACAACTTTCTATCATGAGAATCCAATCTCAATCGAAAGCATATGTAACAGAAAAACATTATATTTATGGGTGTCTTCTCTAGAGGTGCTACAACAGAAAAGAATCTTATCTCTAACGAGAGCATAAAATAACAACAAAACAACCACCTGCCAACAGGGCACCATCTTAGGCACTAACAGCAGGGAAACATTTTGTCTATGTGGGCACCCTTACTCATGGTGCAACGTTATCTTTCACTATGTATGCAGAAAGGACAAGTTATCCCGTCAAGGTTATACAGACTGAAATTGGTAACTCGTCCGTCATAGTGTGGGTTGAAGGACCAGCTCACCACTTTTCAAAAAAAATTCCAATTTTTTTCTGTTTTGTATCTATTTATTTCGTTGTAGTCATTGATATCATTTTTTTGGACAACAAAAATGGAAGGAAGAGTCATAAAATTGGATCAAATTTTAATATTCTAATCAATTAAGGGTTAATGCCTAACAAAATAAAGAAAATATCAAAAGTACTTTAATGAATCAAATGATGTATAAAGAATTTAATGTAATTAATGTTCTATAGAAAAATATTAATCATCACCAATTTTAATTCTAAAAGCATGAGATTCCTCTTTAAGAGTGTCAAAAACAAAGAAGGTCGATCCACCAGCACGTGGTCAGAATGACGAGTTAGGCTGATCGGGTTAATATGAGCTTACGGGTTCAAAAGGTTGATTGTCCCGTCTAAATGATGGCGGGCTCATAAGTTGGCCATCAAAACCGACCCACCTTGTCATCCCTAAAATAAACACCTTTAAAATATAATTAGGTAAATTTTTAGACAAACAAATTTAGCATAGTGAAAAAAAAAATAATCTACCTAAGTTAAAATTGAGTTATAGAAATTTCATATATGAGTATAATTTAAGGTTTAAATAGAATAGTGATTTTCTTAATATACTTTTCATTTTCTTCTTTTTCTAAATGTTTTTTTTTATTTTTTTTATAAAATATTATTGTTTTGATCTTTGCTCAATCTTTTTAAATGAGAATGGGATAAACAAAATTTCTCGTTGTGAGTTAACACATATCATACTTTGTTTACTACATTCTTGTCAAGACATAAAGAAAGATTAAAATACTAAAATTTTATATTGTAGAAACTTATTAAGGCAATAATTAAACACTTAAAATTTTTAATTAGTATTTTAAAATAATTAAGTGTAAAATATGATTATATAGTTTGTATGTAAGATAATAATACTATAAAAACACCAAATAATATAAGATACAACTGATATTTATTGAAAAAAATTTAAAACTAAATTATAATATAATTACAATTTTTTGTTATTTGTCGACTTTTCACAATATTAGAAAAATATTTGTTTTATAGCTGTAAAATGGAAATATTGTTGATATCATTTACTTAAATAATATATAATTATTTTCACCAAATAATATTTATTATATTTTGTACTTGTATAGACTGATAGGGTATAGATAATACTTGGAATTGGTTGTAACAATTGTTTTTGATCTCTCGGTCGCTCCTCTTTCGTTCTTCTTGTACTCGCTCCTTCATGCTCGATTGTTCCTCCTTCGTTCCTCTTGTGCTCCTCTACTCTTCATGTGCTCACTCCTTGGTGCTCGGCCAAGAGTTAACCTGTGAAAGGTTCTCCAATGATTAAGTAAGTGCTTTATATAAGTGTGTTATGTATTGATAAAAGCGTACCTTACTCTTGTGTAGAAGGCTTATTTATAGTGTTTAGTAGTGGGCTACTTTATTCATGCTCCATATTTGGCATGTATCTTCAATAAACAGTCTTATCTTATTTATCTCATAGCTCCCGAATTTATCGGGGTGCAGTCTGGATTTATAGGGGTGTTACTCTGATTTGTAGGATGTTATCATACTTATCCTTTTTTTGCTCATTAATGTAGTTAGCCACTCGGTCGGTCGGTCACTGATGTCGAGTGACGTGGCTCATTCGGCTTCGACCGGTACATTTGCCTCCAGACACGATAAAACATTATTCAAAAGAGTCTAGATGTGACTGTTTGGTACTTCGAAGTGATTGTTACGCATTAAATGCACTGTGTTACTGATGAGACATATGACGTTCGAGTTTCACTTTATTTGATCAAGAGATCTAACAGTCCACCTGACCATGTCAATTCGAGTGCAAGAGTTGATAGAAAAACATTCTTCTTCTAGTAGTGATCTTTGTAATTTCTTCTTTGGATGGATGATGAAGGAGGAGCGGGAGCATTAAAGAAACTAAAGAGGAGTTTCCATGGATTGAAGTGGAGTTAGGAATTTATGAGAGTGAGAGGTGAGGCCAACTCACTAGGAAAGAGTCTAGGCCAAGTCTTAAAGGAGACTAACATAGGGAGAACTTAAGAACAAGTAGAATGGCCAAAAATTGGCAACATTTCATTACTAATTCCAAGTTGAAAATACATGTACAAGAGACTCCTTTTTATAGGAGAAAGTCTATCAAAACCTCTCAAATGAGAGTGTGACAAGTGTCACCACCTTATTGGTGCAAATCCTCTCCATTGAGGAGAAGACATGTTGAGCCTCGTACCTTCCTTGCCTACATTTCTATTCGCACCCCTCTTTTACTATTTTACATTTTACTTTCTTTTCTATTTACATCATTCTCTACTTTGTCCTAAAATACAAGGACCAAACTTCCTAACTACTCTATACAATTCTTACAAGGCTAAGAAGAAGAAAATGTCTATACAAACTCTTCATTAAAGCTCAATCTTCACCTATCTTTTTGGTCGAAAGTTTCGAGGCTAGACGGTTGCCATCAAACGTTGTGACCCATTGGATTGAAATGAATCTAACAGTGAACATTTCGTTCCCTCGTCCTTACAAATCTATAAATAAAAGCTCATTTTGAAATTTCTTACGTTTTCAGTAGGTTCATGGAGAGTCCAAATGAAAAGCATCTCTTGGCTGCAAATGCATTATTAGATACTTGTAAGGTACAACTGACTATTGTCTATTTTATAAGAAAGATGAAAGTTCAAAATTAATTGGCTTCAGAACAATGACTATATTAGGGATCCTAATGATAAAAGAAGCACATATGATTATGTTTTTATAATAGGAATTTGTACAAATTTATGGTAATTAAAAAGCAACCCAATGTAGCTTTATCTACTTTAAAAGTTGAATTTATGGCAATAACTAATTGTATGGTTACATATAATTCTTGAATTTGTTGGTTTTAAGCAGGAAATAAGCTACTTTCCCTTTTTGTGACAATAATTCAAATATAAAATTGTCTAAGAACCACATCCTGCACGAAAGAAACAAACATATTAATGTTAAATAATTTTTTCTTAAGAGATCTTGTAAGAATTTCTAACCATTTCTCACCTTTGTTGAATTTCTTATAAGACCATCTCCAACTTCTAAAATCCGCATGTTAAATGCTTTTGTACTACTAGATGGCCGTAAGGCCGACTAGACCGGATAGACGACAAAACCGACTAGACGACAACAGGCGAAGCTAAACGCGTAATTAAGCATAAACAACCCAACTTAAATGATAAGCACGGTTAAGACTCAATTGGGCCTTCGTTTGGACCCTAAAGCAGGCCCACAGCGGCCATAGCCCACCTAGAGCAGTATAAATAGCAGAAGAGGCACATCACCCAAGGTAACTATTCACTCCCCACTCTTCTGGTACTTAGCTCTCGGTCTGACTTGATCGTCGGAGTGTCTTCGCAGGTACTCCCCCCATCGTGTCCAAGCCGAAGATCCAGCTGGAAGAAGACCAACCGGAAGACCGACAAGACGAGAAGAACAACACAAGACATCATCAGAAGAAGTGTTCTGCAGGGTCAGATCCTGTAGGAACATTTTGGCGCCCACCGTGGGGCCGAGAAGACTAATCCC
This sequence comes from Phaseolus vulgaris, assembly GCF_051622355.1. Classification (NCBI taxonomy): domain Eukaryota; kingdom Viridiplantae; phylum Streptophyta; class Magnoliopsida; order Fabales; family Fabaceae; genus Phaseolus; species Phaseolus vulgaris. Next base: position 36,024,665 of record NC_143508.1, read on the forward strand.
ACGAATTATCCGCATGGTGACTACGAGGAACATGACGGGTAACGATAGGAATGCACAAGAAGAAACCAGCCGTCCAGACCCTATGACGTTAATCTTGAAGATGCAGCAGGAAATGGAAGCTTTGAGGAAGAAGAATGCTCAGATGAAAGAAAAGCTTGCTAAGAAGCCGGAAATACCGGAAGCTATGGATAATATCCCCTCAAGAGATCATGCGAACACGGATACACATGAGGCCGGGAGCTCGTATCAAGAAAACGTAAGGCCGACCTCAAATAATGCGCTAAACACGACGCCTAGAAGAAGCCCCTTCACTGAAACCATCCTTGAAGTCCCCTTGCCGGGAACCTGGAACAACCCCACGTTGGACAAGTATGATGGGTCCACGGATCCGGATGAGCATGTAAATGCGTACCTGACACAGGTCGGCTTGCATACCGCGGAAGACGCGTTGTGGTGCCGAATATTCCCCACCTCACTTAAGGGGGCAGCCTTGAGCTGGTTTACTCGACTGCCAGCTCAATCTATAGATTGCTTCGACACGCTTGCGGCTAAGTTTGGAGCACAGTTCACTACCAGCCGACCACACCACCTCACCTCGATCGCCTTAGTGAATATTCGGCAAGAGAAGTCGGAGACCTTGAGGGCCTTCATGAACAGATTCAGCAAAACAGCGTTAGACATACGAAACCTAAGTCCCGAAGTGGCGATGCACCACATGGTGACTGCGCTGAAGCCGGGACCATTCTCGGACAGTTTATGCATGCAACCGGCCGCAACATTGGATGAGTTGCGCCAAAGAGCCACCAAATACATGCAGCTGGAGGAATTGAAAGAGTTTCGGAGTAGAGCTCAGGCGCCCGACGAACCTGAGAGGAGGAGAGACAGAAGCAGGCCAACACATTTTGGGAAGCCCAGAGACTTACCCAGGGGACCACGTTTCAACCGTTACACCCCCTTGACTGCTGAAAGGTCAAAGGTCTTAGAGGAAGCTCTCAATGCAGATCTCCTGAAGGCACCAAGCAGGACTCCTACTCCGTTGAGTGCCGACCAAACCAAGCATTGTCGATACCACCGCAATTTTGGGCACACAACGGAAGATTGTTGGGCACTGAAGGATAAAATTGAAGAGCTCATCCAAGCTGGTCATCTGCGACGCTTTGTCCAGACAAGCCGAGAGGAGAGGAAAAACGAAGTTGATCTGGAAAAGAGAGAAGGGCGTAGGGACACGCAGGCAAACGAGCAGAGAGGCCGAAGAGGTCGGGACGGCCGAGAAGGACGAGGAGCAAGAGATCATCGAAGAACCATGCCGGTACGGGGAGTCATAAACACAATCGCCGGAGGTTTTGCGGGAGGAGGAACTACATCATCCTCCCGAAAAAGACACCTCCGGGCGGTCAGTTCGGTGTACTCCATCAGCAGAAGCAACAGGAGAAGCCTGCCTCCCATGCTTTTCACGGATTCGGACTTCAGAAACATAAACCCGAAGCACGATGACCCTATGGTAGTCACCATCGAGGTAGCCAACTTTGTCATCATGAAAACTCTGATAGATCAAGGGAGCTCTGTGGATATCTTGTATTGGAAGACCTTCCGAAAGATGGGCATATCTGACGACGACATTGTCCAGTATGATGAACAAATCATTGGCTTCGCGGGGCAGAGAGTCAACACCAGAGGATACATTGACCTGGACACCAAATTTGGAGAAGGAAATCGAGACTGTCGGACGATCAAAATCAGATACCTGCTTGTCGACGCCGAAACGTCTTACAATATTTTGATCGGGCGATCCTCTCTCAACAAATTGGGAGCTATAGTCTCGACACCTCACCTGGCCATGAAGTTCCCAGCCGACAACCCGAGTAGGGGTCGAGAGGTGGTCACTCTCCATGCCGACCAAAAAACTGCTAGAGAATGTTACGCGGCAAGTTTGAAGATTCTGCCACCGCGAACACCCACCCGGAGGGCCGAGGTTCATCATATATCCTTGAGTGATGACTTGGATCCAAGACCTAATGACGAACCCCAAGTGGAACCCAAGGAAGAGGTGGTGCCATGCCGAGTGGGCCGAGCAGGTCAGAATACACGTTTGGGATCAACCTTAGGAGAAGAGGGAAAGAACATTATCACAGCTGTCCTATACAAAAACACGGACTTGTTCGCATGGTCGGCAGCCGACATGCCGGGAATAGATCCTCGCATAATCTCGCACAAACTATCAGTCTGTAAGGAGGCTAGGCCGGTAGCCCAGAAGAAGAGAAAGTTCGTGGGAGAAAAAGGACGGATAGTCGAAGAGGAAACCAGGAAACTACTGGATGCTAGGTTTATCCGAGAAGTGCATTACACCACGTGGTTGGCAAACATCGTCCTGGTGCAGAAGAACAATGGAAAGTGGCGAATGTGTACTGATTACACCCATCTTAATAGGGCATGTCCAAAAGATGCATATCCATTGCCAAGCATTGACCGGCTGGTAGATGGCGCAGCCGGTCACAAAGTGTTAAGTTTTCTTGATGCATACTCTGGGTACAACCAAATACGCATGAATCCGGCAGACCGAGAGAAGACAGCCTTCATTACCGACAAAGCCAATTTTTGCTATGAGGTCATGCCTTTCGGCCTCAAGAATGCTGGAGCCACCTATCAGAGGCTCATGGACCAGATGTTCCGAGATCAGATAGGAAGGACCATGGAAGTATATGTTGACGACATAATTGTAAAATCCGATAGCGTGGAACAACACGCCAACGACTTGGCCGAGGTCTTCCAGCAGATAAGAAAGTATAACATGCGCCTTAACCCAGAGAAATGCGTATTTGGAGTTGAAGGAGGCAAGTTCCTAGGCTTTATGCTGACAAGCCGAGGAATCGAGGCGAATCCGGACAAGTGTCGGGCCTTGGAAACCATGGGAAGCCCGGAAAACCTGAAAGAAGTTCAGCGGCTGGTGGGAAGACTAACGTCCTTGTCCAGATTTATGCCTAGATTAGCGGATAAGATCAGACCAATCTTGAGGCTCATGAAGAAAGCAGAGAAGTTCACATGGAGTGAAGTTTGCGAAGAAGCTTTTCAAACGGTAAAAAAGGCGTTGGCCGAACCGCCTATTCTAAGCAAACCCGTCCATGGGATCCCTCTACTGGTCTACCTGGCCGTGTCGCCGGAAGCCGTAAGTGCCGCCATAGTACAAGGCAAGACAGAACAAAAACCAGTCTACTTCATTAGCCGAGTACTACAGGATGCGGAAACCCGGTATCAAATGATCGAGAAGGTAGCTCTAGCCCTCGTCCATGCCTCCAGAAGGCTACGACAATATTTCCAAAGTCACGAGGTTATAGTGCGAACCGACTTCCCCATCAATAAGATTTTGCAAAAACCCGAGTTGGCCGGAAGAATGATTGGCTGGTCAGTCGAGTTGTCCGAATTCAGCATTAAATACGAACCACAAGGACCTATCAAGTCCCAATGCTTGGCAGACTTCACTTCAGAGTTACAGCAATGCCAAGAACCTGAAACCATATGGGTCTTGCATGTCGATGGCTCCTCAAGTAAGAAGGGTGGGGGAGCCGGAATTGTTCTGGAAGGGCCAAAAAATATACAGATTGAGCAATCTTTGCGTTTTGGTTTCCCTACTTCGAACAATCAAGCAGAATATGAAGCGCTCATAGCCAGACTGTTGCTGGCAAAAGATGTGGGAGCTCAGAAGGTGGAATGTCATACGGACTCACAACTCATGGTCGAGCATGTCAATGGGAACTACCAAATCAAAGATCCTCTGCTCCTGAAATACTACCACAGAGTGGTTAACATAATCAGTCAGTTTCAAAACGTCAAGATAAATCATGTGAAACGACAAGAAAACCTGAGGGTCGACACCCTGTCCAAACTGGCAACCGCTAGGACGAAAGGCCGACACGCCTCTGTCATTCAGCAGATCTTATCGGCTCCGTCGGTCCCCATCGGGGAATGCATGGTCACCGAAAAGGGAGAAGACGACTGGGTGTCCGACATGAAGAAAGTTGTCAAGGACCGTGAAGAAGGGAAGGACGGCCATGACTTACACCTATCCAGGAAAGCGTCACGGTTTGTTATAATAGGAGAAGACTTATACAAGCGAGGATTCTCAACCCCTTTACTCAAATGTGTGTCGAAAGTAAAAGCTGAATATATTCTGCAAGAATTACACCAAGGGGCGTGCGGGTTACATTCTGGGGCCCGAACAATGGCGACGAGAGTCCTGAGGGCCGGATACTATTGGCCTACGCTAAGAACAGATTGCACCAACTTTGTGAAAAAATGTGTAAGTTGTCAAGAGCATGGTCCGCTAATCCACCCACACCCTCACAACCTGCAAAGCATCAATTCTCCCTGGCCTTTTGCCCTGTGGGGGATGGACATAATAGGTCCCTTCCCCCAGGCAACCGGGCAAAGGAAGTTTCTACTGGTCGCAGTGGATTACTTTACAAAGTGGATTGAGGCGGAACCCCTTGCAAACATCACAGCTAGGCAAGTCCAGAACTTTGTATGGAAAGACATCATCTGCAGGTTCGGAATCCCGCACACCATCATCACGGACAATGGGAGACAATTTACTGATCGCAAGTTGGCCGAATTCTATGAAAGCCTGGGCGTCCAGCACAAGACAAGTTCAGTGGAGCACCCGCAAACCAATGGCCAAGCCGAATCTGCTAACAAAGTCATCCTGAACGAACTAAAGAAAAGACTTGGCAGTGCCAAAGGTAAGTGGGTAGAGGAGCTCGTAGAAGTTCTCTGGGCATACCGGTGTACCCCCCACTCGGCAACTGGGGAAACCCCGTACAATCTCACCTACGGCACAGACGCCATGCTGCCGGTTGAGGTTGGAGAGCCGACAATCCGAAGAGAACTCCACAGTTTGAAGATGAATGAAGAGTGTCTAAGAGCGGAGTTGGATTTGCTCCAGGAAGCACGCGACAGGGCCAAGATAAGAGAACAAGCTTGCAAGCAAATGGCCGCGAGAAGATATAATTCAAAGACTAAACCAAGAGCCTTCCAAGAAGGAGACCTGGTCTGGAGAATGAAAGGAGAAGCTCGCAGGATCCCAGCAGAAGGAAAGTTCAATGCAAACTGGGAGGGTCCCTTCAAGGTCAGAGAAAATCTCCAGAACGGCGCATATCGCCTGGAACACTTGGATGGCAGAGAAGTTCCCAGGACGTGGAACGCGAGCCATTTGAAAATGTATTTCAGTTAACATGTATTATAGGTGTACTCTTTCCTACCTTCGATCTTTTTTCCCAGAGGGCTATCCCGAGGGTTTTTGATTGAAGAAGGTTTTAACGAGGCACCACAATCAATGAAATCATGTTTATCACTCAAAATTCTCTGGCAAATCATTAATACAAGAAAAAATAATACCTCTCGGCCAAGGAAGAATTCACCCAAGTGAATCCCTGCCGAGAGTACAACAAAAAACCTCTCGGCCAAGAGAGTTCAAGATAAACCTCTCGGCCAAGGAAGAATTCACCCAAGTGAATCCCTGCCGAGAGTGCAACAACATACCTCTCGGCCAAGAGAGTTCAAGATAAACCTCTCGGCCAAGGAAGAATTCACCCAAGTGAATCCCTGCCGAGAGTACAATAAAATACCTCTCGGCCAAGGAAGAATTCACCCAAGTGAATCCCTGCCGAGAGTGCAATAAAAACCTCTCGGCCAAGGAAGAATTCACCCAAGTGAATCCCTGCCGAGAGTACAAGAAAAACCTCTCGGCCAAGGAAGAATTCACTCAAGTGAATCCCTGCCGACCGAGAGTGCAATAAAAACCTCTCGGCCAAGGAAGAATTCACCCAAGTGAATCCCTGCCGAGAGTACAAGAAAAACCTCTCGGCCAAGGAAGAATTCACCCAAGTGAATCCCTGCCGAGAGTACAAGAAAAACCTCTCGGCCAAGGAAGAATTCACTCAAGTGAATCCCTGTCGACCGAGAGTGCAATAAAAACCTCTCGGCCAAGGAAGAATTCACCCAAGTGAATCCCTGCCGAGAGTACAAGAAAAACCTCTCGGCCAAGGAAGAATTCACCCAAGTGAATCCCTGCCGAGAGTACAAGAAAAACCTCTCGGCCAAGGAAGAATTCACCCAAGTGAATCCCTGCCGACCGAGAGTGCAATAAAAACCTCTCGGCCAAGAGAGTTCAAAAGAACAACCTCTCGGCCAAGGAAGAATTCACTCAAGTGAATCCCTGCCGACCGACCGTGCAATAAAAACCTCTCGGCCAAGAGAGTTCAAAAGAACAACCTCTCGGCCAAGGAAGAATTCACTCAAGTGAATCCCTGCCGACCGAGCGTGCAATAAAAACCTCTCGGCCAAGAGAGTTCAAAAGAACAACCTCTCGGCCAAGGAAGAATTCACTCAAGTGAATCCCTGCCGACCGAGCGTGCAATAAAAACCTCTCGGCCAAGGGAGTTCAAAAGAAAAACCTCTCGGCCAAGGAAGAATTCACCCAAGTGAATCCCTGCCGACCGAGCGTGCAATAAAAACCTCTCGGCCAAGAGAGTTCAAAAGAAAAACCTCTCGGCCAAGGAAAAATTCACTCAAGTGAATCCCTGCCGACCGAGAGTGCAATAAAAACCTCTCGACCAAGAGGGTTCAAGATAAACCTCTCGGCCAAGGAAGAATTCACCCAAGTGAATCCCTGCCGAGAGTGCAACAAAATACCTCTCGGCCAAGAGAGTCTCAAAGAAACAATCAACCGTACAACAATAAACGCGTATACAAGTAAGCAAAAGACGACATTCCAATTAAAAACAACTCATTCATTATATTCAAAAGAAACCGGCTACGCCGTATCGGTTACACAAAAAGAAGGGGGCCACGACTTTACAAAAAATAACAATTAAAAGCGACCCATGCATGGAGAAGCAACCTAGCTATCGGACTCTAGGTGTTCGACCTCAGGAGCTGTCGGGGGAGCTAGAACTTGAGTTGAGCTTGGAATTTGGTCTATCGGCATGAGTTGGCCTTCGTAGAAATCCTTGTCGACATCGAATTTCCCTTCATCCAAGGGAACATTATAGAAGAAGGCCGCTTGCCGAAGGGCTTTCTTAAAGCCAAGTTCATGTTCCTCCATGACGCTATCTTCGGCCACCTCTAGTTCCTTCAGCAACTTCCCTATCTTCTCTTCGGCTTGGTGGTTGGTAAGGGCCATGTCCGAGAGGCTTTCCTTTAAGCCCTTCACTTCGTTGTCAGCCTTCTCGGCAACCTCTCTACCAGCTCTCTCGGCCAGTTCGAACTTCTCTTTCCACCTCACCGCCTCGGCCTCTAGGGCTTCCTTCTGAGCCACAAGTGTAGCATTTTCGGTCAGCTTTGTTTTCAAGCTGGCCGACGACTCGTTCAGCTTAGCCCGGAGTCCCTCCACCTCGGCTGCATTTTTGTCCCTCTTCATCAAATCGGATGCCATCCGTTTGCCGAGTACCAAGGTCCTAGAGCACAACTCCATGAAGGCGTCATGAACTTGCGAAGGGCGTGCCGACAAATACGCATCTTGCTGGTAAGGATTCAGCATGATGTTCACCTTCTCGGCCACATTAAGATCGTGCCCGAGAAAGTCAGGCCCGCTCGAACCCGGTCCCCCGGGCAATCGGCCCCTCTTAGGAGACTTTCCAGATGAAGAGCGCTCCCCATGGCGCCGAGAAGACTTGCCACGATCCTTGCCATGGTCTTCTTTCCGTTTCCTTGGGTTGGTCAGACGATCGGATTCGACAGCCGGCACTATGGTAATGGGGATAGCAGCCTCGGCATCCAGTGTACCCGATCCTCCCGGCGTATCCCCCCTCGCGGCCATCTGTGCTTGTCGCTTCAGGCGAAGCTCTCGGAAATAGTCTTTCTTTCCACCTGGCGGCACCAAACTTGCCATTATACCTGAAGGACGAAAGCAAAATTAGTCATGGTAAAGCGCACAATAAGACAAGTAAAGACACATACCGTCAACATCAACACATCTATCAGGGGACAAGTAGGCACGGACGAGGGACCGGGTTGGAATCTTGCGAGGAAGGTGGTCCAACACCGATAACACTTCCAAGTCGTCATCGGTCATCAGGGACCTCGGCCATAAATTGAAACGTGCCGGATCCTTCGTCCAATAAAAAGGAAATTTAGGTGTCTCACCATCAAAGAAAAATTGCCGTCCTCCCTCCTCAATGACAACCTTAAAGAAACCTGTCTTAAAGTTCTTGTAGGATGTCGTATAAGGAGCGAAAAGGCTATTTTTTGTTTGGCCGACAAGGGATAACCAAGATAATCGGTCACCCGGCCTAGTGCCAAAGAAATGCAAAAAAGACCTAGCTGTCGGCCTAAGACTCAACACGTCGCAAAGCAACCGAAAAGCCTGGATTGCGGCCCAGCTATTCGGATGCAGTTACGTGGGGGCTACATTTAAAACATGCAGCACTTCCATGGTGAAACTATCAAGAGGAAGACGGATATGCATATCCGAAAACAAACAAGAATAGAAATAGAAAAAATCCTTTCGCCCTTCCCCTCTGCCCAAACAAACAGTCTCAAACTCTCGACACCTGAGAAGAGCGAAAGCACCACTAGGCACACCATCTAACACAATATCTACGCTATCTACAAAATCCTGGAGCAACGAAACTTTGGTAAAGACAGAGAAGAACTCAAGAACACTACTATGTACCAATCTATACTCGGCCTCTCGGGTTTCCTCCCCTGCGTACCCACTCAATGACAACGACTCTGCGGGTTGTTCACTTTCCCGACTCAAAGGGCCGACAGCCCGAGAAGAGCCTTCGGCATTCTCGGCATCTATGACATGGATATCGTCAGCCAATGGCCTCTCCCTATCAGACCCCCTAGACACAGAAGGACATGAGGCAGCAGTCGAAAGAAAAGACATTGTTACCTCCAGGAAACTCTTCAACCAATACACAAGGAACGCAGGAATATCACTCGACTGTCGGACTCTCGGAGCTAGTTCATGAATCACGTGAAGAAATCGGAGCCCACTGCCACTCCTATTTATAGGTGAGAAAAACGAGAAGGCGAAGCGTCACAACGAATGCCCACCGTTGGATCCACATGCAATGAACGCGTGAGATCCCACCCAGCGGTCACATCCCACAGTACCACGCGCACGCGCCTCGAGTACAAGCCAATGTACTCAACCAAAACAAACTGAAGGCTCACGGCAATTCGACTCTACGTTACATTTTAGCCAACTCACTTGAGCCTGGGGGGCATATGTACTACCAGATGGCCGTAAGGCCGACTAGACCGGATAGACGACAAAACCGACTAGACGACAACAGGCGAAGCTAAACGCGTAATTAAGCATAAACAACCCAACTTAAATGATAAGCACGGTTAAGACTCAATTGGGCCTTCGTTTGGACCCTAAAGCAGGCCCACAGCGGCCATAGCCCACCTAGAGCAGTATAAATAGCAGAAGAGGCACATCACCCAAGGTAACTATTCACTCCCCACTCTTCTAGTACTTAGCTCTCGGTCTGACTTGATCGTCGGAGTGTCTTCGCAGGTACTCCCCCCATCGTGTCCAAGCCGAAGATCCAGCTGGAAGAAGACCAACCGGAAGACCGACAAGACGAGAAGAACAACACAAGACATCATCAGAAGAAGTGTTCTGCAGGGTCAGATCCTGTAGGAACAGCTTTTATTGTAGATTGGTTCTCATACGATGACTTGTTATTAAGTCTCATGTTCTTAATAAGGCACAAAACTTTGCAGTATGACTAGATATACGATGAACTAATTGTTTAGTACACAATATCTTGCCTTAAACCTCTTTGAACTGTTGAACCAAGTGGTGTTCAAGCTTTGAAGAATCCAAACCCTTTGAAGGATGTTGAAGCCTTGGCTGTGCTTGGTGTTGTTGTGCTGGTTTAGTATAGCTCTGGGGTAGTTTGAGTGTTGTAGTCCACCCTTTGATTAAATCTAAAGCATAGGCATTCTCAATCTTTGTGAAAGTAAAATGTTTTCAAACTAAGTTAAAACAACCGATTGTTTTGTCGAAACAACTGATTGTTTATACTTAGGTGTTTTGAGAAAAAGATTGAAAACTGTTTTTCAAATGGTTGAACTATTAAGAACCAAAACAACCGATTGATTCGAGGAAACAACCGATTGTTTGTTTTGGGACCATAACAGAATAACTGTTTTATCTTTGACTGAGCTTTAAATGATTTAACTGTTTACGCTCCAGTCATTAAATGCTTTGATCAATATTTTAATGCAATTTAAGAGTTTGTTAAGATTTGATAACAAACTACATCTTTGAATAAATTCAGAATAACAAATTTGAGAATCAATCTTTGACAAGTTTTTACTAAGAGTTTTTGAGTTTTTCAAAGAGCTAAGATTGCTAAGAGTTTGTGATTGATTAAAGTTTTGTGGAATAGGATTCTGCTTGTATTGATTTCAGATTATCTTCTGTAACAAGTGTAATCCTTGTACTCTGTAAAACAAGTTTCGTTTCTGTGTTTGCTAAGATTGGCTGTGTGTTCTTGAGGGGATCAAGATCAACAATCTTGGTGTTGGTGTGTTGGCCAAGGAGAGTGTGTTTCTTGAGGTGTTCAAGGTCATTCTCTTGGTTGTTGTATAAGTGATCAAGGTGTGATTGCTTAGTGGATTTCCTCAGGGTTTCTGAGAAGAGTGGATGTAGCTCTGAGTTTGGAGTGAACCAATATAAACATCTGTGTACAATCTCTCTATCCCTATCTCTTTAAATTCAGTTTTGTTATTTGATAACTGGTATAAACAACCGATTGTTTTCTCAGTGCTGTGCTTTTGGCTTTGTGTTTTGAAAAACTGATTTCTAAATCAAGGTATTTGTGAAGTATTTTCATTCAAGGTTCAATAGATTGCGAAAACGCTCTTTAAACAATTCACTCCCCCTCTAGTTTAAAGCCATCCATTCTAACAATTGGTATCAGAGCTTGGTTCTTGAAAGTTATTCAAGTTGATCCAAAAATCTTTTTCTATGGCTGGAAAACTATCTTTTGAGAAAGGTGCCTCAATCTACAAACCACCTTTATTCTGTGGATTGAATTACAAATATTGGGAAGCAAGAATGAAAATCTTTATGGATTCTATTGATCAAGGAATTTGGGATTCAATTGAGAATGGTCCTTACATTCCAAAGTTTAAAAAGAATGGTTCTTTCATTACAAAACCTTGGTCTCAATGGACCAATGATGAATGTAAGTTGGCCAAGCTTGATTGTACTGCTCAAAACATAATAGCTTCTGCACTAGATACTAATGAGTTTTTTAGGATATCACAATGCAAAACTGCTAAGGATAAGTGGGACACACTCAAGGCTGCTCATGAACCAAAGGAAGCAATGACAAATAGTCAAGCAAGAAGGAAAAGAAGGCAAAATAAGAAAAGCCTCAATCTTTGCTTCATGGCCAGAAGGGAGGATGACTCAAGTAGTGTAAGTTCATCAAACTCCTCAAACTTTGAAAATTATGGTCAATTGCTTCAAGCCTTTCAAGAAACACATGAAGAAGCCAACCGATTGGCTCTCTTGAACAATCGGTTAAAAAAAAAGAACAGTTGGCTTGAAAACAGAGTAAAGACACTGGAAGAGGAATTAGAAAATTCAAAAACAGATTTTGAAAATCTGGAAATCATTTACAAAAACTCCTCGTGCAAGTGTGATACTCTAGTTTGTGAAAATTGCGAAAATCTTGAAAAGAAGGTCCACTATCTTATTAAAACAGTGGATAAGCTTTCTAAAGGTCAATCCAACTTTGAGAGTGTTCTAGCATCTCAAAACTGTGTTTTTGGAAAAGCTGGATTGGGTTTTAATCCACAAAACAAACAAGATAGATTTTCAAAATCATTTTCGAAAATGCCAGAAAAACAATCGATTGGACCATCGAATCAACCGATTGTTACATGCTTCTATTACATGAAAAGAGGCCATTCTGTGAGGTTCTGTAAAATCAGAAAATTTGTTGTTCCTAAAGGTCTTATGAAGTGGATTCCTAAGGGAAATAAAGCTTTAATTGATGAGTATAAACCAAGTGGACCCACATTCATAAGGGGACCAAATCTTTGTACTTGAAAATCTCTTTTGTAGGAAATCTTGGAGGAGAGCAAGCAACTGTGGTACTTGGATAGTGGATGCTCCAAGCACATGACAGGGGACAAAACAAATTTCCTGTGTATCTCCTTTAAACAAGAGGGCCATGTCACCTATGGAGACAACAACAAAGGAAGGATTCTTGGAAGAGGATCCATAAGAGATAAAGACATCTTGGTAATCCATGATGTGCTTTATGTAGAAGGCCTAAAGCATAATCTGCTGAGCATTAGCCAACTATGTGACAAGGGATATCAAGTGATGTTCAAGTCAAACACATGTGAAATTTGTCTACCCAACACAAAAGAGGTAATGTTGGTAGGTAAGAGAGTTAATAATGTGTATCTTCTAGATATCTCTTCACCATGTTCAATTGGATGTCTTCTATCCAAGCAAGATGAATCTTGGCTTTGGCATAGAAGAATTGCTCATATTCACATGAATCATTTGAACAAGCTAATTTCAAAGGATCTTGTAATTGGGCTGCCAAAACTCAAGTTTGAGAGGGATCACATTTGTGAAGCATGCCAAAAAGGGAAACAAGTGAAAAGTTCTTTCAAAATTAAAAATGTTGTTTCATCCTTGAGACCTCTTGAACTTCTTCACATGGATCTCTTTGGACCCTCAAGAACTATGAGTCTTGGTGGAAATTATTATGCTCTTGTTATTGTTGATGACTTTTCTAGGTACACTTGGACTCTTTTCTTGGAATCAAAGAGTGATGCCTTTTCTGCATTCAAAAAGCTAGCAAGAAGGCTACAAAATACAAAGAACATCAACATAGGTTCTATTAGGAGTGATCATGGAGGAGAATTTCAGAATGAGAAGTTTAGCAAATTTTGTGAGAAATTGGGAATTCTGCACAATTTCTCTGCTCCAAGAACACCACAGCAGAATGGAGTGGTAGAGAGGAAGAACAGGTCTCTTGAAGAGCTTGCAAGGACAATGCTTAGTGAATCATCACTTCCTAAGTATTTTTTGGGCAGATGTAGTGAACACCTCCTGTTATGTGATGAATAGGGTGCTTATAAGGCCCATTTTGAAGAAAACTCCATATGAACTCTTTAATGGAAAGGAAAACTTGGGAAAGTTTGATGAGAAAGCGGACCTTGGTATCTTCATTGGTTATTCACTCACAAGTCATGCATATAGAGTCTACAACAAGAGGTTGATGACTGTAGAAGAATCAGTTCACGTTGTCTTTGATGAGGTAGATCGCAGAGTCAATCAAATCCCAAAGACCAGTGCTGAGGAAGATGAATAGAGCATCATTTTGGAGAAGCTGGAAATCTGTGCAGAAAAACAACCGGTTGATTCGCAGAAACAACCGATTGAAATTTTGCAACAGAGTGAGCTGCCCAAGGAGTGGATAACATCATAGGGTAGATAAAGGAAGGTGTCTCCACACGTAGCTCCATCTCAAACTTCTGCAGGCACACAACTTTTGTCTCTCAAATTGAACCAAAGTCAATTGAGGAAGCTCTCAAGGATGAGAAATGGGTTGAAGCTAAGAGCTGAATCAGTTTGCAAGGAATGAGGTATGGTTTCTTGTCCCTAAAACTAATGAAATGAATATTATTGGTTCGAAATGGGTTTTCAGGAACAAGCTAGATAAGGATGGTGTGATCACAAGGAACAAAGCAAGGCTAGTTGCAAAAGGCTACAATCAAGAGGAGGGCATAGATTATGGTGAAACCTTTGCTCCTGTTGCTAGATTGGAGGCTGTGAGGTTGCTGCTGGCTTTTGCGTGTATGAGTGGTTTTAAGCTCTTCCAAATGGATGTCAAGAGTGCCTTCTTAAATGGCTACATCAATGAGGAAGTCTATGTAGATCAACCACCAGGCTTTGAAGATCATAAGTATCCCAACCATGTCTTTAAGTTGAAGAAAGTTTTGTATGGACTGAAACAAGCTCCAAGACAGTGGTATGAGAGGCTTAGCAACTTTCTGCTATCTCATGGTTACGAAAGAGGAATGGTAGACAAGACTCTCTTCATCAAGAAATCAAATGCAGAAATAATTCTTGTGCAAATCTATGTTGATGATATCATCTTTGGTGCTACACAAGATAGTTTGTGTGAAGAATTTGTGGCTGCAATGAAAGGTGAGTTTGAAATGTCTATGATGGGAGAACTGTCTTTCTTTCTTGGATTACAGGTTAAGCAAACAAAGGATGGGATCTTCTTATGTCAATCAAAGTATTGCAAGAAGATTCTCAGGAAATTTTAAATGGAGAGTTGCAAAGAAGCAAGCACTCCAATGCCATCAAGCTGCTACATGGATGCGGATGCTGCTGGAAAGAGTGTAGATCAAAAAAAATACAGAGGATTGATTGGATCTTTGCTTTATCTAACAACTAGTAGGTCGGACATCATGTTTGCGGTGTGTCTATGTGCAAGATATCAAGCAAATCCTAAAGAGTCACACTTCAAAGCTGCAAAAAGAATTCTGAAATATCTCAAAGGAACATCATCTGTAGGATTATGGTATCCTTCTCACTCTCCAATTCATTTAATTGGTTATTCAGATTCTGACTTTGCAGGTTGCAAGCTAGATAGAAAGAGCATAAGTGACACTTGTCACCTTCTTGGCTCAAGCCTAATCTCATGGCATAACAAGAAGCAAGCATGTGTTGCTCTCTCTACTGCTGAGGCTGAATATATAGCTGCTGGTAGCTGCTGTGCACAGATTCTATGGCTCAAGCAACAACTTGCAGATTTTGGTTTACAAATCAGCAAGGTTCCTTTGATGTGTGATAACACTAGTGCCATCAATCTTACCAAAAATCAGATTCAGCACTCAAGGACCAAACATATTGAGATAAGACATCATTTCATCAAGGATCATGTAAACAATGGGAACTGTGAAGTGAAGTTTGTGGAGACCAAACTGCAGTTAGCTGACATCTTCACAAAGCCTTTACCAAAAGAGAGGTTTTTCTTCTTAAGAAATGAGTTAGGTATCCTTGATCTTAATAATCTCTCCTAAATCTGTTTCTGATACATGCTAAAGTCTATTTGTGAAGACAAATATGGGGAGAACTAATTGGTTCTTGTATATCTTTATCTGATACTGTATAATCTGTTAAAATCTCTGATATAAAAGGTTTTCTGCTGCTGCTGATAAAAACAACCGATTGTTTCGTGTAAACAACCAATTGTTTATCATGTTTTATGCTTGGAAAATGTAAAAGTCTAACCTGCTGTTGTAAGAAGCATTGGATAGTTTAAATGTTATTTTTTGCAGGTACTGCTTTAGATTCAATCAGGTCAAACACAAGCACCAGAGATTTGTCTTCATCAAATAGGGGGAGATTGTTGACCCAAGTGGTGTTCAAGCTTTGAAGAATCCAAACCCTTTGAAGGATGTTGAAGCCTTGGCTGTGCTTGGTGTTGTTGTGCTGGTTTTAAAAGAAAAATTCACTTAAAATTTTCATGTTTGAGGTTTACAAAATATTTTGTGAGAAAGCTTTTCCTACTAAGGGAAACACTTATTGAAGTTGATCTACTATAATTAATGACATTATGATTATATATTGACAATCTTACATTGAAATTCACCATGTCTTATTTTATACATGTTATGAGGTGAAATTTGTCTAAGTACTTTTGTTCCCATTAATTTTTCTTTTATATATTATATTGTTCTTAACTAGAATTGCCAATAGGGGTTGCTTATGATAAGATTTCATAAGTGGTGTAGAATGTCTGGTAGAGTTTAGGATCTTACATTGTGCCATGTACTTTCTTATTCTTTTATGATGCTTCAATGTAAAGTTTAAAATTAGTGAATTTGCTTAATTAAGATAATTAAATAAGTGGATGTTGTTGGGTTTAATAGTGCCAAAGTTCAAGAGGGGGGGTGAATTGACCTTTTAAAACTTTCTCGCAGAAACAATGTTTAACACAGTTTTACAGAAAATAAATCGATTTATGTGAAAATGAACAGATTTATTTCAGCACTGTTTTTGTTTGAAAAGCTTTTAATTCAGCAAGGTTAATCACAAGATTATGCAGTGAGAATTTCCAGATGCACACACACAGATATCAGATTTGAAAAACAGTGAAACACAAAACAGCAAGCTTTAATTTCAAGCAAGTGATTAAGGTTCAACTGATAGCATGCTAATTAATTGAGTGACCTTTGCAAACAAGCTGTTCCAGTGGCTTTTAACAGACTATGAGTGTTCTTCTTGATGTCAAGCAATTTTCCAGAAATTAAGAACAATGAATCACAGAACAGCAAGCTTCAACTTTAAGCAATTTGTTTAAGGTTCAATTAATAGCATTGACAGTTTCTTGAGCAGCCTATCACAGTCAATATGTTCCAATGGTTTTTAGCAGATTATATATGTTCTTATCAGATTCAAACACCTTTTTCAGAAATCAAGAACAGTATGCACAGTGCCCAGAAAGAACAGATTTATTTTCAATTGAACAGATTTATTTCTTTGCTGTTTTGTCAATTATGCAGAAACGAAATTGCAGAGAGTGAGAGAGAATGAACAC
The DNA here is from genome assembly GCF_051622355.1 of Phaseolus vulgaris. NCBI lineage: Eukaryota > Viridiplantae > Streptophyta > Magnoliopsida > Fabales > Fabaceae > Phaseolus > Phaseolus vulgaris. Next base: position 36,041,266 of record NC_143508.1, read on the forward strand.
AAACAATTATACTGGTTCACTCAACTGAGCTACATCCAGTCTTCACCAACAACAGGTGGAAATCACTAACACACAGTACAACCAAGTACAATTCCCACTGTTCTTGAAACCTACAAGAACTTAGGTACTCTTGCTGAAAAAAACCTATTTCAGCATACACACACACCCACTCTTCAAGAACACCTATCAAGAAGAGTGTTCAACCAAACTATTACAAGAAAGAGATGTGAAACGACTACACCTGATTGAGGATACACAGATCTGCCTTAAACCAGTAGGCAAGATTGCTAGAACAGTAGCTGCACCTCACACCAAGCTTTTGAACCAAACCAAGAACAAACACTTTGTGATTTTCGAAATCTTTGAAGAACAAATGCTAATCCTTTGTAAACACTTAACTCTCTACTGTCAAAACTTGTTTTTGCAAATGTATGAATTGGTATTAATCTCAGAAACAAGTTTGCATTTTATAGAAAACCAACTTATAACAGATTTTTGAAAAACAGTTAAAGCTGTTATAAAATGAACAGATTGAAAATAAAATGAACAGATTTATTTTCAAAAGCAGTTAGAGAATTTGTTAAGTGAGGAGACTTAGTAAACCATTCTGGTGCTGAGATAAAACTGAAAAACGTTTAAGCTTGACATGGCACCAGAGGCAAAAAGAATCTATTCATTTACAGATGAACAAATTTATTTTTCAAAACGAAAGCAGAGAAAGTTTAACTATTTAAAACTCAGTCGTTTTGAAAAGAAGAAGACTTAGTCAAAATACCTGATGCACAAAATCTAATTTTTACAAGACTTAGCCAAGGCATCAGTGAAAAAAATGAATCTGTTTATTTAGAAAAGAACAGATTTATTTTTATGCAGTAAACGTGTTTTTGTGTAAAACATGTGAAAAACAGTTTAAGAAAACTTATGCTTGTTCTTAACACATGGCCAGTGGTTATGAGGTGAGTTACTCAGCAAAAAGCCCACTCTTAGACAACCTCTAAGCACTACCTAAGACATACTTAAAACAAAGCAAAAATACAAGTGAAAAGTACATACAAGTCTTCATCAAACACTACACATAAGTCTTCATCAAACACAATCTTGAAGGGGCAGCAACCATCTTCAACAAATGTAACTCTATTATGAGAGTGAACTAGTATAATTATTGTTGTTATTATTCTCTTATCTCTTATTTGAGTTGAATTCATATGGAATAGTTATGAAAAATTAAATGACATTGAAAATAACATTTCTTGTAGTTAAAACTTGATTTTCTTTAAAGTACTAATTGATTCTAAGTTAATCATTCACTAATTTTGCAAAAATATTGAAAAATCTTCAAACCTTCCATTTACATCTTCTCGAACTTAATCAACATTTCTAACAACAATGAGTAGCTAATGAATGCTTACAAGTTATTCAACTTACTCATAATTCAAGAATGCTAAATTAACTTCTCATATTTTCCATGCAATATTTTGAACACAACTTAAAACCCATAGTTACTTAGAACCTAATTTGAACTTATACAACCTAACTTGAACCCGCCTATAGGAAGATATAGGAGGAAAACTTTAAGAAAAAACATTTGCATGCACACATGGTGGAAGAGATAAAAACTTTAAGAAAAAACAAAATTTTACTCTAGAAAACTTAATTGTAAACTTAATTTATTGTTTCACATTGCAAAAGTTAGCTTGAGAATCAACCCATAAAAGAGTAGAAGAATAGAAGATTGATAAATTTTGAGGGAAGATGAATCTTTAAGCCTGTGTTTGGTTTGGGGTGGCACTGTAGCCGCAGACGAATGTGGGGTGTCACCCCCGTTTGGATCCGCTGATGGTGGAGGGTGTGGGTGAGGGTGAGGGGAAAGTTGGGCCAAATGAGAGAGCTTTTAGAAGTGAAGAGAAAGGAGAAGGTGAGGGAGTGAGTGCCAGGTAGGATGAAGACGTTGTCGATAACAAAGATGCAATCATTATCAGACAACGGAATAAGATATGCCTTTTAGAAACACGTTTGAAGGTTTCCACAAAAAGTGTTAATGTTATTAGTGGGGATGTCTTTTCTTTTTCTAATTAACATTATTATGTTTTTAAGTTTTGCATAATTTCAAATTAACATGTATTTATCTCTCTCTACATCAAATGTAATGACTTTATATATTTTTGCAACTAATTAATGTTCATGACATCTTTTCTTAAATTATATTAATGTTATTATTAATAGTAATCAAAATCATAATTAATAACAATTATATATTTATATAACATAACATTTATTAAATAATCATTAATAATATTAAAATTATCTACAAACAAAAATTTAACTAATACAAATTTTTTCAATTAATAAAATTAAAAATGAAGAAATCATATTTCATTTCTATATTCTATTTTTTAATTTATTTAAATTTTAAATTATTTTTTAAGTTATAATTGAAACTTACAATTATTTTAATTATCAAAATTATGTACAAAATTAATAATCATTTTTTTACACACATGGACAAAAGCATACTTTATTATTATATATAACATAATGTAATAAAAATTAAATAATATAATACTAATTATTTTAAATAACTTAAATGTTCTTTAAATTAATTAATATTTCATTTATTTATTTATTTATATACAAGGGTAAATTTGTAATCTTACAATTTACATTATTCAAAATATATTAAAATATTTCCACAACTATCACATCATTCACACTTTTCAATAAATTTTCTTCACATATCCATTATAACATCCTTCATTCCAAACATCTTCAACTTTCTTCACACTTACACTCTCCACACCCTCAATTTTCCAACTCCACGACTTCTACTCCAAACAAAACATAAAAGTGAAGATAGAAGAAGAAAAAAATAAATAATATTTTTCTCTATTAATAAGAAAAATAGAAATGTGACTCTTTTTAGAATATCTCTTTCTCTTTCTAAAATTACTCCCACTTTCTTATTTGTCTTTATTTTCGTTCTGACCCAAGAAACTCATATTTAATTCTATTTTCTATTTTATCACCCATATAAAACTTCATCACATAAAATATATAAACAGTAAAATAAAATAATCCTTTCAATATTTGGTTAAGGTTAATTGTTTTAATTAAAAACCAAATTCTAACATAAAAATCTGGATGATTTTTTTTTATAGAAAAAAAGAGAATTTGGAGGATTAGTTAGTAAAAAACAGTTTATTGTCGTGATGTTTTTCTTACAGTGAAGACGTTGTTTTTTTTTAACAAAAATTATTACATTATTTTGTTGGAGTTGACTAGTGAAATTCAACTTGATTGGATGATAATAAATACTTTTGTACTAAATTTTAGGTTTGATTGTTAATTTAACATCCGTAGTGGTACATATTTGACCTTTTAATTCATATATTAAAAAATTATTATTTTAATTTAATTCGTATAATCTTATTTTAATTCATTAATCCATAAGATATACATTTATAATAATTAAAACAGATTAAAAATATCACATAAAGACTAAATTTAATAATTTTAAATACAAGAATTAAATGTAATTTTTACTACACTAAATGAATAATTAAACCTAACTTTTACGAATATTCAAAATTTCAATTAAATGCTCTTAGTTGTTGTTTATAAAAGACATTTATATATTTTTTTGACTTAAATATCCTTTAGTTTCCATATATATTTTTTAATTTTGTAAACTGATATTGATCATTTAGACCTTTTGAACATTTCTGACTATTTCTTTAACCCTTTATTATTATTATTATTATTATTATTATTATTATTATTATTATTATTATTATATAAACTATGTTAAAAGATTACGTGATAGTCAATTCATTCAACTAGTTGTAATTCACCTAGACATGTTTTAGGAAAGAAAATAATCAAAGTAAACTTTTGTAACAAAAAAAATCAAAATAAATTTTGTAACAAAAACAATAAAAATAAACTAATTTTACGGAAACTATTAAAAGTCAAATTATGGATTAAAAATTTATTTAAATCCAATTAAAAACCTTAATTCACACCCTCATTGCATTTTTTTTCCTTCCTCTCCTTTGTCTAAAATCATTAGTTATAGGAATCAATTGTCATTTTTTTTTCTACAACGGATCCATGAACCTTTTATAATAAAACAAAAATTTATTTTCATGTACAATTGTACATAATCAACTATACATAACTTTTAAATAATTATTATAGAATCTAGCAAAATTATTGTAAAGTTATAATTTAAAAAATGCACTCTTAAATTAAATTCATAAAGCAGTGTCATACCTAAAACTTAAATATATTTTTATTTAAGTATATCAACTATGCAAAATTCAATTTTCCCCCAAAATCTAATTAATAATTAAATATTCCACTTTTTCTTTTGAATATATTCAATATTTTCGTCACCCAGAAGAGCGAGAGAGTGTGTGGGGGACGAAGAAGCTACAGCAGAAAGGGAAGCTCCTTCGATCTACAATCTATAGCTATTGCGCTTTCTGTTTCGGAGACTTTCTCTTTCTCTCTCTCTCTCTCTCTCACTGTGATTCCACCTTTTTGCCATCATGATTTCTGCAACTAAGCTCAAATCCGTTGATTTTTACAGGTCAGAATTTCTCTCCGTTCTTCATTTCAGTTTCAATTTGCTTGTGAATGTGCAGAATCGTTTTTTTTCTGTTACAGATTTGGTTGGATTTTGTTGTGTTCATTGTTAAGCTCTTTGTATAACGGTTCAAACCGAAGTCCACACTGTAAGAAAACACGGATACCAATATTTTTCGGTGTCTGTGCGCAAGAAGAACTTGTCCATTGCCTCGATTCGAGTCTTCTTGTGTGATTGGAAGTGTTTCGGTGTGAATTTTTTTAGTAGTTTTGTGGTCATGGATGTCACGGCTTGCGATGTAAATTTTACGCGTAATTTGTGAATGCAGGTTTCTTTTGTTATTTTTTTAAAAAAATTGGGAATGATTTTGTTAAGTGCTTGTTGTTGACTTGTGTCAACAGAAAAATCCCGAGAGATTTGACTGAGGCGTCGTTATCGGGAGCGGGATTATCCATAGTGGCAGCTCTCTCCATGATGTTTCTGTTTGGAATGGTCAGTGGCTGAATCATGTTTATGACTTGTGAATTGTTGAACGAAAAAATTGTAATTTAGATTGATGTTAGGTCCTATACTGCTTTGCTATTAGACCTCTAATTATGAACATCTTTTATTTAGTTTTGTCAAATTTATAAGTTTGAATTGGATGTTCAAATTTCATTTTGATATTTGTCTTGCATCCTTGTTTCAGGAACTAAGTAATTATTTGACTGTTAGCACCTCCACATCTGTGATTGTTGACAAGAGTTCTGATCATGACTATTTACGTATCGATTTCAATATCAGGTAGAACAGTATCTGGGCATTTCCTGTCTGTGGTTGAGTAGGATGTTTTTCAAAGATGGTCAATGCTTATGTCTTAACTATTGTTTAATACTATGTATTTATTGCTGGGTTTGTGGTTTTTGTTCAGTTTTGGTATGAACTTGTTATGTTACAAGGAATGTGAGCTTCAATCTACTTCTATTTGCAAATTGAGGCTGATTAGGGGTTGATACGTTTGTTCACTGTCTATTGATTAATTCATTAAACAAAACAGTTTGTAGTTTGACCAGAATCTTGAAATTCACTTAGGTAGTGTTCGGATAGAGCATTTAAAATTTAAGGAATTTAAAATGCACGGAAATTTAATTTCTTTAACTGAATTATTTTCATTTTCAATTTCTTTAAAAAGCAATTTAAATTTCTTGCATTTCAATTTCTTTAATTGCGTAAAGTAATTTAATTTCCATTGTATGTAGAATTTCATTTTTAAATATTTATTTAAAAAAATGTAGAGCAAAGATAGATAGGGAAATAGAAGCAGAGGTGCAAAAGAGTGAGAGTGAGAGGGAGGAGTAGAATAGAGGGAGAGAGAGACTCAAACAAAAGTGACAAAGGGGAAGAGGTGCAAGATAGGGAGCACTCACCAAAGCTTTGGGTGAGAGAGAGTTGAGAGTGAGACAGTGAAAGAGTAGGAGTTTTCAGATTCTTTCATTTTTTGACTTTATATGAACGACCTTTCATATTACTTTTAAACAAATCTCCTATCAACTTACGATCATTTTAAAAATTCTTTGGATTTAAGATCCAAACTACTCTTTCGATATGCCATTTTAAATTCACGTTAAAATTGGAATTCTCTCTTAAAACTCTATGTCCAATTACACTTCTACAGAAGGAAGAGGGAAAAACCTTCCCATGAAACTAGTTGAGCTTCATATCATATCGTTGTTGAATTTGGGAGTGGGATGGGGATCTTAGAAAGTGATCATTAATATCGGTAGTTGATGTACAGTGATGGCTTGTGAAATTGACATTAGGTTAAAGCTTTCCCTAAACATTGTGTTCATCTCTCACAGTTCTTCAGTTTTTCGAAGAGCTTCAAGTCCTTGACAGTTCATTTGGATACCCTAGCAAGTCATAGTATTATAGTCTGTACATTAAGTCAATGTAATGGGTGTTTGTAAACTTTATCTTCCTCTTTCGCTGTTGTTGTTGGCTTATTACTTCAACTTATTTTGTAGTTTTCCTGCACTCTCATGTGAGTTTGCATCGGTTGATGTGAGTGATGTGCTGGGAACAGTAAGTCTCTGTTAATCCTTTTTCTTATTCATTTTATACATGCTTATGATATTTTACCTCATCCTTTCTTTGAAGTTTTAGTGCTTGTACTTAATATTTTGCCTCTTGTTTTCAGAACAGGCTCAATATAACAAAAACAGTTCGGAAGTTTTCTATTGATTCACATTTAAGACCCACTGGCGCTGAGTTTCATTCAGGTGCAGTATCAAATGCTGTAAAGCATGATGATGAAGTAGACGGAGAATCTGTTGAAGGTTCATTTTCATTCACAACACATAATTTTGATAAATATGCTCATCAGTAAGTGGCCACTTCTGAGAATATTTCATTTGATTTTTCCTTGTTTTTGCTAAGTTCATTTCAAAATGCATTATTTACTCTATGTTTCATAATCCTTTTTGCAGGTTTCCAATTACAGTTGTAAATTTTTATGCACCTTGGTGTTCCTGGTGTCAACGTTTGGTAATCATTTTTATCATGATTCTGTACCTCTTCATCAGGAAATAAGATTGGCACCTGATGTCTTTGTTGTTTCATAAATAGATTGGGTTCTGTTTCAACAATGTCTCATTCCTTAAAAGAGAAATTTCCCTCTCAGTACAAGGCACTAAGTACTAAGTAGTAGTGGCAAAGGCTATGTCATCAGTCACACTTTAGTAGTGACTAATGCAAAAATATTTAATATTGAATAACATGTTACGATGAGGATGGTTGCATTTCAGCCATATAAGATTGTTAGCCATGTGCTTTGATACAATTGATGAATTATGCAGAAGTTATTTCCTTTAATGATGGCGTGGTTTATAAATTTTTAACTTTTTTGGTGGATTAATAGATTTTGAACTTTACATGAATTTATCTTCTACTGTTTTCTTTCAGAAACCTTCATGGGAGAAAACAGCTAAAATTATGAAAGAGAGGTACTTTATTCTGACTCATTGTTTCTCACAATTCTTGAAATTACATTTTAGAAGATAGATATTTTCCTATCCTTTGTAGATATAGAGTTATTTTTTATCACAACTTCACTAATTCAATGTCCAATATGTATTTGATTAATTTTAATAGATATGACCCAGAAATGGATGGGCGCATTATTATGGGAAAGGTGGATTGCACTCTAGAAGGAGATTTATGCAGGAGGTATTATTGCTAGTTTCTTTACTTTTCTGTTTCCCCCTAAAAGATTATGCTTCTTACTTACAGTTGACACGTTTTCCTTTTCTTTTTTGTAATTTTTTTATCCATTACTCAATGAAATTTGGCTTTTTACCATTTTTATGATTTTGCTTTTGAATCATATCTATAGACAATGTTGCCAAGTCAGGGAAATATCATAGCAAACATTCCTCGTTATTAATTATTGATTTTATTCCCTATTATTAGATCTCTTCTTTGTTATGAACAAGAATAATTCATTATATGCCTTCTCGGTTTCTCTTTTCTCTCATAATTAAGTGAAAGTGGAAAACTTCTGTTATTTCTCATTTTCACCATAATGACAATTATTTCTTTTGAATAAATTTTTTTGTACTCTCAATTCTCACATCGAAGAATAACCATGCTCTAAAAGTTGTTTCATACTCACAAATTTTCATCTAATTTTTTTATAGATAAAGAGTACCATGAATCCACCTTACCTCTTTCCTTTGTTGTAACTCCGTTGTTGTCTTTGCCTTTTACTTCAACACACTTTCCATTGCCTAACTTAACTTTTGAGACAAATGAAGAATCCATGTTAACAAATGCTTCATAATCTTCTGTTATATGATTGCTGCAGCTGCGGTCCAAATACCATATATTTTTTATGCTCAAGTTGTTTTTTTGACAAGAGAAGATCAAGTTCCCTTCACCATTTTTCTACTTTAGAAAATGAATTGTGTTGTTGATTGTCAAAGTAACAATCCTTTGCTCATATCCAAACCTTTTGCAATTATAACATCGTGGCTCTTCTTTATTCCAACAATCTTTTTCTTCATGGTTGTTCTTCTTACGTATTTCCTCTTCCATGTGGATTTCTTCCTCCTCTCCGAATTTGCTACCTCTAGAAGACTAACCATTATTTGTTGATTCACCTATTTGAGATGATATCGTAAGTTTGGATTGGAACATGCTTTCAACTGACTTTTAATGTGACGTAACAATTTATGCTGATAGGATCTAAGTGACCCCATCAATCCTTGATCGATCATGGTTGACAAGTTCTTATTTTCTTATGTGGCAGTCACCGTAGGATCAAATTATTTACTCAAACTAATAAGAATTTCATTAACAATTCTTCAATGACTGATTGTATCTCCATGAAACATTATTTGACTCACCAATTTAGACAATCTATTGAAGTATTGATTCAAACTTTTCTTTTTCTTCATCCTCTGAATCTCACTTGAGAGATTAAAGTTTAACTTTCCTCACCTTGGAATTTCCTTTAAAATCTGATTGAAGAGTTTCCCATGTTTCCTTTGTTGTTTTTGCCCTCTCTAAATCATCCTAAGAACTTCAATATCTGTGTTTTATTTTCCCTCAATGTTGCATGTTGCACAACTGTAAAGGCTTCATATTCATGCTCTGTTTGTATTAACTCAGAAACATGAAAAAAGGTGAACAAAGTCTCCACTTTTATATCCCAAAAATCATAATATTCCTTGTTGAAGATCTCACATCGACTAAAAATATGACCAAATTATAATTACAATATATAGACGAATGCAAACGTCATCTTACAAACCGATGTATGAGATTGAGTTAGGCTTAAAGTCCACCTTCTAAGATGGTATAAAAGCTTATTAGAGTTTATTGTAGCGAGGCTTGTTGAGCCCATCGTGTCAGCTGCTATCAACCTTCTCCCCCTGCCTCCTTTTATTCACACATTGACTAGAGATATGACTAAACTATAATATATAGTTGAGTGCAAATCTACCTCACAAGCTTGTTTATAAGGTTGGGTTAGACTTATAGTCCCCTTTCTAAGATTCCTCTTGAACAAAGGAACTTGGACATTACAATAAATTGTGTTGTTAGCTGTGAAAGTGTTGTTTTTGGTCATCGTTCTTTAATTTGTTTTATTGCAAGGATCTACAACTTTGATACCACTCTATTGGAGGTATTTGAGTGGTGTTGATGGTATCTTACCCTCAAGAAACTAAGTTTTATGATGACTATAACTATTGCAAATTGTGCAAAAAATTTAGAACAAAAGGAAGATAATTTCGCATTGAATTACTTTCTGTTTTTGTTTGTTTTTCTTACTTTCTACAGTACATTCATAGACTGAAAAAATAACTCTTAGATATAACAATTACAAATATAAAAAAGTCACATGAATACTACTAAAGGTGACTGATGTGACCAATGTTGTTAAAATCGCGAGTAAACCTGCAAACTCATGCAATTCAACAAATTTGGAGGAGAAGGCGAGGTGACTCGAACGACGGATCGTCACCTACGTGGATCATAGCGAGTAGGCGTGATGCTCGGAGGATCGATCATCTCGATCCTGTTACTTGTCTCGCTCACCACCGCTTGCACTCTTCGCTGTTGTGTTTGCCACTGCTTGCTCTCACTGCCGTTATGCTCGCCACCGCTCGGTCTTGCCACTGCTTGCGTTTGCTGTCGCTAACGGCCGTGCCTGTTCGTTCTCACCACCACTGTCTCTATCTGTTTATTTTCTCAGATCTGTTATGCTCCTTGCTGCCTTGCTTATTTTCTCCTGTTCTGCTCATGGCTGCCTTGTTTATTTTCTCTGATCTGTTCTGCTCCTCGCTGCCTTATTTTATAATGGCATCAAGCGATGACTGTTTACTAATACAAATGGATTTCTGTGGAAGATTTATTTGTATTAAATATTTAGGAATTTATTAACTGTTTTATGCATCTATCTTATGAATTATGAACCTATTTTTAGTTTTCTTATGTATTGAATATTATTTTTCATATACCACTAACTTTTACGAGTCAAGTTATGATCCTCATCTCATTCTTGATCCCCTTACGATCCTCATCTCATTGCATGTGACTAGGGCAGCACATATAAGAACACTAAACACTTATGACAACACATTACTCAACAAATATGATGAGTAAGATATATTTTTATATATATATATATATTATATTATATATTACATACACAAACGTGTATAAATAAAATTCATAAAATATAATAAATGTATAGTTGGAATTTGGGAAAGTCCAAATTAAAGCATATTTCTTGAACAATTACAACTAGAAAGAGTATCAATCTCATTTGTTTGTTAAATTCATTAAGGGACAATGCTTATATACTTCATCAATACATCTCACCAAAGTATCCAAAAGATATGGACACACAAAGCAACTTTTGATGTATAGATGTTTCATATAATTCCTCTGCAACAAGGGAATGTGACTTTCACCAATAATTTCCATTCTATATAAAATCAAACCCTCTATCTTTGCCTCTTCCAAACCAAGTTTTTCTCCTTCACTATATTCTCTTCAAATAATCGTCTTCCAAGAGAGATACATTAATTGAAAGCTGAAACAGTTGATAATAAAATACGTGTTTATACCTGAAATTGGATATACTAGAATATGCATTGCATAAACAGATTTCATAGGCTAGGCTTTGTAGACCTTGTTAGCATAAGATTGAAGAAGATAAACATAAAAAACTTTCTGCAATATTTGCTATGTTGAGCATGGAATTATTTTGTCTTCATTATAATTTATTGTTTTCTGCCTTGGTTCGTTGACATTGTTATTGAACACGTCATTCTCAATTGATACTTATTTTTCCATTCATTTGTATCTCATTATCATTGTCCAGGAATCACATACAAGGGTATCCATCCATTCGAATCTTCCGTAAAGGAAGTGATCTCAGGTAATAAAATCCATTAGGGAAAATCAATTGGTCAACTAGTGTTTGATGAAAAATTTCTACCTCTATTTCAGTATTTTGATTGACAGTAATTTGCTCTATATGTTACGTGTTATTTATGATTATTAATTTCATGCTATTAGCATTAATATCATTGTTATCCCTGCACAAACCTAATAATATACAGGTCATGCATATTTGGTTTTCTTTGCCTTGGCTAATTTGGCAATAATGAACACTTGCTCTTGTGGCATCTGCTTATCCTTTTCAGGGTATTATATACTTAATTTTGCAATTGTATTAAATTTTCTCAAGACCCCTATTTTTTAAATTTGGCAAATTATATCATCTTGTCTATTTTCCTTCACCTAAAATCCTTAGTATTATTTTTCTATCCAAATTGAGGGTTTATGATGGAATTGGGGATATGAAATTATTTTAGAAGTTTGGAAGTTAGAAATTTAGTAGAAACTTGATCAAGTTTGTAGGGTTTCTTTATAATATTTAGTTCTCCATTTTATTTTGAGGTCTTTCAATTCAGTTCATTTTTGTCTTATCTATATAATATGTCACACAACCTGGCTACTGTGTACCATACTTGTTCCTGATTAAAGTTCTAATGTTTTGAATTTTTTCATTAAATCTAATTTGCTGAATGCGTTTCCAATTTCAGAAGTGAACATGGGCATCATGAACACGAGTCCTATTATGGAGATCGTGATACAGAAAGCCTTGTCGAGGTTCACACTATATTTATTTTAAATTAACACACTTTAAATCAGTTGGCTTGATGCTTTTTTTAATGTTATTAAACATTATTTTCTTCCTGCAGTTTATGGAGAATTTAGTTACATCTCTCCCAACAGCATCTCAAAAGCCAGCTCTGGAAGATAAATCTAATGCTACAGATAATGCAAAAAGGCCAGCACCATCAGCGGGTGGATGTAGAATAGAGGGATATGTGCGAGTGAAAAAGGTAAAATACCCAAAAGGTTGAGGTCTAACCTTCAACAGTAATCTATAGAGAAATTCCCATTTTGTTCCACGGTGTTCATATATATCCATGAATTAAGGAGATCTATCATTTCTCTGGAAGTAACTGATACAATGGATTCCTTGTTTTGTTTTGTTTTTCTTTTTCTAGAAGCTTCAGTTATTAATAATAAAATCTCTAAAATAACTTTTTTTTTCTAAGATTTCAAAAACTAAAAATAAAAATGAGAATTCTTGAAAGAAATGTAAAGCTGTTTTGCACTTTGCAGGTTCCAGGAAATTTGATCATCTCAGCTAGATCTGACGCCCATTCCTTTGATGCTTCTCAAATGAACATGTCACATGTCGTAAACAACTTGTCTTTTGGAAAGAAAGTGACGCCTAGGGCCATGAGTGATGTGAAGCTCTTGATACCATACTTAGGTAGCAGCCATGATAGGCTCAGTGGCCGGTCATTCTCCAATACTCGTGATTTCGGAGCAAATGTTACTGTAAGTTCAATATTTTATATGAAAAACAGAAAAACTTTTAATTTAGTCTCAACTCTGCCATTTGACTTTTTTTGGTTAGTATAGGAACTTTGAATGTTTGGTTGAATAATGGGAAATATCGTGATTGCTTGTATATTGATCTCCATTTGCAAGTGAGATCTAGAGTCAGCATGAATATCCAGGACCTCTTGAAGTTTTTTTATTTGCTTTTCTCCTTTTCTTCCAAATCTCTTATAGTTCTACCACTCATGTTTCTGCAGATAGAGCATTATATTCAGATAGTTAAAACAGAGGTAGTGAATAGAAAAGGTTATAAATTAATTGAGGAGTACGAGTACACTGCGCACAGCAGTGTGGCACACAGTGTTGACATTCCTGTTGCGAAGTTTCATATCGAGCTCTCCCCAATGCAGGTTCGCATACAGAGGTCATAATTTTGGTTGAATTTGTGCCGTATTAATAAAATTTATTGAAGGTTTACAATGTTTTTGTTGGCAGGTCTTAATAACAGAAAACCAGAGGTCTTTTTCACATTTTATTACAAATGTTTGTGCCATTATTGGAGGCATTTTCACGGTTTGTATTTGCCATTGTTCCAGATGTTGCTTTCTGTTATTTTTTTTTAAAATTATATTGTTTTTAAGTGTTATTTTTTTCTTTTGTAATTTCAGGTAGCTGGAATTTTGGACTCGATTCTGCACAACACTATCAGAATGATGAAAAAAGTTGAGCTTGGGAAAAATTTTTGATAGATAGGTGAACATTGTATAGCGTTGGGTCTCAGATTTTGTTATACCCACTTTCACTCAGCAGTACTATAGGTAATTAACTATGCTATATGTTCTTACAAATATAATTTTCTTGCTATTTCAGTAAAATGATAATTACAAGGATAAGAATTACGAGGTACACAATGCCTCCAATATTTGCCTTCACTAAATTCTTGTTGCTTTTATGACCTGAGGAAATAACATCTGTTAATTTATTAAAGGGTAGAGAGGGTGAAATTGGTGAGTAGTATGACTAATAAATTTGAATGCAAATTCATCTTTTTGCCATGTTATTTGAGACGAAAATGACAATCTGGTGTGCCCCCTTTTTATGCGACCCGCATTTGCTCACTGGCAGAGACTGGTTTTATAGAAATCTGTCTATCCCCCAAAACTGAATAACTTTTGGAACAAACATTGGATATGAATGTCTGCATAGATGAATACTATTTTAAAAATTGATTAATGTATGAATATGGTTTAGGAAAATTTACGTTTTAAGTGGTTGTTAATATTACTGAAAAAACACGAAAAAAATTATAATTTTGAATAAAAAAATAATTTAAAAGATCTATTTTGCTGCAAAAGAAAGATCTATTACTTTTCTTTGACACTTCTGTCAAATATGACTCTACAATTTAATCTTAAAAAACAAAGAATCCATCTGGTAGAAAACTTCTTTAGAAAAGAAACTATTATTAAAATATTATGTTGGCAAGACTTTAGAAACCATTGTTAGTGAAATTTTAGAGAAGATATGTATTTTCTAATTCATGATTTAATTGGTTGAAATCTATACTTTAATTGTTATTGAATTAGCCCGAAAATTAATAATGTATATATTGAGATATAATTTGCTTAAATTGAATTAATTTATGGCAAGTAAGCGTATGAAGTGAACACGGTAATATTACGCATTTACTCAAGTCAAATCTAGTTTATTATTGGTTTGCCCTGATTTAGTCAGACTTTAAAATATTGAAAAAATTTATACGAAGGTTGCTATAATAACCTTCATATAAGGAATCACTTCTCAATCTTAAACCGTATGGAATAATTTTATTATTATACTATTATTATTGCAAAAAAATATTAACAGCATTATTTATAATTTTTTAGTTTTTAATTATTTTTAGATATTTATTTTATATATTAAGATTTCATTTTTCCTTGGATCCCAACTTTAACTATTCTAAATTTTTCATTATTAATTAGTTTTTATATTTTTGTAAAATTTATTCTTTTTTCCTTAAATCTTATTTACTTATTCATTTAAATTAATAAGAATAACAGTATGAGATGGAGTAAATGTTTATTATTACACTTATTATTGTTATTAATTATTATTATTATTGTTAAACTGCCTTTTCATACTTTCCACAAAGCAAGACAATATTTGTTGCTCAAAGTATACTTTATATCAACAGGAACCTAAAGAAAAGTGAGAGAGAGAATTGATATTTGACGCTCTAAACAGTAATTACACAGGTTTAACACAATAAAATAATATTTTAATTATATTTATTTCATTTTTAATTAAAAGTATTAAATGTATTTATTATATTATTATAATAGGTTGTGAAAGGAATATTTTTAATTTTCTTCGGTGTCAATTATCTTTTTTGCTATACTGTTAGATATTAACTTCCGCAAACAGCCAAGCATGTATACCTGAGTATATATGCCACCTGAGGAAAATGGTTTATGATAAATTCACTTACATATAAAAGATAACAAGATATATAATATCTCTACCATTATATAAAATCACAAAAATACACTATTTGATAACATATAATCGATTGTTCTCTTTAATAAATAAAAAATTGCTTTATTTCATTTCACATACCATCATTTATACATCAAGGTGTAGAACACACAAAAGGCTAAATCATTGTCAGCTTATTATTCCATTTCCACAAATAAATATCAAACATCCATCCCAACTTTGAACCGAAGACCAGTCATAATAGTTCTGAACTAAAAGTATAGGAAACAAAGAACAGAAAAATGAAAAATAAAAGAATTGTATGAAAAAAAAAATGAAATCAATACTCAACCACTCTTAATGCTTAGAAAGATAAAACCAGCACTGAAGCCATGAATGCTCCAGCAGAGGCAGCAAGGGAGACAAAGGCTGAAGCAGCAGCACTGGGAGGGGGAGGTTCACTGACAGGGCTTGGTGTTTGGTTTGTGTCTGAGGTTGGAGATTGACCCTCTTGGCCAGTAGGTGATGGTGAAGAAGATGATGATTGTGGTGAGGGTGGAGAAGCATTGGTGGTTTGGTTGGTGTTTTTGCTCCTTTCAGCTAGCACAATCACTGTTAACTTCTCATTTTTGAGGCAGTTGTCTTTGCTTCCACTTATGAAGAAGTGAGGCCCTGATTGGTTTAGCTTGAAGACTGTGTGGCCATCAGAGAATTTTGCATAAGGTGAATCGGTGTTGCAGCTCGCATAGTCTTCACTCTTTACATTGAGCACTGAGTCTTGGCCAGATTGGTAGTTGAACACTGCAATCACCATATGAAAAAGTTTAACTCTTAGGATATCATTGATAATGAGATTTTGCTGAGAAAAATGAAATCTACTCAGGGTTCTAAATCTTTGAAGTTGTGAGAACAATACTCATAAATATGTGAAAAGCAAGACTTATTTTATAAATTGATTTTTCACCGAATATATATATATATATATATAAATATATCGAAAAAGTTAAAGAACTTCTGGGGTAACCAGCAAAGCTCCAAGTCCCTGTGAAGAAGTACTACTTTTGTGCTGGAATATGCATCCAAAACTTGTTACAATAATATCAATTAGGAGCAAAGAGAAAGGATTTTCTTAAGCACAAGGAAAAAGGAAGAAAGGTCTTTTCTTAATTTAGGTTTCGTAGTATTTGATATGAATGATAAATTGAAAAGAGAAGGTTAATTTGAGACAAAAAGAATATAGAATGATTTCCATTAATCCAAGTAGAAATATGTCAATTAGATGATCTAAAGTGAAACGTTAGACTATGTGAGTAGGAAGCATAGATTGAATGAGAACTCACCAAGGGAGTCTCCAATTTGAAAACGGCTTTTTTCTGCCCATTGATTGAAAGGATTGAAACTAGGATCATTTGGAACACTCCAACCCTTTTGGCCACCAACTACGAAATCATAGGAAGCACCTTTCTGCACCATCAGCAGAAGACAAAGCCAGGCAAAGGCATGCACTGCTTTCTTAGACCTTAACATGAATGTGGCCATGGGAAGATCACAAAGATTTTTGAAAGCTAGAAGAAATGTTAGAGGGATGGTTGACATTGAAGAATGATGAGGGTTTATGTAGGTGTAGGTTGCATGGAACTGTGGCAGGGAAGCTATTACAAACTTTTGATTATTCTCCCTTCTGTTAGGGTTTACTTTGATTCTGATGCAAAGCACAAGTTCAGTTTTATATTATCTGGACCATGAGCTGTTTTAGAATCTTTCTCAAAAACTTGGTGTGTGGGTTTGTGCTTTGCTTCGGTGCTATCAAGAATATTCATGTCTTGTGACATAAGGCTAAACTTCATATAATATTCTTCCATACCCTTCAGTTTTAATGTGAAGCTTTTAGTATGTGTTGTGTTGTGTATACTACTTCACCAAAAAGACGTGCTAGATTAACAGTGCAACCATTTTTGTGTCTTCTGCTACCACTTTTACTCTTCACCCTTGTCTCCTTTATCATCTAATAATATCCTCCATGGTAAACTTTGTCAACTTTTTTCACCAATGAATTTCACTGTATTAAATATTGCAGTTAAAGATTTCATTTCTGTCACTAACCAAAAAGGCTTTGCATATTTTTGGATGCTTCAAAAGTCTTTACAAAGATATACAACTTTTGTGGAAATGTATAGAAATAGTATTTGTTGAAAAAGGAAGAATAAACACAGTAGAATGTATGTATGTTTTAATATTTATAAATTCGGAAATATATTTTAATTTTTCTTTTGGTAGGATATTTTTTTGATAAAATTTAACTGTAAACTGTATAAAGTCACAGTCCATTATAAAAATAATTGTTAAAATCATATATGTGATTCTTTTATTAAGATTTTAGTATATTTATTTCATTTATTATTCAAAATTAAAATATTTTTTTCTTAAAAAATTTGGTCCAATATAAATCAAACTCAAATAATCCGTCCAAATTAACCTACAAGCTAAACAATCCGTATCTGATTAATCTGATAAATTGATATAAATTTTAAGATATTAACTTTAAATTGTAGTAAATTGGATGTTTATTGGAAAAACAAAACACATTACAAGAAAATGAGAATTTAGTTGTCAAATATTTGCGTGGGCTAACTATGGACGCAAATATCGTCGGTCAAACAGATAGAAAATTCACGCAAACTTAATTTTGACGCAAAATCGACACACCTACGGATTTATTTATTTTTTTAAAAAAAATTCATTTTGCGTCGGTCATGGCCCACTCATAGTTTAATGTATGCGTCGGCTTGCGTCGGCCACGACCCACGCATGTTTATATTTTAGGTTTTTAAAATTTATTTATTTAAATTTATTTAATGTATAACATTATAAGAAATATTTTAATATTTAATTCTTTATTATATTTATTTTAAAATTATTTCTTTAATATTATAATAAATTATTTAATTTTTAATTTTTAATATAAGTTAGTTAAATTAAATTTATTAAATTAATTAAGTGTTTGATTTAAAATTAATTGATTAAAAGAAAAGACGTATTTAAATTATTTAAATGTTATATAAAATATTTTATTATTTTAAAGATTATTTATTTTAAATTTATTTGATTTATATATTGTCATAAATATTTTATTTTTGAAATTATGATATAAATTAATTAAATTAAATTTATTAAATTGATGAAGTGTTTAATTTTTGAAATTATTTAAAAAAAGTTATCTTAAAAAGGTTATAAAGATTTAAAAACATGTAGAAAAATAATAATTGAGTAAAAAATAGTAAAAAAAATGCGTATTTAAATTTTGTAAATATTATATAAAATATACATAAATTTAAGAATATAAATTCAAGATGAAGTAATTAATTAATGCAAAATGTAATGAATGTATTTAAAAATAGAGAGTCAATTTTATGTAAAAATGTTTTATTTGGCTTAAGAAAAAAAAGTTAGATAAAACTTTTGATTAGTAACTTAAATAAATTTAAATGTTATATGTGTGCAATGGATGAATGAACTAGGAATTCTGTTTTGATATCCATTGTAATTTTAAAGATGTTACTTCTCATAAATGAAGCATAAGATCATCTTAAAGAATTAGCGAAAATGTATATGATACAAACATATTAAGACTAAATGCGTGAGTAACTTATTCTTAATTGTTAGATTGCTACAATATCCAAAGTGTTCCAAAGTTGACTACATGCTCTATAAATGTCATTGTTATAGTTACTGAGTATGATTTCGAAAAGAAATTGATGTTTTCCAACTGAAGCACATAATAATGTAGTAAGTTTTAAGAGACGAGATGACACATATGCAATATTCCTTATAAGTGTGTTAATACAGTTTCCCAATGTACTAAATAATAGGTCTTCGACATAGTAATTTTAGTATACTTAATTCTTAATAAATGTAACATAAATAAGTAAATTTCGATTGGGTGTGATATAGAATGAACTTAAAATCATGGAATAGAGTTCATGATTACATTTTGGATTATAAGTTAATAACCCTAGTCCATTGTCAAGGTAAGTTGAACTAAGAAGTGCATTTTAAAGGCCGAAAGAGAGTATCATAAACAATTTGAGAAATATGAGTCATTTCGTGATAGTATATAGAATTAACTTAGAACCATGGAATATAGTTGATTATTAGATTTTGGATTATAAGTTAGAAGGGATGATGAGGGTATCATGACCAATTTCAATAATAGGGTTGATTGATATTTGTGGTAGTAGATGTTATGTCACATACAAATTATACTTAATTTAGTTTTTGTATAAATTAAATTTGTTTATTATTTTATAAATTAAATAAAGTCTTTTTTACAAATTAAATTAATTTTATGTTGTAGAAATTAAATTAAATTATTTTGTATAAATTAAAGTAAATTTTTATTGTATAAATTAAATTAAATATTTTTTTATAAATAAAATTAAATTTTTTATTGTATAAATTAATTTTTTTTTATAAATTAATTTTTTTTTATAAATTAATTTGTTTTTGTTGTATAATGAAATTAATTTTTTGTATACATTAAATTAATTTTTTTTGTTATATAAAAAAAGTTTTAATTTAATTTTTAAATTTTGAATTCGATTTTGAATTTAGTTTTTGTATAAATTAAATTTCTTTATTGTTGTATAAATTAAATAAAGTTTTATTTACAAATTAAATTTATTTTATGTTGTAGAAATTAAATTAAATTGTTTTGTATAAATTAAATTAAATATTTTTTATAAATTAAATTAATTTTTTATTGTATAAATTAAATTGTTTTTTATAAATTAAAAAAAGTTTTTGTTGTATAATGAAATTAAATTTTTTTATACATTAAACTAATTTTTTTGTTATATAAAAAAAGTTTTAATTTATTTTTTAAATTTTGAATTTAGTTAAAATTAAATATTTTAAAGTATGCGTCGGACGTGACCGACGCATGCTGAGACTATATATAAAATTTTTTGTGTCCCCGCTTTCCCAACACACAAAAGTTGCCCCAAATTAGAAAACTTAAATTTTTCGCCCTTCTTCAGCTCTGCTCCGTGGCCATCACTGCTCCGAGAGAGTCCTCCGCCTCCTCTGTGTGCCTCCGCGTCAGTGCCTCCGTCTCACCGCCTCCTTTGTGTGCCTCTGCGTGCCTCACCGCATCCTCCGCTGCCTCCGAGTCACTGTCTGGGCGTCACCGTCACCGTCACCGCCTCCTCGCTGCCTCCGTGTCACTGTATGGGCATAACCGTCACCGCCTCCTCGCTGCCTATGTGTCACCGTCTGGGCGTCACCGTCACCGCCTCCTCTGCTGCCTCCGTGTGTCTCCACCTCCTCCGCGGAACTAACCCTAGCCTCCTCCGTGTCACTCCATTTAAAGGTTCAGAGTTTTCTGATTTTTTATTTGGATTATTGAAATGGTATATTGGTTGTTGTTATATTGGTTGAATAATATTTACAATTATTGAGCTGTGAATGATATATTGGTTGCTGGTATATTGGTTGTTGGTATATTGGTTGAATAATATTTACAATTATTGAGCTGTGCATGGTATGTTGTTGGTATATTGGTTGCTGGTATATTTTTTATTGAGTTGTGAATGTTATATTGTTATGTTACCTGAATAATATTTACAATTAGGCCAGAAAGAATGAAAAAAATGTCTATAGGAAGAATAACAATAGTAGCTGGGAAGGCCATGATTTCTCTTTTACAAAGAAAAGAATGAATGTAAATTAATAATAGACATGTAAGCTTTGTAATTTACATAGAAAATAATTGAATTATAACACGAAAAAGTAGATTAGTTCCGGCACTTCACAATCTGAGCACGTGATTGAAAATCAAATGCTTTGTGCTGAATTTAGTATGTGGAGTCAGAAGTATGCACACTTGGAGGATGAGCTAAAGGTTATAAAAGATAAACCTATCTCAATGGAACATGACAAAAATGCTTCCAATAGCACAACTCAATTCGATCATGAGTATGATCTAGAGCATAATGATCAACCTGTTCCTTAAAGTGCATCCTATACTGTAAGTTTAACTATTTGACAATTTTATTATATACTAAGTATTTTAATTATTTAATTTATTTATTTATATTGTTTGTATTTTTTACAGGTTTATTACATCACTATGGGATTCATTTTGCTACTTTTAGTTAAATTTGTAAAGTACAATTTTAATTGTAATATTTTTTTTATGTATTCATATCATTTTGAATATTTGAATGGATCAAAGACTTTGTTTAACTATTTGTATTATTTTTTGTACTTTGGATGTGTTTGTGGATGTATTGTGAATGATAGTAATTTGTCTGAATGTGATTTGATTGATATTTATTTTTTACAGGTAAACTGGCTAGAAAACAAAATAAATTATTTTTTTTCCTTTTCTTTATGCGTCGGCCTTTGGCCCATGCTAGTTTTTTTTTTAACATGTGTTGGCTTTTACGTGGGTTAGGCCCACACAAACTCTAATATATATATATATATATATATATATATATATTATTTATTTATTTATTTATTTATTTTTTCAATTTCGTCGGCAAAACCCGACGCATATGTGTCGCTTGTGCGTCCACTCAGATTATGCGATTTGCGAGGGCTTGGCCCACGCAACGTGTGTCCAACTCGCTAGCCTACGCTAGTTTCCATTTACTTTCAAGGTTTTTTCGTCGGAACTGTGGCCAACGAAAATCCGACGCATATGCATCCGTTTATTTGGCGTTTTACGTTCGTTTTTGACCCACGCTAAATCCTTGTTTTCTTGTAGTGACAATAACGACAACGTATTAGAGAGAGATTGAGAATGTCTGTAAGAAAATTACAAACATCTTCTTTCTTCAATGTTCATATCTGTATTGTCTTCAAGAATTTTTTTAATTATTATTTTAAAAATCATTCAAAAACTATTTGAAGAGATGGATTATTTAGATTAATTACTTATTTAGTTTAACTATGATTGGTAGTTACTTATAAACCATGTCTTAAAGTTGTTTATGACCCGGGTAACCTAGAAAATCTTACAAAATGTTTGTAGAAAAAACATTAAAATATAAAAAATTATAGGAAGATGAAATTCAAATTTAGAAATTTTGGTTCTCAATGTATTCTATAAACAAGTCCAAGTTACATTGTATTAGTCTATCTCTAACATTCTTTCTAACATTCTCTTATTATGCTTTGTTTGGATTTGAAATGATTGGATTTGAGATGAAATCGAATATAAATGAGGTTGTTTGGATTAAGAAAAAGATGATAAGAAATGAAAAGAAAATTTATGAAAGTTAGTGACTTATCCGATAAGTTTGATTGATAAAATATTTTTTTAAATAGATAAAAGTGTACGATTATAAATTTACCATCGTGGTTAAAACTAAATTAAAATGAAACATGATTAAATTATTTAATGTATAAAATAATTTAAATTTATGTAAAAATATTTTACAAATTAAAATTTATGTAAAAGTATTGTACAAATTTTGACACATATATTTTTCATAAATAAAATTTCTAAATTATTAAAAAAATAATAAATATAAATCTTAAATTAGTTAATATCATACTTAAATAAAAATTTAAAATAAAAAAATTCTTAAATTATTCAAAATTCTAAATAAATACAAATCTAAATGATTTAATATAAGTATTTAAATAAAATATAAAATAAAATTCTTAAACTTTTTAAAATCCTAAATAAACACAATTCTAAATTATTTAACGTTGTATTTAAAAAATTTGAAATAAATAAAATTTTAAAATTATTATAAATCTTAAATAAATAAAATCCTAAATTATTTAATGTCCTATTTAAATAAAAAAGTGAAATAAATAAAATTATTAAATTATTCAAAATTCTAAATAAATACAAATTTAGATTATTTAATGTCATATTTAAATAAAAATAAAAAATAAATAAAATTCTTAAATTGTTCAAAATCTTAAATAAATAAGAATTTAAATTATTTAATGTCCTAATTTAAAAAAAATTGAAAACAAAATTATTGAAAATACAAAATAAATACAAATCTAAATTATTTAATTTTTTATTTTAAAAAATCTAAAATAAAAAAAATCTTGAATAACAAATATTAAACCTACATTTGAAATGTATATATAAACAACACCCGAAAAGAAATAAGATTTTTTTTTTTCAAAAAATGAATTAAACTAAGCACAAATGATAACGAAGATCGATTATTGGATGGAATTTAGTTCTACATCGATTCTCAAACACACAACATCGATTACCAGGAAAAATAAAAAAAATAGAGAATCGATTCTCATGGATCAACATCGATTATCTAAAATAAACGAGAATTGAATGTAACTTCTCCAACATTGATTCTCCAAAACAGTTCAAAGTCTATGTTCATTACTTGAATAATCAATTTTCATCTGCATGGCTCTGAGATGAAATCTGCACGATGCCACACGCCGTTTCTTTAAGGCTAAAATTGTCCTTCTCCATTCCACCTTCACATGCGAGAACTATGTTCAACACCTTTTTTGCATTTCCACACTTTCATTTACGCGCCAATTAAAAAAAAACAAAAAAAAAACTTTTTTTCCGCAAATCAATCCGAATTCGAATGAAGAGTAATCACCCAAAAACAAACACAACATTAGAAACATAATAATTTTGTTATGAATAATTATATATTAATAAAATATTTGACTTAATAAATGATATTTTATGTAACATGAGATTATTTATCATAAAATATATATTACAAAATATATTTGTATTTTTTATTTATCTAGGACATTATGTGTTGGAGATTCCACATCGACTAGAGATAAGGACATTTCATAATATATAAATGGGTGCAGACCTCACCTAATCGAGCCGGTTTTATGGGGTTGAGTTAGGCTTAAAGTCCACTCTTTCGTAATATGGTATCAGAGCCATTTCGAGGAGCCTATCCTAGCGAGTATTTGTTGGGCCTATCGTGCCACCCGCTATCGGGTCGCTATCGGACCACCCATAATATATAGTCCCACGCACGAGCTTCTATCTATCACTCTCGGCGTGAGGGGGGTGTGTTGGAGATCCCACATCGACTAGAGATAAGGACATTTCATAATATATAAATGGGTGCAGACCTCACCTTATCGAGCCGGTTTTATGGGGTTGAGTTAGGCTTAAAGTCCACTCTTTCGTAATATGGTATCAGAGCCATTTCGAGGAGCCTATCCTAGCGAGTATTTGTTGGGCCTATCGTGCCACCCGCTATCGGGCCGCTATCGGACCACCCATAATATATAGTCCCACGCACGAGCTTCTATCTATCACTCTCGGCGTGGGGGGTGTGTTGGAGATCCCACATCGACTAGAGATAAGGACATTTCATAATATATAAATGGGTGCAGACCTCACCTTATCGAGCCGGTTTTATGGGGTTGAGTTAGGCTTAAAGTCCACTCTATAACATGGTATCAGAGCCATTTCGAGCCTATCCTAGTGAGTGTTTGTGTTGGGCCTATCGTACCACCCGCTATCGGGCCGCTATCGGACCACCCAAAATATATAGTCCCACGCACGAGCTTCTATCTATCACTCTCGGCGTGAGGGGGGTGTGTTGGAGATCTCACATCGACTAGAGATAAGAACATTTCATAATATATAAATGGGTACAGATCTCACCTTATCGAGCCGGTTTTATGGGGTTGAGTTAGCTTAAAGTCCATTTCTTAACATTATGTTTTAGATTTTATCAAAACCTATGTATTTTTTTTTCTTTAAAACATAAAATTAATAGGAGTATTAAGAGTACTCAACCTACATAAAAAAAAAAAATCTCATAACAAAATATTGATTGATTCATGACATCTACTTTATGACTCATCTCAGAGTGCAACAACTACCTAGCATAAATTTGACCCTCCAAAATACAAAAGAGGAAATTGAGAACATCTACCCTAAACAAAAAGACAGGAAAATTCTAGAAGTCATTCCATTGATAACATGTGAAACAGTTAACAAAGATTCTTTAAATCCTCTTAATTAAGCTAAATCAATATATTTTTCAAAATAGACGAGGTAATTTGTGAGTAGCTATTTATATGATGACAAATCTTGTAGTAGTAGTAAGCACTTACAACATCATTTTAACTTTTTCTTTCGCCAAAATATTTAAAACAGATGATGAATTTATTGACACCCCAATGTTGAAATTAATTTGGCCCAAGAAATTTAAATTTAACCTTTGGCATGACCTTTTGGCCATAATCAATTTTATGTGAAGATGACAAAACATAAGTGGGCACACCTTTCTTTAATTTTGTTTTATTTTCTTCCTTCATTTTTTCCAATAATTAAAAAACTACAAACAAAACGTGGCAACCCTTCCACAAAGAACTTGTTGTGTGCAACCCTTGCATATTATTAAGATTCCTTTTTTTGTTGTAATAACTTACTTCTCACCTTTCTTGCTCTATAAAAGTTTTATTAGACAATCCTCTAAATTAAAAGGTGGGTAGTACAAATATTCAATTTTAACTATATAAACCTACACAAATAATTAAAAATAAATTTGAATTACAATAATAAAAAAAATCAATTCTTAAGAAATTTAAATAATGTCTCTTAACACATTTTTGTATATTTAAATAAATTTTTAATTAATGATTTTTCTATCAATATTAAAGATGTTGAGATTGTATAAGTTTGATGTACATGTATCCTAAGATATTTTTAAGACTAAGCAACTCAAAGGTTCTTAACCCAAATTTAAAAATCAAATGACATAAAGAATGACATAAAAAAAAGACATATGTAATAATAATAAAATATATATTCACACAGTGAAGGATGAAAGATGATGATGGTAATAAAAGAGAACCTACTTGTGGACACTGACACTACAAGAAAATAATTAAATAAAAACTAGTTTTAGAGACCAAAACAATTAATTACTATTAGACTAAATTAGAGACCATTTTATAAACTAAAAAAATTATTGGTATATAAAGTAGTTTATATTATTAATAAAAATTTATAAAATGGTTTCTAAATTGGTATCTAATCCTTAACTACCAAGGTTTTAACCACTTACTATTTTATATTCTAAATCAGTCTCTATTAGTTTTTTAAGACTAATTTAAAATGTAAAATATTAGTAGTTAGAACTAAGGTAGCTAATTTAGATACCAATTTAGAAACCATTTTATAAATTTTTATTAATAATAGAAACCACTTTATATATGAATAATTTTTTAGTCTCTAAATTATTATCTAATTTAGTCAATATAATGACTAATTATTTTTTGTCTCTAAATTTAGTTACTATTTAATGAATTTCTTGTAGTGCTACAAAGCAAGAAGGATTTAACCTTTGATAGTGTGTGAAAAACAAGTCGAAATACACAAAAAGAAGAGAGTATTGAATTTTGTATTAAAACTTTTGTATTTTTTTTTGCAATGAATCGTTTGATGAAGATTAGTCAGACGCAAGATTTTGAATTGATAAACGGTTTGTCAAAGAACTTAAAAAACTTAGATAATAAAATCCTTCATTCTTCAGTTAATTCAGTTTTAATAACATGCAAAGTAAACTAGTTCAAGGAAAGAAATATTTACCCTTGATATTTTCATATTGGTTTATTTGTAAAAGCAGGCTATGTTCAACTCTTAATCAACTGATCAAGTTCTATTAAGGAGACTTATGTTGCGAAGATACAAATTTATTATTCTTTGGACCTCAACTACTTTTGGCTAAACAACTTAAGTATTATTTGAACATGCAGTCACTCCTAGCTAAAAACTCAAGTATTATTTGAAACACGATGACTCTTGCCTAGACAACTTGAGTATTGTTTGGACCTCACCCATTCTTGGATAGACAATTTGAGTATTGTTTGGAAATCAAGCACTCTTGACTAAAAAAGCCAGAGTATTGTTTGGAACAACATCCACTCTTAGCAAACACTAAGTATTCTTTGGAACACAATCACTCCTAAATAAAAGTAAGTATTCTTTGGAACACAACTACTCCTAACTAAGATTGAGTATTCTTTGAAATACAATCGTTCTTAGCTAAGGGTTTGATGAATAAAGCAAAATAAAAAATATAAAAAAGTTTTACTCACTAGGTTGATATGAGTTGCATTAGACATCACATAACTAGAGTTTTTAAGTTTCACTTGATTTAGATTGTAAATTTCAATTATAGGTGAGACTTAGTGAAGATTGACATTGGACATGAATTTAACCAAGGGGTTATATAAGTGTGAAGGTTTTCTTCAAATAGCAAATGAGAAAATGATACACACACTTTATAATTGATGAGACGAAAAAGGAAATACAAAGAAGAAACTACAAAGAAAGAGATACAAGGAAGGAAGTAAAGAAATGAAGTAAGAGGAAGTAAAAAAATGAAGCAAGGAGAAAGTAAAGAAAATAATATAAGGTGACTTATGGAGGAAGTAGAGTTTGGTGAAATGAGATTAAGGTGGAGGAACCACACCACTTAGAGGGAAGACTTTCAAGATGAGTGAGGAAGAGACGCCACTTGAAGCTCACACTTAAGATAAAACTTAGAGAATTTTTAGAGAACTCTCACTGAACTCAAACAAAGTTTCTTTACTCAAAATATAAGGAGTGTCATACAAGAGGAAAAACACTATATTTATAGGAGAAGGTGTCGTGTGATTAAGAGGGGGAGGGAAATTCAAATTCAAACTAATTATAGTTAACTCCTTAATCATGCTCCTATAATAATAGATTTAGAAGAAGTCACATTTTACACATTTAAGCACGTGTTTAATATGAAAAATGTGACTTTAGGTGTGTCCTTTAGATAGGGTTTCTATAAGCTAATGCTACGGTACCTCTCTTGGGTAAAATGTGATCCCAATTTATTACACTTAAACCCTACTTTATAGAAATACTAAAAAGGGAAAACAATTGGTGTCTTGGCCCTTTCTTCTGTGTTATGCTCCTAGTGATCCTAAGGAATGGAAGGGCATAAGTCACTGACTGTCTGAGATGTCTAGTCTAGCCCTAGATCAAGTGTCATGCTCCTAATCATTCTATTGAAATGTTGGGCTGGCTAAGGTTGTGCTAGTTCATTCATGGTTTCATCATATGTAGAGAAAACACATCTTTTGACGAATATCCAATTGTAAGGCTACACTTTCACTAGTTCCATATCTCCAATATCCAATTGCACATCATGCCTTTTTCTTATTATCCTGGAACTTCATGTAATTTTGCATTCTAGATACATTGTTCTTTCACAATTGCATTAATGAATCTCAATTAAGCATAATCTTGAAAATCATAAAGTTCCTTAGGATGATGCTCCTAAGGAATAAGAGAAGAAGGTTCTTTTCCAAACAAAGCTTTATAAAAAGACATTCCAATGTTGTGATGAAAACAAGTATAACAGCAGAAATGTACCAATGCAACATTTGCTGCCACATTTTCGGTTTTTCAAACAAATAACACCTTAAATACATTTCCAATGTCTTGTTGAAATTTTCTTTTAACCATCCGTTTGAGGATGATAGAAAAAATTATTGTCAAAGAAGTAACTTGAGACTTGAAATTTTGTTGCCAAAAAGAATTGATACACATTATCTTTTTCAAAAAATAATAGTTGAATACAGATTGTTAATGAATGTTTCAACCACAATTTTACAAGTGAATCCAACTTTTGAGTATAAAGTGACCATATTGTTGATCAAGAGTGATCTAGTGCTTTGAAGAATCCAAATCCAAGATGTTTGATGAAAGGATGGTGTTGCTGTTGTTTTTGGGTGGGATCTGGGTAGAATAGAATGTGATCCATTCCTTTGTTGAATCTAAAAATGATGTGATTTAAAACCTTTTTGAAATCAAGTGTTTTTCCAACTAAGTGAAAAACAACCTGTTGTTTTGTCGAATCAAACGGTTGTTTTACTCTTAGGAGTTTTGAAAAGGTTGAAAACTGTTTTAGTTTGGTTGACTTAATTGTCAAGCCAAACAATCGGTTGTTTCGTGGTTTCAACCGATTGTTTCTTTGAAAATCCTAACAGAATTCAATTTTGAATGGTGAATCTACTTTAAATGTTTTTCAATTGAATACGCTCCTTTATTAATTGCTTTGACCAATCTTTGGAAAATATAAATGGTTTGTTTATGTTTTCAAGCAAGAAAGAGAAACAATTTTGAGTTTTTCAGTTTTGACAAGTTTGATTCTAAGATTTGAAGATTCACATCAAGCTTTGGGTTTTCAAAGAGAGTGGAATAGGATTGCAATTGTATTGAATTCAGATTGTACTTTGAACAGGTGTAATCCTTTCTAAACGTACTATATTTCTAGTGTTGTGTGGCCAAGGAGTGTTGTGTGTTCTTGAGGTGGTCAAGATCAATACTCTTGGTGTGTTTTGCCAAAGGTAGTGTGTTTCTTGAAGGGTTCAAGGTCACTACTTTGGTGGTTTGTGTTTTCTAATCTGGTTTGATTGCTTAGTGGATTACCCAGTGGTTTTCTGGGGACTGGATGTAGCTCTTGGCTTAAGAGTGAACCAATATAAACTGTTGGTGTATCTCTCTCTTACTCTGAACTCTTTTAATTTATGTTTTAAGCTTTGCTGATATAAACAACCGATTGTTTTTCTATTGCTTTGTTGTTTTATTGCTTAAATTCTTGGCAAACTTGATTCCTGTTCTAGATTCACACAAAGAATTTTGTTAAACCTGAAAAAGTTTTCAAAAACCTCTCTTAAACAATTCACACCCCCCCTCTCGTTTAAGGTCATATATTCTAACACATATTTCAAGAGTCTATCAACAATTAGTTTAATATTAGAATACTCAGGTGATACAGGTAGATTAGTGATGAAATCTAAGGCAATGCCATTTCAAACTTGTTGAGGAATAGGTGGTGGTTGTAACAAACCACCAGGTAAAGTTTGGTTTATTTTAACTTGCTGAAAAAGCAAAATGTTAACTCATCATATGATCTTATGATATGAACATCTATGAGTTTTGGTGATAACACTATAAGATATATTATGGTATAAAAAGGCTCACTCATGTGCAATATAAGCTTAGACAAAACCATTAGAGAAGATGAGAAAGAATAATTGTCTTTAAATGCATTAAACGATAAAATGGAAAAGGCTGTTAGCGAACCAATGACATACACTCACAATAGAAGAGCATCAAATGATCATATTATGGTCTTACCATTCAAGAAATGACTAAAATGTTATAAAGATTACATGTAAAGAAAAGACGCATTAGGCAGTATCAAGAAACACATAAGACAATATCAAGAAACTATGTCAGACGATACCAATGGAATGCATCACACGAAGTAGTAGAGAATATCTTATAAGATGATCCTTGTACTCACGAACTCATTTGAAGATCTCTTCAGAAAAAAAACCTTGAACACAAGGCAAACGATATTGAAGCACTTGTTTACAAGTCATCAAACAAACTTGAAGATTGCACATATCAGACAATACAAGCACCTTCTACTTTTAAGACCAACCACTACGTCAGGGAAGTGTCCATACTTAATATTTACATTCTTGGAATGTTTTATGACATTACGCTTATATTTCAAATCTTATTTGACATTTCCAAATCATAGAAATCATTATTTTCAAATATGAATATTGGTTAAATGTTTTTGGAATGTTTCCGTGTTTGAGAAGGTAACACAGAGATATTTCAACAACATCAAATACCTGTTAGAAAAGATGGCTTTAAACTAGAGGGGGGGTGAATGGTTTAAAGGGGTTTTCGCAAACTTTTCAAAGCTAGAATGAACTTATTTCAGAAATCAAATGATTAAGCAATTCAGTTAGCCAAAACAGCAAGCAAAACTGAAATACCAGGAAAAACAATCGGTTGTTTATACCAGCAAACAACAAACAAACTGAAATTAAAGAGTTAAGGATAGAAAGATTGTACACAGTTGTTTATACTGGTTCACTCCAACCCAGAGCTACATCCAGTCTTCTCAGAAACCCTGAGGAAATCCACTAAGCAACCACACCTTGATCACTTACAACAACAACCAAGAGAATGACCTTGAACACCTCAAGAAACACACTCTCCTTGGCCAACACTAAGATGGCTGATCTTGAACACCTCAAGAACACACAGCCAATCTCAGCAACACACACAAACAGAATTGTTCAACAGTTTACACAGATTACACTTGTTACAGATGAATATCTGAAATCAATACAAGAGAATCCTATTCAGCACTTTGATCAATCTCTCAACTCTTTTGCAATCTCAGAATACTTTGAAAAACTCTTCTTTTTTTTTGAAAACTTTGTTTCAAGATTCTTAATATATCAAAAACTGTTTTTCAGAATATATCTAAGAATATAGTTTGTTATCAAATCTTAACAAACTCCTAATTGCATTTAAAATAGATTGGTCAAAGAATTTAATGACTGGAGCGTATTCAGTTAAAGCATTTAAAGCTCAGTCAAAGAAAACAGTTTTTCTGTTATGGTTTTAAAACAAACAATCGATTGTTTCCTCGAATCAATCGGTTGTTTTGTTACTTAACAAAAACACCATTCAAAAACAGTTTTCAAACTTTCTCAAAAACACCTAAGTGTAAACAATCGGTTGTTTCGACAAAACAATCGCTTGTTTCAACTTAGTTTGAAAAACATTTTGCTTTGATAAAATTGAGATGCTAATTGCTTTGAGATTTAATCTAGGTATTGATTACAACATAGAACTACCCCAGAACAAGACTAAAACAACACAACAACATCAAGCAAAGCAGAGGCTTCATCATCCTTCAAAGGATTTGGATTCTTCAAAACATTGAACACCACTTGGTTCAACAATCTCGCCCTATTTGATGAAGACAAATCCCTGATGCTTGTGTTGTTCTTGATTAAATCTGAAGCAGTTTCTGCAAAAGAACTTTGAGCAATATTTTGAACTTTCTGATATTCTGTTAGTATACAGATAAACAATTAAAGCTTAAAACAGTTAATATCAGAGCCAAACTTCATGTTACTCATGTTTTTAACACTATGAAGAACAGAACTTCAAACACAGACAGAACTTCAAACACAGCATATATCTCCCCCTATTTGTCTTCACAAATAGACAAAGATAAGAGATAAAAAGAAACATTGTTCACATTACATCAGAATAAAACAGCAACAGCAGAAGGAAAGAAATTTTAAAAACCAGAAACGAGAACAGCCAAAAACAATCGATTGTTTCGATTTTCAATCGATTGTTTTTCTTCAATCTTCTTCATCAGCAAACTGAAGATCAAAGATCTGATTCTGGACAACTTCAATCTGTTCGTCCAGTGTCATAAACCTTGCATCCATGTTTTCAAACCTTGTGTCAATCCTTTGAAAGTTGCTAACACACAATCATGAATGCTCCTTTGATTTTCAGCAAAGCTATCAAGCCTATTCACCATGAGTCTTTCAAAAGGTGACATGGTTTGCATTCTTTCTCTTTGATTTCCATCTTCAGTGCTAGGTCCAGCATCTTGAAAATCTCCAGTTGGATCTTCATGTTGAACATCCATATCAGCAGCTTCATCTGGTTCAAGATTGGCAGCACCACTTGATGAGGCACCATGATCACCATCCTTACTTAACCACTTTCCACCTATTTTTGTGAAGCCCATCTTGCTGAGTGATCCATTGTTCAACTCTTGAGTTGACTTGACCAGCTCAGAAGTTTCATCTTCAAGATTAACTTCAAAATAGAGTAGAAACTTAGATATTAAAACAACATAGGGATAATGGTAATCACCTAACCTCATGGCTTTTTGCATATGTTCTTTGATTATGTGAATCCAATTGATCTTCACTTTCTTGGTAATGCAGAAGATGTAAACCAGATCTTCTTCAGTCAACACAGAGTGATTGCTCCCCCTAGGAGTTAGGATCCACGTTACAATGAGAGCAAGCAGCCTCTCATCTAGCTTCAAGCCACCAACCGAACAAGTGCTAACTTGAGTTTGATTATTCTTCAAGCAACTTTTGTAGAACTGAATCTTGTTGAAATCTTCTACCACACCAAGGTTTCCTTTGTTGATTCTCAGTCCAGAGAACTTGAGTCCAGCTACAGCAGCCCAAACCTCACGGGTTATTTCCATCTCCACGCCTTTTACATGAGAGACC
Organism: Phaseolus vulgaris; assembly: GCF_051622355.1. Classification (NCBI taxonomy): domain Eukaryota; kingdom Viridiplantae; phylum Streptophyta; class Magnoliopsida; order Fabales; family Fabaceae; genus Phaseolus; species Phaseolus vulgaris. Next base: position 36,074,849 of record NC_143508.1, read on the forward strand.
AAGTTGTTTCCCTCAAACTTCAAGTTGGTGTAGAAGACTCTCACCAAATCTGGATATATGTTACCTTTGAGCTCCAGAAACTTTCTAAGTGACTGGTCTTTGAGAAGCTTCCTCACATTGTCAAGCTTTTGATCCTTCAGCCAGTTGAAGCACACAACCTTGGGGTTGTTTATTTTCTTGACACTTGTTTCATATCTATACTTCTCAATGAGCTCGGTGTCACCAGAAAAACAGCTTTCAAGTCTTCCTCCAGACCTTACAGCTCTGGTTTTGACTCTTTTAGCAGTGGGAGGAGTTGATTCCATGATAGCAGAGACGAAAACAGAGGAGAGCACAAAACCCAGATTTTTCAAGAGATAGAGCAAGAGATATTGCAAGAGATGTTGCAATTGGTTGTTCTTGTTGAAAGAAATATGCACCTGATTTTATAGCAGTAAGAGAATCAATTTGAATTTAATTTCATTCAATGGGTACCTAATTTTCAGAGAGAGGGCTTGACTCTGTTCTGCACTGAAAATGTCAGAAAAAGCTGAAAAACACATGGTCTTCACATGTGAACTTTGACTAGTCATTAAGGCTTTTGATTTTCCAAGATTTTGGAATATATTCCTTTATGACTGTTGTAAATCCTTTCTGAACGTGATCAGCTTTCAACACAGATCCTTTGACCAAGATTCTCCCTTGAAAAATATCTGCAACAGCTAGAAATTCAAAAATCAGTTAAATCAATTTCTACACAGTGCTGTCAGACTCAAAACAATCGGTTGTTTTTCTGCAGCAGTTAAAAACTTGATTTTTCAATTTTTTTTTTAACCATAAACAGAAACAGATTAAGGCACATGACATTGATTGAAATACAATTAATCATAAGAAAGAACTTTGAAACAGAAATTGAGAACAAATAAAAGGAAGGTCTTATCCTTGTGTTGTTTCTTCAATGAGCCAATTGCTTGTTGATCAAGAAAACTTCTTTTCACTGTTTTGACCTTTTGCACAACATTGATTCAGCTTCAATGACTGCCCTTTTTCTTCAACAACTTGATCAGAAGGCTCAAATCTTCCTTTTCTCTTCATTTTTCCTGCATAAACAAATTCAAGTTGCAAGATTTGGTCCCCTTACAAATTTGGGTCCACTTGGCTTTTCTTTGCTGTTAGAAACATCACATCCCTTAGGAATCCATTTCATAAAACCTTTAGGAACATAATATTTTCTAATTTTGCAGAATCTAACAGAGTGACCTTTCTTCATGCAGTAAAAGCATGTAATAATCGGTTGTTTCGTCTTAACAATCGGTTGTTTTTCTGATTTTCTCAAAAAACTTTTTGAAAATCTATCTTGCTTGTTCTGTGGATTGAAGCCTAAACCAGCCTTTCCAAAAACACATCTTTGAGATGCTAGAACATTCTCAAAGTTTGACTTTCCTTTTGAAAGCTTGTCCACAGTTTCAACAAGATAGTGAACCTTTTTCTCAAGATTTTCACAATTTTTGCAATTGAGAGTATCACACTTGCAAGAGGCATTTTTGAAATCTCTTTCCAGTTTTTCAAAATCATTTTTTGCTTTTCTCAGTTCCTCTTCAAGTGATCTAACTTTCTTTTCAAGCCCATTGTTAAGATCTTTCAATCGGTTGTTTGAAAGAACCAATCTATTAGCTTCATCATGTGTTTCTTGAAAAGCTTCAAGCAATTCACTATAGTTTTGTTCATTTAAGGAAGCACATGAACTTACCTCACTTGAACTGCATGAATCATCATCATCATCCTCAGCAACTAAGCAAATGTTGGCTTTTTCATCTTCACTTGATGAAGAACTTGATGATGACACTTCATTTTCATCCCAAGCTATGTAGGCTCTTTTTGTTTTTCCTTTCTTCTCCTTGTAGCTTGTCTTTTTCTCTTTACTCTTATTGGGACAATCAACCTTTATGTGACCTTGCTCACCACAACCAAAACAAGTATAGTTATTTGAATTAAATTCATTGGGTTTCTTGTTTCCATACCTATCCTTGTTGTTGTCTTTGTTGCGGCTTCTCTTGAGGAATTTGCTGAATTTTCTTGACAGCAAACTTAGATTTTCCTCATCACTTGAATCTTGCTTTCCCTTATGTTTGGATGCTTTCAAGGCTATGCTCCTTGTGTGCTTATCTTCACTTTCTTGAACATTGAGTCTATTCATCTCTAGCTCATGTTCCCTAAGCTTTCCAAACAAAGAGGCAACACTTAATGATGTTAGATCTTTAGATTCGGAAATAGCAGTTACCTTTGGTTGCCAAGCTCTATCAAGACATTTCAAGATCTTGATGTTCAGCTCCTCTTTATCAAACGTCTTGTCAAGGCTCATAAGGTGATTTATGATGTGTGTAAACCTTTTCTGCACTTCAGCTATGGTTTCACCTTTCAGCATTCTAAACATCTCATACTCTTGGATGAGAGCATGCTTTCTAGCCCTTTTCACCTCATTTGTTCCTTCATGAGTGACTTCCAAAGTATCCCACATTTCCTTTGATGACTTGCATTGTGAGACCCTGAAAAACTCATCAGAATTTAAAGCAGAGGTTATAATATTTTGACAATGCAATCGAATTTGGCCTTTCTACTTTCTGCTTCAGTCCATTGAGACCATGGCTTCTCAATGACAGAACCATCTTTTTCAAATGTTGGAATAAAAGGACCATTTTCAATTGCATCCCAAATTTCTTTGTCAAGAGATTCCATAAATATTTTCATTCTAACTTTCCAAAACTGGTAATTCAAACCACAAAACAAGGGTGGTCTATTTATTGAGGCACCTTCCCCAAAAGGTAGTCTATCAGCCATTTTGAAAGATTTTTAGGATCAACTTGAATGACTTACAAGAACCAAGCTCTTGATGCCAATTGTTAGAAAAGATGGCTTTAAACTAGAGGGGGGGTGAATGGTTTAAAGGGGTTTTCGCAAACTTTTCAAAGCTAGAATGAACTTATTTCAGAAATCAAATGATTAAGCAATTCAGTTAGCCAAAACAGCAAGCAAAACTGAAATACCAGGAAAAACAATCGGTTGTTTATACCAGCAAACAACAAACAAACTGAAATTAAAGAGTTAAGGATAGAAAGATTGTACACAGCTGTTTATACTGGTTCACTCCAACCCAGAGCTACATCCAGTCTTCTCAGAAACCCTGAGGAAATCCACTAAGCAACCACACCTTGATCACTTACAACAACAACCAAGAGAATGACCTTGAACACCTCAAGAAACACACTCTCCTTGGCCAACACTAAGATGACTGATCTTGAACACCTCAAGAACACACAGCCAATCTCAGCAACACACACAAACAGAATTGTTCAACAGTTTACACAGATTACACTTGTTACAGATGAATATCTGAAATCAATACAAGAGAATCCTATTCAGCACTTTGATCAATCTCTCAACTCTTTTGCAATCTCAGAATACTTTGAAAAACTCTTCTTTTTTTTTGAAAACTTTGTTTCAAGATTCTTAATATATCAAAAACTGTTTTTCAGAATATATCTAAGAATATAGTTTGTTATCAAATCTTAACAAACTCCTAATTGCATTTAAAATAGATTGGTCAAAGAATTTAATGACTGGAGCGTATTCAGTTAAAGCATTTAAAGCTCAGTCAAAGAAAACAGTTTTTCTGTTATGGTTTTAAAACAAACAATCGATTGTTTCCTCGAATCAATCGGTTGTTTTGTTACTTAACAAAAACACCATTCAAAAACAGTTTTCAAACTTTCTCAAAAACACCTAAGTGTAAACAATCGGTTGTTTCGACAAAACAATCGCTTGTTTCAACTTAGTTTGAAAAACATTTTGCTTTGATAAAATTGAGATGCTAATTGCTTTGAGATTTAATCTAGGTATTGATTACAACATAGAACTACCCCAGAACAAGACTAAAACAGCACAGAGGTTTCATCATCCTTCAAAGGATTTGGATTCTTCAAAACATTGAACACCACTTGGTTCAACAATACCTTGTTCTTTAATGCTTTTTTTGAATGAAAAAACATTTTCCATATTGGTTTGAAATGTTTTCAAATACATCTGTGCAAATATAATTAATTTTAAGACTATATTGGAATGTTTTTGTATGAACAATATTTTCCTGTAAAGATGTTGAAAAATATAGCATTAATATTTAAAATCAAAGAGGTTTTTGAAATATATTTAGTGGGATAATATCCAAGTTAAATGTAATTATGCTTTAACACTCTGAATTAATATTAACTTGGAAAGAAGTTGAGATAACATTTACGAAGAAATATATGAATATATAAAGTCTTGATTATTTGAAGATATTGTTTCAGTCACACCCAAGATTTAAATTTTAAATTATAATGTTTACTGATACTTATTTTGTTCCCACAAATTATCGAAGGGACTTAAAGATGTGTATAGAGTTGAAAGAAAAAGTTTTCTATTTCAACGTGTAATACGAAAGAGAAGATGAATCGTGCATAATAAAAAATATCCAAGTCCAGAGATGATCAAGCCTTAACAAACAAAGTTCATATATATGGAGAAAGTATTTGAAAATCAAATACATGTCAAAGACGCAAAGATTTCATCAAAGCTAATATTTCCATATTGAGCGTATACTACATAGAAGATCATCATGAATGATGCAAAAGAAGAAATTGAGTCAGAATTAATTAGAACCTCCGTGTTCAAATCAAATATTGATAAAGAAACATCTTGAAATGTTTATGAAGATTCAAGAACACGTAGATTGCATCAGAGAAAAAGTTTCCATTTCAAGCGTTTAGCGCATTTAAGGAGAAGATTAACGTAAAAGATTTAAGTAGATATTCAAGTAAAAGAGAATTAAAGTCTCAATGATCATATTTAAGGTATATAAAGAAAGAATTTGAAATCACCCACACGCTCAAGACATGCAAAGATCAATCAAAGCACAACTTACCATGTTGTGTGTCCAACACATTGAAGAAGAAGATCAACATGGCATATTGATCAAGATTTTCAAGTTAAGAAGATTAAAGCTATAACGATCATATTTGAGGAATATGTGGAAAGAATTTGAAATGCCTCTCACGTCAAAGATGTTGTTGACCTAATTCAGAAAGTGTATTTTGTCAGAAAGTAATATTTTGTCTCAAAAGTTGATCATATTTAATGTGTAAGATTCACTAGATAAATTATGATCTTTGTACCTCACAAAGGTGAATCTCCACCTTCCTCAAATTGTAACATCAAATACTATTTATTATGACATTTATGATTAAAGTTGAATTTATCATCACATAAATAACAAAGACCTTTCTCTCTTCTTAATTGCAATTCAAATGGAGTTCTCTTTCCAACACTATTAAGAATAATAGGAGCCACAACTGAAGTAGGTAAAAAAGGAGGTAAACAAGTTTTTTTATTTAGTTGAACCATGGCATGTGCATTGGTAGAATTGGAAAAGGAAGTGAATATTTTTTTTATATAAGAAGAGTAATGGGTGTTGATAATGCTAGGAACATATTTTTCCTCAACCAATTTTGTCAAAGAAACAACTCTCAAGAATTAATGTGGATTCATAGTCATTACATTTCAATAAATATCCCTGTGCAAGCCACCAACAAAACAATTTAATAAATCTTCATTAGTCAAACCATTAGATCTATTAGCAAGAGAAAAATAATTGAGATAATAATCAAAGATTGAACCTATTTGGTTGAACTTGTATAATTCTGCCGTAGGACACTCGAAAGAAGAAGATCCAAATTGAGAATCCAATGTTGAATTCGTTAACGTGAATTCATTGTAACATTTGGAGGGAAAAGTAAGTGTGAAGGTTCACTTCTAGAGGGCACAGAGAAAAACACAATTATATGGTGATAATGATGCAATGGTGCAGAATTGAAGAGAATAAGGCAAAGATAACCAACAATTTAGGAGACAAACATGAAAGTATAAAGATGAAAGGAATGGAGGGCGCAAAGAAAGATAAAAAAAGAAGGAGTTGAAGAGAGCTTATGGAAGAAAGAAAGATGTCACAAGAGAGGCTCAAAGATGAGTGGTGCAAAGAGTCGCCACTTGAGATGTCACCCACCCAAGATAAGACCAAAATGAGAGCTCACAAGTCTCACAAAATCACTCTTGCAGATTTTCTTTACTATATCAAATTCAATGTCTGAAATACATGAGGCAAGACACTCTATTTATAGGAGAGAGTGTCTTGGAGAACAAAATAGAGGGGTAGGGATGTTATTTGTGAGAAGCCTTCTAGAAGGTAGGTTAAAGAAACCCTAAACCTAGAAGCACTTGTCATGAAAGGTGGGTTTGACACAAGTTATCTTGCACTTAGTAGTGCATTAGAAAATAATAGAAATCAAAGAGGTTGTGGATGTTATTGTAAAACAAAAGATTAGTGTTGCATCATTATTAAAAGTGGTACCTACTAGCTTAGAAAGCATTGCTAGAACTATAGGCCTTAATCAAGAGGGGGTGAATTGTTTTTGAAAGATTTTCGCAAGTATTGAAGGTAGAGTGAAAGACAATGAAGAATCAATAAATTAGAAAACTATTCAACTAATTATAAAACTGTTTTTAGTTTGATTCCAAAAAATCAACCAGTTATTTTAGTGAAACAACTGGTTGTTTATACCAGGAGTTTATAAAATCAAAGCTAAAGCAATTTAAAGAGTGTAAGGATAGAGAGATTCACACAGGATGTTTATACTAGTTCACTTTTAACCAAGAGCTACATCCAGTCCTCAGCTAACCACTGAGAATTCACTAAGTAATCAAACCTTGATTACAAACAACACACAAAGAGTGATGATTTTGAACCCCTCAAGAACACACACCACTCTTTGGAAAAACACACAGTTTCCATAACAACCCTCTAAAACTGCACCACACCAAATCACATAGAAATACAATGATTAAGGAAAAAGGGAATAGAATACACCCGTGTAAAATCAAAGATTAAAGTACAAAAATACAAGACAATCCTATTCCACACTTTTAGATGATCTAAAAGCTCTTTGTAATCTTGAAAACTGATTTTGATTGATCTCTCTTTCTTAGTTAATGACTAGGAGCGTAAAACAACATTTTTATACTCCAATCAGATGGTCAAAGCATTTAATTCAAGAACCAAAAGCAATTTGAATCATTCAAAACAGATTGGTACAACTTAACAAAATTCTGTTAAGGTTTTCAGAAAAACAATCAGTTGAATTCTCGAAACAACCGGTTGAATTGGTTTGACAGCAAAGTCAAGCTTTTCAAATCCTTTTCAAAATCCACTGAGTGTAAAACAACCGGTTGAATTGATATTTCATCAGGTTGAATTTTCATACTCGTTAGAAAATACATATTTTTCAAAAGGATTAATATTCAATTAACCTTGGATCATCATAAAGAGTAGATTAACAAATTCAAATACTTCTAAACACACACACAACCAACAACAAGGTCTTCAAGCATTTCTCTTGAATTTGGAGACATCAAAGCACCTTGTTCAACAAGCATGACATGATTAAGAAGTTCAATGACTTAATTTAAGTAAACTTGATATAGATGTATCTGTTCCTCCAATTTATAGAGAGTTGATAACTCACAAAATATGAAATAAGAGTTTGGATGTTCAGGTTGGTTTTGAAATGCATATAGTTTTCCTATGTGTGCACCCTTCAGACTCTGTTGTAGTTGCACCATCTAGTTTGAAATGCATATAGTTTAAGTATTATCATTTTTATCTTAGAATTGGAGTTTAACTTCTATGTAATAGAAGTTTATATTACAAGTTAAAATAAGTCATTAGAGTGAAACATTAATTTTGAACATTTTATTAGCCCTATACCTTGCAATAAAAAATAAACAACAATAATCACTTGCTAAAAAACTCATAGATGTAAAATGTTCATATTACATCGACTATAAACACTGATGTAAAGTACCAGAAATTGACAAAAATAATGTAAAAAATGAGCACCAAAAGGGTACATATTATGGCCTATAACCAATGTAATATGTGTTATAGAATCACTAATTTTAATGTACATATTACATGGGTTATTATCCTAACAGATGTAATATCTTACATTTTACATGGGTTATGCTCATAACGAAGGTAATATGTAACTTTTTTTTTTAAATTATTAAATTTTGATTTCTCCCAACCTGTAATTGTGAAAACAAACCATAATACGAACCAGATCAATTTATATATTCACAATTATAAAACTTGCAACTAAAACTAACTCAAAATATTATAATTAAAATTAATGAAAGTGTACATGTGGAAAGTTACAAATCATGACATGTTTTTATTACTAATCTTTAGAAAATATTTAGACCAGTCTTGATGGATTTGTTCAAGATTTCGTATGTCGAGTGACTCGGTTTCTGTAAAAGGCCGAGAAACATAATATTATATTAGTGTTCATAATAAAAAAATATCAAGTTATAATGAGATTTTAGTATACTTAAAATCTTATAATACCTATTCCCAATAGTCCATAACATTGACACATACTATGATCCATATCTAATGCATTGCATAATATCCACATTCAAAGCTTCCTTGTTGCTTATTGCACTATTATGAAATATAAGTAATAATAAATTTAATTGAACAACTAAAAAAGTATAACTTAATAGTTTCAATGAAGAGGTAAATATATACCCTAGGAAAAATCCAACGTAGATTTTGTGATGATGAAGTGGGTCTACCAACTAAGACACTGCATACATTAATTGCACTAAAGAGAAAAATCACTAGTAATGGACAATAAATTATATAATTTACAATAAAATATTAATAAAAACATATCTTTGTACTATAGTCTCCATATCTGGACTTGGCTTCCTATGCAATGAACAAAACAACACAATAGTATTGTCCATGGGAAAAATAAACATCAATTGTCAGTTAGACCTAGTATAAAACATTTCATTAACTGCGATGTTCAATAATTAATTACCCTGGATGCTTTCAAAGACATCTTGCATGGTTATGTACAATGGTATACCACCATTGTCAAAGAAATCCTAAAATAGTTAATGTGAAATCCTAATCAACTCCTGGATTGGATTCACACATGGTTGGACTTGTGGTTGCAACCGAGGGTTTAAATCACCATCAATTGGGGCATTTTGTCATTTTGTCTCGTACCATAGTCCTGTAAAACATAATAACAAATATAAAGTACCAATCTAAATAACATTAATAGATCTTAATGAAATATACATGGTAATGTATTGAAATTTCCTTAATCAGATGTGTAGGTCATGCAATAAATGTTTCAAGTGTCTCTACCACTGTATTAACCTCTGATGTAGCATTGGAATTGCAACATATGCATCTCTAACTTTTTCAACCACCACTCTATAGAAATCATCATGCATAGGCACGGTGTGCATGGTTGAACCTCTTGGATAAACTCTCCCAATGGCCACTACACAAGAAGGATTTTCTTGAACAAACAACCTACACAGATAGGAAAAATCATTGTGTGCTTCATCATCTTCTAAGTCCTCGACATCACAACTACCTTTTGTGCAAGCTCGGCCACGAGTATTAAGTACATCTACTAGTTCAGCTGGATTATATCGTTGCTCGAATTCAGCTCTTAACTCATAGTATCTTGTTGTTTTATGTTCTAAGTTAGTTGTGGTGTTAGTCTCTCTATCAATTGTGCATTTCCTGACTAACATTTGCAGTAGAAAGGTTGGGTCGAGGAGCTGATCGAAAGTGTTGTCTCAGCCCCTACAACAAAACCAGCAGTACGTGCACAACTAGAGTGCTCTTCAGTCCCAATAGCCACCGTCAATATGTCATCTTGACCTTTAGGAACAAAACTTCCCTATGAGCTTTTCTACACTAGTGAATGTTGTAAATAATAATACAATATGTAATGATAAGTGTGTAACACTAAAAAAAAGACATTAATATGAACTTACAATACGCTGGGAAATCTCTAAAGATTTCTCAAGTGTATCTGACCCTCTGGTTTAGTTTTGGCCAACTTCCATTTTTCATTTCGACTAGGAGGTCTTGAAGGACAAATAAGTTGACCAAAACCATATTTTGTCTGCCTCTTTAACTTTTATTCCATTATCTTTTTATCTAACAAATGATAACCTCTCTGAGATAGTTAATGGGAGGTAACATTCTTTTGTTGAATGGTTTGAGTTTTCTTCCTTTTTTCCTGTAAGTACATAATATACATGAATTATGGATTTCATGACAAGATTTAATAACATATAATGAAATGTTCACAAACCTGCCATGAGGGATCCATTCGACTCTGAACAAATTGTGACCATGTCTCTTCATCTATATCATATTTCCAACAAGGAGACTTGTCTTTGTATTTGCCATAAATGTAATAGCCTGTCAAATTTGTCTTGAACTTCCTCCATTTTGTAGCTATTGATGAAAATATTTTGCTCCGAATGAAATTCGAAGTCTCAAACTCAAAGTTTGTCTAAAAACTATAATAAATAAATCATTAAAATCTAAATAACATTTTCAATACAAAAATTATTTAATAATCTTTAAATAAATAACTTACACAAATGTCCTTTCAAATAATATTCTTTTCTACTTCCATTTCTTGGTCCTTGTTAGGTACCAAAATATACACCTTAGATTGAGCTAGGAATGCCAAACCAAAACTTGATTTCTATTGTTGAAGGGTTAGAATGTTCTCCCATATTCCTTTATTGTGATCATGGTGTGTAGCATGTACTTCATCTATATCATTTTCGTCATTCAAAGGAGGTATTTCTCTTGAAAATGAATACTTGTTTATGGATTGGACCCTTGAGTCATCATGTGGATGAACATCATGTTCAATTCTTCCTTGTACGACAACTGACCACCTTTCATTAGAAGGATATTTTACACAAAAAAACTTGTTTTTTTTTTGTAAGCCGTGAAGAAAGGATCTTCCTTCCATGCTATCTTTGTAAGATCAACCAAAGTAAAACTCGAGTCATCAACATGCACTCCCGTGTTATAATCAACCCATTTACACTTAAATATAGGAACTCTAAATTTGACGTAGTCAACCTCCCAAATTTCTTCAATTACTCCAAAGTAACTTAGAGTAGCCACAATAGGATTATTATCTTTTAAACTAGCAAAGTGCATAGACTCTGCCTCAAAGGTCACATCGTTATTCTCCATAATACTTTTTTCATCTTCAATCTCTGTATAAAAAGACATCATATTAATATCATACCCAGTCCATGTTATGACATCAAAGTTAGGTCCTCGTGCTAACCATTTGAATTCCTTAATATTACAATCTTTTTTACCAATTTTATCTTTAAACCATTTAAAGAAGGTTTTTTTATGCTTAGTCAACAATCATTTCTCATTTTCACGAGGGTTCATTGACTTCAACAACATCTTGTGTGCATCTATGTAAGGAAGAACATCATCAGTGTTACTCAAAATATAAAAATGTGCTTGGAGAACTTCATGTTTGTCTTTTTGAACCACCCTTACACCTCGTGTGCTATTCCCTTCAGAAATTGTTTCATGCCTCGACTTTGGAACTCTTATGGCTTCTACTTCTGACATACATGTTGTACAAAACACAATAGCTTCCTCAATGTATTTGTCAACAATAGTTGCTTCTAGATGGTACAAGTTCTTCACATACCTTTTCAATATCTTCATGCATCGCTCAACTAGGTACATCCAGTGTAAAAACACAGGACCACATAATCTAATTTCCCTCACTAAATGAACAATTAGATGAACCATGATGTCAAAAAAGAAGGATGAAAATACATCTATAGTTGACACGAGATAATGATAGTTTCATTTTCTAATTCATCCAAGATATTAGGATCAATGACTTTTCTACAAATAACATTGAAGGAAAATATGTTCATTTGCCATGAGGTTTTGGTTGCAACTCCAAGCGCACACTCATCTTAACTAGATCTTTACAAGCATTTATACCATCCTTTGTCTTTCCTTTAATGTTCAACAATATGCCAATTATACTATCACAAATATTCTTTTCCACGTGCATTATATCTATGCAATGTCTAACATTTAACTTTAACCAATATGGAAGTTCAAAGAATAACGATTTCTTCTTCCAGATGTTTTTCACAATGTTTTTCTTTTGTGTTTTTTCAAAAGTCACATTGACATGGAAGAATCAATTGTACATTTCCTCGCTAGTTAAGGGTGGAGGTGCAATTTTGTCCTCTTGAGATCCATTGAAAGCTTTCTTTAACATACAATAAGGGTGATTATGTTTCAGAAACCTTCGAGGATAAATGTAAGAAGTTTTCATCCCATGTTTCAGTTGATGGTAACTTGTGTTCTCTTCACATATCAGACAAACACTATGTCCTTTTTAACACCGGAACCATTCAGACTCCCATATGCTAGAAAATCATTAATGGTGTAAAATAACAATGCACGCAAATTGAAATTGACCTTCTCATATGCATCAAATACTTCAACTTCTTGATCCCATAACAACCTCAAGTCTTCTATCAACGAACTTAAGTAAACATCTATGTCATTTTCATGTTGTCTTGGTCCTAATATCATCATAGACTACATATATTTTCTCTTCATACACAACCAATACGACAAATTATAAATAATGACCAAAATGGGTCACAAACTATGTTTGCTACTTAAATTACCCTAAGGATTCATACCATCTACTGCAAGATTAAGTCTAAGATTTCTTGGATCACTCCCAAACTCAAGATACAATGAATCAATTTTCTTCTATTGTGGTGAATTGGCAGCATGTCATAACAACCCATCATATTTTTTATCATTTGCATGCCACGTGAGGTTTTTTCATTATTAACATCGACAAACAAACGTTTAAATCACAGAAGGACCCCTTTTCACATAATCTTCCTTACTGTCATCATCATTCACTTTGTATTGTGATACCTCACATATTGGAAATTCTGCAATGATTCAAACTTTTTTCTATACAATATACAATCGTTATGACATGCATGTATTTTCTGGTACTCCATACCCATCGGACACAATATCTTCTTCGCCTCATAATGGCGGGTCGACAATGTATTACCTTTTGGAAGCATTTCATGCATATAACAATTAACAACAACAAATCAATTTTTTTAAAACACAATACATTATATTCTAAACATAATACATTATATTAAAACTAATTTTCTATACGAATATAAATTTTATTTCTAAACCAAATTATAAATTACAATAAAAATATTTAAAACTTAAAAAAACTAACCTTTGTGTGGCGAGACCGGAAGTTTTCAATGATGGCGTCGTGAACGACGGTGGCAGTGAACGATGGCGTTAGCGCGAACAGCGGTGGCAACACTTTGCGATGGTAACTAAACACAACTTTCGGTGTGGTAGTGAACAATGATGATAATGACGATGAAGGCAACATGAATTGTGGCACCAAAAACAGTGGCAACGCAATGGCAGTGGCTTGAATGTTTTACACAAAGCAAACGAACTTCAAGTGTGAAACGAGAAGTGAGTGTGCGAGAAAAAAAGGGTAAATGTATATATTACATAAGTTACTAGTAATAATCGATGTAATTTATGCACCTGACATCACTTAACTTTTAAAATTTATACATTTAAAACATAAATCAATACATATTACACCAGTTGAACCTCCCAACTGATGTAATATATCACCCGAAAAATATAATTTTTTAAACATTTTTTACACGTAGAATCAATACATATAACACTAGTTGGGTCTCACAATCGATGTAATATGTCACTGAAAAAATATAATTTTTTAAATAATTTTTTTTACTCTCAAAATCAATACATATTACATCGGTTGGGCCTAACAACAGATGTAATTATTATTGGAAAAATGTAATTTTTTAAACATATTCTTTTACTCAAAATCAATACATATTACACCTATTGGGAATAAAAAACGATGTAATATATTCTCAATATTTATAAAATTGTCATCGCTTTTTTATTTACATCGGTGCTCTTTTAACTTACATGTAGAAAGCGTTAATTGTACTTGTGTTAGTCTAGATGAAGCATTGGAAGGGTTATTATTATTATTATTATTATTATATACTAGCGAAAACACAAGCGCAATAGCGTCTCTGCATTCTCTTTTTTATTTTTATCATTTATATATAGTTATGTTTAATATTAAAAATTAAATAAAAGATGTCAATTAAACCAAAATGGTATATGTGTATTTGCATTTTTTTTATTTTTATCATTTATATATAATTATGTTTAATATTAAAAATTAATTAAAAGATGTCAATTAAACCAAATAATAAAGAGATGAAAACTATAATTTCTAAAAGAGATGAAGATATACAAAAAAAATTACTTCATGTTGTCCATATGTTTTGTTCCACATTTGACAAACTACTTCACATTTAAAGTTTAAAATTGATAATTGAGAATTGTTTTTTACGAAATGACAATATATTAGTTTTTTTTAAAAAAATTCAATTAATTATAAGAATAATTAGTTATTTAGTAAATATTTAAAAAATAGAAAATCACTGAAATATATAAAAAAAAAACACCCCTATTCTTCTCTTTGAATTCAAAACTACTCCTCCACATATACGAAATGTTTTATAAAAAATAGAAAATGACGCAAAGTCCATAATAATGAAATAAAATAAAACATTGATATAAGGATAAAATAGGAAAAAATTAAAAACAGTTAAGAATCTATTTTATGACAAAAAAAAAACTAGAGTAATTATTCAAACTTATTTATATCTATCATAATCAATAGAACATGCAAGACCAAATCACTGACTTAATAATAAGTAAGCAATATGGAAGAGTATTTTCTCATAAGAATAGCGTAACTGGGACATGAGTAATTTCAAGGCATCATATAGAAAAGGTACACATAAAAGTAGAATAAATTAAAAAAATGTATTATGAGGGGAGAAAGATAGAAATAGGAAGAAAATAGTTAGTGAAAATTTACGCATTAAACGGCGAATGTTAGAGTTTGTGAGGTTGTGAATGATTTTTTACATGGTATTGCGAGAGTTTCCTTCCTCAAACACAATCACCATTGTTAACCCCACAAAACCAGAAATACTAAAAAGGAATAAAAGTTACTAAATTTTTTGTAGTATTTGGCTTTTAGAACTTGGCCCTACTACCAATTGAACCTTGGTTGGATCCCCTTTGAATTCTTCATTGAAGATTAATTTCCTGGGTTTGCCATTTCATTTCAAAGGGGTCCAATTCCTTGGTAGGAATCATTATCATTGCTTTTCCAAACATTTTTTTCCAATAACACTTCTGATTTTTGGGATGTGGAGAGATCCTGGTGCTCCCGCTGATTCTTTTTATGAAACTCGTCCAGAGTGCACTGATGTTCCAAAGTCACGATTTAGGATCAAGGTACTTGGAAAGTATTGTTAAAATCACTATAACTTTAAGAAAATAATGATTAATAACGTTTCTCTTGATGATTATGATGGATCATGAAAATATGTAAATATTAATTAAACAATTTGTAAATTAAAGATTTCACGTCGACTAGAGATTAAAGTCTTTCATTGTATATAACTGGGTGCAAACTTCAACCTCATGAACCGATTTTATGGAGTTGAGTTAGACGTTCACTTCGTAATATTGTATTATATATTATAAAAATTATACGCCTTTGATTGAGAATTAATGAATTTGTTTGTTTTTCTTTCAGTCTTGTTGCATTAATTTCTCACGTGTTAATTTAAAATTTAAGTTTCTTGTACTGTGATTCAGGCTGGGAAAACATTGAGTGCAAGAAAATGGCATGCTGCATTTTCTCCAGAAGGGTATCTAGATATAGGCAAGACCCTAAGCCGAATCCACCGAGGGGTAATTCAATTTTTTTTGTTAATTTTTTGTTTTATTATGTTGATCACTTGCATGGTGATCAAGATTAAGAAACTCAATCATGTGAGTAAATTTGATGTTTTTTTTGGAATACTTTGATTTTCTTTAGAACTTGAGATGCTATTACCATTATCATGCAAGACACATTTCAATGATTTAAAATCATTTTGACACTTTTTCTTATCAAGGGATTTAGTTAAAGATTTAAAAAGTAACTTGTAAAAGGGAATATTATATGAATATATTGATGAAAGTATACCTTGATATATACAAGTTAATAAGGAATCTTAAAAACTTAATGTATCTCACTTTATTGAAATTTTCAAATCAGGGAATCCATCCATCGATTAGGGGAGAAGTTTGGGAATTTCTACTTGGTTGCTATGATCCCAAGAGTACATTTGAGGAAAGAGATGAAATAAGACAACGTCGAAGGTAAACATTCTCACTTTCAAGATACCTTTTTAGTTACAACATTTCACCTGCATAATATAAAGCATTTTAACTATCTTTCCAACAATTTTTACCTTTTTTTAATAAAAAATAATAAATTAATTAAAGGGAGATTTTGGAGTACCCAACCCATAAATAAATATGATGTACAATATTTACAAGACATTTTATAGGATATACCTTAAAAAAAAACTCATTTTATGTAAACATGTATATATTGATAAAGAATTGGGGAGACACATTATATCAAGATTCTAAGAACCATATAGCACTTGAAATATATAGCACTTGAAATATAAATATTGTATAATTTTTTTATCCTTCATATCTAAAATTACAAAAGCGTCTTTCTTTGAATCTTTTTGTTCTTCAAAATTATACATTTGTACATCCACATGACCAAAATCACAAATGTTCTGTTTTGAAACAATCTTGAAACTTGTTCTACTTGTACATCTGATACAATCTCCATCTCATTGTGATTTTACAAGAGACATACTTAGATCTAGTTGGATAAATTTTATTTATCAACAAAAAATAATTAAATAAAAGAAAACATTTGGATGTTTCAATCCATATACAAAACCAGAAATTAAGGTAAAGATTAACAAGTTGACCTAGGACACCCAACCAACAAAAACAAAAGAACAGACATGTAAATACTTAAAAACACAAAAATAACTTGAAATAAATTTCCTTGAATTACCCAGTTTACCAAAACAACAACATATATTTTTACATTTCACCAACCACATGCTTTTTGACATTGTTGATACCTATCTAATGCACATCACAAGCTAACAAATTTGTTAGTCGTAGATACTCTCACCTCCATTATACATGCATAATGACTAATTTTAATTGAAGAATATTTCATTTGTTTTCTAAATTTGGTGGATGATTAATTGTGTCATGCTTATGTTGTCAGGGATCTTTATAATACATGGAAAGAAGAATGTCGTATATTGTTTCCTCTTGTAGGAAGTGGTAGATTTATCACAGCACCTGTAATTAGTGAAGATGGTACACCATGTCAAGATCCATTGGTTTTGTTAGAAAATAATCCAGACATTGGACCAATTGTACCCCAAGAGGTTAATGCTTCAAATAACTTAGAAAAGATCACAGACAAGAGAATAATTCAATGGTTGTTAACACTCCATCAAATAGGTTTGTGAATATTTTTGGTTCTCAATGCATTACACTATATTTTCGTAAAATCACAAACATCCTAATTCTTTGCACAAACACATGTCTTCAGGTCTTGATGTGGTTCGTACTGATAGAACATTAGTATTTTATGAAAAGAAAGAAAACTTGTCAAAACTATGGGATATTCTTAGTGTTTATGCTCGAATAGATTCAGATGTTGGCTATGGTCAAGGTGAGTTTCTAAATTTTCAATCTTAAATACTTTGCATTACCACTATTTTTATGTTCACCAATATACACAGAATTTATCTTATTATTATTTTTAGATCTTATTTACCTTAACATAAAAGGATGACTCCATTTAACTTTAACACCCACCACCTTCAAATAAATATATATGCACAAACCATCATTTTAATATTAATGTATGATAGTAATGCCTTGTTTTTTTTTAGTATTTTTGAACTAACATAAAAAAACCTATAGTTCATAATAACCCTTTATTATATTCACTTTGATCAAGTGTGTTAGTCGATAGTGTTTATTATTAGCCTCTTTACTTTACAAAACAATAACAAATATTTTTTTGATTGTTTATGGGCATACTCTTTGAATCATAGAAAGGAAAAATAAAATAAAAAAATATAGACAATATGCTTCTAGTGAAAAAAAAGGTGAGAAAACAAATTCTTAGTAATTTAAATTATAGTTTTAGCTGTAATACGGTACAAAACAAAGAGTTTGTTTGATTTTAGAGACTTTTTTTTATTTCTTATTTTATAGATACATACAAAAAAAGTCACTTGTTTTTTACTTTATTTATTGTTTTAAAGGATTTTTATAAGAAATAGTTAGAGAAATAAATTTTCCTCATACAAATATTTGAAAATAAGAAATAAAATGAAAAAAATACATAAATTTTTGTTATTATTGTGAGAGAAGAGAAAATGAATTATTTTTTCAAACCAAAATAAGCTCTATAATTCACAATTAGTGTAATTTTGACTCCATGGTTATAATTTGCAGGAATGAGTGACCTATGCTCTCCTATGATAATACTTCTTAATGATGAAGCTGATGCTTTTTGGTGCTTTGAACGTTTGATGCGTAGATTGGTAAACTCTAATCTATTACAAAACTAATTTATTACTTGTTGCAAAATAAATTCAATTAACCAAGATTTGAATATTTACAATCATATATGAAATTAAAATCGGGTTAAAGAATAATTAAGTACTAAGATTCCATGTGATAATTTAAATATTAAGGTACAATTATAATGATATTCAACCATATATTTTTATTTCTTACAATCTACATCTTAATTTTTCAAGAGAGGAAATTTTAGATGCACTGCTAACTCTGTTGGGGTGGAGACTCAATTAAGTAATTTGGCAACAATCACTCAAGTAATTGATCCAAAACTTCATCAACATATAGGTATTTTCCTTGTGTCTATTTTTATTTATGGAGTAGAAAATCTTATTATATAAATCATGTTATTTTTGTGAGATTTCTTTAAGAATAATGAAAGAGAAAATGGTGCAAGATCATTTTTAGCCCTTGGTATTTGGTTATACTTTTGTTGTCAATGATTTATATATTCAACTATGCATTTTTTTTTATCATTGTTACCTTCTGATTCCAATGGTTCTAAATAATTGTTAATATTTTGTTTATATATTCACAAAATTAACATTATTTTTTATTCTTGGAGCACAGAAGAAATTGGTGGAGGTGACTATCTGTTTGCTTTTCGGATGATAATGGTTCTATTTCGACGAGAATTCTCCTTTTGTGACTCGTTGTACCTTTGGGAGGTTTGTTTTATTTCTGTTCTAATTTCTTCAAGTTTATTTCTATTTATTTTCTCAATAAAAAATAAAATAAATAATTTTAAATATATCTCAACTCATATCGGAAAATTATATTGTTCAAGTTCATTTCATGAGCAAAGAAACATTAAATTATAAAATATAACTTATACCCTCACTAAGAATATACTTTTAATTTTTATTTTTTTCTTATCAATAAAAAATAAATAAATAAATTAAAAAATTTAAAAAATATTCCAACTCCATTACAAAATTAAAAAAGGACTATGCTTTTATGTTTATTAAGAAGTTGAATTTAAACCTAACTCAATTGCATAACCTTCCTCACGCCGAGAGTGACAGCTTGTGCGTGGAACAACATATTATGGATGGTTCGATAGCACACGATAGGCCCAACAAACACTCGCTAGGATAGACTTTAAATAACTCTGATACTATATTAAGAAGCGGATTTTAGGCCTAACTCAACTCCATAAAACCGATTCATGGGATGAAGTTTGCATCCACTTATATAAATGAAATATTTTCATTTCTAATCGATGTGATATCTCTAACAATGTTCACATTCCAAAAGTAAATAAAAAAAAATCTCACTATAAAACCAAATTGTAAAATTAAGGAGCACTAGTGCAGCATTCAAACCTCCTCAAACAAATACCTATCTTAAATCAACATTTCAATTATATCATTCTTAAAACACACAGACTCTCTCTACTCTATATAATTTTACAACTGCACATATCATTACAGAAGGAAAAAAAAAAAGCAAAACAAAAACAGGCTATATAAAACACTTTTCATTTTTAGTATGACATTACAAAGTTATTCTCTTCATATTTGCATTATTTTTCATTAGAAATTGGTGGTGCACTAATCAATCTTTTAAATTAGGTATCACTTCACATCATACTAGTACAACTTTTTGGTAGTAGTGATGAGATAGAATAGTAACCTATAATTGGAGCAATAGAACAACAACAACATTTTAACTAAGTGATTCAAATCTTAACAAACTCATTGTTTTAGTGTGAAATAAATTATCTAGAGAAAAATATATTATTTTGTTTTGGATTGAGCTACTAATGAGTTAAGAAATGAAACAGATGATGTGGGCCCTAGAATATGATCCTGACTTGTTTTGGATATATGAGGAGGATGATGACAAATCTGAGGAAACGAAAGGAAGAATGAAGTCATTACGTCACTATGGGAAGTATGAGAGAGAAAATATGAAAAATGGTGCAAAGAATGGAGAAGATCCTACCTTTCCCATATCTGTTTTCCTTGTTGCTAGTGTCTTGAAGGAAAAAAGTGCAATATTACTCCAACAAGCAAGAGGCTTGGATGATGTCGTCAAGGTTTCACTTATTCATCCCACTTTTTACTTCTAACTTTTCTAATTTCCATTCCACTTAAAAGAAAATCATAAAATAGAAATTAATTTTATAGAAAAAATAATAATAAATTGTTATAATTACTAAATTATAAATCATTTAAAAAAAATTAGTTTCTAAATTAATTTCTATAATTATTAAATAATTTCTAAATTGGTATCTAATTTGCTACCAAAGTTTAAATAATTAGCTACAAAAGTTTTAACTATCAATTATTTAAACTTTGGTAGCAAATTAGATACCAATTTAAAAATCATTTAATAATAATAGAAACTGATTTAAAAATCACAGTTTTTTAGTTTTTAAAATTGTCTTTAATTTAGTTACTATAATAATTAATTATTTTTTGTTTTTAAAATAGAAATATAGTAGTATAGGTATGTATATAATTATTTTCCTTAAATTATTGAATGAACAATTAATTACATTCATACAAGATAACAAAACACAAAGAAAAAAAAAAGTCTCTTCTTTGAATAAGAATTTGCTTATTGGAACATTTCTTAACAAACTTAGCTTCAAGGTTCATATCTAGTAACTTCTCTCTTTTGCTGCCTAATTTATTTACTCTCAGATATTGAATGATGTAAATGGAAATCTTGATGCCAAGAAAGCTTGTGTGGCTGCACTGAAACTACACAAAAAGTATTTGAAAAAGGTACATTATTTATATCTTTCACTTTTTCTTTTGTTTACATTTTCATGTTTTGGAAAGCGTTTATTTGATACTGTTCTTTAAAAACTTCAAGTTAACACAGTCCTTATAATATAAATCTAAAAAAATAATTGGTTGTTAAATGGAAGTGTGTTGACACAGAGTCTTAAGGTATCATTACCCTTCATGTTTTCATATAATACTACTAAAAACAATTTGCATTAAAGAAAAAGATTAAACATAGTGATCTATTCCTTTAGTTATAACAAAATGCTAAAATGCTAAAATTATAATTTTAATATTATGGAATAATAATATAAACAATTTGTTAGTGGATAAATAATTGCTTAAGAAGGTCTCTCTCTCTCTCTTTGTCTTTTAATTTTAATCTATAAAGTAGATCTAAAGATCAATATCTTTATCATTGATATTTCTTACTCTAACCAAGTGTTATTATATGAACAAATTCCTTAACTGAGTTACATGAATGTATAACAATATATATGCAGTTCTTAAATGGTACTGAATTACTTGTAATTAAAGTGATAAGGATACACAACAATGCTTATGTTTTTCCATTTTGTCATGCTTGAAGTAAACCTATTATGTTTGTATCCTAACATTTTCTTAAAGTATTCTGATATCATTATTAAAACCTAATCATTTGACTCCTTTTATGTTGAAGGAAGCAAAATATTAGCATCTTAATATCTATATTTGAAAAAAGATAATGTGAATTCTATAACCTATTGTTTAATTACCTAATGTTTATGTTAATAAGAACTAAAAGAATGCCATATATTAATGATAATCATATTATCTTTGTATAGAGGAAATTAAATCACGGGTCCATGCTCATAAAATGATAGATCATATCATCAGAAAATAAGTATTTTAAGAAAAACATTTATATTTATATATTAATAGCACATCAAATTATGAGTATAGGTCTACAATGATTATGTTATGATATTTTCTTTTCATTGGAAAAAAAGTAACCAATAAAGATAATACTAACAACTGTTACTTTTCATAGCTTGGTTTAATTTCTATTATACTTTTCTATAGTTATGGACTTATGTACAAGGAATTTGTGATTGTTGCAGGCTAAGAATCCCTAACTTTATATAGCTCGCAGTATTTGGTTTTCCATTCACCAAGTGATGTGTTGCTTACCCTTGTTTAGAAGACAACTTTGGCTCTTCTAAAAGATTTGAATTGTATTTTATTACAAAATTGAAAGAAGGGTTTCAACCACTGTATCATGAAACACAATTGTTGTATGTTAAACTAATCTTAATTTTGGTACATATATTTAATGTAACCATGGTCGGACAAAAATTCGTAATGTATAACCATTTTTTTATATTTAATGTGTTTTATGCAATAAAAGGAGAGAAAAAGTAATAATAAAATAATTATTTGTATGAGTAAAATTAATTTAGTGTTTTATGACATCAATAATATTGTTATTATGGAGGATGAGTTAGAGTCATTTGAGGTAAATATACAAGTTATATGAGTGAATCAACTTCTTCTGTAAAAGGTTGTCGAGCTTTATGATTGATAGTCAAGTGATCCACCAGAGAAAACTTTACAACGTTTAAGTCAATAAGAGTTTGAAAATATTAGTGAGTAAATAATGACTAAAAGAATTTGAGAGTGAGTGAAGAATACTCCCAGAGGTGATATTTCTAGACTTTTGAACTTGTAACTTATCTCGGTAAGCGCCATCGTTATCAGATACATACTAAGTCGATTTTTACGAGACGTGGAGTGATTACTTTCTAGTATTAGTGATATAAATGATAACTATAGGTGATTAAGATCAAGGATTGTGAATGAATGTTAACTACTCTATGCCTTTCGGTACTGGGTATTACCCAAGTCCCCACAAGTTCGGGAACCTAATTTTATTGTAGTCAAACTTTTAGTTTGAATTTTAACTCTATCTGTATTTGGGTCAAGCTCTTAGAAATAGATCGCATTTTTATGATTAGTCATAGGTCCCTTCACAACTAAGCATAAGTCTAGCTTCACAACTATTTAAACAATTTGCTGGTTTGACCCTTTTTGGCTCGACAATCCGAGCTTCTAAAGCTCGATGGTTCGATTTTGATGTAATTAAAGTGAAACTAAGATAATATTATTGGTACTAACTGGTAATTGGAGTAGTAATAATGACATGTAATGATGAAAAGATCAAAATGTTATGCGCATTAATAAGGGGTTTTATATCTAATTATGAGTTGTAAGTTTTCAAGATGTCACATCAATTTAGCGGCTGACGTTTCACTCAAAGGCCGGCATGAAGAGATACATTGTCCTATTGAGGTGACGTTTTGTTTGGATGGTCATAACATCTTTTAAATCTTAGGGTTTTAATAAAGCATTTTCAAAAACCTATTAAAACTAGAAAGAGCATATTGTGTCTTCTTTCACTCATTTTCTTTTATTGGTATTGACGTGTGCACTTTCATCTCGTTTCCTGATTTTTCTTTCATTCTTCGTCTTTTCTTTCGTCCTTCTCTTTGTGCTTGTTGTTCAACCCATTTAGGTATGTCTACTTTTGCTTCCTCTTCTTTTGATTTTGTCTCATCCTATGGGAATGGTCCTCTCGTAAATAGAGAGGTTGCGCCTATAGGAGAATACTTTTCAACCAATCACACTGACTCATTTTCTATTGAGGGGGATAGCTTGGAGGAAGTTATTCCTGAAATGATTCTCGTTATCGTGGTGAGTGCCACTAGGTTAAATAGAAATAAGGCCAATGTTGCTCTGGCTAGGTGATAGCCGTCATTTTGCTGTTAAATTCAAATTATTTTTGCGTAGTCCATCTAACGTAAAGATAAACTATCTAATGCTAGAGAGATGATATCATAGAAGTGGTCAGATAACCCAATTTGTCTCCTAACAAATCCAATAGTGAAATCAGTAAATCGGTGTTCATAATCTATTTGCAAACAAGAAAAGTTAGCAATAACAATAAAGATAAACAAGGGTTGAGGTAGTTATGCAAAAAAATAAAGTAGAGAGTATAATCAGTAAAGAATGCGGGTTGACTCCTAAGTTCCTCCACCAATGAATTCCTTACCGATTATCTAAAGATTATCACCCTTCAATTCGCACACAGGGTTAAACTAAATCAAACATGCATTAATCCAATCCAACCTAATCTTATCAACAAAACATGTGTATGTTGATGTATTCAATACCATACCTTGTATTCATGTGTGTACTCATGGGATGTTTCTCTCATATCTCTTGAATCATGCGCCCAAGAAATTAATCAAAATAATGTGGAATGACTAAAAACCCAAAATTTAAGACAAGGAAGAATCTCAATCATGTGTTCAAGTACAATCTCTCATAAAAACCATATTTATAAGAGATCGAAAGATTAAAATAATTGTTATAAAGAATTGAAAAATGAAACTTTTATTGATCAAAACCTCAAAACACTCAATAGGAAATTACAAATGAATCAACCAAAAAGGATTTTAGCCTTCCATGTGGAGGTAAAAGCAAGAAAAATACCAAAAATAAAATAGAACTAGGTTAGAGTTTGTTGCATATGATGATCCCTTCATTCTGCCTCTGAAATCTCTTTTAAAATATTTTTTTCCTTACACAAAGTCAGATTTGAAATCTGCCTCGTGATATTGTTTCACAATTATCAACTGATTCCTTTTTCCATTTCAAATTATTAGGCAGATGTTTTCTTTCCCGATCAATTCCAGATTTCATTCTTGATTCTCTTTCAGATATTTTGTTTTCAAATTTGCTTCAGATTTGCATATTAATTGTAATTGACTTCAGCAATATTGTGAGAGATATTGCAAAATATTTTCTTAAATAGTATCTTCAAAGGATATTTGCTTTGTTTTTTGTGCGTTTAACAGAGGATTTCAGTTTCATAAATTTAAAAGAATATTAATGTAGAATATTTGCTTCCAAGTCTTTTCTGAGATATTTTCAGTTTAATTTTCTAATTCTTTGTCTTGGACTTCATTTTTCATTTTGATTCAAATAAGCAATTTGGACTTTCGCGTGAGTTGTCCCATTCGCAGTAGGTCATTTTGGCCAAACGCTTCTATCAGACAAACCACTAGATCATTTGGAAAAATTATATGCTCTATGCAAAACTGGATCGTTTGTCCTGTGAAATGCTAGATCGTCTTATATGTCTTAAAAACATAGAACTAGCATAAATAACAATTAAGGCCAAAATTAATCCAATAATCTCAATTAAAATAATGGATTTACTCACGATTTCAATCCAAGAGTTTATCATTAGAGTTATACAGTGTGAGTAAAATTATTTTCATCACTAGGCGAAAAGCCTCCTCCCAAGATATTGGGGAGACCCCAGGTGATGGAAGAGGCCCAAGCTCGGGCCCTAGTTCAAGCCCAACAACTAGGTCCATGGCAAAGAGGATTCAAGAAGATTGGGACTCTGCTACTGATGGCAGAGAAATGTTTCTTTATATGTTCAAAGACGACCACAAGAAGTAAAACCCAAGCCATGAGAGCTAGGTTCTTTATTTGTAATTTCAGTAGAATAAGTTTCCATTAGCATAATGGGGGGTGTGCTTATCATTGTAGCTTGACTAAAGCCTTTTAGGGTAAGAAGTTAACCTAGCTTCTAGAACTTTGCTCCTAGGGTGCGACATTGACTTTAGTCAAAACCCTACCAGCCGCTCTTTTGTGTATTCCCCTTCCTACCCTTGCTCCTTGTTCTCCAAGGCACTTGAACCTATATAATGGGGTGCTTGGCTCATGTTTTGTAAGATCAATTTTATGAGTCAAAATATTGCAAGCTTCTACTCCTTTGTCTAGTCTCTCTAGGTTAGACACTTTGATCTTCACCTCCACCTTTCTCCAAGTTATATGGCCCAACCAATCACTCTCTATACATTTCATGCACCTACAAGGAACCCATAGCTCTATATGAGCCCTCCTTGATCCATCACATCCATTGCTTTCACCACCCTTTTTAAATCTTCAAGAAGAACAACCCATCTTTTGGTATCAACTCATCATTTGGTATCAGAGTCAAGGTTCTTCAAGAGATAAGTGTTCTCTTCATTTTATTTTTGATTTTTATTCAAATCCGTGTTGTTCATCTTGCCTTTATTGTCTTGTTGTTTTTTATGTCATTTTAATTGTGTTGATGTTTTTAAATTGCTGTACAGTTTTATTTTGGTTCAAATTATTCTTTCGCTTCCAAATTGTTTTTAGGTTCCATTGAGTATTTTGTGTTGGTTGTTTTGTTTTTAATTTTAATCGGTCCAAAGTGTTTGTGGTTGAGTTTTTTTTTTTTTTTTTTGAATCCATACAAGTTTTGTCAAAGTCATGTTCATCCTACAATGTCATAAATTCCTAGTGGTGCCTTTTATATTTTCATAACTGATTTCATACTTGTGTGTTAGTTCCATACAAGTTCTTTTCCAATAATTTCCATTGTGTTTTTGAAGTTTCCTTGCTATTTTCTAATTCCAGTTTATGATTTCTCTGTTTTCACTGTTACTATGTTGGCTAGAATCTTTCCCAGAAATTAATTCTGTGGGTGAAATATTCTGAAATTTTGTATTAGAGTAGTTTTATGTGTTGAGAAAAAGTGAAAAAAAGAAGTACATCAAAATTCAAAATACAAAAAAAATGATAAATGAAATACGAACAGAGTGCAAAAATTCTGACTCTGGAAAAACAGTGATGGGAATCTCAGTCAAGAAGGCTAGGAAGGACAAGTTACTTCTTTCTCTGATCCTGAGTATGCTTGGGTGCTCAGGGATGTTGCTTCTTATGCCTCTAAGTTTACCTCGAGGGATAAGGCGGAGGATTTTGCTACCTCCTTTAGTATATGTTCTGACACAATGGTTGAGTTCATTTTTGTCAAGCATTGTACTAAAAGCATTTGAGTCTTCATGAAACCTTAGTCAAATACTGGGCATTTCACTTATGTATATGAGTGTTTCTTCAAAGAACTCAATGTTCCGTTTTCTTTATCCCCTTTTGAATGTTATATGTTGACTACCATTATCTTGAAATTTTTCCTTCCATAAACACTTTTATGTACTTTTTACCAACTTAAGCACGGTGAAAACATCGATTGAGTTTCACTCAATGGAGCCCAATTAGGGCCTTTTTTTAATAATTTATTCATCTTCTTTCAAAAACTTCTAAAATAAAATTTTTAAGATAAAGTATGTACCGTAAGACCAATGGAATCAACTTTTCTTTTATCCAAATTTTAATCCTAGATTCCCTTTATATTGACAAAGGTTAGACATGTTTAAGTCTCAAGCCAAATATCTATTTTCTCGAGAGGAGAGAGTAGATGTAGAAATAATAAAAATCTTCCTCGCCCGTTCAATAGCAGAGCCCTCCTCAACATGCTCATGGCTGAGGATCCTCGTGCCTTATTTACGGGTAAGGTTTTATATTCTATTTTACATGTTGAACTTTATTAAATAAGTAACTAACATTGTTTGTCTTTTTATGTAGAAATCATGAGTAGGAATTTTGATTATAAGAAGTCGTGATGTGATTCCAATAGCAAGATATAGATGATTCTTTGACATTTTATGGAATCAACTTGAGTTGGAGAATGAATAGGCACTTTTAATAGAAATGGATCAATGTTCTATGTTTCAAGAACTCACCAAAACTTGCACCAAACACCAAACTCACATGGAAGTTTCATTTCTTGCCAATTGAACCGATTAAATTGAACAAGAAAGTAAATGAACCGATTGAAACTCTAAAGAAAGCAATTGAACCGAACAAAACATGAAAAGAAGCTACTGAACCGAATTAAAACAGTGAGAAATTGAAAAGAACCGAACAAAAGTGTAGGAAAAGGAAGATGAACCGATTAAAAGAAACTACACTTGTTTTGGAGTTCATATGGACATGGAAATGGAAGAACTAGATGGAAAAGAGAGAAGACTTATGTGGTTGAAGAACTTGATTGATGAACACGCCACTTGAAGTAATGCTCCAAGATAAGTGTGGGAAGCCGCCACTTGAGAGAACCAAGGCACTCAAGATAAGACAAGGTGTAGGAGAAGACAAAGTTCTCACAATTCTCTCTCAATTTGAGTAGAATTTCTCTATTACAATTTCCAAATCTGCATTATGAAGGACCTAAGCCCTCCTTTTATAGGAGCAAGGGCTGGTCATGAAGCTTACAAAACAAGCTAACCAAAAGTCCCTTGCATGCTACTCACTTCTAGCACCTAAAGTGAAGCATGAAGAGTCACCTTCTAGAAAATTCTAAACTAATGCCTAAAGATGCTTTTACAAAAGAGGTATCTAAGGTTTCCCTCTAAGCACCTTCCTAAAAACTATATATTTAAACATTCTACATTTTATAAAAGAAACTATAAAGAGAGATATTTATTTGAAGCCCATTCTTTGACGGCTTGTAGACTTCTTTGGCTTTAGGCTTGATCCTTACTTTATTTTATGTCTTCTTTTAATTTTGAGAAGACTAGAAGGAAGAACTTCAAATGTGAGGGTGGATGTCCTCTTCCTCCCTTAATAAAATCCTCCTTTATTTGATTCTCATCAAGTCGTGTGCCAAGTTTGGGGCGCCTGCCTTAGTTAATGTGTTTCCTGCAAGGTGCAACAAAAGAATGCGAGTTTGGCACCACAACAGCCTCTTGATAAGTGTAATAATTCAATAATTTTTCATATAAAAACATAGACACTTATGAGTTTTAATTGATAAAATAGTTATAATTCAACCTCTAACTTAGGATTTTGAACCTTTTTCCATATTTTTGGACTATAAGATGAATGTGAATGATTTATTCCCATTTTTTTTAATTTCATAATTATAGGAGAAAATAGGGATTAAAGGGCTAAAGGAGAATGGAAAAAGTTAAAGATAAGATGAAAAGACAAAGTTGGAACATTGGAAACTTGCCCAATCAAGACCACTCTAGAGGAAAAGCTTTGCTTTGTTTTGTCTTTGTTGTCAAACTGAAACAACCGGTCATTTCGATAAAAACTAGTTGTTTTATTTGAAATCCTTAACAGAAAACTTATTTAAATTTATTGTTTTAGAAAACAATCTGTTGTTTTTATAACATAATTTTGTTAAGAGTTTGAAACTGTTTTTAAATGATTCCGACTACTTTTGATTTATGATCTAACAGTTTTAACCACTTCCTTAAGTCTATATAAAGTTTTTTTATGATCTTTTCAAGTGGCTAAGAAAGAGACATTATTAAAAAAAAAAATCAAGAGATCAAGAGCTTTGGATCATCACTTGTGTGTGGAATAGGATTGGGTTTTGTATACTTTTGTTCTTCTACTTTGTAAAGCTCAGGTGTATTATATTTCTTTCACTTTGAACATTGTAATTTTGTGTGTTTGGTGTAAGGCAGTTTCAGAAAAGGGTTTCTGAAAACTGTGGTGTTGTCAAGGAGTGGTGTGTGTTTGTAATCTTGCTTTGGTTACTTAGTGAATTCTTAGTGGTTAACTGAGGACTAGATGTAGCTCTTGGTTAAGAGTGAACCAGTATAAACCTCTTTGTGTGAATCTCTTTATCCTTTCACTTTTACACTGTTTTAATCATTGTCCTTTCTCTGCTAGTGTAAATAACTTGTTGTTTCGAGAAAATAACCGGTTGAATTTTTGTAAAGAACATTAAAACTGGACTTTTATTCAGTTGAACAAAAAATCAATTGGTTTATTTTTCATAACTTTTCATTCTAATTCCAAACTTTCTGAAAATCTTTTGAAAACAATTCACCTCCCCTCTTGTTTAGGCCATTTATTCTAACAATTGGCATCAGGAGCTAAGTTCTTGAAAGTTACTCAAGTTTCGATCCTAAAACCTTTTTGAAAATGGATGAAAAACTTACCTTTGGGGAGGGTGCTTCTATAAACATGCCACCTTTTTTTTTTGTGGACTGGACTATCATTTTTGGAAGTTAAGAATGAAATTTTGTGTTGAATCAATTGATA
Organism: Phaseolus vulgaris; assembly: GCF_051622355.1. Lineage (NCBI taxonomy): Eukaryota > Viridiplantae > Streptophyta > Magnoliopsida > Fabales > Fabaceae > Phaseolus > Phaseolus vulgaris. The sequence goes on from NC_143508.1 coordinate 36,105,185, forward strand.
TAGGAATCTGGGATGCTATCACAAATGGTTCTTTTGTACCTAAGCTTGAAAAGATGATGTTTTTATAGAAAAACCTTGGTCCCAATGGACTGAGATTGAAAATAAAAAGGCTCAGTATGGTTGCATTGCCAAGAACATGATAACTTCTGACTTGAATTTAGATGAATTTTTCAAGGTCTCTCAATGTGGATTTGCAAAGGAGATGTGGGACATCCTTGAAGGAACCCATGAAGGCACACAAAATGTGAAAAGGGCAGAGAAGCATGCCTTGATCCAAGAATATGAAATTTTTAGGATGATGAAAGGGGAAACCATCTTAGATGTGCAAAAGAGATTTACTCACATAGTAAATCACATCATTAGCCTTGCCAAAATCTTTGAAAGGGAGGAGTTGAACATCAAGATCTTCAAATGCTTTGATAGAACTTGGCAACCAAAGGTTACAGCTATTTCAGAATCCAAGAATTTGACTACATTGACCACTACCTCCCTGTTTGGAAAGCTAAGAGAGCATAAGCTTGAGATGAACCGGCTTAATGACCAAGAAAATAAAGAAAAGCATGTGAAGGGCATTGCTTTAAAAGCTGCTGGTCAGAAGGGTGATCAAGACTCAAGTGACTATAGTGACAGTGAGACTTTCAACTTGCTCACAAGGAAATTTGACAAGTTCTCGAAGAAGAACAACAGGGAAAAAAGTCAACCATCAAATAGGTACAATAGCAAAAATGTTAATGAATTTAATTCTACAAACTACACTTATTTTGGATGTGGCATACAGGAACATATCAAGGTTGAATGTCCAAGTAATGTGAGCAAAGAGAAAGGGGGTTACAAGAAGTTTGAAAAGAAAGGAAAATCAAGAAGAGCCTACATAGCTTGGCAAAACAATGATGACTCATCCTCAAGTTCATCATCAAAAGGAAGATGAAGAAGTCAATCTATGTTTGATGGCAAATGAAGGTTCAGAAACCAGCAGTGTAAGTTCTAACACTTATGTGAATTTTGAAAACTATAGCCAACTTCTTGATGCCTTCAAAGAAACTCATGAGGAAGCTAACAAGTAGGCCCCACTGAATTGGTGAGTGACTTAGGTGTAGAAGTTGAGGATTGAGAAACTCTAGGATTGTAAGTGGAATCTTTTACAAGACTGGAAGGAAGGGTTTTTTAAGAAATTTGATTTTTATCCTTCCATGATGATTTGTAAAAGTCATCATTATGAGTAATTTTGAAATGGGTTTTCTTTAAAAGTTGTGATTCAACCTTGATGGCTAGGTGAACCAATTTTATCTTTGACTCCTCATTTTCATCCATGTTAATTTTAGTCAAAGTAGTTTCAAGATCTTTAAAGTACTCATCTACACTTCTAGGTCCTTGTTGGAGCTTCAACAAGAGTTCCTTCTTATAATGAGGAGGGAAAAACTTCGAGCGCATACATTCTTTCAAATCATACCAAGAAACCACGACTGGCCACTTGTTTAGCCCAATGTCCATTACAGTCTGGTGCCACCATTGCATGGGATAGTCTAAGAATTCTAGGGAGGCTAGCTTTACCTTTTGGTCCTCTTAGACCTCATACACATTGAATATTTGCTCAACCTTAGCCTCCCATCCTAGGTAAATATTGGAGTCACTTTTCCCACTAAAGCTAGGCAATTTTACATAGGGAAAAGAAATTTTAGAATGATTGTATTGGTGGCACCTTTCATCATATTGGTGAATTCTCCAATCTTCATCTTCTTCTTGGTTGTTGTAATGTGTGTAGCTCCTTGAAGCTCTCCTTTGCTGCCACCTCCTTCCTCTTGGTTGTCTTTCATGTGCTGTTTCAAGTCTTTAAAGTCTCTCCTCCAATTGTCGCATTTCTTCCTCTTTTTGGGCTAAGGATCTCTTTGTTGCTGCAAGCTCTCCCATAAGGAAAGCCCTTTGGGGAGATTGAGGTTTTGATGATTCCACTAAAGAAAGAAGAGCCATAAAATTGCACAAAGAGACAAACAATTAGGGAAAGAAAAGTTAATAACTTTCTCTTCACTTGTGTCACTCTTTTGTGTAGCAAAGAGGAGAAAAGATCCAAGCACTCAAAAATATTTTTCTCTCAACAAAGGTCTATCTTAGGATTTCAAGCTCTCAAACGAAAAAGGACAAAGACCTTAACACTTGATCTCAAAAGAACCACAATAAAACTAAAGAATTTCAAAAGACAAACAAGAAAATCTCAAAACAAATAAGCTAAACCAAGTTGGGAAAAGAGATGATGACAAAACTTTAAAGAGAGACAAGCAAGAAAAAGCACACAAAAAGACTCTAAGATACTTACTTGACTTTTAACAATGAAGTTTTACTCTTGCTAGAAATTGTAAAAGCAAAAGGAACAAATTGCACAATGTTGAAATCAATTTGCCAAATAAAATGAATCCACTTTTTCTTTAAATAGTGGTCTTGCCAAAGATGTTTGTGATTCAAATTAAATGAACACTTGAAATCTATGTTTGGAACTAAATCTATTTTCACTTAAACAAATTTCTAGTTAATTTTTTTAATACCTTCACAATTAAAAGCAAAACAAGTAGAAGCAAAATAAGGACTCCTAGAAAGACTAAGAACATATGACTCAAACAAAAAGAGGTAAGAACAAAAATTGGACACAAAAAAACATTCAAAAGCGAATTGAAAGTTAATGAACAAAAAGAATGCCAAAATGTAAAAGTCAAGAAAGTAAAGGCTGAATTTAAATTTGCTTGAATGTAAAGGCAATAATTTAAAGGTGCAAGAAAAGTAAAGTGCCAAATCAACTTAAAGCAAATATGCTAAAAAAAGTAAAGATCTGCATATTCAGAATAAGGGTTTGCATATATGTTCTATGTGTACGCTTTGTGAAAAGCATGAAGAATCTATTCAACATCTATTTTTTGAATGTTCTAATGCATTACATATTTGGAGTTGGGTTCGACAGATTTTTCTTACTTCTCATTTCTCTAATAAGGATGATCTTCTTTCTTTTATTAAGAGTGATGGTAGTCCTTTAGTTAAATTGATTAAGCTTGCTGTAACAACCTTTTCTATATGGATGATATGATCGTATGAGGAATTATGCTAGATTTCAGGATAAGATTGAGGTTTCAAAGGCTATTTCGGTAATTAAAGATTTAACTTGTCTAGTGGGAAATTCGTCTAAAGCTTCAATGAAGAATGATATGTTGGATTTCAACGTGATTAAGTTTTTTGGTATTAAGACTCGTAGTGGGAAAGTTCTTCGTCCTCTTCCTGTTATATGGGAATTTCCTTCACCAGGCTGGGTTAAAATTAACACTGATGGAGCTGCTAGGGGGTATCCTGGTCTTGCTACTTGTGGAGGTATTTTTCGTGGGAGTATGGGAGAATTTATTGGTGCTTTTTCAGGGTTTCTTGAAGTTCAGACTGCTTTGGTTGCTGAGTTTTATGGAGTTATACATGTTATGGAAGAAGCTCAAAAGATGGGACTTACTAATGTTTGGCTTGAATGTGATTCTGTCTTGGTTTATGCTGCGTTTACTGCTAGGACTAATGTTCCGTGGATGCTTCGTAATCGATGGAATACTTGTCTTAATTTTTGTAGGACAATCAGGTTTAGGGTTACTCATATTTTTCGTGAGGGAAATGCATTTGCTGATAAGTTGGCTAATTTAGGGTTCATTCATAGAGAATCATTTCATTGGTATAATAGACTTCCATCTAGTCTGTTCTTAGAATTCTTTATGAATAGGTATAGTCTACCTATGTATCGTTTTTGTTAACATGTGGGTTTTGGTCTAGTCCCCCCATATTTTTGTATTTTCTTTCTTTTTCCTTTTTTTAATAATACTTTTTTTCATGTGATGGCAGATGATTGTTGTTACTTGAGATGTCAGCCTAGCTGAGATGTCAAGTTGCATAGTGATGCTTAACATGAAAACTTTTATAAAAAAAATGCTAAAAAAACCAAAGCTCTGATAACCACATGATGTGAGTTAATTTTGTATGGTTCCATTTTAGAGGTGACACTTTACTTTTTATTGAGATTTTAACAAGTATATGGTGAGACTTAGGGAAGATCCCCACTGGACACGAACTTAACCAAGTGGTTAAGTAAGTGTGAATGTTCACTTCCAAAGGAAAAAAAAAAGAAAATCACATAATAAGGTGACAATGATGCATGGTGTGGAAATTAAAAGACATGAAAGGAAACACAACGACATTATGGAAATCGAATTGCACAAATGAAACAAAACAAGTAAAGGAAAATTCAAAGGAAGTGGTGTATGGAAATTAAGGAAAAGGATGGAAGAAGAAAGCTTATGGTGTGAATTGAGAAAGGACACGCCACTTGGAGTATGGGTTTCTCCAAGATGAGTGTCTAAAACTCACTCAAGATAAGACCTATTACTAGAGCAAACAATCCTCACACAATTTGTTCAGAGTTTTCCTTCTTCTATAAAATTCAACATGAAAATACATGGAGTAAGGCACCCTATTTATAGGAATGAGTTCCTTGGAAAACAAGATGAGCAAGGATAGGATGGTAAATGTGTGAGAGGGCTGCCTTTAGGGTTTGACTAAGTCAAAACCACACCTTAGGCCACTTCTTCTAGAAATTAGGTCAAAAACAAGCTAAAATGATAACTACACCCCTTATTATTCTAAAGGCACCTATTCTAGCCTATCTTTCTATTTGGACCCCTTAAGTGAGCCCAATTTATTTACAACTTGTTTTATTCTTAAGAGGACCAGAAGGAAGAACATTTGATGTTTTGGTTTTGCCCATTTCTCCTTCTAGTGAGGTCTGCTTGGGGTCTTCACTTAAAATTTGAGATGACTTCTCATAGTGTGAATGGTAATTTGAGTCCTTGGTTATCTCCTTGTTGGCTTGGTTTGTATCAATAAGAGGATAGCACACATCCACATGCATCATCTAAATAAGTTGATCTCAAAAGATCTAGTGGTTGGTTTACCCAAACTCAAGTTTGAGAAAGACCACATATGTGAAGCATGTCAAAAGGGGAAGCAAATTAAAAACTCTTTTAAACTAAAAAATATAGTTTCAACTTCCAAACCCCTTAAACTACTGCACATGGATTTGTTTGGTCCTTCAAGAATCATGAGTCTTGGTGGAAACTACTATGCACTTGTAATAGTTGATAATTTCTTTAGGTTCACATGGACACCATTTTTAGAATCCAAGAGTGATGCATTTTCTACCTTTAAAAAGCTTTCCAAGAGATTACAAAATAAATTTTGTAGTAACATTTGTGCCATACATAGTGATCACGAAGGAGAATTTAAAAAAAAAATCAATTGCTTTTGTGAAAAACTAGATATTTTTCATAATTTTTTCTATCCTAGAACTCCCCAACAAAATGGGGTTGTGGAAGGAAGAACAGATCTCTTGAGGAGCTTGCTAGAACCATTTTGTGTGAATCTTCATTGCCAAACTATTTTTGGGCTAATGTTGTCAGCACAACTTGCTAGGTAAGGAATAGGGTCCTCATTAGACCAATTTTGAAGAAAAACCCTTATGAACGGTTTAATGGGAGAAAATCCAACATTAGTCATCTAAAATTGTTTGACTGCTTCTAAAAAATGGAACGAAAAACCTTAGAAAGTTTGATGAAAAAGTGAATAATGTTATCTTTCTTGGTTATTCCTTAAGTAGTCATGCTTATAGAGTGTATAACAAAATATTAATGATTGTGGAAGAGTCCATTCATGTTGTATTTGATGAAGCTAACCATACAGAACAAAAATCTATGAAGAAATATGCAGAAGAAGATCATCTGAGTACAATTCTGCTGAAGTTGTTGCCCTACCCAGAAACAACTGATTGAAATTGCGAAACAACCTGTTGAAATTCTGCATTAGGATGATCTTCCCAAAGAATGGAGAATTCCAAGAGACCTTTGTATGGACAACATCATTGGACAGATTGATAAGGGAATCTCCACTCAAAACTCTATCTCAAATTTCTGCAAACATGTGGCTTTTGTCTCTCGAATTGAACCTAAAACCATTTGTGATGCTCTTAAAGATGAAAATTGGGTAGCTGTCATGCATGATGAACTGAATCAATTCACTATAAATGATGTGTGGTTTCTTGTTCCTAAATCTGATTGCATGAATGGCATTGGAACTAAGTGGGTATTTAGAAATAAATTCGATGAATATGGAGTAATAACTAGAAACAAAGCTAGGTTGGTTGCCAAAGGCATAATCAAGAAGAAGGCATTGATTATGATGAAACATTTGCTGATGTGGCTAGATTAGAAGCTGTGAGATTATTGCTTGCATTTTCTTGTATGAATGGCTTTAAACTTTTTTAGATGGATGTGAAGAGTGCATTTCTCAATGGATTCATCAATCAAGAAGTCTATGTCTCCCAACCTTCCGGCTTTGAAGATCACCAACATCCTAATCATGTGTACAAACTGGAAAAGGCACGATATGGACTAAAGCAAGCCCCAAGACAAGTGGTATGAGAGGCTTAACAAATTTCTCTTATCTCATGGCTATGAGAGAGGAAAAATTGATAAGACTCTTTTTATTAAAAGGTCTAAATTTGTTATCATCTTAGTCCAAATCTATGTTGATGATATCATCTTTGGGGCTACTAATGATTGCCTATGTAAGGAATTTTTTTAACCTATGCAGGGAGAATTTTAAATGTCCATAATGAGGGATTTATCCTTCTTCTTAGGGCTATAGGTCAAGCAATTAAAGAATGCCATTTTCCTATGTCAAACTAAGTACTGTAGGGAGATTCTCAAGAAGTTTGAGATGGAAAACTGTAAAGAGGCCTCCACACCAATGTCAACAAGCTGCATGGATGCAGACTTGGCTGGAAAAGTTGTCAACAAGTTATCTCACTGCTAGCAGACCTGACATCATGTTTGCAGTTTGCGTATGTGCTAGATTTCAATCCAATCCAAAAGAATCCCACTTCAAAGCTACCAAACGAATCCTGAAATATCTCAAAGGCACAACCAGTGTTGGTTTATGGTATCCCTTTCACTCTTCTATAAATCTGGTTGGATATTCTGATTTTGATTTTGCATGGTGCAAATTGGATAGAAAGAGCACAAGTGACACATGTCATCTTCTTGGAGCAAGCCTCATATCTTGGCATAGCAAGAAGCAAGCTTGTGTGGCTCTCTCCACTGCAGAAGTTGGATACATAGTTGTTGGCAGTTGTGCACATATTCTATGGATCAAACAACAGCTAGAAGACTTTGGTTTGAAGCTATACAATATGCCTCTGCTTTGTGATAACACAAGTGCAATCAACCTCACTAAAACTTAGATTCAACATTCAAGGACAAAGCACATTAAGATTCACCACCACTTTATAAGGGATCGTGTGAGTAATGGTGATTATGAAATTCAGTTTATTGAAACTGAAAAACAACTAGCGGATATCTTCACCAAACCACTCTCTCGTGGAAGGTTTTTTCTCTTACGCAATGAGTTGGGTATCCTTGATTCTCAAAACCTTTCTTAATATATCAATTCTCTTATTCTATTTGTGAATACAAATAGGGGGAGAAGTTTACGGTCATTTGGTTGTAATTTTGGCTACACTATGGTGTTTTTAATTTTGGAGCAGTTGCACTACCACACTCTGATTTCTGATTTTTTTTTCTGCTGCTGTCACACTAGTTTTGAGTGTGCTTGATGGAACTATTTTACCCTGCTACTATACTTGCTTTGTATGGTATACAATTCTATTTTGCAGGACCTCTCAAGTTCAAAAACTACAACACAAACAAATAAGGGATTTGTCTTCATCAAATAGAAGGAGATTGTTGAACAAGATGCTTTGATGCCTCCAAATCTGTGTGGAAAGCTTAAAGACCCTACTGCTATGTGTGTGTGTAGTCTAGTAGTTCTTGACTTGTTAATTCACACCTTGTATTGATCACAGCTCACTTAACTCCTTATCTCTTGTGAAAGAAATGTTTTCTTAAAAGTTGAGAAATTTTAGTCAAATGTTTTTCTCATCAACCAGTTGAAAAAGTTGTTACTCAAAGGTATTGAGGCTAAGACAAGTTTTCCAACCTGTTGAATTGTCGAAACAACTGGTTGTTTGATACATAGTGGTTTTCAAAATGATTTGGAAAAGCTTTGCTTTGTTTTGTCTTTGTTGTCAAATTGAAATAACCAGTTATTTCGATAAAACAACTGGTTGTTTTATTTGAAATCCTTCATAAAAAACTTATTTAAATCTTTTGTTTTGGAAAACAATCTGTTGTTTTTATAACACAATTCTATTAAGAGTTTGAAACTGTTTTTAAATGATTCCTACTACTTTTGATTTATGATCTAACAGTTTTAACCACTTCCTTAAGTCTATATAAAGACTATTTTATGATTTTTTTTCCAAGTGGCTATGAAAGAGAGATTATTAAAAACGTTTTTCAAGAGATCATGAGCTTTGGATCATCACATGTGTGTGGAATAGGACTGGGTTTTGTATACTTTTGTTCTTCTACTTTTATTATATTTCTTTCACTTTGAACACTGTAATTTTGTGTGTTTGATGTAAGGCAGTTTCAAGAAAGGGTTTCTGAAAACTGTGGTGTTGCCAAGGAGTGGTGTATGTTCTTGAGGGATCCAAGTCATTTACTTTTCTTTTATTTAATTTCTTACAAATTAATTATACACACAACCTTTCAACAAACTTTGACATAGTGTCTTATATCTAGTGAATGTTATACTTGAGATTTTAGAACTATTTCTTGTGATTTCGATATCCGTCCTTAGGAACAATTTATTACTTCTGACTCAGTATACTTGTCGTAAAAAGGTCATCACCTCCCCAAGGGAATGCTAAGAATCCCCAGACTACTTCAACGACCACACTTGTCAAGGTTGCCATGGTGCCCACCCAACTGGTGCAAATGACTTTGATCCCCAGCCAATGTCGACATATACACAAGCGACTCCAACAATTCCCCGGGCACTATGTTCTTCGGGACTAATTTAAAAAGGAAAGGTGATGCAGTCCAAGCTTGTGGTTGATGGATTGATTGGAGTGGCAACAAAATTAGGTTGAAGCAAGTGCATCAAAATGGAGATGAGGTGCAAGGATTCGTAAGATTGAAGGTGCAATGAAGGGGAAAGAGGTTTGACCAACCTTCCCTAGGTTCACTAGGCCTAATATACTCACTAGCAAGAGAGATTTAGGAGAGAGTGAGTATTCAAGTTCTGAACTCTTCATTCAATATATGCAAATTTGAATATATGAGTGGAATTTAGGGTATTTATAGACTAAGGTAGCTTGCTCCTTAAGCTACCATAACTCTAGTTAAGTGGACTTAACTAAGGTAAGTATGGTGGCTTAAGGAGGTTGTGTATGCTCCTTTGAGATTCTCTAGAAGCCCTTACTTGTGTGACAAATTATGGTTTATAGAGTGTCTTTATTTTATCTATAAAGTACTCTTTGAAAAGAAACAAAAAATACAGTTCTTGTACAAGTTTATTCTAGTATTTATACAGACAGTTCATCTGCCTTTTATTCTTGTGTATTCTGGCTTGGTTCCATCAGGCTCCTCCCCTTCAAAAGGATTTGTCCTTAGATTCGATGAAAGTGCCACCTTATTTGTAATGAGTGAAGTCAAGATCCACCTGTTCGTGGATCCACCTGAAAAAGAGAGCAAACATAGGGAAATTTTAAAAGAATAGAAATGGATGGGTATGTAAACATAAAACAAACAATTTAGGTTGTGTAGTACCTTTTATTCTAATTCTTATTTCCTAAAGCAAGAAAATGAAAAGAATACAAAGAATGGAGAAAACAATGTAGAATAAGAAGAAAGAGAATAGGAAGAAGAATTACCTCGATCTGGTGATACAAACATGCAAAATATTTTATGTCGAGGTAAAATGGTCATCTGATTTATTTAGTGTTTGAAGGTTAAGGGTTTTTTTTTACCAAATTTTGTTTTTAGTTTGCTAGTATCCTCTACAACCTGTTTGGGGTAAAAGAATATAGAAAAAAATTATTTGTCTTTGCTAAGGTTAACATTTACCCTATAAAATTGAAAATAGGTCCCTTGGTTGAAGATCAATGCACCCCTTACCTGATAGGTTGACAGAATAGATCCAAGGAGTATTATTATTGTTATTTTGAGTTTGTACCTTATGAATTTGCTGAAATTTTTGATCTTCATGCTTCAGTACAAGCTAGTCTTCACAAGGTGTTTGAACAAAGTCTAGTTCAGCTTTAGACAAAATATTCTCTTTAATGAACTCCTTACAAAATGGTTTGAAAGGAATAGACCCAATGCTAATGTTTGGGTCAACTCCAGATAAAAATTTATCTTTGAATTATGTTTCGTCTTTAGATTCAAAAATGGGAGTTTCAAAAATTTCTTTTTCATGGAAAGAAGAGTGGGTATCAATGGAATTGTTATCATTATGATTTGTGGAACAACCTTTGTCATTGGAAGAACTTTTGAAAAAATGTTGTTCTTGACTATGATCATAAATAAAAGTTTAAAGGATATGGGGATATAGGTAGAATTTCTTTACTAGGAAGGGAAGATATAGGAGAGTGGGAAGGAAAAGAAGCTTGAGGTGTGTAAGATGGTACAATAGGATCAACAAAAGAAACTTTCCTACGTGAGGAAACATGGGGTCGAGAGGAATGATGTTTTGTCTTTTTCAAAAGTTGATGACAAAAATTCTTGATTTCTTCTATATCATTTGTACATTTATCTAATCTAGCATTTATTTAAGAATAATCCATTGTGAATTTAAAAAAAAAAAAAAAAAAAAAAAACTTAGAAGATTTGCTAAAAATAAAATAGATATTTTTTTGGTGAAGTTAAGTAAAAGAATCTAGAGTGGAAATTGTTCAAGATCACTCCTAGGAAAGCGAGGTAAGTCACAAGAACTTCTTAAGGACCATGGCTTTCCTTGTCGTAGATTACCTCAAAGATATCTCACAAAAGGTTCCAGAAGAAAACTTCAAAACAATTTTGGAAAACAGGAAAAGATATGTATGTATGTGAATGATCTTAAAACCAAAGAAATGTTATCTAAGCACAAGAAAAGGAAAAACCCTAAAGTATCACAGAGACGTAAAAGCAAAGAAAATAAGAAAGGAGAAAAAAAATACAAAAACAAAACAAAAGAATAGATGCAAAGGTAATGCTAAGTGCAATGAACATTGAGAGATCATTGACACATTATCACTCTAATGCACGTCAAACTATTACAAAAGTTTATTGGGATTGTCGTTGGAGCATTTTCCCAAACAAATAAAAATAACAAAGAAACTACACTAGAAAGATGTAAAGTACAAAAAATTTTGTGATACTAAAAAAATTACAAAGTAGGAGTATAAGGTGTTTTGTAAAGCACTAGAAGAAATGTTTGATTTGCTTCTCTAAGGTGAAGTAATATAAAAATGCTTCTCTTTGATCCTTCTTTCTCTTCTTGTTAAATAGTTTTCAAGACCAAAGTAGAATCCAAAGATTGTGAGCCAAATCACTTCTTGATGCACCACTTCAAGCACCACCAATTCACAAAATTGTGTAACAGAGGAAGCCAAAGAATAAAGCAAGAAAAAAGGAAAAAAAGTTGAAAAGTTAAACTCAAAGGGAAAAAAGTGTGACAAAAAAAGAATGAAGAGTCAATAAAAGACAAGCAAAAAATTAAAGCAACCAAGAAAGGAAGCACAAGCAAAAGGATCTAAGAAAAGCTCTAAAAAGATTAAAAACAAAAAATCTTGAGGGGAGTGACAGAGACGGTACCAAAATTTATATGTATTTTTTCACAAAGCATTTATATCTGAAATTTTTGTGGTATATTCTTCACTCAATAAGGAACAATATACAAAAAAACTGAGGCCATTTGATTATGCATTCACAAAGAAATAAATGCAACAAGTTTTCAAAAATCCCAAGCAATTTGAGGCAATTATGCGAGTTAGGTGTAGCATTGGCCGAGTAGAGTGTAAGATTTATGGTAATTTTTCTATAGCTATATTTAAGATAAAATTTTAATTGGTATAGGTAGGGATGGCAAAGCGGGGCGGGCCGTGCGGGCCGGCCCACGGCCCGCAGGTAAAAAACGCGGGGCGGGCTGACCTTTTCAACCCGCTAACCCGCATTAGCCCGCAACCCGCGCGAGCCAGTAGCGGGGCGGGGCGGGCTGGCCCGCAAACCCACAAGAAAAAAAATTGAAACTTAGTAACAGTATGACAACGTAATTAGGTTTTCACAAAATTTTAAAGAAAGAAACACAACACAATCGCGCTCACATCTCACAGGGGCTCAGTTGCTGCTCCCAAATTGTCATTGTTTTAATATATGCAGATGACGAGGAAGATTATAATTATGAAAAAATGGATGAAAGTTCAATGTTATTGAAATGGAAGAATGTCAATAATGTTTATGTTTAATGTTTTTGAATTAATGTTTATGTTTAATGTTTTGGAATTAGGTATTTTTAATGTTTTGGAAGTGGAAGAATAATGATATTTGATATTTATCTTAATGTTTAATGTTTTGATGTTTGACTATATTTGAAAAGGAAGAAAAAAAAATAAGTTTGATAATAACAAATATATAGGTTTAATTTGACAATTTTTTAAGAACAAAATGTAAAAAAAAAATATTTAATTTTAAAAAAAAAAAGAACGCGGGCTGGCCCGCAAACCCGCGGACCAGCTCTTATGCGGGGCGGGTTGAGAATTCTAGCCCGCAATAACTTTGCGAGGCGGGCCAACCCGTCCCGCATTTTTGCGGGCCAAGCGCGGGGCGGGCTGGCCCGCTTTGTCATCCCTAGGTATAGGTAACATATGAAACAACGTATGGTAAGAGTTTTAGGCTAAATCACCAAGTAAAACATGTGCATAAATTAAAAACAGAGAACTTCAATTACATTGAAACAAGGTTTGATACAACAAAAATATCTTGGCTTTTGAGATTTATAATTTTTTTGTGGTTGTAATTAGGACGTTCCATTTTTACTAGTTGCAGTAGACATGTTAAGGTACAGACCAAAAAAATTTGCATAAAGTTTGGATTCAAAATCAAATCAGAATAAATTTTTGAAACTAAGTGAAAAACACAACAAATTTGGAACTGAAACAAAAACCTAAAGAAGTAATGAAGAAATGACAAAACTACAAGACAACAAATGGAGATTAATGAAAGAAACTCACTAATGAACTAATATCAAGTTACAAGACTCGAGAAAAGGTAAACACTACAAGCACTAAAGCATAGACTCATAAAAACACAAAAAAAAACTTTTATCAAACAGGTTTGTGCACTAGAGAATATGATCAAACACATTGCATACAAGAGCAATACATGAATGATTTTGACAAAAGTAAGAAATATTTGGACGTAACAATGGACATGCAAGGATTAGGAACACTAAACAACACGTAAACGGACACATACACTGAATTAAACAACAAATAGCAAGAAACACACACTGAATTGAAAGAAAACAAGAACAACCATTGCTTGAACAGGTTTTTTTGGGAAAAGTGTTTGATGGAAATTGAATGAAAATAAATCATACAAAACTTAATATTAACCAATTAAATGGAATAAACACAAATTAAACGGTGAAACATGTTAGAATTATGAAAAACAACTGAACAAATGGATAAAAACAACAAGAACATTCAAAACAGTAAAGAAAAAGAAAAGGTTGTGCAACCTTTACTTGTGTGACAAGTTAGAGTTTCTAGAGTGTATTTTTTTCATCTATAAAGTAGTCTTGAAAAGAAATCAAAATACAATTCGTATACAAGTTTATTATAGTATTTATACAGACAGTTCATATGTCTTTTATTTTGTGTATGGTGACTTGAATGGTCCTCAATCAAAAGGTTAGACTTCTTTCGCATCAATCACATGTCCACATTGGCAAGTGGCTCAAACTCATTATGCCATATCAACGTAAGTGTCAACCAGGTCAGAGGAGGTGGTGGTTTCCCCACCAAGTACGATACCGACCTCATCAATGTTGTTAGCCAAGTGGGAAGTTTGGACTCTGTCGAGGTGATGATGGAGAGGAATATGGTGATAGTCCACCATTGGAAGGACTTGGTGGGTAAGAACATTGAGGGTCTAGCCTAGGTTGAGGTGCTTAAGCACCAAAATTATGAACTATTAAGGACTAAGGTTGCGACATAATTCACTGTGCACACACAAATCTTCCTGTTTGTGCAAAGCCAAAAACGAGTTCAAAACTTGAAGGTTGAGGTCAGACTGTTGAAGAAAATTCTCGAGGGGTGAAAGAGGCAAATACAAAAATCAAAAAGGCCGAAGAGGTGGCGACGACCATGATGAAAGAGGTCGCAATGCAGATAACTCAACTTTGTGAAGAAAATGAGTAGTTAACAAAGAGTGACGCGAAGTTGAGGGTTGAAATCGTCAAACTTGGCACGATGAGTATAAAAAGGTATGACGTTGAGTTCCAGAAAGCAATTCGTTAAAGGGTAATGATACGTTGACAATCCTAATTTTTTATACAATCATATTATAACTCTCAATACTATTATTTTAATACTTTTTCATATCATTTAATTACAAATTTATCCTTTATTATATATATTTATTTTTAAACTCATCACATCAAGAGTTGTATTCAACTTCAAAAGTTGTTAAACTATATTTTCCTTCGTGAAACTCATCACTTTGCCCCAACTTAATATTTTTCTTATTTAATATATATTTCTTATTTTTAGTAATGAAATGGCTTTTACGCTTTAACCGAGCATATGGTTTTATATTTTGTCTGAGTATATTCATGTAATCAACTAGTATGAGTTCATAACTAACTTGTCAAAAAATAATTTAATTAAATAATTTTAAACAATGCGTAAGTGTTAATCAAATAACGTTGAGCCAATTTAAAATAATGAAATATTAATCAAATAACTTTAAATTGATTAATAACAGTGAAATGTTAATCAAATATGTTTGAATCAATTAATAATAATGAAGTGTTAATCGGATAACTCTAAAATTATTAATAATAGTGAAATGTTAATCGGATAACTTTGAGCTGATTAATTATGATGAAACAGTAATTAGATAACTTTAAATCGATTGGTTATAACAAAGTGATAATCGGATAAATTTTAATAAATTAGTAATAATGAAATAGTAATTAAATAACTTTGAATTGATTGGTATTCATAAAGTGGTAATCCAATAACTTTGATCCGAATGTAATAATGAAATGGTAATAAAATAACTTTGAACTGATTAGTCAATTATTGAAAAGAATTGAATATTTATTTATTGAAGGACGTGTTTCCTTAAAATCTTGCTTGACAAAATCCTCCTTTTGATAAAGTTTAAGCTAAGAAAAAAAATGTACAACGTCCTTGTTACAAAAATACATATGATTCAAATTAAAAGTATAGTTTGTTCCACGTGTGAGGTAACAATTTTTCATTTAACTCTTCTAATTTATAAGCCTCATTTTGAAGAGAGTCAACAAGTTGGTATGGGTCATCCTAATTTGACGCTAACTTGCCCTCATGTTTGTCTTTTCGTGACTCGTCGAGTTTGAACTACACTAAATCTCCTTGTGGAAAACTTTGTTCTCGGACTTGGGTGTTGGATGGTCTAGTTGCTCTAGACTTGGCAGTCTTTTCTCTTATTCGAGCTTCTTCATGAAATTTTTGTACTAAGTTAAATTCGAATCTCAGATTGGCATCTTGGTGTTACTCGTCATAAACTTGTTTTTGCAAGCTTCACCTAGTTCAACGGGAATCATGACATATGTTCCATAAGTCAAACGAAAAGGAGTATTTTTTTGTTGAAGATCGTGGTGTGCAATGATATTCCCCACTAAATGTTGGGTACCATCAGCCCATAAACTTTTTGCTTGGCCGAACTTCTTCTTAAGCTCGTTCAAAATGACTTTATTAGTTGTTTTTGCTTGGTCATTTGTATGTGGGTGCTCCACGAAAGACACTCGATGTTTAATGTTGAGTTGTTGTAAAAACTACCTAAAACCTTTATAAATGAATTGTCGATCATTGTCTATTATAACAGAATGAGTCAAACACCCTAACTACTTTAGATTCTAAATTACTAATTTAGAATCTAAAGTGGTTAATAACTTGATAGCTAAGGTTAGATATCAATTTAGAAATTATTTTATAATTTTTTATTAATAATATAAACTACTTTAAATATCAATAATTTTTTAATTTACAAAATAATATTTAACTTAGTCAATATAATGACTAATTATCTCAAATTAATTAATATTTAATTATTATTTTTATTTAAAAGAAGTAAATAATAAACAAATAAAGGAAACTCGATATAAGCATATTTTCTAACTAGCTAGATATAATAAAGCATATTATGTCTTTCAATGAGTAACAAAAATTAAAAAAGAACAACTTTTACAATATAGAAATGGGTAAAAATATAAATAAAAAATGAAACAAAGAGCATATAAGTAAGCGAAAAATCATAAAAGCATATTTTCAAGGTAGGTACCAAACATAAAACATATTTCGTGTTTCCTTGAGCAACAAATTATAAAGAAAATAATAATTTTTAATACAAAATTGGATAAGAAAATGTTTAAAGTAAAATAAAAAAGAGACAGGTAAATGAAAATTCACGTAAGTCTATTTTTAAGGTAACTACGAATTACAATAAATCATATTTTGTATTTCGTTAAGCAATGCAAATATAAAAACAATTTTTACAATATAGAACTAGATTAAAAAAAAAAAACATATCCAAAAGAAGAAGAAAACATACATTTAATGAGAGAAGGATGAGAATTACATACTTACATTATATCAATTCTTGCTGATAAAAAAAAAAACTTACATTATATCAAAATTTGTATTTCTTTTCCTTTTATATAACAATACAATACGGAGGGATAAATTGCTTGTAGATGAAATTGTAAAAATAAACGCAACTAAATTGAAAATAAAAGGGAAAGAAGAAAAAAAAGCAAAAAATTATCTTCGCTTATTTTCTTTTCTTTATGTAAATAAGAGGGCAAAGTAACTTCATTTACTATAGTGGAATGCCAATTTCATAAATTTCTTTTATTTTTTTTGAAGTTAGTATTATTAAAATATGAAATTGAAATGTCATAAATGTCTATTTATTTGGTTTTATTCTTTAGATGGGAGGGGAAAAAGAGGTTTCACTAGTGCATTATAATCAAGTCTCAGAAATGTCATTTCATTTTTTCCATCAAGAAGTTAACATTATTATTAAAATATGAAATTAAAACAAGAGAAGATGAAAAGAATGTTGTTTTTGGGAAGGAAAAAAATGTGTCAGAAAGATGATACTTTGGCACAAGAAACATGATTTTATTAATAAAAATAGATAATAATATATGAATTTATCTCTTTTATAGTTTTAATAAAGTGACATCCATCTTTTTTTTAAATAAAATATTCATTTAAATTTAAATAAAAAATCATGCAGTTGAAAAATTAATGTTCTAAAATATAAAATTAAATTAAAAATCATAAATAAAAAATTAAACTATTTTTATAAAACTCGTGTTATGTAGCATCACAGAAAATAATATAAAATTAGAAAAAAAACGAGAGGATTAGAAAAACTCATTAAAAAAATTAAGATTAACTTAATCAACTACATTGAATTATAAATAAATTAAATAAAGTTAAAAAAGACAAACAAAACCTGATGAATAACTCATAAAGACACTGAGAAATAACATTAATCAACTATATTGTGATTATAAATAAATTAAATAAAGTAAAAAAAAACAGACAAAACCTTATCAAATGAATAATTTCAAAAAAAAAAACACAAAAAAATACTGAGTAATTATGAGCTTCAGACACTTCTCTTAAATGATGTATGACACTTCTCTTAAATGATGACGTATTTGTATCAGATACACGTATCAGTGTCGACACTCGTAGGACAC
Source organism: Phaseolus vulgaris (assembly GCF_051622355.1). Lineage (NCBI taxonomy): Eukaryota > Viridiplantae > Streptophyta > Magnoliopsida > Fabales > Fabaceae > Phaseolus > Phaseolus vulgaris. The sequence goes on from NC_143508.1 coordinate 36,123,110, forward strand.
TTATTAGTGAAATGTTCAATTCAAAAAATATTTATTAGATTTTTGAAAATTCTAACACAATTCTAACAAGTATAAATACAATATTTTTAAAAACTTAAATTTATTGTATAATTTTTTATTATGATTATAAAATAAAGAAAAAAAAAATTTGAACATGAAGATATCTAAAGATATTAGATATTTTAGATGTGTTCATGTATCTATATTTTAGATTACACGTATCTCAGGATCAAATGTTGTTTCAGTGTCATATATGTGACAAATAGACATTAATCAACTACATTGAGATTATAAATAAATTAAATAAAGTCAAAAAAAGACAAACAAAACTTATCTTATAAATAACTTCCATAAAGACACTGAGAAATAACTCCCATAAATTCATTCAGATTAACCTCATTTGCATTTAAAGAAATTATATTAATGTTATTTTATTTTTATTAATTAAATTAATAATGTTATTAATTATTATAATTAAAAAGAATTGATCTCGTTTTTTTTATAGACGTTCTTAAATGAAGTATAATTTTAACTAATTTGGAAAGTCCTATTCCTCTCCAATCAAATACCTTTAGGATGTGTTGAACCGAACAATTCCAAATTACAATATACTGACTAAAGTTTTTGAATTTAAGATGCTTTGTTGGAATAAAAGTTTAAAAAAATCCATTACTTGTAAAACAAATTAGCTGAAGTTAAAAATTAATTTAATCATTAAATATGAATTATTTTAAATATTTAGTATGGAAAAGTATACATAAATATGAAATATGTGAAATTTTCCAAACTTTTTTAATGAAATTTAAAATATTATACGTTTAAATAATCAAATCTTCTGATAATTTATTTTATTTTCTTTGAAATAATTCATCTAACCCCTATATTTCACGTAAATTTTTCATAAAAAAAATTATCCTATGGTTTGTAATAAGGGATTTTTCATATAAAACGTCATCTAAAATACTATTTCAATTACTTCGATTTCAAACAAAATAGAACAAAAGTGTGGTGGTCTTTTAAACTGGGATTTGAGGTGAGAAATAAAGGAGTTGATAATGATAAACATTCATTCAAAACCTCATAGAGAGTCACATACTACCAACCAAGATCTTAAAAGCTTAATCTCTGAACTACATGTATTATTTCTAGTTGCAAGCATTGAAACTACTATCAAGTAAAATTTGATGCAACATTGATTAAGCATCTGCAGTTTCAGCAGATTCAGCAGCAGCAGCTAGGACAAGCTCAGGATGAACATTTCCTACAGATTCCAAAGCATTGGGAAGTCCCAAAGATCTCAAAGCCAGATGGGCTGCTTTCTGCCCTGATATCATCATTGCTCCAAATGTTGGACCCTGCATTTCCAATTTCCCAAAGCACAAACAAATTAGTTTTTTCAAAAGGTTGAAAATAAAAAATCTCAAGTGATTCATGAATGAAGAGAGAACTTTTTACCATTCTTGGAGCACCATCAATCTCAGCAACTTCCATCCCAGTAACAATCATACCAGGCACAATCTCCCTAGTGAGTCTCACAATGGCATCCTCTGCCTTGTTCATGTCAAGGGCCTTCATTCCTGGGACGTTATCAATCAAGCCAATGCTCTTGAGCCTCTTCACCCCAGTGGCTCCAAAGGGTCCATCATGGCCACAAGAACTCACCACCACTTTAGCCTCCATCACATTGGGGTCCATGCAGGATTGAGTGTCATGGTTCATCGAAACCAAGGCCCAGTTAGTGACAACCCCACCAACTTTCCCATCCTTCACGATCAAATCTTCAGCTGCCACGGCATTGAAGAGCTTCACGTTTGGCCTAGCCAAGAGCTTGCTCATGATGGTAGAAGTGAACAATGCAGCGTGCTTGATCACCACGTAGTTGTCTTGCTCATCATACTCAAGACCAAGCTCGTCAAGGAACATATGAGCTGGCTTACGCACTATCTGCACTTCCACATTCACAATACCATTAGATTTAGATTATGTTTTCCATCTCTTCACAATTTTCTACTATTGTTTTATTTTCAAATTTATTAAATCAATCTTTCACAGTTTGTTTCATATGCTTTGATATTTTTATTTTTTTACAAAAACTCCTTAACAAAATATTATTAAAAAATATAACATTACATTGTATATCTAAAACCTACATGATTTTATAAATATTAATTCAGATAATATTTAATAATTTAAAATTAAAACTCACAATTTCATAAGTTTCAATACAAATAAGCACTTAATAATTGACAAAAAACTGTTTTATAAGAAAATAGTACTTTTATTACATTTGGTAAATTAGTAATTAAAAATATTTAAAAAGTTAATAAATGTTTTAATTATCTCTGTTTGTTAATGTCGAGATTTAATGCGTTATTAATAATTATTTTTCCACCTCATAAAGTATTTAATAATAATTATTATTGTAATAATGATATATCAAATAAATGCATTAATGCATTTTAATACAAGCATGGTGGAATCTTCTAGATCTGTTTCTTAAAGAAGTCAATACTTTCATTCCTTGGTAAAATAGTAATTAAAAATATTAAATTCTTTAATTTTTAAAATTTATTTCCGTTTTACATATTTAATGTGGTTTCAATATTTTTTTTCTATCTATACAAATTTAAAAATAATAACAACTAATAATAATAATAACAATAATAATAAAATTATTTTAATCCAAACAGGTAAAATATTAAATATTTGTTAATAATTTAAAAATATAAATATTAGTGATTTTTTAGTTTTACATTAGAATTAGTGTGTGTGTGTGTGAATTTTATTATTTTTACTCTTATCGATATATTAAAAATAACTTTTTAGTAGTTCATAAATATTCTTATTAAATAGTTATCAGATTATAAAAATTAATAAAATAAATTTCATGTACTAATTTTTACAATTTCAATATAAAAAATTGATAACTGTTATAATAATTCATTTTTTAATTACAAAAACCTTTTATGATTTTTAAAAAAATGTAAACACAGAATCACCTACATGCATGTGTTTCACTAATTTTTTAGAGTTTTTCTTTACTTCTCTTAGTCTGAAGAAATTAAATAACATAAACAAAATAATAATAATAATTAAAGCAAGGTGACTGATATTTGGAGGAAGGTTACAGTTACTGACCATGGCGGAGAAGAGCTGGCCACCAAGCCACGCCCCACCGCCGGGGCTGACGGACTGTTCGATGATGGCAATATTGATGGCCGGGTTCTTGCTGAGCTCGTAGGCACAGGAAAGTCCAGCAGATCCAGCACCAACGATGACAACATCGGTGTCTGCATGCGTGACCATATCGGTCATGTAGCGGCGCGTCATCTCACGCGACACAATCGACTCCTTGATGGGTTGGAACCTGAAGGAGGATAAGTCGTAAGCGGGTGAGGGAGCGGCGGACATAGACGCGCGAGGCGCGTGGAAGCGGGGAATAGGGGTTGCATGTGTGGGTTTGGTGGAAAACAGGGACGAAGAGGGTGGGGAGAGAGTGGTGAGAGACAATAAGGAGGAGGTGGTTGTAGAAGCCATGAGAAAGAGTGAAATGAGTGAGATGGGTTAATTTTTGGCCTGGGGAATGAAGTATTTATTGATGAAAGTTTGCCAGATGGAGAAAGTTTCAAAAAAATGGAGAGAGAAAATTTGTAAAAACACATTCCTAGATGGCGTGGATGGAGGACACGTTGCAGTTTGTTGAAAATCAATGGTGCAGGGTTCCTGTTATTTGCATGGTGTGTACAGTGAATGGTTGGTGCTGCTGCACTGCAATGTGAACACATTCATATTAAGTGAAAATATCATCATTACAAAGTAACAAAATAACTAAAATACCACTTTTATTTTTATTTTCTTATTTTATAAATTTTTGTTCATTTTGTTTTTAATAAGAAAATTACTTTTGTATTTACAGTACTATTTAGAGTAAATTATTTTAATCTGGTATTTAAATAATTTTAAAGAAAAAAATAAAACAAAATATTTATTAGGAATGAAATAGACTAAAATAAAATTTGATAATTTATAAAAAAGAGATATTTAAATTAAACTAAAATTAGTGGGTGTGTGCTTTGTTGAAGGTGAGGAATATGAAACTATTTACAGTTGAGATGAAAGAAAATTAATTGTTTTATTATAAAAAATTAAGATTTATGTTTAGAAATAATATGATTAATCAAATTTCAAGTCTCTTTTAAATTTAAATTTTTTATTTTTTTAAAAAATTATTTTATTTAAAGTACACAAAATTTATATTTTTTAAATTAAGTTATTGAGTATAAAAAATTTAGGAATTCTGAACCCGTGACCTGTGTTTTCAACTTTCTTCGTTACCCATTTTTTAATTAAATAAAATAAAAATTAATTAAAAATTAACTATCATATTATTTTTAAAGATACAAATATACAATAATATTATAATTTATATCATTAAATTTTCTCATTAAATTCTAATAATGAATTATAATAGAGCATTTTAATATTAAAAAGGAATTATTATTTTAATTTATCTTATTAGAACTATTAATTAATTAATTAAAAGTTTAGAAAATAAATTAAGTGTATTTTAATATATATATATATAATAAATTTTAGAAAACCATATATCAAAATAATATTTTATCTTGTGTTATAAACTCTATTAATGTTTGACTTAAAAAATATTAATGATGATCTTTTAATGTTTTCCTCTTATTGAATTATATTTTATATCAAATTCATACTCTCTCTTTCTTTTTTTCTCTTGGTACAAATTAGCATTTGACTGCTGGTAGATTTGTTTTGCTATGAACAAAAAAATATACTTTTTAGTGGAACTTATACTTTAAACTTGAACTAAAATTAGAGATGAAATTGTAAGAATATCATATATATATATATATATATATATATATTTATGCATTCCATAATTCTCTTATATAGACATAAAATATGTGACTTATAGAAATTACAAATCTTCTTATAAATTCTCCATCCTATGATCCAAAAAAAAGTGTTAAATAAAAGTTATTAATGCTATTGTAATATTTACCTCCAATTTTACTGATCTTTGATCTTTAAACAAAAAAAAAAATACAATAGAATTTGTCTAAATTTTTACTGACCTTTCTAATTTTTAAGCACGGTTATATAAGTATTTATAGAATAAAAATATAGAATATACTTTTTATGTAAGGAAATATGTAGTTTTATAAAAGAAAATATTTAAAATAATTTATTTTTAATTATTCAGTACTTTGAAGGATACATGTATTACATTAGTAATTAATAAATAAAATTTAATCTGTAATTGTAATCTTATGTATCCATTTTCATTTATTAGTAACTTAGAAAACTACCTCACAACTAATTTTTTTTTTATTATTATTATTAACCTGTTGCGCTTCTAAGTCTGTACTTAAATTATATTAAAAAAAATAGTATTTCTTTTGTCCACGTGATCAGGGACTCGGTTTTGGTAATCTTCAAATTTTTTCCAAATATTTTTAAGGATATTTTTATAAAAATGAAAAATATATACGTACAAAATTCTCCAACATTCAAAAGTGTTAGATATTTAAAATAATAATGATTTAGAAAAAAAAATCCTTTTTATAAGATGGCATTGTATATTTATAGAGTTCAAAAATAATATTATTTCAAAAATTATATTATTATCGGATTAATTTATTTTTTTATAAAAGTTTTTAGGTTAGATATTGCTATACAACTTAATATCTCAGCTAACATGACACCTTATGTAATCATATGTCATCACATAAAAAAATATTATTAAAAAAAACATAAAGAAAATACAAAAAATATGGAGAACTAGACGAAAATCCATATGTTATAAAAAACGATACATAGCTAGATGATACTTATTCATAAAGAATTCTAAGAACAGATTAGGTGGAAAAACCTATTATACCAATGAAATTATTCTCTATGAATAAATCATAAATTAGCTAACTTATCAGTATACGCACACGAAAAATATGAGTAACCCTAAACTTGATTTTTCCAAAGTAATTAAGACAAGTATTTCATCGATTACGAACCATCTACGGAACATTAGTCCTAACAATAAACACAACACAAACCAAGGAAGAATCACATTCCAGCCAGACATTTCAGCCCCATCTTTTGAGTTTCCTCCATAGCATGTATAACTCCATAAAACTCAACAACCATAGCAGTTTGAACTTTAAGAAACGCAAAGAAAACACCAATAAACTCTCACATACTCCCACGGAAAATACATCCAGAAGTAGCAAGACCAGGATACCCATAGCAGCCCCGTCAATGTTAATATTAACCCAGTCTGGTGAAGGAAACTCTCATCTAACAGGAAGAGGACAGAACTTTACCACTATGAGTATTAATCCCAAAAAACTTAATCACGTTGAAATCCAACATATCATTCTTCAATGAAGCTTTAGATTAATTTTCTACTAGACAGGTTAAATATTTAATTACTGAAATAGCCCTAGAAACTTCAGTCTTATCCTGAAATCTAACATAATTCTGCATACGCCACATTATCCAAATAGAAAAATTTATCACAACAAACTTAATCAATTTAACCAAAGGACTACCATCAATCTTAATAAAAGAAAGAATATCATCCTTATTAGAGAAATGAGAAGTAAGAAAAATCTGTTGAACCCAACTCCAAATATGAAAAGCATTAGAACATCAAAAAAAAAATGTTGAATAGATTCCTCATGCTTTTTAGAAAGCGTACACATAGAACATATATGCAAACCTTTATTCTAAATATGTTGATTTGTAGGAAATCTCCCATAAAAAACTTTCCAGAGTACTAGAGTTTTAGAAGGCAAAATAGATAAAGACCAAATGAATTTACCCCAACCATAGGGAACTCCTGATTCCAAGAAAAAAGTCCTAGACAATTTAAGAGTAAAACGACCAGACTCATTTAGAATTTAATTAGGAATATCCTATTCCTCCCTAACCATGATATGATTAAAAATATGAGGCATCTGCTGTAAAGACAAGGGAATATTTCAATCACAACCTATCCAAAATTGAGAGATTGTATCTGGAATGCTAGCACCATTAGATAACTTGCAATATTTGCTAAAGAAGTAGTAGAATACCATTTATCATTCCAGAAATTAATAAAAGTACTTGTACCAACATTACAAGAAGTATAATCAAGTATAGTAGAATAAAACTGCTTAGTTCCAGGCCAAAAAGATTAGGATTTATAAATCATTCTAAACTCGTATTTTGATTTAAGAACCCTAGCTTTTAGGAGAAAAGACCAAGGCTTGTTTCTATAAGCAAAGTTCCAAGCAAACTTAAGAAGATATGCATTATTTTCAAGACGAAGATTAATAATCTTCAAACCTCCATTCTCAAGAGGAGAACAAATTGTATCTCGATTCATGGTAAATATGCCTTTTTTCATAACACCAATCAAAATAAAAATTCGACACCACTGCTCAACTTGGTTAAGAAGTAGGCCATTTATACATATTAAAGCTATAAGCTAGAAATCCAGTAATCACCGTATTGACCAACTGAATCCGATCCATCATCCGAAGAGATTTACCTTTTCAAGATGTTAGCTTCAATTTGACTTTATCAGCCAAAGGTTGAAGAAATCGACACTTTGGAGCACCAACAAAGATAGACACTCCTAAATAATTGAATGGTAAACAACCATGACTACAAGAAAGAATACGTTGAATTTTGGTGACAAATCTTGCAGAATTATCCATGGTGAAAAAACTACTTTTAGAGTTAATTATTAACCTATTGACCAGAAAAATCACTATATGTTTTAAGAAAATACTCAAATTTTTAAAAGACTTAATATCCCTCTAAAAAACAAATATGTCATCAACATATAAAATATACGAGAGAGAGTGATATAACCTTGCGAACTAGCCATATGTAAAATTTTCTTATCATTCACAAGCTTAGAGATACCTTTTCTTATTTTTTTATATTAATGAAAATTGACTTAATTTATTAAATAAGTTTATTATATTAGTAAGACTAACTATAATTTAAGTTTGAAAACTAATTACATTAAACATTGATGACATAAGAGCTCTTGACCTACCTTCTGGTCATTTTCAGAATATATTTGAATAATAATTTTATGCATAAGTTGTTTTATTTTATATCTGAATTTGTTTATCATATGTAATAGAACAATTGAATTAATTATTTATTATAGATATTTGAAGGAATATATATATATATATATATATTATTAAGTTGGTATCAAGAATTACAATTTTACATAATTAATCAGTTTGTTTAAAGAATGTATATTTGTTTTAAATTCCTTTGATTTTGGTTCACATTATGATTTAAAAAATTGATTTAAAAATTTAAAAATATGAATTACTATATCTTTAGTTGTTGATATGGAATCTTGAATCACAAGTATAATTGGTGGATGCCACCTTTTAGCTTTCACGAGCGGCTTTCAAACACACTTTTTGTGATATTTGGCCACCAAAAAGTTTTCATTATTTTTTTGTCATCACATGCACAATGAAAGTATATTTTCCCTAAATATATGGTTTCACTTTCTTCTATGTAAAGACATCACGGATTGCATCAAAATCAAACCAGGTGTTCTTCTTTCGAAATTGGAATTTATGAAAAGGCAAATATATGTTTGTATTATCATTTGGACCTCTATGATTTCTTCTGTATTGTTCTTGCATGATGAGTCATGATCATGTTTGGAAGATACTTTGAATTGCATGGGGATTGATCTAGAGTGTCTCAAGAAAAGTATTGCTAATTAATAAATTCATGCTTTGTATGTTTTTTTGTTTTGTTTAAGTTAGTTGGTTTTTGAGACTCATGATCAAAATATATACTTTAATGATAAAAAAACATTTATAATGATATTTAAAGATCATCTAGGAACAAAATATTTTATTTTTCTCACTGTGAAGATGTTTCTATATATTCATTAATAAAAACTTACTCTAAATATAATTTTTAAATATTTGTTATTAAAAATTATTTTTTATTATTTTTCATGAAGTTATAAAAAATAAAATGAAGTGAATTAAGTTTCTCTCATATACTAATTAAAATATATACTTAACTTTTTTTATAAAATGTTTCATCAAATATTTCCAAAGATTAGAATACAGTATTTTTGGAAATATGATTTTCAGAAAATATTCACAGTGAAAGTTTTCTCTAGTACATGGAAAAATGGTCCATGGACTTGTAAACAAACATGTAAGTATACACATGAATCTAGTTTTGAAAAAACAATTATTTTTTATATTTTATTTTATTCTTTTATAAATATTTATAGAGAAATTTATCCCTATTGAGTATGATAATATAAATTCTTTTATAATATCCATGCATTTTTTTAAATTATTTCTTTATAATTAAAATTGGCATAAAAATCCAAATGAGAATAGAGGTACGTCTTTTGTCATAAATCTTGTTTTTTAAAAAATAAAATTTTAATTTTTCAAAATAAACTTCAAATTATAATAAATTTTTAGAATTAAAAAAAATTATTATAACGTAATTCTTGATAATAAATAATGAATAATGATTTAAGTGGTATAAGTAGTAATACGAACTATGTATTACTTATATATATTAAATGGATTATGTACTTATAGAGAATGTTTTTAACTATTTGATGAAAAAGACTGTTAATTTTAAAATTTTCTACATATTTTTAATACTCACTTCAATATTGGTTAAAAATTAAGGTGTTTATTAATACTTACTTCATGATCTAACCAAATCCAAATCCATTATTAATTGTCCCAACAATTCTGAATGTTTATTGAAAAATATTTTCTAGTATTTATATTTTAAGGATAATACTATCCAACTCAATTCAATATTAGATAAGCTTGGACACTCCTTTTAAATGACGTGTTCGTATCAGACATACATATCGGACACCGACACTCTTACAACTCGTAGGACACGTATTAGTGAAGTGTTAAATTTAAAAATATTTATTGAATTTATGACAATTCTAACACGAGACTAACCCACTTTTAAGTAAGAGAAATATATTAATTTTATAAAAACTCAAATTTATTGTATAAATTTTTATTATGATTATAAAAATAAGGAGCAAATGTTTTTGAACCAAACATGAAAAATATCTTTATGTTCCAAACAAAAACTGAAACATACTTAATACATATAAATTTTTATTGTCAATTTATATAATTTATAATTATATAATATAGAGATCCATTTCCTGTATCCTACATTTTAGAGATTATACATATCTCTATGTCCGTATCAGTGTTCGTGGAAATAGTTAAATACTTATTCTTCTATAATAACTAAATGTCATTAGTCTTCACAAGATGTTAAAGTATTCAAACACTTTCTTTTAAATATAATTTTTTTCTATTAAGTAAAAATACTGTATTTTCTTTTAAATAGTGAAAAACTCATTAAATAAAAGAAGTACCCAAATAAGTTTTACCCTAAAATTTTTACTCAATAATGATAAATATGTTAAATATATAATATAAAGTATATTATATTTTTAATATATATATATAATTAACTAGCATAAAAAAATCTTATATTCACATGGAAAAATGATTTAACTTATTTTATGATCATGATATGATAACATAATTGATTGTATCTTATTCTAAGGAATTGTTTAATGTAGTGATACAATTTTGTTATTTTTTTTCTAATAATATAGTGTATTTCTTATATTGAATGAGAATTTGGATTAGAAAGCAGTAAAATAATATAGTTAAACTCTTTTTATTATTTATCATTAATATTTATTATAATTATTATTATCATGATATTTTTGTCGACAACATTTTTTTGTTGTTAGAAAGAAAAATAGGTTGTGTATTATTAAGAGATGATAAATTAGTATTTTAATTTTTTTATGATTAGTAAATCTCAAAAAACTTTATTTGTAACACTTAACACATTTTTTTTTTATATTAGTTGAGTTCTACTTAAATCTACATTTCATTTCAATAATCACAATCTTAATGGAATTGGGATTGTTTCATTATCTTGAATATCATATTACAATCACATTTCATATGTGAAATACAATCACTAAAGATGTACCAAAAATATTCTTGAAACCCTATAAAAGTACTACAACACTATAAAGAAAGCTCCATATGAAACCTAGAAAGTTCAAAACAAAGTTAGGAAAAATTAAGAAAATATATCACTTGTAGTGGTGGATACTAAGACTAAAACCAAAAGGTTTTGCAAAATTTTCACGAAAGGCCTTCAAGATAAAACTCCTGTTAAATATTTATTATAAGAAGTTCTTTATTTGTTTCTTGGATAATTCTTAAAAATATATGTATAAACCTTTTACTCAAAACTCATTTTTAATAAATGTAACTTATTATTATAAAATATAATTGATTCTATTGAATATGAAAATTTAAGAATAACAATCTAATTAATCATATTTGAGTGATATTTATTATATGATAATATTTTTATTTCATACTAGTTTCAGTTAATCAGTTATTACTCATGAAAATAAATTAACAACTTGGTTGTTTTTAGGTATCACAAGTGAGGAGGAAGGGAAAAACAAGTGGAGTGTGTGTTTAGTTCAGTGTTTTTTAGGGTGTTCATGCAGATGGGGAAGCAGGTGGGAGCGCTTTTTTACTCTTCACACAAATGAAGAAATTTGTTCTGATTTCACGTAGGCACAATGCATTTTTACTTTGATACCCTTGCATCCATTATGAATATATTAAAAATAGTAGTGAACACATTGGTAGGCACTTGTGCATGCATTTAGAAGACAGTGATGCCAGTTTTGAATGGAGTTTCCTCGCTTTCAGTGGTCACCGTGCTTGATAGTAGTGGCAAAATAGAATCTTGACCACTTTTTTAAAACGTTCTAACCCGTGAACTAACAAGAACCTTGTTAGTGTATAAATATAATTAGATTTTGTGAGAGTTGTGTTAGAATATATGACCTGAAAGAAGAGGGGGTGAATTGTTTATGAAATATTTTCGCAAACTCCAACCTCCCATCAAATACCATGGACTTGGAGACATCAAAGCTTCAAGATCATCCTTGATCAACAAGTTGCGCTTGTTGTAATCAGAGAGAGTGAACCTTGTATTGTGAGAGTTGGTTCCAGAACGAGTGAACGTGAGAGATGGTTTGTTGTTATAGTTGTTCAGTTTTCTATGCTTGAGAAAAAATAAAAAAAGGTAAAATCACTTGATGCAATGAGTCTCTATTGATTTTTTTAATAGAATCAATTTCGTTTTACGTTGTTGGAAGGGAGAATCATTTTAAAATTTTCATGTAAACAATAAAATCGATTATGATGCTTGTTTTAAACAAGTAGAATCTGTTTTCAATTTTTTCAAATGGTGCAGGTTGGTTTTAGAGAATCGATTCTGGTTGTGTGACAAAGGTGCTAGAATTGATTTTGATTTTTCTATGAGTATACATAGAATCGATTTTGTTAACCTATAATATTTTTCGTTGTGTTTTTTTTTTAGATTGGATCTTGGGTGTTGTGGTGGTTGGATCATTTGGTGGTTCTGTGTTTGTGTTGATCATATTGTGATCTTCTTCTTCTCTAGTTCCCTTTAAGTAAGTTTATCACTCTTTTTTTATTTTTATAAATGTATTTAGAGTTTTTTTATTATATGTGTTTTTTTTTGTCAGCAAAAGAATAAATAAAATAAAATGAGACACTTTAGGGGTGTCCCAACCCTTATACAAAACACCCAAAACTAGTTTCCTAGCACCCTACCAACTAAGGATCCAACAAACATTACACTACAAACCAAAAATAATAAACTAGTTCAAGATATAGAAACCCAACAAATACAGTTACATCAACCCACCAAGAGATCACACTCTCAATATAGGACATACATCCAACAACTAAACAAGATCTTTGCCAGCAGGCAGAGGTGCCATAACCAAGTGCCAAACTCAACAAACCGATCCTACAAGAAGGAAATGTAAACCAAAAATAGTCCACCAAAGAGATCACACCCTTAGTACAGGACACAACATCCAACAACTAAACAATATCTTTGCAGCAGGCTAATGTACGCCAAATACCCAACTGCCAACACAAATAAACCCATACATAAACCAGAGATATCCTGCAAAAAGCACACAACACCTTCCCAAAAATGGACAGACCAATAACCAAAAGCACCACATATCAATCTCCCAAGACTCAAACACCATAAAGATTCTAACAACCAACCGATAAGCATACATAAAAAACACTTCCTTTACCGCCGTCCAGGAACAAAATCATCAACCCAACCCTGCCAATTAGAAAACAAAAAAAAACCCTGCACGAACACACTATACCTTCCAAACCTGCAAGAAGAAATCATAAGCCAGATAGACCTGCACACAACATGAACACCTTCCAAGCACAACCCAAGGGCACACACCTCAATCCAACCTTGTCAGGTGGGAGGACCCGATGAAACCAACACAAAACACACCACTACTACCAAGTATGGGCAAAAGCGTTAGTTAAATAACCCAAAAAATCATTCTTTCAAATACCTCATGATCCTGCCTGTTGACCGAAACGCTGGAGCCCTGCCTCGTCAAGCTTGGATCGACTTCTGCGCCGTGTTAGCCTCCGTCCTTCACCGCGATCCACCTCAAGAACCTGCAAAAGACGAAACGGCGCCGTTGCGGCCGATCACGCTCCGACGCTCAAGTCAACGACTGAACCACTAATTACTTAAGAGTAAAACTCAAGAACTCTAAGGAACCGTGAAAAAGTTCTCTCTCAGCGTACTCAAGACTTGCAAGCGTAAAGAAACAATCTGAACGTGCGTACCTCAGAAGTTCGTTGGAAACTCTTATATACCTGGGCACTTTCTCTCTCCTGGCAGTTACACATCTGGACACGTGGCTCGCATCCAGCTGTACACGTGCCATTATCTGGAGCATCCTTGACTTGGGCGCTATTTCTTACTCTTCAGGTTTTTTTTGCTAAGTTACTTATGCATGATACAACTCAGTGCATAGTTGCCTTGGAGCGTGATCTCTTCTGGGTGGCGAGTTCGGGTGCCTTCGTACACACCTTCCCTGTGGTCTCGCCGGCCGCCTTCATGATCTGCCCTACCTGCTTCACCGTATATGTTCAAGTAAGCTGTCCCCCGACCTCATCCTCTGGCCAGCTGGGAAGTGTCTATCTGCCTTCATCTTCGGCGATGTCCTTGTTTCGGCGATCTCTAATCACTTGGTCGCCTGGGTTCACATCTGGCGACTTCATCTTCAACCCGGTGACCGCCGATTTAGGTATGCTGGAGATCGGAGCACGCCATCTTAATAACTGGCGACTACACGAACCCCCCGACTTCCTTCCCTTCCGCCAGCCAGGTGCCCCATCCAACACGCCTATATAATAGCTCGACGCCACGTCATCACTCCCGACTGCCAGGTCGGTACACATGCAAAGTTTTAGCAACCCCAAAATGTCCCATTAAACCCCCCTCATGAGCTTCTCTAACAAGAGATAATCTAATAAGTAGAATCTGTTTTCAATTTTTTCAAATGGTGCAGGTTGGTTTTAGAGAATCGATTCTGGTTGTGCGGCAAAGGTGCTAGAATTGATTTTGATTTTTCTATGAGTATACATAGAATCGATTTTGTTAACCTATAATATTTTTCGTTGTGTTTTTTTTTAGATTGGATCTTGGGTGTTGTGGTGGTTGGATCATTTGGTGGTTCTGTGTTTGTGTTGATTATATTGTGATCTTCTTCTTCCCTAGTTCCCTTTAAGTAAGTTTATCACTCTTTTTTATTTTTATAAATGTATTTAGAGTTTTTTTATTATATGTGTTTTTTTTTGTCAGCAAAAGAATAAATAAAATAAAATGAGACACTTTAGGGGTGTCCCAACCCTTATACAAAACACCCAAAACTAGTTTCCTAGCACCCTACCAACTAAGGATCCAACAAACATTACACTACAAACCAAAAATAATAAACTAGTTCAAGATATAGAAACCCAACAAATACAGTTACATCAACCCACCAAGAGATCACACTCTCAATATAGGACATACATCCAACAACTAAACAAGATCTTTGCCAGCAGGCAGAGGTGTCATAACCAAGTGCCAAACTCAACAAACCGATCCTACAAGAAGGAAATGTAAACCAAAAATAGTCCACCAAAGAGATCACACCCTTAGTACAGGACACAACATCCAACAACTAAACAATATCTTTGCAGCAGGCTAATGTACGCCAAATACCCAACTGCCAACACAAACAAACCCATACATAAACCAGAGATATCCTGCAAAAAGCACACAACACCTTCCCAAAAATGGACAGACCAATAACCAAAAGCACCACATATCAATCTCCCAAGACTCAAACACCATAAAGATTCTAACAACCAACCGATAAGCATACATAAAAAACACTTCCTTTACCGCCGTCCAGGAACAAAATCATCAACCCAACCCTGCCAATTAGAAAACAAAAAAAAACCCTGCACGAACACACTATACCTTCCAAACCTGCAAGAAGAAATCATAAGCCAGATAGACCTGCACACAACATGAACACCTTCCAAGCGCAACCCAAGGGCACACACCTCAATCCAACCTTGTCAGGTGGGAGGACCCGATGAAACCAACACAAAACACACCACTACTACCAAGTATGGGCAAAAGCGTTAGTTAAATAACCCAACAAATCATTCTTTCAAATACCTCATACAACAATGAGGTTCCAAACACCAGTCTGAGTAGGAGAAAACAACCAATTTTTCTTTTACTGTGACCCAAGACCAAGTCTTCCTTTGTACCATAGTAAAAACCTCCACTAGATCTACCCACCCATTCTCAAACACAACCCTATTCCTGTGATTCCAAATTTCACTTATAATACCTACCCAAATGCCCCCCAACACCTGATAATAGCATGTTTCAAGCCTATAGGTTTAAACATCCTAAAATGCATTTGTGCATCACGATGTAGAACCGAAGAATACCCCAACCACTCGAGACACATACCCGAAATTCTCCAAGAGATCCTACATTCAAAAAATAAATGTCTTACCGACTCTTCTTCCACACCACATAGGGGGCACCGATCACTCATCAAATGTATACCATGTCTCGAAAGATTGTCCTTAGTGGGAATGACATTACATAGCACCCTCCAAGCCGTAAATTGTGTCGAAGGTAAAGTCTTTAGAGTCCAGAATTTCGTGAGTAGTTCGTCAACCACTACAGACTCCTCCCCCATGAGAATATTATAGGCTGCCTTCACAGAGAAGTCCTTAGAATCAACATCCCTCCAGAGCCATTTATCGGGCTTAAATCCACCCTCTCTTGTTAACCTCTTGTTATCCAACATCTGCATCAAAAGATCAACCAAACTGGATTCCCACACAAAAAGATTCCTTCTCCACCTCCGCTTCCACGACCAATTATTATTATTCCTAACCCCAACTTGTGAGAGAGTACGACCATTATCTAAGGAAATCGAAAAAAGCCTAGGGAATTTATGCAGTAGAGGATCGTTGTCCAACCATTTATCTTCCCATAACCTGATTTCTTTCCCATCCCCTACTTGTCATTGACCTTTGTCTTCAAAATCATTACCCCACTCCTCTAAATTTCATACCTTCATAAGGTCCCTTCACCAGAACGACTCCTTACAAATATGACCTTGAGATCTTAATCCCCTCCACCCACTATAGTTAGAATCTAGAATATCTTTCCATAAACTTCTCTCTTTAGACTTAAGTCTCCAAATCCATTTCCCTAAAAGAGCCAAGTTAAACTTTCCTATGTCAATGACCCCTAATCCGCCTTTATCTTTCGATTGACAAATCTTATCCCATGCCACCCAAGCAATTTTCCTGTTCTCTGACCCCCAATTCCACAAAAAGTTTTTTTTTTGTATCCTTTTCACTTCCCTCACCACAGTTGCCGGCATACAAAATAGGGAAACATAGAAGAGCGGTAAGGACAAAAGCACCGATTTGATAAGACATAATTTGTCTACCGAAGAGAGGTATTTCCCTTTCCACGCGCTCAACCTACTCCGTAACTTAATGAGCATTCCTTCCCAAAAGACACATCTCTTATGATTCTCGCCTACCATCACCCCCAAGTAACTGAAAGGTTCCTTCATAATATCACAATTAATAATAGAGGCGAAAATCATCGTTTGATTCATATTCACACCCACTCCACCAACCTTACTCTTGGAATAATTAACCTTAAGACCAGATGCAAGTTCAAAGCACTTCAGAATAGGCTTTAAAGTCAGAACACTTTGGATTGAGGCTTTACAGAAAAATAGAGTGTCATCTGCATATTGCAGCATACTCACCTTTACTCGCTTTTCCCCGACCTCAATACTTTCTTCTAACATCTTTTCTTTCCCCTGTCTAACTACCCCTGCAAGTCCTTTAACCGCAATTAGGAAAAGGAAAGGTGCTAAAGGATCCCCTTGTCTTAGGCCCTTCAAAGGTTTAAACTCAGTGGTTGGACTTCCATTTACCAACACATATATTGAGGATGATTCTAAGCAGTTTTTTATCCATTCAATCCACTTACCACAAAAACCCAATCTTCCTAGCATGTAGTAAATAAACTCCCAACTTACTGAATCATATGCCTTTTCATAATCCACCTTAAACACCACACATTCTTTCTTTTTCCTTTTTACCTCCTCAAGGGTCTCATTAGCCACTAACACATTATCCAACAAACCCCTTCCTTCCAAGAAAGCAGATTGCCTGGGGTCAATAACTTTGTTTAGCACCCTTTTCAACCTTGAAGAGGGGATTTTAGAAATAATTTTATACACACAACCCACCAAAGAAATCAGTCTAAAATCATTCAGTTGTTGTGGTTTTGCAACCTTTGGGACAAGGGTAATAAAGGAAGCATTAGTACCTTTCGGCCAACTTCCACCCTCTGCAAACCTTTGTACTACACTCACAACATCTCCTTTTAAAATGTCCCAACAAAATTTTATAAAGCCAAAATTAAAACCATCCGGTCCAGGACTTTTGGAGCTATCACAATTCCAAACTGTCTCCTTAACTTCATCTTCAGATATAATTCCAACCAACATTTCATTATCCTCCCTAGATATGCCCTTAAACCGAACATTATCCAATCTAACCAGTTGACTTCCCCCCACTGAATGTGCCCTCAAAAAATTCCTTCACTCTCAGTTAGATCTTCACATCACTGATCTCCGACCTTGAGACCATTAATCCCATTTTGCATCCTCCTCCACTTAATACTTGAATGGTAAAACTTTGTATTCAAATCACCCTGACTTATCCAACTCAACCTTGCTTTTTGCTGTAAGATCGCCTCTTGTTTAGCTCTGACTTGCCCCAAATCAGCTAACAATTGTCTCCTTTCCTCTCTGTCTTCCACACTCAGCACCCCCTCATCATCTTTTCCATCCAGATCTTGGACTATCTTTTCCAATTCCACTCTTTGTTTATTAACATCTCCAAAGACAGATTTGTTCCAATTCCTTTTGTCAAACTTTAACCTTTTCAATTTCTCATTTAAAACGTACAAACAGTTTCCCCTAATATCATAACTTTCCCACTTATTCCTTACGAGCTCCTTAAACCGGGCATTTTTTTGCCATACATCGAGACATCTAAACGGTTTTGGACCCCAGTCAATGTTTATCTCCTTTAAAATTAAAGCACAGTGGTCCGAAACCGATCTCCCTTCCGCATACAGTTTACTTCCCGGCCACTTGTCTAACCATTCAAGGGAGACTAAAATTCTATCTATTCTGCTCTTCACTATCCCATTAGGTTTATACCAAGTAAACCTTCTACCCACCAATGGAATATCAACCAGACTAAAATCTTCAATAAACTTATTAAAACTTCGTATTTCACTACTATAATTGACTTTATAATTTTGACCTCTTCTCTCCCCAGCACTTATAATAGATTAAAATCTCCAACTACACACCACAATTTTATTGGGTGACTTTTCCTTATCTCACTTATCTCATCCCAAATAATTCTCTTTTCTCTTAAAGTACCGCCATAGTAAACATTAGATATTGTTATTTCTATTGGCATTCCTACCTTCCATACTCCTTCAATAATTGAAAAGTTGTTCCCATTTATGTACCTTTTCATTTCAAAGCAATCTTTCTTCCACATCGTGATTATCCCTCCACCATTATTAACTGTTCCAATCTCAATCCAGTTGATTTCATTTGACCCCCAAATTTGATAACACTTCTCCTTACTAATATGTTCACATTTTGTTTCCTGCAGACAGATAAATCCAACTTGTTGTTTTTTAACGAGATCACTAATATACTTCATTTTTATCCTTCATCCCAAACCCCTAATATTCATACTAATCAGTTTCATCATTAACAACATTTTGCCCACCCCTACCTAAACCCTCCTTCCCATTGTCCCTTTCTTCCAGAATTTTTAACCTGTTTAATATATCATCCTCGTTTCCAAAACGATACTTCCTTTCCTAAATTCCATATTCTATCTGCTTCCAAATTCTCATTATTTAACCAGACCAAACAATTTTTAGTACCGTTATTAGTAAAAGAAGTAGAACTACATACTAACCTTACATCCATTTTGTGAGATAGTTCTTTGAATCCTTCAAGACGTGTAAACCCCACCTCTTGTGACTTGCTGTTCCTACACTCCCCAACTTCCATCAACCTCTGTCCAACACCGGGTATCGCTGCAACTTGACGTGACTACGAACGTTTCCCACAGGGCTCACGGATAGGCCCCTAGAAATTGTTGCAACAATGCACAACGGCCTACGGACCACCAGAGAATACGCAGGGTCGCTTCCAGATTCCGAGGAGGTTTCCGCCACCACCAAGTCGCCATCTCCGGCAGGCGAAGCAGGCGCGTCTAGGCAGGACGAAGGAGCCGTCAATGCAGCTTCGCGTGCGACACTCGTTCGAGCATCACACCTGGTGCCATAGGCGGAAGGCGGTGACGCAGCAGCACATACGACATAGATAACATCCATTCAAGCATCGTGACTAGGCTCGCATGCAGAGAATGACGACACAGCGTCATGGGCGTCGAAGGTGACCTCCGTTCGTGCAATTGTGCCTCTCCGCGCAGCCAGCGCCGCCGCAAAGGTGACCTCCGTTCGTGCAATCGTGCCTCTCCGCACAAACGTCATCGCCGCCAAAGCCTCCTCGTCACTGGCATGGTGGCCGCTGTTAGAATCACCTAGGGCCACATAAGCCCTACTTCCAACTCTAGAGAATTCAATTTCAGTGAGAATTGGGCCTGTTCCAACTAAACACCCCCTCTCTCTAACGTTTGGGATTGGGCCTAATCACACTCAAGAGGCCCAATATCAACAAATAACCTTTTTATCTCTGTTAGGGTTTGCCTCTGACCACCTACCTCATTAAGTGCGACGTTATATTTTCTAGTCAGCCCCTCTAATTCGTCAACTGCCTCATTAATGCACCCGTCTTGGCCAACTATCAATTGCCTCATTAAGATGCCTAGCGTTTTGTATCCCACTAATTTGCTAACCTTCCACATCATCACTCCTGTCTTCTGTAACCACATATGGCTTCTGTGCCTCCCTGCGGAGAAGCCCTTCCGCCTCCTCCACCGTCATCTCCTCCCTGCGGAGAAGCCCTTCTGCCTCCTCCACCATCATCTCCTCCCCAACACCTCCATGAAAATTTAAATTACTTCCAAACTCTGACTCTTCCGATGCACCACACTCCCTCCCTACGAAACTTCCAAGTTCACCGTCATCAGAATTGCTTTCCCATTCACCAAAATGACATCTTTTAACTTTATTGACAGGTTCTTCTTCAATAGCTATTTGACACAGAGTCTCATTAACCTTCATACAATTTGTCCAACGAACCTCCCTTGCTACATGCAATTTAATTAAGACTCTTGCATATTCTAGTTCTTTCATCTCCAAAGTATCCTTGTCAATTTCTACAAGTGTTCCGACCATATACACGATACTTTCCAAGCTATGTCTACTCCACAGATTCAGGGGCATCCCTCTAATGCGAGCCCAAACAAATTTTTCCGACACCATAAAATCCTTTTCCCAAGGGTTAATAGATTCAAAGATTGATTCAAACCACTCTTTATTTTCTTCTATGGTCTTTTTAATCAAACTCGCATCTTCTCCAGACAATAGCACACAGTTACCTCCCAGAAACCGCACACGAATAAAATTAAATCCACCCAAGATAAAACTTTTCTTCATATCCTTAGCCTTACTTGGTTCCACAGTTCTACCAATGAAACAATTATCTAACCACTCTGAATGTTTCACCTCTGCCTTGAACGCTATTGGGTTCTTATTCCTCTTTTTCCCCTTACAACCTTTCTCCACAGTAGAAGCATATGATAACTTTTCCTTCCAAACATTATGGCTCCGATTTACGTTGGGTTCTACATTCCACTCCTTCCTTGGCTCTTTGTCTCTACTAAATTTTGGTTTGGGTTCTACATTCCTCACGTGCCTTGTCTCTCTATCTCTGCTGTATTTCGATATGTTTACCCTTACTTTCCAGTAACGAATTCAGACAGAATCCAATCTCCTTTCCAGATCTACCACATCTACCACATCTTGGAACTTGACAAAACCAAATATCTGATTTTTGTTATTCAATCTTCTGGAGATAAAAACATCAACAACTCTTCCCCATCTCTGAAACACTTTCCACATGTCCTCCTCTCCGTATTCAAGAGGGAAATTCGTGAAGAAAAAGTTAACACTTGTTTTCTTCAACCCATAACCTCTCTTCCTCACGATGTGTCACTCACTTTCTCTGTTTTTTAATTATGAATATATTCTTTTATTATGTGTTTATTATTTTTATATTTTTTATTATTATATGTTTACTATATAGTTTTTTTTATGTATTTACTGTTTTTAATTTTAATAATTGTATTTACATTTTTTTGTTAAGTGTTTACTGTTTTGTTTATTTTTTTTGTGTTTACTATTTATAGTTGTTATAATGCATTTAAGTTTTCTATGTGTTTATTGTTTTTAATTTTATAAATATATTTAAAATTTTACTATTATTTGTTTACTATTTTTTCATTTTTTATTATTATATTTTTACTTTTTTTTATATTTTTTATTATTATATGTTTATTGTTTTTATTTCATGTGATTACTGTTTTTAATTTTTATAAATATATACATTACTGTTATTATGTGTTTAGTGTGTTTACATTTTTTTATTAACAAGATACTGTTTAGGTTTTTTTTATGTGTTTATTGTTTTTAATTTTAATATTTTAATTTATTTATTTTTGTTAGGTTTTTACTGTTTTGTTTATTTTTTTTATGTATTTAAGGTTTTTATTTTTTTATAAATGTATTTACACTTTTTTTTTTCTTTTTTATGTGTTTACTGTTTTTAATTTTTATAAATGTATATACACATTTTTTTTTTGTTTTTTTATGTGTTAACTATTTTTAATTTTTAGAAATGTATTTAAATTTATGTATTTATTGTTTTTATTTTTTAAAAATTTATTTACAATTGTACTGGACAAAACGCTTTGGGCTTAGAGCTCGGTGGTCGGATCTCAGTGCATGGCATAGGCAGGTCAGCTGGGTTATTGGGCTAGTAAAATGGGCCATGTGATTGAACCCAATTTGGTCAATAAACCCGTCTTGGTATAATTGAAATAACCTTTTATAGGTAAGCATAAGGCTACTAGTAAAGGGTATTTGTGAACCTAGGGGTACGTTTAGTACATGTGGTGTCTAGGTCAAGTAAATGTTTTCTTTTTAAACCTAAGCCCATGTGTTTTAGGGCACGTAGAGGTTAGGTTGCATGTATAATGAAAGATAGCATAGCTCCATGAGTTGGGTGCCTACATAAGCAGAATGAACCCCTGATGTTGGTACATGAGTTGGTGCCCTGGTGGTTATTCTGTTATTATTTTATGCACTCCCTGGAGGAAAGATTCAGTTCTGTTGCAACACCGTGAGAGTGTGCCCTTGAACAAAATATTTTCGTGTCGAGTATCATTTCAATTGAGATTAGATTCTCGTGATGGAAAACTGTTAAAAGAGATAAGCTATAAAAGGGGCTTGAGACCCCAGGTTAAGGTACGCTGTTTCTAAGATTGAAACTTACTACTTCTTAAATGTTATAAGCCCTATATTGACTTGATCGTCAGAGTGCAATCAATAGGTAGGGACCCCTCTGTTTCAACGGAGCTACATTCCAGAGCAGCAAGGATAGGACAGACTCGTGAAGAAACAGACGGAGCTAGAGCTTGTCATCAGAGTCAACTGGCGAGCAGGTCAACCAACAAGAACAACAATTTTTTTATTATTAGGTGTTTACTGTTTAGTTTTTAATTTTATGTATTTATAAGTATTTTGTAGATATTATATATTAGAAAAGTTTAATTAACTCAAACTTTAAAAAAAATATCATAATTCATTATTCAAATACTTTTTAATCAAGGTAAATTTGTAAACTTACATTTTACACCTTTAAAATAATATATAAATTCCCTCCCAACTATCGCATCACTCACAAACTTCAATAAATCATCCTTACAAATTCACTCTATCATCCCTCAATTCAAACAACCCCACACATGCTCTCTAATCCTTTCAATTCCACTCCCTCCTCTTCCCACAAATCTCGTGCTCAATCCAAATAGAGCATACAACTTGTTTTCGATTTTATATGGGCATGATCACGTACCTCGTCCAATAAATCCAGATTCACCTTTCTTTCCTCGTTGGATTCTTCAACGAAAAATCCTTGAAACCTCAAAGAACTCTCTTGTATTTCAATTGGTATCATGGCATCTGACCCATACGCCAAGCTTAATGGTGTCTCCTTGGTAGTTGACTGCGGGGTGGTATGATAGGACCACAGTATTCTCGGAATTTCCTCTGACTAATTTCCCTTTGCCTTTTCTAACCTCCTCTTCAGTCGCCTCAAAAGGACCTTGTTTTCCAACTCTACTTGCCCATTTGTTTGTGGGTGCTCTATCGAGGCGAATACCTGCTTTATTCCGAGCTCTGTGCACAACTTTCCCAATTGCTGACTAGCAGATTGGGTTCCATTGTTAGACACTAAATGCCTCGGAATCCCGAAACGACACACAATATTCTTTCACACAAAATGTTGGACTTTGTGAGCAGTTATCTACGCAACTGACTTGACTTCAATCCACTTGGTAAAGTACTCAATGACGACAATGAGGTACTTCATTTGATGTATGGCCAGGGGGAAAGGGCCTAAAATATCTATTCCCCACGTATGGAAAGGCCATGGGCTATAGATAGATCACAACTCTTCAGCCGACAACGCTGGACATATCTCCCACATTCCTCCTTCATGGTCGGCCAATAGTACCCTACTCGAATGACTTTCTATGAGAGAGCTCGTCCTCCTATGTGATTGCCACAAATACCCTCATGGAGCTCGGACATGATCTGAGTGCATTGGTCCCCACTCACACAGGTGAGGAGCGGGTGAGTATAGTCGTAACGAAATAAGTTCCCATCTATCAGAGTGTACCTTCCCGAGTTTCGCTTGACAATTTTGGCCTGTGCAGGCTCAGAAGAGAGTAACTCGTCAGCGAGGTATCACTTATATGATGTCAACCAAGTATCCACAAATCTGACCTGCATGACCTCGAAATGTTCATCTTCAAGGGACTCGTATGTAGTTATCCTCGGGACCTTCAACGTTTCCTGGGCCACCGAGCGATGTCTTTTCTCTTGCTCCGGGCCGACCTGCAAAATCTCAACGTGACCCTCCCTCGACAACTCCTCTATAGTTGTCCTGGGTTGCTTTAAGGTTTCTTGGATGACCAACCTCTGTCTACAACAGGTCTACTCGCGAGTTCTGCTATATGGGAACATGAACAAGGTCGAATGTAGAAAAAACTGCTCTTAAGATCCTTACATACCTGAGGTACAAGGCTAGTGGTGGGTGTTTGGCTTGATATTCGCCTGTGACTTGCCCAGTCACAAGCAATGAGTCGCTTTTCACCAACAAACTCTGAGCTCCCAACTCCTTGGCCAACAACATTCCTGCTATCAAGACTTCATACTCGGCTTGATTGTTGCTGGCTTTAAATGCAAATCTTAGGGCTTGCTCGATTAAGAGTCCGTTCGGTCCTTCTAAAATGACCCCAGCTCTACTTCCTTGCTGGTTGGAGGACCTATCGACCGACAAGACCCATTGGAAATCGTTAGAATCGAGTTGGGAGTCTTTGGATGTAAGCTCCACCATAAAGTTTGTATACACCTGGTCTTTGATTGGCCCTCGTGGTTCATACTGTATGTCGAACTCGGAAAGCTAAATCGTCCAACGGACCATCCGACCTGCTTTATCAAGCTTTTGGAGAACATTTCGGATGGGTAAGTCGGTCATTACGATAACAGTGAAACTCTAAAAGTAATGGCGAAGTCGTCGAGCTATGAACACCACAGCTAGGGCAGCCTTCTCAAAAGCTTTGTACCGAGTCTCTGGCCCCTGCAACACTTTGCTCACAAAGTAGATCGGCTTTTGGATCTTCTCCTGATCTTGTAAAATGACCGAGCTAATAGCCCGATCTGTTACTAAGAAATACAGTCGAATGGGAACTTGTGGAATTGGCTTACCAAGAACTGGTGGACTGGTCAAATACTCTTTGAGCGTAATGAAAGCCATCTCACATTCATTGGTCCACGTGAAACGGTTATTCTTCTTGAGGCATTGAAAATAAGGATACCCCTTATCTCCACTGGCTGACAGAAAACGAGACAGGGCGGCCATGCGCCCGGTCAGCTGTTGCACTTCTTTCACATTGGTTGGATCCCTCATGTTTATAATTGTTGCGCATTTATCCGGGTTTGCCTCTATTCCTCTCTCGGTCAACAAAAAATCGAGAAACTTCCCTGCTTCAACACCAAACACACATTTCTCAAGGATTAACTTCAAATTATACCTTGCTATCGTGGCGAATAACTCTTCAATGTCGGCAACATGTTGATTTTCCTTCTCTGAGGTCACGACCATATCATTCACATACTCTTGGACGTTATGCCCGAGCATTGGTGTCAGAATCCGATCCATGAGCCTTTGATAGGTCGCGCTAGCATTTTTTAGACCAAAGGCCATGACCTTGTAGTAGTAACCTGCGACCTTAGCTATAAAAGTTGTCTTGCAGTCATCCTTCAGGTGCATACAAATCTAATTATACCCTGAAAATGAATCCAGAAAACTCAACAACCGACATCCTGAGGCGCTATCCACTAAGGAATTTATGCTTGATAGAGGGTAAGAATCCTTGGGACAAGCCTTATTCAGGTTAGTGAAGTCAACACACATCCTCCACTTCCCATTTTCCTTCTTCACCAATATGACATTTGTTAGAATGTATGGCTTTAAACTAGGGGGGGTGAATGGTTTAAAGAGGGTTTTCGCAAACTTTTTAGTCTAGAATGAAATTACTTTGAGAAAACTTGATTCAGAATTCAGTTTTCCAAAAACACAAAGCAATTTAGCACAACACCAAAAAACCAATCAGTTGTTTCGCAGAAACAATCGGTTGTTTATACCAGTTAACAATATAAACTGAAATTAAAGAGTTCAAGGGATAGAAAGATTGCACACATAGTTTATACTGGTTCACTCTTAAACCAAGAGCTACATCCAGTCTTCCCAGAAACCACTGGGGAATCCACTAAGTAATCAAACCTAGATTACTTACAAACACCACCAAAGAAGTGACCTTGATCCCCTCAAGACACACACTTCCTTTGGCTCAGCACATACACCACCAAGAATGTTGATCTTGACAACCTCAAGAGCACACAACACTTCTCAGCCTTACACAACAAAGTTTACACAAAGTACAGAAGGATTACACTTGTTACAAAATGATCTGAAATCAATACAAGATGAAAATCCTATTCCACTCTCTCTTGATCAAAGCAATCTTCAACTCTTCAAAAGAAAAATCAGTGAAAAATCCAAATATGTTTTTCTATGATTTAATCTTAGTTGTTTGTTACAAAAGCTTAACAAACTATTTATTGTTTTAAAAGATTGGTCAAAGCTTTTAAAACTGGAGCGCATTCAGTTATAAAATCATTTAAAGCTTAGTCAAAGCACAAAACCGTTTTCTGTTATGGTCCCAAAACAAACAATCGGTTGTTTTGGTTTGACAGCAAGTCAACCATTAAAAACAGTTTTCAACCTTTCTCAAAACACCTAAGTATAAAACAATCGGTTGTTTCGACAAAATAATAGTTTGTTTTTCACTTAGTTTGAAAAACACTTTCAATTAAAAAGGTTTGAGAATGCTTAAGTTTTGGATTCAATCAAGAGTGGATTAACATAAATAATCTACCCCAGATCCTATTCTAAAACACCTCAGCAACAGCAAACACCTCTAGCCTTCCATCAAACTCCAAGGATTTGGATTCTTCAAAGCTTGAATACACTTGATTCAACAATCTCCCCATATTTGATGAAGACAAATCCCTGGTTGCTTGTGTTGGATTTGATTGAATCTGAAGCCATTCCTGCAAAACAAAGTTTAAGCAAAGCACAATATCTCTGATAGAAGGTTAGAGCAAAAACAACAGATCAACAGCAGAAAGAAAAACCAACAGAAATAAGGCTTACTTAAACACTCAAACATAACATAGAGTTTGCAGAAAAATAAAAGATAATGAAAGACAACACAACATAAAATCTCCCCCTATTTGTCTTCACAAATAGACAATAAGAAGAGATAAAAAGATAAATGTTCCAGATTATACAGAAATTTAAAACAAAAGCTCTTAAACTGATACAAGGCCAAAAATAATTGGTTGTTTCGTGAATTTAACCGGTTGTTTTTCCTTTAATCATCCTTGCCATACTGGAGTTCAAAAATCTGATTCTGAACAGCTTCTATCTATTCATCCAAGGTCATAAACCGTGTATCCATGCTGTTGAATCTGTTGTCTATACTCTGGAAGTTGCTCACACACAAATCATGAAGATTCCTTTGATTCTCGGCAAAACCATCAAGCCTATTCACCATGTATCTTTCAAAAGAAGACATGGATGACATTTCATCTCCTTGATTTCCTGCACTGGTTCCAGCACCTAAATTGGTTTCAGGTTGTTCTTCATGGCGAAAATCCATGTCAGTAGCTTGATCTTCTTCATCAAAATCAGCAGCTGTAGCACTTGATGAAGCACCATGATCACCTTCTTTGCTCACCCATTTCCCATTTATTTTGGTGAATTCCATCTTGCTAAGAGAGCCATTGTTCATCTCTTGTGTTGACTTACCATCTCAGATTACTCATCTTCAAGATTCACTTCAAAATATAGCAAGAATTTAGAGATTAAAACAACATAGGGATAATGGTAATCACTTAACCTCATGGCTTTTTGCATGTGTTCTTTAATGATGTGGATCCAGTTGATTTTGATCTTCTTCATGATGCAATAGATGTATACAAGGTCTTCTTCTGTTAGGACAGAATGGTTGCTCCCCCTTGGAGTAAGAATCCAAGTTACAATAAGAGCAAGCACCCTTTCATCTAACTTTAGTCCTCCAATCGAACAAGTTCTCACTTGGGCATTTTGATTCTTCAAGCAACTCTTGTAGTATTGGACTTTGTTAAAATCCTCCACTACTCCAAGATTTCCCTTGTTGATTCTTAGACTAGCATATTTCAGGCCAGCTACAGCAGTCCACACATCATGAGTGATCAACATGTCAACTCCCTTCACATGAGAAACAAGATTGTTTCCCTTAAACTTGAGATTGGTGTAGAATACCCGGATCAAATCAGGGTATATGTTTCCCTTCATCTCCAAGAACCTTCTCAGCAGCTGGTCCTTGTATAGCTTCCTTACATTGTCTAGCTTTTGGCTCTTCAGCCAATCAAAGGAAACATCTTTGGGGTTGTTGATCACCTTTGTGCTAGTTTCAAAACGATACTTTTCAATGAGCTTGATCCTGCCGGTTGACTTAGCGCAAGAGCGTGGCCTCGTCACGGTCTTCCTCACCAGCTTGACACCACGTGCCCTCCAAGTCACTCCCTAGATAGCCTCTCTGAGAACCTGAAAAACACAAGGTGGCGCCTCTGTGACCGGTGGCGCTCCAACGCTCAAGTCAGTGACAAGAACACCCAAAAAACTAAGAGAAAATATGCTCTGCAGGACCGTACTAAAGGCACACAACCCTAGCAGAATGAGCCGTAATGAAAAACGTACCTCTGTAAATTCTGTTAAGGTTACCTTTATAGCTAGGTTTCTTCTCTCTCCAGGCCGTTATGCTTTTGGACGCGTGGCTCGCATCCAGCCCTGCACGTGTCGCCATCTGGGCTGGGATAGCAGGTAGCGCCCAGCCCTACACGTGTCGTCATCTGAGCTAGGACAACTTGAGCGTCATTTCTCTATTGCACCCAACCCTACACGTGTCATCATCTAGGTTGGAGTAACTGGTGACATCCAACCCTACACATGTCGTCATCTGGATTGGGGCAACTTGAACGCTATTTCTATGTAGTAACCAGCCGCACAGCTAAGTCCTCTACTCAAGGAGCAAGCTAGCGCACAATGCGCTGTGAAACATCACCTGACAAGGCGAGTATCGGATGCAACAAAGTGCATCATCTCTGTGATATCGCTCGTCGCAAGCGGCACCTTTCTTATTGCTGCGCCGTGCATGTTCTAGCTGGGGAAACCTTGCCACCAACGAATGTCCACTCTGGGAATCCTGTCGTTGATGAGCAAGGTGTTCCCCCCAACCCACTCGACCTTCATGCCCCATGCTGACGCAACAATCATCTTACTGAACTTATACGCTTGAAATTACTCTTCTGAGCCTCCAACAGCTTTAACTAAGTTTACTGGGGGATCCGACGATGTGCTTCTTGTGGCGGTGTGCAAACCACCCGATCTCCTAGCATTCCCCGGCGATCTCTCCCCATTTGATCTCCTAGCTCTCCCATACGGCGACTGTGACATAACTCTGGTGACCGTCGGTTGCGCACACTAGAGATCGTCGAACGCCAATCCAGCGTTCGGCGACTATGCTCACTTCTGAACCATTCATCTCTTCTAGCCTACGTGTTCCACTGAGCACACTCCACCCGGGCACGCGCAAGACACGTCATCACACCCGATGACCTGGTCGGTACACAAGCCCCCCAGTCTCGAGCTGCGACTTGTTCAGCGAGGAGACTAAAGAGGTTTAAATTCGGCGACAACGTGGCTTTACGCGTTGGCGCTAAAACTGTTCACTGACTTGACATTTCACCAACTCCTTCGATCATTCGACACGTGGACCCATCGACGGTCATTGTTCACTGTCGTTTGCGCTTCCTACAACGTTCGAAACCCCTAAACCCTTCGCGCTATTCACTGTTTCATTATCTTTCTTCATCTTCAAGCATTCTGAACGCTCTCTCCGCGAACTACGAAACCTACGTCCCCCTCAATCTTCAACTTCTTTCAACACTCATCCGATCATCAAAAGGTAACTCTTTTACTCCTTCTACTGATATTTGTTGCATTTTAATCGGTTTGCATCATCCATTAATTGTCTGGAGCATACGTTGTGGGTTGTTTCTCTTTTTTCTCGTAACTTAGAGTTTCGTTCTTGATAGCGTCTTCCCCAGCGAACTCTCACTTGTTCATTTTGTCTTCTTCGTCTTTGATCGAGTCATTCTTTTGCTATCCTCATTTCCTCCCTTTTCTTTCCTTTGCAGTTCCTGCGATGGCTCAGACAAAGTCCACCGCTAACCCTCCTTCCTCATCGCGTAACCCTCCTCCCAATACTCGTAGGGTTACCACTGGGATAAACCCTCCACCAACACGCAACCCCCTACGAGCCTCTGGTGCTCCTTCCTCACAGGCTGAGAGGCCTGCCTCATCCCATGCCAATCTTACCCAAGCAACTCCACCACAGGTCGGGGGAGTCTCCCTTCCTTCACAAGACTACAAAGAGCTCTACCCTTGGGCCTCCCCGATTCTACTGAAGGAAACTTCATCGATAAATACTGAGGTAGGGGTACATCGACTGAGGAAAGGGGATCAATCTGACCTTTCATTTCACAAGGAGCACGATAGCAAAGTGACAGTGCTGCCTTGCCTCCCTGGAGAACCAATCTGTGTGGACGATAAGAGGAGCAACGACGAGTTGTTCTGCTTCATCTACGCCACACTGTTCAAGAAAGTGAAACTTAGGTTTCCTTTCACTCGCTTCGAGAGGGAGCTGTTGACCGAGCTCAACATCGCCCCTGCCCAGCTCCATCCCAACAGCTAGGCATTCGTGAGGGCGTTCCAAATCCTTTGCGCGCACTTGGGGCTACCGGCTTCGGTGGATGTCTTCCTCTTTTTGTTCGAGGCAAAGAATCCTGGAGATCGCCCCTGGGTCAGCCTGAACGGGATTGCTGGGAGGTCAATCCTCTCCATCTTCCATCAATCCTACAAAGACTGGAAGGGGAAGTTCGTCAAGGTGTGCCAGAACGATCAAGACCCTTCACTGCTTGATGGCTTCCCCTTGTATTGGGTAAACAAGGGGCACAAGGACTCCAAAGACAACTTCAGGAGACCAAGAAGTCCTGACAACATGGGGGAGCTGGACAAAGACCTTTGTCTCTTCTAGAAGAGTGTGGCTTCTGCCAACATCACCCTCCCCACTGCTCAGATAATCTCCTTTGAATTCCTTGAGGGCCAACTTGAAATGTACATAGGTTAGCCCCTTTCCCTACACCAAGACTCTCACTTCGCTGTACAACCCCGTACAACCCCTTCATTGTCTCAACCTTCACGCCATAGGGTTCTGGCGATGTTACCTTTCTTCTTTGCATAACTTGATCATTGTTCCCTCATCTGGGGGTAAAGGCGCCTTTCGGATCCTTCTCTACCTCCCTGAGTTTTAGAACAATGATTTGGATAGTGAGGTGTTCTCTTCGAACCTACCTCAGTTATCCTTTATCTTCTTCCACCCTTCACGCCGTACCTGAACTCGTTCAAGACGAGAAGGATTTTATCTATCTTCACACCGCCCGCAAGCGTGGAAGCTTTATCTGGTCTTACTGGGTCAATATTGATGTTTCACTTAAAGGGGAAAAGGCGTTTTCCATCGACCTTCCCTTCCCGCCCTTTAAGGTCACGAACACCCCTGACTTTTCAGTTTCATCTTGCCTGAACTCACTCTGAGGTGAGAAGGACTTCCTCTGGTGCCTCAACTTGCCCAGGGTGTACATCTCCTCCCCCCTGGATGCACTGAGGACTTTTAATCTTACCTCAATCTGCTTATGCAAAGAGGTCTTTCAATCTGTTCTTGCCTTCACTCGCTCAAAGGCGAGGAGGACTTCTTCTCTTTCTCGCCTGCACTCGCTCAAGGGCGAGGAGGACTTCTTCTTTTTCTCACCTGCACTCGCTCAAGGGCGAGGAAGACTTCTTCTTTTGCCTCAAAATGCACGAGAGCGCTGAGGGCTTTTTGCACTACTGGTACCTCCGATCGCCGAAAGACGATGAGGTGTCTAAAACTTTTAACTACTGCCACCGATCGCCGAAAAACGACGGGGACTTCAAAACCTTTAACTATTGCCACCGATCGCCGAAAAACGATGGGGACTTTAAAACTTTTACTACTGCCACCGATCGCCGAAAAACGACGGGGACTTCAAAACTTTTACTACTGCCACCGATCGCCGAAAAACGATGGGGACTTTAAAACTTTTACTACTGCCACCGATCGCCGAAAAACGACGGGGACTTCAAAACCTTTAACTATTGCCACCGATCGCCGAAAAACGATGGGGACTTTAAAACTTTTACTCATTGAAGCATGCAATATGACTTTACTGTTGCCCTAGATCACGTACGAGTGATAAGGTCTTTTTTCTAAAACTTTCAAAGCAATAAGCATGCAAACTTAGAAGCTTTAAACTTGAAAAACTCTTCTTTATTGGGTGGCCTCATTAAAAACCCTCCTTAAGGAAAAAAGAGTGCCCCCTTGAAATTGTTTTAACAGAAACTATTCCAATCTCTTCATGTTCGTCTTTACTTACAAGGCTTTAACTGTAATACAATTTGAGATGTGTGGCGTTCCAAGTGCGAGGAATCGCCCCTCCTTCTAACGTCTCCAAGCGGTAGGCGCCGTTCCCGAGCACCTCGGTTATTCTGAACGGTCCCGTCCACTTAGGCGATAACTTATTCTGCATCTCATACTGATGGGCCTTCCTCATCACCAGATCGCCACTTCTAAACTGGCTTGACATTACCTTAGAGTTGTACCTTCGCTCAATCCTTCTCTTTACTGCTTCGGCCTTCACTCTCGCCTCCTTCCTGACCTCATCCAACAAATCCAAATTCATTCTTCTTTCTTCGTTCGAGTCTTCCGCCACAAAGTTCTGGAATCTCGGCGAGCTTTCCTGGATTTCGACTGGAATCATCGCATCACATCCATAAACCAAACTAAACGGGGTCTCATGGGTTCCTGACTGCTCAGTGGTATGGTACGCCCAAACTATGCGGGGTACCTCTTCAGCCCACGATCCCTTAGCTTTCTCTAGTCTTCTCTTTAAACCTCTCAGCAACACCTGATTGGCAGACTCCACCTGGCCATTCGTCTGTGGGTGCTCGACGGATGCAAACACCTGTTGTATTCCCACCTCTTCGCACAACTTTTTCAAGAGGTGACTTGCAAACTGAGTCCCATTGTCTAACACCAGGCGTTTAGGCACACCAAACCGGCACACTATGTTCTTCCATACAAAGCTCTCGATCTTGTGTGCGGTGATCTGGGCCACCGGCTCCGCTTCGATCCAATTGGTGAAGTATTCAATCGCCACTACCAAGTACTTCATCTGCCTGACCGCCAATTGGAAGGGTCCCAGGATGTCAATTCCCCAAGTATGAAATGGCCAGGGGCTATAAATTGACTTCAGCTCTTCTGGGGGTGCCTTGTGCCAATCGGCGTGCTGTTGGCATTGCTTGCAACGCTGGGCGTATCTCTTACAATCTTCTCTCATCGTGGGCCAGTAATAGCCTGCACGGATAGTCTTTGTCGCCAACGATCGACCTCCAATGTGGCTCCCGCAAATTCCCTCATGGAGCTCAGCCATAATCCTCGTGCACTTCTCTCCGTGTATACATACAAGAAGGGGGTGTGTAAATCCAAACCTGTACAGCTCGCCGTCAATAAGGGTAAACTTGCTGGAGCTCTTCTTTATTTTTCTGGCCTCAGTTGAGTCAACTAGAAGCACACCATCCGCTAAATAACGTTGGTATGGCGTTATCCACGTGTCTGGTTCGTGGACAGCGCAAACCTGCATCGATCTTGCCCCTTCCGCTGGGCGCGCTCTGACCCTCGGCACCCTCAGAGTTTCCTGCGTTAGGGATCTATGACTTCTCGCCGGTCTTTCCATTGATCTGCAAACATGGAGAACATGGTGGTCTGCCACGAATGCTCGAGGCGCTTTCAAAGTTTCTTGAATGACAGTCCTCTGCCTGCCCCCCTTGCCCGAACTGGCGAGCTTGGTGAGCTTGGCTAGCAAGATAGCTCGGGCATTCTGTTCTCTTGGCACATGCACCACTTCAAATGAAGTGAAAGATCTTCTTAGCTCTTGCACGTACTCCAAGTAGGCTGCCATCTGTGGGTCCTTGGCTTGGAACTCGCCAGTTACTTTTCCGGTGACCAACAACGAATCGCTCTTGGCCATCAGCACTCTCGCCCCCATTTCCTTAGCCAGCAGGATTCTGGCGATCAAAGCCTCATACTCTGCTTGGTTGTTGCTTGCTTTGAAAGCAAACCTCAATGATTGCTCTATCAACACTTCGTTGGGCCCTTCCAAAATGACCCCAGCCCCGCTGCCCAGCTGGTTGGACGACCCATCAACTGAGAGTACCCAGCGAAAGTCACCCTCGATGTTCTGTGCCACCTCGGAGGACAACTCGACCACGAAATCGGCAAATACTTGCCCTTTGATCGATCCCCGGGGTTCATATTTGATGTCGAACTCCGAAAGCTCGACTGCCCACTTCACCATCCTTCCAGCCACATCAGGCTTCTTCAAAACCTTCTGGATTGGCAGATCAGTCATCACCAGTACCGTGAAGCTCTGGAAGTAATGGCGCAATCTCCTCGCCGAGAATACAACCGCCAATGCTGCCTTTTCTAGGGCCTGGTACCTTACCTCTGGGCCTTGCAGCACCTTGCTAACGAAATATATAGGCCTTTGGATCTGATCCTGATCCTGCACTAGCACTGCGCTGATCGCCCTCTCAGTTATGGCAAAGTACAGCCTGAGCGGTGTTATGACTTGGGACTTGCACAGAACTGGAGGGCTCGCCAAATATTCCTTGAGCTTTACGAAGGCTTCCCTCACACTCCTTTGTCCAAACAAACCTGTTGTTCCTTTTCAAACATTGGAAGTATGGGTGGCCCTTCTCTCCGCTTGCCGATACGAATCGGGACAGGGCGGCCATCCGCCCCGTGAGTTGCTGCACCTCCTTCACATTGGCGGGGCTCCTCATTGCCAAAATGGCGGCGCACTTCACGGGGTTAGCCTCAATTCCCCTATCTGACAGGAGAAACCCCAGATATTTCCCTGCTTCTACACCAAAAACGCACTTTTCAGGATTCAGTTTTAGCTTGTACCTGGCTATCGTGATGAACAACTCTTCCAAGTTTGCGACGTGGTTGTCTTTCTCCAGGGACGTCACGACCATGTCGTCGACGTATGCCTGCACATTCCTTCCGAGCATGGGTGCGAGCACCTTGTCCATCAGCCTTTGGTATGTGGCCCCTGCATTCTTCAACCCGAAGGGCATTACCCTGTAGCAATAACATGACCTTTCCGTCATGAAGGCGGTCTTCTCTTCGTCCATGGGGTGCATTTTGATTTGGTTGTACCCCGAGAAGGCATCCAGAAAACTGAGCAGCTTGCACCCTGATGCACTGTCTACCAGTGCATCTATGCTTGGCAAAGGATAAGAATCCTTCGGGCAGGCCTTGTTCAGGTCTGTAAAGTCAACACACATCCGCCATTTTCCGCTGCTCTTCTTGACCAGGACAACATTAGCGAGCCATTCTGGATATTGGATTTCCCTGATGTGGCCCGCTGCAAGGAGTTTCTGTGTCTCTTCCTTGATCGCCTGTCTCTTCTCCTCATTGAACTTTCTTCTTCTTTGGCGGATGGGCTTGACTTGGGGGTCCATCGCTAAATGATGGCACAGGAAATCGGGGTTGATTCCCGGCATATCTGAAGCAGCCCACGCAAACGCATCCAAGTGTCTGCTTATCACCTTGGCGATTTGGTCTTGCGTCTTGCTATCCAGGGTTCTTCCCAACTTAAACACCTTACCGCTGATCTCCTTCTCGAGCCATTCCTCTACCGGCTGAGGTTTCCTCTCGCTGGCGATCAGCGCCCTCGCGATATCGGTTTCTCTGGCGGTCTCCGAGCAGTTTCTTTCTCCCTTCTCGCTCTTCGGCCTCGCCTCTACACTCCCCATCGGCACATCGCCCTCGGCGACCACCTCTAACGCCGTATCCGAAACTCGCTGGGGTTCGCGCTCCGGCTCCACGTCGGGGTGAGGCATTGTGGTTACGTGGCACACATACCTCTTGTTCTTGAGGCTGTTTTCGTAACACTTCTTCGCCTCCTTCTGGTCGGAGCAAATAGTTATGATCATGCCCTCCATAGACGGCAGCTTGACCTTCATGTGCCTTGTCGAAGGCACAACTCCTGTTCTGTTGAGCATTGGCCTTCCCAACAGTATGTTGTACGCTGACGGGGCGTTTACCACAAGATACCTGATCTTCTCCGTTCGTGAGGCCAAGCCGTCAGTGAAGGTCGTCCTCAGCTCGATATACCCCCTCATCTCCACTTGGTCACCGGCAAAACCGTACAAGCAGCCCCCATATGGTCTCAGTTGATCGGGGGACAGTTGTAACTTCTCAAAGGTCGGCCAAAACATCACATCTGCTGAACTTCCTTGGTCGACCAGCACCCGGTGGACAGTCCTTCCCGCCGTGACAAGCGAGATCACAATAGGGTCGTTGTCGTGAGGCACCACGTCCCTGAGGTCCCCCTTGGTGAACGTGATGTCCACGTCGGGTGAGTGATCCTCAAAGATTTCCACTGACATTATCGACCTCGCGTACCTCTTTCGTTGCGACGCTGTGCACCCCCCGCCGGAGAATCCGCCAGCTATGGTGTGGATCTCGCCGTGAACGGGCACCTCGTGTTGTTGCCCTCCGCTGCTCGCCGGTTGAAACCCTGACGCTTGGTCCGCTTACTTCTCTAGCAAGTAATCCTTCAGGAAACCACATTTGATAGAGTGGCCCAGAGCTGGTGTCCCAGAGCCAAACACGAGTTGATAGAGTGGCCAAAACTCTTGTGAAACTCGCACCATGCGTCTGGCTTTGGCCCCAAAACCTTCTCCGTCGTTTTCTCAGGCACTTTGAGCCTGGCAGCAATGTTTGGGATGGCGATCAAATCGGCCAAACCCATTACAAACTCATACCTTCGGGGGCGATTAGCCTCCCTGGGCCGCCCTGGCCCCTTGCTCTTATTTTTCTTAGGGTCGTAAGGATGGCGCGTCCTTTGATCCCTCTTTCCCGCCGCCGCCTCTATTACCCTCTGCGGTTGTACCCTTGCTTGGGCGCGCGGTTTAGTTGGGGCCACGTTTCCCCTCTTTTCGGTGACCTCGCTCTCGGCAGCGATGTGAGCCACAGCACGTCGCCGGATTTCAGCAAACGTGGCGGGGTGGCTCCTGATAAGCGACTCACTAAAAGGCCCAGGTAACACGCCCTTTTTGAAGGCGTGCACGAACATCTGTTCGTCCTTTCCTGGCAAACGGACTATCTGAGCTCCGAATCTATTCAGGAAATCCTTCAGGAACTCCCCTTGGTACTGCCTTATGTCAAACAAGTCGTAAGACACGAAAGGTGGCGCCTTGTTCACTATATACTGCTCAACAAACATCTTGGAAAACTGTTGAAAAGTGGTGATGTGGCCAGTAGGTATACTGACGAACCAGTCCAACGCCGTTCCGCTCAAAGTGCTCATGAACACCTTACAGTACACCGTGTCTGAGCCCCCTGAGAGCATCATCTGAGTATGAAATGCCGTGAGATGGGCTTCAGGGTCCTCCACCCCAGTGAAAGACGCTTTCACTGCCACAGTGTTAGCCGGGACCACCGAGTCCATGATCTCTTGGGAAAATGGCATAGGAAAGCTGCGTGGTGGGGATGGGGGTGCAGATCTGTCCCCAGCCGCACGCTCCTCCCGCTCCTGAAGGGCTTTGCGCAGCTCTTCGTTGATCCTGTTGAGCTCTTCGTTCCTTGCTTGCGAGGCCACCAGCGCCTCGTGCATCCTTTCCTGTTCAGAACGCGATGCAGCCACGTTCTCCTGCAGCGTCCTCATCATGTCCATCACTTGCGTCATAGACACAACATCTTCGTCTGTTGATGGCGCAACTGAACTGGAGCATGTTGTCCTCATCCTTCCTCAGCAAACTCAGCAACTCAAAGAACTCCCAAACAAACGGTGAAAACTCCAGGAATCGACTGCGATAGCGAGCAGTCGAACAGAAAACACCAAAAACACCACAAACACGAACTATGGTTGGGAATCACCTTTTATACGACCCCACGGGGGCGCCAGATGATCCTGCCGGTTGACTTAGCGCAAGAGCGTGGCCTCGTCACGGTCTTCCTCACCAGCTTGACACCACGTGCCCTCCAAGTCACTCCCCAGATAGCCTCTCTGATAACCTGAAAAACACAAGGTGGCGCCTCTGCGGCCGGTGGCGCTCCGACGCTCAAGTCAGTGACAAGAACACCCAAAAAACTAAGAGAAAATATGCTCTGTAGGACCGTACTAAAGGCACACAACCCTAGCAGAATGAGCCGTAATGAAAAACGTACCTCTGCAAATTCTGTTAAGGTTACCTTTATAGCTAGGTTTCTTCTCTCTCCAGGCCGTTATGCTTTTGGACGCGTGGCTCGCATCCAGCCCTGCACGTGTCGCCATCTGGGCTGGGATAGCAGGTAGCGCCCAGCCCTACACGTGTCGTCATCTGAGCTAGGACAACTTGAGCATCATTTCTCTATTGCACCCAACCCTACACGTGTCATCATCTAGGTTGGAGTAACTGGTGACATCCAACCCTACACATGTCGTCATCTGGATTGGGGCAACTTGAACGTTATTTCTGTGTAGTAACCAGCCGCACAGCTAAGTCCTCTACTCAAGGAGCAAGCTAGCGCACAATGCGCTGTGAAACATCACCTGACAAAGCGAGTATCGGATGCAACAAAGTGCATCATCTCTGTGATATCGCTCGTCGCAAGCGGCACCTTTCTTATTGTTGCGCCGTGCATGTTCTAGCTGGGGAAACCTTGCCACCAACGAATGTCCACTCTGGGAATCCTGTCGTTGATGAGCAAGGTGTTCCCCCCAACCCACTCGACCTTCATGCCCCATGCTGACGCAACAATCATCTTACTGAACTTATACGCTTGAAATTACTCTTCTAAGCCTCCAACAGCTTTAACTAAGTTTACTGGGGGATCCGGCGATGTGCTTCTTGTGGCGGTGTGCAAACCACCCGATCTCCTAGCATTCCCCGGCGATCTCTCACCATATGATCTCCTAGCTCTCCCATACGACGAGAGTGACGTAACTCTGGTGACCGCCGGTTGCGCACACTAGAGATCGCTGAACGCCAATCCACCGTTCGGCGACTATGCTCACTTCTGAACCATTCATCTCTTCTAGCCTACGTGTTCCACTGAGCACGCCCCACCCGGGCACGCGCAAGACACGTCATCACACTCGATGACCTGGTCGGTACAGAGCTCATTGTCTCCAGAAAACCAACCCTCTAGTCTCCATCCATACCTCACAGCTCTGGTTTTGACCCTCTTTGATGTAGGAGGAGTTGATTCCATCATAGCAGAAAAAGAGGCAAAGAGGACTCACACAAAGAGAGCAAGAGATGTTGCAAGAGATGGCTCAATTGATTGTTCTTGTGAGAGAGAACAGCTGCACCAGAATTTAAAGAGAAACAGAACCAAACTGCATTCAATTGATGTGAGTGGGTTTCAGTCTTCAAAGAGAAAAGACTTGACCAAGACCTGCACAGAAAACGTATGAAAAAGTAGAAAATCACATGGTCATCACATGTGATCTTTGACTAGTCATAAAGTCTCTTAAATTTTCAAGATTTTGGAATATATTCCTTTATGACATGTTGTAACTTCCTCCAGAACATGAGCAGCTTTCAACACTGCTTTATTGATTAAGGATTCTTTCATAATTGAGATCTGCAACAGACAAAATTCAAAAAAGAATTAAATCCATTTGTTCACAGTGCTGTCAGAGAGGAAACAATCGGTTGTTTCGAGGAAACAATCGGTTGTTTTTTTGCAGCAGCAAAACATATTTTGAATTATTAAGAATTAGCAGATAGGATTCAATGTAGATGAAATTGAGCATTTAACAAGAGATATCAAGCATGAATATGAATTTAAAAAGAATTAAAGATAGAGATAAGGAAGGTCTTATCCTTTATGAAGTTCCTTCAATGAGTCATTGGTTTGTGATCAAGAAACCTCTTTTGACTATTGAGAACCTTGGACTGATACATAACATTGATTCCGCTTCAATGTTAATCTTTTCCTTCCAAGAACCTGATCAGATGACTCAGTGCCTCATGTTCTTCTAAATTCCCTACATAAACATGAATTCAAGCAACAAGGTTTGGTCCCCTTACAAATGTGGGTCCACTTGACTTATTTTTTTTGTTTGAAACTTCACATCCTTTGGGAATCCACTTCATAAAGCCTCTGGGAACAGAATATTTCCTTATTTTGTAGAATCTAACAGAATGGTCTTTCTTCATGCAATAAAAGCATGTAACAACTGGTTGTTTCGACTAAACAATCAGTTGTTTTACTGACTGTTTTAAAAAATTCTTTGAAAACTTACCTTGCTTGTTTTGTGGATTAAAACCTAATCCAGCTCTTCCAAAAACACAGTTTTGAGATGCCAAGACATTTTCAAAGTTGGATTTTCCTTTTAAAAGCTTATCCACAGTACTAACAAGATAATGCACTTTCTTTTCAAGATTTTCACAATTTTCACAAATGAGAGTGTCACACTTGCAAGAAGAGTTTTTGCAATGAGTTTCCAGATTTTCAAAATCACTTTTTGATTTTTCCAGCTCTTCTTCAAGTGCCTTAACTCTCTTTTCAAGCCAGCTATTAAGCTCTTTTAATCAGTTGTTTGAAAGAACCAATCTATTAGCTTCATCATGTGTTTCTTGAAAAGCTTCAAGCAATTCACTATAATTTTCAACATTTAGAGAAGCACATGAACTTACATCACTTGAGCTGCATGACTCATCATCTCCTTCTGCAATCAAGCATATGTTTGCCTTTACTTCTTCACTTGATGATGAGCTTGATGAGGAGACTTCATTCTCATCCCAAGCTATGTAGGCCCTTTTTGTCTTTCCCTTCTTTTCTTTGTAGCTTGACTTCTTCTCCTTGTTTTCTTTATTTCGGCAATCTGCCTTTATGTGCCCTTGCTCACCACAACCAAAACAAGTATAGTTATTGGAGTTAAAATCATTGGATTATTTGTTTCCATACCTTTCTTTGTTGGTGTCTTTGTTGCGGTTCCTTTTCAAGAATTTGCTAAACTTTCTAGATAGCAAACTAAGGTTCTCTTCATCACTTTCATCACTGGATTCTTGCTTGCTTTTGTGCTTGACAGCTTTTAAGGCAATACTCCTTACATGCTTGTCTTCACTTTCTTGAACATTGAGTCTATTCATCTCCAACTCATGTTCCCTAAGCTTGCCAAACAAAGAAGCCATACTCAATGATGTTAGATCTTTTGATTCAGATATAGCAGTTACCTTAGGTTGCCAAGATCTATCAAGACATTTGAGGATCTTGATGTTTAGCTCTTCTTTTTCAAAGGTTTTCTCAAGGATCATGAGGTGGTTGATGATGTGAGTGAACCTCTTCTCAGCAATAGTCTCACCCTTGAGCATTCTGAACATTTCATACTCTTGGATTAGAGTATGCTTTCTGGCTCTTTTCACCTCATAGGTACCTTCATGAGTTACCTCCAAGGTGTCCCACATTTCCTTTGCTGATTTGCATTGAGAGACCCTAAAAAATTCATCCGAATTCAAGGCAGAAGTTATTATGTTTTTAGCAATGCAATCAAATTTGGCCTTCTTGCAGTCAGAATCAGTCCATTGAGACCAAGGTTTTTTAATGGAAGATTCTTTTCAAATTTTGGAACAAAGGGGACATTTTCAATTGCATCCCAAATACCTTTGTCAAGAGATTCAACAAAGATTTTCATTTTGACTTTCCAAAATTGGTAGTTCAAACATCAAAACAGAGGTGGTCTGTTGATTGAAGCACCTTCCCCAAAAGGTAATCTATCAGCCATATAAAAACAGTTTTAAGATCACACTCGAATAAATTTCAAGAACCAAGCTCTTGATGCCAATTGTTAGAATGTATGGCTTTAAACTAGAGGGGGAGTGAATGGTTTAAAGAGGGTTTTCGCAAACTTTTTAGTCTAGAATGAAATTACTTTGAGAAAACTTGATTTAGAATTCAGTTTGCCAAAAACACAAAGCAATTTAGCACAACACCAAAAAAACAATCGGTTGTTTCGCAGAAACAATCGGTTGTTTATACCAGTTAACAATATAAACTGAAATTAAAGAGTTCAAGGAATAGAGAGATTGCACACACAGTTTATACTGGTTCACTCTTAAACCAAGAGCTGCATCCAGTCTTCCCAGAAACCACTGGGGAATCCACTAAGCAATCAAACCTAGATTACTTACAAACACCACCAAAGAAGTGACCTTGATCCCCTCAAGACACACACTTCCTTTGGCTCAGCACATACACCACCAAGAATGTTGATCTTGACAACCTCAAGAGCACACAACACTTCTCAGCCTTACACAACAGAGTTTACACAAAGTACAAAAGGATTACACTTGTTACAGAATGATCTGAAATCAATACAAGATGAAAATCCTATTCCACTCTCTCTTGATAAAAGTAATCTTCAACTCTTCAAAAGCAAAATCAGTGAAAAACCCAAATCTGTTTTTCTATGATTTAATCTTATTTGTTTGTTACAAAAGCTTAACAAACTATTTATTGCTTTAAAAGACTGGTCAA
This sequence comes from Phaseolus vulgaris, assembly GCF_051622355.1. NCBI lineage: Eukaryota > Viridiplantae > Streptophyta > Magnoliopsida > Fabales > Fabaceae > Phaseolus > Phaseolus vulgaris. Next base: position 36,166,327 of record NC_143508.1, read on the forward strand.
AGCTTTTAAAACTGGAGCGCATTCAGTTATAAAATCATTTAAAGCTTAGTCAAAGCACAAAACCGTTTTCTGTTATGGTCCCAAAAGAAACAATCGGTTGAATGCTCGAATCAATTGGTTGTTTTGGTTTGACAGCAAGTCAACCATTAAAAACAGTTTTCAACCTTTCTCAAAACACCTAAGTATAAAACAATCGGTTGTTTCGACAAAACAACAGGTTGTTTTTCACTTAGTTTGAAAAACACTTTCAATTAAAAAGATTTGAGAATGCTTAAGCTTTGGATTCAATCAAGAATGGATTAACACAAATAATCTACCACATATCCTATTCTAAAACACCTCAGCAACAACAAACACCTCCATCCTTCCATCAAACTCAAAGGATTTGGATTCTTAAAAGCTTGAACACACTTGATTCAACAACATTCGCCAACCACTCAGGGTACGGGATCTCCCAAATGTGGCTAGCTGCCACAAGCTTTCTTGTTTCTTCTCGGATGACGAGACATTTCTCTTTATTGAACTTCATTCTTATCTGGACCATGGGCCTGACCTTTTCATCCATGGTAAGCCAATGGCAAAAAAAGTTTGGATCTATTCTAGCCATGTCAGCGGATGACCATGCAAAAGCGATCATGTTCATCGAGATAACATTGGCTATTTTATCCTCCAATCCTTTGCTGAATGTGGTGTCGAGCTTGAACTTCTTCCCCTTTATCTCTTTGTCCTAAACCTCTCCATTAGGTCCAGGTCGCCTTTCATTGCTAGTTGGTGCCTTTGCTATGCATCCTGGCTCTCCGGACTGGATAGTAACTGCATAAGCTCCCCTACAATTCTTCAAGTTGCTCTCATAACACTTCTGTGTCGTCTTCTGGTTGGCCTTTATAACGATCAACCCCCTTCCGGCGAGGGTAACTTCATTTTCATGTGGGAGGTTGAGGCTACCGCACCTAACCTATTCAGTGAAGATCACCCCAAAAGCAAGTTGTATGCAGAGGATGCATTAACAACGATGTACTTGACAGTAATCGTTCTGGCTGCATTTTCATCTGAGAAAGAAGTCCTCAGCTCAACATATCCTCGCACATTCACTTGGGCTCCTACAAAGCCGACCAAACTACCATCATAAGGCCTCAACTGGTCAGGGGATATTTGCAAATTCGTAAATGTCCCACAGAATATCACTTCGGTCGAACTTCCTTGGTTGATCGGGACTCTATACACCTTTCGTCCTATCGTCACCACAGATATCACCATCGGATCATCCTCATGGGGAACACATCTTTCAGGTCGGAACTTGTGAAATAGAGGGAATCTGCAAGAAAGTTAGACCTTCTCGTATCTAAGGACATTACTGCTCGTGCATATCGTTTCTGTTTGGAAGTTGAGTTTCCTCCTCCAGAAAATCCTCTCGCGATAGTGTTTAACTTCCCATGGATTGGAGCTCCATGTGTTTGATCTCCGGTTGCAACTTCTCCTCATAGCTTCTCTTGGCTAGCCTCAAGATACTACTTTAATTAACCTTCTTTGACCAAACTGGCCAGTTGGTAACTTAAGGCTATGCATCATTCGGCCTATGCCCAGATGCCATGTGACTCGCACCAAGCCTTTCTCCGTGACCCTAAAAAACAATATGTATTTTGGGGAAATTTCAGCTTATCTGCCACCCTTGACATGCTTAAAAGCTCCTTGCACAATACTCGGAATTTGGGCCTGATCGCCATCTTCTCTTTGGCCCTTGTCAAGGGCTTCTCCTTCTTAGCGACATACAGAACATACCTCAGATCCATTCTCTTCCCAGCGGAGGCTTCGGTGTTCCTGCTGAAATGGTCTCGGTTTTTTACCTAGTGCATGGGTTGATTTGATCGTGAGACACTATTTTCCCTGAGCACGGCCTCCTCAGCTTCAATGTGGGCAGTAGCCCGCTGGCGTACCTCGGATAACATCTCTGCCAGATTCCTGATCAACGAGTCACTGAACGGGCTTGCTATCATCCCTTGTTTGAAGGCGACGACTACCATCTCCTCATCCTGTATTTGAAGTCTTACCGAGACTGAACATAATCTATTCAAGTATGCTTTGAGCGTTTCCACAATCTTGGGGGGTTGACCTTATTCGCTGAGAACTACTCCTTAAACATTTTGGAGAATTGGGGGAAGGAAGTAATATGACCATCCAGAATCCTGCTAAACCACTGCAGGGTTGTCCCTATTAACGTACTCATGAACACCTTACATTGAACTGCATCAGACCCCCCGGAGAGGATCATGTGAGCCCTGAACGCTTTTAGGTGATTCTTAGGATCTTTTACACCAGTGAACAAGGCGATCTTGGGTGCTATGTAACAGGGTGGCACCGACTCGTCCATAATTTTCTGGGAGAACGACTTGGGGTTGTCCCTCGACGACAAATCTAGGGAACGTTCTCGGACAGGACACCGAACCTGTTAGCGCAAGCTTCTCCACAACTCCTCATTAGTCCTACGCAACTTCTCATTGGCCTTCTCATGCTTCTCCAAAGTCATTTGGGAGGCTGCAATCTTTGCCATAAGGCTTTCCTGAAGGCCCTTTTGGTCGTCTCAGGCTCCTCTCGTAACCGCTCTTGTAATGCCTGGGCTTCTTCTCAGGCTAGCTCCTACTCTTGACAAAATTCCTCGTTTGCCTCCTAGAATGCCCTCATGGTCTCCATAATTTGTTGCAAGGTTGGGGCCTCGGCTCCTTCAGATCCCAACCGTCCTTGCCTCGTGTTTCTCATCCCGCAGTGTGCTCAGTTGCAAATGTTGATGGGATCAAGTTTTATCGGGCCCTACGGTGAGTGCCAAATGTTCTTGCCGGTTAACTTCGTCGGTTTCCGAGTTGAGTTCCACTTTGACTGATCTCCTCTTGATGCTTCGAAATGCTACTCCATTGGGACAGACTCTACCTATTGATCACACTTCGACGATCAAGTCAGTGAGAGCATTCAAACTATAAAATTGCTTCAGTCTAGAGTATTCAGAAAATCGTACATTTACTTGGGGTCTCAAGCCCCTTTTATAGACATTCCTTCAACAATTTTCACCAATAAGAATATAATCTCAACATCCAGAATATAATATTCAACATCAATAATATCATTCAACAATAATTTGTTCACCGTGTACCTGCTACTTTTGGGTACAAACATTCTTAACTGCTTTTTACTTACATTTAATAATATACTTTAACCAATTCAGTTATTCTTATATACCTCAACCAATTATATTATTTCTTCTGTTATTTTTAATTATCTTTTCTACGTACACTTACTAGAAAAATTGGGTTGACCTCGCAACACACCTTCGGGCTCATACCTGGCCCAGGCCGAGCTGAGCACAACTTGCACAACCGAGCTGACCATACCTAAATGCTTAGACCGAGGTCCCGAGCTCTCCTGATCAGTACTTATACATATGAGAATTAATATTTTAATGATTTTAGTATCACTAATAATGTTACATCTCAACAAATACAAATATATGATTGCATCATCTTTGAGTAACCATCTCTTTCCTTTACATAAGAGAGTAAATGGGAATAAATAAATAAACACTATTTTTTCCATCTTCGTCTTTGTGCTTCCTCCTTTGGGTCTTCTTTACCCCTCTGGATTAATGACTTCTGCACCTTCGTATCCAAGAAGCCAAAGAAGAAAATAGAAACATGTAAATAAGCTTAATAAAACATTTATCTCCTTTTAGTTTTAAAGGTTAAAAAAATGATTTTTGAAGACAAAAAAGAAGTAGTGAATGAATGATGTTTATAAAACAATAATTTAGTGCTCTTGACAAAAAAAAAAGAACATTTGATTCTTTGATAAAAAGGGATTTAGGGGGAAAATAGTGAAGAAATAAACAACAGACACCATGTGGATATTAGAAACGCCATGTGAATATCTTAAACGCATAAAACAAAACGTGGTTAGATTTACAGTTGTAGTATCTTATGAAAAAGAAATTGAGAAACTTACTCAGTTAAGAGTGGAGGAAACACAATGAGTGAGGGGAAGTGGATAAGAGAACGCGTTGGATGAAGAGATCTTAATTCAACCAAGGGACCAAACTTGATGCCCTTAATGATGAAAACTGTAACCAATACAAAAACTATATACAAAATTCTATATACAAAAATGAAATGCATGTAAAAAAATATGAAACAACTGGAACAAAACTAGAAAACATAGAAAAAAAGAATGAGGATGAGAGTACGTATGTATATCTACAGAAAAGGGGAAAAAAAGTGAGAATTTGTGTCATAAAGAGAAAAGGATGTGATAGAAGGGAGTGAGGTTTCAGATACATTAATATTATGTATGATTCAGGGCAATTAAGAAAGAGAGAAGTGTGAAGTTTTTTATAGAGAGGAAAATGTTAAGAAAGTTACATTTGGTATTCATATTATAGAATTAAAAAAAAATGAGAGTGAATACAAAGAAAAATATACGAATGTCCAAGATAACAATAAAATGACAAAAATCCTCTTATTATATATTTCTAAAATAATAAAATAAAATATTCATATAAGGATAAAATGAAAAAATAAATGTGTACACCAAAATAACCGTTATAAGGAGAATCCTCTTTATATATAGGTATAAATAATAATCGATTATGTATAATATATAATCAAATTTATATACTATATTATACATAATCAATTATGTATATATTTTTTATAATATATTTTTTTATTTTATTAATATATATATATATATAATATTTTTTATTTTATTAATATATATATATAATATTTTTTATTTTATTAATATATATATATATATAATATTTTTTATTTTATTAATATATATATATAATATTTTTATTTTATTATAAATATAGATAATATTTATATTTTTATTATAAATATACTAAATACTTTTATTTTATAATATAATTTGATCTTTTATTATTTTGGTACGCTTATTTTTTTTACCTTCAACTTGCCAAAATCTAGGATAAATTGGACAACTCAATGCTAATGGGTCTTTCTGAGGCGTTCTTCCATGTAAGAGAGACATGATTTTCACTGTTCACATGAATTTCTTTCCCCACACTAAATAGTTTATATTAGTGCTCACCCCTCTTCTGAACAATCTTTTCCTAAAGGCAAATTTTCAAACATGGGGACTTATGTATTATCCAGCCCTATATTTAAGGAACAATTATTACCCACTAAGTGGATAAAAACCACTGCAGTTATTTGAATATCCCATTGTTACTAATAAATATTCTTATGGCTATAAATATCTTTATAGTTATGTAAATATAACCAATTATGTATTTACTGTCATGTAAATATAATCACCCATTATGACCAAAAAGTCTGATTGAAAAACCGAAAAATAGTTATTTATACCTCATAAACTTATAAGTTATAAATAAAATAATCAGGGAACTCACTCAATACTTGATATTCGCTTACTACAACTCTGATATCATTATACTTTTACTGACTTGCATCGGAGAGTGTTCTGAAGGTGAACTTCCATTCAACATTTGTGATAAAGTTAATAAATCCTCTAAAGAGAAGGCCAATCTTACTAACAACTCGGATTCAACGCCTAAGATTCAAAATCCTATATACAAAAAGACAATGCATGTAAAGAAGATGGAACAATTGGAACAAAACAAAAAAAAAATGGAAAACAATGATGATGACAGTACGTAACTACAGAAAAAGAGAAAAGAAAAGAGAAAGAGAAAAGTAAAAAAGTGAGAATGGAAGGTGTGTTTCCAAGAGAAAAGATGCGAGAGAAGGGAGTGATGCTTTAGATACATTAATATTGTAACGGATACAATTAAGAAAGAAATGTGAAGTTTTTAACAGAGAGGGAAGTTGAAAGTTTTTTATAAGGAGGGAAGTGGAAAGTTTTTTTATAGGAAGGGAAGTGGGGAGTTGTTAAGAAAGTTACATAAGTTACGTTTGATTTTCAAAATTATAGAATTAAAAAAAATAAGACTGAATACAACAAAAATGTCAGGAATGTGCAAGATAATAATAAAATGACAAAAAACCTTTCATTATATATTTCTAAAATAACAAAATAAAATATTTGTATAAGGATAAAGTGGGAAAATAAATGTGTACACCAAAAACGTGGTTACGAGAATAATCCTCTTTATATATTGGTATAGACAAGTAATGAAATAAAAAAATATAATTTTTTAATATTACCTAATAAACTAAAATTTTAACGATTAAACATTAAAAAATAATTGTCATACATTTTCATATGAAAAAAATATTAAAAAAGAAACAAAAATGATCAAATGTATACTTTATAAACGATATAATTCTATAAATTATGTTTCTTGAAATGCCACACAAAGAAAAAAAAAAGATGAAATTGAGGTTATGAGGAGAGAAAATACCTTAAAAATCATAGTCAAAATATTAAATGAATTGAACAATTGAGAGGGATAATAAAAATTTATGTAACAAAAGAAGGATTTTTAAAATGAAATGAAAAATTAACAAAAAAAAATGGAAATAAGTTAACGGTATTTTATTAATTTAAATTAGAGATGGGTATGGAGACAAATTGAATATGTTTCATGTCATGATATTATCTATATCCATACTTTTATTTAGTTAATGCAAGAAATCTTCATCAAAATCAGGAAAATTTGGGATAATACTCGTAAGAATGAATTTATTTCTCATGTGTCTACAAAAATGAATAGAAGAGACATTTTAAGTATTGTAGGCTTGATACAAGAAAAAAAAAATAAAAAATAAAAATAAAAAAATAAATAAAATATATATATATATATATATATATATATATATATCACATAAGAGAGCATTAACCGTGTATATTAAGTGTGAAATAAACCTTACCATCAAATATACACTATATTTTAAAAAAGACAACTTTCTTTTTATCATAATTTTATATTTATTTTACTTTGAAAGATAAAAGTATTTCTTTTGGATAAGTAATAATTTTATTGTCTCTCTTTATGTTTTGTGACAATCATTTCTAACAATCAAAGAAGTTAATTAGAATTTAGAAAAATAGAAAAATACGTAATTAGAGGTAAACAAAAGCCGTTATTGAAAGGAAAAGTTTGAAAAGCAGGGAAGAAGCAATAATTTGGTTTCTTTAGACAAACCTACCAAATGCTCCCGTGAGGCCACAAGCGTTTGTAGACATAAATAGTATCACCATCTCTTTAGTCTTTCATCACAAAATACAAACAAAACCTCACACAATCTCTAACGCTTCTATCTTCATTTTCTTTTTCTCTAAACTTTGCATAGCCACGACATCTCAATCATTCTCCATCAATTCCTTCCCCGTTGCTCTCCTTGTATCACTTTTCTTCGTTGTTGTTGTCGCTGCTAAACATTCATCTCCAAATTCGACGCCGACATTGGGACCTGATGCTGGAGAAACTGGATTTTCAAATTGACTTGTTTTATGAATCTTGATCACAAATAGCAACATCTCAAAGTTGCTTTAGGTGATGATTCTCACATTGCATTAAGTTTTGTGACATTTTTATTTGTATACACAATCAGTATGTGTTTGTTTCACTTGGAGAATTAGTACCATGGGTTATAAGACAATTTTTGTTATGCATTTATTATTATTTGACAATTTTTTACATGACAATGTGTTTCATTAATTAATTTTTTTTACTCTTAAACTTTTTTTTTGCTCATAAAGAATTATTAATATTATTTAAAAATATAGTGACTATTGAATTATTAGTAAAATATATTAAAATAAAAATAATAGTTATAATTATTTTACAAGATTATAAAAATATTCAAATTTAAAATAACATAAAATAGCTCAAATATGTAATAGGAAAATTATTATAAACTTACAAAAAAAACCTATCATATATCAAAGTTATTGAAGTATAATATCCAAATAGTAAAATGACTATTATAAATACTATAAAAGTTAAAATAAGTTATATAATATAAAAGTATAAAATATAATATTGCTAATGATAATAATAATAATATTATTATTATTATTTTTATTATATTTTACATAATTGTCAATATTTTATTGCTAGGGACTGAAAGTTAAAATATGAAAAAAAAGTAAAAAATAATAAAGTTTTATGTTTTTTGAGTGGAAGAGAAACAATAAAACATTTCTTATATGAAAAATAATAGAAAAAACATACTATGCTCTTATTTTAAAATTTAAAAAAAAAAATTATGGTTATAAAATTAAAAGATCGAATCCAAAACTGAATTATAAAATATTATTTAATTAAAATAAAACTAAATTACATAATTAATTTTTATATTTAATTCAGATTCTAAATCAAACTGATTGGTGTTAAAAAATTCAATAAATTCTTTGAAATAATGAAACATTTATTCATGTTTTACTTTCTAACTCGACATATTTGAAATACTAACTTAGTTTATATATACTATGGACACACAGGTTTTGTTGTGCCTGGGTATCCGCATTTTTTATTTTATTATTTATATATAGTTATGTTTCATATTAAAATTTGAATAAAAAGATGTTATATGTATATTATATATTTAATAAGATTTATATAAACTAAATTCACGAATTAAATATACAAATGAGAAAGAATATTTTAATAATTTTAGTGTCACTGATAATGTTACATCTGAATAATACAAATATATGATTGTCTCATCTTCGAGTAATCATCTCTTTCCTTTACATAAGAGAGTCAATAAATAAATAAACATTATTGTTTCCATCTTCATCTTTGTGCTTCCTCCTCTAGGTTCTCTTTACACCTCTTGATTAATGACTTATACACCTTCGTATCCAAGAAGCTTGAGAACAAAACAAAAACATGTAAATAAGCTTAATAAAACATTTATCTCTTTTTAGTTTTAAAGGCTTAAAAATTATCTTTGGAGACAGAAAAGAAGTAGTGAATGATTAATATTTATTAAACAATCATTTTAGTGCTCTTGATAAGAAAAAAAAGGAACATTTGAGTCTTTAATAAAAAAAAAAGATTTAGGGGGAAATAATGAAAAAATAAGCAACAGATGCCATGTGGATATCTGAAACACAAAAAACAAAATGTGGTTAGATTTACAGTTGTTGTGTCTTATGAAATAGAAATTGAGAAACTTACTCATTTACGGGTGTAGGAAACACAGTGAGTGAGGGAAGTGGAGAAGAGAGCGCGTTGGCGAAGAGATCTTAATTCAACCAAGGGACCAAAATTCATGATGACGACAACTGTAACCAATACAAAAACTATATACAAAATTCTATATACAAAACATAATGCATATAAAGAAGAAGAAGAAACAATTGGAATAAAACCATAAAAAATAGAAAAAAAAAAGAACGAGGATGAGAGTACGTAAGTATATCTACATGAAAGAGAAAAGAAAAAAATTGAGAATGCGTGTGTCTCCAAGAGAAAAGGATGTGAGAGGAGGGAGTGAGGTTTAAGATACATTAATATTGTATCTAATTAAGGACAATTAAGAGGGAGAGAAGTGGGAAGTTTTTTTTATAGAGAGGGAAGTGTTAAGAAAGTTACATTTGGTATTCAGATTATAGAATTAAAAAAGTGAGAGTGAATACCAAAAACAAATTGACAGGAATGCCCAAGATAACAATAAAATGACAAAAATCCTCTTATTATATATTTCTAAAATAATAAAATAAAATATTGATATAAGGATAAAATGGAAAAGTAAATGTCTACACCAAAATAGCAGTTACAAGGAGAATCCTCTTTATATATAGGTATAGATTATTATTATTATTATTACAATAATAATTATTATTATTAATCCTAAATCCTAAATATTATTTTTAATATTATTGTTATTATTATTATTATTATATTTATTATTAATGTTATTATTATTAATATTAATATTATTGTGATTATTATTATTATTAATTTTAGGTATAATTACCTTATTCGTCCTTACGTTTAAGGTCAATATTCAATTTAGTAGTGGTTTTTAAAAAAATCAATTTGGTCCCTATGGTTTTTAAAATGTACCTAAATTGGTCCCTATGTTTTTTAAAATGTATCTAAATTGGTCCCTATGTTTTTTAAAATGTATCTAAATTGGTCCTTTCTGTTAAATCTCAGCTTATGACGTCAAGTTATGCTTATGTGGCAGAGAGAGGTGCTTATGTGGCAAAGAGAGGGACAACACACACTAGGTCAAGGACAATCCCTAATCAAACCTTAACCCACCCAATTCCCTCCTCTTCCGTCGTCACGCTCAGACGGACTTCGAACTAAACAATGTCCTTCCTCACGCAAACTCTCATGCCTTGAAAATCCCCCTCCTTCCCTGCAAGAGCTGGAAGGCCTCATCGGACCCTTCCACATTCAAATCCCAAACCGAACCCTCTAAACCGGGAAAGAGCGGTGGTTGGAGCACCAAGCACGTTCCGCCTTCACGAGGCATGGTTGTGCTGTCGCGCTTAGTGGCGATTTCTCTTTCTCAACCTTCCAAGGTAAAACCTATTTCTTTTTTCTTCGTCTATAATTCACCCTTCTTTGGTTACTGATGTCTGTGTTTTTTTGTAAGAACGAACATTTAGGTCAGATCTGATTTCTTCCAATTTGATGCTTTCGCTTTAAAATTAGAATGAAAACTCAACTTACAGTGTTTGTTCATTGTTGTGGTGCTATAAATCTGCCATGATAAGTAATGGGGCACCTTTTTTTTAATCTTTTTATCAAAGATAATTTGAATTTTAGCTGGGTTGATGCTGAACTTCAATTTTAATCAAATTTTGGAGCTTTTCGTTCTAGGTTGAATGCGATCAAGCTCGGGTTTATCGGTTTCACGCTATCTTCCCTGATTTTTGTTCATAAAATGCTTTTAGAGGAATTGTTGGAAGAAGTTTGATTGATGGGTTAATTTTTGTAGAAGCAATATGAAGAACAAACATAGTTATGTGTCACCCGCTTACATACCTAGCGGTTGCCGGCGGTGGAGCGATGGACAAGGAGTGAGGACGTTGGGGATGACAGAGATTGACCCGACGGTGATGGAGAACTTGAAGGCAGGGTTGAAAGAGAAACACACATCTTTCTGCCACATAAGCACATCTCTCTGCCACATAAGCATAACTTGATTTCGTAAGGTGAGATTTAACAGAAATGACCAATTTGGATATATTTTAAAAAACACAGGGACAAAATTGATTCTTTTAAAAACCACTATACTAAATTGAATATTGACCCTAAATGTAGGGACGAATAAGATGATTATACCTTAATATTATTAATATTATCATTATTAATAATATTATAATTATTATTAATATTATGAAATTTACCGACAAATAATATTGACAACCAATTATCGATAAATAATGTTTCGTGTCCAATTACCAACAAATTTTATCAAAGGATATTAATTACTATTCAAACTTTTTCTATGAATTTTTAGATCAATAGGTAAAATTCGTCAGTAGTTATAGACGAACACAAATATATCGGTAATAGAAAAAATATCGACGAACACAAACTTATCGATATTTTTTCGTCGGTAAATCAATGATTTCTTATAGTGTCATATTTTCTAATGTAATGATGTGATATTTTTTCTTAAAATTTTAATGCCAAAAATAGATTCTTTGGGTATGAAAACCTATAGTTTGGTTCACGAATAATTCACAAACGGATTTATTTAACAAAAGTTATGATCTAATAAAGTTTTGAGTGTTTCAGTGGCTTATTTTTTATCTCCACGTATATGAAGGTTCTAGAAATTATAATGTGAAAAATGGATATTTTGTTATGAAAACTTATGGTTTGGTTCAAGAATCATAAAATTTTATAAAAGCGTACATTACTAGATGGGTAATGAACTTTTAAAATGTGAAAGTTTGTGTCATTTGTATTTTTTACTTTTAAAATGTGAAAGTTTGTGTCATTTGTATTTTTTTAAGGTTGTGTGGTAGCTACAACGATACATTTAGGGTATAATATAAAGAGTGTTGATATGTTGAGACTGTCAATCGTGAAAACACATATCTCACACTTCAATAAATTAATATTTTATTTATTTTTGTTTTATTTTTTAATTCAAAATATTCTTATATTATTATAAGTGTATTGTCTGGGCCGAAAGGTCAATCGAAAGGTTGTACCGAAAGTCTTGGCCGAAGACAGATCCAAATATACAGATGTGTGTTTACAAAATGTTAGGTGCAAAAAGAAAAGATCCATGTAACTTTTAAGCCCAATAAGAGAGTCTTATAAATAGAGGTTCAACCCAAGAGGTAAGTAATAGTGAATTTTATCTGATCATCATATTAAAGTGATTCTGACTTTGACATCAGAGCGTCTTGCAGGTACACACACCCATTCGTGAGAGGTCAAAGCCGAAATCCCAGACCGAGAGGTCCAAGCCTAAAGCCTAGACTGAGGGGTACAAGCCAAAAGGCCAGACTAAGAGCTCGCTCTAAGAAAGCAGACTGAGAAGTCAACAGCCTAAGAAGAAAGAAGATTGTTTCTAGGCCCTTGCAAGAACAATAAGTGTTTGTTAAGTATATGTTTCTTTTATTGTAGATGATGTTAAATAAACTTTTCTCTAATATAAAGTCAAAAGAATATTAGATGGACTAAGGAAAAATGGAAAGAGGTGAAATTGTCCAATATTTGGCATACACATTTGACTCTAGAGTTATTAGATGCCTCAGCTCTACTCTCAACCTACTTTTTACAATTCCTTTTTGCTAAAGGAGTCTGTGGACAATCACAATATATATGAGAAAGTGACCAACTTGCACTTATAACCACGAAGATTGTTATTTTACCATGATTGTTATAGTTTATTGTAATTATGATGATTGGAGAAGATACTCAATGAAATCAATATTTCTGAAAATCACTTTCGAATTAGTACTGGTACATCCACACCTTCTTGATCAACACTTTGCACACCATGGTTTTCATTATGATCTCCATCCTTCAAAAACCATGAGTCATCCACCTTTTCAAAGCTCATCTATGAAAATTAACGTTATTAATTTCATGTATCTTCTTGAAAATTTCATAATATGGTTCTTCAATGTTAACCTTGAAATGATTCAAAATCCTAGAAACTGGAACAACATACGAAATTGAGTAGTTAGGAAGCCTTTAGGACTTAAGCATGTGATCCTTGATCATACAAATCAAATTTATATTTATCTTTGTTTTGATGAAAAAATATTTATACCAAGCCTCCCTTATTTAACAGTATGATTTATCCATTGGGTATGAATTGCAAAGCTATTATAAAAGCCTACACCATAAATTCAAACTTCAATCCATCAACATTAAAACTCTTAATTTGATAAGGAGAATACTTCAAATAACTCTTGTGAAACTACACTTATAAAATCTTTAATGACCCATGTGTTGCCTTTACAAACTTATGCACCTTTATAGGTCAACCAAGCCAATTTCTTCCACACAACAAGTCCTTTCACTTTTGAACTTAAGAGTCACCTATCAAACCTAAGATTAAAACAAATGACCTTCACTAATTTAGAGTAAATTTTACCAAAAATAACATATGTTTTTTAAATCTTATGGTTCAACAATTTCATCAAATTGGTGAATCTCTCATCCTTTAGCCATGAAAAGTTCAACACATTTGATATATTACCAGTCTCAATGTATAAAAAGAATGATGTTTTTAGTGGTAGAGGGACTTAATATGCCACCATGTCCAAAGCTTTTGGTTCTTTTTCTTGGTGGGTTTGAGGAGGAAGCCATAAAGTAAGTAAGAAAACAATAAAATATGATAAATTCTAAAAATTAAAAAATCATATACAATAAAAGAGGAAGTGTGGCATGAAAATGCAAATGAATTGTACCAATTTACAAAGTATGATTCATGGGTTTAATTACAAATAAAATGAATTAATTAGATGAGGAAACTGAGTGAAATAATGTGATTTTAAAAAATTAAAAATAATAATGTGATTCATTTTGGATTTCCAATAAAAATTTAAGAATCTATTATATTACTAAGAATTATTTATTTTAATCCATTAAAAAGGAAAATACTAAGACAAAGATAAAACAAAATTTGCATAGCAATTGAACCGTGGGTAAAAGTACAAGAATTTAAATGAAGTAAAAAAACAAAATAAAAGATTAAAAATAAACCAATTAATCAATTATTTTTTAGACAAATGACTTTAATCTATTAAAAATAGGTTTTAATTTCTTAAAATTGGAAAAAAAAACACTTAAAAAAATAATTATGATTTTTATTCCATTAAAATGATGAATTGATTTATTGAAATAGAGAGAATGTTTAAAAAATAATTCACTCTAATTCATTTTAATTGATTAAAAATTACTCAAACGCCCATTTTAAATTAATTTAATAGATTAAAATTATATTTTTAACATATTAAAATTACTTCTCACTAAATCATAAATTCTAAACCCTAAATTGAAGTCACGAAAAATATATTTAAATCATGATCAATTGAAATGAAACACAAATTATATCATCATATATTCTTCTAATTAACATAAATTTATTAGAATGTATGCAATAAAGAATATATATAATATAATAATAATTATGATAAATGCAATAAGTGAATGAGTATATGTAGATCAACCTAAAAAAGATGTAAAATCTAAGATTTCTAGTCTAGTTGATAAAATTTGTATCAGCAACTTGATTACATGTATTAACAAATTTAATCACATTTTTGAATATGGTGTCTCTTTAAGTTATGTTTGATTTTTATGTGCACAATTATAGAATGTTTAATTGGATTCTTAGTAAGATTAATATAATGGTATTGTCCAATTTCAAACTATAGTTTTTTTACCACAAAATATGAGAGTAAAAACACTTAATTACTACGAATTCCACTTTAGTTGTGGATAAAACCTCATAAGTTTTTTTTCTTATTGTCATGAAATTAAGTTACTCCCTAATAAATTACTAATACTACTAGTATTTTTCCTATCAAGTTTACATTTAATTAAGTATAATCATAATAGCCAATCATATTTAAAAACGCACCATATGAATATCACAAGTAAAAATCTATACTTCTTCTTCTTTAGATATTTCAATATCCTTTTTATAATAGAAAATAAGATTCTTTACAACATGATTAATATCTAACAGAGGCACATATAATTAAACATAGCATTAGGTACACTAATTATCAAATAAAATAAAGATCTGATTAAACATTTATATTTTGTGAAATCATTTACCTCTTCCATTGTTATCAAGATAACAATTGTTGCCATAGATATTGTGGACTCCTATCAATTTTCCTAATAATTTTTTTAGAAATTCATCATAGTATTTTGATTGGATAATGAATGATGTGTCATTCATCTTTTTCTTCATTTCAAGTCTTATAAAGAAGGTATCTCTATTAGATCCAAAACTTACCATTATTTTAAAAATTGTCAATTTTTTTTAGAATAACTACTCATATAAATGTTTACACAACTCTTTAATATATATATTAAAGGTTAAATATGTTTTTGATGTATTTTCACATGAAATTGATTTGCGTTTCTAATTCAAACTTTAAACATTCTAAGTACTTGTAATAAAAAAACTATTAAAATATTTCATATAATTTTTTCTACAAAAATCCATGAAATCTAAAGTTCGAACTAAAAACAAAAATCAATTTCATATTATAATAAATAAATATAAAACATATTTAATTCATATATTAATTCATGTTGGTTGACCAAATTCTCTTATCTTTATTTATTGCAAATTATTAATTCTTTATCAATTTAAAAAAAAAAACAAGTTTTATTTTATATAATGTTGTAAAATTGTTGTTAATTACTAAGTTGCTAAATTACTTTTTCCATATTTAGTGATTAATATAAATATTTTATATTATATTATTGTATATTGATAGAAAATCATAGCACAAATAAAGTATTACAAATTTCTATTTAATTTCAAATTGTGAATTTCTATGACTCAAACTATGAATAAGTAAAGCTAAAGTTACGTATAGTAATATTAAGTAAATAGAAAATGGTAAAACTATTCTATGCTTCAATTTCTGATTGAAAATAGAATTAATTACTCAATCTAAAACTAGGATTGTGAAATTTGAGGTACACCTACCTCAACACACATTAAAGGAGTATTTGGTTCCAACGATGAAAAGTTGGAAAACGAAGAAATGTGAGGAAAATTGGAAAAATAAAATATAAAATTAAAAAAAAAATGAGACAAATTCCTTGTAGGACTTTCTTCTCTCAAATGTGAAGAAAGTTAATTCTTTAACCTTTAGTCGGTTAAACATGTCAATATAACCTATTACATTGAATAAACATAACAAATATTTATTCCTTTATTTTAAAATAATAAATAATCAATATAGTAATTAAATTTACAATAAAATAAATTTAATATTTTATCAATATATGTTTAATGATAAATAAACAAATAAATTAAATCATACATAAATTAAATTAAATTTTGCTAATTCATTTAATATACTTTTATTTTGAAATATTATATTTATTTATTAAAGTTTTATAATAATTTTTATTTTAATTTCAAATTTATTTAATATTAATTTATATTTTCAAAATTTACAATTCAACTACATAATCTAAACAATCTTCCCATCTTTTCACTTTATGTTATAATCTAAACAATCTCACCCTTTTTTTAAATTTATTATTTTTCACTTTATTTATCTTAATCCAAACAATCTTAATTTAAAAAATCTCACCCTCTTTTTAAATTTATCATTTTTTACTTTATTTCTCTTAATCCAATCAATCGTACTTTACTTTTAAATCTATCCTCTTAAATTTCTCAAATTTAATCAAAACAATCTCACTTCCTTTTCATTTTCAAATATATTTTTAGACTCCTCAAATTCATCCTCAATCCATAAAAGGATAAAGAATTTCTTATAGCACCCAAATCTTTTCTTTTCACATATTCAGTGTAGAAAAATTCTAAATTATCTGAATTGAAATATTTATTAATTATATTATTTGAAAATATATCTCTAATACAAAATTCAAGATTTATTTCAGATTATACAATATAATATGTTTTCAGATTATATATTTCAAAAATACGTTATAAATTATATAATCAAGAATTCATTATAAATTATAATCAAGAATTCATTATAAATTATATAATCAAGAATTCAGATTAGAAATCTAAAAATATATTTTAAATTACATATGTTCATAAAATTCATTCTATTTCAGTATGTAATTCACAATTTAGAAATATATTATAGATTATATTTTTTATGGTAAAATCTAAAGCATATTTTTTTAATTTCACTAAATATAAACAATCTATCTAAAACATGTTGATAAAGTGAATATCCACTACTCAATAACAATTATAAATAAAGACCAATACAAATAATACCTATCTACTAATCACATTCCATTCCAATACCGTTAATCATCGTTAACGAAAATGTATAGTTTGACGAAAAAAAGACACACAAACGTTATATATATCAATAAATGCACACGTTTATTTTTTTTAATTTTAAATACAATTATTTAAACAAATTTTAAAATATGAATTTAGGTAAAAAAAAAACTAATTTTAAAGTATGATTCAAATCCCAGTAATAAAAAATTACTAAGTTCTCTTATTCCTTTATTACTTTTGGTACTTAACCTCTTCAAAATGTCAAAAAATCACCTCTTCTTTTATCAGTTATTCTCTCTAGTGTTAAAATAAATCTAATCTTTTTGAGTTGATAAAAACATTTCATAAACAGAGTAAACTAAGTAAAAGAATATGATATAAATTAAACTGAATAACTCCCAATTAGTCTAAAACTCACAAACTTAAAAATCACACCAACCAGTAAACTAATACGCCACACTGTTGTTTCTAAAAAAAATATTAAATTTTTGAAAAAGTTCACAACAATATTATTTAACTAAAACATATACTTAAATTAAAATTTATATACCCAATCACTTAATATAAATTAAAATTAGTGCCAGACTTGGCCTTTCGACCGAATCCATAAAACCATCTTCATCATTTACACGTTTTATCTACGAATGAATTATCTAAATAGAACATCAATCTATGCGGGCATTTGATTAATTATCTCTTAAAAGGTTACTTTTAAAGTTCTATTTACAGTGCTTAATGGGAATATAATATTATAATGAAAACACATCACAACTTATTAGAATGAATTTGTTGAACATGTGATTCATCAGTTTCAATTAGTACAACACAAGAATAAAAAAAATTAACTATGATGTTAACCAATGGATTCCTCTTTCCTTTGGTAGGGGTAAAGCTAGAGTCTTGAAAACTCGAACTTTTTCTAGTTATTCTTAAACTTATATAATTTAATTTCAAGGAAACACTAAATGAAATAATAAGATGAAATAGGAGTCCATTAAAATGGTTTTTCATATGTCTTGAAAGCAAATAACACACAATGTTCTAGAATCCATAATCCCACATCACATGGTAATACATCCGAACACGTAGAAACCCACAATCACAATTCGGGTTATCTATGCCCAAAACAGTCAGGCAGGTAAGACTGGACACTTAAGACACCAACCACTCAGAAACCATGAATCTTGATATGCTCCTTCTTCACGATACCAGCCTGTTTACATTCGCAGGTCAAAACAACCAACAGGATAATTAGATGGAGAATCCTGGTCTCCAAATATTTCATTGAACATTGTGCTGAGACCAACTATGATTTGTGCTAAATACAGTTCATTCATGGAAACAAAACCATGATTTACGTAATTGCTTCCTTTATGTTTTTTCTCTTTTGCTTTCTTTTTCTTATACATCTAAAAGGTTGAGTTACATAAATTTTCTACTCTTTAGAAGAGTATACAAGACTTAGGTTCGCAATGACCATATAATTTGAAAAAAAGTGTTATATACGGTCTCTAATATGTAAATGGCAAATTACTTGTCAAAAGACTGACCACCTATGTTTGAAACACATTCAAATGACACAGAATATTCTTAAGTAGGCCATAGGCCTTGAAACACAACTATGAAATAAGAGACACAAAAAGAGATGAAAATAAAAAAAGAGATAAATTACAACACACATAACAAGATGAAGATATAGTTTACCTGGACTAGAAAGGTTGAAACATTCTTCCGCTGATCACCTTGAAGTTGAATAACCTACAAACACAAACACATAAGCAACAAGGTATAGATCATTATTTGAAAGGAGGTTGTCAACACAGACCTGTCCTAGTTCTGGGTCCTGAACAACTGTGCCATTGCAACAGAACTCTTTCTTAACGTCTTTAAGTATCTTGTTATAGCTGAATTCTTTTTTCAATCCCTGAACAGTTGTCAGGCTTTTTCTACCATTTCGCTGCTGTACGCGAATATGCACATACTCCTTTGACCCAGCACCCGAGTCATCAGCATTTGCCTCAGCAAAAGGATCTATATATTGAGGGCAGACAGAAAACACATCATTGATTAGATTTAACCTCTAACCCTAATTGACATAATCACAGTATCTACGCACTCCTCATAGTACATACAATAGTGACAAGTCCCCATAGTATATATACAATAGTGACAACTCCTCATAGTATATATACAATAGTGACACGTCCTCATATACATGCAATAGTGACAGGTCCTCATGGTATATACAATAATGACAACAGTGAGAGCATGCGTGAGTAATAACACAACTTTCACAAATGATATATCAAGTTAGAAAAGCTGAATATAAAATTCACCAGCAAACTAAAAGATTGTCTGAATTTAGAGGACAACAGTCTTCAACCATGGAAAATGATCAAATTTATAATGAAAATAACATGTCCCTGATAAAGCTCAAAATTTGAAAAGCTTAATATAAAATTCACCATAAACCAACCGTCAGCAAACTATAAGATGTCTGAATTTACAGGACAACAGTCTTATAACATGCTCCTAATAAGACTCGAAATTGAAAGGAAATGCCAAATTCCACTCTCAGGGAATACAAATGAGCATCACCCAGTTAGCAGACAAAAATGCCCTGAACTGTATATTAGAAGCAATATAACTTCTAGAATTAAATGGAAAAGTGAACAGATACATATTTAGTTAGACTCTTAAGACGATCACTTATAAAATTACAATGGTGAGACATAGGCAAGCCATAGAAGTTAGAGCCTATAACATAGAATTGTGAAGTTCAACAATAGATGTCCTGTTTCTGCAAGTACATATATAATGCTAATCACAAATGTATAATGAATTGATAATTATCCCCTTAAGAAATATCACACATAATGAACAAGATAATTCATGCTCAGACTAAAACATTTGCAAGAAGTCACAACATACCGAAGGCAGTGGGAATTTGAGCGTCTAATTCAGACATAAAACTTGACTCTCTATGACCAAAGGTTCCACCAACCAGATTGCTCAGATCTGACAATGCAATCAACATGTTAGCCAAATTGAATTACCGTAATAGCACAGTTCACAAAAGTAAGTACAAAAGCAAAATCCCTGTCATTAATAATCTCCGTCACGTCAAAAAAAATCTTCAACCCAACAAGCTACAGAAAATTACATCAATGACCATTTCCAAATATTAAAAAATTTCTGAGCTCTATCAAAATAAAGCTCCAAACTAATTACACTAAATGGTTTAAAATAAAAGCTATTAAAAAAACACAATTAGTTTAACCTACACGGCAATTTAAAACACTATTTTTAGAAGAAGAAAAATCCACAAGATCTAAATAGCACCAATAAAAATCCCTTCCTAGATTTCAGATTTTGCTCGAGTAGTGACGATCTAGGAACCACACAGTCGAAAATCATCACAGAATAAAAATACCATGCCTCAAACATCATTTTACACCAAAATCAACAGCAAAAAAAATTGAATTAAAAAAACACCTTTTCACTAATAAGAAACACAAGATTTCTAACTGAAAGATCTGATCAAGACTATATCAAAACCAAATCCACAGAAGATGTAAGATATATGAAAAACAAAAATACGGAGTAAAAATTTAGCAAACTTAGACGATGGATGATAAAGCAAAAAATCGAACCCTAAAATTAGCTAGGAAGAGAAACGAAATCTTAAAAAGGATGATCAGAGGTTACCTGATCCTAAATTTGAGGTTTCGATACGTGAAAATTAGGGTAAAAAGCCGAAACCCTAAATTGGATAAGACTGAGGTGAAACTTTGATCGGTTTCTCTGTCTGCCAGAAACTGAGTTATGGTTGTTATGTTTGGAAGAAAATTAATTTATTTAATACAGAGGTGAAGAGAGGCACGTGTCTCACGTATAAGAAATTAGGATCTAACTTTGAGTAGATGACACGCATAAGAGAGTTTCCATTTATCAGAAAAATAATTCTAGAATACTCTTTAAGACTACGAGATACACAATTACTAAACCGTATTTTTAAAATATTTTTTATATAATATCATTAATTATAAATTTATAATAATTATATTTTTTAATTAATATATGGTAAATTTATAATATTATTATAAATTATAATATATTGTTTAAAAGAGGATGAGTTAGAATTATTTGAGGTGGAAATTAAAACTATACGAGCTAATTAATCTTTTATGTAAAGAGTTGCTGAATTTTGATGATGAAAACTTAACTGAGTGAAGATCAAATAAATACTCTATGATGCTAAAGTCAATAAAAGTATAAAGGATAATTGAGTATAAATATAGAGATATGTAAAGGATAATTCAGTAAAAGTATATTAATTTTTATGAATACTTTTTGAGGTGGTATTTAAAGAATTTTGGATTTGCGAAAATATGCCTGTAACCCATATCCATTATTGGATATCAAACCAATTCTAGTGGCAAAAAAAGTCAATTATTTCTAATATATTCGTGTTCTGCAGATTTCACATGTGGTTATTCCTACTATCTCAGGTGGGTATTATCTACTCAATATCCTTTGGTACAATACACAAGCCTGCAAGCTCAACAACCCAGTTTTAAGGTAATTAAGCTTTTATTTTAATTTTTAGCTTCATTTACATCTTTGTTGAGCCCTTAGAGGTGGCTCGTATTTCCACAACTAGTCATAGGTCGGACTTTGCGACTGTTTATATAGTTCATTGGTCCAAGTTTATCTAGCTCAATGGTCTGGACTTAAGATAATTAAAGTGCAATTAAGTTGGTAATTATTGTCACTAAATAGTAATTAAAATAATAATAATGACATGTCATAATGAGGAGAATAAAACCCCAAGAACATTAATGAGGATTTTTATGTCTAATGATGAGTTATATGGTTTTGAGGTGCCATGTGAGTTTGGCGGTTGATGTTTCACCAAAAATTTGTCATGAAGGACACATTGCCCTATACCAACATGACACTTTGTTTTTGGTGCTTGTCTCTTCCATCATAACGTTTTGAACGTTAGGGTTTTTGAATAAAACATTTACAAAACTTATAAAAATCAATCACAGAACATGATGTCCTCTTCTTTTACTTACTTTTATTGGTCCATGCATGTGATATTGCTTTTGTTCTTCATCTTGTGCCTTTACTTTCTTCTTCCCTACCTTTGTTGTTTGTTCTTGTTTAGGTATGTCTACTTCTTTCGTTTCCTCTTCTTCTAATAATCTTTCCTCCTCTAGGATTAACCTTCTTATGAGCAGAGAGGTTGTCCCATGGGAGAAGATCTCTCCATGAGTCATACCGACTCGTTCTTTGTCGAAGGGAATGTCTTAGAAGAAATTATTCTTGAAGTCATCCTTACCGCGACAACAATGATTGTCACAGTGGTGGTTGTAGTCGCATTAGGGAGGAACAAGGGTAGTGTCACTTCTATTAGGCGAAAAGCCCATTCCCAAGATGTTGAGGAGACCTCTGGGCCAAGCTTAGCCAAGAAGGTAAAGAAAGACAAGTTCCTTTCGATCTTCGATCCCAAGTAGTCTTGGGTAATTAACGAGGTTGCCTCTTATTCCTCTGAGTTTACCTCGAGGGATAAGGTGAAGGAGTTTATATCCTTCTTTAGCGTATATTCTAATGTAATGGCCGAGTTTATTGCGGCTAAGCCTTACGTTAAGGGTGACAAAGTTTTCATGAAGCCTTAGCCTAATATTGAGGACTTCACATATGTCTATGAGTACTTTTTCAAAGAACTCGATATTGTTTTTTCTCTTTAACTTTTTTAGTGTCGTGTGTTGACTACCATAAATGTGGCACCAAATCAGTTACATTCCAATAGTTGGGCCTTCTTGAAGGCCTTTCAGGTACTATGCACCTACCTTCAAATACGACCAATCATAAACACTTTTATGTATTTTTAACAACTCAAACATGGCGTAGAGGTCGATTGGGTTTCGCTTAATGGAATCCAACATGGTCCTCTTTTTATTGCTTATACTTAATATAGTTTTCAAGTTAAAATGCACTCCACAAAAGCAAATTTTTTCTATCCAAATTTTACCCTTAGATTCTCCTTATATTGGTAAATATCAGACAAGTTCATGTCCTAAGGCAAGTATATGCTCTCTCCCAGAGAGCGAGTAGATGTTGAAATAATAAAAGGTCTTCCTCACCCAATTAACAACATGAGATTCCTCAATGTGCCCCTTATTGTGAGGATCCTCATGTCTTGTTCATGGGTAAGACTCTAAACATTGCTTAATATTTTGGACTTTATCATGTAATTGACTGACATTGCTTGTCTTTTTATACAGAGATCACGGGAAAAGCACTTTATACACTCATAATAGATAAAAGGAATATAGTGTAATCAAATGATAAAAATCATAGCAGATCCTAAAAATGCATAATAGCAAGCACGATATAATTTCAAGAAATCAAATAATCTAGACAAATGTGATTGGAAATTCCTATATATTAACACATAAGCAAGTAATTGAAATCAAAGGATGAATCAAGAATTACAGAACTTTCGCTAGACGCTTTCTAACTTTAAAGTGTTTAGGTTTGTATTTACACCAGCACTCATTCAAACAAACACTATCATATGATTAGCAACACTCTAATATTCACAACAATTGAAAAACTTGTAATCAAAGATTAAAAGGAATTCATAAGGGATGTAATGGAGCCAAGGTAAATGCATGTAAAATGGGTAAAAGAGACTTAAAACCATAGAAAACAAAGGACCAATTGTGGCTAAAACCAAATGTAAGTATTATGACAATTTAACTCCTTTCTTTATTTAAAGATATCATTTTTTATTGATTTTCTCATGCATTAGACAATCTAACCACAATCCACTGTTATGTTCTTTATTTGCTTTTATGTTTTTGTTATTTTTTTCTTTTTCTATTTTTTCAGTACTAAGAATGTAAGTTATGAAATGTGGTACACCCCCACACTTATTCAAGAACCTTTTCCAAAAATAATTTCAAAGCTCTTTTTACCTTCTAAGGTAGTTACAAACATGGTTTTACTATTTTAGGCTTATTATGAGGGTTAAAAAACAAGAAAAAGCCTATAGGCTCAAGGGAGCTCACAAGTGGATTATCATGAAGGTAGACTGTTAGAATTGTAGGCCTTAAACAAGAGGGGGGTGAATTGTTTTCAAATATTTTTCAAAAGTTTTGAAGGTATGAAGAAAGTCAAAGAAGAATCATAGCCAAAGGAATCAAAGAATACAAGACAGAAAACAATTTTAGTTGAATTCCAGAAATTCAACCGTTTGTTTCTGCGATTCAACCGATTGTTTCTATTAGCAAAGCGTAAAAACAACTAAAAACATATATACAAGAGTTAAGGGAGAGAAAGAAACACACAAGCAATTTTATACTGGTTCACTCTTATACCAAGAGCTACATCCAGTTCCTAGAAACCTCTGGGTATCCACTAAGTAATCAAAAATCAGATTACAAACACACAACCACCAAAGAAGTGATCTTGATCCCCTCAAGAACACACACTTCCTTTGGCACACTCAAACACACCACAGATCAGAACACCCTCTGACTCTATGAACACCAATACTTTACAAAATTAAAAATCAAGAAGAAATAGGATTGATCACACCTGATACAAATCAAATCAAAGTACACAGCAAGTCCTACTTCACTCTTAGAGAAATATCCAAAGCCTTAAGCAATCTTGGAGAAAACTTGATTTAAAAAACTGATCTTGTAAGTGATTTACTAGGAGCGTATAACAAAACATTTATACTCCAATTAGCAGTTGAAAACATTTATTATAAAAGCCAAATTAGTTTCAAATCAGTTAAAGCATATTTAACAAACTTAACAGAATTTTGTTAAGGCAGCTAAAAAACAGTCGGTTATTTTGTCGAAACAACCGATTGAATTGGTTTGACAGCATTTGTACATCAAGGTGAGATTGAAATGGTGAGGGGATGAATGTAAGGAGGGTAGAGATGGTTCCATGAATGGGTGGTAGTGTGTGATGAATAGATGGGAAAGATAGGCTTATACATTATAGACGGTCTAATGGGTTTTTCTAATATGGGGTCGTTAGCGGTGGCGATGTGGGAATGTGTCCTAAAGGGTCGAATGGTGGTTTGGTGTTGATGGAATATGAGTATTTAAGGTTATTCTTAGGTGGTAGTGAAGATGGTTTAGTTTGGGTGGGATGGTGGTGGGAGCTTTGACTAGACTGTCTAGAAATGGTAGACGATCTAGCTGGGGGAAGATGGAGTGAGAAGTGGGTCAGTAGGTGGTGCTGGTTGCGCAAGAGGATGTTAAGTGCCTAAAGAGACTTCAATATCTTTCAAATTTGTTCAACTAGATGTGTCTGTAGCTACCTTAGTTGAGCCTAATCATTTTGGAACAATGATCTCTAGTGTATCAAAATCTGCCCTGCAACTATTATAACAATAATTAGACGATATAAACGCATCTATCTCAGCATCTATACAATTAGTTGGATTAGAAAAATTAAAATTTCCAAGAAACTCAAACACATTTTCATCCTTAGTGTCAATATGATATGCACAATGATCCTTAACAAAATGTTTCATAGTGTCTAGTGCCTTTTGATTAAAAAGTGGTTTTATCCCCATCAGTGGTAGTTGGGTAGTAGATGGTAATGGTCCTAAGATCTCATCAACCTGCAAATCAATTGGGTCAGTATAAAAAATAGTAGCTATGGTTATGTCTATACACTTTGGTTTGTTAAATGATACTGGTGTAGTAATACAAGTGTCTATATCAACACATATTTTACCAGTACATGAGATATAAGTGAAAGTATCATCAACACTCTCAAAGCAATACATTTTTTCAACAATTGTAGTAGTCTCCTCATATGGTAAAGGATTTGTTCCTGAAAGAAGGTTTATACCTAGAAGAGAATTTGTACCTGCAAGTGAAATAAAAATAGGAGGCATAGCAGAATTAATCTCAACACATATATCAAAATCATAAATATAGCTTGTATCGAATTCTGAAAATTTTGCTAAATCTGAATTAGGATCATGAAGTGAATCCAACCTTTGCTTAGCAATATCTTCAGCCTGTCTAGCCAATTGACCAACCTTTGAGATTTTATTGTATTTAACATTAATTGTCTCACTCGCTCCTCTAAATATGTTTTTTTCAAAATTAGGAGTAATGTCATATTGCAAAATACGTTGAAAGGGTGATTGACTTTGCTCATATTCATCATAAGGGTACTGCTGACAATATGGCTCATGAGAATGATATAGCTCATAAGGCTGCTGAAAAGTTGGCTCATAAAACTATTAGGAATATGGCTCAAAAGATTGCAGTGGTTGTTGGAAGTAGGGCTTAATGTGCTGCAAAGGGTGCTCATAAAACTGTAAAGATTGTTGCAAATATCACTCACAATGCTGTTAGAATATATGGCCTTAAACGAGAGGGGCGGTGAATTGTTTAAGAGGGGTTTTTGAAAACTTTTTCAGCTAGAACAAAATCCTTTGTATGAAACTCAATCAGAAATTCAGTTAGCCAAGATATAAAGCACAAAACAGAAAAGTACCCAAAAAACAATCGGTTGTTTCTTCGAAATAATCGATTGTTTATACCAGCAAATCAATAACAACTGAATTTAAATGAGTTTAAGGGAAGAAAGAGATACACAAACAGTTTATACTGGTTCACTCTTAAACCAAGAGCTGCATCCAGTCCCCAGAAGCCACTGGGCAATCCACTAAGCAATCAATACAGATTACACACACAAAACCACCAAAGAAGTGACCTTGAACCCTTCAAGAAACACACTTCCTTTGGCACAGCACACACCAAGAATGTTGATCTTGACAACCTCAAGAGCACACAACACTCCTTGGCAACAAAACCAGAATTTACAAAGTATTCAGAACAAATTACACTTGTTTACAGAACAATCTGAAATCAATACAAATGTAATCCTATTCCACTCTCTCTTGAGAAAAACCAAAGTTGAATGTGAATGTTCAAAACTTGAAAGCAATCTTTCACAACTGAAAAACTCAAATCTGTTTTTCTCTTTTTGTTATAAAACATAAACAAATTATTTATAGCTTTCAAAGATTGGTCAAAGCATTTAATAAAGGAGCGTATTTAGTTGAAAATCATTTAAAGCATACTCAACTAACAAAACAAAATTTTATTAGGATTTTCAAACAAACAATCGATTGAAATCACGAAACAATCGATTGTTTTTGGTTTGACAGCAAGTCAATCAACCAAAACAGTTTTCAACATTTTCAAAAACACCTAAGAGTAAAACAATCGGTTTTTTCGACAAAACAACAGGTTGTTTTTCACTTAGTTTGAAAAATACTTTAAACTCAAAAAGGTTTTAAAACACATTAGCTTTAGATTCAACAAAGAGTGAATTACACAAATAAACTACCTAGATCCTATCCTAAACACAGCAGCAACTTCAGCCTTACATCAAACACATGGATTTGGATTCTTCAAAGCCTTTTATCACTCTTGATCAACAAATGCATCTCATAGTTGTATTGTTGATCATAATGAAATGAAGCATAATTTCGAGATGAAAACTAGTTTAAATCCATACCAATTTAAAAATCAAAATCAGAATAAATATGTAATGAAAAACATTTAGACGTTTCTATCAGTAGACAATCTATTCTAAAATGTTTTTTTTTAGATAAAGGGTGTTGAAAGTTACAAAGTAAACTCTAAAAAAAGAGAGGTTGGTCAAAATTGGAAACTCTTAAGTACCAAGTATTTTCTAGCTAGAGTTTTTATTAGAATATGTGGCTTAAAAACAAGAGGGGGTGAATTGTTTTCAAGGGATTTTCGCAATTTTCATAATTGTTTAAGTGAGATTGAAAATTTCATAAAAATCAACTACCTGGTGAAAAAGATATAGCAAAATCTACCTAAACATACACACACACATCTACATATTTGCAGACTTTAAGGTTGAGCTTTGAGCTCATCAAATCCATCCACTTTAGTCAAATATGTCCCCCTATTTGATGAAGACAAAACAATGGTGTTGTGTAGATTTTTCAAAAGATGAAGTCATGCAAAAACAAGGAAATAACCAAGCAATCCAAATACAACAAGTATTTTCTAGCTATAATTTTTGTTAGGATATGTGGCTTAAAAACAAGAGGGGTGAATTGTTTTCAAGGAATTTTTACAATTTTCATAATTGTTTAAGTCAAATTGAAAATTTCATAAAAATAAACTAACTGAAATCATTGTTCAATCGATTGTAAAAAGAGAAGAACACATAAAAATAAAATATAAACCAATTGTTATGTTTATTTAATTGATTCTATCCAGAAACCAGAAAACAACAGTACAGTAAAAGGATAGAGTTAGAGAGAATCACACAGAGAATTTATACTGGTTCACTCTTAACCAAGAGCTACATCGAGTCCCCAGCACACCACTAAGAATTCACTAAACACAGAATCAAAGATTACACAAGAACTACTCATAAGAGCTTTGTTCCTTGAACCCTTTAAGAAAAACAAACTCTCACAAATACAATAGAAAAACCAGAAACCCTATCTGGATCTGCCAAAGAACAAAATACAAGAAAGAATGAAACGAAAGCACCTAAGTCTACTACAAAGAATGAAAGTAGCAAATTACAAACTCAGGAAAACCTTCTTCACACAACAGAAAGATCCAAGATGAAAATAATCTCCAATAACTCAAAAATACATAACATAAATCTGTTAAAAATATTTAAATAATTATCTAAAATAACTAGATTTTTCCATTAACAAAATAAATCTACTTAAAACCCTTGGTTTATTTATCAAAATAACTGGTTGATTTCATTAAACAGAAAAGATAAAAACATTTAATATTAAAGTCTTAAGGTCAATACTAAAGACATCTGACTTTTAAATCATTAAAATGACTTTAGTATTATTTTCAGTTAATTGATATGATAAATCAACCTATTAAAATACTTTACTAAAGACACAAGGCTTCATTTCAAGTGATTTTAACCGATTAAAACCTAAATCAACTAATTTAAAAACATAACAAGTTTTTAAAATGTTTTCTTAGAGATGTCTTAAATCATAATACTAAGTGAAACAGATACAACAAAATCTACTTAAACACACACATCAAACACTTTGTAGACTACAAAGCTAAGCTTTAAGCGTATCAAATCCATCCACTTTAGCCAACAGTTTTTCCTAGATAACTTCCACAAATTTCCTTAAAAGGAAAGCATAACTAAAGTTTAAGTTGAAGACAAAAATAAAATTGAAAAAAAACAGATTTTTTTAAAAAATTAAAAACAACAATAGAAATTAAGAATAAATAAATAGAAACAACAAAACAAAAATAAAAACAATACATTAAGAAATCAATGCTAAATCTAGGCATGAAAAACCCTGGGGTTCCTAAAGAACCAACCTTTTAATGAACCACACACACACACCTAGCTAAGGCAAGCTCATGCTCACTCTCGACTTGCATAGGTGTACCTCACAAACTTGGCCCGGGTAAAACCGTGGTTGATGGCAACTAAGGGATGAGTGAGCGGAGTGCTTAATTATTTGTAAACATTAATTCCTTATACCCTTCGAACTCTTTATCATTTACCAGTAATTCACTTGTTATCTTTTAATTACCTTGTCATATATAAATGCTTTTTGCAAATTCATGCCATAATAGAGTTCGACTAGCTTAAGCACAACAACTTCTATTAACACACACGTGTTTAAGTATAACAACTACACATGCAGAAAACTTATCACTTAAGCTAACTCGTTTTTATCATGGAATAAAAAAGATAACAAGAGTTCATCTTTAACAAAGAACTAACCTTTTGTTGAACTATATCCCATAGGCACTACGAGCTAATGCTCAAACTCGGTGTATATAGGTGTATATCTCGATCTCATCCGATTTTTTTGTGCTGAGTGCTTACTCGGGTATTTACACTTTCCTTGGCTTGACTGTCTTACTCTACGTCAAGTACAGTTCATCCATTTCTGAGAGTGCTTGAACTTGGATAGTTGCTCGTATGGAAAAACACCCTTCAACCATCATAGTTATAGGTGGGGGATTCCACTACATATTACCCAACTTTCTCGCATAAATCCTGAACTCGGGTGCTCGCTCACGCACCGAGCCAGGTTGACATACCACGCATTTTAAACAACATAGTGACAATACTCATACGCAGAGCGCCTGAACCCGGATGGCCATACTGACACCAAAATAAGTCGTCTTACTTGCCTAAAGATGACCAATTTACACACAGAGTGCCTACTCGGGTAATCTGATCGAGACAGATCGACTTACCTGACAACAGAAAATCAAGTTACACATAGGGCGCCCACTCGGATCATCTTACCGAGATAGGTCATCTTACCCGACAACAAAAAATCAACCTACACACAAGACGCCTACTCAGATAATCTTATCGAGGAAGGTCGTCTTACCTAACAATAGAAAATCAACTTACACGCAGAGCGCCTACTTGGATCATCTTACCGAGGAAGGTTCTCTTACCTGACAACAAAAAATCAACTTACACGCAGGGTGCCTACTCAGATCATCTTATCAAGAAAGGGCATCTTACCTGAAAACATAAAATCAACTTACACGCAAAACGCCTACTCGGATCATCTTACCGAGGAAGGTCATCTTACCTGATAACAGAAAATCAACTTACACGCAGAGAGCCTACTCGGATCATCTTACCGAGGAAGGTCGTCTTACCTGACAACAGAAAAACAACTTACACACAAAGCGCCTACTCGGAACATCTTACCGAGGAAGGTCGTCTTACCTGACAATAGAAAATCAACTTACACGCAGAGCGCCTACTCGGATCATCTTATCGAGGAAGGTCGTCTTACTTAACAATAGATACTCAGGGCGCCTGCTTGGGTAATCTTACTGAGACAGATCGTCTTACCTGACAATAGATACTCAGGGCGCCTGCTCGGATAATCTTATCGAGACAGGTCGTCTTACTTGACAATGGATACTCAGGGCGCCTGCTCGGATAATCTTACTAAGACAGGTCATCTTACCTGACAGTAGATACTCAGGGCGCCTGCTCGGGTAATCTTACCGAGACAGGTCGTCTTACCTGACCTAAGCCAAACAATCTTAGTTATGGCCGATAAAACTTCAAAGTGCCTGAACTCGGAATCTTACCAAGAAAAGGTCGTCTTACCTAATGATAGATAATCAATTTACTTGCAAGGCACTTACTTGGATAATCTTACCGAGAAAGGTCGTCTTATCATGTGCCTACTCAGGTAACTATGTCATATGAATGTATGCATAAATGCTTTACCAACTATACTGACCTTTACCCTAAATGTTGCATGGCTAACATAATATAAACTCGCTAACCTGAGTGAAACGAAGCGCATAAAGTAATAAAATTGACTCTTAACAAATAGACTAACCTTTTGATGATCGACATGCTTCTAGTTGGTCAAACAGTCCATTACTTCCACTTGATCAGGTTTATCCAAGCTCGAACTTGGTCGGACAATAAGCTTTGACTATACTTGCCCCTAAGTCGGGTTGTCCTAGGGTGTGATTACTGCATTTGTTCCAGGTTAACTCGCCTCACAGGGCGCCTGCTTGGATAGCTAAATCTACTTCGGGCTAGGTCATCTTACCATGTGCTAGTTTGGATGACCACACCTATTTCAAGTCAATTCATCTATCAGGGCGCCCATACTCAAGTAGCTATGTCTGCTCCGAGTTAGGTCATTTTACCATGTGCTCAATCGGATAACTTCACCCTCGTAAATTTCCCATAAACAAATTTATTACTTGGAGACCTCATTAAAAAAACCCTTGAGACTTACTACCTTCCACGTTCGTGGGATGACTCCACCGTCCTGAATTTCCAGCCGATAAGCTTCGTTGCCCAACACTTCTATGATTCTGTATAGTATAAAAGTTTGGTATTGTACTGCCTTTTACTGTCGAGCTACGATAGGACATAATCCTTTGTCTTTCTCGACACATAAGTTATGACAAATTTATCAAAGTGTTTGATCTTTGTTGCATATATCTCCTATTTTTCTTTTGCCATAGAGTTAAAATTGAAATATACGCTATGAATAATAATGTTTACTAGAAAAATGATTGTAGACCGTGGACTAGTACACCAGGTAAGTTCCTAGGAAAGAGAGGTGGGTCACCAACGGACGCACTTAAATACCAAGTATTTCCTCGCCAAAACATTCCTAGATATGTAGTCTTACACTACTACACTCTATATCCAGTAACAAGAATAATTTCTCCGTATGATAATGATGATGATGATGATGACAACATCACAGCAGATTTAACTGATAATTAATCACTCACGTCATCTTCATGATAAAAAATTTACATATATCCGTTGTTTTCATAATAATATGATAACAGATTTAAACAATAATAATTATATCTTTCATCTTCAGACTAATATCACAACAGACTTAAAAGATAATAATCATTTATGTTATCTTCAGAATAACATGATACCGAAATTTACATATATCTGTTATTTTCATAATAATGTGATAACATATTTAAACAATAACAATTATATATTTCATTTTCAGAATAATATCACAACAGACTTAATCATTTATATTATCTTCAGAATAACATGATAACAAATTTACATATATTTGTTGTTTTCATAATATGATAACAGATTTAAATAATAAGAATTATATCTTTCATCTTCAAAATAATATCACAACAGATAAAATATCTCTTTATCTTTTATCTTCAGAATAATGTCACAACAGATAAAATATCTCTTTATCTTTTATCTTCAAAATAATATCACAACAGATAAAATATCCATTTATCTTTTATCTTCAGAATAATATCAACAGATAAAATATCTCTTTTTCTTTTATCTTAAGAATAATATCACAATAGATAAAATATTTATTTATCTTTTATCTTCAAAATAATATCACAACAGATAAAATATTTGTTTATCTTTTATCTTCAAAATAATATCACAACAAATAAAATATCTCTTTATCTTTTATCTTAAGAATAATATCACAACAGATAAAATATCTCTTTATCTTTTATCTTCAGAATAATATCGCAATAGACAAAATTTCTCTTTATCTTACTTACCTTTTTTGGGCTGACCAAGATTTGGGTTGAGCTCACGACCCACCTCTTGTGATGGCATTCCTTTGAGCTCTTCTTTGCGTTTTGGTGATGAACTTGCAGAAGCTTGTGGAGGAGATGAAGCAAGGCCTTCCTAGGAAGTATGGGTGCCTTGAAGGTGCATGAGAGTGGGGAATTGGGGAGGTTCGGCCAGCCCCTTTGAAGGTGATGAAGTGAAGATTAAAACCTAGATGCTAGGCAAAGAGTAGTGTATGGCACAAATTTGGCAACATAACAATACTCTATTCAATCTTAAAAAATACATGAGGTTGGCTCCTCCTTTTATAGGCTAAAGAGGACCTGAAATGATGACCTAAATGATGAGCAAATGCAAACCAAATGAAATGCAAAAGAGTAGCACATGGAGTCACATGGAGCACATGGCACATGGGTGCACATGGCCTCCTAACTTGCACATGGATGTCCTAGATTAGTGGAGAGCTTCTAGAAACCGTAGCTAATCTAGGTTAACTCCTCCTTAATCCTAATTTACAGAAATTAACAAAGGTTCCCAAGGTTATGCTATTTACACCACAATTAAGACTAAGCTACACTTTGTTGGGCCTTCTTGGACGTCAACCTTCTTGGATGTCATCTCTCTTAGACGCTTCTTGTGTGGCCTAGACGCTTCTTGTGGGTGCCCTCTATGCAAGGTTGGTCCTAGACACTCTCTTGGTTGCCTTTCATGCAAGGTTGGTCCTAGACGCTCTTTTGGTGTTGGGGCCTCTTCCATCATCTTGTGCCCAAACACTGAGATGACCTCCCCCAAACACTTGGGTCGAGATGACGAGCTCTCCCGCATGGTACACAAGCCCCCCGTCTTACCTGCCACTAGGTAATCATTTACTCACGGGGCACCCATACTCGAGTGGTCGTACTGACACCGAGTTAGGTTGACTTACAGTGTGCTAATTCAAATAGATCAAAAAAACTTAACCATCACATTGTTCAAAATGAAAGCATTAAGCAAGAATATCTTAGCTCAAATGCAACTTTTGCCATGTTCCACGCTCGAGGAATGGCCTCAAC
This sequence comes from Phaseolus vulgaris, assembly GCF_051622355.1. NCBI lineage: Eukaryota > Viridiplantae > Streptophyta > Magnoliopsida > Fabales > Fabaceae > Phaseolus > Phaseolus vulgaris. The sequence continues at coordinate 36,200,912 of NC_143508.1, forward strand.
TTGAGATTGTTATGTAGAAAATTAAGATAGACGATTATAACATAGTAAAAAAAGCAGGTTGACTCTCAAGTTCATTCAACAGAAAATTCTTCACTGATTATCTTAGGATTTTCATTCTTTCAATTCTCACACAGATGTCAAACTTAATCAAACAAGCATTAATCAAATTCAACAAAATATAATTAACAAAACAAGTGTCTTCTAATGTTTTCAATATCTAACTCATATCCAAGTGTCTACTCGTGATATGTTTATTTTTTACCCCTTGAACTAAGGAAACAAGAGATTGATTAAAATTAAGCGAACTAATCTAGAATTCTAGTTAAATAAGAGAATTGAATCCTTAACAAGCACTAAAAAAATTCTTAATAAAAACCTGAATTCAAAAAGAAATGTAGGAATAAAACTTTATTGAACAGAAACCTCATAACTCATTAGGAAATTAGAAGAGAATCAACCCAAAGGAAATTAGTCTTCCATGAGAAGGTTAAATAAAAAAATTACAAAGAAGAAAATAAAGAAAACTAAGAAAATGTTAATGCTTTGTTTTTCAAAATTTGTTGTCAAGCTTTGAAGCTTGTATTTTTTTGTTGGTTTTTTTGCTCTAATGATCTCGAAAAAATATTTTGGTTTAGATTTTGTTCACAATTTCTCGATTTAAAAATTTCCAGAATTCTCATATTTTATTTCCTATCTAATTGCAAATCTGTTTCTTCATATTTTCGAGAATTATTTGCTTCCAATTCTATTTTTTGAGATGTTATAAATTTTATTCTCTTATTCTTCTTCTTGTATTTTGTTTCTTGTTTTAATTCAGAGAACTAACTTGGACTTTCACATGCTTTGGCCCATTTGTAGTTATAAGTGCTTCCTTCGGACCATCTAATCAGATGCTACTATGTGATCGTTTATTGTGTGTAATCATTAGACCGTCTAGTTCAATAACAAAATTAGCAAAAATAACTGTTAAGGAAAAATAAACCCAATTAGATTAATCTCAATTAAAATAATGAATTTATTCATTATTATATTTCAATAATCTATGGTTAAAGCTTTAAAATATGAATAAAACTATGCTCATCAAGAAGCTTTCAACATGTTTTTCAACAGATCTTGACGTTGACAAGTCATTGTGAGATCTTCTTGAAAGAATGAATAAGTGTAGAATTTCAACAAGTATAAAACAAATATTTGTTAAAGTTTGACATGTATTATGAAATGTTTTGGACTTGCATTTGTTCAAGCAAAAATTTATCAGATTATCCATGTGGACAACATTTGTATGTGTCAGACGAAACATATATTAAATAACGTTTGCATTTGTCTAACCATACAACTTGCATTTGATATGTCAGATTAGTACTTTGTGTTTAACATGGTCTAATACACATAAAATTATATTTTATACTTAATTATTTAATTACACTATTAAAACCAAGATGTAACATATTGAACTTAGATCTAACATAACTCATGCACCAAACACACTAGCCCAATCATGAAAGGAACATTCAAAATTCTAAATCCTAATTGTATTTGTTAAGCATAAAAGAGAGAGCCAGAGAGAGATAAAAGGAGAGAGAAATATAGAATGAGAATATGATATTATTAAATGTGAAGGGCCTCCTTTATATACAAGGTTAGAGAGAACCTATAACCTTATGGTTAACACCCCCTATTAAACTCATGGTCGGATTAAGAACCACCATGAGTTTATCCCTGACATTAAGAAACAAATTTCTAGATACAGGTTTGGTGAGAAGGTCCGCGACTTGGAAGCGTGCAGGAAGATGAAGAAGATTAATGGTTCCCTTGCATATATGATCACGAACAAAATGTAGATCCAACTCAAAATGTATTTTTTAATGCATAACAGGATTGGCACTAAGAAGGACTGCACCAAGATTATCAAAGTACAACGTTGGCTTTCTTGAGAAAGGGAATACGTAATTTTGATAAAAGAGACTAAGTCCATATAACTTAAGTAAGAAGAGCTGCAACAACACGATATTCAGCTTTTGTTGAGCTTCTGGAAATAGATTTTTTTTTAGTAGACCATGATACGAGATTTGAGCCAAGATAGATGCAGTAGGCAGTTGTTGATTTCCTGTCATCAACATCAATTCCCCAATCTGCATATGAGAAACCAATGATGGAGGATGAAGACTAATGTTTCAATAAAAGACCATAATTGGTGATTCCAGCTAGATGGCGTAAGATGCGTTTCACAACTTGCTAGTGGTGTAGTTTAAGGTCATGCATAAAGTGACAAACATGGTTAACTGAATAAGATAACTCAGGTCGCGTTATAAGAATATATTGCAAAGCACCAACAACTGACCTGTACATAGATGGATCTTGAAAAGGTTCAGAGGAGTCTTGCTATAGACGAGTTGATGAGGTCATAGGGGTAGGTTGGGTTTAGGGTGTGTAGTCAAAGGTGAAGACATTGAAACAGATGAAATAGGAAAAGAATTTAATTTCATTATATGAAAACTCGGTTTTATTAAAGTGCACATGTCTGGAAACAATTGTCTTATCAGAAGGAGTTAGACATATATAACCTTTGTTGTTGACACTATACCTGAGAAACAAGCACTGTTGTGAATGAAAAACAAATTTATGCATGTTATAAGGTCATAATAAAGAAAAACAAGCACATCCAAAAACTTTGAAAATAGTGTAATCGATATTTTTGTTAAACAACATAGTATAAGGATAAAAATTATGCAAAACAGGAATAGGAAGCACATTGATAATATAAGTTAGGTAAGAAAAACTTTAGCCCATAAACGTCTAGGCAACGAAGCAGTGGCCAAGAGAGTTAATCCCATGTCAACTATGTGCCTATGCTTACACTCAATAACACCATTTTGCTCATGAGTGTGAGAACAAATGAGTTTGTGTTGTATACCATGCTGATCAAGAACCTTTTTAAGACAGAAATTCACGGGCATTCTCTGTTTGTAAAGAACACAATTTAGAACACATTTGATTTTCAACAAAAGATTTAAATTTTTGAAAACCAGCAGGAACCTGTGACTTAGTATGAAGAAAATATATTCATGTATACTTACTATAAGTATCAACAAAAGATATGTATAACGTGCACCATTGGAGGCTGGTATAGGAGATGGTCCCCACACATTAGCAAACACAAGTTCTAAAGGTTTGTGTAAACAGTAACAAAGAATGAAAAGGCAATTGCATATGTTTACCAAGAAGGTAGCTAGAACAAAAACTAAGTGAAAAATCTTTTTGAGAGTATCCATATTACAATGACCCAGTCTTTGATGACAAACATTAGCAATCAGTGTATTATGAGTTAAAGAAGTATGGTAAACTGAAGACGAAGGAAGATGATTATGAAGCATTGGGAAACTGTATAAGCCATCTTTAAGGGTGCCTTGAAGAAGAATCTTTTTCGTAGTATGATCAACAACATAGCAATGATTAGTGGTGAAAGTAAACAGAACAATCTTATCACGAGCAAAAGAAGACACACTGAGGAAATTCTTTGTAATTAAAGGAACATGTAAAAGATTTTTTAAAACCAAAAATTTTATGAGTAAAAGAAGAAGAAAAATATGTGGAACCAATATTGGCAATAGACAAACCTGATCCATTACCCATTTTGACAGTTTCAGTGTCATGATAAGGCTGTTTTGAAGAATAGATAGTGGGTTCCTTTGTGACATGATGAGTGGCACCGCTATCAGGGTACCAAAGAGGATCGTCCATAATGCCCAACAGAGATGCCTCAGTCGATGCATTATCAGAATCTGAAAAATGAGAAACATTGGCATGCGGTGAAGGTTGAGGTTTATAATCATACCAGTGTCAGCAATGAAAGGCTGTGACCGGGTTTGCCACACACTTGACAAAATATCTTGAAATTATTCCAAGCAGCACGATTGGAAGAGCGAGCCATACGAGCACCACGATTAAAATTGTTGCTTCTGCCCGAGCCACGGGTACCACAAGAACTAGAAAATTTGTCCTTGTATTTTTCTTAAGATGGATTTGCATGATGCCAGGATGTGTATGCAGCAGTGGCAGGAAGCATTAAGGACTTGATTGTGACACTCAAGACGCTCTTCTTGAACCAGAAGAAGAGCTTCGATCTCGGCAACAATATAAGGATCACCTCGTGACAAAACAAAGGCAACAAATGGGTCATAATCGGACAAAAGACCATCCAAGATGACTTCGATATGATCTTCTACTGATACGGGTGCACCGACTAACGCAAGAGCATCCACAGTTCTTTTGATGCCGAGAACATACGTTGAGACAGATTGATCTTTCTTGAGTTGTTTGAGATTGAGTTTGAGCTTCTTGATCTGAGATCGAGTATGAGACGAGAAATAAGTGTGCAGCGTGGTCCAAATCTGGGCAGCAGAACGAAGGCCAACCATTTGCGTTAGCAATGGTGTTGTCATTGATGCCAAAAGCCAAGCCACCAACAAATTGTCTTGTTGTTTGTAAAGAATATAAGCAGGAGTTGTCATGACAGTGCCATCATAAGGATGCAAGAATCATCAAGAAAATGCGAGAGCATAAGGCCATCAAACGTGGCCAACACCTGTTGTTTCTATAAAAGAAAATTTTCTTCATCGAGCTTGAGAAAAATCCGTGTATGAAAATGGTGTAGAGAAACAGAGGAGGAAGAGGTGGAGGCATAGGTTGCAAAAGCCATGGACACTCAAACAAGGAAAGGATGCGAAAAATGGATACCATGTTAAGCATAAAAGAGAGAGCCAGAGAGAAATAAAAGGATAGAGAAATATAGAATGAAAATATAATATTATTAAATGTGTAGAGCCTCTATTATATAATATGTATGTACCAAAATTGAATTTTTGAAAGAAGAACCACTTGGTTACATTCAAATTCATGTGAGAAAACTGTGAAAACCTAGAAGGATCATCATTGTTGCATCTTAGTCAATTATATGCCTCCAACCAAAAGTTTGATTATGCCTAGCTTCGCTTGTTGGCTCGCCTTTGACAACTGGACTTTTTCGAAGTTGGCATGGATGAGGGGAGAGTGTATATGGCATTATAGATGAAGATTGATATAGTAGGAATGATAATGGTTATGTAATGGTATTGAAATAAAGTGAAACTTTCAGGTTTGTAACCTTTTAGATTGAGTAATCCGAAATTAACAAAAAATAACTTTTGAATTAAGTACATAGTTTACATATTATCTAATCTAAAATTGGTTAAAAAAAACATTTTTAAGTATACAACCCAAAATTATAACTTCATCTGAGTTACTACAAATTGTATTATCAGAAGTGTAATATTTACCTTATCTAGAGTATTTCAACATAACAAAATTTAAAATAAGAAAAAGACCTCTATCATTTATAAAAGAGAGAAAAGTAACAGAATCTCTTAGACCGTTTCTCACCCAGCATCATGTGTTAGTCATCTATATCAAGCCAACCTAAATGATATTTGTGATGACACCTCAACAAACAAGAAAGAAGCATGACATTTCAAAAGGTGAATATCTTAGGAAATAATAAATCCAAGTATATTATGGGTTTGGTATCCAATTTTTAGCTAATGGACATCTACTTTTCTAACACTAAAGAGATTGACTTCTTTGTTTTTTCTCCATATGAAACCATACACAAGACGTCCAAACAAACATACTCTTGCTGGAAAAATAAATAAGAGGAAAGAATGTGACAGCATTTTAAATTGTATTATTTTGAATTCTTAATTTCTCTTGAAAATTTAGGTCCTTGATGTTGCTGCTGAATTTTAAAATTTCTGAATCAAAATACCCAAACAAAATAACTGGTAGCAAATCATTAAAAACCTTTAACAAAAATGGATAACTCGGTTAAAATTTCTGATAGAAAAAGAGTAAGGAATATATTCATTATAACAACAACAACCTTATCAATGTTAATCATAAAGTTTAATCTATTAAAAACTATAAATTCTTTTTATAAATTGAAAAAGCATATAAAAGTTTACCTAACTGTGAGTGCTACAAAACTTTTTCTCTAACTAAATATTTTCAATTTCATACCTTCTAGACCAAGATTAGTCAAATGTCCTCTTCATCGAATATTTTTAGGTAATTGAAACTCTTTAAATGAACAAATTTCTATTTTCTTTAACATCAATTATCTCAATAAAACCACCTTATCATTAGCAGTTTTATCTTATATATAAATCACGGGGGAAAATCACATAAAAAATCAACGTAAATTTTTGTTCAAAAAACAATTTTTATTGAAATTGAAATTAGAAAAATAAATTATATTCAACTTAAGCTAAAATTAATTTTCGGAAAAAGTTGTCAAAACATATCGAACTCGATAGTATTTTGTAATAGTAGAGTGGTTTTAAAACATTCGAATAATCCATTACTGCAGTTTTTCTTTTTTTTTTTCAAATCTAATTCTTTATAACAAAGAAATAAAAATAATACTAATAATATAAATAAATAAAACAATACTACAAAACAATTTCTCTAATATTTCTCACCTCTTCTTTTTTTCTTTTTCACCTAGGTTTTACAAGTTAAAAGATCGAATAGAAGTCGATTAAACTGGTTTTTCATATATGTCTTAAAAGCAAATAACACAATATTCTAAAATCCATAATTCCACATCACATGATTAAATACCAGAACACACTAGATATACCACAATAACAGAACTCAAATTATCTATGCCCAGCACATAGGCTAGCTGGTAAGACTTGATACTTGAGACCCCAATCGCTTAGAAACCATGAATCTTGATATGCTCCTTCTTCACGATACCAGCCTGTTAACATTCACAAGAGAAAACAACCAACAAGATGATTAGATGGAGAATCCCAGTATCCAAATATTTCATGGTACATTCTTTGAAAACAATTACAATTTTTTCCCATATCTCTAGAGGAATGAATAGAAGTATATACTTGTTCGTATGTGACATGTTTAATCCATTTTCTAGTGTTACAGATACCATCAATTAAATTACAATATCGCAAACCATTGTGTGCTAAGACCCAACCATGATTTATACAAATAAAATCTATTTGTGCTTCCTTCTCGTTTTTCTTAGCTTTCTTTTTCTTGAGCATAAAAATATATTAAGTTAAATAAATTTTCTATACTTTAGAAGAGTATACAGGGGCCTAGGTTCACATTTAACATACAATTTCAAAATATTGGATATTGTCTCATAAGTGCAAAATTACAGATCGACCAGCTATGTTTGCAACACATTCAAGACTAACAGAGTATATTTTCAAAAGTCACTCATTCTCTGAAATGGGAGATTCCACAAACTAAGCCTTAAAGCACAATAATGAAAATAGTACAGAAAGAAGCGAATCGAAAAGATGAAAATCAATATGGATATGTAATCATAGAAATTATAATACACTTCATAACACAAAAGATGAGGACGGTTACCTGGACTAGGAAGGCAGAAACATTCTTCCGCTGATCACCTTGAAGTTGAATAACCTACGACCACAAACACTTGTTAGCTGAAGATACAATGGGTAGATCATTATCAAAGAGGGGAGTGTCAACACAGACCTGTCCTAGTTCTGGGTCCTGAACAACTGTGCCATTGCAACAGAACTCTTTCTTAACGTCTTTAAGTATCTTGTTATAGCTGAATTCTTTTTTCAATCCCTGAACAGTTGTCAGGCTTTTCCTACCATTTCTCTGTTGTACACGAATATGCACATACTCCTTTGACCCAGCACCCGAGTCATCAGCATTTGCCTCAGCAAAAGGATCTATAAATTGAGGCAAACACATTATTTATCAGACTCAATCATTAAACAGAATTGAATAATCACAGTAACCAAATACTTCTCATAAATATATAATAGTGAGCAAGCATGTGTACACAACTTTCACAAATGGTAAAACTGAAATGCAATACAACGTATGAAAAGCTCAACATAAAAGTCACCATAAAACAACACTTAGAAAACTCATACAGCTAGCATATCTTTTTTTCTGAATAATCTCCTATTCAAGAAAGATACACATAAGATTGTCTGAATGTACAGGACAACATTATTGTTCGACCATGGGATGTAATCAAATGAGTATTCAAAATAACATGACGCTCATAAAACAGAAAAGTGAAGGGAAATGTCAAATTCCATGCTCAGGGAATACAAATGAAAGTAACAGAGTCCGCAACTAAATTTTCACTGAACTGTATATTAGAAGGTACATAACTGAGAATCAAATGGAAAAGTGCACAAAATACATATTTATTCGCATACTGCTGAAAAATAAAGACGATCAAACAAAATAACTACTGTAAGACATAAAAGTTAGAGTAAATATAGACATCATATTGCGCAAGCATATACCACAACAGAATTATGGAAGGAAAACATAGATAAAAAAAGAAACGCTATGTTAATCACACATACATAATGAATTGATATCTATTCCCTTTAGAAATATCACATATCATGAACAAGACAAGTAATCCAGAGATTAAAACATTTGTCAAGGAGTCGCAACATACCGAAGGCAGTAGGAATTTGAGCGTCTAATTCAGACATAAAACTTGACTCTCTATGACCAAAGGTTCCACCAACCAGATTGTTCAGACCTGACATTGCAATCAACATGTCAGCTAAATTGAATTACAATAATAGCACACTTGAAAAGATTAAAAGACAAATCCCTGTCATTAATAATCTCCATCACATAAAAAGAATATTCAACACAACAAACTAGAGAAAATTTCATCAACGACCATCCCATGTATTAAAAAAAATTTAACCTCTGTACCAAGTTAAAGCTACACTATATTTAAAATTAAACACTTGGTTTATTCGCCACAACTTAAAACACTGATTTTAAAATTTTCAAAAGATCTCAGTAGCACAAAGCAAAATTATTTCCTAGAGTTCAGATTTTTCCTTGAAATTGACAGTGACGATCAAGGAATTACACCGTCGAAAAAATCACCACAGAAGAAAAACCCCATACCTCAAAAATCATTGTACACCAAAATCAACCTAAAAATATGAATTAAAAAAAACGACCCTTTCAGCATAACAAACACGAGTTTTCTAACAGGAAGATCAGATCAATACTATATCAAAACAAAAACCCTAAAAGTTTATAAGAAATCGGAGGGAAACAAAAATAGGAAGAAAAAATTAAGTAAAATAAGATTACGGGTGACAAAGGAACGTCGAACCCTAGAATTAGCGACAAAGAAAAACGAAATCTTAAAACGGATCATGAGAAGCTACCTGATCCTAAATTTAAGGTTTCGATACGTGAAAGGTAAGGTGAAGAACCGAAACCCTAAATTGGATAAGGCTGAAGTGAAGTGATTGCTTTCTGTGTCTGCGACGCGCTGAAGTCTGGTTGCGTTTGGAAGAGAAGGGGTCTCTTTAATAAGGAACTTGACAGCGGCACGTGCGTTGTGCATGCGTAAAGTTTTCTTTCTCGAGAATAAATAAATATCTAGAATCCTCTTTGGATTCCATAACATATTTAGATTTTATGATTATGATTATTCATTGCAAAAATAAACTAATTATTTAGATCACGCCATTGTTAAAATAAAGGGTTAAATACTTTCTTTAGCTGGGGACTTTTTCAAAAAAAAAAAAAAACTTTATATAATGTTATTTTTTATTAAATAGGCTATTCAACATTTGACATGTAAATTTAATTATGTTACATAGTTTTTTTAAAATTTTAAATATATTTTTATTTAATAAATTTGGTATATTAATTATTTATTTAATTAATTTTTTAGTCATTTGATATTTAATTATGTTTAATGTATTTTTATTTTATCAGGTTAGAGAAGATTAATGAAAATTGATAACGTGAATACGGTGGTTTATTCATCATTATTCACTTATATTTACTTTAGTAATATTTTATTTGAAATTTTATATTAATTTTGTTTAGTTCTTAAAATAATATTCTAATCCTCCTGCACAATAATGAGTTTGTTGTGACCATATCTCAGTTATATCATGCATATAGTGGAAGCTAATGTCATGGGATTTTATTCTGATATATGAATTTTTTATTTTTGTAGTGTTATTCTACCTTTAACTGAGATTTAAAAAGAATAAAATTTGTTTAAAAGATCTTAACAGTAAAAAATAATTGTTCTACAACAACTTTTTAAAATAAAATGTTATATTATAATAATTTAAATGTATAAGTGAATATTTGAAGTGAATGAACCAGTGTTTATCATTACTTTTTTGGAAAGTGGAAATGAAGTAGAAAAAGATAGCATTTTGAGCTATTTAAATATGTTGAATTTGAATAATAACAACATTAAAAGAAACATTGTTAATGTTGTTTAACCCTAAGAACTAAAAATTAGCATTTTTTTTCAAAATCAGAAGATTGAAAAATGATTTTTTTTCCTAATTGGAGGACAAAAAAGTAATGCCCCAATTTGGAGAACTAAAAACAAATTTAAATTTGTAACAAACCTTAAAAAATCATGTCTCTCGTTCAGGTGACAAATGATAAGTAGACTTTCGTTTCCCTCGCATCATCAACATCACTAATGTCATCCAACCTCAAGAACTAAATATAGTATTTTACAAAATCAAATAACAAAATAAAAATATTAATAGTACTCAATTTAGATGACTATGGATATATTTAAGTTTAAAATAAATGTATTACATAATTTGATAAAATTTAATTACTATTAGCATAATAATTTAATAATAATTTATCATGTTCACATTGGAGTAGTAGAAAAGGATGAGAATTTTAATAATCTGAGGAGTGATTCCGATTTTTCTTCTCATTTATATTATATTTTAATTTTGGTTAGGTTTTTCATTTCAACTTAGGAAGGATATGGTAAGAAGGAGATTGTTCTTATCGAATTTCGCGTTGACTTCTTCGAGGCGTTGAATCCGAGTTGTTAGTAAGACTAGTCTTTTATTTGGAGGATTGTTGAACTTTATCACCAAATAATGTTCAATGGAAGCTCACCTTCAGAACACTCTCTGATACAAGTCAGTAAAAGTATAATGATATCATAGTAGTAGTAAGCGAATATCAAATATCGAGTGAGTAAGTACTCCCTGATTATTGTATTTATAGACTTGTATTTATAGACTTGTAAGTTTATGAAGTATAAAGAACTACTTTTGGTTTTTCAATCAGACCTTTTAGTCATAGTGGCTGGTTACATTTACATAATAGTAAATATATTTATCAATAATTGGTTATATTTACATAACATTAAAGATATTTATAGCCATCCGAAATATTTATCAGTAATAATGGGATATTAAAAAATAATTGCACGTGGTTTTTATCCACTTTGTTAGTGGATAATAATTGTTCCTTAAATATAGGACCGAGTAGTATACATGTAATGGACCAGAGCGTGTAGAGCTCAGTTCTCGGAGATCGGACATCGATGCCTACAACAAGAAGGCCAACTCGACCGTTGGGTCGAGAACAAGGGGCAACATGTTTGGGCTCAGGTATTTCCATATTATCTCTTGTTCATACATTGGTATAATCTTCCGCATATAAGGCCTGGTAGGTCTGAAAGTGTGTTAAATGGGCCTAGGGGTGCATATAGCATTTGGGTCTAGTATAAGTAAAACGTACTTTGTCAACTTAAGCCCAAGTGCGCTAGGGTTTAATAAAACATTGACATACAAGATACGTAATGGCATATGCATGGTACTATGATACACAAAGCATGTAAATGTACTTGAAAATAGATTTGATCCTGGGGAACGATACCCAAGTGGGTATCTAGGTGGTTATTCTGTTAAGATTTGATACACTTCTACGAGATAAGATTCTGTGCAGCTGTGCTGTTAATATTACACACACTGAAGCGAAACCTTCTCCCATTGAATATGTCCTTACTCGAGATAAGATTCTCGTAACAGAAGTTGTTACCGCAAGAGGTAACCTAGCGACACTCTATAAAAGGGACTCAAGATCACTGGTTATGGTATGTTGTTTCTAACACTTGAATAACATTTTACTAAGCATTGAATTATATACTTCTTGTTTATTATTGCCTTGTACTGACTTGATCGTTGGAGTGCGATCGGTCGTCAAGGCACCCTTTGTCTTAACAGGAACAACATCCAGACATTAAGGAAAGCACGAGTTCCACCACGAGGCAGACGGAGTCCGAGCTCGCCTACAGAAGTCTACCGACACCAAGTCAACCAGCAAGAAAATTTGGCGCCCACCGTGGACCTCGATAAAACTAGGTCCCATCCACATTTGTGATTGAAGCTACTGAGCAACATGAGGACAACTAGACAAGGTCCCACAGGATCAGAAGGAGGCAACGACCTCACTATACAACAACTCATGGAGAACTTCACCGCTCTCCAAGATTCAGTGGCGGCGTCTAGGGTCGAACAGGCTCACAAGGAAGAACAGTTCAGGATCTAGCTGGACGCTTCGCGTGTCACCAATGATGAGTTACGCAAAACCAACGAGGAGTTGCGTAGATATTTACAACGTTTGGGAGAACGCTCCATAGGGGAGCAGATCCAGCCTGCCCAAGCTAAGGCCTGTACAATGCCCTTCTCGCAATAAATCATGGAGACTGTGGTCCCAACGAACTTTGTGACTCCTAAAATTACGTTCACAGGTATAAAAGATCCAGAGGCTTATCTCACGGCTTTCCATGCCCAGATGATGATTTTGGGAGGCACGGACGCTATGCACTGTAAGTTACTCATGGGAATGTTTACAGGTACGATGTTGCGCTGATTCATTGGTCTCCCATATGGCCACATAACTTCATTCGACCAATTCTCTACATTGTTCAGGGAACAATTTATTGTCAACCAGGCTCCACCCCTTGTTCCCTTCGACCTATTTGAGGTGAAGCAAAGGCAGGAAGAGCCTTTAAAGAATTTCCTGAATCGGTTTGGAGCGTTTGTTGTAGAGCTCAACACCCAGGATGAAGCTCTGATGGTCCACACCTTTGTGCGAGGGGTTTTGTCAAAACCATTCAACGATTCTTTGATAAGGAGTCAACCAAGGACTTTCGGTGAGATCAGGCGGCGAGCTGTTGCCCACATCGCCGCAGAGGAAACTGTGACAACGAAGCGTGAGAACACAAGTGCTAGGCAATACAAGCCATGCGATGGAAGTCGTACCCAACCCATGAGGGTACACCAAACTACAATGGAGAAGAAGTCGTTGGCATGGCGGACGCCTTACGAGTCAAAGAAGAACTAGTCTAGGTCAAAGTCGAGAGACGACCTACCTTATCGACCCAAGTTCAAGGTGTCGTACAAGGAATTGCCTGCCATGCCCGACATAGTGAGCAAACTGACGTTTCCCTCAAAGACTGACAAGGTTTTGGGGCTAGGCAAAAATACTTGGTGCGAGTTCCACAAGGCCTTTGGGCACGATGTGGAAAATTGCATAGTCCTTGGATATCAGCTGTCAAGGATGATGAAGGTAGGCCTCCTGCAAGATTATTTGGTGGGAGGTCAGGAGGAATCAAAGCAAGATTTGTTGTCGGAGGAGCAGAGGCACGAGGTGCCTATCCATGGCGAAATCAACACCATCTCTGGAGGATTTTCTAGAGGAGGTTGCACCGCTTCCCAGCGAAAGAAATATGCAAGGGAGGTAATGACAGTAGGGGCCTGGACGTCTGATCAGCCCGCCGAGCCCGACCTGTGCTTCACTCACACTGACTTGAGGGACGTGGTCCCCCATGATAATGATCCAGTGGTGATCTCAGTGGTCACCGCAGGGAGAAGGGTACACCGGGTTCTTGTTGACCAAGGGAGCTCAGCAGATGTGTTGTTTTTGTCGGCGTTTAATAAATTGCAGTTATCGCTAGATTAGTTGAGGCTATATGACAATTGTCTTTATGGTTTTATAAGAGATCAGGTAAAGGTGAGGGGGCATGTAGAGTTGAGGACGACCTTTACAAATGGCACCTCGTCTCGAACGATCAACATCAGGTACTTGGTTGTTAATGCTCCTTCTGCTTATAACATTCTTTTGTGCAGGCCTGCCATCAACATGTTAGGTGTTGTAGCCTCATCGAGGCATATGAAGATGAAGTTGCCATCCCCGGAGGGAGGAGTGATCGTGATCAAGTCCGACCAAGAGGCGGGGAGGAAGTGCTACGAGAATAGCCCGAAGGCTAAAAGAGGGATATGCATAGTTGCCACCCAACCTCCACAAGTTTAGGACACTACCTGTGCAAAGATTGCTATTGATAGACAGCCTGAGCTAGCTTCCGAGATTCAGGAAAGGGAAATTGGCGGGAGGAAATTCAAGCTTGACAAGTTTTTAAGCCAAGACTTACAGGACAGGATTGCCGAGGTGATAGCGCGACATTTGAATGCCTTTGCATGATCTGCTTCTAACATGCCGGGCATTGACCCCGACCTTTTATGTCATCAGCTCACGATGGACACGAAGGTCAGGCCAGCCATCCAGAGAAGGAGAAAGTTCAACGAAGAGAGACGCCTGGTCATCAGGCAGGAAACGCAGAAGTTGTTGAGTGCTGACCACATAAGGGAAATCCAATACTTAGAGTGGCTGGCTAATGTGGTGTTGGTAAAAAAGGCTAATGGGAAGTGGAGAATGTGTTTTGACTTCACGGATCTTAACAAGGGTTGTCCTAAAGATTCGTACCCACTGCCTAGCATTGACACCTTGGTGGATAATGCATCCCCGAGATGAAATCAAAACTACCTTCATGACAGATGTCTCCAGTTACTGTTATAAGGTGATGCCATTGGACTGAAGAACATTGGAGCAACCTATCAGAGGTTGATGGACAGAATTCTCACCCCCATGATTGGGCAAAACGTGCAGGTGTACGTGGACGACATGGTCGTCACCTCAGTAGAGAAGGATCAGCATGTCGCTGATTTGGAAGATTTATTCACTACAATAGCTAGGTATAACTTGAAGCTGAACCCTGAGAAGTGTGTGTTTGGGGTGGAGGCAGGAAAGTTCTTGGGATTCCTTCTCACAGAACGTGGAATAGAGGCCAACCCAGAGAAGTGTGCGTCGATCATCACGATGAGAAGCCACGCTACTGTGAAGGAAGTTGAGCAGTTGACTGGATGAATGGCCGCCTTGTCTCGTTTCTTGTCAGTTGGGGGAGATAAGGGCTACCCCTACTTCTAGTGTCTGAAGAGAAGAAATCGCTTTGTATGAATTGTTGAGTGTGAGGAGGCGTTCTTGAAGTTGAAGGAGTACTTGGCCAACCCGCCGGTTCTTTGCAAGTCGCTGCCCGGTACTCCCCTTCGCCTTTACTTTGCAGTCACGGAACGAGCCATCAGCTCGGTATTGGTGCATGAGCAGGAGCAGGTTCAGAGGCTTATATATTTTGTGAGCAAGGTGTTACAGGGGCCAGAGGTGCGTTATCAGGCCATTGAAAAAACGGCTTTGGCTGTTGTATTTGCAGTTCGAAGACTCTGTCATTACTTCCAAAGCTTCACGGTGATAGTGATGACTGACTTGCCAATCCGCAAGATTCTACAGAAACCTGATATGGCAGGTTGGATGGTGCGATGGGCGGTCGATTTGTCTGAGTTTGATGTACAATACGAGCTCAGAGGTCCTATCAAGGGACATGTCTATGCTGACTTTGTAGTGGAACTCTCCACGGGAGCTACTCAATTAGATAATGGACACTTGCAATGGGTTCTCTCTGTTGATGGATCCTCCAATCAGCAAGGTAGTGGATCTGGAATCATATTGGAAGGACCCAATGGATTGTTGATCGAGCAGGCTCTGAAATTTGCCTTCAAGGCTAGCAACAATCAGACCGAATATGAAGCATTGGTAGCCGAAATGTTGTTGGCTAAGGAGATGGGCGTTCAAAGTTTATTAGTGAATAGTGACTCGCTATTGATAATTGGGTAAGTTACAGGCGGTTACCAGGCGAAGGATCCTCATATGGCCTCATATTTGAAGTACGTGATGCTCTTAAAGGAGACTTTTCCTATATTTGAACTGGTACATGTCCCAAGGGAGCAAAACGCTCGAGTAGACCTGCTAGCCAAACTCTCTAGCTCAGGAAAGGGAGGTCGCCAAAGGTCAGTCATTCAAGAGACCATGAAGGCCCCCAATATACTACCACAGATGGTGTAAGGGAAGTCCAGCAGGTGGATACCTTGGGGATTGGACGAGGAATGCACCAGTCGCTAACTTAAGAGACACTGAGGGTGCCCAAGGTGAGTGTTTATGGCGTGTCAGAAGAGGAATCACTAGATATCTGCCTTTTTGACATCGGGGAGACTTGGATGACACCCTATAGACGTTACCTTGCTGATGGTATGCTTACAACAGAGCCTACGGAAGCTAAAAACATTTAGAAGAACGCAAGCAGGTATACCTTGATATATTGAAAACTATTCAGACATGGCTACACCCATCCTATCTTGACTTGTGTGAGTGGAGATCAATGTACACACATCATGGCAAAGCTCCATGAGGGCATCTGTGGGAGTCACGTCGGGGGACGAGCTCTCTCATCAAAAGCAGTACGAGCAGGGTATTACAGGCCAACCATGCAGGAAGATTGCATGTAGTATGCGCAGTGGTGCACACAATGCCAAAAACATGCTGACTGGCATCATGCACCACCAGAAGAGTTGAGATATCCACAGTCGGTGGCCCTTCCACACGGGGGGAGTTGACATCCTAGGTCCTTTCCCACTAGCAATTCGACAAATGAAATACTTGGTGGTGGCCATTGAGTACTTCACCAAGTGGATAGAGGCTAAGCCCGTGGCGCAAATAACTACTTACAAGGTTCAACACTTCGTGTGGAAGAACATTGTTTGTCGTTTTGGGGTTCCAAAGCGCTTGATATCTGACAACGAAACTCAGTTTGCAAGTCAACAGCTCGGTAAGTTGTACACAGAACTCGACATCAAGTAGGTATTTGCATCAGTAGAGCATCCTCAAACCAATGGGCAGGTCGAGTCCGCTAACAGAGTTTTGCTCAGAGGTTTGAAGAGGAGGTTGGATAAGGCAAATGGGACTTGGGCCGATAAGGTTCCTCGAATCTTGTGGGCCTACCACACCACTCCTCAATCTGCGACGAAGGAGACGCCCTTCAGTTTGGTATACGGGTTTGATGTCATGATCCTTGTAGAGATTCAAGAGAGCTCCCCACAGTTCCAAAACTTCGTGGCGGAGGAATACAACGAAGGGAGGAAAGTGAATCTCGACTTACTTGATGAAGTGCGAGAGCAAGCACGTGTCAAAGCTGAAGCTTTGAAGATGAGGGTGGAGCAGCAACAAAGGTCTAAGCATAGACCTCGACAGTTCCAGGTCGCCGACCTGGTGATGAGGAAAGCTCACCCCCTATCAGCTGGAGAATTAGTTGTCTCCCAAATGGACCGGCCCATTCCGCGTGGTGAGGCACTTGGAAACGGAGCTTACAAGCTCGAAACTCTGGAGGGGGGACCTATACCCCAAACGTGGAATGGAGTCAATCTCAGTTTTTATTTTAGTTTATGTAAATGTCATTCATGTACAGTTAAGGGGACACTCTTTTTCCCTCACGAGGGTTTTTTAACGAGGTCACCCAATGGAGAATGATTTATGAAATATGTTTTGTCATTATGCTTTGTTGACATGCAGGATGGTGACTTGGTTGGAAAGATATCCACGAAAGTGCCCTATGTGTTCGAATAAGAAAAGGTATTTTCCCTTTGGGAACACTCCAAGTCTGGAATCGTGCAAGTACATTGCGACTCAGGTGCGCTGACCCTTAGCTCAAAGACAATCTGGACATGGGCATCCTTGATCGTAACTCGCCACCATTGTGACCATAACCCTCGAATAGGGACATTGCGACTTAGGTGGGCTAACCCTTGGCTTAGAGACAATCTGGACATGGGCACCCCTGATCGCAACTCTCCACCTTTGTGGCTCGAGCACCCAAACAGGTACATAACGACTCTCAAGTCGTAGCTCGCCATCGTTGTGGTTTGAGCCATTGGATAGGTACATAGCAACTCAGGCGAACGAACCTTCCACTCAGCGAAATTTCGGGCGTGGGTGCCCCTGATTGCAGCTTGGCGTCATTTTGGGCTTGAACCTGGACCAGGAAAATGACCTTGTCTCGGTGGAATACTAAGCTCGGGCATGTGAAAGAAACTTGTAACTGGAATTGTTTCCACCAAGGGCGGCGGTTTGTCTTGGTAAAGGGTCGACACCATGGGAATGTGAGTAATGGGTACAACATAGTTCGGAACAAGAAACACTTGGAACATGACCTAAGGGGATAGTCAACACCTAGTCAGCCATCCTAGAGGGATGTGTTGAGTACCCCTGAATTATAGCTCGCCTTGGCTTGGCTTAAGTCCGGAACAAGACAGGTGTGGTGGGAACATCCACTACAACCATCAAGTACAGTTCGTCCTGGGGATGACTGTGCATGGTAATCTGTTACATTGAATTAGAATGATTATCCTGTAAAAGATAATTGGTTATGTCCATTACTTGAGACACATAACAAATCACTTTTGTCATTTTAATTAGATTTAATCATGATGTTCATTTTGCTTAGGCGTGAAGTCTTTACATGCATTAGTTGGTTAGGCCATGGTAGTCATGTCTATTAAAGAGCATGCATTATCAATATGCTAGTCGAGCCATGTAAAGGGAAAGCATAATAACATAAATAGATTGAGCATATATATACAAAGTGTTAGACATTGTTTTGAAGGTTACAAAATGAAGCTGATTACAAGGAAGTGTAAGAGGCAATGCGTTCTAGCGCGCAATTCACAAGACACGCAGGTCGCTATAGGCGAGCAACTTAGTCTCTTCACTGAAGCAAGTTCAACTTGAGACTGGGGGCTTGTGTAATGGACCAGAGCGCGTAGAGCTCAGTTCTCAGACATCGGACATCAGCGCCTGCAATAAGCAGGCCAACTCGGTCGTTGGGTCGAGAACAAAGGGCTACATGTTTGGGCTCATGTATGTCCATATTATCTCTCGTTCATACATTGGTATAATCTTTCACATATAAGGCCTGGTAGGTCTGAAAGTGTTTTAAATGGGCCTAGGGGTGCATATAGCATTTGGGTCTAGTATAAGTAAAACGTACTCTGTCAACTTAAGCCCAAGTGCGCTAGGGTTTAATAAAACATTGACATACAAGATACGTAATGGCATATGCATGGTACTATGATACACAAAGCATGTAAATGTACTTGAAAATAGATTTGATCCTGGGGAACGATACTCAAGTGGGTATCCAGGTGGTTATTCTGTTAAGATTTGATACACTCCTAGGAGATAAGATTATGCCCAACTGTGCTGTTAAGATTACACACACCGAAGCGGGATCTTCTCCCATTGAATATGTCCTTACTCGAGATGAGATTCTCGTAATAGAAGTTGTTATCGCAAGAGGTAACCTGGCGACACTCTATAAAAGGAACTCAAGATCCCTGATTAAGGTATGTTGTTTCTAACACTTGGCTAACATTTTACTAAGCATTGAATTAGATACTTCTTGTTTATTATTGCCCTGTACTGACTTGACCGTCGGAGTGCGATCGACCGTCGGGGCGCCCTTTGTCTTAACAGGAACAACATCCAGACATTAAGGAAAGCATGAGTTCCACCACGAGGCAGACGGAGCCCGAACTCGCCTACAAAAGTCTACCAACAACCAAGTCAATCGACAAGAACAATACATAAGCCCCATGTTTGAAAATTGAGAAACACTGGTAATAAAAGGGGTGAACACTGATATTAGCTATTTTGATATTGGATTCAGTGATGTATGCAAAAGTGTGGGGAAGAAAATTCATGTGAACAGTGAAAACCATGTCTCTCTTACATGTCGGAACGCTGCGGAAAGAAGATTTGTCTAATTTATCCCAAATTTTGACAAGCTAAAAGCAAAAAAAAAAATGAAAAAAAATTAAAGATCAAATCATATTATAAAATAAAAATATTTAGTATATTTATAATAAAAATATAAATATTCTATATATTTATAATAAAATAAAATATTATATATTAATAAAATAAAATAATTATATTATAAAAATTATATACATAATTGATTACATATAATATAATATATAAATTTGATTATATATTATACATAATCGATTATTATCTATACCTATAAAGAGGATTCATTTTGGTGTACACATTTACTTTCCCATTTTATCCTTATATTAATATTTTATTTTATTATTTTAAAAATATATAATAAGAGAATTTTTGTCATTTTACTGTTATCTTGGATATTCGTGTCAATTTTTTTTTGGTATTCACTCTCATTTTTTTTAATTCTATAATCTGAATACCAAATGTAACTTTCTTAACACTTCCCTCTCTTCTCCACTTCCCCTCAATCAGTGTTTTTTTCCACTCTTAAATGAGTAAGTTTCTCAATTTATTTTTCATAAGATACTATAACTGCAAATATAACCACGTTTTGTTTTCCGCGTTTAGGATATCAACACGGCGTTTCAGATATCGACATGGCGTCTGTTGCTTATTTCTTCACTATTTTCCTCCTAAATCCTTGTTTTTATTAAAGACTCAAATGTTCCTTTTTTTTATCAAGACAACTAAAATAATTGTTTTATAAAGATTAACCATTCACTACTTATTTTCTGTCTTCAAAGATTTTTTTGTAAGCCTTTAAAACTAAAAAGAGATAAATGATTTATTAAGTTTCTTTACAAGTTTTTGTTTTGTTCTCAAGCTTCTTGGATATGAAGGTGTAGAAGTTATTAATCTAGAGGGGTAAAGAAGATCCAAAGGAGGAAGCAAAAAGATAAAGATGGAAACAAGAGTGTTTATTTATTTATTTATTCCCATTGACTCTCTTATGAAAAGGAAAGAGATGGTTACTCGAAGATAATGCAATCATATATTTGTATTTGTTCAAATGTAACATTATTAGTGATGTAACAACATAACTTTTCTTAAAAACAAAAACAGAAGCCACACCCCCTCACAGTGCCATTTTCTTCTTTCACTCTCTCTCTCCATATTCTCTTTTCTCCCTCTCTCTTAATTTTCTCTCTCAATCTTCATCTATTTTAGAATCTGATTGGACCACGTTGTAGCTGGCAAGTTAATGAACATTTCTACCCGATCAGATTTTCAAACAGAGTAAGTTCATTTTTACTCTAAATATCATTTGTTCTCTGTTTTTCCTTAGGATTTAGTCATCAATCTTGGTGGGGTCAGTTGAGAAGTTTAATTATCTCAACTTATTCTATTTTATACTGATTTTTTGTTCTGTTTGGATAATTTGCATTAGGCCCGTAAATCTTGAAGTTTATCCAGACTGTGAATTGAGGTAAGTGAAACTAAATTTTTAATAGAACCATAGGCTAGAAGTTTGTTTATATATTATTTAAATTTGTGGAAATATTAGGATTTCATGATTTAGTATTAAAGTGTTATTTTTTTATGTCAAATAGACTTTTGAATATTGTGAATCACTTTTTGAATGATATGGAATTGAATTCATACATTTGGGATAATGTATGGCCTGATGTTTGTTGTGTATTAAGTATCATTTCGAACACAGGTTCCTTCAATGACTAGAAAAAACTTAGCCACTACAACAGTCAAATTCTTATTTGTTATTATGATTTTTATTATACTTATTAATAATAATAATAATAATAATAATAATAATAATATTAATAATAATATTAATAATAATATTAATAATATTAATAATAATATTAATAATATTAATAATATTAATAATAATATTAATAATATTAATAATATTAATAATATTAATAATATTAATAATATTAATAATATTAATAATATTAATAATATTATTATTAATAATAATAATAATAATAATATTAATAATATTATTAATAATATTAATAATATTATTAATAATATTAATAATATTAATAATAATATTAATAATAATAATAATAATATTAATAGTATTAATAATATTAATAATATTAATAATATTAGTAATATTAATAATAATATTAATAATATTAGTAATATTAATAATAATATTAATAATATTAGTAATATTAATAATAATATAATAATATTAATAATAATATTAATAATATTAATAATATATAACTATATATAAAGGGGATTCCCCTCTTAACTGTTTCTTCTTTTTACATAAATTGTTTCTCTATTTTACCCTCATTTCAATATTTATTTTATTATTTTATTTTGGATATTTCAGTCATTTTTTCATTTTTCTGAACAGTTACTAAATATAAATTAAAAATTGAGAAAAAATGAGTCTTAATTTTAAATTTGAAAAAAACTTATTGAGAAACTAGATGTTTGTTTAAGAGAGTGGAGGAGATTGAACTTTGGATTGAAAACATGCTTATTTTCTCCCTCTATACGTTTTGATAATTTTCTATATGTTCATGTTGCTCTTTTTTCTCTCTTTTGATTTTTCCAATTCTCATTCATTTGTTGTTTTATCAGGACTCCGTATCCCGTTAAATCTTGATGGCATTGGGGTTTCTTCTGAAAAATTCTCACTTCGCAAAATACTTCCTTTTTTGTTTTCTTTTTTATCTTCTATTGGATGAAAATTAATCATGCACTTTTCATTGATTGTTTGTGGATTTTTGGGTTTTTTTTTTTTGCAGTGGCTTTGGATCAGTGTTTGGGAAAATCTTGAGAAACTATGGTGTTTTCGGTATGTTCTGGGAGCATCTCTCCAAGGTTTATTTGTTTTCAAGGAATAAAATATTTTTGTTTTTTGTTTTTATCTTCTATTAGATGAAAATTAGTCATGCACTTTTCATTGATTGTTTGTGAGTTTTTGGGGTTTTTTTTGCAGTGGCTTTGGATCAGTGATTGGGAAAATCTCGAGAAACTATGGTGTTATGGGAGCATTTCTCCAAGGTTTATTTGTTTTCAAGAAACTATGCAGGTTTTGTTGTCTAAGGATTATGAAGGTTTTGTTGTCTAATGATTACGAAGGTTTTGTTGTGTCTAATGAGGGTCTAGCCTATACTCAAGACTGAAAAAGATATTGATGTAAGTTCTTTAGAAGAAGAATTTGTCGAAGACCTTCTTGAGCAACATAATGAGATTGAGTATCTGTAATCTATTTTTGCAAATCAATGACATATGATCTTAACAACCTACTTTCTTTCGTTGTTCCCTTTTTGTTTTCTTCCTTTTCTTCTTCTTTGGGCAATTCATTATCTACCATGAATTTGAATTATATGCATATATATTATTGTATGTAGATGTACAATACATTTCTTTCTTATGGGAGAGAAGAATATTGTTGCAATTTTGAGAGAAAGTTGGTTGCGAAAGAGTCATATTTCAATGGGTATCAAAAAAGTGCAACAAATCTAATACATATACCTCAAATTTTTATATCTTAATTATAAAGCATTAAAGTTAAATACATATTAATTATTGTTTTTATGATCATTTAATATCTGTTGTGATTTTCTTCTGCTTGGTGTTGTGACCGTCTTTGTAATTTGATAACATAGAACCTGTATTTTCTCAATACTGCACTACATTATAATTCAAACCTTTTTAACTTTTTTGCTTTGCTTTATATTAAATTATAAAAACAAATGGAAAGTGATAACTTCTCATACTCTAATTTCACCTTCGCAATCATAGAATAATGTTTTTTCATCATTACTCTAATTCAAATTTGAACAGTAAAATTAGTATGTAAAATGTTTCAATTTTTTATTTTATGCATTATCTTATTTTGGTTTATATTTTCTTCTGCCTATCATAATTCTTTGGTGTTGTGACCGTCTTTGTAATTTGATAACATAAAACCTGTATTTTCTCAATATTACACTACATTATAATTCAAACTTTTTTAACTTTTTTTGCTTTGCTTTATGTTAAATTATAAAAAAATGGAAAGTAATAACTTCTCATACTCTAATTTCACCTTCGCAATCATAAAATAATGTTTTTTCATCACTAGTCTAATTCAAATTTGAATAATAAAATTAGTATGTAAAATGTTTCAATTTTTTATTTTATGCATTATCTTATTTTGGTTTATATTTTTATTTATGAAGATCTGATTTTTTTTTTTATGTTGTGGAACATAATTTAATGGGAGGTCTTTTAAAATTATTGTGTAAACCATAATAAACATAATTTTACTAAATTTAATGAGTTTTAATAATATTCAATCAATATGAATTTTAAAAAAATATTTTTATGACATAATTTTCACTATGTTAAAACAAAATGAGTTATATATATATATGATCGTCTATATATTTGATTTAAAAGATTAAATATTACTATAATCACTAAAACAATGTATTAATTAAGACCTAAGTTTCTTTTAGTTTGAAATACTAATTAAGATAAATAAAGTAATAAAATATTTAAATTAAAATAATTTTTTTTTAGTTGTAAAATTAATTCAAGTAATTTATCTAATGTTAAAATATTTGTTTATTTTTTTACAATATCACACTATAAAAGTAAAAAAAATAGATATAAAATTAAAAAAAATCATTAAAAATATGAGAAAATATGTGATAAGAATATTTTAATAGATTAATACTTCTTAACAATTTTAAAGTTTAAAAAGAAATTTCATTCTAAAACGTTTCAAATAACATCCAATATAAAAACCACACTAAGTTAGGTTTATTTAAATAGCAAAAATGATAAAAATAAATTGTATATTATGTATTGAAAATCAATCAAGTATCCAAACTCTAAAGAATCATTAATTATGGTTCAAGATCATACATATTGAAAAATCAAACTACTATAGATTTGATGAATAGTCAAATCAGTAAAAATAAAAAATATTGATACATAATAATAATAACATTAATAGAAAAAATAAAAAAACAATAATTATATAAAAAAAATAT
Source organism: Phaseolus vulgaris (assembly GCF_051622355.1). NCBI lineage: Eukaryota > Viridiplantae > Streptophyta > Magnoliopsida > Fabales > Fabaceae > Phaseolus > Phaseolus vulgaris. The sequence continues at coordinate 36,225,775 of NC_143508.1, forward strand.
TAGATACATAATAATAAAAATAAAATATAGATATACATTAAAAACAAAAATAAAAAATGCGGATACACAGGCGCGAAAGCGCCTCTGTTTCCGCTAGTATTAATAATATTAATACTACTAATAATATTAATAATAAAAATAATATTAATAATACTAATAATATTAATAATATTAATAAACTAATAATATTAATAATACTAATAATATTAATAAACTAATAATATTAATAATATGAATATAATAATAATATGAAATATAATATTAATAATATTATTAATAACATTAAAAATATTATTAATAATATGAATAATGTTAATAATATGAATATAATATTAAGAATATAATATTAATAATATGAATATAATTTATATTATTATTATTATTATAAATTTTATAAATTATATTAATAATAATATGTATAAATTATATTAATAATAATAAGTTTAAGTTATATTAATAATAATATGTATAAATTATATTAATAATAATATGTATAAATTATATTAATAATAATATGTATAAGTTATATTAATAATATAAATAAATTATATTAATAATAATAAGTATAAATTATATTAATAATAATAAGTATAATATGTATAAATTGTATTAATAATAATAAATATAATAAAAATGGTAATATGACCAAAGAACTTGTGTCATCTAGTGGTTGATGCTTCCTTGGTTGTGCTGATGGTTTCCAATAAGCTTCCATTAATAATAATAATAATAATTTTTTTTTTGCATTACATACGGATATTACATACGGATTTTTCCGTATGTAATTACATACGGATTCTGGATCCGTATGTAACGCTTACCTACTACAGTTTTACATATGGATTTTTGCCTATATGTAATCCGTATGTAAAATAGGTTTATATACGGATTTTGGGCCTTACATACGGATTTTGGCTGTATGTAATTCCAATTTTTCTTGTAGTGATGTAACTTGGTTTTCTCTTATGATTTAACTGTGTATATTATAAAATTCTATTTTCACTAGCTTACCCTTACTTTTCTTGTTCTGTTTGAACTGCGATGACTGTACTACGTACACGAGCAGATGATCTTACAAGTGTTTGAGATCTGAAGAGCTTTAGGGTGTTGATTTTGAAACTTATATTGTAAATATTTGTATTTCTATATGTCTTAATCATGTCTTAGGAATGTTTTGAAAAACTTTATGCTGGTATAGAAATATGTAGAACCTGTATTGTAATAGTTACATGTTTTTTCGGGATGTTACAAGTGACACTTAAATTATTAAAATATTTTTTCTCATTTCTATATTTAATGGATGAATTTAGTTTAAATAAATCTTATTAAATATATAATATACATATATAAATAATAAAATGCGGATACGCAACGCAAGATAGCCTCACTTTCCACGGATATATATATAAACTAAGTTAGTATTTTGAATATGTTGAGTTAGAAAGTAAAAGATGATAAATGTTTCGTAGATTTCAAAAGATTTATTGAATTATTTAACACGAATCACTTCGATTTATAATCTGAATCAAATATAAAAACTAAATATTTAAATTTAGTTTTATTTTGATTACATAATATTTTATAATTCAGATTCGATCTTTTCATTTTATAATCATAACATTATTATTTTCTTAAAATTTTAAAATAAAACCATAGTATGTTTTTGCTATTATTTTCCATATAAGAAATGTTTTATTTTTTTCTCTTCCACTCATAAAACATAAAACTTTACTATTTTTTTTTTAACTTTTTGCACATATTTTAATTTTCAATGCGTAACAATAAAATATTGACTATTATGTAAAATATAATAAAAATAATTATATTATTATCATTAGCAATATTATATTTAGAGGCTTTTATATTATATAACTGATGTTATCTTGTTTTTACTGAAACTTTTAGCAATTCTATATCATAATGTATTTTAAATTAAATTGAAACTATCATTTGAAAGAATACTTTAAAAAAAAATTCACTTATCATTTTCAAAATGATCTAATATATCATCAATTTATTTGTTTATAATCGATGAAAAATTATTTCCTTAACTCAATCATCCCAATTATTTGACAACTAATTTTTTTATTTATTTTTAAAAACCGATCAATTGATTTTTTTATTTTAAAAGCAAACTCTGAACTTTAAAAAATTTCCTTGTATCTAATCCACTCACTCATCCATATATCTAATTTATTTACCTATTTGTTTATTTATAAATAAGCGTTATAAAGACACCATGACAAACCTACAAACTTTTGATTTAAAAAAGAAAGTGATGAATTAATTATATATGCAATTGTTTTAATTACGAAATGTAAGGATGTAAACTAAGAAAAAGGTTATCTTAATATGTAAAAAAATTAAAAAAAAATATAAAGTAGTGAAAAGAAGAAACTGATTTGGGATATGATTGCAATGTAGAGTATTATGGATGTAAAGTTTAGCAGAATGGATAAGAAAATTGGTGGGACAACTTGTGTCTACTGGCGAGCGGGGAGATGCAACAGAAATCCGTGCAAATTTCTACACAGAGAAACATCCTCATTACATGTTAATGCCAGAAGCAAATATTGTGGAAAAAAATCTCATTCATCCTCTAATAATACCTCCAAATATAACCCCAAGAAAAAATTGGTTAGAAAGAGAGGAGATGGGACAAATGTTGTTAAGGTGTCTAAGAAATCATCTACAAGTATATGCAAATATTGGACCAACAACAACTGTGTGTACGGTGAACAATGCCCTCATTTACATTCATGGTTTCAAGGTGATGGGTTTTCCACATTAAAAAAACTTCACCAACACAAAAAGGTAATAACTCTAAAACCACTATTATAAAATATATTTTGATAATATACATTTAGAATATTAATTCAATCAACATTGGTTTGATCAACTTTTGGACATCAGGCTATCACCGGAATTACGCTTCTGGCTGGAACCAACAAACTTTATTATGGAAGCACCGATGGAACCGTTCGGATATGGGATTGCCATACAGGTCAATGTCTTAAAGTCCTAAATTTTGGCACCCAAGTTAACTCTTTGATAAGTGAGGGGCCATGGGTTTTTGTTGGTTTGAACAATGTTATCAAGGTAAACACTTTTTTTTGTCCTTCTTTTATCTTAAATGTATGATAATGTTCTAATTATAGGAGTAGTATAACAAAACTTCTTACATGGATGTGTTTGTGGTAAAGGCTTTGAATACTAAGACCAATTTGGAGTTTACTCTTGATGGACCCAAAGGAAGGATCCTTCACATGACTGTTGGTAACAACATCCTTTTTGCCGGGACAGAGGTAATCATCCACACAAAACTTTGATCTTATCTACGTCAAATTTTCCTAATATGTTTTTATCTAGTTAGTTAACTACATCAGTTTTGTTCTTTATTAGATTAAGTATTCTTAAACTTTCTAAACATTTTATAACTTTTACCCTACCTTTTTTGTCCTAATTTCTTAAAATACAAGTTTTTTTCTTTCATTAACTTCAAAACTCTTGGCTTTTCAACATTTGTTTCTAGTGTGCATTAAATTATGTATCATTCAATTCTTAAAACTTTAGGATGGTGTTATTACTGCCTAGAGAGAAAGCTTTGAAGCTAAGTCGCCTTTTGAATTAGTTGGCTCACTAACTTGTCACATTAAATCTGTGGTTTGCTTAACTGTTAGGCGCAAGATGTTGTACTCCGGATCCATGGATAAAAGCATAAAGGTATGTGTGTTGTGAGTTAATGTAGAGATACTGTTTTCCTCTTGTATCATGTCAAATTTGCATGAATTCAATTATCTTTTACCATCCAAATCTTACTACCTTGTTTTCTTCAGGTTTGGGACATGGATACATTACAATGTACAATGACACTCAATGAACATAATGATGTAGTCACGTCCCTTATTTGTTGGGACGAATTTTTGCGTCAAGTTCATCTGATGGAACAATTAAGATCTGGGCATGCATGGAAGAAGGAACTCTGACTGTGCTATATACACACATTGAACAAAGTGTAAGATACCTAATCATTTGGTAGCACATGTTAATTTTAGAAAAAAAAACTGATAATAATCATGAAGAAGTTGATCAATTCACTAAATTCATACATTTTGTATACATGCCATTGTCTCAATTTTTAGGATGCCTAATGCAAATGGCAAGCCAATATTGTTTTCCTCTTGTACAGACAATTCAGTACGCATGTACGAATTGCCATCGTAAGTTAAAGTTAATTCTACTTCTATCTCAAATTTTACATATCACTTTGTTAAATATTGTTTCATCCCTTAATCGATTCCTTTTCCTATATAGATTTTCAGAGAGAGGTCTTTTATATGCTAAGAAAGACATTGCATCTTTCGAGTTAGGACCTGATGGACTCTTCTTCACTGGCGATGAGACTGGTTTGCTTAGTGTATGGAAGTGGAATGAGTTACCTACGATGACATCCAATTGAGATGTTTTTTCTCTTCTTCATACATGAACATATTTTTCTTAATAGTAACCAAAATACATTGTATGTAGAATTGTATATCAAATGAGAAATTACAATTTCATTTCTATCTTTAGTTTTATTTTTTAAATTTTGCCAAAAAATGTAAATGAAAATTATATTTATCTTAATATTAAATAATATTGGTGTAAATATATATTATATGTAAAATTATAATTCCATTTCTATAATTTAACATTTTTTACAATTCTATTTTTACAAAATCACATATTTACATAAATAAGTTTAATTAATTTAAAAAAGGGAACTATAAATTATAACTAAAAAAAGTAATTATATTAATACACAAATTCATAATTTATATTTTGAAAAATATTAACTTCTTAGAATTTTAACCGTAATATAATTATGTATATTTAAAGTATCACTACAAGAAATGATGATGATAGAGTCCCCAAAAGAGCAACACAAAGAGAAAAAGAGATGTGATATATGGGGATAGTGTGGACTTAGCGTCCCAAGAGAAATGGAAAGCTAATCTTTTGGTGGCTATGCATTAGGGATGACCTTCAGTGTGACACAAATTTACAAGGTAGTGTTGGTTAAGCCTACATAAAAAAATATATTATTTAACTATAACGTAGGTTTCGGGGATACTTAAAGTGGATATAAAATTAAATCATTATTAAGAAGTGGACTTCCACTTATATACTATGAAATGTCCTAATCTCAAGTCCATGTGTTGTGATTAATCAATATCCCGTAACAAACCTTTTTGTTATTTCTACGCCATCGTTTTTAAAAGGGTTCTTCTTCACCTCCCCTTATCTGTTTTTGAAAAAGAGCTTTTAACCGAGCTCAATATGGCCCCTACCCAACTACATCCCAATAGTTGGGCATTTGTCTGAGCCTTCTTTATCCTTTGTGACCAACTCGGCATCCCACTCTCTGTTGACGTGTTCCTTTACCTCTTCGAGGTGAAGAAACTAGGTTGTCAACCATGGGTTTCTGTAAATAGCGTTCCTGGAAGGGGAATTCTTACCCTTTGCTAATCGTCCTATAAAAATTTCAAAGGTCATTTCCTCAAGGTTCGTGCCAATAAGAAACATCCCGACCTTCTAGTTCCGCCTATACTGGACTCCAAACCCCCACTTCAAAGATGCTCAGCGCTTAGATGACCTAGCTCCCGCTGACGAGGAGGTTGGCAAACTTTTATCAAGCCTCCTCGTTGCCTTCAATACCGCTTACCTCTTGGCCAACGAGTTTGCCCCAGATTCTTTAAAGAATTATACTGGTACATTTTCCTCTTTTAACCTTTAGCATTGTATTGTTCAACAATAAATATCAAATGAATTAACTGAAATAAAACTTGAGGTTAGCAGCGTTCCATGTCCGAGGAATAAGTCCTCCCTCCAAGGTTTCAAACTTGTACGCACCATTTCCGAGCACTTCAACTACGTGAAACGGTCTTTTCTGCTTTGGAGACAACTTATTCTCCAACTGGTAAGGATGAGCTTTCCACATCACCAAGTCGACAACCTGGAACTGCTTAGGTCTGACCTTGGTTTTTTGTTTTTACTCCACCCTTCTTTTCAGTGCCTCAAACTTAACACGCACTTGCTCACGGACCTCATCTAATAGGTCAAAATTCACCTTTCTCCCCTCATTGAACTCTTTAACAACGAAATTCTAAAAACGAGGAGAGTTTTCCTAGATTTCTACGGGAATCATGGCATCTGTCCCATACACCAAACTGAACGACATTTCTTTGGTGGTGGATTGGGGCGTAGTGTGGTAAGCCCACAAAATTCGGGGAACCTCCTCCGCCCAGGTTCCTTTAGCTTTATCTAACCTTATTAGTTGATTCCACTTGGCCATTCCTTTGAGGGTGCTCCACAGAGGCAAATATATGTTTTATTCCGAGCTCCGAACATAACTTGCCTAACTGTTGACTGGCGAATTGTGTTCCATTATCTGACACCAAATGTCTGGAAACCTCGAAGCGGCATACTATATTCTTCCATACGAAATGTTGCACCTTGTGGGCAGTGATTTGCGCAACTGGCTCAGCTTCAATCTGCTTGGTGAAGTATTTTATAGCTACCACAAGGTACTTCATCTGGCGTATCGCCAAAGGGAAAGGACCTAAAATGTCTATTCCCCAGGTATGGAATGGCCAAGGACTGTAGATTGACCGTAGCTCCTCTACAGGTGCGTGATGCCATTCAGCGTGTTTCTGGCACTACTCACATCGCTGAGCATACCTCCCACAATCTTCTTTCATCGTGGCCAATAGTATCCAGCTTGGATGACCTTCATCGCGAGTGCTCGGCCTCCAATATGATTCCCGCAGATGCCTTCGTGCAACTCGGTCATTACACGGACACACTAGTCCCCACTTATGCAAATAAGGGTGGGGTGAGCATATCCACGACGAAGCAGCTTGACATAAATCAACGTATACTTTCCTGAATTTCTCTTTATCGCTTTCGCCTCTGCGGGCTCACTGGGAAGCTATCCATCGGCTAAGTAACGCTGGTAAGGAGTGATCTAGGTATCCACCATGCTACCTTGGGAGATAATAATTATTTCCTCCTCCAGCATCTCGCATGCCACTACTCAAGGAACTTTCAGTGTTTCTTGGGTCAACGATCGGTGATTCCTTCCTCTCTGAGCGCTTACCCCCAAGACCTCTTTAGGTTCTCTTTAGCTGTTTTAGGGGCCTTCAAGGTTTCTTGGATCACTGACCTTTGTCGGTTTCCCTTTCCCAAGCTGGCTAGCTTGGCCGAGAAGTCGGCCTGGGAATTTTTTTCTCTCGGCAGGTGAACAAGTTCAAACTTAGTGAAAGCTTCTTTCAACAACATGACGTACTTAAGATATGCAGCCAATTGTGGGTCTTTGGCTTGATATTTGCATGTTACCTGTTCAATAATAATTAACGAGTCGTTCTTCGCCAGCAGGCTCTAAGTTCCCAATTCCTGGGATAACACCATCCCTGCTATCAATGCTTCGTACTTGGCTTGATTGTTGCTAGCCTTAAATGAAAACTTCAAAGACTGTTCGATCAACAAGCCACTAACCCTTCTAAAATAACCCCAGCTCCACTGCCCTGCTGATTGGAAGAACCATCTATCGACAATATCAACTGAAAATCTCTGGGATCTGGGTGAGGACCCCCAGACATTAATTCGACAATAAAATCAGCATCTACATGTCCTTTAATCGACCCTCTTGATTCATAGTGGATGTCAAACTCGGACAGCTCTACCGACCACCGCACCATACACCCTGTTATGTCAGGTTTCTGTAAAACCTTGCGGATAGGCAGATCCGTCATCACTATCACAGTGAAACTGTGAAAATAGTGTCGTAATCTCCTAGCTGTGAACACTACCGCCAGCGCAGCTTTCTCAATTGCTTGGTAACGTTCCTCAGGCCCCTGTAGCACCTTGTTGATGAAGTAAATTGGCTTTTGAACCTGGCCCTGGTTGATGTGAGTTGATTAGGAGATGAAACATCATATGACACTTTCAAGAATTGGATCAAGATTCTACAAGCAATTCAAAAACACAACAAGAACAAGAGAACCAAATGGAAACCCATTTCAAGAACATAAATCAAGAAACCCATGGGAAACCCATTTCAAGAACATGAATCGAATAGAACATCAACAAGTAATTTGACCGATTGTAAATCAAGAACAAGAAACAAAACATGTTTTAGAGTTTTCGATATAGAATGGGTATGGAAGAAGAAGATGAAGAGTTGAAGACAATGGGAGTGATCACGCCACTTGGATGGTGGAAGGCTCCAAGATGAGTGGGAGTGCCGCCACTTGAGGATTCCCAAGACCCACAAGATAAGACAAAGAGAAGGAGAGCAAGTCTCACAATGAAACCACTCAAATTCAAGAGAGGAACTTCACTTTCAATTTCAATATTCAACTTTCAACTTATGTTTACAAAAGCAAGGATCCTCCTTATATAGGAATAGAGGACTTGTTATGCAAGGTAAGATACATGAAGAGTCATTTGTAAATGAAGAGGCAAGGTACATGAAAAGGCAATGTAAATGCTGCCCCTATCTAAGTCACTTCCTTATTCTAGAAAAATGACTTTTCCTATTATTTCCCTTCTAATGTTCTATTTAGAATCTATTCTAAAGATATTACAAAAAAGATATTAATTGGGCTTAGGACTCATTTTGAGAAGACTAATAAGAAGAACTTCAAATGCTTTGGGCTTTGTCCATTTCTTCTATTGATGAAGTCTTTATTTGCTTGTTGAGATGACCCTTCAAGTATAGCATCCTTGGTCATCTTCATGTATTTTTGGTTCACATCATGCTCTCCAAGTTAGAGAAAATTCGACCACGAATTTAGTACTCCTGCGTAAGACAAAGTCAGTTTACCATCAAAATTAGTAGTTGAATAAGAGAAAGGCAAACATGACATAGAATTTGTAAGCATTGGGAGTTCAGAAAAGGAGGTCCTATAGACAGACCAAGGTGGAAAAGATTGTTTGGGAATGATGATATTTTTTGGAAAAAGTCCTCTTAAATGGTGAAAACCATTAGGAGGTATGAAAAAATCATCCCTAACATTCTTTAGCCAAGATGGTGGTGAAGTATGTGTTGAACCAAGTGGTGTTCAATGTTTTGAAGAATCCAAATCCTTTGAAGGATGTTGAAGCCTCTGCTTTGCTTGATGTTGTTGTGCTGGTTTAAGCTTTGTTCCGGGGTAGTTTATATGTTGTAATCCACCCTTGTATTAAATCTCAAGCAATTAGCATCTCAATTCTTATGAAAGTAAAATGTTTTTCAAACTAAGTTGAAACAACCGATTGTTTTGTCGAAACAACCGATTGTTTATACTTAGGTGTTTTGAGAAAGATTGAAAACTGTTTTTGAATGGTTGAAACTGTTAAGTACCAAAACAACCGATTGATTCGAGGAAACAACCGATTGTTTGTTTTGGGACCATAACAGAAAAACTATTTTCTTTGACTGAGCTTTAAATGCTTTAACTGTATACGCTCCAGTCATTAAATGCTTTGACCAATCTTTTAATGCAATTTAAGAGTTTATTAAGATTTGATAACAAACTATATCTTTGAATATATTCAGAAAAACAGTTTTGAGAATTAAGAATCTTTTGACAAAGTTTTTCTAAGAGTTTTTCAAAGTGCTGAGATTGTTAAAAGTTTTGTGATTGATCAAGGTGCTGGAATAGGATTCTACTTGCATTGATTTCAGATATTCATCTGTAACAAGTGTAATCTTTATAATCTGTTGAACAATTTGTTTCTGTGTTTGCTGAGATTGGCTGTGTGTTCTTGAGGTGTTCAAGATCAGCAATCTTAGTGTTGGCCAAGGAGAGTGTGTTTCTTGAGGTGTTCAAGGTCATTCTCTTGGTTGTTGTGTAAGTGATCAAGTGGTGGTTGCTTAGTGGATATCCTCAGGGTTTCTGAGAAGACTGGATGTAGCTCTAGTTTGGAGTGAACCAGTATAAACAACTGTGTACAATCTCTCTATCTCTAACTCTTTAAATTCAGTTTATTTGTTGTTTGCTGGTATAAACAACCGATTGTTTCTACGAAACAACCAATTGTTTTTCTAGTACTACAGTTTTTGCTTGCTGTTTTGGCTAACTGAATTGCTGAATCAATTGGTTTCTGAAATAAATTCATTCTAGTTTTGAAAAGTTTGCGAAAACCCCTTTAAACAATTCACCCCCTCTAGTTTAAAGCCATCTTTTCTAACAATTGGCATCGAGAGCTTGGTTCTTGAAAGTCATTCAAGTTGATCCTAAAAATCTTTTAAAATGGCTGATAGACTACCGTTTGGGGAAGGTGTCTCAATAAACAGACCACCCTTGTTTTGTGGTTTGAATTACCTGTTTTGGAAAGTTAGAATGAAAATATTTATGGAATCTCTTGACAAAGGAATTTGGGATGTGATCCTGCCTGTTGACCGGGACGCAAGAACCTTGCCTCGTCAAACCTGGATCGACTTCTGCGCCGTGTTAGCCTCCGTCCTTCACCGCGATTCACCTCAAGAACCTGCAAAAGACAGAACGGCGCCGCTGCGGCCGACCACGCTCCGACGCCCAAGTCAGCGACTGAACCACCAAATACTAAGAGAAAACTCAAGAACTCTAAGGAACCGTGCAAAATTCTCTCTCAGCGTACTCAAGACTCGCAAGCGTAAAGAAGTGATCTAAACGTGCGTACCTCAGAAGTTCGTTAGAATCTCTTATATACCTGTGCACTTTCTCTCTCCTGACAGTTACACATCTGGGCACGTGGCTCGCATCCAGCTATACACGTGTCACCATCTGGAGCATCCTTGACTTGGGCGCCACTTCTTACTCTTCAGGCTTTTGGCTAAGTTACTTATGCATGACACAACTCAGTGCATAGCTGCCTTGGAGCGTGATCTCTTCTGAGTGGCGAGTTCGGGTGCCTTCGTACACACCTTCCCTGTGGTCTCGCCGGCCGCCTTCATGATCTACTTTACTTGCTTCACCGTGTATGTTCAGGTAAGCTGCCTCCCGACCTCATCCTCTGGCTAGCTAGGAAATGACTATCTGACTTCATCTTCGGCGATGTCCTTGTTTCGGCGATCTCTAACCACCATGTGGTTACGGGTTCGCATCTGGCGACTTCATCTCAAATCCGGTGACCGCTGGTTTAGGTATGCTAGAGACCGGGGCACGCCAACTTAATAACTGGCGACCACACGAGCCCCCCGACTTCCTTCCCTCCTGCCAGCCACGGGCCCTGCTCAACACGCCTATATAATAGTTCGATGCCACGTCATCACTTCCGACTACCAGGACGGTACACAAGCCCCCCAGTCTTAAGCGAAGACTTGTCCAGCGAAAAGACTAAAGAAGTCACGTCACTACCGATCTACGTGGAGCTGGCGCAGAATTCCAAACGTTCGTACTTTCTGCTTTCCTGACGCTCCACCAAACACTTTTCCAATCGCTCGACACGTGGCTTCATCAACGGTCATCTTTAGCTGTCGTTTACGCTTCCAAAAATCGTTTGAAAAACCCTTAAACCCATTTCATTTCTACTGTTCCATCATCTCTTTGCCTTCTTAAACGCTCCGAGTTTCCTCTGCAAACCCACGACGCTCTTCAACCCTCTTAATCCCCAACTTCCTTCGCGTTCGTCTGATCATCGAAAGGTACTCCCTTTACTTCTTCTGTTGATATTTGCTGCATTTTAACCGATTCGCATCATCCATTAACTGCGTGGTGCATACACTGTGGGTTGTTTCTTCTTCTTCTCCCTTTTCGCAACTTAGGGCTTCGTCTTCCATGTCTTCCATCATAACGAACTTTCGTTCGTTCGTTTCCTTTTTTTCATCCTTCGTTCACAATCAAGTCGACCCCTGCAACCTTCGCTCACCTTTTCTTTCCTTTTTCCTTTGCAGTTCCCGCGATGGCTCGAACAAAGACCACCGCGAGCACCCGGTGCTTCCTCCTCCCAGGCTGAGAGGCCTGCAACCTCTCACCCCAACCTTGCTCAGGCAACTCCACCCATCGTCGGAGGTGCCTCCATCCCTTCCCCAGACTACAAGAAGCTATACCCATGGGCCACCTCGACTTTACTGAAGGAGACCTCTTCAGTAAACTCTGCCCTGGCGGTGCTTCGATTGAAGAAAGGGGACGAGCCCAACCTTTCGTTCCACAAGGAGCACGATGACAAATTGACGGTGCTACCTTGCCCCCCCGACGTGCCAGTCTGCGCAGATGACAAAGGGAACAACAACGAGTTGTTCTGCTTTGTGTATACCACCCTCTTCAAGAAGGTGAAACTTAGGTCTTCAAGAAGGTGAAACTTAGGTTCCCCCTTACCCGTTTCGAACGGGAACTACTAACCGAGCTCGACATCGCCGCCGCCCAGCTCCATCCCAACAGCTGGGCATTCGTGCGGGTGTTTCAAATTTTGTGCGCACATTTGGGACTACCGACCTCGGTAGACGTGTTCCTTTTCCTGTTCGAGGCCAAGAACCCTAGAGATCGCCTTTGGGTGAGCCTGAACGGAATTGCTGGGAGGTCGATCCTTTCTATCTTCCAGCAATCTTACAAGGATTGGAAAGGAAAATTCGTCCAAGTGCGCCAGAATGATCGGGACACTTCGCTGCTCGACGGCTTTCCCTTGTACTGGGTAAACAAGGGCAATAAAGACTCCAAGGGAAGCTTTAGAAAGCCAAGAAGCCCCGACAACATGGGTGATTTGGACAAGGACCTGTGCCTCTTCTGGAAGAGCGTGGCAGCCGCTAACATCACCTTTCTCACCTCTGCGATCATATCCTTCGAGTTCTTCGAGGACCAACTCGAGGCTCGCATAGGTTAGTGCTTACCTCAACATTCAAGTTTTTGCCCTGTGCTGCATCTCTGTTATCCATTACTAGGCGTCCTGTCTGTTGCGCACTAGACTTGGTCTTTATTTCCTGCACCATTTGTTTGTCTCATTTGCACACTTATTCATATGTTTTACTTTTGTCTTTGAGCTCACCTGTATACTTTGCACTATGCAGATCTCATGTAGGGTAAAGGCAAGCTAGCTGAATTGAGGGCGCTCGCCCGAGCCCACGGGTTGGCGTCGGGCTCCCAAACTGTGCCCACCTCAGTAGCGGAGATCGCCGCTGCTCAGGGCAGATCGCCCCCTCAAGGCCCAGCTCCTTCAGAAGCCATGCCCGCCCAACAACGTAAGAAACTCATCCTAAGGAAGCCAAAGAGGAAAGCTCCTCAGGTGGTCCATGAGGATGAAGAAGAGGACGATGAGGCAATTGAGGATGGCCTCATCACTAAAAGGAGAAGGGTGGCACCTTCTTCACCACCTGCTCCACCCCTCTTCCAACACCAACACCGCCTTCTCCGCCAGCTCCAACTCCAACACCGCCTCCTCCCCCAGCTCCAACACCGCCAGTCCAAGCAGTACCTTTGGCGGCTGCATCTCCGGCGGTTGAGGCTACTGAGCCCAACTTCATGGAGAACCCTCCGAGCGCTTCCACGCCATTTGTATCTGCTGGAGAGGGTCCTCCTTCAACAGCCTCAATCGCGGAAGCTGCACCAGGCGGGGATGAGGGTTCTCACAACTCGCCGATAATTATCACTGAATCCCCTACATCACCACCGCGCCAAGAAGCCCAACCTTTACCAATCCAAGAGGGCGGTGGTGAGAGCTAGCACCAAGCTCCCTCAGCGCCTCCACCACCAGCGGTTGTGAGCCTTCCCCTTGCGATTAAAGGGATCTGGGGACCCTTCACAGCCAAACTCAGAATGATGGCAGAGGACCTCCCCTCCATCATATCAAAAGCTATGGAGAGCTCCAGCCAAAAGCTTCAGGACGACATCTCCATGCTTCAAGAGGAGAATCGCCTAATCAGGATCGAGGCGGAGAAGTTGTCCTGCAACCTTATGATGGCGGAAATCGAGCATTCTCGGGTGGAGGACGCGATGAGCACTGAGCTGAGGGTGGCGCGCAAGGAGGCCACCGATCTACGCCAGAAGGTGCACCTCCTAGCTCAAGAGAAAATTGAGCTAGAGAGCAAACTGGTTCCCTACCGTCTCAAGGTGGCTGACCTGGAGGCATCGATCAAAGCAGATGCAGCCAAGGTAGAGAGCCTTGAGAAGAGGTCGGTAGATCGGGAGGTCCTCTTGGGAAAAGTCGAGAAAGAGAGGGATGACACCGTGGCTAAGCTCGCCGAGGCCAGAAAGGAGAATGAGAAGATCGCCGCAGAGCTGGCCCAGGCGCAGGCGGAAAACAAGAAGGTTGCTGAAGACCTCCTTCAAGCTCGCGAGACAACTGAAAACCTAAAGAAACGAGCTGATGAGTTAGAACAACAGACCGAGGGGCTTAAAAAGCAAACTGAAGAGCTCGAGCTGAGCTCCGCCCAAATCCTCGCTGCTGGGTTTGGCGCCGCCCTGGAGTAATTTGCCTGCCAGTACCCTGATCTGGACCTCTCCATGGTGTCATTAAACAACGAAGTGGTGGATGGGAAGATCGTTCCTTCTGAAGACTAGCTGCTTCCCTCCATCACTTATTCATCTGTTCTTCTCTTGCACAACTTACTTGTAATAATTTTTCCCTTTTTGGTACATGTATTTTGAACTGATACCACTGTGTTATGAAGTTTTCTGCCTCTTTATATAATCTCTCTGTTAGCTTTGCTTTCCTTGTAAAAAATCGCTTAAACGAAATTGACTTAGTAATTCTGCGAGCGCAACTGTTCACTAACTGCTTCAAACTATCAACTTTCGAACGATAGCACTCTAATAACTTATGAACTTAAGGCAATCGAGCTTCAGCGTAAAACTATTTGCTAAGCAGCAAGATTCAATCCAACTAATAGTTTAAGGCATAGTTCACCTGATCTGCTCCATCGAAACGGGCCTTAACTCTTGCCATCGCTTGAATTTCTTCTGATCGCCAAAGAGTCTTGGCGATTCCAGCTTCCTCTTGCCTTCATAACTTGGCCATTTGTTCCCTCGTCTGGGGTAGAGGCGCCTTTCGGATCCTTCTCTACCTTCCCTGACGTTCAGAACAGTAAGCCGGATAGCTAAGTGTTCTCTTCGAACCTACCTTAGCTATCCTTCAAACTTCTTCCACCCTCCACACCGTACCTGAACTCGTTCGAGACGAGAAGGATTTTATCTTGCTTGAACTCGCTCGACGGCGAGAAGGTCTTTAACTCGCCTGAACTCGCTCATCGGCGAGAAGGTCTTTAACTCGTGCCTCTACATTGCCCCAGGGGCTACATCTTCTCTCCCCTAGAAACACTGAGGACTTTTACTGGTGCCTCTACATTGCTCTAGAGGCTACATCTTCTCTCCCCTGGAAACACTGAGGACTTTTTACTGGTGCCTCTACATTGCTCCAGAGGCTACATCTTCTCTCCCCTGGAAACACTGAGGACTTTTTACTCTTTCTCGCCTGCACTCGCTCGACGGCGAGGAGGTCTTTATCTCTTTCTCGCCTCAGGACGCGCGAGGGCGTTGAGGTCTTTTAACCATCGCTGGTGCCTCCGATCGCCGAAAGACAATGAGGAATTTTAACTTTAACTGATGCCGCCAATCGCCGAAAAACGATGGGGACTTAGAAACTTTTTAGAAAGCATGCAACATCACTTCAAAACTCGCCTTAAATCACGTTCGAGTGACAAGGTCTTTTCTTCAAAACTTTCGCAATAATGACAAGCATGCAATCTAAAACACTTTAAACTTTGAAAACTCTTTTTTATTGGGTGACCTCATTAAAAACCCTCTTTGGGGAAAAAAGAGTGCCCCCTTCAAATCGTTTTAACAGAAAGCTTGCAAACTCTTCGTGTTTGTTTTTACTTACAAGGCTTTTAACTGTAATATAACTTGAGGTGCGTGGCGTTCCAAGTGCGAGGAATCGCCCCTCCTTCCAACGTTTCTAAGCGGTAGGCGCTGTTCCCGAGCGCCTCGGTTATTCTGAACGGTCCCGTCCACTTAGGCGACAACTTGTTTTCCATCTCGTACTGGTGGGCCTTCCTCATCACCAGGTTGCCTTCTTTAAACTGCCTTGGCATCACCTTCGAGTTATACCTTCGTTCAATCCTTCTTTTCACTGCCTCAGCCTTTACTCTCGCCTCCTCCCTGACCTCATCCAGCAAATCCAGATTCAGCCTTCTTTCCTCATTCGAGTCTTCTGCTACAAAGTTCAGGAATCTCGGCAAGCTCTCCTGGATTTCCACTGGAATCATTGCGTCGCATCCATAGACCAGGCTAAACGGGGTCTCATGGGTTCCTGACTGCTCGGTGGTATGGTACGCCCAGACTATACGGGGTACCTCCTCAGCCCACGATCCCTTGGCTTTCTCTAGCCTTCTCTTCAAACCTCTCAGCAGTACCCGATTGACTGACTTTACTTGGCCATTTGTCTGAGGGTGTTCGACAGATGCAAATACTTGTTGAATTCCCACCCCTTCGCACAGCTTCTTCAACAGGTGACTTGCAAACTGAGTCCCGTTATCTGACACCAGACGCTTGGGCACACCAAACTGGCACACGATGTTCTTCCACACAAAGCTCTCGATCTTGTGTGCGGTGATCTGGGCCACTGGTTCCGCTTCAATCCACTTGGTGAAATATTCGATTGCCACCACCAAGTACTTCATCTGCCTGATCGCCAATGGGAAAGGTCCTAGAATGTCGATCCCCCACGTATGAAACGGCCAAGGGCTGTAAATCGACTTCAATTCCTCGGGAGGCGCTTTGTGCCAATCGGCGTGCTGCTAGCATTGCTTGCAACACTGTGCGTACTTCTTGCAGTCCTCCCTCATTGTTGGCCAGTAGTAACCTGCACGGAGGGTTCTCGCGGCCAGAGCTCGACCCCCGACGTGACTTCCGCAAATCCCTTCATGGAGCTCGGCCATGATTCTTGTACATTTCTCTCCGTGCACACATTCTAGGAGTGGGTGTGTGAACCCAAACCTATACAACTCGCCATCAATCATCGTGAACTTGCTGGAGTTCTTCTTTATCCTCCTGGCCTCCGTCGGATCTAGTGGGAGAAGGCCATCCGCCAGGCATCGCTTGTACTGTGTTACCCAGGTGTCTGGCTCATGGGTAGTGCAGACCTGCGCCACGTTTACCTTCTCCTCCCGACACACTCTTATTCTTGGCGATCTCAAGGTCTCCTGAGTTAAAGACCTGTGGCCCCTCGCCGCTTTCTCCGTCGACTTGCTTATTTGAAGAAGCAGGTGGTCTGCTACAAATGCCCTAGGCGTCTTCAGAGTTTCTTGGATCACCGTCCTCTGCCTACCCCCCTTGCCTGAACTGGCGAGCTTAGCTAGCAAGTCAGCTCGGGCATTCTGCTCTCTGGGCACATGGATCACTTCGAAGGAGACAAAGGAACTCTTTAACTCCCGCACATACTCCAGGTAAGCCGCCATTTGTGGATCCTTGGCCTGGAACTCGCCTGTTACTTGTCCCGTGACCAACAGCGAGTCACTCTTAGCCATTAACACCCTAGCTCCCATCTCCTTGGCCAGCAAAATTCCGGCGATCAACGCCTCTTATTCTGCTTGATTGTTGCTGGCTTTGAAGGCAAACCTCAGGGACTGCTCAATCAGCACGCCGTTGGGCCCTTCCAAGATGACTCCAGCACCGCTACCCTGCTAGTTCGACGACCCGTCCACCGAAAGCACCCAACGAAAATCATCCCCCTCAACTCGTGTTGATTCTGACGAGAGCTCGACCACGAAGTCTGCGAAAATCTGCCCCTTGATCGGCCCTCGAGGCTCATACTTGATGTCAAACTCCGACAGCTCCACCGCCCACTTCACCATCCTCCCAACTACATTGGGCTTCTTCAGAACCTTTTGGATGGGCAAGTCGGTCATCACCAGTATTGTAAAACTGTGAAAATAGTGGCGTAACCTTCTCGCCGAAAAAACCACTGCCAATGCAGCTTTCTCCAAGGCCTGATATCTCACTTTCGGGCCCTGCAGCACCTTGCTGACAAAATAAATAGGCTTTTGGACCTGATCTTGGTCTTGGGCGAGCACCGCACTCACCGCCCTCTCAATCACAGCAAAATACAATCTGAGAGGGGTCCCCACCAGCGGTTTGCACAGAACCGGCGGGCTCGCCAGGTACTCTTTAAGCTTGACGAAGGCCTCTTCGCACTCCTTCGTCCAGGCAAACTTATTGTTTCGCCTTAAACACTGAAAATACGGATGACCCTTCTCTCCGCTGGCTGACACGAAACGAGACAGGGCGGCCATCCGACCTGTAAGTTGCTGCACTTCCTTCACGGTAGCCGGGCTCCTCATCGCCAAGATGGCGGCACACTTGTCAGGATTGGCTTCTATTCCTCTTTCAGTCAAGAGAAATCCCAAGAACTTCCCCGCCTCCACACTAAAGATGCACTTCTCGGGATTCAGCTTCAACCTGAACTTGGCGATCGTAGTGAACAACTCCTCCAAGTCCGCAACGTGCTTGCTCTTCTTAACCAGCACGACATTGGCTAGCCATTCAGGGTACTGGACCTCCCTGATATGGCCTGCAGCGAGGAGCTTCTGGGTTTCATCCCTGATCGCCTGCCTTCTCTCCTCGTTGAATTTCCTTCTTCTCTGTCGCACTGGCCTGACCTGGTTGTCCATTGCTGGATGATGGCACAAGAAGTCGGGGTCAATTCCCGGCATGTCTGAAGCAGACCATGCGAAAGCATCCAGATGCCGCTCTATCACCTTGGCAATCTGGTCTTGGAGCTCAGCCTCCAAGGATCTTCCCAACTTGAAGACCTTTCCCCCGATCTCCCTTTCGAGCCATTCCTCGACGGGTTTGGGTCTAGCTTCCCTGGCGATTACCGCCCTGGCGATTCCCAGCTCCCTCGCTTCCTCTGGGCGGTTCCTCGCCTCTTCTTCCCGCTCGGCGTTCTCTCCCTCAGCCTTAGCATCCATCATGGCGACGTCTCCTCCGGCGGCCACCTCCATCGCCGCACCGACAACCCGCCACTCTGTTGGCTTAGGCCTCACACCGGGAGGCGGCGTCGTCGTGATGTAACTCGCTGACCTCTTGTTCTTCAGGCTATTCTCATAGCACTTCTTTGCTTCTTTTTGGTCAGATTTGATGGTGATCACCACCCCTTCCATCGATGGCAACGTCACCTTCATGTGCCTGGTCGAAGGCACAGCTCCTATTCTGTTGAGCGTTGGTCTTCCCAACAAAATGTTATATGCTGAGGGAGCGTTCACGACGAGGTACTTGATTTTCTCCGTTCTTGAGCCCGCCTCATCCGTGAAGGTAGTTCTTAACTCTATGTACCCCCTGACCTCCACCTGATCGCCAGCGAAACCATACAAACACCCTCCATAGGGCCTCAGCTGGTCAAGGGGCAACTGCAACTGTGTGAAAGTCGGCCAGAACATTACATCTGCCGAGCTTCCTTGGTCCACCAAATCTCTGTGGACCTTCCTTCCCACCATAACAAGCGAGATGACTATCGGATCGTTGTCATGAGGCACAACGTCCCTGAGATCTTCCCTTGTGAACGTGATGTCCACGTCTGGTGAGTGGTCCTCAAACATGTCCACCGTCATCACAGACCTCGCATACTTCTTCCTCTGTGACGCGGTGCATCCACCACTCGAGAAACCTCCTGCAATGGTGTGGATCTCTTCGTGAGTAGGCATCTCGTGCTGCTGAGCCTCACCACCTGCTGGCTGGGAGCTCGACGTGCCCCCCGTCCTTCTATCCAGCAAGTAATCGTTTAGGAACCCGCTCTTGACCAGGTTGTCGAGCTGGTATCCTAAAGCCAAACATGAGTCCACGATGTGGCCGAAGCCCTGGTGGAATTCGCACCAGGCGTCTGGCTTTGGTCCCAACACCTTGTCGCCCACCTTCTCGGGCGCCTTCAGCCTGGCTGATATATTGGGAATGGCGATCAGGTCCGCCAACCCCATGACAAACTTATGCTTCGACGGGCGATTGTACTCCCGACGTGCCAGTTGAGGGCGCCCTGGGCCCCTGCCCTTGTTCTTCCTTGGATCATAAGGATGCGAGTCCTCTGATCCCTCTTGGCCGCCGCTATCTCCAACACCCTTTGTGGCTGGATCCTGGTCTGGGCACGTGGCCTAGCGGGGGCCACGCTTCCCCTCTTCTCGGCGACCTCACTTTCATCGGCGATGTGGGCCACCGCAAGTCGCCTTACCTCAGCAAACGTGGCGGGGTGAGCCCTGATCAACGCCTCGCAGAAGGGTCCCGGCAGCACGCCCTTCTTGAATGCGTAGACCAACATCTCTTCGTCCTTGGCCGGCGAGCGGACCATCTGCGCCCCAAAACGATTCAAGTAGTCCCTGAGGGACTCTCCCTGGTACTGCCTTATGTCGAACAGATCATAGGACACCCTAGGCGGCGCCTTGTTCACTATGTACTGCTCGACGAAGATCTTCGAAACTGCTGGAAATTGGTTATGTGGCCTGTAGGCAGGCTTACAAACCATTCCAGCGCCGTCCCCTGGAGTGTGCTTACAAACATCTTGCAATACACAACATCCGATCCTCCTGACAGCATCATCTGCGTGTGGAACGTGGTGAGATGTGCCTCAGGATCCTCCACACCGGTAAAAACAGCCTTCACGGGTACCACACTCGCAGGGATAGGCGAGTCTGTAATCGCCTGAGCGAAAGGCATGGGGAAAACGCGAGGCGGCGTTGATGACGCGACCTCTTCAGCGACTGGGCGCCCTCGCTGCTCCTGAAGAGCTTGGCGCAATTCCTCAGTCACTCTGCTAAGCTCTTCATTCCTAGCCTGAGAGGCGACCAGGTCCTCATGCATCTTTGCCTGCTCTATGCGCGAGGCTTCCACATTCGCCTGCAACGCACGCATGATTTCCACCATCTGCACCATAGGCATGGCGCCTTCAGCAGCAACGGGCGCAACCGGACTTGAACGGTTGCTTCTCATCTTTCTCATGAAAACTTGACAGATCACAAAGAGCGACGAACAACACCTTCTTCAGCGACGATCGATTCAGCGATCAATCGGTCAGAGCCTCGCAAAACTCCAAAGAACTTCAAGAACACAATCTCAACAACAAACCTTCACAGAAACTCACAACTCCACCACAAACCACCGCTTCTTCCACGAAAATCCGAACGAGCGGCGAAACTTAGATCTCACCGATTAAAACTTGCGTAAGCAGCGAAAAACCTCACCTCACTGAACAAAAACTCAAATGAACGGTGGAAAACACGAAACTACCGAACGAAGCTTAGATGAACGGCGGAAAATGGTTGCACCAGCACACAACCACACAGAAACTGCAGAAACTTCCAAGAACTCACGCTGTGGATGGGAACAGGTTTTACACGGCCCCACGTTGGGCGCCTGATGATCCTACCTGTTGACCGGGACGCAAGAACCTTGCCTCGTCAAACCTGGATCGACTTTTGCGCCGTGTTAGCCTCCATCCTTCACCGCGATTCACCTCAAGAACCTGCAAAAGACAGAACGGCGCCGCTGCGGCCGACCACGCTCCGACGCCCAAGTCAACGACTGAACCACCAAATACTAAGAGAAAACTCAAGAACTCTAAGGAACCGTGCAAAATTCTCTCTCAGCGTACTCAAGACTCGCAAGCGTAAAGAAGTGATCTAAACGTGCGTACCTCAGAAGTTCGTTAGAATCTCTTATATACCTGTGCACTTTCTCTCTCCTGACAGTTACACATCTGGACACGTGGCTCGCATCCAGCTGTACACGTGTCACCATCTGGAGCATCCTTGACTTGGGCGCCACTTCTTACTCTTCAGGCTTTTGGCTAAGTTACTTATGCATGACACAACTCAGTGCATAGCTGCCTTGGAGCGTGATCTCTTCTGAGTGGCGAGTTCGGGTGCCTTCGTACACACCTTCCCTGTGGTCTCGTCGGCCGCCTTCATGATCTACTTTACTTGCTTCACCGTGTATGTTCAGGTAAGCTGCCTCCCGACCTCATCCTCTAGCTAGCTAGGAAATGACTATCTGACTTCATCTTCGGCGATGTCCTTGTTTCGGCGATCTCTGACCACCATGTGGTTACGGGTTCGCATCTGGCGACTTCATCTCAAACCCGGTGACCGCCGGTTTAGGTATGCTAGAGACCGGGGCACGCCAACTTAACAACTGGTGACCACACGAGCCCCCCGACTTCCTTCCCTCTTGCCAGCCACGGGCCCTGCTCAACACGCCTATATAATAGCTCAATTCCACGTCATCACTTCCGACTACCAGGACGGTACAGGATGCAATTGAAAATGGTCCTTTTATTCCAAAGTTTGAAAAAGATGGTTCTGTCATTGAGAAGCCATGGTCTCAATGTACTGATGCAGAAAGCAAAAAGGCCAAATTCGATTGCATTGCCAAAAATATTATAACATCTGCTTTAAATTCTGATGAGTTTTTCAGGGTCTCACAATGCAAATCATCAAAAGAAATGTGGGACACTTTGGAAGTCACTCGTGAAGGAACAAATGAGGTGAAAAGAGCTAGAAAGCATGCTCTCATCCAAGAGTATGAGATGTTTAAAATGCTTAAAGGTGAAACAATAGCTGAGGTGCAGAAAAGGTTTACGCACATCATATATCACCTTATGAGCCTAGACAAGACGTTTGACAAAGAAGAGCTGAACATCAAGATATTGAAATGTCTTGATAGAGCATGACAACCAAAGGTAACTGCTATTTCCGAATCTAAAGATCTAACATCATTAAGTGTTGCTTCTTTGTTTGGAAAGCTTAGGGAACATGAGCTAGAGATGAATAAACTCAATGTTCAAGAGAGTGAAGATAAGCACACAAGGAGCATAGCCTTGAAAGCATCCAAGCATAAGGGAAGGCAAGATTCAAGTGATGATAGTGATGAGGAAAATCTTAGTTTGCTGTCAAGAAAATTCAGCAAAATCCTAAAGAGAAACCACAACAAAGACAACAACAAGGATAGGTATGGAAACAAGAAACCTAATGAATTCAATTCAAATAACTATACTTGTTTTGGTTGTGGTGAGCAAGGTCACATAAAGGCAGATTGTCCTAACAAGAGCAAAGAGAAAAAGACAAGCTACAAGGAGAAGAAAGGCAAGATAAAAAGAGCCTACATAGCTTGGGATGAAAATGAGGTGTCATCATTAAGTTCTTTATCAAGTGAAGATGAAAAAGCAAACATATGTTTGGTAGCTGAGGATGATGATGATTTTTGTAGTTCAAGTGAGGTAAGTTCATGTGCTTCCTTAAATGAACAAAATTATAGTGAATTGCTTGAAGCTTTTCAAGAAACACATGATGAAGCTAATAGATTGGTTCTTTCAAACAACCGATTGAAAGATCTTAACAGTGGGCTTGAAAAGAAAGTTAAATCACTTGAAGAGGATCTGAGAAAAGCAAAAAATGATTTTGAAGAATTGGAAAATCATTTCAAAAATGCCTCTTGCAAGTGTGACACTCTCATTTGCACAAATTGTGAAAATCTTGAGAAAAAGGTTCACTATCTTGTTGAAACTGTGGACAAGCTTTCAAAGGGGAAATCAAACTTTGAGAATGTCTTGACATCTCAAAGCTGTGTTTTTGGAAAGGCTGGTTTAGGCTTCAATCCACAGAACAAGCAAGATAGGTTTTCAAAAAGTTTTTTAAGAAAATCAGAAAAACAACCGATTGTTAAGACGAAACAACCGGTTGTTACATGCTTTTACTGCATGAAGAAAGGCCACTCTGTTAGATTCTGTAAAATTAGAAAATATTATGTTCCTAAAGGTTTTATGAAATGGATTCCTAAGGGATGTGATGTTTCTAACAGCAAAGTAAAGTCAAATGGACCCAAATTTGTAAGGGGACCAAATCTTGCTACTTGAAATCGTTTATGCAGGAAAAATAAAGAGAAAAAGAAGAACTGAGCCATCTGATCAAGTTGTTGAAGAAAAAGGCAGTCATTGAAGCTGAATCAATGTTACGCAAAAGATCAAAACAGTGAAAAGGAGTTTTCTTGATCAACAAGCAATTCGCTCATTGAAGAATCAACACAAGGATAAGACTTTCCTGTATTTGTTCTCAATCTCTGTTTCAAAGTTCTTTCTTGTGATTCATTTTCTTTAATCAATGTCATCTGATTTAAACTGCTTCTGCTCATGGTTAAAATTTCAAAAATCAAGTTTTAACTGCTGTAGAAAAACAACCGATTGTTTCTTCGAAACAACCGATTGTTTTGGGTCTAACAAGAAATTGATTTAATTGCTTTTTTGAAATTCTATCCGTTGCATATCAATTTAAAAGAGAGAATCTTGGTCAAAAGATCTGTGTTGAAAGCTGATCATGTTCAGAAAGAAGTTACAACAGTCATAAAGGAATATATTCCAAAATCTTGGAAATTCAAGAGCCTTAATGACTAGTCAAAGATCACATGTGAAGACCATGTGATTTTCAGCTTTTTCTGACATTTTCTGTGTTGAATAGAGTCAAGTCCTCTCTCTCTGAAAATCAGGTACCCTTTGAATGAAATTAAATTCAAATTGATTCTCTTACTGCTATAAAATCCAGTGCAGATTTCTTCCACAAGAACAACCAATTGCAACATCTCTTGCAATATCTATTGCACCATCTCTTGCAAAAATCTGTGAAGTGTTCTCTCCTCTGTTTTTGTCTCTGATGTCATGGAATCAACCCCTCCCACCTCCAAAAGAGTCAAAACCAGGGCTGTAAGGTCTGGAGGAAGGCTAGAAGGCTGGTTTTCTGTAGACAATTATCTCATTGAGAAGTATAGATATGAGACAAGTATCAAGAAGATAAACAGCCCCAAGGTTGTATGCTTTGATTGACTGAAAAGTCAAAAGCTTGATAATGTGAGAAGGCTGCTCAAGGTTCAATCTCTCAGAAAGTTCCTAGAGATGAAGGGTAACATCTGTCCAGATTTGGTGAGGGTATTCTACACCAACTTGAAGTTTGAGGGAAACAATCTAGTTTCTCATGTGAAAGGTGTGGAAATGGAGATAACTCATGACGTTTGGGCTGCTGTTGCTGGACTTAAGTTCTCAGGTCTGAGAATCAACAAGAGAAACCTTGGTGTGGTGGAGGATTTTATTAAAATCCAGTTCTACAAAAGCTGCTTGAAAAATCAACATGTTCAAGTTAGTACATGCTCGGTTGGAGGTTTGAAGCTTGATGAGAGGTTGCTTGCTCTCATTGTAACTTGGATTCTAACTCCAAGGGGGAGTAACCACTCTGTGCTAACTGAAGAAGATCTGGTTTATATCTTCTGCATCACCAAGAAAGTCAAGATCAATTGGATTCATATAATCAAAGAACACATGCAAAAAGCCATGAGGTTAGGTGATTATCATTATCCCTATGCTGTTTTAATATCTAAGTTTCTACTCTATTTTGAAGTTAATCTTGAAGATGAAACTTCTGAGCTGGTCAAGTCAACTCAAGAGTTGAACAATGGATCACTCAGCAAGATGGGCTTTACAAAAGTAGGTGGAAAATGGATAAGTAAGGATGGTGATCATGGTGCCTCATCTAGTGGTGCTGCTCATCTTGAACAAGATGAACCTGCTGATATGGATGTTCAACATGAAGATCCAACTGAAGATTTTCAAGATGCAGGACCTAGTGCTGCTGATAGACATCAAGGAAAAAGAATGCCAACCATATAATCTTTTGAAAGACAAATGATGGATAGGCTTGATAGCTTTGCTGAAAATCAAAGGAGCCTCCATAATCTCTGTGTTAGTAATTTCCAAAGGATTGACACCAGGTTTGACAACATGGATGCAAGGTTTATGACTCTGGATGAACAGATTGAAGCTGTCCAGAATCAAATCTTTGATCTTCAGTTTGCTGATGAAAAAGAATGAAGGAAAAACAACTGATTGGTCATCGAAACAATCGATTGTTTTTGGCTGTTCTTTTCTAGTTTTAAAATTTCTTTTCTTCTGCTGTTGCTGTTTTATTCTGATATAATGAACACATTATCTTGTTTTATCTCTTATCTTTGTCTATTTGTGAAGACAAATAGGGGGAGATATATGCTGTGTTTCGAGTTGGGGATAACTGCAAATTGAAAAACGTGGACCAAAACAACACATCCGTCGAGCTTCCCTGATCAATGAGAACCTAATGCACCTTTCTCTCCACCATAACAACGAATATCACTATCGGATCATTGTCGTGAGGGACTACACCTACCAAGTCTGCCTTCGTGAAGTAGAGATCTAGCTCTGGCGTATCATCGTGATCTCTAACTTCCAACGACATCACTGCCCTTGCATACCTCTTGCGCTTGGTAGTCGTGCTGCCTCCCCCAGAAAACTCGCCCGAGATCGTTTTTAACTCGTCGTGCACGGGGACCTTGTGTGCCTGGTTTCTTAGGACGGCTTCCTCCTGGGATTCTCCTTGGTCGGCTTCAAGGTATTCCATCAAGAAATCGTCCTTCAACAGCTCGGCCAACTGGTAGCCCATAACCATACACCACTAAATATCATGCCCGAACCCCTTGTGGAATTTACACCAAATATCCTTTCTTCCCCCCAAATTTCGGTCATCCTTTTAAGGAAACCTCAGCTTCTCGGTCACTGTAAGTATGTTTATCAGTTCCTTGTATGATATGAGGAACTTGGGATGGAAATCCTTTTCTTTGCCTCTCGCCTTGAACTCGCCCTTCCTGTAAGGGGCATGTCTGACTTTTGCTTTCTTCCCTGCCGAGGTCTCATTAATCCTCAAAGGCTGGGAAGCTTTGTTAGCCTCCTTTGGCTTAGCCATTCGAGAATGCAAACCATTGTTCATAGCCACCACTGCTTCTTCAAAATTAATGTGGGCGACCGTTCTTCGTCTGATTTCGGAGAAAGTCTCTGCCGAATTTCTGATAAGGAAATCGCAAAACGGTCCTGGAGCGACCCCTTGCTCAAAGGAAGACACCATGATGTTCTCATCATGAGTCTGGAGTCTCACAGTGAGAGCCCAAAACCGGTTCAGATAATCCTTTAATGTCTCTCCTTCCCTCTGGCGCACATTGAAGAGGTCATATAAGACCGAGGGTTTAACCCGGTTGGCATAAAACTGCTCTCAAAACAGTTTGGCGAACTGTGCAAAAGAGGTAATATGGTCATCCGGGAGTTCACTGAACCACTGTATCGGTGTACCCGTGAAATTACCCATGAACATCTTGTACCGCACTGCATCTGACCCACCTGAGAAGATCATCTGGCATTAAATGTGGTAAGATGACTCTCAGGGTCTTCTACTCACGTGAAAGTGATCTTAGGTGCCACATAGTGCGCGGTTACGTGAGAAAGGCTCAGGGAAGTCTCTCTTAGGCGGGTTTGGATCTCGCTCTCTCAGGTTACGTCGATCTCGCTGTTATAGGTCTCTACGCAAATTCTCATTTTTTGCGTAACTCTTCTCGTACTCTCTCTTGCTCCTGTCTGGACTGTTCGTTGGCCTCTTGGAGATTCCTAATGGTCTCCATAACCTACTATAGTGTGGGAGCCTCACCTCCTTCTTGTCCTGGTGGTACTTGCCTCGTATTCCTCATCTTCGTTTGTAAACTCGAACCAGAATGTGGATGAGATCAAGTTT
This sequence comes from Phaseolus vulgaris, assembly GCF_051622355.1. Classification (NCBI taxonomy): domain Eukaryota; kingdom Viridiplantae; phylum Streptophyta; class Magnoliopsida; order Fabales; family Fabaceae; genus Phaseolus; species Phaseolus vulgaris. The sequence goes on from NC_143508.1 coordinate 36,253,322, forward strand.
TAGCGTGTCCCACGGTGGGTGCCAAATGTTCTCGCCGGTTGACTAGGTTGAACGCCTTCTCTTGAATTTTTCGCAGTTGAGTATTGACTTGTGTCTCTCTGTTGAACTGAAACATGACTCCGTTGTGACAGAGGGCGCCCTACCTGTTGATTGCACTCCGACGCTCAAGTCAGTAAGGGCTCACAAAAAGTAAACAATTTTTAGTCTAGTGTGCAAAAACAATGTACCTTCACTTAGAGACTCAATCTCCTTTTATCACCACACATGCAACGTGCAACAGCTCTCCCTGGAGATAAGCAAATCTCAAATGAAAACATTCACATTAAATTTTTATCTCTAACAGAAAACCACCTGCCATGGGCACCAATGATCTTCAGGTGTTAACCGCAGGCTCACTTTCTGTTACCAATGCACCTCCCTATCTTCCTAGGGTTAATAACAACTATCCACGTGCAACAAACATGCAACAAAAAAAATATTGACTCGTAATAATAACAAATATACACAATAATCTCAAATATTATATTCACTGCCCCATATATATCGATAAGCACGTGTACACAAAATTATTTCGTGCAACGACCCTACTGTGCGCTTTGGGCTCATCCCTGTAAGAGGGCCATTTACGCAAGTCTCACCCAGGACCAACAACTGAGCTATCACAAATTTACTACCGAGAACCGAGCTTTGATCAGTACATTTACCCTTTTACCTGTGAACAACACCCTACCAGAGGATTCATTGGAAATTGTACATGAGTTGCCTTCAAAATTAACCTTGTAGCCCTTGTCACATAGTTGCCTAATACTTAGAAGACTGTGTTTTAGTCCTTCCACACATAAGACATTCTCAATTGTGGTTGAATTTTCAGTATCAACATTTCCTCTTCCAAGAATCCTTCCTCTGTTATTGTCTCCATATGTGACATGCCCTTCAGCTTTAAGTTTCAGACTTGTGAACTGAGCCAAATCACCAATCATGTGATTTGAGCATCTACTGTCCAAGTACCACTGGTTTTTCCTGTTGTTTTTCTGCACAAACAAGATTAACACATATGGTACCCCTTATTAGACTAGGGTCCAACAGGACTAATACCTTTCCTTAGGAAACAATTTGGCCAATCCTTTAGGAACAAGGTATTTTCTAGCTTTACATGTTCTAGAGATATGTCTAGATTTCATACAATAAAAGCAAGAGACAAAATGCATTGTATTTGAACTGTTAAAAGAAGAATAACCTGTTTTAGAAGGAACAAAAGAACTAGACAGCTTTTTAACATTGTTCTTTCTTCCAGAATTATATCCTAGCCCATCTTTATTAAAAACAACATTCTGTTATCCTAGAAGAGTTTCAAGATTTTCTCTTCCTATGGTGAAATTTGATAAGGTTTTCAAAAGATATTCTACTTGTTTTTCCATTTTCTTACAGTTTTCACAGGTTTTTATGGATGCATGCAAACATGTCAATTCAAGACTAACAAGATCAATTTTAGCTTTGTGTAATTCTTCCTCAAGTGACTTAACCTTAGGTTCAAGTACCTTGTTTGCATTATTCAGTTTGTTACATATGACAACTAATCTGTTTGCTTCATCATGGGTTTCTTTAAAGGCAATTAATAGTTGATCATAAGTTTCAGAATCAGTGGAAAACTCACTAATCGAATCAGATATTGATCCTTCAATATTCACCATGAAGCACAAATTTGCTTCTTCACTTCGAGTTGAGGAGTCACTTGTTGAGGAGACTTCATTTTCCTCCCAGGAAATATATTATCCTTTTCCTCTTCCTTTTTCACCCTTCTTGTTGGCTGGTTTTTCTTTATTTTGATTGTTTGGACAATCAATCTTTATGTGACCTGGTTTACCACAGCCAAAGCAAGTGTAGTTAGAAGAATTTGATTCATTGGGTTTATAGCACCTTTTCCTTTGTTGAGTCTAGTCTTGGTTTCTATTTTAGGAATTTGCTGAACTTTCTGGTGAACAGACTCAAAGTCTCAACATGTTCAGGATTTTCTTCTTCATCACTTGTATCATGTTGTATGCTAGTCTTTAAAGCAATTCTCTTGGTTCTTCACTCCACTGTTTCTTGTTCTTTTAGTCTTTTGAGCTCTAGCTCATGCTCCATCAGTTTTCCAAACAAAGCAGCAGTGGACAACTTGGATAAATCTCTGGTTTCAAAGATTGTTGTTAACTTGGGTTGCCAACTCCTGTCAAGTCATTTCAGCACCTTAATGTTGAGCTTTTCCCTGTCAAAAACCTTCATAAGTCCAGTGAGATGGTTTACAATATGTGTAAACCATTTTTTCACATCGGCAATATTTTCTTCTGGCTCCATCTTGAAAAGTTCATATTCTTGAATGAGTGAGTTCTTTCTTGATCTTTTCACATCATCTGTGTCGTCATGTCTTACCTCTAATATTTCCCACATCTCCTTAGCCGAGTTGCACTGAGACTCTCTAAAGAATTCATCCATATTCAAGGCAGAGGTGATGATGTTCTTTGCTATAGAATCATATTGAGCCTTCTTCTTTTCACTTTCACTCCATTCTGACCATGACTTCTTTATAGTTTCTTCTTTGACCACCTGCATAGCTACAAAATGTCCATTGACCACTGCATCCCAAATTCTCATGTCAATAGATACCATTAAAATATTCATTATAATTTTCCAAAATGCATAATTCAATCCACCAAACATAGAAGGTCTATTGATAGACACACCCTCAACAAAAGGCATTTTAAACTCAGACATAATGCACAAAACTTGAGTAAAATACAAGTCCTAGATCTTGATACCAATTGTTGGGTCTATTAGTATCTAAGTTCAAGAGAGGGTTGAATTGAGCTTTTAAAAATTTTCACAAACAGAAATTGTTTTCTAGTAATCCAGAAAAAGAATAGATTGATTTAAAAAAGAACAGATTTATTTTCTGATTACTTTTTCAAATCCAAAACCTTAATCAGATTAGCTTGAGATTAAAAGATAGTTTTTCCATAATAGTGTAGGCTCTTTTACTGTAGCAAAATTTACACCCTGAAATTCAACTTTGAATCTTTAACAAGTGATCTTGAAAAGAATATGAGTCTTAAAAAGAGTTAGTTTAAAGATTTATTACTCTCTTTAAACAGCCAACACACAGATTCAGATATTTGCAAACAACAAAGAACTTATTCAGGATCTTTGAAGAACAGTATGAACAAGCCCAGAAAGAACAAATTTAATTTTGATTCAACAGATTTATTTTCATGGCAGATTATCAAATTATGCAGAAAACAAGTGTAGGGATTGAGAAGAAAGATGGACACACGGTTTATACTGGTTCACTCATCAAGAGCTACATCCAGTCTCACCTCACACCAAGGTGAAATCCACTAAACAATTCAAAAAAAATTACAAAACCTTGTGGTTCTTGAACCCTTCAAGAACAAGCCACACACAATGTTGAAAGACTCTATTTCAGCAGCAAGAACACTCCAAGAAACCCTATCAAGAAGTGTCTAAACAACCACCTCTACACAAGAATGAATAAGGAAAGAAAGCACCTGAAGAGAAGATGCAAGAAACCTAAAACAACAGCACTTTTCTATAGTTCAGCAATGACAGAACCTCAACCCTTGACCAAGGCACACAATGAACAAACACACTTGAATTTCTTTAAGAGAACCTTTCAAGAAAACATTCAAAGCTTTTGTCTCTCAATGAAAACTCTTGGATTTGTGTTTAAAAACGTGATCACTCAGTATCCTTTCATGTGAGATGTGCCTCTCTTTATATAAAAAACAGTTTATAACAGTTTTTCAAAAAATAGTTGAAAGTTGTTATAAAAAGAACTGGTTGAAGTTAAAATAAATGGATTGTTTTTCTGAAAAACAAAAGATGACTTTAAAACCATTTCCGGCTCATCTTAACCAAAAGATGCCCTAACAAAATTTTGAAAAACATTAACCAGTTCATAAATAAATATATTGTTTTACAAATCAACAGATTTATTTTTGTGTAGTAACCTGATTTTGAGAAAACTTAAGGTAGTTGATAAAAGATTTTTGAAAAACTTTTTGTGCTTGATCTTACCACCTTGGTTTAGGATATGAAGTGGGTCACGAAGCAAAAGGCCACCTTAAACTCACTCTAACCTACTATGACCACTAATAACATCTTCACTAACTTCAAAGCAAACAATACATTTTTCTACATCAAACACACACTAAGACTTCCTGAGAAGAAGCTTCATCCATCTTCAACAACAGTGGTCAATGCAATCAAGTCCTTTTTTGATTCAGAAATGGCAGTTACCTTTAACTGCCATGGTCTGTCAAAGCATTTTAGTATCTTGATGTTAAAATCATATTGAGCCTTTTTTCCTTCACTCTCAGTCCATTGAGAACAATGTTTTTCAATAAAAACATTATCTCTTTAAAGCTTAGGAATAAAAGGATCATTAGTGATAGCATCCCTAATTTCTCTATCAACTGACTCAACAAAAAATTTCATTATTATCTTCCAGAATTGATAGTTCATCTCACAAAACAAAGGTGTTTTGTTTATAGAAACACCTTCCCCAAATAGTAGTTTTTCAGCCATTTTTCAAAAGGGATTTAGTATCGAAATTTGAGTATCTTTCAAGAACTTATCTCCTGACGCCAATTGTTAGAATGTATGGATGAAACAAAAGGGGATGAATTGTTTTAGCAAGATTTTCGCAAAAACTGGAAGTAGATTGAAAATATCAGTTATACTGGTTCACGTAGAGAAATTTATACTGGTTCACTCTTAACCAAATGCTACATCCAGTCCCCAGCACACCATTGAGAATTCACTAAGTAATCAAAAGCAGATTACAACACAGCCAAAAATGTTGATCTTGAACCCTTCAAGAACAACAACACTCTCAACAAAACCACAATGTCTAGAAACGCTATTTGAAATTTTTTTACACACAATATATAATTAAAAGAAAGAATTAGAATACACATGGGTTGTACAAAGTTGAAGAACAATAGAACAGAAAATCCAGATTCCTATTTCACACAAAAGCAATGATCATATGACAAGATTGATTCTTAAAGCTCTTTGATCTTTCTCTTGAAAAATGTTTTCAATAATCTCTCTTCTTCTTTTTAAAATGATCAGAAAACAATTTTTACATAGATTTTTAAAGATGGTTAAAACAATTTGATCATTAAATGAAATACGTTAAATACATTTAAAAACAGTTTAAGAAAACATAACATAATCATGTTAAAATCACTTAATTGATTTTTTAAACAAACTGGTTGTTTTCATTTTCTGTTAAAAGACTAAACATAAAAAGCCACTTCATTTATCAAAATAACTTATTGATTTTGCTTTACAGAAAAGACAAAAGAAAACAAATCATTTTTAAATCCTTTTAAAAACCCTAAGTGTAATTCAATCAATTGTCACGATAAATCAACCTGTTGAAAAACTTGTTGTAGTCACCAAACTTGAACAAAAACTTTTTCAACTGATTTAAAACACGAAATAACTAACTAAAATTAACACAAAATTGAAAAACAAAACTTTCAAAAGAGATTTCAAATCATACGAACTTGGATCATAACTAAGTGTAAATTAACAACTCAAATTCTACCTAACTACACACACAACAACAGATTCTTCAAGTCTTCAAGCTGGATTTGGAAATCATCAAAGCATCTTGTTCAACATGGTTTACTTAATGTTTTTGTTGTAGATGACATCAATTGTCCCATGGTGCTTGAGTTGTTACGTTCTTCTCTTGTCGATATTGACTGCCCTATCGACATCAAATGATATGATTGTCTTGTGGCGAATTATGCCTTGAACTTGGCGACTAAGGTGTCAAAGCAATCAATAGAGTGGGTGAGCAGCCGCGTGGACTAGCTTAATGCAACTCCCTTCAACGAAGTGAGGAATACTTGACACAATAGGGCATCACGGTTTGTGTATAGGCTGACCTAGGCATCCACATGCTTGTCTGAATCGGTCGTGCCTTCATACTTGTCCAGGGTTGGGTTCTTCCAAGTGCTTAGGAAGAGACTTTCATGATGGTCTTAGTGAATGGGTCATGTTGAGGGGAGGCCATGTGTGCTAATCAAGATGGATTGCCTCGTACTTTGGTGATGGCAGTTGTCGGCCTTTTCTGTTCTTGGTGGGATGCGCTGACTAGCTCGGTGGGATCACAAGTTTCCTCCTATGTGATTGGGATAGTTTGGCTATCACCTAACTTCTACTTTATGAGCATTCTCCTCCCTAAGGACAACTATTTCTTCCTTCTCCTCCTCTTCAGAGTGTTTACCTTCTCTTCATTCTTTCTCTTCAACATTTCTATCTCCCTTCTCATCTCCCTGATCATTACCATCGGGTTTTCCTGATGATTCTCGTCCTCTTCCAATGTATGTCTGTCATTGCTCATCATGTTTCTAGTTGTTACCATGTGGATCTTCTGTAAGGTTTTTTTTTTTTCCAGCTCCACAGTAGGCACAAAAAGTGTTCTTACAAAGGTCAAATATTTACACTCACTCTCCACGGTCTTCGATATTTGATATTCGGTCTCTTGGTCTCGCAGTCTTTCAACTTCACGGTCAAGTCTCTTCATGCCACGATATTTGTAGGTTGAGACCTGTAAATTCATTCTGATGCTGAAGTTAGTTTAAGTTCGAAATCAATTCACAAGATTAGATTTTTCATACCTAATAACTTTGGGATATTCTCGTATTTATAAGAGTTGTTTTGGACTTCTAATAATACAAGTAGATGAATTAGATCCAACAACCTAATAACCTAATTGTATCCTAATTCTAATTTATAAATACTTGTTATATATTAATCGTAATTTAGATCCTCTAAGTCTTGTCACGTGCAAGACGTGCTAAAGTGCCGAATGTCAATATAAATTCAGTCTCTCGATTTGCATCTCGGTAGTACAATAGTTATAAAAGTTAGTAACATAATCTACTTAATTTGATAAAATTTAATTTAAATAATGAAAAACATATTCTTTTAGTTTGATAATTTTTTTTTAAATTATTTAATGTGGTAAAAAGTTTGTTTATTTTTTATCAGGATAAAGACCTAAATAAATTTTTTATATATTCCGTGCATCAACACAACTTATCCTATTAATTTAAAATGAATTTTTCAAATCAAATTTATGATAACCCACCCCAATTTCTTTCCATTCAAACATACTATTTTTTTTTTCAAATTATTTCTCACTTATTTGTCTTCCTTTTTTTTTATTTTCTTTTAGTGTTCTATATTTTTTTTCAATACCAAACGAATTAGACAAAAAGGAAGAGACTCACCATTTATTTATGTTTTCAAAGTAATATATGTTTTAAGCATAAATAAAAGTAAGATATGTTTTAAAATGTTGTCTTTTAAAAATTAAATTAAATTAAATTGTTGAAAGAAATATGAATGAAGGTTGTGAAAACCACTGGGCTTGTTGTGGGCACTGATCCAAAGTCGCATCTTTGCTCAACTCGTCATCGCCAAGCAAATCGCAGCAAAGCAGAGTCTGAGACTGAACTCCGACGATGCCTCCCGTCGCTCCTCGATCCGGCGATGCCATATTCGCCAACGTCGAACGCGTTGTAAGCAACCCTTACCCAAAACCGAAACCAAAACCCTCTATTTGGTTTTCCAGAAAATAACACTGCAAAAAGTCCTCTCTCCTCTCGATCCTGCAACAATTTCCTCTCCACACACTGGATTCCTCGATTTTGTTTTTCTTTTTTCCTGAAAAATGTGAACTTTCTTTATGCTGAAGTTTGTGGAATTTAGTGAGTTCGTTTCATGGGATCGTAATTGGTTTGGATTGTGCAGAATGCGGAGCTGTTTACTTTGACTTACGGTGCAATTGTGCGTCAATTGCTCACGGATCTGGAAGAGGTTGAGGAGGTTAACAAGCAGCTTGATCAAATGTAAAACTTTGAATCTCTCTCTTCTTTTGAATTTGATAAATGTGGATAGTTTATCGTTTTATGTAAAAAAAATAATTTTTTGGTTCATTGATTTTCGGGGTGGGAGACTATCATTGTTTGTTAACCTTTCCTTCATGTAATAAAAAAAGTCAGTTATGTGCCATGTGGAATTTGCCCCGATAATGGACATGTGGTGATCCTAGACCATATAATAATTTCTTGTAAGAAAAATAGGAATAGAAAGAGAAAAGAAAATGGAAGATAAAGAGGGTTTATCAGTATAATGTAATTACCCTATTCATATTTAGATTGCTTATATTACGTAAGTGAATTTTGGTGGGTGGTTGGTTTTTCAGGGGTTATAATATTGGAATCCGTTTGATTGATGAGTTTTTAGCTAAGTCTAATGTCTCAAGATGCAACGATTTCAAAGAGACAACTGATGTAATTGCAAAGGTATTGTACTGTATTTTTTGGTCTTTACTTGCTGGAGAAAAATGTGTGAAGTATCATCCTCGTTGTACTGCATAAAAAGTTCTGCGCTTCTGTTTGTTCATTTTATCTATGTTATTTAATGTGCAGCTTTCTGAAATTAACTTGCTATTTAATGTTGTTGGTAGTATCAAAAAAGAGATCTTGTTGACGAGTGCTCTAAGGATGCTTGTTAAGAAATCAGTAAATAGAATGTTTTTCTCAGAAATCATTGAGAGTGGATTTGCAATATTAAATGTTACGCTTTCCTGGAAAACTTTTCCACTTTTGATTCATGAATTGGTTCTTTTAAATGAAGCTAAAGCTTAAATGGACAAGTTCCACAAAATTGTTTTACTTTTCTCTTCTCATTAAAAAGGTAATTTCTTATTATTTCATTTTCTCTCTTGCTTTTAATTGTGTAATTTGAAAATTCATATATTACATCCTTATGAACTGTATTCTTCTAAGAAGTATGTTAGTAAATTTTATTTCATAGAAATGAGTATTTATTTTCATGTATATATGTCATTTGAAAATACTAGTATATGGACTCAGGTGAGCTGCACCTGCTCCACACATTATTTATTATTAACTCTTATATGCACTAGTTTGTAGTTGGATTTTGGTTGGACCTGAGTATTTAGTTAAAATAGTATGTTTCTGAGATTGAATATACTAGGCATAGGAATCAACCCTTGTGAAGGGGAAATCCTTGGAAAGGAGACCTTTCCTCTTTGCTCTGGTCATATTTAGAAAAACAATAAAATAATTAATTTCTATAAATTCTTTTCACTATTTCTGTTGTGGTTTCCTAACAGATTTGAACTTGATTCCGCACAACACATTTGTGGCCTTTTTATGGAGGGAGGGGGAGGGGGGGTGGGTGGTTGTATAATTTCAACATAATGCACAACTAAGATTAAAAAGTGAACTGCTATTATCTTGAAGTGCATTGTTTGGCCGTTTTAAGTGCTACCTCACTAAAAAGGGTTATGCCATAGAGCAATTGATGTAATAACATGTTACTTTGTAAATATAGAGTGTCAATGAAAGGATGGGCAGGAGGCCCAAAAGAAAGAAGATTAAATGGTTAAAGGATTTTACATAATATAGTTAGATTATGGTTTATTTGTCTTGAGCCAGGAATGACTTGTTGAAATAATACTTGTGTTGAGTCAGGAGTGACCTATTGAAATAATACTTGGGTTGAGTTAGGAGTGACTTCTTGAATGAATACTTCGGGTTGAGTCATGAGTGTCTTGTTGAAAGAATACTTGGGGTTTAGCCATGAGTGGCTCGTTGAAAGAATACTTTAGTTGAGCTAGGAGTGGCTTGTTGAAAGAATACTTGGGGTTGAGCCAAGAGTGGCTTCATGAAAGAATAATTGGGGTTGAGCCACAAGTGGCTTGTTGAAAGAAATACTTGGGGTTTGAGCCATGAGTGGCTTGTCGAAAGAATACTTTAGTTGAGCTAAGAGTTGCTTGTTGATAGAATACTTGGGTTGAGTTAGGAGTGGTTTGTTGAAAGACTATTTTTTTGTACTTCGCAGCGGTAGTCTGCTTAGTGGAACATTACTTATTGGTCAAGAACTGGATGTAGTACGTGCTATCAATCGAACTTATATAAATGCTGAGTAATGCTTCTCTCTTTAACCTTTTACATTGCATGTTATTAAGTCCGTGCTAATTAAAGAAGGTGAAGCTTTTTCAAACTAAGTTTGTAGAAGTCTTTGTTAGATCGTCTAACTGGCGAAGTATCATAAGATACTTGCAAAAACCTGCTAAAATTTTAAAACACAGTTCAACCTTCTCATGTTTTTCTTGTCTTTCACACCCTCAAATGCTGGTTTCAAAATCTTAACAGCCTCTGTCACAACCACCGTCATTGTCATTAACATACTTCCACTCACATTTTTTGGTCACATTTCCCACTAACCCCTTCCATATCTTTTTACTCTGACCTTAACCACAGTCAACCTCCCACACTACTCTTACACCCTCTTCCTTAGTGTTTGTCTCATTGCCTTGCCTACTTCAAACACACATAGATCTCTCTATACCCCCTAACTCAACTATTCAGTTGACCACAATGTTCACTTACCTACCCACACACGTAAAACTACTAAAACTACCCTCGAACAAAACACAACATCCCCACCACCCATTCCACCTGAAGTTGTTCCCCACCAATCTATCACATCAACTCTAGCACGTCCAACTGGCCCCATAATACACACACCTTGCAGACCCCAAATTTAAAACACAACCTACCCATCGCTAATCCCTATGAGCTCCACAAACCCAATAAACCATCACATGTCACCCCTACAGTGTCACTTCCTTTGGATTTTCCTATCTCTTCACAACTGTTACTTGTACCTCCACCATCCCACCGACTAAAGCCTATACCCATTCCTGACAAATATCGCCGCCCCCCTCACATATTTTGTTGACTCCTTTTTCCAAGCCCCAGCAATCATCCCATCACATGATTGTTAAATATAATATTTATAATATTTTTTTTTCTTTTCCTAAAGATGATAGTGACACTTGTAGGGTCATCATTTAGTTGTTGATACATTTTAGATTATATGTGTATTCCTTCCTGCCTATTATAATCAAGGAAATGATCAATGTTTATGTTTGTCTTCCTTATAGCTTTAACGGTAATTTTTAGGGTATTTTATAGTAGATAGCCTATAGCTTCCTATCTGTCAACCTCATCAGACCCATGCTTTTATTAAGTGGGATTTTGGTAAAACAATTTCTTTCTCTCTCTGCACCTTACAACGAAAGCTTTTAAAAGAAAATCAATTATGTTACAAATATAATTAGTGCCCAAACTTGGTTTAAGAATGATGAGTACCACTGTCCTGGTTAACCACTTGTCATCACCAACTATCTAGTCAATATTCACTCACTTTTGCCAAGTGTTGTAGGAGGATATCATATACATGATTCCTTTATGATTTTGTTCTATTATACTCAGCTGGCTTTTGTCACATGTTGTGATTGGTTTGGGCTATGGGTGTTTAATTTCAGTACGTAACAGCTGGGTGACACTTTGATTGGTATGTATGAGGTTCACAGTTTTAAACATTGATTCTTGGCTTTTTTATCAACAATTTTTTGTTTGTTTATTAATTATATTACTCGTAAAATGTATTTAAACGAGAAGGTAAGTTTTTAATTTTATCAACTTTACTCTTGCTTTTTTATACAGGTTGGTTTTAAAATGTTCCTTGGTGTTACTGCATCTGTGACCAATTGGGATGCTGATGGGACATGTTGTAGTATTGTTTTGGAGGATAATCCTTTGGTAGATTTTGTTGAGCTTCCTGACAACTGCCAAGGTCTGTACTATTGCAACATCTTAAGTGGAGTCATTAGAGGAGCCTTAGATATGGTAAGTTCTGCTCCTAATTGTTACTTCAATTTACTTGCCACTTCAACTTTATAGAACTTCAGTTTATGAAATACCAATTATTTTTTTTTCCACTTTTAACAGTTAGGAAACTTGGAAAATATATTAGTTTGATTACTGCATCCTTCCTCTGTGGTCTTCTAAATTTGAGTAGTCTCAGACATGAAATAGACGACTCCTATATTGTTTGTGTAGCATTGTTGGACATGGAAAGGGATATGTTTAACTTGAAAATTTCCACATTTTGGGCAAGTTCAACTTGACCAAATCATGTCACTGAAGTCATCCTAATTAAATTGCTAAACACCTTTATGATAGTCAATTGTCCTGGAGGAAAATGAGGCATGGTACGTGATATTCTGTTTTCTGTTTAATCTTGGGATTTGGGAGTCATAGTGAGGCATTAAAGGGTTTTTTTTCCACAGCATAAGCTTTGTTCTATATTTGTAAACATGATTCCCATATATCATGTACAGGTGTCAATGAAGACTGAGGTAACTTGGCTCCGTGATGTGCTTCGAGGTGACGATCTGTTTGAGTTGCAGGTAAAACTTCTCAAGCATGTTCCAGAAGAGTATCCATACAAAGATGATGAGTGAATTTGTTTTTGTAGTACTGTATACCCGAGGTTTTTATTCATTGCTGCAGTATTAGATTATCATATTCTGACTTGTCCTGTGTGTATTTTGATGAAACACTAAAAACAGCAGAAAATATTTAATTAAATCATTATCATATTTTGATAGTGAGCTACGATCTATATGATTTCTAGGGGACCTCTAGATTTTTTCAGTTCTTATTACATTCCTCATTATATGTTATTATAGACATGATATAAATGTTCTAACTATTTTATTATAATTAAAAAAAAAAACATGTTTCATGATTAAAAAATATTTCAGTTTGGAGTCCCTGTATTATCAGTAATTGTATATTCGAATTCCCTGATGCTTTTTTGGATTGTAATTTTCCTCGGGATTTAAAACCACTTGTTAATATAAACTTCAGGCATCTGTTTTGTACTCTGAGATTTCTCAGAGGTGCCATTTGTCGTGCACTGATTTTTCTCTTCTAAGAAGTTCCATGTTTAAGGAAACCTTCCTTATATTTCAAGGTTGTTGGAGCTTCCATCGTCACAACACTTAGTTTAGGAGCGTTTCTTCAATACAAATCTGTGAGTTTTTTTAACAGTAAAAAATAACTTTTAACCCAGAATCAACCAAAGAAGGGAGAAAATAACAGCTTTGGGATCATCAAACATCCAACAAATGAAATAAATACTTGACCATAATAGAAGCTCAAAAGTAAAAAAAAAAATGCTCTAAATATAACAAATTATCATTTTACTCTTAATTTGTTTCTTGAGATTTGTATAAGAAACACCGAAGACTTTTTGGAAAATGCCAACTTATTCTTCTTGCAGTCTCGTATTCCAATTTCACAAAATGAGAGAGATGTAAATAATTGGAGATTTGAAGTCATTTAGAAAACAAAATTATTTAGTGTCATTGATATATTTTTTAATGGTTCGTCATGGAAAACACTGAGGTGAGGAAATAAATTTGTGCCCTGATTTTTATTTTTTTTTAATTTTCTCTTGTACTCACATTTCCCTAGCAAAATTTTAAGGAGAAATTAACGTGACAACTACGTCTTCTATTTTACTTCATACGCGATAAAAATGAAGAATGGGAAAAAAATCGGTCTCTATCTAATAGGACTTGTTTTGCTAACGAAAATCTCCACGACATATTCACTAATGACAGCAATGGTTGAGTAAAAAAGCTGCAAAATTAACCTTATTGTCATTGATATTGTTACATATATAAAAATTATTTAATAGTACATTAAAAATGTAAAATGATATTTAGTTTTTCTTCTACAATTACCATGATACACTGGAATAAACACTAACTAAACACCCAACAGTTACCACTATTGTACCCTCAAACAAAAAAACACTTTCCACATCATAAAAAAATAAAAATACAAGAATTAAATCCTTCTAAGTGGCTCAGGACGGCTAAGAGCAATTTTGTAGAAAGCTTACTAATATTAAATGGTGAAAGATGATGTTATAGGAACCTGTTACTGCAAATTCTCCTTGTCACAGAAAATATGTGCAACAAAGATTGAATCAAGTACCTCTTTCTGAGTGAGGCCGGCAGCATATTTTATTTAGTAAAAGACTACATTCCTTAGTGACAAATGGCCAAAATCTAGAGATTGTTGTAGCTGCTTAGAACGAAGTGTGGACTTTCATCTTTGTTTACACTAAGGGCGTTGATATACATGAACTTTTATATATAATATCAAACAGTTAAAAATTATCATAAATATGAATTTTAGAGTAATTATACAAGATAATAATCTTACATTATGTATGTTAAACTAACTTTTTCTCTCTGAATATCTATCTATCTTTACAAGATATACACACACATATATGGTTTTTTTCTTTGTTGTTTTTCGGGTAAAATGATACCATTGAAGGCAAGTAGATACTGATCGATATCAAAGACAAGAAATGGAAATTTTGGAATCCTCGAGTGAGATTGGCCCTACATAACAATGCAAAGGTAGAAAGACATTGCCAATAGACGTGCCTTGTAAATATCGGATCATTGCCTTATTAAGTTGGCAACAATACATGACTAGGTCCAATTGGCAACACAGCATATCCAGGTTATAACGGGAATGATTCTTTGCATTAATCTATATTATTGTAAGAACTGCAAGAAGACAGATTAACAGTGACCCTCATGGAATTTTGTGCCGGGCTAATAAACTAGGTGCAACAACAACAACTATCAAACACCACATATATCAAATTACACAAAACAATGTTTTCTAAGTTTGAATTGTAACCTTTACGGTTTTGGTTGAAAAAAGACAACAGTAAGAGCCATTTGTTAGCTGCTGATTTTGCTAAGAGAATAGAGTTTGTATATGTTAGTCTTTCAGTATTTTCACTGAGATTGGTGATAGAGGGTACTGAATCTTGAAAAAATAAATTAAGGGGTATCTATCTCTTCACAGGGAGGGTTAAGGGGAAATGGGGAACAATGGTTTGTTTCGTTATGCAGATGGAGTGGACAAATTGTTGATGTTCTTTGGGACCTTGGGAAGCCTTGGAGATGGACTACAGACCCCTCTCATGTTTTACATTCTTAGTGAAGTGATCAACGCCTTCGGAGACAAAAACAGTCACTTGACAAAGCATGATGTGAACATGGTGAGCTTGTTCAATAAAATCTGTACCCTTCAGCTATAGACAACTGGTGTAATATGTGTGGCAGAAATGCATCAGCTCGTAGTACACAATTTTGATGGAAACTGCTTATGCTAACCTTTTGGCAGTTATTTGATTTAGAAGTTAAAGTTGTCATGTGAGTTTCAGAAAAAAAAAAAAGTTATTTGTCTCTTTAACTCTAAGTAAGTAGTCATGAAACTTTAAGAAATCACTGGAGCATGCACGTAGAAACTGATTTATCCATCTAATGAAGATTACCACTTAAGCAAGGTCTTCCCACAATTTGAGTTTTATGACATGATTACTCAACAGTTTTTGAAATTGCAACTTGCCTTTTTTCAGTATGCGTTGAGGCTTTTTTGTGCTGCACTTGGAGTTGGACTTTCAGCTTTTATTGGTAAGTTGTACATTTTGTAGCTCAGTTACTTCCCTAGCAGATTTAACATCAAGTTTGAAGTTATGCAATTAGCATTGCTAGTATTAGAAAAAGGAAATCTAACTACTTTTCATTCTTGATACCAATTGATGTCGTCTACTACAGAAGGAATATGTTGGACAAGAACTGCTGAGAGACAGGCTTCCAGAATGAGAATGGAATACCTAAAATCAGTCCTAAGACAAGAAGTTGGTTTCTTTGACACACAGACTGGTGGTACTTCAACAACCTACCAAGTTGTCTCACTCATTTCCTCAGATGCCAATACAATCCAAGTTGTCTTGTGTGAGAAGGTTTTTCCGCAGTTATGCATTTCTCATACTTGTTTGGAATTCAATGATGATCATAATCACATATCTCCAAAAGTAAAACTAGTACATAATAAGTGCATTAGTGACATACTTCTCTGAGTAAAAATAGTGTATGCACTAAGAGTGTAAGAGACTTTTACGCTGTCATCTAATCATAAATTGTCTTGTATAGTAAGTTTTATGATTTTTACCATAACTATCTTAAAATTAATACCAATGGTATTTTTTATATTTTAAAAAAATGTATACTTACAGTGCATTGAAATTAAACTCTGCTCATTAATTTTCTTACAAAAAAAAGTTGGTTGATCTGTAGTAAGTAATGGATCCTGCTAGCAAGAACCTTAAGGGAATCAATTAAAAGAATATGATACGGTTATTATTTAGAAAGATAGGAATCCCGGGAATAACAGCTGTAATTCAAAGAAAACCAAGAACAAGATATAGGAATTCCTAGGGAAGAAAGGAATTTGAGTTTTCTTAGTGGATGTGAGATCAGATAGAAAAGATTCAAGGAAGTTTCTGTATAATACTTATAGCTAGCTTCATTAATTTTTTTTAAATGAATTTATAGAGAATACAAGGTAAAGATGACAATTATAACTATCTAAAAAAATTATCTATATTATTACCCCTCCCTTAATTTCATTCTTGAATCTTGACCTCAAGAATGAAAAGATGGAAATTTTCTGCCAATATCATAATAAAACTCCCACGTAGCGTCTTCCTGAATTTGATGCTTCTTCCATTTGAGAAGAACCTTAGTTACAGCTTGACCTCTTCTTTTAACAATCAAGCGATCTAATATAGTCTCTGGTTCCTTTGCTGTAGTAACCTCTGTAATTTGACTAGGCACATCAGTAGAAGTGAGGGCTTTTCCCACAGGTTTTTTTAATTGAGACGCATGAAACTCATTATGCACTTTAGAATTTCTAGCAGAAGCAGTCTGTAAGCTACTGTTCCCACTTTGTTGATAACTGGAAAGGTAAATGGACTGTTGCTATTTTGTATAACTCCAGATTTCAGCATTTCAACTTTTCATTTACCACCACTCCATTGATGGTAAATGAAAAGTTGGGCCTGGATGAAGATGGGACCAAAATGAATTTGTATAGAAGTTTGATTGGATGTTTGTTGTATTTGTCTGCAATAATATCAAACTTAATGTTTACAAAAAGTTTGTTATCCAGACTCACGCCCTCACCAAGCTAACTTCACATGGGTGTAGGACAAATATTTTTGAGGTATTTCAAAGGCACAATTGACCTCGGCCTTTAGTTCATGAAGAAGAAGAGTGAAAATCTTCAAGGTTACTCTGACAGTGATTAGGTAGGAAGCTTAAACGAAGCAAAGAGTACAATAGGGTATGTACTTTCATGTGGAAGTGGTGTTTTCAGTTGGTACTCAAAGAAGCAAGATGTAGTTGCTGAATCCACAGCTGAAGCTGAATATAGTTCAGCAGCTACTATAGCAAATCAACAAGTTTTGAATAAAATAACAAGTCTACCATATCAATTGGAAAGGAACCTATTAAACATGGAAGAACAAAGCATATCAAGAATAGACATCATGCAATTAGAGAAACAAAAAAATCATAAGAAAAGGAAATATGTTTGGAACATTGCAGTTTTGAAGATCAATTAGCAGACATAGTAATGACGAAGGCCCTCCCAAAAGGAAAGTTTGAATTGCTAAGATAAAGACTTAAAGTGTTGAAGAAAAACATATCAAATAGGAGTATTAGAATTTGAGAATATTTCTTCAGTACAATGCAGTATCAGGTCTTCTGTCTTATTTACAATACATTTGCTTCTTATAATGAAAATAGGTTACTTCTGACAACGTTTGAGAATTCATATAGTTTACCCTTTTTTATTTACATTTTCTTCCTATCGAGTAAAGTACAACACTTGTAATGGTTACTTTTTACGCAATGAGAAACATGGCTTTGCAGGTCTACAAAAACAACTCTTTGAGTTTATTTGAACTTTTGTAATTGTTGTGATTGTGAAGCAGTCCCTTATGATAATATTCTGATTCCTTCTTCATTTTTATCTCATTTGTTCCTTGAAATTTATTCTGCATTTAATGTAATTTAATCTCCTCTGCTGTTAACAAGTGAACACGTTCTTCATAAGAATTGTTCACAAGGTAGCCAGTGAATCTGATCTTAACATGAATTTGAAATCTAACTAATTTGGTAACTTTTTAATAGATGGGTTTCAAAATCTGATAAAAACAGAACTCTTTATTTCTCTGTTTTATTAATTTATACTTTTTCTTTCTTTCTGAGTGTAGATACCTGACTGCCTGGCTTATATGTCAACATTCCTATTCTGCCACATCTTTGCATTTGTACTTTCATGGAGACTTACATTGGCAGCCATACCCCTCTCTCTCATGTTCATTGTTCCAGCACTTGTATTTGGGAAGATCATGTTGGATCTGGCAATGAAAATGATTGAGTCTTATGGGGTTGCCGGGGGGATAGCAGAACAGGCAATATCTTCAATAAGAACTGTTTATTCATATGTTGGGGAGAATCAAACACTAAACAGATTTAGCAGCGCACTTCAGAAAACACTGGAATTTGGAATAAAGCAAGGTTTTGCAAAAGGGTTGATGTTGGGAAGTATGGGGGTCATTTATATAAGTTGGGGTTTTCAGGCTTGGGTTGGAACAATTCTGATCACTAAAGTAGGAGAACAAGGTGGCCATGTGTTTGTAGCTGGCTTCAATGTTCTCATGGGAGGCTTGTGAGTGATTTTCTCATCTTTTATATTCTAGTTTTTCATCATATAGTTCACATTTTTAACATGACATGTTAATACCTATATGTTTAACTTCATGAATTTCAGGAGCATTTTAAGTGCCCTTCCAAATTTAACTGCCATCACAGAGGCAACTGCTGCAGTCACACGTCTTTTAGAAATGATTGATCGGGTGCCAACCATAGATTCTGAAGATAAGAAGGGAAAGGCCTTATCATATGTGAGGGGGGAGATTGAATTCCAAGACATCTACTTTTGTTACCCATCTAGACCAGACTCACCAGTCTTGCAAGGATTCAATCTCACTGTTCCAGCAGGCAAGAAGGTAGGCCTTGTGGGAGGTAGTGGTTCAGGTAAATCCACTATCATAGCACTGCTTGAAAGGTTTTATGACCCTGTTGAGGGAGTGATACTCTTGGATGGTCACAAGACTAACAGGCTTCAACTGAAGTGGTTGAGATCCCAATTTGGTCTTGTAAATCAAGAGCCTGTTCTCTTTGCAACTTCCATAAAAGAGAATATATTGTTTGGAAAAGAAGGAGCTTCAATGGAAAGTGTGATAACTGCGGCTAAAACAGCTAATGCACATGATTTCATTGTCAAGTTGCCAGATGGATATGAAACTCAAGTAAGTTGGTCTCAACTTGATTCCTCAGATGAACTATGAAAACAAACTATAATACATATAGAGAAGAAAAGAAGAAAATGGAATAAAATTTCTATAAATTTGTTTGTGTTTGAGCATGCTTCTTTTGAAATTTCATTATAATAATATTCAAAGGTTTCTCTACCTAATACTTTATAGCACCAGAGCACATCAAAATAGTTTGATCTTTAATATTGTATTAAATGAACAAGACTTTATACCCCTTTTCATTTTGGTCTCTACATCGAAAAATCAACACTTTAGTTTGATCCTTACATGAAAAAATGCTTATAAATTGATTCTTACTGTTTACCGAAGTTACTGCAGTTTCAGATTTTGCTTAGTTGCCGAGTACTATTTTACAAGCACTTGTTCATGCATGGACCAAATAATATACTTTTTACAAGGTCTATAAAAACAAAACAGTGAAAAGTAGAGAACTAAATTTATTTAAATTTGTTATGTAAAGTACCATTAAAGCCTTGTTATTGCAAACCACTATGGTTTTCCTAGGTTGGGCAGTTTGGGTTTCAGTTGTCTGGTGGGCAGAAGCAACGCGTTGCCATAGCAAGAGCCTTGCTAAGGGATCCAAAGGTTCTCTTGCTTGATGAAGCTACCAGTGCATTGGATGCTCAATCTGAAAGAGTGGTACAAGCAGCCATTGATCAAGCTTCAAAAGGAAGGACAACAATCATCATCGCTCACCGCTTGTCTACAATTCAATCTGCTCACTTGATTGCAGTCCTTCAAGCAGGGAGAGTGATTGAAACAGGTACTCATAATGAGCTCATGGAATTGACTGATGGTGAGTATGCTCACATGGTAGAGTTGCAGCAAGTAACAACTCAAACTGATGAATTCAAACCTTCCAATCTTCAAATAGAAGGAAAGAACTTCCACAGAATGAGCACTCCACAAAGTCCAGCTGTGAGTTTCAGATCAAGCACTGTAGGCACTCCAATGTTGTATCCCTTCAGTCAGGGGTTTTCCATGGGAACACCTTACTCATATTCTATCCAATATGATCCGGATGATGATAGTTATGAAGATAATATGAAACGAGCAAATCATCCAGCTCCTTCACAGTGGCGTTTGCTGAAAATGAATGCACCTGAGTTGGGAAGAGCAATGCTAGGAATCTTAGGAGCAATAGGGTCAGGAGCAGTACAACCTGTGAATGCATACTGTGTAGGAAAACTTATATCAGTTTATTTTGAAACTGATAGCTCTAAGATGAAATCTAAAGCGAAAGACCTGGCCCTCATTTTCTTAGGAATTGGTGTTTTCAACTTCTTCACTAGTATTCTTCAGCACTATAACTTTGCAGTTATGGGAGAAAGGTTGACTAAAAGAATAAGAGAGAAGATGTTAGAGAAGTTGATGACTTTTGAGATAGGATGGTTTGATGATGAAGAGAACACTAGTGCGTCCATTTGTGCAAGATTATCCTCTGAAGCCAACTTGGTCCGTTCCCTTGTTGGAGATCGACTGTCTTTGTTGGCTCAAGCAGTTTTTGGGTCTGTCTTTGCCTACACTCTAGGACTTGTGCTCACATGGAGGCTTTCCCTTGTGATGATTGCAGTGCAGCCATTAGTGATTGGAAGCTTTTACTCAAGAAGTGTCTTGATGAAGAGTATGGCCGAGAAAGCTCGCAAGGCACAAAGGGAAGGAAGCCAACTTGCAAGTGAAGCTGTTATAAACCATAGAACCATAACTGCCTTCAGCTCTCAGAAAAGAATGTTGGCACTTTTCAAATCCACAATGGTAGGGCCTAAAAAGGAGAGTATTAGGCAGTCATGGATTTCAGGCTTTGGTCTTTTTAGCTCCCAGTTTTTCAACACTTCATCAACAGCACTGGCTTATTGGTATGGTGGGAGGCTCTTGATAGATGGGAAAATAGAACCAGAGCACCTCTTCCAAGCATTTTTAATATTACTCTTCACTGCTTACATTATTGCAGATGCTGGAAGCATGACTTCTGACTTGTCCAAAGGAAGCAGCGCAGTAGGATCAGTTTTTGCAGTTCTAGAAAGGAAAACTGAGATTGATCCTCAGACATCATGGGGTGGTGAGAAAAAGAGGAAAATAAGGGGCAGAATTGAGCTAAAAAATATTTTCTTTGCATATCCAACTCGACCTGATCAAATGATTTTCAAGGGCTTATGTCTTAAAGTTGAATCTGGGAAAACAGTAGCTCTAGTGGGGCACAGTGGTTGTGGTAAATCAACAGTTATTGGTCTCATTGAAAGGTTCTATGATCCTGCAAAGGGAACGGTATGCATTGATGAGCAAGACATCAAGTCCTATAATTTAAGAATGCTGAGATCACAAATTGCATTAGTGAGTCAGGAGCCAGCCCTTTTTTCTGGCACCATACGAGAAAACATTGCCTATGGGAAAGAAAACACAACTGAATCTGAGATAATAAGGGCAGCATCTTTGGCTAATGCTCATGAATTCATAAGGTACGCGAGAACTGCAAATAAATTTAACAAGAAAAAGCTTTTTCAGAATCACTTTTTTAAGCATTCTTTGTTCTGATGCCAAAAAAAATTTCATTTGTCTAAACACAACATTAAGGAAACAAACAAGAATTAAACTTAACATATTGACATGCTCAGTCTGCTAGAGAGAAGAACAACTAAACACTAGGTAGCATTTGACACAACTTTTTCAATTTCTCTTTTCCTTAAAAGTAAAAGCTCCTCTATAATTAGCTTATATAGCAGCTCACATTTATTGAAAAAGTGACTAACATAACAGCACTCATGAATAAGTTGTTTCCTTAATCGAAAATGAAACAGGGTTTACCTTTTTATATAAGAAGTAGTTGTTTCCATAAGCTATCCTAGAGAGCTTCTGAAAATAAGTTGAAAATAGATTTGGCAAGTATCATAAATTCTCCCAAACATTACACAAGTATTTATTCCTAAGTTATAATCTGTTATATGCTCTTCCAACTAACTTATAAAGGTTACTTATATCTTTTAGACATTGTGTTTGGGCCACCTTATCCCTTCAAGGAGAAGAGAAAATCAAATTATAGCTATCTAAACATGATATAAATATTAAGTTTTGTAATGGCAAAAGATTTTCCGAAGTTAAACTGCATTAGCTGCAGCTTGAAACCCTTTTTTTGTCTTGGTGGTTTTTGTGTGGCAGTGGAATGAATGAAGGGTATGAGACATACTGTGGTGAAAGAGGAGTTCAGCTATCAGGAGGTCAAAAGCAAAGAATAGCATTAGCTAGGTCCATTCTGAAGAATCCTGCAATACTTCTTCTAGATGAGGCAACAAGTGCACTTGACAGTGTGTCAGAGATCTTGGTCCAAGAAGCACTAGAGAAGATAATGGTTGGAAGAACATGCATAGCAGTGGCTCACAGGCTCTCTACAATACAGAAATCCAACTACATTGCTGTGATTAAGAACGGGAAGGTTGTAGAACAAGGTTCACATAACGAATTGATTTCACTCGGACGTGATGGTGCATACAATTCTCTTGTTAAACTTCAAATTGGTAGCTCTCCTAGATAAAATTTAGTACTAGTTGTAATATATAGTAGATTTTTTTGTTTTCTCTCTTTTGCTTTTCCAAGACAATAAACCCACATGTTATCGTAGAATCCTGGGTTGCCCCTCATGAAATTTAAGAATGTTCCATGTTTGCATGCTTGAAAGCCATGTGAAAAGAAAAGCTTGAACTGTGTTTCTGTTTCAGGAGAAACAAAAGTTGATTGTCTTGATACAACACAGTAAACTTTTGCTTTAACTCACTGTTATACTTGATGGGATTTGTTCCTATTTTTATTTTATATATATACCACTCTCATTCTTATAACATAAAAAAAACACTACCATATTATTAAAGTTAAAATAGTTATACTTAATTGATTTAATGGACCTAATTATTATCGATTAAAAATTTAATTGTTCATATTAATGTTTTACTATAATTTTTTGGTTATTTAAAAATATCGATTCATATATCAAACTAAAAGATGATGAAAATAATATATATTATAATAAAAATATAAAAGATTATATATTTTAAAAGGTTAGATATATTTCAAGTCAATAATTTTAAAAAATATAATTATTTAGAATGTATTTTAAATATAGTTAAATTTATTTTATTTTTGACTTACTAAATATATATATATATATATATATATATATATATTCGTTAAAATATATAGTTTACTTTAGCATTTAGTCGAAATTTTAGGTTTATATGTAAGTGTTGAAGATGGTGTTATGTATATATAGTTTTAATCATTAATATTAATTTTAATATTTAAGAATAACATTCTACTCGTTATATAATTATTTATTTTAAATAAATATTATATATATATATATATATATATATATTTTGTTAGAGATCCCACTTCGACTAGAGATTAGAGCCTTTCATTGTATATAAGTGGGTGCAAACCTCACCCCATGAGCCAGTTTTATGGGGTTGAGTTAGGCTTAAAGTCCACTTCGTAATATATATATATATATATATATATATATATATATATATATATATATATATATATATATATATATATATATATATATATATATATATATATATATATATATATCAATACAATTTAATGTTATTAAAATCATAAACAATGTTATGTATGATAGTTTTTCAATAAATAATTACTTTTTTAAAAAGTACATTAATATTTATTATTTAATTTTATTCAAATAATAAACATTTTTAAGTGTAACATCTAAAAGAATATAAAATAGACTCAAGAGAAAGTGTGTGCATCATTTCAACCTCTTAATACTATATTAAGAATAAATATGAAAACGATAAAATTCTAGATTATTGCTTTCACGCCTAATTTTATAATTTATCTCTTGATGTCTTTTTATAAGATCCATATACACATGCATTTCCAAATAAAGGATATTCATCAAGAAAGATCTTTCAATGCATGCTCGAAGATCAATATTAAGCAAGTTTTATAAGAGACTAACAACTTTTTTACATAAACATCTCACACTTTAATTTCAAGGGTACGAGGTAAGTTCAAAATATCCAAAATCTATGACTCATAGTGTGTTAAATGTGCAATAAATTTCTCTTCAATTTAAAACTACATGATGTCTCAATCTATGTGATTTAGGTCATCTTAGACTTAGGTCATTAGTGAAGTTATGGATCGTGTACCGACCAGTCCTCGGGTGTCGTTGAATGCTAGTGGACGTGGGGCCACGTAAGTTGGGTCCCTCGAGCGGCATGGGCCAACGCCTTGCAGACGACACGCCCAGGGTGTCGAGGAGTGGTCAGGCCTCGGTCATGTAATGAGGGTGCCTCGCAAACGGTACGCCTAGAGGATCGAGGAGTGGTCAGGCCTCGGTCATCAGGATATGCTAACGTGTCCTCGGACCTCGGCAAGTCAAACAGCGAAGCTGGGCCACGAGAGGTGGATCCCAGACAACACACCAGTTACCAGTAGGGAGAAGCCTAGATCACGAGGGGTCCATGCGTGTGGTGTGGATGACGCATTCAGGCATAACACAAGTAAAGAGCCACTGGAAGAGATAAGGCCCGTAAGGGTTACGTTCCATGGTAAACTGCATGCATGGCACGTGAACATCTAGGCGACTCCCAGGACGGATGGCCTCAGAGATTAGGTGCACAAGTTGGTACCCAGGTGGTCATCCCGTTAGAGGTTGCACTCCAGTAAGGGAGCCTTACGTGTTAGATTGCCCTAAGAGTGGATGATAGTGCCACTAAGGCACACCCTCAGTAACCCTAATTATAGTTAGCGAAAACAGTGGAAACCCTAAAGTATAAAAGGGGTAGTATCAAACCTAATGAGGGACGCTAATTCTTACGCAGCTTTAGGCTACACACACAGAGAGCTTTACACAACTAAGTTTCGGTGTTTCCTAGCCCTAAGATTGACTTGAGCGTCAGAGTGCAAACGGCCTCTAGGGCCCCCTTTTTCTTTGCATTTTCAGGTGTTTGATTGAAGGAAGGCACGAACGAAGGCAGGGATAATCGGGCGTGTGATCATCGTAGACGTACAAAGGCAATTGAGTCAACCGGCAGGTACATTTGGCGCCCACCGTGGGGCACGATCTAAAACGTTGTCCCATCCGCAAGAACAGGAAAGATCAACCAAGATGAGATATACGAAGCAAGGATTTGTTGCACCGAATGGAGGCGAAAGTCTCACCCTGCAATAGATCATGGAAACGATGCAGGCTCTCCAAGAAACGGTGGCTGCATCAAGAGGGAATCAAGAACGCATCCAGATTGATCTGGCTACGTCGCTGGCAAGGAATGAAGAATTGCAAAGAACCAACGAGGAATTGCGTAGGGGGTTGCGGAATTAAGAAGGGGAACGTGAGGTGGAAGATCAAGAACCTACGACACCATCCAGGAATTTCCCAATGCCCTTCTCGCAAGCGATCATGGACGCTGTGATACCAGCCACGTTCGTGAAGCCCAAAGCCACCTTCACAGGGGTAGAGGACCCAGAGGCTCATCTCACGACCTTCCATACGCAGATGATGTTGGTTGGGGGCTCTGACGCGGTGCGATGCAAGCTGTTCATGAGTACACTAGTGGGAACGGCGATGGATTGGTTCATCAGCCTCTCTGATGGCCACGTGATGTCATTCGCGCAATTGTCTAAGTTGTTCAAAGAGCAATACATCGCGAATCGGGCTCCCCCACCCATTTTTTACAACCTTTTTGACGTAAGACAATGTCAGGGAGAGTCCTTGAAGGAATTCCTCAACCATTTTGGGGCGCAGGTGGTGAGGCTGAACACCAAGGATGAAACCATGATGGTGCATGCGTTCAGGAAGGGAATTGTGCCTGGACCCTTCAGCGAATCACTCATCAAGAACCGCCCCAAAACTTTCGATGAGATAAGGCGTCGAGCGGTGGCTCACATTGTCGCGGAGGGAGAAGTCAATGAGAAGCGCACATGCGTTGTCCCTACGCGCCCACGAGCACCAGGCCGACCTCAGCCCCTGGGGGTGCATGAGGCAACAACAGAGAAGAGGGCTCTAGCGAAGCAGCAGCCTTACGAGCCCAGGAAGCCCAGACTAGGGGCCGCACAAGGGAGAATGTGCCACCTAGGCACAACGTTGTGGTAGAATTGAAGGACCTAATCGTCGTCCCCAACATAGCGGAGAGGTCGAAGATATCCGCTAAGACTGACAAGAAGTTAGGGCCTAACAACAACGCCTGATGCGAGTTCCACCAAGCGTTTGGCCACCCCTTACTCAACTGCTTGGCGTTGGGACATCAGTTAGACGAGTTGGTGAAGAATGGTTTCCTAAAGAATTACCTGGTGGAGTCACTGGGAGCCCAGAACTCGACAACGTTAGGAGAGGATCAGGGACACGAGATACCCGTACATGGCGAAATCCACATAATTGCAGTGGTTTCTCAGACGGAGGGTGCACCGCTTCTCAGCGGAAGAAGTATGCACGAGCAGTAATGTTAGTAGAGGCGCAAGAGGCAGATGAAGATCTCAACGTCAATCTTGTCTTCACAAAGGCTGATCTCTGAGATGTTGTTCCCCATGATAATGACCCAGTGGTGATCTCAGTAGTGACCGTAAGGAGAAAGGTACACCGTGTACTGGTAGACCAGGGAAGCTCGGCAGACGTGATGTTCTGGACGACCTTCAATAAGCTGCAGTTGTCCCCTGATCAACTGAGGCCTTATATTGGCTGCTTGTACGGTTTTGCGGGAGACCAGGTGGAGGTGCGTGGGCACTTAGAGTTGAGGACCACCTTCACTGATGGTGCTGCGTCCCGTGCGGAGAACATCAGGTACCTCGTCGTCAATGCCCCCTCCACATA
This sequence comes from Phaseolus vulgaris, assembly GCF_051622355.1. Lineage (NCBI taxonomy): Eukaryota > Viridiplantae > Streptophyta > Magnoliopsida > Fabales > Fabaceae > Phaseolus > Phaseolus vulgaris. The sequence goes on from NC_143508.1 coordinate 36,280,401, forward strand.
TAACATACTGTTGGGTAGACCTACGTTGAACAGGTTGAGGGTGGTGGCATCGACGAGGCACATGAAGATGAAGTTGCCCGACTTGGGAGGAAAGGTGATAACCATCAAGTCAGACCAGAAGGAGACTAAGAGATGTTACGAAAACAACCTCAAGACCAAGAGAGGGGTGTTCATGGTCACCACCAGGGCACCGAGTGAAGAAAGAATCACCCCTGCAAAGATCGCCTGTGCAGAGATCACCTGGGAAAGGCAACCCGAGCTAGCAGGAGAAGTCCTGGAGAGGGAGATTGGGGGAAAGACGTTCAAACTTGGCAAATCACTAGGCCAAGTAGCGTAGGACCAGATCCCCGAGGTCATAGCACGACATCTGGATGTCTTCGGATGGACCGCCTCAGACATGCCAAGCATAAACTCATACTTCTTGTGCCACCACCTCACCATGGACCCCAAGGTCAGGCCTGTCCGTCAGAGAAGAAGGAAGTTCAATGAAGAAAGGCGGCAGGTCATAAAAGAAGAGACGAAGAAGTTGTTGAGCGCCGACCACATAAGGGAGATCCAGTACCCTGAGTGGTTGGCAAACGTGGTCTTGGTGAAGAAGGCCAATGGAAAGTGGAGGATGTGTGTCGACTTCACAGACCTCAACAAAGCTTGTCCGAAGGACTTGTATCCTCTACCAAGCATTGACGCCTTGGTGGACAGCGCCTCGGGCTGCAGAATGCTCAGCTTCCTGGATGCTTTTTCTGGATACAACCAGATTAAGATGCATCCCAGGGACGAATGCAAGACAACGTTCATGATAGATCTATCTTGCTACTATTACATGGTGATGCCCTTTGGGTTAAAGAATGCAGACACCACCTACCAGAGGCTAATGGATAGAGTGCTCGCACCCATGATAAGGCGAAACGTGCAGGCCTATATGGACGACATGGTGGTGACCTCACAGGTGAAAGATCAGCATGTGGCTGATTTAGAAGAGCTATTTACGACAATAACTAAGTACAGACTGAAGCTGAACCCCGAAAAGTGTGTGTTCGGGGTGGAAGCGGGTAAGTTCTTAGGTTTCCTACTCACCGAGCGTGGGATAGAGGCAAACCCCGAGAAGTGCGCTGCAATCCTCACGATGAGAAGCCCAATCTCCGTGTAGGAGGTGCAACAATTGACAGGGCGGATGGCCGCTTTGTCTAGATTTGTATCAGCTGGAGGAGACAATGGTCACCCTTACTTCCAATGTCTGAGGAGGAACAACAGGTTCATCTGAACCAGAAAGTGCGAAGAGGCGTTCCTCAAGTTGAAGGAGTACCTGACCAGTCCCCATTGTGCAAGCTACAGTTGGGTACTCCACTCCGCATATACTTCGCTCTAACGGAGCGGGCGATCAATTCGGTCCTTGTGCAGGAGTAGGACCAAGTGCAGAAGCCTATATACTTTGTGAGCAAAGTATTGTAAGGGACTAAGGTAAGATACCAGGTCGTAGAGAAGGCAGCCTTAGCAGTGGTATTCTCAGCTAGGTGACTTCGCCATTATTTCCAAAGCTTTACGGTAATGGTGATGATAGACCTGCCTATCCTCAAGGTGCTACAGAAATCGGATGTGGCGAGAAGGATGGTACGCTGGGAAGTGGAACTTTCGGAGTTCGATGTCCAGTACGAGCCCCGAGGTCCTATCAAGGATCAGGTCTACGCAGATTTTATGGTAGAGCTCTTCTCAGCAAATGCACACCAAGAGGAAGCCAACTTCCGGTGGGTGCTCTCTGTAGACGGGTCCTCTAACCAACAAGGCAGCAGGGCAGGCGTCATCTTGGAGGGACCAAATGGGCTATTGATCGAGCAGGCCCTACGGTTCGCCTTCAAGGCCAACAACAACCAGTCAGAGTACGAAGCCCTCAACGCTGGCATGCTACTGGGCAAAGATATGGGTGCACAAAGTCTGTTGGCAAAAAGCGACTCCCTATTAGTCATAGGTCAGGTGATTGAAGAATACCAGGCCAAGGACCCTCAGATTGCCGCATACCTAGGGTATGTCCAGATTCTTAAGGGGTCATTCGTGGTGTTCGAGCTAATGCATGTCCCAAGATAGCAGAATGCCCGAGCTTACTTGCTAGCTAAGCTCGCCAGTTTAGGTAAGGGGGGCAGGTAGAGGACGGTCATACAGGATACCCTGAAGACACCTCCAACTTTCACTGCAGATAACTTGGTGGGGTACACCAGGTCAGCACGATGAGAGGAGGGGCGAGGAGTCTTCGATCACTGACCCAGAAGACACTGAAGACTCCCAGGATAAGCATATCCAATCCTGGGGGGAATCGATGCAGGTTTGCCTGGTCAAAGGAGGAGAAACCTGGATGACGCCCTACAAGCGCTTCTTGGCTGATGGGGTACTCCCATTGGAACCCGCAGAGGCTAGGAAAATAAAGAAAAATTCCTGCCAAGTACACTCTCATTGACGGAGAGCTGTTTAGGCACGGGTTCACACACCCAATCTTGTTATGTGTAAGCGGAGACCAATGCGTGCGTATAATGGCAGAGCTTCGCGAATGGATATGTGGGAGTCATATCATTGGTTGATCTTTAGCATCGAAGGCCATTCGTGCGGGATATTATTGGCCAACCGTAAGGGAAGACTGCATGAGGTACGCACAGCAGTGCAAGCAGTGTTAGCAACATGCTGACTGGCATAAGGTGCCGCCAGAGGAGCTCAGGTCGATTTACAACCCTTGGCCATTTCATACATGGGGGATCGATATCCTGGGACCCTTTCCTTTGGTGATAAGGCATATGAAGTACCTCGTGGTTGCCATAGAGTACTTCACGAAGTGGATCGAGGTTGAGCTAGTGGCGCAGATCACGACCCACAAGATCACGCACTTCGTGTGAAAGAATATAGTGTGTTGCTTCGGGGTGCCGAAGCGTTTGGTGTCTGATAATGGCACATAGTTTGCACGTCAACAGCTGGGCAAGCTATGCTCAGAAGTTGGAATAAAGCAGGTGTTTGCATCAGTCGAGCACCCCCAGACAAATGGTCAGGTCGAGTCTGCCAACAGAGTTCTGCTCAAAGGTTTGAAGAGGAGGCTCGAGAAGGCCAAGGGAATCTAGGCAGAGGAGGTTCCTAGAATTGTGTGGGCTTACCAGACCACTCCCCAGTCCACCACCAAAGAGACACCCTTCAGCTTGGTGTATGGATCGGACGCGATGATTCCAATGGAGATCCAGGAGAGCTCGCCACGCTTCCAGCACTTTGTGGCCGAGGAGTCCAACGAAGAGAGAAAGGTGAATCTGGACCTACTGGATGAAGTCAGGGAGGAAGCAAGAATTAAAGTTGAAGCATTAAAGAGAAAGGTGGAGTATAAGCATAGCTCAAAGCTGAAGCCTCGTCAGTTCCAGGTCACCGACCTGGTGATGCGGAAGGCCCACCCATATCAGCTAGAGAACAAGTTGTCCCCCAAGTGGACTGGTCCTTTCAAATTGACAGAGGCCCTTGGGAATGGGGTATACAGGCTTGAGACGCTGGAGGGAGGCACGATTCCTCATACATGGAATGCGACCAACCTTAAGTTTTATTTCAGTTGAACTGTAGCATTGTACATAGTTCTTAGGGGACGCTCTTTTTCCCTTATAAGAGTTTTTTAACAAGGTCACCCAATAAATTTCAATTGAAGTATCTTCGCGAGTGTTTGCACAATGCAGTTATGAACCTGTCTACTTGCGTTAGAGGTCTCGAGCGAGGGAAAGGTAGGTTCGTAGAGAATGCCTTCCCCCTCAAGTGAGAACGCCAAGGTTGGACGAAATGGTTCACCAGAGAAATCCTCCTTCACCTTCGAGCGAATACGAGGTCAGATACGAACTTTTCCTTTGCGTTAGAGGTCGCGGGAGTGGGAAGGGTATGTTCGCAGAGAACACCCCCCTCCTCGAGTGAGAGCGCCAAGGTTGAATGAAACAGTTCACCAGTGAAATTATCCTTCGCCTTTGAGCGAAGGTAAGGTCAGTTACGAACCGTTCGCTTGGGTTCGAAGTCTTGAGAGTGGGAAGGGTAGGTTCGTAGAGAACACCTCCCCCTCGAGTGAGAACACCAAGAATGAACAGGTGTGGTTCACCAGAGAAATCCTCCTTCGCCTTTTAGCGAATGTGAGGTCAGATACGAGTCATCCCCTTGCGTTAGAGGTCTCGAGCGCGAGAAAGGTAAGTTCGCAGAGAACGCCTCCCCCTCGAGTGAGAACGCCAAGGTTGAACAACGCAGTTCACAATTAAGTCCTCCCCTGACTTTAAGCAAGCGCGAGGCCAGCTTGGAACCTTCCCCAGGGGTTAGAAGTCTCAAGGGCAAGAGGGATGGTTCATAGAGAGCTCCCCCCTCCCCTTTGAGTGAGAACGCCAGGGGAAAAAAGTAAGGTTCACTAGTTAAATCCTCCCTAGACTTTATACAGCAAGAACGAGGTCAGTGTGAGTTTCTCCTCGGGCTAGAAGTCTCGAGACTGGGCAGGATGGTTCGTAGAGCGCCTCCCTCTTGAGCAGGAACGCCAAGACGAGGGCATCATGACTCGCCAACGATATTAGTAAAGCGCCTCCTTGCTCAGTAAGGTAGGAGCGAGGTCAGTTAGAAGGTCTCTCTCTGCCACGCCTTATGGAGTAGGTACGAAGAGCGGCCACCAAAAGTTCCCTCACCTTTGCCTACTGGGGCAAGTTCAGGTTAGTATGCAAAATCCCGCTACCTAATGAGTATACGGTAGAATGGGGCAGGGAAGCGTGCTACCTAATGTTCAAGTGTTTGTCAAAGGCGTTGTTAAAAAGCGTCAGCGCGAGGTACAACAGTTAATAGTTGAAGACGAAGAACGCAAATTAAAGCAAGTTATGCGCAGCGTTCAAACAGTTCAAGTCATGCAAGTTTAAAGCAGATAAACAACTCAGATAGTTGAAAGTAAGTAAAACATTTATAAATATGAAGGAATATTGTATGCTAGAAGACCAAATACAAGCTAAGATGGTGGAGCCCGTGGCACGATCTGCCCATCCACGACGTGATTCGACATCGCGAAGGGCGAGGCGTCCATCTCAGGATGCACACAGGCAACCTGAGCAAAGGCGTCCTCGAACCCTGCGGCGTACGCGTCGACAACGTCTTCAATAAGCTCAACATCGGCTTTCTTGAAATTCTCGGCCTGTTGACGTTCAAGCCATCTCAAAGAAAGCTAAAAAGCAAGAAAAGAAAAGAAGAAAACGAAGGTTTAGAAAATGGTTATAGCGTAATTCAGCAAAAACAGAAAAAACCCCACACTCGAAGAAGAAACTCAGAAAAACAGGGGAATAGAGGAAAGGAAGAGGAAACCTCAAATGCAAAGAATTTAAACAATCCCAGCCAGTTATCAAGCAGCGAAATCGAAAAATAAGGGCGATCAAAGGATAAAGTTCATAGCTTTCAATCAATGTCGGTTAAAAGTTCTAGGCTTTGTAAAAGGAAAGGCGAGAGCGCTCGAGGAAGAAGATGAAGCAATCAAAGGTGTTTCTGAGAATAATGGAACAGTGATTGGAAGCGCGCGTTTTCGAATACTTAACGTAAACTAAGAAGCGCAAGCGACGTTAAGTCCTGGTCTTTGATCAAGACATGTGTGCGCAGATTAAAATGGGCACAGAGAAATGTCACTTCGGTGTACTGTTCACATCCTGTCACATAGAGCCACGTAGGTCGCCAGGGGCGAGGACTTAGTCTCTTCGCTGAACAATTTAACAGCTGGAGACTGGGGGCTTGTGTACCGACCAGTCCTCGGGTGTCGTTGACTGCTAGTGGACGTGGGGCCACGTAAGCTAGGCCCCACGAGCGGCATGGGCCAGCACCTTGCAGACGACACGCCCAGGGTGTCGAGGAGTGGTCAGGCCTCAGTCATGTAATGAGGGTGCCTCGCAAACGGTACGCCTAGAGGATCGAGGAGTGGTCAGGCCTCGGTCATCAGGATATGTTGACGTGTCGTCGGACCTCGGCAAGTCAAACAGCGAAGCTGGGCCATGAGAGGTGGATCCCAGACAACACACCAGTTACCAGTAGGGAGAAGCCTAGATCACGAGGGGCCCATGCTTGTGGTGTGGATGACGCATTCAGGCGTAACACAAGTAAAGAGCCACTGGAAGAGATAAGGCCCGTAAGGGTTACGTTCCAATGGTAAACTGCATGCATGGCACGTGAACAGTTAAGGGACTCCCAGGACAGATGGCCTCAGAGATTAGGTACACAAGTTGGTACCCAGGTGGTCATCCCGTCAGAGGTTGAACTCTAGTAAGGGAGCCTTACGCGCTAGATTGCCCTAAGAGTGGGTGATAGCGGCGCTAAGGCACACCCTTAGTAACCCTAATTACGGTTAGCAGAAACATTGGAAACAGTGGAAACCTTAAAGTATAAAAGGGGCAGTATCAAACCTAATGAGGGACGTTAATTCTTACGCAGCTTTAGGATACACACACACAGAGCTTTATACAGCTAAGTTTTGGTGTTTCCTAGCCCTAAGATTGACTTGAGCGTCGGAGTGCAAACGGCCTCTAGGGCGCCCTTTGTCTTTGCATTTTCAGGTGTTTGATCGAAGGAAGGTACGAACGAAGGCAGGGATAATCAGGCATGTGATCGTCGGAGATGTACAAAGGCAATCGAGTCAACCGACATGTACAAATCTCTTTCATAGGTTCTAATACATAATACACCATCTTATACTACAATTCACACATCATCTTATATTCATGTCTCTAATTTACACATTACTCAAAACATGTCATTTACATTTCAATTCCATGTATACACACACATTTATCACAATTTGCCCAAATTAAATAAGTAAATCATTTAAGTATATGATTCAACAATTTCTACATATAAACATACATGTACGTAATCTAAATATCCATAAAAACTAGGAAAATCCACTTGAATATGTGCGTAAGATGATACCTTGGCTTACGTGAAGAAAATTAACTTGTGTGAGGATTGATGGCATTTTCATGTGTTCTTCTTGAATCAAAGTAGAAAATAAGGTGCGAAAGCAATGGGTGAGATGATCAAGACCCTCCTAGGAGTTGTGTTGGCCTTGTAGGTGCATGATGAGTATGGTGTTTGAGTGGTTCGGC